>NC_090921.1:717839756-719089756 GCF_040938575.1 Ambystoma mexicanum
TGACGTTGATAAATGAATACCAACACAGGTTGGGTGATATTGTCGGAAGATTTGTTCTATATGAAGCGCTTAAGCATAAGTGTTATATAATAACACATCATATCGTTTGGCCTTGGACGTCTGCTTTCATTCACAGTAATTTGGTTATATGGGCCTATATGCACTGTTATTACCGATATACATTTCAAACAAGAATGGATCACCATGTGTACCACTTTAGAGTGATATTGTAACCATATTTTTCGTAGTGTACTTACAAACAATGTGATGTGATGCCACTTCCTATTTTGTCAGGGCGTGAAAGGTCGTGTTCAATCGCTTCCTGTGATGTCACTTCAGGGTGGGGCAAATTACATCACTTCCTGTGAGGACAAAGGTCATATGATGTCACTACCACTGGCATTTTGGTGAAATGACGTCCCTGCAGCACTGGTTGCTTAACCCAACCTTCCAACTAAGACCAGCCCACAACAAAGGGGGCTATTTCTGCAGTAGTTAACCAAACCTACTTCCAACAAATCATTGTAGAACTGCTTTGTCAGGATTTTGGAAACCCATCTACATACCTTAACAAGCAGCAGCCCGATTATATATATATATATATATATATTTTGTTTTTTAAAGACAATACATTACATCGTGCTTCTACCGAGTTTCATCCTTTTCGTGGGTTTAGGTATACCAACACTGAATTTGAAGACCAATAAGACTGTATTGTGCCTGTACCTTGTCTGGCATGGAGAAGAACTCATTAAGATGTTCTTATATGTGCACATTTATACCAGATCAACTCACATATACACAGTCAACTAACTTAGACGTGTGTGGTATTCATTCTGAATAAACATGCACTGGATACAGAGCCATAACACATTGTGGCCTGTGGGGTAAAATATAGCCCCTGAATGCCAGAAATAAAAGAGGCCCGAGTGATTTGAAGGAAACTGGCTAGGGTGGAGTCCCACTGTGAGATACGAGGCCTATTGAACTAAAGACAGACCTAAATCTCAAATGAAGGAGACATATGCTGGGAAATTCAATAGTGCAAAGATATGCGGAATGCATTTCAGAAAGGAAAGAGAAAGCCATATGGCTGGAAATGCCGTTTTATTAAATCCATGGAAAGCTACACTTTTTACAAAGAGACCGATAGCGTGTACATTATCTTCAATGTAATACCAGATTGTGATCCAGAAATCTCAATTAATACCAAGCTCATTGCAATTATAAGAAATAAGTCATTTTTCCTCATCCAAATGACAGTATGCAAAGAGAAGTGCTCACTTGGTTTCAAGGTGAACATGGTATTCTCATACAACTGCCCTGTGTATGGACACTCCAGAAGTGGTACTCATGTCTTTTGCAACGGTGAGATCATAGAAATACATTGCACATGGATATCAGGCATGAATGCCTTATAAAATGCTTCATGTAAAATGCATTGTGTACAAGTTAAAAGCCATTTCTTGCAGAATTGTACATGCTGTGGGCATTTCTACTGAAATGAAACTTTAACCTCAAAGACCTTTCATCTGCTTGTCCCGGAGAGGGAGGTCTGGTTGTCAACAATCGGGTACGTTGCTTAAAAATACAAAGAAATAAGCTACTTGTGGAAACCATGGTGGAAATAGATAAAGCCCTGCCTGTTTTTCAGCAGAAGTGACCTTGAGGTCACAACTCACAAAATGTTCATTAAAGCTATAGCCAGGACCATTGGTAGGGCAGGGAGGGATAGGCCAAGATAAAAACAAGCCAGCATTTGGCTGGTCTCATGTTTAGGGATAAATGATACTTCGAGGAACAAAGGTGGGGGGCTAGAATGAGCAAAGCCTGTGAAGCTGGGGTTTGATTAATAGAAAAATACATTTTTGTTGCATAAAAGGGCAGTGTATGCCACAATGCTCATTGCAGACTTTTATTCAAGTTGACAGTAATGCCCTTTGAACAATGCCAGAACGATTGTGAGATAAACATAACAGAAGTTAAGGAAAATTTGATTTTGGCCTTCTCATGATGCCAAGAGATTTGAAAGTTGGTGTGAGGGTGAAGGACAACATTAATATGGAACTATGAAGCGTCATACTTTACACTGATGCTGCTCCTGAGTAAAGGAAGAAAAACTGCATCTCTGCACAGGAAGGGTGCGCCGACTTCAGATTAGCATCATCTGATCTGCCTTAACATGTTGCTCTTAAAAATATATCCATACCTGTAAAGATTTGAAAAATTAGGGTACTTGCCATGTTGATAGATTTTCAGAGTTTAAACATGCCAAACCTACGTCAGTTTGAGATGACAAAGCTTTCTCCTCCCTCAGCTTTCCCAACTCACACCCCTCAACTCCTTTTCCTATTAGCACACAGGTGGGAGGAGAGTGGAGAGAACCAACCAATCCCCTTCCGTGGGAATTGTGACCACCAGTTTGTGATGTCATTTGCGCTATAAGTAGACCAGTTTGCATCAGAACTGGACTTTTTTCAACTTTATTCCGAGAGGTAACCTGCTGCTGAACTCTTGCGAGAAACAGCCAAGCAGAGAGGCCCCAAATCTTGCATTGGAGACCGGGACCAGGAAACATAGAAGCTGACTGGGATCCCCTTGAAGGAGTCACAGGGGACTATCCTGGAATGACACCCTTGCTGTCCCAGAGGTGCCGTGCTGTTCCATGTTGCCCACTACAATGCCTCTCCTGTAAGTAAAACTATCCCAAAGCCATAGACTGTAGGCCCTGCATTTTCAAGTATTGTTTTAGTTATTTCCCCATAGCAAAAGACCCTGTCTTTGTAGATCCTTAGCTTATTTAATTAAAGTCAATCAATTCCCCTATAGAAATCATGGGATGTGTTTTGTTAGCATTCAAAACTAACAAGCTCCTCGCTGTGTGTTTGGAGCCAGTATAGACAAAGATTTGATTGATTATTTGCAAGACAACCCCTGACCTCAGTACAGAAAGGGGATTCCTGAATTCAAACGAATTCAGGCCCAAAAACCCTGTTTTCAAGTGAGGGTGCAAAAACGGATTCCCCATTGATCCCCTGCACTGTAGAACAGAAGTGTGAAACCTTGTATTTTTTGCATGTGTATTGGGAAAAAAAGAAATTGCCCCTTTATTCCCATTGTGCTCAGACCCAAACCACAAAGCCATGCCTGTTCTTTTTAGGTGTAGCAAAAACACATGTTCCCATTGTTTTTCTTTCCCTCATATTGCATCTGGAGTAGTATGTGCAAAATAATTTTTCGCCTTGAACCTCTTTTTCCAAAGAATGTGTTTTTATCAGAACCCCAAGACGATTTTCCCATTGTGTTCCAACTCTCTGCCACTGGCCTTCAATAAAGAGGGGTCAAATCTAATTGATGTTTGGAGGGTGGGGGCTGCTGGGAGAAGAACAAGTTGCTCTTACCTGGTAACGTTCTTTCGATGGGATGGTCCGACGACGTATTCCATATCTATGACAGTAATCACCACAACTGTGCTGCTTCAGAAAATCTTTCAGCGTCTGCGTCAATGACGTCGATACGCTGTCCTCGAGGGCCTCCGTCGAGCCAATGTCACCGGATGTTATAAGTAGGACGCACGACATCCGTAGCCTCAGCTGTAGTTTTTTCCCCCCAGAACGTGTGGCACCAATCTTCTGCCAGTATGACCACAGAAAGCCTTGCGGAAACGTAAGCTGCAATTGCATAAGAAATTCTGTAGCGCGGCAGGCAGGGAGCCAGCGAGCGATATAGAATACGTCGGACCATCCCATCGAAAGAAAGTTACCAAGTAAGAGAGTAACTTGTTCTTCAAGGCGATTGGGTCCTCCGACGTATTCCATATATATGACAGACTCCCAAAGCAGTACCAACTTCTGGAGGAGGGAAAAAAAGAATTTAGAAATTTAGAATGCCCAATCAAATTGCAGAGTTAAGGACCGCCTTGCCAAAGGCCAGATCCTGCCCATGGATAGAATCTAGGGAGTAGTGTCCAAGTATGGACCGAAGCCCAAGTGGCTGCTTCACAGATGTTATGAATAGGAACACCCCTCTGCAGGGCAGCAGAGGCAGTCATACCCCCCAGTAGAATGGACGCGTAAGTCTACCGGAGGGTCCTTACCCGCCAAGCGGTAACATTCAGAAATTGCCAAGATACTCCATCTAGACAAGGTCTGCTTAGTAACAACTTGTCCCAAACGCCTTCCAGCGTAACCTATAAAGAGCTGATCATCCACTCTGACCCGGGACATGCGTGATATGTAGAAAATTAAAGCTCTCCTAGGATCCAACCTATGGAGCCTCTCCTCTTGTTTACCAGGATGCGGAGGATGATAAAATGCCGGAAGAATGACCTGGCTTAAATGAAATTCGGACACCACTTTCAGAAGAAAGGAAGGATGAACTCTAAGGACAACCCTGCCCTTATGAAACAGTGAAGGGTGGCTTAACTGAAAGTGCCTGTAACTCAATCACTCAGAGCGGAAGTGACCGCAACTAAAAATACAGTTTTAAGGGTTAACAGTCTCAAAGGACAAGAATGTAAAGGCTCAAATGGAGCACCCAGTAGAAACTTGAGAACAAGGTTCAACTCCCGACCGGGCACCTGGAAGGGTGACGGAGGGAACACATTAGTGAGCCCTTTCAGGAACTGAGAAATTAAAAGGGATTTTAAAATAAGAACACTCCTCAGACGAGCACTTAAAAATGGACAGCGCCGCCAGGTAACCTTTAATGGTACTCACTTGCAAGACTTGTGGGCTAAAGACAGAACCACAGGAATGTCACATGAAAAAGGATCCACATTCTTAACCCTGCACCAGTCGGAGAACTTTCTCCAACGGCAACGGTACAGGGACTTTGTTGCTGGCCGCACTGGCCGAAAGCAACACCTCCATCACGTCTTCAGGGAGGTCCCAATCCTTCTACCTCAACCTTTCAGAAGCCAAGCGTGAAGGTTGAGGGATCGGATCTCTGGATAGAGAACCTGACCCCCCCTCCCGTGAGAGCAGATCGTCTCGGTAGGGAAGACTATGTGGAGGGCAGATGGACAAGTCGAGAAGGTCCGGGTACCACGTCCCCCGGGCCCATGCCGGAGCAATGAGGATTATCCGGGAACCAAACCGCCGTAACCTCCGCAGCACTTGCGGGATGACAGGGACTGGAGGAAACACGTACAGCAGTGGGAAGGACCACTCCAACACAAACGCATCTCCTAAGGCTCCTCTTGGAGGAAATTCACGTGAGCAGAACCTTTCGCACTTCCGGTTGACACTTGAGGCGAAGAGATCCACTTGAGGGATCCCCCAAAGGGCGAAGATCTCCAGGAGAATCTCCGGAGCCAACTCCCACTCGTGGGAGATTGCGCTCTGCCTGCTCAGAGGGTCCGCCGTCTCGTTTTCATCTCCAGCCAGATGACCTGCCGAGATCGAAATTCCCTGCTGGATGGCCCAGAACCAGAGCTGCATCGCCACCCTGCACAGAGGAAGTGACCCTGCCCCCCCCTTTTTGTTGAGGTAGTGCATGGCCATGGTACTGACTGCCCTCAGCTCCAGCAGATTGATATGGAGTCTGGACTCCGACGGAGACCAACGACCGCTGACTGTCAACTCGTTGGCATGAGCTCCCCAACCCATGAGGGATGCGTCCGTCACAATCGTCACCTCCGGCCAGGGTAGCCAAAATGGAGCCTGCCCCTCAGAGTGCCTTCGTCGGCCCACCACAGAAGGTCCTGAGCGACCAAGGGCGGCACCTGAACGTGGTCCGACATCCTGCCAGAGGACTGTGACCACTGCGTCTTGAGTGCCCATTGCAGCGATCTCATCCGCAACCGGGCCTCTGGCACCAGAAGAATGCAGGATGCCATAAGGCTGAGAAACCTAAAGAACTCGAACGCCGTAGGACTCTGGCAGGTTGAAACTTGTGTACCATCTGCTGAATGTGAAGAGCCCTCACCTGGGGAGGAAAACACTGCCCCAGGGAAGTGTCGAGCACTGCTCCGATGTGCTGGAGCCACTGAGTTGGCATCAAGTGGGACTTCTTTAAGAAGAGGGAGAAGCCCAGCTTGTGAAGGGAGTGGCAGGTGACGGACAGATCCAGGACTTTCTCGGGAGAGCACGCCCTGATCAACTAATCGTCCAGATAGGGGTAGACGTGAATCCCGCCTTTCCTGAGATACGCTGCCACCACCACCATGAGCTTGGTGAAAACTCTCGGGGCGCAGCTCAATCCGAACGGCAGGACCCGAAACTGAAAGTGCGAGTCACCACCTGCGAACCTCAGGTATTTCTTGTGCTTGGGATGGATCAGCACATGAAAGTAAGCGTCCTTGAGGTCGAGAGACACCAACCAGTCCTGAAGTTGAAGGGCCTGGAGGACTTGAGAGAAAGTAACCATCTTGAACTTGTCCTTCCTGAGGAGCTTGTTCAAACCGCGCAAGTCCATGATGGGTCTCAATCCCCCGTATTTCTTCGAAATAAAAAAATAAGGGGAATACCATCCCTTGTTCCTCTCTGCTACAGGCACCAGTTCTATGGCGCCTTTCTCCAGCAGGGACTGAATTTCCTGCGCAAGGAGCAGATCCAGACACTTCAAAGAGAGATTCCCTGGTGGATTGTCGCAAGGCCTCTGCCGGAAAGGAAGACAATAGCCATGGGCTATGATCTCCAGAACCCACACATCTGAAGTAATGGAACGCCATTCTACAAGATGCTGCGCTAGCCTTCCCCCAACCGGCGAACCATGGGATATGGCCTCATGACTGAGCTGAAGCGGCTGCGGCATTGCCTGAGGGTAAAGAGGCAACTGCCCGAGCGGCCTTGGCACCTCAAGTACCCTGTTTTCCACCTCTGGCACTCCTACGGTGGCCCCTTTGACTTTCAGCTCCTCTCGATCTACTAAAGGATGAGTAATAACGAAACGAACCTCCCCTCCATTGTTGTCCCCTAGTACGAAAAGGCGGAGATTGGCGAACTGCAGCGCTCAATGACTTCACTGCAGCTTTGGAGGTCTGCAACCTCTCAAGGCTCTCGTCAGCCTTGCCACCAAAAAGATGTTCACTATCAAAGGGTATGTTGAGGAGCCGGGCTTGCACATCAGGAGCAAACCCTGACTTCCGCAACCACGCAAACCTGCGTATTACGGTGCTCTCCGCCCTGGACCGGCTGACACAATTAGCCGTTTACAGACCCGACTGAACGGACTCACACATGGCATCCTTGTCATCCTGCACCATGGCAAGAAAACCATCCCGTTCCTCCCCTTCGGGAATATGATCAGCCGCTAACGAAATACAGCTCCAGAGTGTGCGTGAAACGTGACAAGGCACACACGGAGTTGACTGCCTGCAAAGCCATACCCCCTGAAGAAAACACTTTCTTCGCCCAGCCATCAAAAAGCTAGTCGTCCCCATCAGGAGGGATGGAAGGGTACGACGCCTGCACCACCAAACTCTCCGGAGTGGGGTGCATGGTCAAGTAGCAGGGGTCGCTACCGGCTGGACGGTATTTTTGCTGCAAAGACTTGCTCACTGCCGGGAGACTCTCCGGGGCAGTCCAAGCCACCGCCACCCTTCTTTGCAAGGCCATATGGAATGGCAGTACCGGGTCAGTTGGTGGACCTTGGTCGAGGATATCCGTCAGGTCATCCTGCAGAAAATCCACTGGTGGCGCAGACCACCCCAAGTATTCCGTTACTCTCGACATAAGGCGCCAGTACGAGGACTCGGCATGGGTGCCAGGCTCAGGCCTACAGAACTCCACCTCCGGAGAGGTGTCCAGACCACTTCTGTCATGCAATGACTGCCGCAGGTCTTCAATCTGGCTATGCCCAGACAAAATCTCGTCAGGTACCTCCTCAGGAACCATACCTTCCCCAGACCCTTCATCCATCTCAGAAATATCATCCAGAGGCTGGAATGAGGGCACAGAAAAAGGGACAAAGACATTTTTAGCCTTGGCCAAAGCCTTTCTGGGGGGTTCCACCGTGCCACGGGTTACCACAGCCTCAAAAGGCATTGATGGAATCGGCGTCGAGCGTGGTGCCGACAGCTTCCACACAGTCCTTGAGGGCGGAGCCCCGAGCGTGTCCTTCGACAGCCTGGGCGCCGATGGCTTTCTCTGAGGCGGAGCCTCGAGAGAGTCCCGACAACCTCGGCTCCGCAGGCGTCGATGTCTTCTTTGAAGACGTCGCAGGCTCCGACGGTCTCAAGGGCGTCGAGGACCGGGACCTGGAACGAGCATGTCTAGAGTGACCAACCTTGTCCGACCGGGACCTCAAAGGCACCGGCGAACACTCGCGCCCTGACGGCGTGCGAGTGGTGTCTCCATCACGGCCACGGCCGGCGTCTATCGACGGCGCGGACGGACCGGAGCCCTGCGACTGAAAAATCACCATCATCTCCTGCCGAAAGGAATCCCATTCGGCAGGAGTGGAATGCTTGTTGGAACAAGCAACCCACCGACGGGCAGAGCCCGCGGACGAGGACGGGGCAGCAACCGGTGACGTTGCTTCCGTGAGTGCCTCGAAGAGGCAGAGGAATGACGGAACCTACTGCGGGACCGAGACCTCCCCCCGGACCGATAACGACGATGATGCGGAGAGTTTCCCCTCGAATCGTCAGTCGACAGGCCGGTGGACTTCGACTCCCAGGGCTTGGCCACCTTACCTACAGAAAGCTTCTTACGCTCCCGCAATGCCTTCAAAGTAAGCGACTGGCAGTCCACACAGTCATCCGTGTCGTGGTCCCCACGAGGCACCAGAGGCTAGCGACATGCGAATCTGTCAACGACATCTTGGACCCCCATTCCCGACACTTCTTAAAACCCGGCCGCGGGGTAGAAGAAGAGGACATCAAAGGGATTCACAAACGAACAGGTTCGAGGAACCGAAAGAACAGAACTCAGAAGACATGAGGTGCACCGAGATCTCTGAAGCGAACACGTTTGCGGAAAAAACTACAACTGAGGCTACGGGCGTCGTGCGTCTTACCTATAACATCCGGTCACGTCGGCTCGACAGAGGCCCTCGAGGACAGCGTATCGATGTAATTGACGCAGGAAGATTTTCCAAAGCAGCACAGCTGTGGTGATTACTGTCATAGATATGGAATACGTCAGAGGACCCAATCCCCTCGAAAAGGTATACAACCAAATCAGCAATCACTGTGTGCCTTGAATTGTTCTTTTTCTGTATTGGGGAGTGATTTGAACAGAAAGCGACTGCATATGTGTTGGTGCCATTACGGAAACCATTTTTGTTCTTGTGTTGCCACAGCATTGGTGGCTGACGTTTGTTTAGCAAATTTGGTTTAAATAAAATAAATCTATGTTCTTACTACACATCGGCTTGGTTCCTTGTGGAACTGGGTATTTGTTGGGGTTGGGTGCGAGACAAGTTGGAGCCCTTACCAAACGGCATCAACATAATAGTGCTTTGTTGTGCGTCACCTTAATAGGGAGGAAAGGAACTCAGAGTTGAGTGTGACCGTGTAATAAACCGCAACAGGACCAGCACAAAGACTTCTATTGTGCAACAGTCCAGACTTGACCTCATACAAATGGGAAAACTGAACCGAGAGCTGTGTTTTTTTTTTTGTTTTTTTTTTATTTTTATTTTTTACACACTCCCAGACAGATTCTGGCGACAGAGTTCTAGCAATAGCGCAATAAAAAGGACATTATAGATCATGGCACGTGCCATGTAGTTTCCAAAATTACCCTCGATTTCTACCTAAGAGTTCCCAAGATTCTTTCATATGCTATTTATGGGTGAATGCATAGTTTTGGCCAGAGGATTTCAGCTGAAGGGGTCTTTAATGTCTTCATGTAGTACCCGACCAGTCCACGTGTCCATGTCACCATGGATGGTATGAGGTCAACATGAGTGAGGTCATGTGAGGAATTTGTTGAGAGTCAAATACTTCTTTCTGCCGGTTAGACGGGTGGTGGGGTACCAGCCCTGTACACAATTACCACTACATTAAAATACTTGCATAAAAAGGACTTCCCTCAATTCCTGAATGCTACTTACCTATATGCTGCAACAGGCAACGTCTCGACCCTGATCAGGTTTGGAGATGGACATAGCAGGGAAGAGCTGTGGTGGGTGAGGAGGGCAGGTAATAGAACAGAGGGCCTTTGGACCACCATCTTGCAACGAAATCCCACCACTCAAGGATCAGCCTGGGCTGCCAGTATAGCTCTACTAAAGGGGTGCTGTATAGCCCGTCAAGAGTGTTTGCTACTAGGGCTTTTTGGCTGTAGGTTGCTAGAGGTACGGAATATGCAGTGCCAGTATAGCACTATGAGTGCTAAGTGAGAAGCCCAGTTTGTGCTGTGTGCTGGTTAAGTGGTGAGGCCTCAAAAAGGGTGCATGGCTGGAGCAGAGGTTTGGAAATAGCACACACAGAGGGATGTTGGGCAGTGATCTATGCGTTGAAAATAACATTTCCCCAATTGGATGATCCACTGTATCTGGTTGGGAGGACGCTACAGTGTGACCATCCAAGGAATGCAGGTGTGGGGTCCTCCAAACACTCTTTAACACCTGCCCCTGCTCCGTTTGGAAAGAGCAAAGCAGGGAGAGGAAGAACGCACCCCTAAAACAGTTTAAAGTATTTGCAATGACCTTCAGGAATCTTCATTGTGAGCCCCTAACACTTTGCTTCCCCAGTTAATGTAATACGCTCTCCGACAGTGGGAGAGGGAGAAGAGACCTGGGTAAGTCAGTCACCTGCTCAAAGAGAAGGAAAAGCACGTTTAAGAATGTAAAAGGCTTTACGAGACTAACGATTCAGCCTCAGTAAATAACAATTGTCCTACCCTTATGCTAAACATTTTTAAGTACAAACTATTGATGAGTAATAGTAACGACCCAGATCGGAGGTAAGATGGACAGGGAATGATTCTCTATTCAGCAGGGATTTCATCATATTGTCCTCAATGTTCACATTACATTCTGTAAGGCACAAACTGCGACAGGTGGGTGTTGGAATTATTCGAATATTTTGAGGAAGGAGTAAACAACCATCGCCTTGTTAGCACAATGCAAATGTAGAACCCGCCTGGAGTAGTAATAATGACCGTGAACGTCTGCAAATTCGATTGACCACAACCTAAGAAAAAAGAATGGCGTTCAGGGAATTTGCTAAGAGGAAGCCCCACACGCCGTTCCTGAAACTAATCAATTTTCTGCCTATGTCGGAGAAACTGACAGGAATAGGTTTTCATTGACAAGATGTCTGCATGCGGTAGGGAAACACTAAAATATACACTGGATAGGTTTACCAGCGAGGAATATATAAGTGCAGAGTGCCCAATGCACGCAGTCTTAGGTACCCCCCCCCCTTCAACAGCGTCCTGGGCTGCTCCTCTTGGACTTAAGAAACTCCATTGCAGTGAAGCCCTGGAGCACAACAGGATTGTGTGCTTGGGCTCGCACCAAAGGGAGGGCACAGTTCAGACACAAAAGCTAATTAGAAGTTGCTTAATTAAATTGTCCCAGCAGAGGCAACGCTGGGAAGCCTCCTCTTCCAGTCCCTGAGGGCAGAGCATGTGAATAATAAGCTGAAGAGGCAGAGAACGATTCCCACCTGCCTCGCCCCTGAGCAGTCTTAGAAGCAGCGTCCAAAACTAAATCCACGAGTCCATTTACAAACCACCCAGGGCACGGAAATTAAATATTAACAGTCCTTTGCTGATCCATCAGATGCAGCAGCCAAAACACTGAACAAACGTCAGTCGAGGGCTCGGGATGCATGTGCTCCAGCCATCCACTTAAGCTGCAGCCAGGGTAGCAAGCGAGTCCAAGATGGCAACAAACCAGCGGCTGCAGCAAGAACCCTCAACATACAAACGCGGGAATAACGAAAGGTCTTTAAAAGCAAGCATTGAAAAAGTCAAAATGCATGGCTTCTGTTTAAAAAGATAATAGGTGTGTGTTGAGCAGAAAGAATTGCTCAATGTTTTGCATGTGCAATATTATGGTTCATGGTAGTTATTTGCAAAGAGAGTTGTTAGAGGAAAAGGAATGTGTTCCGTGTTGAAAGATGTGCCAAGAGATCGTCTATAAATCCTAGGAGGATAATGGGCAAGCAGAAGCTCTTTGCCAATACCGGCCCAGGCTCCCAAGATCCAGATCTGAAACAAAGTCCAGCGCTGTAGTTCTGCAGCAGCAAGGCTGCATGCTTTTCTGTTTTTCATGCATCATTCCACTGTTTTTCCATGACAAGCCCGAGTCTCTAGAACTCATCAAGGATGCAAACCCTCATGTTCATAGATGGGTATCGCAGGAAGGCGATTAGCCTATCTACATTGTATAGATTCCTAATTTTTTGGAGTGCAGCACGGCTGTATTCTGGGAGACTAGCATACTGGCCTGTTCTTCCAAAGCCCACTCGTGGTGTTCTACCGACAGACATTATTTCAAGTGACAGTGGAAGTGCAAAGATGCAAGGTTATGCCTTAGTGGCCTAGGATTTCTAGAAGCACTGCAGATGAAGCAGAGATCAGGCCATTGTCACTGGAATGGCTATAGTCTCGAGTGATTCCTTTGAGTTTGCCCAGAAATAAGTCCTCAAAGTTTTAGCAAGATGATCCCACTAATTGGATGGAATGGTTGAATGTGACGCAAAAGTCTGGGGTTTGTGACCCTTCACATAATCCAAATTAGAATATGTAGGGAGTGCCCCGGTAATTCACAATTTTATGGAAGATGGCTGGCCAAAAGATGGCATGGAGCCCTGCTACAGAACGTTTTAAAGCATTTAATTGGCTAAAATATAACATTGCTGGAACAATAACACTATATATAGGGAAAAGGGTAATAGTAGAAATTCCAATAAGAAATGTACAATATAAGGAAAGTGATGGGAGAGATCGAACCATCTGAGAGGGTGGCAGAGAAACATGGGCCAAGACTCCAGCCCAGTCAAGGAGGGTTGTGAAAATAGAGTGCCTAGTACCAGTGAGGAAGGTGGGGAAAGGGAATCCAGCATGAGAGATAGTGTAGGGTATAAATAAGCCGAGTACCAGCCGCAGGAGGAGGAAGTACCCCAGTTCCAGTGAAAGTTCTGCTCAGCATCTTGGGGAGCTTGAGTATCAAAGCCAAGAGAACAGCACTGGAGCTCATATTCCTTGTCTCGATGGGACCAGCCAGGACAAAAGCATCACGCAATGTGCCCTCTGAGAGCCATCATCCCACCATGATCCTGCCACAGGGGGGGGGACACAAAAGCTAAGAACCACAGCTGGCAGAACCATAGTTTGCATCTCTCATAGGCTTACTTTGTGCCCTGGTACAGTGGTACCAGCACCTTATTCACGCCCGCAGCAAGCCCCTCCTTACCTGTTCTCCAAAGTTGTCTGCATGGACTCCGTCCTGAATTACTATCACTGGAGTTGCGGTCTCCACAGGACAGAGCAGTCTGCATCTCATCCCGAGCTTATGAAATGTCCTTCATCATCCCTATGTTGCTCCAACCTCGAAGGACCCCACACCACCCCTCAGAGTTGTATACAGATTGTTCTAAGCCCTGCTTGCCTATAACAGGAATGGTAGACAACTCGTACAACTGGACAGCCTGGTGAAACATTATGACACTTGCTAATCAGCACACATAGCAAGGTCTCTGCACAACTTCCTTCAGGATCGAACAATCATACCTTCCTGCAGCCAGCTCCGGAATTAGAATAGAAGCGTTTTGACTGTCACATCTGGGCACAGCAACACCCTACCTACAGGTCTGTTAAAATCTAACTTGTCTCTGAAGTCAGCACAACAGAAAATGTTATTAAGCAAAGGCAAGTCTAGCCACATAGCACCAATTGCATGTAGAGTTTGAACGGCATCCCTTCAGGCCTGCAACATGTTCAAGATTTGTGGGATTAGCTAGAGAGTCCTGAACACCAAATAAAGCTCAACATGTTGAAGAATCACAGGGAAGCGAAATCAACTGGAGCACATTATGAATGATCACCAAACCCTCTGCCCTTTCAATCTCCGTTTCACTTGACACCTTATCGCACCTTGAAAAATAATGTTCATTTGATAACCGAAACGAGATTTAAGCTTCATAAATTACATTTCTGAGTGTGCTGAGTAGAACACATGTAATTCAGACAATTAGCTGTGCAGAATGCGGGTTATCCCATTGTGAACCCATCCTTTGGCATACTAATCTTCAAGTTTATCTCGATACGAAATGGAAACACCACCTTATACCCAAATTAGGAACTGGATAAAATCCTGGTCTTTGTGGATATTTATCCTGCAGACTGTGTGAAGGTTTAAGAGTATTATGATGTAAAAATAAGGGTTCAGGTTCCAGCCCTAAACACATCTATATCCATGCACCCAGACAGGTATCTTTAAGGATCAAAAGAGGTATACGATGCCAGCTCATGGTGTCACTATTGCCTTCTGACATGCAATCTAAGGTTAGTTGAAATTTCACAAGTTCTGCGGGTACAAAATTCCTAATTCACCATAGTGGACAAATAACTGAAGACCATGTGTGATGCTTGAGCTAAAACATGGCGCTGGTGCGCAGTGCATTCTGGGGGCACTCAGAGCCATAATGGATATGTATTCCATGCCTCAGTGGAAGCTGCACTTGCTGAAAAACATGTTTTCAACGTTATTCGTTACTGAGACTGGTATGCATGCCTCAGCCAAGGACACAACGCTGGGAAAGCTAGGATCCACAGGTGCCAGCTGGTACCAGATAAAAAAAGGCTTGTTATGGCTTGCTATGCTTGCGCCAAGGTCTCAAGATGAGTTATGGAATTGTTTTCCATGGTGCTTTAGGAGAGGGAAGCGCTTTGCTCCTTGGGGTTACTATCGGTTGACCCGGCCGGCAGCCAACGGTCACTCATCAATGCGCATGCGCTAATGCCAGAAGGTTTGAGAAATTGCCACCCCTTTTGAGGAGCTCTGGAAAGGTCAGGCGGAAAAAGTACAAAGACCTCAGTCGGAGGGGGGATGCCTTGTTCCGACATACCTGTGGGCTGTTGTGCTCTTGACCTGGCTGTTACCGGGGGCTTCCAGCCGCTTCTGGTGAGATGAGGAATTCAGTTACACCCATGGTGATGTATTCTTGCACACTTACTGTCTGTTCTGTGATTTACTTCTGTTGTTGCTTTATGTATGTTTAACTATAAATAAATAGCCGTATCAGTGCTCCTTATCTTCTTCTAACTGCGTGTGTGGGTGTGAGTTATTGTTCCATCTACCTGCATTCAAAGTATTTACTCTGCTCTGCAAATGTACTAGTGATAAATAACTAACTGTCCGTGCACTCTTGGCGAGCAATACACCATGTGGAAAACAGAGAAAAATAAGAATTTGTTGAGCGCTAGTGCCAGAAGTCTGATCAGCCTGGAGCACACTTGTTTGCATCCTGGAAAGGAACTCAGCCATTCATTTTTCTGTGATCGATAAAGAACTTATTTTAAATGTATAAAGGACTTTTTTTTATGTATAATCACAGGTAAAGCAATGCATTTTTGGCACAAAAACGCTCACATTTACCATTGATAACACAATAGAAGACATGGATTGTTTCAAATGGGGTGAGAGAATGTGACAAAGACCAGATGTTGCAGGGTAAGGTGGAAACAAAACAGGGATGAGGACAGGACAGAATGACATAGAAACGGGATGGTGCAGGAAAGTGCTGAAATAAGGATGGAGGGTCATGGAAAGTTGCTATAGGGTTGTCCGTGATGGGTAAGAAAACGGGGTGATGCACTAGCATGGAGTGCTAGGAAACAGGTTCTTTAGAAAGGAAAGCATTGAGGTCAGTTGTAAATAATGGAAGAGTTGGGTTACATGTGATTTTATCAGATGATAAAACAAAATAAATCTTGAACGAAGAAAAACATCTACAAAAACAACTAATTTTTGGGGATTTTTTTGGAGGATTTCTCCCTTCCGCCCCCCCTTTAATACTTTCCCCCATCCCTAGAACTACTATTCCCAAATAATATATATATTTCTCAAACTCATTCTTTTTTTTAAGTTGTTTTGGGTTCGTTTTAAAAATGCATTCTTTGTTTTCTATTTCATAACATCACTGCATACCGAGTTGGAGTAGTACATGGAGGAAGGGCATTCTAGTACTTTATGAACCAATAAACTCGGTAAAAACAACAACCTTTATTACAAGGCTTAGAAGAACAAATTACATACCCCAAGTAATCGTCTTTCCTCATCCTTGATGTACTGATATCCTGCTTGCAGTCTCTGAAAGATTTTCAACACCAGGGGGCACTGTGCAGCATTTAGTCGATGTCCCTCGATGGTATCCATTCCCATACTAGACGGGACGTCGATGAGGGTACAAATAGCACACAGTGCACCCATTGCCTTAGTTCTAGTTTTTTTCCCCCCCTTTCTGCACAGCTGACTGGAGGATTACGAAAAACCACATGGACGATGGAGGGAGAAGAGCATTAAAAAGTTCACCCACAGTCAGAGGGGTAGGCTGGGAGGGATAAGGAATCCATGGGAGGTAGAAAGAACATTACCATGGGCAAGTAATGTTCTTCTAATGGATTGTGCCCCCCCCCCCACAGATAGCTCATCTTTGAAAGACTCCCATAGCAGTTTCATAGTAGGAGGTGGAACCAGTGGATTGTTCTGACTCGACAAGGTGTTCGAACCACAATATTTTGAAAAGGTGTATATCGAAGACCAGGTTGCAGCATTACAAATGTCTTTCACTGGTACACCTCTTTGCAGAGTCGAAGAGGATGCCACTCCTCTGATGGAATGTGCCCTTAGATTTTCAGGAGCATCTTTCCCAGCCATAGAATAACATTCTCTAATACAAAAAACGATTCAACAAGACACTTTGTTTAGTCACTGCCTGTCCTAGTCAATGTCCAGTATAACAAATAAAAGGGGTTGTCATCTTGCCTGACATTCCCCAACCTTGAAATATAGAAACTTGGAGCACTTTTGGGTTAAGTCTACGAAACCTTGGAAGGATAAGATGCTGGCAAGGCAATTCTTTTTGGGTCAGATGGAATTTACACACCACATTCGGAAAGGAAGGAGGGGCGAACCTTCAAAACAACCTTGCCCCTGGAAAATATAGTGAAAGGAGTTTCACATGACAGTGCTTGTAGCTCGCTCACTCTGAGAAGTGATGGCTACCAGAAAGATTTCTTCAAGGTTAATAACCCAAGTGGACAGGAGGGGAGAGGTTTAAATTGAGCTCCCATCAAAAATGGGAGTAACAAGTTCAGATTCCAAGCCGGGACTATAAAAGGGACCAGTGGGAAAATATTTGTCAGTCCCTTAGGGATCTGAATTACAATGGGTATTTTGAGATAAGAGCCTTGTTCTGGCATGCATTTAAAGATGGATAATGCCACTCGGTAACCCTTGACAGTAGCCACTTGCAGCCCCTGGAGGGCCCGCTGTAGCGAAGAATAAAGCACTGCTGGTGTATTGCAAGTGAAAAGACATTTAGCTCTCCACCAGCTGCAAAACCTGTTTTAATGGCAGCTGTACAGTGCTTTTGTTGCTGGTCTTCAGGCCAAAACATCTCCATCACATCTTCCGGGAGGTCCCAATCTTTGTATCCTAATCCTCAGAAACCAGGTGTGAAGGTTCAGAGTTCTGAAGCATGAGTGAAGAAGATGGCCTTGCTCTTGCGAGAGTAGGGTCACTCTCTGGGGAAGAGAATGGAGGACAGGTGGACATGTCCAGATGTTCTGGGTACCATATCCTCCTGGGCCAATCCGAAGCAATCAGGATCATGTACTTCCAAAACGTCCTTAACCTCATGAGGCATGAGAGGGACTGGTGGGAACACGTACAGGGAGAGACATTCCCAGTTCACTACAAATGCTTCCTCAAGAACTCCTCTCTGAGGAAATTCCCTGGAGCAGAACAGGTCACATTTCATGTTGATACTGGACACAACCAGATCAACTTGAGGGGTTCCCCAAAGGGACAAGATCTCTAGAAGCACTTCCTGAGCCAACTCCCACTCATGGGAGACACTGCTCTGTCTGCGTAGAGCATCTGTCATCATGTTCTCATCTGCGGCTAGGTGAACAGACGGTCGAGAGATTCTGTTTTGTAGTGCTGAAAACCAGAGCTGCATTGCCTCCCTGCACAGTGATAGTGATCCTACACCACCTCTCTTGGTGATGTAATGCATAGCCACTTTGTCATTATAAAGGACATTCTCCCCCTGTATGGACAGCAAAATGACCATCAACTTAAGTGCGATTGCCCTCAGCTCCACTACTGTTTATGTGTAGACTGGATTCTGATGGGGACCAAACTCTGCTGCTTGCAAGATCATTCATGGGAGTTCTGCATCCGCGACTGTCCTCTCTGGCAAGGATTGCCAAAAGGGTTCCCCATCACCACATTCTCCTTGCCATCCCACCACAGGAAATCCTGTACAACCTTGCTCAGGACCTGAAGAACTGTCATCCTACAAGAGAATTGTGAACATTTGATCAGAGGGCCCACTGGAAGGTCCTCATCCTTAGGTGGGGTTCTGGCACCAGGAAACTGCAAGATGTCATGAGGCCCAGCGACCGCAGAAAATCAAATGCCGGTAGATGTTGGGCATTCTGAAATCTTGACCGATCTGCAAGATATGTTGACCCCTCAACTCGGGAGGCAAAGCCTTACCTGAGGAAGACCCATGACTGCTCCAATGAATTGCAGCTTTTGGGATGGTTTGCCCTGGGACTTCTTGAAGTTGAGGGAGAAGTCGTTTGTGTAGAGAGTGGCAGGTGCTGTAGAGATGTTCCAGAGCCTGTTCGGGAGAACGGGCTCCAATCAGCCATTCATCTAGGTAGGAAAACATGCAAGACCTTCCCCTCCTTAGATTCGCTGCCACCAGTGCCATCAACTAGGTGAAGGCCCTCGGGCAGAGGTCAGCCCGAAAGGCAGTACTCAAAACAGATAGTGAGAACTGCCAATCGCGACCATCGGTACTTTCTGTGCTTGGGATGAATAGGCACATGAAATTAAGCATCCTGAGGATCGAGCGACACCAGCCAATCCTGGAGCTGAAGGGCTTGGAGAATCTGCAAAATTAATCTGTCCTTTCTGAGGAACTTAAGTGTCTGAAGTCCAAGATGGGTAGAAGTCCTCCGTCCTTCTTGGGAACCAGAAAATAGGTGAAGTACCAACGTTGGTATTGCTCCGCTAGAGGTACCCTTTCCACAGCAGGGTAAGATTTCATGCAGAAGGAGCAGGGCCGTTTCCAGAAGAGATTGCATGCTCAGGGGATTTTTAGAAAAAGAAGACAGTGCCTTGTGGGCCACTGTCTGAAGTGCCCAAACATCTGAAGTAATGGAACGCCATTCTTTCAGATGCCAAGTCATCCTGCCTCCCACCTGAGTCCTGTGCACAAAGTGCTCAGCGAGGTGCTTGGGGTTGTGGCAGAGGGCAACGTGGAGTGGCTGCCTGAGCAGTTCGTCCTCCATTACCCCTCGGGGTATTTCAAAATCTGCTTTGGGTAGCCTGACCTTTACCTCTTTGTCCAAAAGAAGAGTAGAAGTGAAAAGGCAGATGCTGCTGTTGTGGCCGACGAATGCCTGCTCCCAAAGTTTTAGAAATAGATTTAGAACCCTGAAGCGTCTCTAAAACGGTCATCAGCCTTTCATCCAAAAAGGTTGGACTCATCCATGGGCACGTCTAGAAGTTTTGTCAGGAGACAATCCAGATTTGGGCAGCCATATAAACCTTCCGATGACTGCATTTGAGCATATAGAACGACCAACAGTCCGATGCATCAAGACCTGATCAGAGTGGTTGACATGTTGACTCTCTGCCATCACTAATGATGTTATTGAAATCATCCCTCATCTCTCCTTCAGGTATGTTATCTGCTGCCTGAGAAATTACATTCCACAGAATGAATGCATATTTTGCTAAGGTGCCAGGCGCATTAATGGTCTTAAGGGACATGCTCCCAGAAGAAAACACCCTTTTTGCTAACATATTTTCTGTCATCCCCATCAGGTGGGATGGATGGTTAAGCAAGTGGAGGAAGTGGCCAGCATCCCCAGGCTTGATGGAGCAGGGTCTCTGGAGAAGAAGCCAGGGTCAATAGAGTAAGGTCTACAATTCCTCACCAACTCACAGGAGTCGCAGTGTTGGGCTTTTGTCAGTTTCCCAAGAGGGTGTTCTTTAGAGCGGAAGGAAGGCAGCAGACAGGCTCTTTTGGAGGACCTTTATCAAGGATGTATGTGAGGTCACCTTGAACTATGTCCTTTGCAGGATGCCCCACCTCAAATATTCAGTGACCCCGTTCATAACTGTCCTGTAAGTCGCACTTGGATGATCAGTTATGTCAGGCATGGCAAACTCCACTTCAGAGGAAGTGTCGAAGCCACTGGCCTTTCTAAGGCAAGTAGCCAAGTTCTCCAAATGAGCTTGATCTGGAAGATTAGGTGTGCCAAAACGCTTGTACCTGAGGGTACAATGTTGCCATCTTCCTCAAAGATGCCTTGAAAGTCTTTCTTGCATTGTGGCTAAAAACTCTAAGTTGGATGCCAGATTGACATTGATGGCTTAGACATGGAGTCCTTTCATAATGAAATGACCAAGCCTTTGGCTTGGATGCTACCCCTGTGGTCGACACTGTCGATGTTACTCGAGTAGGCATCTCAGATCTCCCAACTCAAGCCTTTAGACAGGCGTATGAAAAACTTCGGCAATTCCCTGCTGGCTTTAGATGGCACAGTGGAATCTGTAGCCTTTTTTGGCTCCTTCGAGTGACCAGGAGGGGCTGCCTTTAAAAAAATATTTTTTGACGAACCTTTCCCAATCTGCTGCTGAGGCAGACTTGGGAAAGGTACCCGAATGAAGTGAGTCCCCCCTAGACCGCGACAACTTAGAATGTTTGGAGCATTTCTTAGGCTTCTTAGGTGATTTGTCACCAGCTGAACCTCTGACTTCAAAAGATTTCCTCTTTCAAGGGGTAGTAGATGGAGATTCTGAAGCCGAATGTTCTAGGGTGAGTTTCGACCTTCTCTCTTTCAAGGCCTTGTTAGTCAACGACTGGCAGGAGCCACACTCAATGACTTTGTGCTCCTTGCTGAGGAGCCAGAGGCAAATCCTGTGCTGATCTGTGATGGACATCTTCGAGTCCCTGTACGCACACCTCTTAAAACCGGTGTTCAAAGCGGACCGACTGAGAAAAATTCACAGAAATACATAGAAAGAATCACAGAGGTGAGTTGAACCAGTCAGAGAGCGTGCTGTGCATGTGGAAAAACAGAACTGAAGCAACGGGCGCAGCGCATGCTATTCATACCATCATCAACATGTCCGAGCGTGGGAATGGATACAGTCAAGAGGCACCAACTCTATGCCACACAGCGCCCTCTGCGGTCAACAAATGTTCTGAGACTGCAAGCAGGATATCGGTACATCAAAGGTGAGGAAGCTATGGGAAGACACAATCCACTAGAATCAAGCAGATTCTGGCATGATGCTTCATATCGGAACTATACTGTAAAAGCAAAATCAGAACTTGAGCTCCATCTGTTGGTATTGAACCTGCAGTACTGCAGAGGCAGGGGGGCTTTGAGGTGGGGGCCAAAGGGGTCTGGGGGATCACTCAAAATGTCCTTTTAGGGTTTCGGCATCGGCCCCATGGTTGGGGGGCGTGGGGGAGGATTGTGCAAATCCCATCATAGCGCAATTATATTTTTCTGACGACTGTGTAGACAAGAGGACTGAAAGGGATCCAACTATATTTTTGGTCGTCATTTTCACTTCGAGTCTATTTCCATAAACTACTTTTTATTACCCATCTGATTTTCAGAAAAAAAGCAACCACCATTTTCCAAATGATGTTTGTGCATGCTTCTATTGCCCCCGCAGCCCCACGCAAAGCCTATGGGGAAATATGTAGAGCATTTTTCTTGCAAACTTTACAGAAAACACTCTTTGAAACTATGCTTAAAATATTAACAGACACTTTGTTCCTGCTCGGCCATCAGCCTTCTGCACATTATGTATTGCTTTCTAAAGTCTGCATGCAGAACAATGATGGGGAGAGTACCACATACCAAGAAGCCACTGATCGGATTAACAGGAAAGTTTTAGCTGACAGCATATTTTTATAAATATAGAAAACAATGTCTACTTCGGTTCATACAGCACAAAGGTAGCTATGAAGCAACAGAGCGCTGTGCCATTAATATGGGGTCAGCAAGTCAGAAGAGCTTGGATATCCCATGTGACAGGGGGTTGGTATATACCTAGGAGTAGCGGGTCCTAAATGCTATCCTGCATCTGAGAGGTAAAAGCGTGTTTGAGCCTAGACAAAAATATATATATATATATATATATATATATATATATATATATATATATATATATATATATTACAAAAATTCTTTAAAATGAATTTACCAATTATTTATTCAAAATGTTAAACAAAAAAACACACCGATTAGTCTTTAAAAAAAGGTGAACTAGCGATGAAAAATTGCACAGTAGAAAATTCTTCCAAAATTGAAATTAACATGATTCCAACAGAAGTTACCCATAGTCCGGTGTGTGTTAAGTGCATGCAGTGTCATTCTACTGGTTCCCCGAGCTCTGTATCCGAATACTAAAGAGTTTCTCACGAGGCCGCGCAAACAATGTAAACAGCCAACAACTGCAGTCCCTGCAAGGGTAGAACGAATGGTAGCAACAGTCAAAATGGCAATTTTGCATTCCTATTTTATGCATCGGAATGAATTAGTCGGCTGCAATATCAAAGCTGCGTGGTACTCTAACTGGCAGATGCCCTGTCATGGCATAAACACAAGTACACAATTTGCTAAGAGTAGTTCCTCTAGGACTCCTTTCCGCTATACTAACAGGAAATACATTGTGAAGGGGCCTGGAACCGAGCACTTCTGCAGAAATTCATTAAAGGAAAAAAAGGTCGGCTATGAGCCCTAAAGCAGGACTGGCGTTAACCCCTTGCACAAAGTGTTGAGAGCACTAAAGGTGCTGAATGCCCACGAGTTGCCAAGTAACCAGGTTCAGATAATGCTGCATTCCACGAAGGAAAAAGACTTGTCAGCAAAAGTTGACAAGTGAGGTTAATGAGAGCGAGTGGTCTTCAATCAGAGAAGAGCAGATCAGAGCGATTCACCAGTTCCTGACAAAAGAACAGAGTGTTCGACTTGCAAACATGTTGGGCTTCACCTTAGCTCGATTCTAGGGCCTGGCTTCCATCAGGGCAAAGAGCCGGCTGGTCATTCACATGCCTAGGGTAGCAGATTGCATAAATAGGATGGTTGCATGCGACACGTACAAACATCACTGGAGATCTAGTTGGAAGTTAGGACGTCGGATTTTTCGTCCCAAACCTGCTACTCTTTATGAAAAGCAGTTCAGAACCTTGTAGGCCATGGTTGGGCATCATTTCCCTTATGTGGGCAAAAACAAAGTGGTTCATTAAGCAATAAGTCCTGAGGTGCTGTGCTTCATCTCCTGGGAACGGCGCACTGCCCAATTTACAGGCCAGAGAGGATATTAACGTGTGCTCTGGAGCAGATATTTGGCGACTTAAAATTAAAAGAACACTGAGGGCGTAGTAGTACATCAGTACGAGACCCAGAGAGTGGTGCAGCCCGGAGTACTAAGAGGGAGAAAGGCGGGCCAGACAGGGTGGCATTGCAGGCAGCCAGTGAGAGAAAGTGAAGGACGACTTTCAGGGAGATGGCACCCGGAAAGGAGACTTTTGGAGGCAGGAAGGAGGGAGTAGGTACCAGCAACATGGAAGCCAGAGGAAGGATGAAGATGGGAGCCCAAAGGCATTGGAGGGGGAACACCACCACGTCAGATGGAAACAGCAAAGCCAGGCGGAATCACAGAGAGAAAGCAGCAGGTGGGTGAAAGGACACGAGTGCCGGCAGGGTGGCAATGTAAATGCAGGAAAAGCGAGGCTTATCATCAGGTAATACCTGTCTATAAGCCAGAGTGTCGCAATAATTCTACACGTGTACGGGTGTCTTATAAGTAATCCTCAACGGGATTCACCCTGAGAAACACCAGAAAATAAAGGACTCCTCCCTGTCCCTAATGACAAGATAGTATCTGCTACAGAAGGTACAAATTATCATGCTGCAACCACTGGAGCCATCGAACATTGAAGAAAGAAAAAGCTCCAAAAGTGTGCAAACAGCATTGCAGCTTCACTGCGTGGATAGCATTAACGAGAGGGGAAAAGCGCACTCCGCTGAAATCCGCAAACAAATACTTAGACAAGTGATAACCGTTTAATTAGCTTTAATCTCCAGGGAGCAAGACTCTGTGCCCCATCAATGTATT
This sequence comes from Ambystoma mexicanum, assembly GCF_040938575.1. NCBI lineage: Eukaryota > Metazoa > Chordata > Amphibia > Caudata > Ambystomatidae > Ambystoma > Ambystoma mexicanum. Next base: position 717,864,048 of record NC_090921.1, read on the forward strand.
CATTATTTCTTTTTAGACCAGATCTTTTTCATTATATCGGCTGGCTCGATGAACGCTGTGCCCCAGTCTAATGCGTTTTGTAGCGGCTTTAAATCACAGAGGGCCAACTTTGAGCAACAATGCAATGGAGCACTAATTAATCGACCGTTTGTGGAAAATTCAAAATAAACAGAGAAAAGAAACCAGTCGAGGTGTGAGAAAGGAGGCCTGAAGATGATATAGCTTTTCCCTGAATAAGAGTAACGTGGGAAGTACTTGCCTAGGAAGTTCTGTTGCAAGTATCGGTCATGGTCAATCTGGTTACTTTTGGCCCAGTGAGAGAAGAGTATCATCTTAATCTGCTGGAATTAGCAGGAAGTTTTAGAAGATGGAGATCTTGCCATCATCCAATACTGGCCACCCAATTTAGTTCCAATGGCAATTTCAGCCTAGAACTATGCTAATGCCAGAGTCCAAGGCCACCTAGCTATTGGCCCAGCTTTATGTTTGCCCTTCCATAGCACTCTGCAGAAGACAGAGGTTCAGCTTTACTCCCACTTTCTTTACAGGTCTCACCTGTACATTTATCCCTGGCAATCCAGACATTCTTCCTAGGTACTTGCCTGCAACCATGCTTTATTGCTCATGTAAAGGCATCTGGCAAGTTTTTATTTGGGATGTCTTCTCCCAAAACATGCATGGCTCCAGCTGAACGAAGCATGTGAAAGACAATTCTAAGGTGTGGAAAGGCCAAGGAATGAGTGGCAAACCAGCTGACGGACATCAGACGCTCCAGAGTAGACATCCCTCTAATTTACTAACAGAGGGTCTGCCATGTTACCACTCGAACAGAGGATCCGCTTCCTTGTCAATCCAAAGCCCAAATGAATATCTTCTAGCAACTCCAATACCACAGGAGGCCTAGGTGTTTCACTTCCTCCAATTGAAGGACTCCAATGGAATCGCATCTTATCAAAAAGGCATCCAGACCTGGTTTATGAAAGCCTGCTTGCAGCCAAGGGTGACCATCTGGGACCAGACAGCCGGAGAGTCAAATATGGAGAGAAGTTGCTCTGTACATGACTCAACAAATACATCAACTTTTTGGAGGTTAGCTGGCATCATGATAAACTTAACGATTGTTAACATCTTTTTATATAGCTCTATCAGAGAGCAAAATGGCATCACAGAAAAAAGAGAGATCCATAAATAATCACCCGCACCAAGAAGCAAGTCAACACTGACAGTCCGTTGGCGCGGCCTAAGCAAGATACGGGCAGAACGTACTGTGCCGTCCCAGTAGGAGAAACAGCAGAATGATCGATTCATCAATGTAACAATTGGTGCAAGATCCAATTACAAGAATAATTGCTGAGCCCGGACCATGCCATAACGATCAGGACACCAAGAAGGAGCTAGCAGCGCTCACAAAATTGCACAGCCAACAACGTCTTCATTCAAGCAAAGTCAAGCTGAACAAAGGAGGGACTTTCACATCAATATTTCTGAAACCACTGGCGCGCGCGTCCCCAGCATTCATTCGCCCAAAATGACAGGCGGCAGAGAGGTGCGCATGCAGAGAGAAGATTGGAGGATGAAAAGTCTACTTACCTGTAATACAGGTTTTACCATTGTTGGTGCCTTTCAGAGACACATGCTCGGAAAATCCCCCACGGACATCAGGCCATGGTTTGGCAGTAGCACAAGGGGGAACACGGGAGCGCTTTGTTCCTGAACAGTAATGGTGCTGGGGCCCCGCCAAGTCTGGGATTATTAGAAGAATATGGTTATTAAATATTCAGTGCTGGCAAACCAGATTTTTGATCGAATATAAAAAAGATAAACCGTTCCCATGCATAGGGGGAGTCAATTCACGAGACTACCCTTAGAAGAAGGCCTTTTAAATGTCTGCTTGTGGGTCGAGAAATAGTTTCATGGCACAAAGCAGCTTAGAGATGGGAAAAAGTCAATGTGTGTTTGCTTTACAAATTGAAGTTTCAACACTGGCAGCAAGCAGCGCTTTTAAAGTTACAGGGCAGGAGGAGTGTACTGTGATTGGTCCAAGTGATTTTTTCGCCTACTCTGAAAGTTTTCATTAAGAAAATCAGTTCGTTTTGTTACCAATGGCAAAGACTTGAGCAGAGCAATGGAACAACATAATTAGGCTTGAATGCTGTGTATGCGTTGCATAGGTGTGTGCCTGCTATTGCCATCGGTGACTGAGCAGGTATTGTGAAGCTGGGACGCAAGTCAAACATGGACTTAAAAGTTGCAGCAATTGGCCTCCCTTTCCAGCCTGCTTAACCCCTCCCTCCGCCCCCCCCCCCCCCCCCATCATTATCGCAAAGAGTGATCTCCACAAGGTTCAGTGCTGTGTGTAGCCATTTGCAGTACAATTTCCAGCCAGCAGGAGGAGCAGTGCTTGGAAAATGTGGCAGGTGCGACTCAGTTCAGTGGATCTTCTCATTGCCCTCGCATACAGACATCAGTTAAACATTGGCGCCTGTGCCATCAATTAGCCAAAAGTTAGTAAAGGCGCTGCACTGTTTTATTTTGCCAATTAAACCAGACTTGCTTTAGTGTGGATGATCGATACACTGCGCGTTAGGACATTTGATCGATTGGCCCTATACAGATTACCATTTGCGTTATCGTACACCCAGCCACCAATATTAAAGAACGGTAGTGTGCACCAGACGCTATTTAAAATACTGAAACAATCAGGGGTGACAAATTGAATAATACCATTTGACATTTAATTGCCCGTAAATAAACCCTCAAAATGACCCATTTTAGAATGAATCTTTGCAGATCTAAGGAACTTCTACAAAGTAACACAAACAGGAAGTCTGACATTGTTCCGCTGAGCAGTGCTGGTCATTGGGCCAGCTCTCGGCGGATCCGAGACCCGCCATCAGATATGGAGCCGGATTTCGGGATCTGGCCACAGAGAACCGTCCAAGACCGTGAACCACACTGGAATAGTTTAAAAAAATAAAATCAAGCATGCGACGGCAGAATTGCCTTTTACGGCCGGCTTTGGCACTGGTGTGTAATGCACAATGCTCGCTACATGTACAACTGATGCACAATTCCAAAGCCGGCGCTAAAAGGAAATGCTGCCGTCGCAGGAGTTCATTTTTTAAAATGTATTTAATTTTATTTTTTTTACATAGTCCAGCATTGCTGGATGTCCTCTACGAGCCCTGCCCCCTCTGGACCACGCCCCCTTGCCCCAAACTCCTCCCCCGGCCCTTGTGTTGTGGGATCACCCAAAACATTTTTTCCATTTCCACCACTGCCGCTGAGGCGTCTGGAATCAAATCACAGCAAGTAATACAAGCACTCATTGGGCCATGGGATGGTTGGGGGTGGGGTCATCCCAGCATGGGCTTTCCCCCGGTTTGTTTGGTCCCACAGAGTTACTAACAGATAGGTGGCCATTGCGGCCCCCAGCAATAATGCACGCGAGGATAAACCACACGCAGAGGGCGCTTATTCACAGCAGGTCACATCCTCCTGAATTCAGAAAGGGGAACATGTGCTGGGTTCTGAAGGCTTGTCTTGTACAGCATGGGGCCCGCCTCCTCACTCCGGCCGGCTGTGACCTACGGGAGGAGAATAGAACGAAGGTGAACCCCGGGGAAGGTGGCACCCCTTACTCTCACCTGGCTTAAGAGCAGCGCTTTAACCATTACATGACAGAATTACACAGAAAATACATTCTAGGAGGCGGACCTCTCCTGTGATAAGCAGGTTTTGGTTAAAATGAGTAAGGAGATCAAACTGGCATTCAGAAAAGAGAAGAAAGGAAAACAATATATTTAAAAAGACATTAATGTACCAAGAGGGCATTTTATAAACCCCAATCTTTGCAATGCACGTATATTTAAGAAGCTAGGACTACAAGTGTAGTTTACAAAGCAGGTTTGTAAATGTTAAGGTTATTTTGGGTGCGAAAATGTCTGGAATAGATTCCTTTCACTACTTCGGAATTCCACCATCTGCATGATGGGCATGGAATCGCCTGGGCATTAAAAAAAAAAATGTTTAGGTAAATGGATTATGGTAGACCTGCCTCAGGAAAATGCGTGTAGCTAAGCACCACACATTTTCCAATGCTCACACCGCAACAAACGCATAAACCCGTGTACATAGGCAGAGTCCACCCCAGTCGTATTTATTTGGACTATGACAGGAGAGAAGAGTACAATGTCATTCCAAGCAGTGGGAGAGGGAGCTTTCCCACTGCCCTGCACAGCCTGGTTAACTGACAAAGGCTCCATGGAACCACCCTGTTCTTTTGTTAGGCCCTGCAGTTGGTGGCAGCGATTAACACATCAAAAGCGTCCACTTCATACAGGCCCCCATGGGGCCTGGCTGCAGAGGATAAAGAAGACCGAAACCCCAACAAACCTTTCATGTTTAACTGTGTCAACCTGAAGCCAGCTCCTGACTCTCAGTATTAATGAATTTTGAGGTATTTATAAAGCGCACACAACAAACTCAATCGCATCCTGGCACAGATGCTAGTATTACATGGTAAAGAAGCACAATCATTACTAAGAACCGGTGAGACAGATTAGAACACTGCTAGGTAATTCTTTAGGCCTGCTCTAAATTTCAGCAGTGAGGTTGACAGTGAGCTGACATGCCCGAGTGTATGGTGCAGTAGGAGTACCCCATTCAGAAGATATAAGAATGTGGTTTGCAGACGTCAGAGCCTGGTCTCAGCATCTTCAAGGGAGATCTGCCACTTTGAAAAGGAACCACACCAGGAGAACCAATAACTAGACAGACTCTTTGGTAACAGCAGACAAGGTGGTGGGTGGGACCTAGTATAACGTACCTCCTTATCGTTTCATGTTGCAAAGAACTCTCATTATAACCTCTCACAAAGAAACCTGTTGGTGGGGGCCTCAGGATTGGTTCAATAAGGTAGGCACAGCCTACACCAATAGCTGTGCCCTACTTGGCTTTAAAAGACGGCTGGAGCCCCTCTTGTGATGAATTAACTTCCGGGACATCCGTGGTCCAGGGATGAATATCGGTTTCTAAACTATCAATCAGCGCCACATCTCTGGTGCACCAGAAGGGTTCAAAACAGATTGGCAACAAGCAAATAATAGACCTTGTACAATTTTGGTAACGTGGACGGAACAGCAAGCTCATCTCCAAAAGGTTGTCGATGGTTGGTTAATTGCAACAAAGAATATACAATGATTACCCAATAATAAAAGGGAATGTCCAGTCAAACTTGTATAAAAAGATCTACTTTATTACACAGCACACAGTTCTAGCACACTACTAAATATAATCCACCCTCTAAGGAATGCAGAGAACAGACAGTTTTAAGAAGAAAAAGGGATGCACTGTGGATTCCGACAACTATGAGTCGTAAACTATGAGTCGTAAAACGTCACTAAGGACCTTCCGAGAAGGACCAGGGGGACAGAACCACAATGTACCTTATGTTGTTGTAGGAGTTCTTGGTGATAGACAGGGTCGAGTCGGTTTCAGGGCGTTTTGCAGCTTCTGCGACAGAGTTCAAGACGGGAGACAGCTTTGGGTATCAGGTGGCAGGCAGTTCTGCAAGCAAAGCTGGACGGACGGCTGCAAGCTGGTCTACACATTCGCTGAGGGTCAGGAATCGCTGTCTCAGTGCTGGTCGGTGGTTCTGAAGCACTTGTCGCAGCATCTTAGATGGCTTTAGCGACTGTGGTTTAACAACAGTCAGCAGGGCAGGTGGTTGCAGCTCAAGAGGCTCGACTGGCTCAAAAATGTCCTTTAAGGCGGACATCAGTAGATGCTTGTCAATGCACTCCTTCTAGCTTCTTCACTGAGCTTGTGTCGTAATTTAAGGAAGACGCTCCAAAGCCGAGGAGTGTTGCAGGCAGCTGCCTTGTCCTTGGTTAGGTTCAAAGACTCCCTGGCACTTATCTAGAAAGCTTGCTGCAGGGCACACTGCGCGCTGGCTGGGTACTGATTCTGGAGCTGCTGGAGGTTTTTCTGGATTCATATCTCCCCCTGTTCTCTGGCAGACGTTTATGGGATGGATCTTGCTTCCCTCTTAGAAGTCCTGGCCTTCCTTCACTGGCAGAAGATGCAAGACCGACTGTACCTTCATCCAGGGTCCAATGAGGAGTGCTTCCTTCTGCTTCATGTGAAACATTCAGATGATCTGCTTAAAGAGGTGTCAGGAATTCAACCATCCGCATGGTGGGTGTGCGCTCACCTGGTTTTTTTGATTTTTTTAATTAAAAATGGAATGCTGGTAGATCAACCTCCAGAAAATGTGTGGAGGAATTAGGGGACACAGTGGGTGAGGCGGTGTGAGTAGGGTAGTCTTTATGTTGTTGGCCATCCTGGTTTTGTGTCTTGTCAATCTGGTCACTGTGTAGCCAAGGGCCCGTACTGACAAGGAAGCCGTTCTGCTGGCAAACACTGCCCTCTTTACATGCAGACTGAAAATCGGGCATCTTATTTTTCCAAAACTATAAAACGTCCGGCAAGTGGGGAAGGGGGACACTTCCTTTCATGACTTTACAGTCCAAAAGAATGCTTAGTTTCTCCCATGCACAACTAGAAGAGCCCCTACCTATACTAGACTCTGACAGGGTGCGGGGGAGAGGTGGCCAAAGCAGGTCCTTTTTTGCCTAAAGGAAGAGACTAGTAACTTCACTGTGCATATAGTAGTATTTGAACATTGTTACTAAATAAATATTAAAAGCCACAATTTTACCAAAAACGACCCCTTGTATTCTACTTCTAAAATAAATCAAAAAATAATTTTAAAAAAGTGTTGTAAAAGAAACAAATTGCCATTTGTGGGTGTGCCCATTTTTTTGTATTTGTTTTCAATTGGTGGCTGTGCAATTGTATGCCCTGGTCTGACCCTGCAGACACCCATGTTGTGCGTACAGTTGATGGTATGTGAAAACCTCTACATAAACTCTGGAAAACAAATTCAACAAAAGATACTATCACCGATGAGCAGTCATTTGGTTGCCACTGGCCCAATGGCTTAAGGGGACACAGTAAGGCCCAGCGTGGTCCTCGGGCAGGATAGGCTGTAGGAGAGAGTTTCAGATTGCAGAGCGCTCCCACTGAAGAAAACCAGCATAAAATATATTAGTTTAGTTTCCAAAAAGGCAACTTAGCGGCTTGAAGCTGTACCAGCAGACACCTATGGGGCTGAAGCCTATTCAACCAGCCTAGACTGCCATCATCAGTTAAAAGCAATATCGGAAAGGAAAAAAAGCAACAAGGGACGATAAAGCAATGTTTCAGCACTGCTAATAATGCAAGGAATGGTGCATGACCTACTTCGAACAATAAGGCTGCAATCCCATTGTGACATCACAAACCATGAGCAGTAAGCTCATGTGGATTGCTAATGTCCCCAGAATCGCAGAGATGCAACTGTGGCCAATTATTCGAAGTTGGTCGTACATCACTTTGTAGTAGATCAGGTTTCCCTCCCGCCCCCGCTTTTCAGCTCTGTCGTGAAAGCCCTGCAAGTGCATTTCTCTCATCCCAAGATTCTGTTCTCTCCAGCCGTCAACAGCTCAGATGCCCAAAGGGTGAAATGTACTCCCCTCCTGGGACCGCGGAACTGCCCTGCAGGTCGACTTCCCTCACCACTTCTTGGGACCAGGATGAAGGCTGTCCTACATGTTATTCCGAACCCGGGCGATAGCTTAAAACATCCAACCAGAAGTTTATTTAGAAGGATAAGACAGAAGCAGAGACATTCTTCCCATAAAAGTCTTACTTTTCCACCGCAATGTCACAATCGATGCTCTACCTAGGTCTTAAATTCTATTCAATATTGTAGTATAAAAAAAATAAAAAAAAGGGGGGGCGAGTAAGTGGAAGCAGACAATTATTGGGGACGTTGTCTGGATTGTAAGAATTCACAGCATGTGGAAAGGATTATTTTCAGAATAGCAAATCTTTCAGATGCCCATAGACCGAAGCCATCTGCAAAATTCTTTTCAGAAAAATCAAACTATTTAAAGCCTCATTTGACATGGCTACTGCATTTAATACGTGCAATTCATATACACATGTTAAATCACCTTTAGATACGCAAATATGTCGCAAAGCCCCTGCACGACAGATTAACAAAAATGAATGGCGTCTTTGGAAGGTCTTTTCAAGGGCATTCTTGATGTTTTAGAAACAAGTAAGCATACGTTCCTTGAAGTGCAGAAAACGGGCATAGAAATGCACGAGCACAATGCTGTGCCCTATGCAGCCCTTGTCCCCTCAAGCCCAGCCTCCCCGTCTGATCGAGAGAAAGAAACGGAGAAAAGACGCCATTCGCTGCGATTCTTGAGATCCGAATGAGTCACGCAAATGAGATGCACTATAGAAACCCCCCACATATCTGGCTTCCCACCATTCTAAAAGTTCCACTGCCTTTGGTAACAAGTCCAGCAGAAGATGGCAAGCCTGCAAACGTGCACTAGAACCGGATGAGAGGCCTCAAATCCTGGACAAAAACAATGCACACAAAGAGCTAGCTTAGAATGGTCTAGAGAAAATAAAATCGACCCTCCCATTGCCACAATACCTCAGACATATTAAAGTTCTTCGCTCACTGCACACCCCTCTCACTCATTGTTTTTGGGTAACTGATGAATCAACTTCCGGGGCACCAGTGGTCCAGGGATGAATATCAGTTTCAAAACTATCAATCAACCCCACACCTCTAGTACACCAGAAGGGATACGAAGATATTGAAATACAAGTGAATTATAAGACGTCCTTGTCCAATTTTGGTAACGTGGACGGAAGAAGGGCAGGCTTATCTTCGCAAGGTCGTGATCGTTGGTTAGTTGCAACACAGCGAAAATACAATTATTACAAAACCATAAAAGGGACTGTCCAGTCGAGGTTGTATAATAATACCTACTTTATTATTACTACAACAGTTCCAGCACACTACAATTAGAACCCCCACTGTAAAGGAACACAGAGGATAGACAGTTTCAAAGAGGAAAGGGATGCACTTTGGATACTGACAGTAAATACTGGTAAAGTAATCAGTCTTATAGTTCAATATTTGGTTCCAGCACCAAAGGGGCAAAGAGTCGTAACTGTCTATAGGGGCCTTCCATGAAGGACCAGGGGGCCGAAGAACAATGTACCCGCTGCTGACGAAGTTCTTGGTGCTTGATAGCGTCGAAGCGGTTCCAGACAGAGTTAATGGTGGGAGACTGCTGCGGGTACCAGGCATTTCGGCAAGTGAGGCTGATGGACGTCTGCAGGCTGACGCGGTGGCTCGGGGACAAAAATCATCGGTACTGGTTGGCAGATCTGGAATGCTGATCGAGGCATCTCGGATGGCTCTGGCATCTGCGGCGTGACAACAGTCAGCAGTGCAGCCGGATGCGTTTCGAGGACTAGATGGTCTCGAAATTGTACTTAAAAAGATGGACACTGGATGATGCTTGTGTGGCACTCTGCCTTGAAAGGACACGAGCCCTGCGAAGAAGACAGCCAAAAGCTCAGGAGGGTGTTAGCAAGCAATGGCCTTGTCCTTTGTCCAAAGACTCTCCTGCACTTCCCACCTAGGAAGCTTGCTGTCAGAACCTAGCAGGGTATGCTGTGTGCTGGCTGGATACCGGTTCTGCAGCTGCTGGACGGGTCATCGAGTCCGGTATCTCCCTCTGTTCCCTGGGAAATGTTTAAGGGAGGGATTTTGATTCCCTATTGGAACTCCTGGCCTTCCTTCACTGGCGGTAAATTTAAGGTAGACTGCACCTTCAGCTCGGGTCCAAATCAGTACTCCTTGCAAAGTCTTCAGATGATCTGATCAGTGAGGGGCTCAGCCCTCTTTTAAAGCCAAATGGGTTCCAGTGATTGGCGTAGGCCAAGCCTAACTTAAGTGAACCAAACCAGGGTCTCCACCAACAAAGTTCAGTGATGTTTCAGCTTGGCAACAGACAGGGGGAGGATGACAACATATACTTCCAAGTCCCACCCATCTTTGGCACTTGATCACAACATGGGCCACCTCTGAAGTAGGGGGTTGCAGGCAGACTTTCGTCTCCAACAACTGAACAAAATACAAACATTTGATGCTCAATACCAGTTTGCGCTTATTTAACGTTTTTTGCCAGTATGCCAAACAGAACAATGAAAATCCTCAGTACGCATAAGGGTGCAATCCTATTTCAGAAACCCACGATCACACAGGTTTTCCCTTGTGGAGTGTCTCGTTTCCGATGACAATGTGGCTTTGCAGATGAGGTTTTTCCAAGATGTAATGACTGTAGTGTGCGCCATCGCTCCCAGTCTAAGAAGTCTCACAGGAGGTACTGTGCGCAGACCACTAGCACTTCCAGGAGCATTCATGAAAAGCATTCGGTTCTCCTGCAGTGAGATCACCTATTTGGCTGGGACCCCCCCATGCTCTTTTACGAGGAAGGTCTGATAGCTAACTGGCTAAGCACACACTTCTGACACGAGGCAAGCCTGCACTTTGAAAGCTCGTAGCTCCTCATCCTTCCAAATGCTACTAGAGCGCTTAGAAGGGCAAGTAAATCAGCCCAGCATGACATGGGCTATAATACCGTTATATAATTACAACTGTTGGATGTAGCATTAAAAGTAGTCAAGTAAAGCGTTGCCAGAGAAGGCATTTTTTACAGCATGATCTTGTCGCAGAGGAGGTTCCAACTTCTCATTAGAGAAACAACAGGTAGGTTGTATTGAGAGCTTAACTCAAAGTAGGCTTGCAGCCTCCAAAACACTCCACTGCTTGCCCCCCACGTGCGAGATGTTTTACACTAAGAAACTAGCATTGACAAAAGTGGGCCTTGTCTATAAGTCACCAAAATGTCTCAAGTATTATAGAGGCTGTAATATTGGGTTTCCTCAGTACAAGGAGGAAAGAAGAACAGTTTGGAACCTATCATCTGAAATGTGTTGGGCAGATGCGACTGTAGGGTCTTCTTCGTAAAGCTTCCCCATAGTCATACCGAGACTTCAATTTGGAGAGCAGGGAGCGGTGTAGAGGATAAACAAGTGAAGTGGAATCTGTCAACACCAGCTCAGCAAGCAAGGTCAGTACACCATCCCAAGTCAAATACATTGTTTAAACATTAGCAGGTTTAATGCCAGCGGAAGTCCAAGTGAGTGGATGCTGTGATGGGTGTCGGCTCCAGGAGAAATAGGTCAACTTGAGAAGGGCTGGAGCGCCAATCAGTTGTAGAGGAGAAGCCAAGTATCCCCACCTCAATCACTCCGCCCCTTTTACCTCTATGTTGGAAACCAGAGTATGTGACATACACAGAACAGTTGAATCAACAAAGAGCAGAGTATGGACTCTATGAAGTACCAGTGAAAGTGCCAATACCTAAGTGAATCTGGGAAGCAAGATACCCATTGAGAAAACCATAGCTACATACAAGAAAATATGATGACCATTTGAAAGTAATCCCTGAAGAAGCAGAGCCAATAAACAGCAAGGACAAATGGTAACGTCACTAACCATCGCCAGTAAACGTCATACAGAACGGAGATGACGCACCTAAAAGATGCAGACAGACATAGCACTACAGTTTAATTGGAATCCAATTTATACTTTGGAGGAAACATGGTAAACGTTTCTCTTTGGTTATTTTTCAAGCATCACGATTAATCTGGTGTTGTGAAAGGCAAAAATTGCATTCTCACTACTTTGATTGGGAAAGACTAATTAAGAAAAACGTTCATCTTTCACTTTTGCCTGGGACGTCACGTATCATTGCATATGTTAGCGATAAAGGCATCAAGAAAGTATCAAGGATAAGTGACATCTTGGGATCAAGGTGAAAAGGCTTATGCCACAGAAACAGATGAAGGCATTGAGACATTTTACACGTGTACAGATGCAAAAGAAATGAAGAAACGCAAGCAGACAAAGTAAACTTAAGGCTGGTATATATATATATATATATATATATATATATATATATATATATACACAACACATGAAGGATGGATGTTTCCACTACACATTATAACAGTGCTGGACAGTAGCAAGAAGGCCTCATTTCTCGTGTGTCACAGTTAACAGTTAGAAAGCAAATTGAATTACAAAGTGAATCTCAGCAGACAAGGCTGGACGAGCCAAGAAGTCATGGTCTTTTCAAACTGGAGTGAACTGACATTGGATACAAAATCGCGGGAAAGAACAAAAGTCCTATTCAGAAGGCATGACCATAACAAGGAAGACGTCAGAGGCTTATTAAAAAATAGTATTAAATGCACAAAAAGGTTCGATTCCATGGTCTCCAGTCACATGGAAGCATGAAGGGAATAGTTTCTTACCTGTAACTCCATTTCTCCAGCATTGGTATCTTTCATGGATTCACATGCTTTGAATATTCCCCGTCGTCAGGCTGGGAATCCCCGGTACATTATATATAGACCCTTTCCCGTAGGAAAACTTTTTCGACGCTTATGCGTCCTATCCACCTCGTTTTGTATCATGCGTGCCCGTACCGTCAGGACGTCATGATATAAATCCAGGCCCCGCCCCCGCGCTCCCTCAGATTTCGGCCCCCAAAGTAGTGGGGGAACCGGTTTGCATGTTCAGGGGAGGCAGGCGGGCGCATGTGAATCCATGAAAGATACCAATGCTGGAGAAATGGAGTTACAGGTAAGAAACTATTCCCTTCTCCAGCATTGGATCTTTCATGGATTCACATGCTTTGAATAGATTACATAGCAGTACCATCCCCAAGAGGAGGCGTGCATGCAAACCCATATACTTTGTTCGCAAAGCCCAATCCCTATGATCATGTATACATCAGTAATCGTTAACATAGGAAAACGAACCACATACAGTCATAAATTCCATAGGATGCAACCCCTCAGCCGGGGCTTACCTTATTGGAATAGGTGTCGAAGCACCGCCTGTCCCATCCGGGTATCATCGGCATGTTGCTGCGACAGGCAGTAATGGCAGGTAAAGGTGTGTGTAGCCGCCCAGGTAGCCGCCATGCAGATGTCCCCCAGAGGGACTCCGGCCCACAGTGCTGTCGATGATGCCGCTGCTCTAGTTGAATGAGCTCTTGGCCGTCGTAGAAGAGGCTTCCCTGCCCTGGAATGGCAGTACGAAATGGTAGATGACACCCATCTTGACAGTCCTTGCTTTGAAATGGCTTTTCCTCTAGCACCCAAACCATAGGCCACGAACAGCTGTCTCGTTTCTCTGAAAGGTTGCGTACGATGAAGATAAAACTTGAGAGCCATTTTTACATCCAATGTGTGTAGCATGCGCTCCGCTCCCGAGCATGGCTCCGGAAAAAACGTAGGCAACACAATAGAGGAGTGTTTATGGAACACCGAAGGAGCTTTTGGTATGAACTGTGGGTTAGTGGCTAGGACTACCTTGGTCTTGAAAAATCGTAAGTATGGTGGGTCTACCATTAGAGCCTGAACTTCTGAAATACGTCGGGCTGAAGTGATGGCCACCAGGAAGGCCAATTTCCACGACAGAAACTTTAGAGACGATGACGACATTGGCTCAAAAGGAGGCTTCATAAGAGACGTTAAGACCAGATTGAGGCTCCACTCCGGCGGAAATTTCTTCTCTGGAGGGAAACTCCGAAAGAGGCCTTTAAGGAAGTGCTTAATCAGGCGGTCGCTGAACAATGGTGCCGAGTGCCGTCGACGAGTAAACCTGGAAATGGCTGCTAGGTGTACTTTTATTGACGATACCGACAGGCCCTTTTGAGCTAAGAACAGCAAGTATGGAAGGAGCTGTTCTGGCTTAATCGATTGCGGGGCCAAACCTGGTTGATCCTCACACCATTGACAGAAACTTTTCCATTTGTACGCGTATGAGGCGTTTGTGGAAGGTGCTCTTGCCGCTTGTAGGATATGCCGACAGTCCTCCGGAATCATTAGCCGACCAAATTCGGCGAAGTCAGGAGCCAGGCCGTCAACTTGAGGCTGTCCGGGTCGTGATGCCAAACGACACCCTCCTGTCGAGACAGAAGGTCGGGGGTCTTCTGGAATCTCATCGGTTCCGCCGCCGCTAAGTGTAGCAGGTCTGAAAACCACACCTGTCTGGCCCAGTATGGGGCCACCAGAATTACTCGACATGGGTACTTGAGGATCCATTGCAACGTCCTCCGGACCAGGGGAAATGGAGGGAATGCGTACATGAATTTGTTCGTCCATGGGAAGGAGAACGCATCCCCCAGTGAGCCCTGCTGAGGCCATCTGCTTGCGTACTGATGGCATTTTTTGTTGTTCTTCGTTGCAAACAGGTCTATGGACGGGTGTCCCCATTTCTTGAATACTTGTTGTAGTTGTTGGTCGTTCAGCACCCATTCGTGAACTTCGTTCATTTCTCTGCTGAGGGCATCGGCTTCCACGTTTCTCACGCCTGGTAGGTGGAACGCTAAGATTTGCATGTTGTGTTGCAGGGCCCAATGCCAGATTTTCTGTGCCTCCGTCGATAGGGACTTGGAACGTGTCCCTCCTTGTTTCCTCAAGTAGAACATCGTAGTGGTGTTGTCCATCATGACACGCACCACCGAGTCCCTCAGTTGCGGAAGAAAAGATTTTAGAGCCCATCGCACTGCTCTCAGTTCTAGCAGGTTGATATGCAGGGAGGACTCCTGCAAGGACCACTGGCCTTGTACCTGTAACGTATCCAGATGAGCTCCCCATACGCTCAGCGATGCATCCGTCACCACCGTCTTTTGGAACTCTGGTTCCAGTAGAGGCATCCCTTTCGTTAGATGAGTAGACACTCTCCACCAGCCGAGTGCTTGAACTAGTTGTTCGTCGACGACCAGTCTGTCGGACCAGCGACCTCGGCTCTGCGCCCAACGGTCCGCTAGAAATTCCTGGCAAGGTCTCATAAACAGACGGCAGTGGTTTATCAACGGAATGCAGGACGACATGGTCCCTAGCAGGGACATGTACTTGCGCACCGAGACCTTGGTACCGCCTCTCCATTCTGACGCCTTGTTTTGAAGTTTCTGAATTCTTTCGCTGGATGGTCTCACCAAGCTTGTGTGTGTATGAAACTCCGCTCCTAGAAAGACCAAGGTCCTCGAAGGCTCTACGGAGGACTTGCTGAAGTTTATTGCGAAGCCCAGTTCCTGTAAGAGGGACATTGTGGCTCGTAGACTGTCTCGTGTTTGTTCCTTGTCGTCTAGATATGGATAGACATGATGACCATCCTTCCTTAAATGGGCCGCTATAGGGGCCAAGCACTTGGTGAACGTCCTGGGGGAGGACTTGAGCCCGAACGGGAGGACCTTGAACTGAAAATGCTTTCTCCCGACGACGAATCTTAAATATCTCCTGTGTCGTGGGCGTATTGGAATGTGAAAATAAGCATCTTGAAGGTCTAGTGATGATAGATAATCCATGGGTTGCACCGACCTGATAACCTGTTGGAGCTTTAGCATTTTGAATTTTAGGTTCTTTAGCCACTTGTTGAGTACCCTCAGGTCGAGAATGGGCCTCCATTTGCCGTTTGGCTTTTTGACAAAGAACCTGGAATAAACTCCTTGTCCTTCCTGTGCCACAGGAACTCTCTCTACCGCCCCTTTTCGCAACATAAGCGCCGCCTCTTGTCATAGGATTCGGAGGTGGGGCTGTGTCGAGAATAAAGGAGGAAGACGCGGAGGCTTGTCTTTGAATTGCAGCGCATGACCCATGCGAATCGTGTCTAGGACCCATCGATCTGTGGTGATGCATTCCATCGGTCGAAGTGATGAGAGACTCGACCCCCCAGGACGTTCCGAAGGCTGTCATTGGTTGCTGGTTTGCTTGTTCTTCGTTGACGACGGACCTGAGCCTCGCCGCCTGGAGGCTTGATAGTCCCTGCTTCTACGTGCCGACTGGGACGCTCGTCTGAACCCTTGTGAAGAGTACGAGGGCCTGTTAAATCCACGGTCCCTCAAGGCTCCAAAGCGGGAGTTTCCAGAAGCACCCCTGAAGGGGCGAAAAGAGCGAAAATTTCTACCCGTTTGAAGGGCGCCGAGGGACCTAGCAGTATCCGTGTCTTCTTTCATCCCTTTCAGCGCTTCATCAACCTTTTCGCCAAACAGGTGTTCCCCTTCACATGGCATGTCCAGGACTTTGTACTGTACTTCAGGACGGAAAGTAGTACATTTGAGCCACGCTTGTCGACGAAGCACTATTCCATGGTTGATTTGTTTGAAACCAGACTCTGCTAGGTCAACAGCGATATTAATAGCGTGGTTAGAGGCCTCTTCGCCATCCCGCACCAGTAACATAGCTGCTTTCCGGTGTTCGTCTGGCAGGTGTTCCAGGATAGGGGCTAGTTTATGCCACATTTCCCTATCATATCGTGACACGATCGCTAAGGAATTGGCTGCTCTTACTGTCGTCGCTCCGACCGAGAGCACCTTCTTTCCAAAGGCGTCCTGCCTCCTAGCCTCGCTTTCCGGTGGTGTTGAACATTTTTGCTGGACCCTGGCCTTCCTAGCCGCTGCCGCCGACACCACCGAGTCAGACAGAGGCTGTGATGTTAGACATTTTGGAGTGGACTCCGGAGCTTTAAACTTTTTCTCGATCCGTCCCTTTATGGCTGGCTCCGAGAATGGATGGCGCATCGTCTTGAGACCTTCTTGCCACACGTGGTCCAGGATTGGGATGGCAAATACCGATTTTCTCCTTTGACCCATATGGTCAAAAAGGAAACAGTCTTTTTTCTGCTCCTCAGGAATCAAGCCGAATTCGGAACAAGCTTTCCCCATCATTGCATGGAAGGCTCCCACATCATCAGGGGGAGATGGCTGTGTCTGGCTCCTCGTAGACTAACTCTACATCCGAATTCCATGTTGGGTCCCTCGACGGTGACAGGGAGACGTCTGACCCCGAGTCATCTAGTATAGAGTCGGACTCCGACAACTCACCCTCCTCCTGAGCTCGAGGACGATCTTTTGCCGCCTGGGGAGCCGATGGGTATTTTGTCGTCGAGCGAGCCGTACAAGTTTGCTCGTTGACGGAAGGTACAGACAAAAGTGACGATGACGTCCCAGGTTGAGGGAACTGCGTATCCAGCCGCTGCAGGAGCTTCTGAAGAGTATTAAGCACATCCAGAGACAAAACCGTCTGGGGGGTCAGTAACGTGGATGATATCGGTACCATACCCCCGCTCGCACTCGTCGCTGTCGTCGTCGACGTGGAAGGCCGTAAGCCTAAATCCGATGGCTACAGAACCATGTCACCTTCTCCTTCCGCCGAGCAGGCCGTGTCTGGCTGCAGTAAGACCTCAGGGGGGATCGGGTCATAGACCTCAGGCAGCCAAGCCATAGACTGAGTCTCCGTCGACGACGGAATCCCAACCGCTGCTGCTTGAACGGTAATAGGCATTGTCAATGACACCGAGGTCGACGAGCAAGTCGTCGTCGTCGAGCCCTTAGACTTCGTCGTCGATTTGGATGCCGACTTCCCGGCTGAGGCTTCCTGACTCATGGAAGACCTGGGACGGTCCCCTGAGGAGGATTTTGACAGCGCTAGCCTCTCCGTCTTAGATGATGAGGAGGAGGACTTTTTATGTGATGAGGAAGATCCAGCCTGTTTCCTCTTATGCTTGTCCTCAGCGCGAATTTCTGCTGGCCGTACCTTCTTCGATGGAGGTTCCGACTTGCTCCTGGAGGCCGTGGAGCCAACTTCCGAAGCCGGGTAGGAACCCGCTCCGTCATTAAGCCAGTCGACCAGCCTTCTTTTTCGGTCCTTAAGGGTTTTTTGGGAGAAACCCTGGCATATCTCGCATGTATCCGCCGTGTGGTGCGGGTGGAGACAGTAGATACAGTCCATGTGGCCGTCTCCTTCATAAACCTTTTTGAGGCCACAGGTTGCACACGGGCGAAATAACGCTTTTCCAGACATAATTCTCCAGAATTTGAACTTCGCCGAAGCGAAACAGACAAAACAACCTAGTTTTCACTAGTAGTAAAACACGAGGATCCCACTACTTTGAAAGACGGTTGAAATCTGAGGGAGCGCGGGGGCAGGGCCTGGATTTATATCATGACGTCCTGACGGTACGGGCACGCATGATACAAAACGAGGTGGATAGGACGAATAAGCATCGAAAAAGTTTTCCTACGGGAAAGGGTCTATATATAATGTACCGGGGATTCCCAGCCTGACGACGGGGAATATTCAAAGCATGTGAATCCATGAAAGATCCAATGCTGGAGAAGTTGGACGAACAAAGTGATCACACCTACGCACGAAGGCAGACCGTGCTTCTCACTCCCTAAATTTCTCAGAGCCAAGAACACTCCCAAGGCTGAACTTCAAAGGCGATAGATTGATATGTAATTGGTGGGAAGCTAATGTTAAAGCGACCTCACCAGCACCTGGATGGCCAGCCTGCATGCTGCTAGACGTAGGTGGAAAAGTAGGGACAGAGGTTAGAGTGCCAACCAATTGTAGAGGACTGTGTAATTAGGGGAACTATAGTTGTGTAAACCAATAGGATGTTGTGTATTTAGTGACGTTCATAGTGGTCATTTTTAGGGGAGGGCTTAGTTGCCCCATCTGATGTTAAGTAACCAATCACATAGCCACACTTTTTTAGACTAGTACGGATCATATACTTAGATGTTCACTCAGAGCCAATTACCCATGCACGTAGGTTATTGTAGTTTGCCATGTAGGATGACGTTAGTACACAGGTAGGTTAACGTCATTGATGACTAGTATTGCTTATAAGATCTCAGTTTTCACTAAGAATGTTTGAGTAAGAGGATAGAGTGAGTTTGTTGATGTTTGTTATGCTCTCTTTTTTAGATACTTGATATTAAAGCAGTCTTCCTTGTGCCAACTACCCAAGTTGTCTATTATTGATGTATGAATAAAGTCTGCATCTCCAGGGTAATTGCCACTCAAAGGGGCTGGGATATCCAGTTCACAGTGTAGGCCCGGGGTTTGAACCCTTGTAGCCCAAATGTATTGTTTGGATTGTCATCATAAACAATTCACTTGCGGTAAGGGCGACAGGGATATCACGAAGTTCCATGCAGAAACTGCACAAGCCTCGCATCCATAGACATGCAGTGCACACGTGAGTATGTAGGTCTTGTGGTGACAGACACTTCTCCGTTAGGGTGACTAGTGTGACAAATGAAAGGAGCAGCGAGCCCAGTTTGGATTACTTGCTCGGGAGGGTTTCATGCATGAATCACGATTAGACATTTCACATAAAATTCTGTGGTCGTTCTTAGCTTCTCACAATGCCTTTTGCTCAAGCCCACCATCTGCACTCGATTCAGTTCCTTGACAAGATCTGGTGCCACTTGACATGTGCTACATGCTACAGACGCACACGTGTACGTATGGGTGCGCAGTCTAATAGAGTAACTTTTGTCAATTTCCATCCCTGCCCCAGTTTGTTAAACTATCTGGCACGACTACCCCATTACCCCAAATAGCCTACAGCAACTTTTCCCAAAAAAAAACAAAAAAAAACAAAAAAAAAAAAAAAAAAAAAAAAAAAAAAAAAAACACAAAATGACTTTACCCTGATTGTTTTTAATGCAGGGTCCAGTATAATTCAGAGGGGCAGAGGGTCCAACTAAACGGGAAGCCAAGAGACAGACATGCGAGGAAAGTAATTGATGCCACACCACCGCCATCGTTTATTTTCTACTTTGAGCCAGAGTAGTGCAATTATTTTGGTTGAATGGTATCATTGGAAACTAGAGCAGATGGTCCTACATTATGCAGAACCCAAAGCATAAAGAGTGCCCGTAACGAACCACTGATCGTATACACATCATGCCCTTGCCTACTGTAGGCCTGATTTTTATTTTGTGTAAATAGCTTTCACACCCTTATGCGCTAAACATGTATACCAAAAACGAACAGGTGCAAGCAGGGAGGGGGCAGAAGTGTGATTAAGAAATAGGTGCGAGTTCCGGCGGTCACCTCTCCCGCAGCTGTCCACAGTACCCCTCGCAAGAGAATCCGGTATCTGAATCTGTCAAACGCACGAGGCAGTCTCACACACATGCAGACTATGGCCAAGTAACTAACAAGTGCATACGGGAAGTCGTCGCCTTTTCATGCACCACCACCTAATGATTTAAACAACGTTTTCTAAAATGCTATTTGGGGACAAAGAAAGCGAAGTCAGAATTGTTTGTAAGAAACCACAGAAGATGCGGTCAAAGTAACCAACTTTCACAGGAGGTAGATTGTGCCTGGTCATTGGGTTTCATACCGCACTCCGCTGGCACGTGCGTAGTCTCGACACTCTGGCCGGTCTGAAAGAGGGGAGAGCTGTTTTTGGTTGCTGGGGAAAGAGGGAAAAACCGGATCGCTTTGATGTTGGGTCGATGCGTGCATTCGGGAGCAAGGTGATAACGAAGGCTGGGTTTACAATATATCTGAAACCAAATGGCAACGAGTGGAACTGGGTAGTGTTTGTGGTGGTGGATGCCATCCCAAGTAAGAGCAAAACGCTATGGTACAGTCAATGAAATATGACTAGTGTCACTGAATCCATCACTCCCTGTTATTTACCCACATTTATTGGAATATAACTTCCAAGCCCTGCCTCCAGGGCAGACATGGTGCTTAACGGCCCACCAGCCCTTTGCTCGTGCCTCAGCTCAGGCTTAGGGCTGTTAAATGCCAGGTCTTCCCAGGTGGCGGGGTGTGATTTGCACCCTGGGATTTCCCCGGGTGCAGATAATTTTCTTTTTTTTTTTATTCCAATGGGAGATGTGCGCGGGGCAAGCTGAGCACATCTCCCATTTGATAGAAAAAAAGAAAAAAAATGGCCACCACCATGAACATAGAAAAGAGACTAGGCCCCTTTTCGGATATCGGCGGCCATTGAAAACATGTTGAAAAATGGACACCATCATCCGAAAAGGGGCTCCAGTCACTGATGCTCTTCCTGCCGCTAAATTGGCGGTGGGGGAGAAGGGGAATTGGGTTTTTCAAATGTGGAGAAGCTTCCTGTTGACTCCCCACATTCGAGAAAAATAAAATAAAAGCACCGCCCAGGAAAGGGCCTGGAGGGGCTGGGAGAGCGGGTGGTGATTGTGTATCTCACCCGCTGTTCCAGCTACCTGTCTAGCTGAGCGCCCTTCCCTAGGTGCAAATAAATACTATTTCACAACTATACCTGCCCAAGGAACAAATACAAGACTGGAATCAACATGGGAGTAGATGGCATCCACCCACTTTTTTCAGAGAGTGGATGCCATGCTCTCTGGGTGTAATGTTTTTTTCCCAGACTATTCCAAACGGCGCTGAAGCCGCAAATCAAAGAAAGATCTTCAGGATTGATGGCAAGATACTTACCCACAAGTAGGGTACCAGACACTGGTTTTTCCCGGGACCGTCCCAATATTTTATCCTTGGTCTCGGCATCCCGAGACTTTTTTTTTTAACTGTTAAAACCATGACCCGGAATTTGAGGGATGGTGGGATAGAAGCCTGCTTTTTGCCGGTAATACTTGAATAAATACCACAATCGGGCTGGGCACGGCTCTTCATGATTGCGTTTGTTTTTTCACGCTTCTCACCTCCAATGAGCTTTTAATAAGCATGTACCTTGCGTGGAGAAGGCCACCAACATAGACGTAGCACTACAGTTTAATTGGAATCCAATTTATACTTTGGAGGAAACATAGGAAACGTTTCTCTGGTTATTTTTATAGCATCACGATTAATCTGGTGTTGTGAAAGGCGAAATGTGCATTCTCGCTACTTTGATTGGGAAAGGCCAATTGAGAAAAACGTTCATGTTTCACGTTTGCCTGGGACGTCACGTATCATTGCATATGTTAGCGAGTCCCACACTTTATTTAGGAGTCAACCGGCAAAACCTCCATTTCGCAATAAAGTAATACAGCGGCTTTATGGCACAAACGCTTATCGAGTGGTTGCGCTGCCCCTGGGAAACGGCCTTCTGAAGCAGCATGTGGCTACCTTCTTCCATACATGAATTACCTACAAAGGCGGAGCAGAGTGAGTGGAGGGGGGCGCGAGAATTGGGCTAGAAGTTTCATTTTCAGTAATTGCAACAACCACGAATGGCCAGAGGAAAATGCGGCCCAAAAGCAAACCCCTCCGAGATGACATTGCTTTGCTTCCCGTGTATACTTGACAATAAGAAAGGGGAAGAAGATGGTGGCACTGTGGATTGTACCAACAATGGCCCGACAGCTGAGATTACCCACCACAATGCCATAGCAGATGCTTGACAATAAAGTACAAATGATTATTACTATGTACAAGGAAGCGCAGACTGGACTGCAACTTTTCACTTTTATAGGTGTTGTAAAGGATTCAGTGGGTCTTTATATACAGACACCATTCAAGGAGAAGACAGCAGCATGTTTTATATGCTTGTATACTGGCACTGAACTTATGACTGGATGCATTGATAAGATTGCTTATATTGTAACCTCATCTCTAAAAATCAGTTTAATAAAATGGTACAGTGAAAATAAAACACATTACAAGACAATTATAAAAATGTGTGTAGCACAACGTGGTCATGAAAGAGAATATCTTTTGATATTAAAAAGGGGATCAGCTTGAGGCATAAATTGTTGACCAGTATTCAGACGATACATTTGGCTTCCACTTTCAGCTCCAACTCTTGGAAAATAACCGGCAGAGTCCTGCAAGGATCGAGCCAATCACACACCCTTTCTAACATCTACGTGATCCCACATATGAGGCTCATAAAAACCCTGGACTCGCCTGCGACAGCTATGCAGATGGTAAACAAGTCATCTTAAAGATAACCAGCAGCAATGAGACCAAAGCACAAAGTCAGCACCACAAAGCTAAACCTCAACGTGCATAAAAAAGAAAATTGTGATTGTCTCGCCCAATGCAGCACCAGAGGCACCACTGCCCTGACCTGTGGTAATGGGTACTTGCCAAAACACCTCCAAAAGAAATCACAAATCTTGGAATCTTACTGACCAATTCACCTTGGAACCACAAATCAACTCACTAGTAAAGAAAGGTTTCCCAGCATCTTCACTCAGACAGATAACGTAAATTCCTCATCATCACGGCACTGGTTCTATCAGGAATAGACTACACTAACAGTGTCCTCTTCAGCAATCCAGACCCTCAAGAAGGTACATGAACGCATATGCAAAGCACTAGAGTAGAGGAAAATTAAAAAAATGGATCTGCTCTAAGTAAACCAGTTTGGTCAAGTAATCCTAGAGTGGGCTTCTTCTAAAGTCTGCAATTTGACCATTCCTCACCCAATTCATCTCCTTGGTAGTATTTGTGATTAACATAGCTCTTATTTCTGGCGTTCAGTCATTGAGGAGCATTCCAGTAGACATCGAAGACATTTGCCCAAGATCACACAATTTCAAAAACGTGCTTTAACATGGATTAAAATTAGCTCACCAAATTTAATGGCAGCAACGTGGCACAACCTTTGACTCTGAAGTGACATGAAGCGATACTAAATCCTGATGGGCCATTGCATTTTTTTGCATTCTTTATTGGAAACTTGAAGCTGCAGCATGTTTATTAACAGAAATTGATAATGGGCAGAACCGCCAGGCTACCAAAACAGGCATTGGCAAAGCCAACGGTATGGGCTTTTCAGTAGGTAGGTATCGAGTAGGCATTTGATAGGCACGGATATAATGGTACTACCTTGCTTTTTTCTTTGCCGACCACCTGCCAGTTGATCACTCTAACAATCCCCTCACTACCGGTTCATCAGTATTTCTCACACTAATTGATGGTCATCGTTGCTAATCCGTGGCCTGCTGGGCAGATTGTGTGTCCTCATTTTCAAGTGGGTATATTGGCATTACTTGTCATTCAGGTCTAATGTCATGACTAGGTTTAGGACAGCCAGAGGGGTTTTAATGGCCAAGGAGCTTGAGAAAACAGTGCCCAACGTGTTGGAGCTAATAATCTTCAACTGACTTAAAATAGTTACGCCGCTCCCTTTTTGTATGACCCACCTCACCCCCCCACACACTTTGTCAAAGTGGGAAATAGTTTAGTCCTGTATGGTTTGGGCAAAATCTAGTTTAACTTTGCAGGGTGACCTACGGAATGTACATCATCCATCCCACTTTCCTCTAGTTAACAGATGTTTTGAACATCAGCACCTGCAAAATAAAATGGACGAGAGTCTTCAATAACGTTGCTGGCAAAGTATTAAAAAAGTGTGCATCTTTTAAACCCAGAAAACTGTGCCAAACTATTGCCTTCAGAGCAAAACCCCATTATGAGAAATTTCACACATTTTGATCAGAGTTTCATGCGGTCTAGTGGATACGTTTCTAGCTTGGGAAGCTGCGGATCTTGTTTGTAATTATAACTTCAGCACGGGTCATAGGCCGAACATGCACCAATCAATTCAAGTCATTTTGTTTTGTGAAAAAAACCACGAGTGGTATGGCATTTGCCCTCTCAAACACGTGCTAGGACTCATCCACTCATTTGTACGCTCGACTTCTGCCCCAAAAACTGCGGGCAGAAATAACAGTACAAACACATTTTCCTATTTTACAGGCAGCTAAACAAAGAACACCGTCGGGTTTGGCCCATTGGGGATGTAGGCTGGGTTACTGCAAGGATGAATGCGAGTAGTGGGCACTCTTGTGCCTCCCCACCCATTCATAAGCCCTGGAAACAAAAGATAAAAGACACTCAGGCTCCACTGTCCAGGCACTAGAAAGCTCTACTTACTGTTGCATACTGTGGGGCGTGGTTAGTACCACTGTACGAGGAGCCGGAGGCTGTGTGACAGAGCAGCGTCTGGAGTTCTGACCGGGGCTGTGGGAAGAGAAGGAAGTTTTGTATGCCTGTATGGGTTTGTGTCTGCAAGTGCATGTGTAAATTACAGTGTATGTTTGTTTGGGTGCATGTATCAATGAAAGAAAATACTGCAAGAATACATGTGCTTCTGCGTTTGCCAGGCCAGGGAGATGGCCTCCGATTTGGGGGCAGAGAGGCTGCACTGGTGCAGCAGCAGCATAGGCACATTTTCTTACTTTATCACAGCATTTTGTACTGATTAAACAAGGGTGTGCGAGCTCATCTACTGAGAATGAACATTGGTCAAATACCCTGTTCTATTGCATTTCTCCCACTCAGGAGGGTCTTCAACACTTTAGCTCACTGCACCCTTCACAGAGGAGACCTATCCATTGCATGTGTATACCATCCTCAGTGGAACCTACCCATAGAACAGGTTGTTTGGCCGTGTTCGTTCTTGGTAGAGGGGCTACCAGACCTTTTCCATATAGCATTTTGTACTGGCATCAAGGGTTTAGTTTAGTTTATTTGTAAAGCGCTGCCGAACCCTCGGGTAGCTGGGCGCCAATTCTTTAAGTACAGCAGTGGTTACAGAATGTTGCACATACAAGTAAGTGAGCATGGTGCATTACAGTATGGTTCGAAGGACCTGGTTACAAAATGGTCCTGGGAGAAGCATAGTATATTATGACAGGGCGGTTCCAATTAGGTTTGCAGTACGCATAACATACATTCAATTGGTCAGGTGGATAATAGAATAGTTTCAGAAACATAAGTGCGATATTGGATCCATTAAGGAGATCCAAGTCTTAGTCTGGTTATTGTTGGGTGCTAAGCAGTTCCTTGACTTTGGCTCTAAATGACCAGAATGAGGGGTCAGCTCTTATAGCCGTGGGCAATGCATTCCACCGTTTGGCTGCCTGTACAGGGAAGCTAATTCCCCCAGCTGTTTTCAGGTTAAACTTTGGTATATCGAGTTGGTGAAGGTAAGGTGATCTGGTAGGTCTGGTGGAGTTCTGTCTCGTGAATTTGGCTGAGAGGTAGCGCAGGGCAGTCTGGTATAGACACTTGTGAGTAATGACCAATGTCCCCAATTTATTTCTATCACAGATGGGGAGCCAGTGGGATTCCTTTCTGAGTGTGTGTGATATGTGCCTTGCGTGGGAGATTGAGAGCGCAGCGGAGGGCATGATTTTGGATTGTTTTAGTCTGTTAAGGTTGTTATTAGTGAAACCCAAGAATAGGGTGTTGCAATAGTCCAACTTGGACAGTATGAGGGCTCTAGCCAGTGTAAGGCGGCCATTGGTGGATAGGAATGGTTTGCAGGCATTTATGAGTTTGTTGGTATAGGCTGTAGCCGAGATGGTGGCGTTAATTTGCTTTTTAAGGGAAAGTGTAGCGTCAAGTTACACCCCCAATGTTTTGACTTCTTGCGACACTTTTATGATGTTTCCATCAATGGAGAAGGATTGGTATCTTGAATCCAGTTTGTTGAGGCGGTTCGGTGATCCAACAATAAGCAGTTGCGTCTTATCGTCGTTTAAGCAAAGGCTGTGGGTGGCCATCCATGCTTGAATCACTAAATAGATAATTCAGTTTAGCAGCATCCTCATCATAATTCCCTGTGAGGTCAATGAAGACCTGGGTGTCATCTGCATAATTAGTGTAGGTGACACCCAAGTTGCCAAGACGGTCAAAGAGGAGCTTGGTGAAGATGTTGTAAAGTGTGGGGGAGATACATGAGCCTTGGGGGACTCAGCATTGGATTGGGACAGGGTCTGCGGCAGCGCCACCAGAGGGGGAGAAGACCCTGGTTGTTCTGTCCAATAAGAAGGACCGAACCCAATTGGAGGCATCCTGAGAGAATGCAGCAGCCGAGGAGAGATGTTCACCGGTAGACTAAGTCAAAGGCTGCGGACAGATCCAACAAGAGCAGGATGGCCAACTTGCCCTCGTCTTTAGCTTCATCCATTTGGATTTTTAGATCTAGGAGGACTGTTTCCATCCCATGACTAGGTCTAAAGCCAGATTGTCGCAGTCCTAGGAGGTTGTTCTCCAAACGTTGTTGTATTTGGAGGTTAGCTACTCTGTCTAGAATTGTTAGGAGGCATGGGACTGTAGTAATGGGTCTATAATTGGTCGTTGTGTTGGGGTCTAAATTGGGCTTTTTAAGCAGGGGTAAGACCCAAGCCTCTGAGGTTGTTTGGGACAGATGCATTTTTGAACGAGGTGTTAATCAGGGTAAAACCAACACATGAGTATACTGGCCTACAAGTCTGGACAGGTTTTCTTACTACAGCATGGCTTATTTTACTGGAGAAGCGTGTATAGTCTTACGTGGCGATACAAGCATATATTGGCAGAACCAGGGCGAGCATGTTTTCTTTTAGTATCAGTACTGGTGTTATGGGCAAGGAAAAGACGAGTGTTTTATGGGAATGCATGCATATATTGGTAGAGCCAGCATGGACATGCATGGCCACAGCAAACATGACTTTTTTTTTTAATACTGGTATAGATTGTTGGAAAAAGCATCATGAAAATGTGTTAGAAATGTGCATTGTTGCCAATTTATCTACTGCATTGTATCATCCGTTACCGTACAAAAATGCAAACCGTGTGGATTTTTACCCAACATTACTCAGAAAGTTTGCTGTAAAATTCAACACTTTAATCTAACGTTTTAAAAAGGTTCTCGATGGAGGGTTACGATAACACCAGCCCCCTCACCCCCTCCTGTTTGTCGCCCACCTGAGCCCCTCTTGGCTAGGTCAGGCTCGCTTGGTCGTTGCCACACATTCATGGGAAACCTTTACAAACCTCCAATTCAATAATTCCCTAGCCGCCACTAAATCGGACACCCATTCAACTACATGAAAAAATGGGGACAATCTCTTAGATCTATAAATGTGTTACAATGCACAAAGGGTGCAAGAATATGCTTTCAGGAGATAGGATTTGCCAGTTTCTTGAGAAAGGTAATAAGTAGGACTCAAGTCGAGGGCACAAGCGGGTGGACAGCATCTGCCCCCTTTTTTTAGCGGGCAGACGCCGTCCAAGGGTATTTCTAGAGGACGTGTGTAAAACGAGAAACATTGTCTTTTAAAATTAATGTACACCGACCTTGGAACTCGAACCGCAGTCGCCAGGTTCACAGGCCAGCCACTTCACCACTGCACAGTGTACACTGATGAAATGCAACACAACTAAAAAGGTGAAACGTCACACTTAGGGACTGCTGGTTCAGGGAAAACATTGGTATTGGTTCTTGGAGTTTAAAAAATGCCCACCTTTTAAGGTTTTAAAAACACTATAAGAAGAAAATATCCTCCCTTGGTTTTTTGTGCGCGTTGATTTTATTAAAGGCAAATGTCATTCGTCCTGTGGAATATGTATGGGTATTTAAAGCGCATTGGAGGAAATTTGCATATTTCACCTTGATATGCTAATTTCGGGTGATGTCACATCCCACTGCGCATGTTAATGAGCCTTGACCCCCTGGGTTCCACCACGCTGCGGCAGCCTCTAGTAAGGGAACCCCAACGCCATCGAGCAGCAGGCACCGAACGGTTGATGCAAATGGCCCTTTCTTGCGAGTCAGTGTGGTGAAGGTCAGATGGCATTTTAAAGCATTAGAGGCGAGAAACGGTATGCGTGGATGCATTCAAAACCGGCGGAAATTAAAGCCACCCGCAGTCCATTAAAGTAAGACAGCCATTAACTGTTCTATTTGGGATACCATTCAAATGAGACTACACGTGGAGAAAATGCCAGTCCAAACAAATCAGCGAACCAAACAAAGACAATATCTCAAAAGGTGCCGTCTAGCTCCACAAAAACCGGAAGTGGAAATTGAGGGCATTTGCCTCGGCCACAAATCACCTGCCTGAACCTGAAGTCGGTAGCAATAATTGAAAAGCCTGCTATCTTTCATATGTCTCCATGGTCAGAGTTCAAACCACACTGAAATTCAGAAGTCGCTTTCCGCGTAATGTAGTTCAATGAGAACATTTTCAATTGCTTTAGAAGACGGTCGCATGTTGACTGTTTTAACTCGTGGGCGCCTACTTCACCCCCCAATCTCTGCTATGGTCTTCCTAAAAGTAGAGAGGGAGGAGAAGATCCTCGGTTTTGTCAGCAGGTTTATTTTTGGAGTATTTGTTGTTACATCATATCCCCTCCAGAAAGCAGCCATTTTGTCGAAGGCAATTCC
Organism: Ambystoma mexicanum; assembly: GCF_040938575.1. Lineage (NCBI taxonomy): Eukaryota > Metazoa > Chordata > Amphibia > Caudata > Ambystomatidae > Ambystoma > Ambystoma mexicanum. The sequence continues at coordinate 717,893,011 of NC_090921.1, forward strand.
CATTGTGATAAAAACTGCATAAGAACAAAACTGCGAAGTCACTAAATGTATTCAAGGCTATTTTATCACAACTAAAATGGGTTTACCTTAGCCACAACTCCATGCACCTAAACGGCCTCTTTTCAGTTCAGGTAAGCACCACCCTCGCATCTACCCTTTATTGCCAAGCATCTTGCTTTAGTTATTTTTAATGGATTCCGGTTTTTAGTAAACCTTTCTTTCACGCGATACAAAACCATTACAAATGTAAACGCATCTTAATTAAAAAAAAAAATATATATATAGATCTGTCAACCTAATTTTCTATCTAAAAAACGTGTATCAAAATATGTTAAAAATGCTAATGGGAACAGAAGCAACAATCCCAAGAAATATACTTCTAGTTGTATGTGGAAAACCTATAAGTATAGTTGTCCCCGTTTTGAGTGCGAGCAGAAAGGAAACACACAGACCATTCCCAGGGTCTTGCCCCTAGGCGCAGTGGGCAGAGGGGGAACCGCCCCTTCCATAGCAGCGGGGGCAGGGACCGTGCTTTGCCCCATAGACAGGTTTACAGGCTTCAGATGCCGCGTGTGGTTTCCAGTCGAGACTGGGCACATGGTCAATGCTGCAGGAGATGGACAGGCTGGGCCTTTAAGCCACTTGCATGCACTTCACTGTTGCCAAAGCAGGGACTATAGGCAGTGTCAGGGATCCACCTGCAATGTTGAATCCTCTACAGTTTAGTGACAGTCCCCAATACAGAACTCTGCAAGGTAACATTGCAGGTTCGGTGACTGTTGCTGAGACGACCCAAGGCGAGTGCAACCGTTTTTTTCGTCATTTTAATTCCTTCTGTGAAATGTGCTCTAAAAAGCACCATTACCTAGGAAGGGGTGCAGCTCGGCGGGTTGTTGCTCGTCACTAAATGTGGGGGGAGACGCGGTGTGCAGAATTATTGCCCCTGTGGTGAAAATCAAAAAGTAGACACCTGTGAGCTTGGCTGTACTTTAGGAGTCCCTTAGTCAGGGCGCTTCCAGCACACCAGCATGCACGGGATGCGGCCTGTTAGCAAGGACCAAAATATTACAATCTGAAGTGCAGTCATACAAAAAAAAAAAAAAAAAAAAAAAAAAAAAAATGTGCAAGGTCCGCAAACTGAGCTGGAGTTTGAAGGATTTCCAAAGTTTGAGACATTGGCTGTCGAGAAGCATGACATGGCAGGTTACCCCTACAAACCGCTCCAGCACAAGGTCTCAGTAGAACACGACTGTGCGCCTAGCATTGTAGGCGATAGTGTTCCATGCCAGAGTGGTGTCCGGCCAGGCCCCACGGGCAAGTGATAAAATAATTCTCAGACATGTCAAGAAGCACTTCTGGGCTCAGGCCAGTCTGCACCCCCATATCCAACGTGGCCACCACGACTGCGTTACTGGGCCCTTCAGGACAGATTGCTCATAGCACTACGCGTAGCAGAAACATGCTGCTGGTTTTTCGGCACGGACACAAACCTGGCGTTGCAAAGCAGCAGATGCAAGCTCTACACACATGAACTTCTTTCAAGAGCGCAAGCAAAAGCTAAACGTGCAACAGCTCAGCGGTCTGTGAACTTATGTGCCAGAAACAATACCATTAGGACATGCAAGGTCTGAAAGGGTTAACCCCCGCCCAACCCCTCGGCAGCCTCAGATGCAAGGTCAACACCACGATTCAAGGTCTAGCAGCCCGTAGCTGGTTCTTGCCTTTCAAACCAACTACTAGCGGAGAGGTTACAACTGCTTATATTTTCCATTAAAAGCAGCAACCCGATTTCCATTTAAAATATAAAAAAAAAGCCTGTCAAGGTTCAGCCCCACAGCTTGAAGACCACTTCCATATTCTATTCTTACATTAAAAAAAGCCCAAAAGTAAAATAAAAATAAATTTAAGAAAAGTGAACCATCACGAAAGGCTCAGTAAATGCAAACTACTTACGCCAACTGCTTTAGGGCTTTGTTTTACCTTACAAAAACAAAATGTACAATTACAACTCCTACAGACACACCAATAATCTATGGGAGAATTGCTAAATTATGCACCCAACTTAATCCCCCCAGCACACTGTCTACTTACCCTATTCCCCTTTCCATTCAATTTTCTCCCGAGCCTGCACGTTTTAATCTCTTGCCCAACTCATTTAATCGAAAGCCTTTTTTTGCCAAACTTTTGTTTTCCTTGACCCCTTCACTAACATACCAGGCCCTGCCACTAGGCCCAAATTCGAACCTTTTTGCCATACTCCCATTTTCATCCTCTCTCTTCTCACATCACAAGGGCACAGACCCCTTTTAATTGCTATCACTTGCCCATCCTTCCCACGCTTTTCCTCTCAAACCCCAAAGGTGGCTCTTTACATTTCAACCACGCAGTCCAGCGTTTTCTCTTCCCCTTCCTCCATGGTATAGGCCTGGATGATACTTTCCCACAACCCTCCTTCTTTCACTCACCCTATCCCCACGTTGGATTACCACTTCCTGCATTCTTGGCCTCACATGGCTCTACCAGCAACATGAGACAGCTCTGGACTCCTCACCCCTACCCTCGCCCCTACGTCCCATCCTCATGGCAAGGGGCATTCCCTTCCTTTTCTGCAACCTCACACCGAGGTAAGACATCCTCTACATGTATTTCCTTGTTCCCTCTTTAGGAGTGTGTTCAGGGCATCATCACCTGCTTATGTCTGAACTGTGGATATGGGCACAACCTCCATGTTGCCCACAGACCAACATGCAGCTAAAGTAGCAATTCTGCCCTAGATTTTCCTATGCATGCCCTGCCTTAAAAGAGAAAGTCCCCAAAGCACCACAGATGACAAACAGAGTAGTAACCACAGCAGGTGGCCATGCCTAACACAAAAAGTAATGTTTCTAGAACCATTTAATATGTGGAGGCGCGGCCATCAAAGAGTGAAGGTGCTCTAGCATGGTTTCAATCCCAAGGACAAAAGCACCACGCATGCGCGGTGTGCAAGGCAGTGTGTTTCGTGTTGGCGACTGGGAACTGGATTGAAAAGTGATCCGTTTCACCGAAAGCTACGGTGAGCCATCGACTGGGTGTATCTTGAAAATACCTATGACTGTCATATCAGGGAGTGTGAGATTCTCATAGCCCCGTTATTGTCGTTATCAATATTTGGAGTGTGAGCCATTATCATCGTTAGCTCATAGCCCTTATCGTATACCATGGACTTGCTCCTTGCAGCAAGTGACCTTACCTTCAAAAACATTTAATATTTTCGAATTTATTTACCGCTTAATCAGGGAGTTTGAGTATTTCATAGCCCTTTTTTCTGTCAGTATTTATTCTGTCCCCAATTAGGGATTTGAAGTGCGAGTTATATTCATTGGTGCTCATAGCCCTACACCCTATACCTTGGATTTGTTCCTTGTGATTTTTTATTTTATATGTGGAACTTAATCAAATATATAAAGTAAAAAAGTGCTTATTTCAATTTAAAATTACCAAATCTGCAACCGTGCATGAACTTTGCAGTAGTAAAGCTATTGCCCGAGCTATCAAGGCTGGCCAATACATATCTGACACAGAGATGTTGGTAGCACTCAACTTACCCCGCCCCCACCCCGCTCCTGAACCAACTCAAAAGTGCTTTGACCTTTGTTCTTGTCCTGTGGTCATGCCACCAAGTGAGGCTGTAATTGACTACTCTGGAACAAACTCTAATAAAATTGCGAGTCAAGCTACATCAAAAGCCTTAATCACCTTCTTAACATCTGAAGGAAAAATGAAAAGAGGAAGTAATGTGACTCAGGTTCCAATGAAAACAAGGGCACAAGAAGAATTACGGAATATTGGGAAGGATGAGAGGTCAACTAGTGACTTTGAAGCATCCGTGGAACATAGTTGACACTCCTCCTGTTATAGCTAGTGACGCCTCCTCGGTCACAGACTACTTTTTCAACTCACCCCCAGCATCAGCCCATCCAAGACGACTTTCCGCTTTGACTCCAGGTTTACCATGCCCGTGGAACTCTCCATCGAACCAAACTTTAATTGAGATAAACCAGGTCCTGTGTATTTTGGTGTCTCTCTTTGAAAGTTTGAAGACCGAGGTTAGATCAAATTTGGCTGCCCTGAAGTCTCTGCTTTTGAATTTGATAACATCAAATTACATATTGTAGCTAAAGAGTTTTTTTCAGTGAGTGGGTGGGCCCGACCTAATGTCCACAGGTTGTGCCCCTATGCGGTCTACTGTCCCATTGAGGAGCAAAAATGTCAGAGTGGAAACAATTCCTGTAAGGGCGCCGGGAGTCGTAAATGACTCAAATGGAGACAACATGGGCGGAAAACCTGGTGTTATGAATTCACAATGATGATGAAACTATCAATGTAAACCCAAGAACATGCCAGCCCCCAAAAAAAGTAATAATCAGGCTACAAAGCATTTCTTACACTCATTCTTTAACCAACCTAAGGTGAAAACTGTCCTCTCAAAACCAGTTCTCTCTTCCACTAATTCATATAAAGAACATACTCAAGTAAATCTGACCGCTAGGTCTAATCCCCACTCCAGAATTGATGGCCTAACTAGCGTAGGGCATGGCAAGAATATGATTTTTGGCAATTTTGTAGAACCTGCGATTGAATCTACTAGGCACGGTGTAGCTAAATCATGCTTTATAAGATATTGAGTAGGTGTGAGCATGCCTGATAAATATGAGAGTACCTATCAAACATCTCTTCTCAGCATAATTACACCTAATGGTCAATTTACCAATGGGTCCTTGATGTTAGGAAATGTAGGAAAAATGTATCAGCTCCATAATTAGAATCCAACAAACTCCCTGGCTACCAATAATTTCCCTTTACATGCCAACATAGTGGGTAGTCAAGGTTTGGGGCAAGTGAGTGAAAATCATTTAGGTGTCAGAAATTCTGCACTACGTATTCATACTGTGGAAAGTCATTTAGATCATGAGTGGATTGGGATTCGATAAACACAATCATAATGGTTATGGTGTTAGATATAGGGGTACACCCATTATATATGATCCACTATATTTAAATATGGCAGTACCAACATCTTAATCCCAAGGTATAAATCAACGTGCAAATGAGGACCAGAGCAATATGCATCCCGTTGGCCCAAATCATGTGAAACCACTTGTGAAACATTTTGAAACGCTACAACCGGGTCAGACTTCTAATAGAGGAAAAAGGAAAGAAGCCATTCATGGAATTATCTTCGAGGGGATATTACCGGAAAATTACTCTGTTACGCCGAGAAGAGCTGCAATTTTGCAGTTGTTCTCGGCTTTACCGATGTTAGCTGGCATCTCCTCAGATGATTATAGAGGGTGGATTGCTCTAGAGTTGATCGATCTATTGTCTTCATACAATCAAAGTTCATTTGTGATAGTATTATGAATGAACAAGAGGATTTCAGAATTCTTGGTTTTGACAATACCTATGGGATCATAGACTTGATGTAGGTGTGGTAGAGATACCTCCTGATCCAATGTCAGAAATACAGCTCTTGAAAGATATGATTCAAACTTCAGAGCAACCATAAATTGGTCATGGTTACTGAAGGCATCCCAACAAAAGTGATTCTCAAAACAACTGGGAATTTATGTAGGAGTCCAGGCTGCACATTGGTTTCCTGGAACACCAGAGGCCATAGGCACCTCTTCTCAAACGCTGAATTGGGTAGTAAGCTTCAAGCTTTCTTAATTGTTATATTACAGGAGACATGGTTGCTGGAGACACCAGCGATGGATGGCTATCAAGTAATGTATCAATTGGCAAAGTGAGGTACTGCTCGACGACCAGTTGGTGGTCTTGTGATAGGCGTTTGTTCCAGTCCCTCGCTAAATGTAATTGGGTCAAGTGAGACTTGTCATGGTATCCTAACGTCACATGTGCGTTTGTCAAATGAGCTTTACCCAGATTATCCATTTATAAATGTACCCTGGCATATCAAAATGCGAGAGCTGGAAATGTTGATGAATTATTTGGAATTCTGGAGCATGACCTTTTTTGGATGGTCATATAATCTTAGCTGGTGATCTAAATTCCAGTTGTACCAATCCTGAATGGCTTGGCGAGATAGGGACAAAGGGGACTTGGAGTTCCAATAAAAAGGTAAATGGAACCCAATGGCATAAGTGTCTGAACGGCTTAGGGTAGGAGATGTTGAATGATTACTATAATTCTTCTACTAAAGTCGAACCAACATGGACAGATGGTCTTTGATTTTTAACTATTGACTGCATATTTGTGAGTAGCTGGTTATACTCGCGATGTACCGTGTTCATGGTGACCGCATCAGATTGTAGTGATCATTCAATGCTGGAAGTGGGAGACCAAACTTGCCTTTGAAAAGGATGCTTTGATGGGTCCTAGAGATCTTACTTTGAACAAGGCAGGTAATAGAATTACAAGGAATGCCGTTAATGTAGAATTTATAAATGGTCAGTAGTCAACATTTGTCAAATACATTTCCTAAGTTATTAAGAGAAAAATCCTTGCCGCAGAAATGCTTGGGCCGTTTGTTTGAGCCAATGAAGGTATTTGTATGAATGATAGCAGACGGAAGAAGGGTGAACATGAGGGACACCTTCATTTATATAATGAAGAATTGGTTAATAGAAGGCGAATTGTGAGGAGGGCAGTAAAGTATTATATAAAGCTTAATCTAATTTACCTTGTGAAGTGGTGTATGATCTCATTATGAAAACTCAGCAGTCCTATAAAAACTGGATTCGGAATTCCTGTGTCAAAAGATTACAGGAAGACTCTGAAGCCATGTGGGCCAGCCTTGTTAAGAAAGACTCCAGAGCATTCTGGAAACAAGTCAATAGAATAGATACTTCACAACAATACATGCAAATCAATGTTGTAAATTAAATGGCATGGGTAACCCACTTTTGTGATGTCTTTTCAACCAAGAACTATGAGCCTATATAGCTTATGTAAAGGGCACCAACCTAAATATATGTAATTTTTGTCCAGAAACTGTACTCTGTTCTATTCGGCACCTTAGCTCCTCTCGTGCCCCTGGACCAAACTAACGCTCGGTTCAAAAGTGATCCCGAACTATGGTCGGAAATTCTATCTTCTTTGTTTCAGAATGTTGTTAGTTTGGGTATAATGCCCGTTTCTTGGTCCACAGCATACGCAATTCCAATCTACAGAAGGAAAGGGGAGACAATTCCTGCCCCCTAAATTAATCAGCCGATTGTGATCCAAGATCCGAAAGCCAGTTTTTTGCATCAATCCTGTTACAACACCATGAATTATGGATAATAGATTGCCAGATTCTGAGCAAATGGCACACAGGTTTTAGATGCCATGTAGGAACTTTGCTAAATGGACTAGTGATAAATTGCTTACAGCAATTGTCGTGGGCTGGGACCTACGATTCTATTTTTGTTGCATCGCTCGACCTGGCATCTGCTTTGGATGCGGTAGATCATAATAAATTATGGTCAAAATTAAAAGTGTGGGGAATACCTTCTGCTGCGATTGTCGGATTGTATAGCAATACAAATATTCAAGTTAGTCTAAATCATCTTGGAGGCATAGCTATGCCTATCTCTGCCATGTGCGGCTTTAGACAGGGTTGTGTTTTAGCAGCTTGTCCATTTAAACTATACCTTGCAGATGACTCCCTACAGTCCTCAGCTTTTGCGTCATCTAAATTAGGTAATTTAAGAACAACATCTTTGGCCTAAACTGACGATTTCTTGCTCAAAGTCACCCCGAGTGGGACGGGTATGCCCAGACGTGAACTAGCAGTTCGGGCTGGACTGCCCCTTTTGGGGTAGAACCAAGCCCGATTTGCATATGGTTTTTCGCCTTCTGTAATGGCTTGGCAGGCTGAAAAAAAGACTGTCTAGAGGGTTTCCCAGAGCTTTGCCCATGGTTATGATTAATTCAAAACCTTCCAGCCATCACCTTTCTGTTTTGCCGATTTCTTGCTTTTGGACTGCACTGCGGTTGGCCTTCAGCGATTGATTAACTCGTTTGTGAATTACATCAAGGATCATTCCCTACGAGTCAACCTGCAAAAAACAAGAATAATGCAGTTACTAGAAGAAAGACTAAGTGCTCTTGTCGATAGAAGGTACGCAAGTCAAAATTGGACATTGTCCATTCCATCATCTATTTGGGCTTTCCGATTAACTCTTATCCCAGGATCGGGAACCAAAAATTGCAGATTAAGGATGGAGTATTTTCTCTCTTCTCAGCTGATGAAGATTGACCAAAAATTCTGTACATTTTCCATTAGGCCTGCTATTAAATATTATAAAGTTAAATGTATAACCAAACTGTTGTATGGGATCAAAACGTATTCAGAGGCAATTAACCATCCTCCATCTTTAGAAGCAATATTTTGGAGAAAAACGTGAGGTTGCCAAACTGCATGCACATAGTACTTGGAAGATATGAATTGAATCATATCCGTGAAAGCAAGAGCTGATTGGCAAATTCTCTCTTTATTCTGCAAGATCCCATGTCCCACCGATGGATCCCTTTATGTTGTTCTAAATGAAGTCTTGCGGAACTGTAAGTGCACTTAGATGCTTTCAATTGAAAGATCTATGGCTACCTTAGTTGAAATTGAATGCACAATTGAAGACTTGATGCAAGCTCCTGTGCGTGTGAAATTATCATTGCTTAAAACATGAAGGGATTAAAGCCATAGATGCCCTGCACTCCTATGCTTCTATGAGACACTTTTTCACCGACTACAAAAGGCAGGGAACTATCGCCCCCTTCCTAAATATCTATTCTGATTGAGTAACAACAGCTAATACCAACAAGACAGATCCTAGCAAGGGATGGTCAGATCTCAAGAGAATACGTGTAGATTCTTCTGTGAAAAGTACACTTGTGAAACCCTAAGACACTGCTTGATTGGATGCAAATCGTTGTTGTACAACAGGAAACTATATTTCGAAAGATTATTACCATCAAATCAAATTACCGACAATGAACAACTTTGGAACATATGCCTAGCGGGGAGAACAGCCTCTACAGTAGTTGCAGTGGTAGGATTTATAAAATCTCTGGTTAGCCTTGTTGAAGGCGATACATTTGTGATCAATTCTTGCATCGATTAGTGTTATTGTATATTCTAACATACGTTTAACAAACTGTATAGGATTGATTTAAAAAAAGTGTTGAATTGTTTACATGCTTATTTTAATTGTATTTTATGATTAAATGTTTTAGGATCTGATTGTAAATGAAATATTTTAATGTGTAATATATTAAAGGTTGAATGTTTTTAACCAATAATAAAGGAGTGAAAAAAAAACAAAAGGATCAGGCAACACCAACATCTACACCGATTTGGATACCTCAGTGTTATTCTTGTGCCCTCGCTGAAGACTAACCCAAATGAAATGCAGAATTTCCATAATGCACATTCATTGTTCAGTGTTTGAGAGACAAGATTTCTTCATAAAAACTACTACCCTACAGTCTTCAACGGTACGCGACAGATGTTGAAATCTACTATACCAACCAACCAGATGCTTCAGGGTGGCTGACCCCAACAGCCAGAAGACAGCACAGGACGTAAAAAAAAGAAACGTTAAAAAAAAAAGTCCTCTCCACGTTAGATTTACTAAATGGAATGATGCACATTTTAGCAAAGCTGAATTTGAGCAATGCAGGTTCGGCATCTCCAAAATGGTGGAAGCAGCACAGGAAATCTATTTTAGAAAACCTGCATTTCTGTGTTCCTGCACAGGTTACCAATTAAACCCCTCACTGTGATGCATTGTAGAGCCAGGCTGAACATCACCTGCTCAAAAGCTGAATGATCTCTCCTGGAGCACGAAGGAGATTTTAGCGACAGGTTTCGGAAGTCGCAGAGACTTCACGCCCTGTTCAAATTAACAATATCCTGGCACTGGTTGATTTCTTATGACTGGTGATCACCTTTTTGGATATCGTATTCTATTTTGCTGAAGCATTACAATATACTAACAAAACACAATGTTAACAACATGCTATTTTTATATTATATATTGAGAATGATTTCAAAAGGTCTCATTGTGATGTTAGAAAGCTTTTACATTCCACCCATCACCACATAGCAGTCATACGGCACCACGACTTGTCCGCATAATGTCACATTGTGTTCCCTGCTGGGATGACAGACAATGCAGGAAAAGAAATACGTAAAAAGGGCGAGAGGCTAAAAGACAGACGTAGGTGTAGGAGAGAAACGAGGCAGACAAATTAAAGGAGGTTGAGGGGGAGGGATAATGTGCTGGTGTAATCACTAATAGTGGATGAAACCAATATTGAATTTAAAAAGTGTTTTTTTTTTAAAAAAAAGGCAAGGAACCCACCTGGAAGTCGGGCAGTTTTCTGCGAGTGTAGTTTCTAGTGTTGTGATTTGGAAGAACTAGAAGTAGCGCATTTCATGCCACAGTCACGTAAATACATCCTAGAAGTCTCGACCAATGCTTCAGATCCGCTGATCAGCACTGAGACAACAATTCCTGATTCCAAGCCGCTGTGTAGGCCAGGCTGCAGCCGCTCATCAAGCTTTGCTCGCCGAACCGTCTTGCCACCCGATACTGCAGCTGACTCCCGTCTCAAACTCACAGAAGCCTGCAAAGCGCCCTGAAGCAAGCTCGACCCCGTTGAGCACCAAGAACACCTACAGCACAAAGTACAGTGTGGTTCTTTCCCACTGTTCCTTCCCAGAAGGCCCCTAGAGACATATTAAGACCCATTGCTCCCTGTGTCCTGAAGCAAAGTAAACAAACTGTGGCGGTTATTAACCATACCTTCCTGTCAGTATCCATAGTGCATCCCTTTTCCTTCTTCGTAATGGTAGGTCCTCTGTATACTTTGCAGGGAGGGTTGCATTTCGTAGTGTTGTTAGACTGTTGTGATCAATAAAGTAGGTATTTTTAATACAGCCGTGACTGGACACCACCATTAGGTAATAATTGTATTTTCGCTGTGATGCAACTAACCATAGATCCACAACCTTTTTGGAGATAAGCCTGCACTTTACCAAAATTGGACAAGGGGATTTGTAATGTGCTCGTTATTCCAAACGGTTCGGATCCATTCTGGTATATTAAAGGCGTGGGGCTGACTGATGGTTTAGAAACCGATATTCATCCCGGACCACTGGTACCCCAGAAATTGATTCATCAAAGCAAGAAAGGAGGGTTTGTAGGGAAGAGAGGGGGGCCAGATGTCTTGCCTTCTGTATATAGGAAGAGTGTAGAGTCTGCCACCCTTTTGTGTGAAATGCTCGAATGATGCAAGTAGATCTTTGAATCAGGCTTTTAAATTTTGCAAAATGGCAGGGTGTCTTTGTGGCCCCAAGCCATGTACAGGAGAGCAAATGCCCTCCCAAGTACGCCCCACGTCCGAAAGGCCAGGTTCTATTGACCATCCTGCAGACAGGAACTACAGGCTCTTAAGTGAGGTTGCATTTTTCAGGAATTAACACACGAATCTTAGTGCGACAGAGACACAGTTTGCCCATGAATCCAATCGCTATGAAGGAAGCATAACATCCCCAAGCCCTCAGGATCTAAAGGAATTACGTAAGTGTACAGCTCCTATACGGCATTTCACAGGACACAATGCTCGTACAGGTCTAAATAAAATCAGTGCCCTAAAGTATCGGGAAAAGGGAATCTCTTTGGGGAGCCGGGACATCAGGAATCTTCCTGCACCATTCATGGTTAGGAAAAACCCAAGTAGAAGGTACATCCTGCCTCTGGGCCTCCTATCAAATGTATCACCTTGAATCTCACAATTGCTTCTTATGAACTAGATCCATCAATATGCTAAGGACAAGTTGTTCTTGTTAAGTAATGGGTGGGACAAAATGGCATCCCTTGTGTATACAAGATTATGAAGCATTCAATAAATAGTTACAGCACACACAACAAAGACTTTATAAATATTTAAGTGCTGCCAAGTAGAATTGCCACCACCTCAACCTGCTCCCTGGCAACCCACACATTTAAATTGTGCCTTAAATAAAACACATTCAGCAGTGGCCATATTACAGAAGGGTGGCTCACGGACAATTGCCTCCCCATTACATCCACCAAGGTGCCCGAAAACTATGCCACTCAATTCTAAAACAGAGACGAGAAATGAGGGGGAGGGATGTAATTTGTGACAAAAAGAAGCAGATCGATGGAACGGACAATGACGAGGAAGGGATGCAGAGCACGAGGCTTTCTAGAATCCTTACGAATCCCCAGAATACGATTAACTGCTTTGCTACCGCCATTCAGAACGGGTCGACTGCTTTCTGGAAGTTGGCACTCTAGCCGTGGATATAGCCACGAGGAAAAGTACTGGGGCATTTAAATCATGGGATTGACCGCTCAGACAAAATGGAATTACATTCGGGGACATTTTGTTTGCTCAAGAGAGGACTAGCTAATGTACTGCCTCATAAAACCGGGCATGGGCTCCTTGTAGACTTTTATAGAAAGCTCAAGTAATTGGAACTTTTCTATTGCCCAGATCAGTCATTAACCCTCTTGAATCAGGAAGGAAAGGGGAAACAGATGATGGAACAACATCCAGAGCTAAAGTTTAGACATTAAACAATCATTTGCAGACATCGTTTGCCTCCTTACTTATGTGTCAAGATGTATTTTAAAATCTTCAATTGGCCTTTTCAGAAACACGAGAAAAGGTGGCCTCACTTCACATAAAAATCTAAACAAAAAACGCAAGAAGAGGAAATCAAAAGATAAAGAATTGGGTCTTTTTACAGAACCAACTGTTGGTGGAAGTAAACTAAATCAAGGCATTCCAAAATATCCACTACTTATTGTCCCCATGTGATGAATTCGACCATATGCATGGTGGACGTGGGCTCGCCTGGGCTTTTTTTAAAAAAAACATTTTTACGTAAACGGATGATGCAAGACCTGCCCCAGGAAAACGTATAGTGCTAATCCACACAAATGCACGGACCCTTGTGCTCCACTCCAGCATGGACACAACCTACAGGTACAGCCCGCCCTTGTTATAATTTAGTAGGAATATGAGAGGCGAGCACAATGTCATCCCAAGGAGGGGGAGGAAGCGTCGCCCCTTCCATGGTCAGCCTAATTCACTGAGAAGGGCTCCTAGGAACCACCGTGCTCCTTTGTTAGCCCTGCAGCTGGAGGGAGCGACTAACATACCAATAGAGTGCACTTCAAAACAGGCCCCCATGAGGCCTGGCTGCAGAGGATATAGGAGACAGGAAACCCAACAAGCCTTTCATATGTAACCTGAAGCCAGCTCCTGCCGCTCAGTATGGACAGGAAGTGCCAGAGGGTTTCTGAACCGGAAATCACTGAAGGAACCCGAGACATCTCGACCAGCACTTCAGATCAGCCGCCAATCAGCACGGAGATGACATTTCCAACCCAGAGTTCCCGTGAAGGTCAGTCTGTAGCCGGTCGCCAAGCTTCAGCTGCCGAACTGTCTTCCCATCGGATACCCACCGCCGACTATAGTCTTGAACTCTGTCACAGAAGCCTGAAAAGCACCCTGAAGCCAATTCAACGCTGTCGAGCACCAAGAACAACTACAGCAAGAGGCATATTGTGGTTCTGTCCCCCTAGTCCTTCCCAGGAGGTCCCTAGAGGCATTAAGACCCCTTCTTCCTTTTTGCTTAAGCCAAGAAACCTTTACAAACTATTGTAGTTATTAACCATACCAACTACCCTCCTGCCAGTATCCAGAGTGCATCCATTTTCCTTGTTAGAAACTGTCTGTTCTCTGCATTCCTATACAGGGTGGGTTGTATTTAGTAATGTTATTAGATGGTCTGTTGTGATAAAGCATTTGTATACAACCTTGACTGGACAATCCTTTTATCATTGGGTAATAATGGTATGTTTGCCATGTTGCAAATAACCAACGATCCACGACCTTTAGAAGAGATAAGCCTGCCGTTCTTTCCAAGTTACCAAAATTAGAGAAGGAGTTTTATAGGTTTATGCTTGTTTAATCCAATCTGTTTGGATCCATTCTGGTGCATTAGCAGTGTGAGGCCGATTGATGGTTTAGAAATCGATTCGCCCCTGGACCACCGGTACCCCAGAATTTGATTAATCACGCACCAGGTTTCATTAAATGGAAAAACAGCCCCCATAGCAACCTTGTGAAGCCTTACGAGTTTCTCGTCTTGAAAGTGAAGCCTGAATAAGGGTCAACAACACTCAAATATTTTAACTGGAATTGAAAAATAGTCCAATAATATAACGATTGGCTTCCAAGCTGGATTATCCAGATATCAGACCCTTACTGAAAACGAATTGTTCTACTGGGATATCGGGCATCCTATCCCAGCTATAGAAGCCAGAGAGCGTGCTGAAGTCATATGCCCTCATATTACGAATATATTCGTACTCTCAAGTTAAAAATAAAGCAGCCCTGGAACATGTCTCATTGAATTGTTATCATACAAGAGCAAGCTGCTTGTCTTGTCCTTTCAAGTTTCTGAAGAACGTTGTGGCGTCGCAAATGCAGGATTTAGCTGAAAATGAGGGGATACCGGACATGGTTCAGTCCTGCCTTCACCCTAAGCATGGGAAATATTGCCGCAGTGGTGGTCTGGGATGACACCTTGGGCCACGGAGACAAAGCAGCACTTGCCATTGATAATTCTGCTCTCTGTGGCATCCAACACTGTGCACCTTGATAAGCTTTCATCTGGCCCGGTCTCTCTTTTGCAGATGTTTTAAGTGAAATTGTGCAACTGTGGAATGATTCGCAGCCGGTGCTATTAGGGAAATACATCTCCACTTCAGCACTGGTCCAATGTGGGGTACCACAGAGGTCTCTTTTTCTGCCCAGGCTTGTTAACTTGTATCTGCGATTGCAGGTGGTGAAGAACTAAGCAATAACTTTTAAATGACATTCTCATACATACAATACACAGCCATATATGTGTGCTACCAGGGCCCAAAGAGACATTGCAGAGGTGCAATTGTTTACATAAAGCAAGATTAGAGGCCAGTTGTCCCATCCCACATGCCATGAAATCCAAGGGATCGAGTTTCCATGTCAAACATGAAGAAATGTTGCACACTTGACCTTGTTTTGTAAACTTGACAGACACAGGGGACCTCTTGTGAAGTTTGGGGCATGGATGGTACATTTGATCTCGTCCTCAGCCGTGACAACAGTTGTCACATGGATTAGCCTCATTCTGGTACACGTGGTAAGTCTCCCAAATAAACGGCCATTTGCAAAAGAATCATATGTACGTGAAATGCGCGAGTCCCATCAAAAATGCACAGATTTCCTGAGCTATGCGATACGTGGCTCTTCATATAGACCCCAGGAAAGTGAAGGATGTAGAGGAGTGGACCCGCCCTCCAGATGTCACGGTTGTGCAATGGTTCCTTGGGTTATCCAGCTACTATTGGCAATTAATACATAACTATAGCCCCCTATCAGCAGACATATCTATTGTGCAGGGGATCAATATTCTTCGGAGATCCAACTGCGGAGGCAGACTTACAAACACTCAAGAAGGGATTTTGTGACCACCCCGGTACTGAAACACTGGTAGGACATTCAGACTTTCATTATAGAAGTGGACGTCTTAGAACAGGCCATTTGGGCCGTTGTGCCATAGTGGAACTGGACATGAAGTTGGAATATCCAGTGGCCTATCATTCACACTAACCAATACCCAGCGAACGCAATTATGCAGTAATAAAAAAGGAATTACAGGTCACTTGAGGAATGAAGACATCACCTGAAAGAGAGCGGATGGGGGCTTTCCCTGTGGCAGCACAGAAAAACCATTGAAACCTGTAATACCCCAGTTTCTTGACCTGCAACAACAGCAGAGGCACAACAACCCGCTTCCCCACCCCCACCCTCACCCTCAACCCCACCCCGGTATTTTATCATCACGCATATCCCCCACCGACAGCTCTCAGAAACTGAAACCAGACACCTTGTCCAGTTCTGGAATACCAGCGAGCATTGTAGAGGAGGACACACAGCAAGGAGCTAAGGACTTAAAGTCTGCGTTGCTTTAAAAAAAAAAAATGTAAACAAAAAAGTTTTAAAAAATGTAAGACCCCAAAACAAAGGCCATTGTATTGCCACACCTACTAGAAACGCCACCATATCACTGAAATTCCATCATAACGGACTTTATAGTGGAATTACCAGAGTCCCAGGGGAAGAAATGAATTATGGTGGTTGTCGATTGTTTAGCAAAATGGCAGATTTGCTCCTGTTAACTGAAGTACCCAGTGCAACGCTGAAAGCCCACACATGTGAACACGATTCTACAGGTTTCACAGCCTCCACGGGAGGGGCGGGGGTTGAAACAAAAACAAAAAAAAGCGAGAAGCCTGGTTCAGATACCCATTACTTGGTGTCCTCCATACTCCACATCACCAAGGAAATGCAAGAGAAGCAAGCATCCAAGTAGGGGGTCATTTTGGCCATCCTCCAAAGTCTAACTCTCCATAACTTACCCCAAAAGCTGACCCATGTTACTGCAGCCCTTTTCATAACATCAGAGGTCTCTATTCTGTTGTATTTTAACTTCAAATACCAGTAGCCTGGCGGGTGCATCCGAAGTGTTATGTTCCCCCCACTCACGTGGCACATTCCTGACTCCTATAACCGTGCTGAACCAAAGCCTTTCCTGGTCCATTCGGGATTCTCCCATGTGGAAAGTGGGCTTGCATTTCTTCAGTAACTGAAAGTGCAATGTGCCCTATGATCGTACCTGGGAAACGTACCTACCCGATGATGCATCCCTCCATGTACAACAGTTTTACCCAAAATACATACCTTGAAAACAGAGGTCCCCTGCCTTCTCTTGGGTAGCGGGGAGAAGTGGTGGGGGTTGCAGAGGCAGAGGGTTGCAGTTCCTTCTTACCCAAAACACGGCACTGGTATCCACATTGATTTGAGACTGCAGTCGCCGGTGAGGGAACCAGCAAACACCTTTAAGAACTGCTGTGGATGCAGCCGTTTTGCCAGGACTGAAGGTGGAGGGGTTCTCTGGTGCCGCCTTCGACACGCACAGTACGTTGAGTTTTGCCTGCATCCATAGCAACACCTGTTCTGTGGCAGAACCTCTTTCTAGAAACCTGGGAAAAGTAAAGGAAGATGCAGAGCTAACCACTATGCATATCATCTTTCTAGTGCTCCAGTTTTTTGTTGGCTTTCCCAGAAGGGTTCCTCTTCGGCCTCTCTTGCATGTTGGCTCCAAAGATCTGCCTCGCCTCAGAATGTGACAACGTTGCAATACTCCATTTCAGTGCCTTCCACTGTCCTCACACCAGGACAATAAGGGATACTGCCGCGTGTTGTAAGTAATTGGTTCCGACGCGCCCCTGCATGCCACTGTGGTGGTGTAGAGGCTGAGTTCACTCATCTCATGTTGCCCTTTAAAACACTGTGGAATCATCAGAATCATTTAGAAGTTTGGGTACGCAGTGACATCAAGAAACAGCTCCACACAAGCTGGCTGAAATACAATCCATCCAAGATGATCAAGTTGTTGGGACCACTGTACCTGCTGAAGAACCACAATGCTCTTCCACCACCAATTAAACTGTTTGGAGCCTTCACCACCTATATGGCAAAAGGGAAAATGTACTGTGCTTAGAAAGCACATTTTACAGAGGAGCTCACAAATATGGGGCAGTAATGAAAAATGCTTTCTTTAGATTGCGCCCACCCTGTCAAGACTGTCCCTTTTCTCCCTAAAGAAGAGAATGAAATGGTTAGTGAACCCAAACGAGTTCTAAATGGGATCACCCGATTCAAGAACTCAGTGAATCCACAATATGGCAGTGCTGCTCGTTAACCATTTTTAGAAAGGGACTTGCCCACTCCCTACAGGGGCATCTAACTTTCAAAGGGCTTTCCCTTACCTAACCGTCAAGACCACCGTCTTCTCTGCCTGGCCAATGACATTACCCAAAATGTTGACTCTTGAAATTTTCAGTCGGGCAATCAAAAAGGGCTGGTCAGCCCAATGAAATATAAAGCCAGAGAAGACCGTAGAGTTGCAGGCCATACACCTCAACTTTGGACATCTTTAACTTGTGAAATTCGGGGAATAACCAAGCGTATGGCGTTTTGCAAAGCAATAATAATCATGCTTTTCTGATAAATGTTCTATTTTCTGTGGAGAGTGCATCAGCAAAAGCAGAGCTGGAAAAGAGAAATATCCTTAGCAATCCAATAGGCATAATTGACAGGCTAAATAGAAATATAAGTACAGAATTTACGTGTGGATTAAGGACCTTAAAACTAAACACTCCATTTATGTCAAGCACAACCATAGTTGGCAGAAAAACGAGGAACACAATTAAATCTCAATGATGCTGGATACATTTTAGGGTTTGAAACTGCCTTGTGGAGAGTCTGGACGTCTTAAAAACAAAGTTAGCAGGAGCTACTCCCCAGGCCAGCTGGTGCCTTACAAGCATGCATACGTGCCACTGCCTTTGAGTGTATGAGAATAGAAATAAAGAAGAATCACGATAATGGGCAAAAAGTTAAAGTGTACGTCTCATGTGGAAGTTAGATTTGTGATATGCTGCGTAATCGCTCCTGCCTCCTGGGCGATGCTGACACCAAGGACCTGGTTTTAGCTTCTGCTCATCTAAGCTTAATCTCAAAAAGAAGTGGTAAAGTTTTACATAACAGGTGCCTTGGCATTAAAATAGCACAAACATCAAGCCAATGTCACATAGCTTTAATGTTAGCGTATGCACGGCACACAAGGGTTCCATCTTTGTTTTTGAACGTAGGATGACAAACCATTGAAAGAACTGATGGAAAGACAACAGGGATGGCTAGCAAAGAACCCAGTCAAGGGCCCAACCACAGGCGGTTTTAAACTACATGAACATCCTACAGAAGCTGTAGTAAATGTTTTCATCTTTCAATGTAGTGCACCCCTTAGACAGGGGGCTCATTTTCAGGATGAAAAAAATATACCTTCAAGAGTGGTAGATACGAGTAAAGGACCCAAGTCGATTTAAATCATTCTCGGCGGAAAGGCCTATGAATATAGACTGCTACCAGGACTAGAGGTGGGCGAGCCTGGCAAGGCTCGGGCCGGCCCAGACTCAAACGGGGCTCCAGCCGAACCTCATCTTGGGCCAGTATCCCTGGATGCCACGGGCCCCCTACAGACCCCACCATGGCTGCCCAGTATCCACACAATTGGTGCTATAAAAATTAAATTAAATTAAAAAAAAAAAACCTTTCAAAAACAGCTCAGCCTACGATGTGTGCTGCAGGCCTGCCCACATACCACTCTCCGATACAAGACTTCCTGTCCCGCCCCCAGAAAACACGATTGGCTGTGGGCATAACAGGGAGTTACTCACTGCAGGAGACAGGCGTGCAGCAAGCCAGCAACAATGCATTAAGGTATGCCCCACTCTCAGCCCTATCTTCCTTTTTGGCATCCATTTACATTTTACCTGCGCTGCTCAGGCAAAATGAAAATATAAGGCCGAAATACGAAGAAAAAAACCCCAAAATCTGGCCCCGTATAAGCTTGGATGCCCTGAGGGCACCAGGGCTGCGTTTGTTTTCATGTTTGGCCATTTCTTTCCATTTTGACCGAGCCGCGCGGTCAAAATGGAAATAAATGGCCAAATATGAAACAAAATAAACGCGGCCCTGGTGCCTTGTTGGCACCCAAGCAGCCATCAGTGCCAAGTTTGCTTTTTTGTCCATATTTGGCCATTTTTTTTCCATTTTCCCTGCTCTGTGCGGGTAAAATGGAACAAAATGTCCTAATATGAAGAAAAAAAAACCTGGCCCGATGGCAGCTTTTATTTCTTTTCCTGGGGGAATGAGGGATTTCATGGGCTCGGCCCGTGGGGGGCTCCTAGAGCCAGGTCTGACTCCCAGGCTCCACCCTGACTTGGCACTGCCCAGGATATCCCTGGCTCCCTCAGCTCTAACCAGGACCTGATAAAAACACGGCGATAAGATCCAGGGCTCCACTTGGAGGTGGAAAGACTACGGCGTAGGGAGCAGCGTGAAAAACAATCCGGCTGAATCTGGGACCAAAAACACACTATTTCATTCTGACAACATGGAAAAGCAATCGGTGCGAGGCCTCGCCTACAATATGATACATGCTGTACAAAGACTCAAGCGCGTGTGAAGGAGAAGCAGCGAGATTTATCAAAGCGATGCAGAAAGAATTAACTCGGGACCACATGTGCCAACTTCCAAGACACAATGGTCACCTACGTGAATCGATAGGAGCCAAACTAAGTAAACATTGTATATTTTGATAGTATGATTAGTCTGGCATCATATCTTGTATCCGTCACTCTCCTCCGCCCCCCTTCATTGTTCAAAATTCTCGACTTTACCAGCTGCTCTATGCATCATGCACTATACTTTCTACCACCAGCTAAGGAGATTGGTAAGCTGAAATCTTAGAGAATTCCAGTTTCATACATGCAGGTTATAGGCTCAAACACCATCAGTTTTTATCTTTCCACGGTTGATAAAAGGATACGATATAGGCAATAACACATACTATTGCACAACCTGGAAACAAATGTCTGCCAAGATCACAAGTGGGCCAAGAGCTTGCACTTGGAACCAAATCTCGTACGTGAAGGTACTCTGCATCATCCTAGTTGGTCACTGGGCCGGAATTTTTTTCCGGTTCCGAGATCCGCCAAAAAGGGTCTCGTATCCGGGAAAACCGTTTGTGCCCATTAATGCAATTTATCTTGGGACTGGGTTTCGAACTGGAGTCATCTGGAAAAAAATCGAGTAATGTAGCCACTAGAACGTCTGGCTAGAACACTTGCAAATATGCCTGTCAGGATTGAACTCTGCAGGAAATACACAAGTACAGATTTGCAAAGATGTGCACTTTTATTAGTTGCTTGCAACATTAGAGGAAATGCTGTTTATTTATGACGGTGGTTCCGAGAAAAATCTCTGGAATCCCCCCAATTTACAACTCCTTCCCCTGCCCGCCAATTGTCCACCCCCTGAAACGCTGCACCCCCGACCCCCCTCTTCCCATGGCTGGTGGGATCCCACAGTTAGTGTACATTTCCAGAACTCGTATCTATGAAAGAAAAAGAACAAATCAGTAGATGCCAATGGGTATCTCAGGTTTGCACCTGCTACCATAAGCTTGGGTGGCAGCACCAGACACCGGAGAGAGATGCCTGCAACATCTCGGAGATGCCACTGAACAAACAGTTCATATATGCACCACTTCTGAATCAAGGCCGGCTGCAAATCTCAGATGCTCCTGAGAAGTTCCAGATATTGCACAAGGGCCCCAGTCCCAAAGTTTGCAACAGTCAACTGTTTTTAATTACCAGAATGTAAAGATTTGCGGTGCTGGTGTGACAATGTAGAGCAAAAAATAGCCCTTCTTAGATGTTAACCAGTCCTGTTCAAAGGGGCGACAAGGAACATCTTACTTCCCGCAAATGCTCCCATCTGTTAACTTTGGTTTGCTGTGTTCAGAGTAGTCTTTTTACATGCATCTCCACATGTTGAGATGATGGAGAAAAACAACAAAAAAAAAAAACTAAAAGCCATAAATGATCACGTGTTTGCCATTTCAACGAAAAAGTTATTGTTGAGACCTGAACATACCTGAGCTTACAGAGTACAGTAAAGTGAGTTCAAGCTGGTCAGAGTGCCAGCGGCATGCACAGCATGGCTAAACAGAGCCAAATCCAAGTTCCCCTAAATTAGAGCATTTATTTGTATTTTTAAAGCGCCATTTAAAGAATTAACTTTGTCAAGGCGCTCTATATCTTGATGGACTGAGAACGTGAAAGCAAGTCCAGCTGGACTCCAAGGGCGTTCGGTTACGCCATGGAACCAGGGACCAAGCAAGACACGCTTAAGGCTGTGAGGGGCACTGCAAGTTTCCCCAACAGCCTCCACTCAGCCCTGGGTGGCCTGTGCAAGTCCATCCTAAAAATCATTCAATCCTCGACTCGTCCAACTTTTCGGAAATCCTGCCACTTAGAAACGAACAAAAGCAATGGGAAATTTCAGACCACAAAGCGACTCAAATAACTACACTCTCAGGGCGTCGGCCATATTTCATAGACTCGCCTCGAAACACTTCATTTACACTGTGCAAAATCCTAGCGATCGCCTCCGGGACGTGCATCATATCGCACGAATGAACAGAATGTAAAACGGAGAAGTGCAGAAAACCCCGTATTTCCTCTGTTTGCGCCCTAAATGCGCCGCCCAAAAATGCTACACCCCATCACAGCCTTGCGACCGTGTAGGTATGGCCGGGGCGCCCATGGGGTTGCTAAGGCTCCGTACTGCCGAAAAGGCAACCCCACAATGAAGGCGCGCGCTTGCAGCATAGGATGTTGGTTCGATCCGGCGTCCTTTTCATAACTCACAAAAGTGCGGCAACAGCTCATAAGCGATATGCAGAGACGCGGGAGGGGGCCGGCATTCCGCCACCGCTCGCCCCCAAGAGCCCGCCCCTCACTCGCCACACAAAGGAGCGCCACAAAGGGAACGACGGCCAATGGTCGGGACACAATGGGCCTGTCAAAAAGACAGGGCTGACGGAGAGCGGACTTTTAATTACATTCTCCCCTAAACCCCGATAGGATCAGGAGAGCTCCGGGCGACAACTGTTCCCAAACAGAGCCCGATAGCATCTCCCCTGCGCTGCCCGGGTCATCCACAGAAGGTCAAAGGCAGGTGACAGCCTTGAGCGCGCCGATTATTAAGAAATGCACCAACCGGCGCCAAACGCCCCCTTACCAGCAATCCTCTACCTCGGATGACAGCTCAGCCCGTCTGCCTGGAAGTGGCATTTTAGGCACGCACACTCGCCTTTTCTTATTGCTACGCGTATTGCGCGTAACGTTGAAAATAGACTGGCAAAATAATTCGGTGCCATCCCAGTAGCCGAAAGACACGACAGACGCCCAACATAGAACAGCAAATATGCTGCAATTGTAAGAATACACGCAATAAAGTGACATGTCAGTGCCGGCGCTCATTTAATCACCTTCATACAGGAGGCAGTTTATTAGACCGTTTCTAGCGTCCACACTTGGCATCCGAGCGCCGCATCAAAACAAACGCACAAAAACACCGCATTATAATCGGTACAGTACAAGGGTGAGAAGGAGAGAGCATGCCGAGTACAATGCAACCATCCGATTGACTAGCGCGATTTAAAAAAAGGTACACAAAACACGCACTGGCAGAGCCAACAGATGCAGACATTTGCCAGCCACTACCACAATGGGACTGGAAGATGTCAGCTGGAAAATGGCGAGTGTCAGTGGCTGGCAAATGCCACAACTGTAGGCTTCGTCTACGCTTGCTTTTAAATTGACTTCAAACCAGAAAGATCTGAGGAGAGACATATTGCTTGCAAATCAAGACACGCTTGCTTAAGAACTTTTTATTACACCAGGATTTCGTTTATGGAGGCACCCAGAGTACTGCTTAGAAATAACACGGACATGCCCTCGGTAGTACAAAGGTTTATGTTAATGCGTTATAGAGATAGCTCAAAGATCCCAGGATGGGGCGTGTTGCGTTGCGAGGAGCATTTAGTGGGTGGGATTAGGTATACAGATTGCATGGCGCTAGGTAGTGGTCAATGGCCAAATGAAACCCACAGGTAGCGTGCCCTTCCTCGCATCTCATATCCCTCCCATCTGTATTCCAAAGCAGTAGTTTCAGCCTATACTTGGTGCTAAAGCTCCACCGAATAGCAAAACAAAAAAAATAATGTTAAAGCGATGACGCCCCCAAAGATGGTTGAAAAGAAAGCCAATACTGAACACCAGAAGAGTGGAAGCAGAGACCCCATAGATCCTTTTGTCCGGGGACAAAAACAGCATATGGATTTTGTATTCTGCCCAGAAGATGCACAGTAGTCCTGAAGTAAAAATGGATAAATATTGAAACCTGGCGATGGTAAGACAAACAAGGAAACTCACTTTGCACTTAACCTGTTGGGCCTCAGGAAACTATCCTAGCCGATGATTCTAAGGGGTAACATGATCTCAACATGTAAGGCTAGTCTCGACATACCAGCTGCAATTATTACAAATACCCAGGTATGCTCAATTACTAAAGTTTTGTGAGTGCTCGGAGCGAGAGAACGATGGTAAAGGGAACGTTATCCAAGGGAGGGCAGATCTTGGCAACAAGGTAGCGCACAAGATGGGCCCTCAGTGTTGACGTGAGTTTTAAAGAACAAGCTGGAATCAACAGCCTCCCAAATTATGAATTCCCCGAACTCACAAAGGGGCAGCTCCCCGCTCAGAGGGCCAGAACACGGGAAGATGATGGAGGCGGAAGGCAAAGACCGGAAGCAAGGCTGTAGACGTGCTGGCATTGCCACAAAGCCAGTTGTGCCATATCCAGCCCCTGAAAGCCAAGCATATGTACAAACCTGGCATCAGACCAATATTTACTGGGGAGATTAACATTTGAACGTCTTCAGCATACACGTGAATTATAAATCGCATCTTGGTGATGAAAAAGAGCCAACGAGAACATGCAGGCGTGGACAAGGAGTGGAGAGTGCAAGGAGTCCTGGGAACACCAAATAGCATCTCAAAAACCTTGCAACAGACCAAAGCAAGAGCAGCATGGCCAGTCCTTTAGGCAAGCAAAGTCTGTGGATCAATGGGGCCAAGCGCAGCTGAAAAGTCTAAAATGATAAAGACATCTGCAATGACAAAGTTCCTTAACCATAGCAGCTGTCAAGATGACATTCTGTTAGGAGAAAAGTTAAATTGTAAATAGTTTCAATGAATAACCAATATCGTTTTAAGTTGATAAGCTGACACTTCGCACTTTTTTTAAAAAAAATAATTGGTGCTTCAGTTTCTCCATATGTTAAGCAGAAATAAACGGACCAACCACTAAACTATTTTCTTCCACTTGGAAAATCCCTTCCAGGTCTTGGGTTTCAACAAAGCCTGCCTGAGTTATGGGCCCTTTACCTCTTTGGTAGTATGAGCGGGTTAATACACATCAGAGCCACTGTTCAATCTTCTGATATACCTGGAAAATGTTGAATCCATACCTGGCCGGTGACCGATGGAGCTCTTCAGACAAACCCATCAAGATAAAATCACCATCAAAGAAGAAGGTTGCAACTACATACATAAAGAGTGCCGAAAAGCCAAGAAGTAGAAATACCAGCAATGGTGCCCCAGAGGCAGCAAACAATGGAAGAAAAAAGCAAGACCCCCGTCCCCCTAGCTGGCCGGATTCTGGACTAGAATACCCAGCACATTCTTGATACTGGTGATAGATATCATGGTCTTGTTGCTTGTTTTTCAAGTCATTTGTCAGTAACTGTCCATCTTTATTGCCACGTTGGTACATTTTTGCAGAACTAGTTGATGGCTACTTTCCTTAGGAGGGACTGGGGGGGGCACTATTTATTTCTATTGTTTATTAGACAGATGGCAGTGCCTCACATCAAGCTTTTAAAGTAATACCATACTATTTAGGAATCGGTCGCACCATCTTCGTCTATGAAAGAGGCATTCAATTGACTAGATTAAGGGTCTTTCAAAAGATTAGTGCCCAGCCCCTTGCCAGTCCATGCCAGTGTATAAGGACATAAATATGGCAGCATAGTCTGTTAGCTGAGGCTTAAATGTTGCAATGTGGCCCTGAGAAAGCAAGGCAAACCCATGATAATATATGCAAGATTAATTATTATACCAGGGTGGTGTGGTGAGACAAGGACAGATAATGGAGTGGAAGACAAAGAATAAAGTGAAGCTCTTTGCGTTCCTTATACGCTGAAGGAGGTTTCTTCCCCAGACTACACATCCAACTGTGGATCCTCTATGGGAATACAGCTATCTGAATGTGGCCTGTGAGCACAAGAGGTTAGATGTGCTTTGGGGAATATGTGAGAAGTCAATTTGCTGAATCCTTCTATACATCTGCAGTAATAGCAGATGAGGCTACCAAGGAAAATGGCGTGCAGGTGGCCTCAGCATCGTGTTAATCTACATCTTTCAGGTGCTGTAATACCAGGACATTAATGATCCCCTCGACAAGGCCGGAGGCAGGACTACTTCAGGAGCGCAGCATTAGAGATTCTGTACACAACCAGCCCCATTGGAAAATATACACACACACACACACACACACACACACACACACACACACACACACACCCACACACCAGCAATCCTAACCTATACAAAACGGAGACAGGATTGTAATTATAACACGGGCCCTACATAGAATGGTTTACTCCCTCCTGCCAGAACGATAAGTGGCATTGAAGCAGCACGCCCTTAATAAATAACACCATGGGCCTGTAAGCATGTGCTGGCATGATCAGAGCAAGCACTGGTGCCCTGCAGGGGTCATTTTTACGAGCTTACTGCTTGGGTACTCAATCTGGCACATTTGGTTTTTAAATACATACACAACTGGAAAATAATTTCTTTTCTAGGCCGAATACAGTCTTCAGCCAATGAGTATGGTGTGAGCACGGGCTTGCTAACGCACAGCTACAACACTGTATGTACAAGTAATCCGAGAGAAACGGGGTGCTTGGGGACGTGGGGTCGATTCGAGGCCTTTCATGGCAAACGCGCGTTTGTGAATGTTAAATGCAAATCATGGGGCCGACTTCCTACGTCGAAATGTAAAAAAATCATCAGGCTGTAAAAAAGCCAATGTAAACGGAGAGGCAAGTTCGTGTTTGGCACAAGGCTGGATGATATAGGTTTATGCTGCAAACCACCAACATCTTCTTGCAGGGGCCATTCGCAAAGGAGAATTGCAATCGAAAGCAAGCACGCTCCTCACAAAAAAACGGCAGGAAGACATAAGTCCCTAGTTCGAAGAACATAATGCGACCAAGGATACTGGAAACCACTTTTCTCGGGCGAGCAGGCCCTTGCGAGGAAGCTGTACGAGAAAGACAGGTACACAGACAGTGTACATGTTAATACCGCCAGCCGTTCCGATCCATTTATTGGCAGCTAGCCGGTTTGGGATTCTGGGCCTTTAGTCATATCAGGGCACTACAGATCAGAGCAGAAGCCCATAGCAGTCACCAGCCCCACCATTCAGCACAGGCTTTTGTGCAATGTCTCAGCAGGCACACATACCCAAATAGAAGGATAGAGTAAACCATTAAATGTATTATAACACATCAGGTCATATTTAGGGTTTATTAAAGTGTTTTTTTAAAGTAGAATTTGTTTGTATAAAAACACTACTTTCCAGGATAAGACCTGCTGAATTGAGCACACAATTGACTTTACATAAAACAACCACCTTATGAAAACATTACCAGTAATTGCGGAGATAAGCCATGCGTGTGTGCAAAATACCACCACCAGTACAACTAATACCGTGCTGAACACCAGCAATGAACCAAGGGCCCTGCAAATGTAATTTAAGTGTGTTCGAAAATTAAGCAACAATAGGGAAGTAATACGAAAGAGAAAGAGAAAAAGAGATAGAGATTAGCACTTGGAACGTAAAAGTACCATTTTAAAGAACATGAAATTATTAAAAATCAGTGTATCTCATAAAGGCAAATCATCTGCCCAGCACAGTTCTTAAACTGTTCATAGAAGCGGGCAGCTCATGGGAGGTCTCAATGTTTTCTGCTGGGAAACTCCCCGTAAAAGTCAAAGATGATAGGGCCAGTTACTCTGCTTCCAGCACTGATGAACATCTCTTTTCCTCTGAAGGGGAGATATAAATCGCTCTTAATGTACCAATGAGATGATCCCGAGAAAGGTCTCCAAAACCATTATTGTACACATTCTTAATAACACTGTTACTAGACTAGAAACAGGTTCTCGTTCAAAGTTCTCGTCAAATAAAGCATGCATCTTTGTGCCAGATAATAAAAAGGAGTGGTTATGAAGGGGATTGGCAAGATTGATAGGGCATGGATTAATGCATGGATTAATAAACCAGGTCTGACTCGAAACCCATTGTTAGGACTTCAAGCTCCTATCCAAGATCATGTAGTCAGGAGGTTGCTTCCAAAATAATTTTTAAGAGTTGTCCATCATGGCAAATGCTAACATTTGAGACTCGAGCAACCATACATATTTATCAAAAGAAATAGCACACTGAAATGAACTGCGATAAAAGGAAAAGTAAACCATTAACTTTAAATGTCCATGTCCAAACTCACAGACGGCACATGGCGACGGCCTTGGAGGAGATCGTCAATGAACTCGCAGTGGAAAAACTAAATTCAAAGGGTCCTGGAATACACCTGCTAGGGGACAGTCCACTGGCGCATTGTTCTTGAAGAATATTCCTCTTCACACCCTCCTAGATCTGGACACACCTTCATGGAGTATCAGGACTTCACAATGTATTGCAGACAAGTAAGTGCAGGATTTACGATGCAGGTCTCAAGACTAGGATCTTTGTTGTACTATATAGATTTGCCTCATCCCCCCACCCACCCTTAACCCTAGGACACACTGGTTAAATGCCCAACACATCCTAAAGCAAAGTTCCAATAGCAGTTTCTATTGAGATTAGCAAGAAGGATCATGTGGCGCTAGTCCACACATAGGCAGGAAAGGATTGCAAATCTTTCATGCAAGCTTATAGAACAGTCACTTCCACGCCACTTAGCAGCAGGCTCTCGATCGCCACCCAATAATATGAATGGTCATATTTTCACCACACTAGTTCTTATAACAGGCTATCCTTGTAAGACGCATGTCAAGTTTAACTACACTGTCCCATTGCAAAGGTTCTGGTCCCTTTCAATTCCTTAATGCTACACTTCTGATGACACCCTCAAGGCAACTACTATTGGTACGTTTTCAATGCATAACTTATTGGATATATGTTCTCCAACGTGCTGGAAGG
This sequence comes from Ambystoma mexicanum, assembly GCF_040938575.1. NCBI lineage: Eukaryota > Metazoa > Chordata > Amphibia > Caudata > Ambystomatidae > Ambystoma > Ambystoma mexicanum. The sequence continues at coordinate 717,921,889 of NC_090921.1, forward strand.
ACCAAAGGCCATCATTTTTTGGGTTGAAAATTGAGACATGATACAAAAAAGTAGGTATGCCCGTGCCATACTGATGGTTTATCGTTTATACAGTGAACCTAGCCCAGAAGCAGCAGAGTGCCTTACAAATTATGAAAGCCAGTGCGGGTACTACATTTTTGGACAGAGCAGTACTGTTGGAAGAAGGGCGGTAAAACACGCGTTTAGTTGTATGATGTATTGATGGAAGAGCCAAGCGTTTAGTTTTTCCAGAACCGGAGAATGATGGGGCCATTCCCAACCCGCAGAGGGAGCTGGCACAACATCCCAACAAAAATGGGTTTAAAAGTCCTAAAAGCTACCACATTTTTTGTCAACTTTACGATTGGCAATTCTCACTGACCTCACCTTCTTAGCCCTCTCACTCTCCTTTGCAAAACTGTGTAAAATGGCAGCAGGCTCATAAAAGAAAGTATCTCCCTCTTTTATAAAACAGTATTTATTTTTAAAAGGCATGAATAACGTTAGCCAGCTTTTTCTCAACACAAGGGCGGCTGTCAGGCAGACTTGCATTCGGCAGTAGCCTGCCACCATCTCACTAAAGAATGAAAAACTCTCAGATGTAAGGAGCCCTTTCTCCCATCAACGAGAATCCCAAGACGCCCAGCTTCACAGCCACCATAGTAGGCCTATGTTCGTTACCATTGTGATCACTTCCAGGAAATCACTTCCAAGCATCTCATGCCCCACCTGGTCGGGCGGAAGGACCTTGCACTGCCCTCCCCAAACCTAGGAGGTCTGCTCCCCGTATTTCATAGCAACACAATCCAGCAGCATCTAAACACGGGTGCATCCTCGACCAAGGTTTTTGTGGGGATTATGGGGAACTGCTTCAACTCTGTTCTAATAGACACCGCCACATGGCCCTAGAAAGGAGGGACAACATAGCACAAAGAGCACGCCATTTCCAGTTACTAACAATTAATTCTTGCCGACGTTTTCCTAGGATACGTTGTAGCTCGGTACAAATAGCATACACACACACACACACACAGTCCTTCATCTAATAATGCACGTTCAATGCAAGACAGCCCTAAATCCGTGGCCCTGGAATGTCACGGTAAACCAGAGCACCTATTATGGTGCACTACTATAAGTACACCATTTTCAATCATGTTGCAAACATTGGAATAAGGATATCAGAAACCGCAATGCACTGATCCTACATTTACAAAAATGTTTTTTCCGTGAAGGTTTTGAACTAAAGTGCATTTAGATTGTGCAGAACTAGCTACTAGTGAAATCCACAAAAATTGCTGCCTTAAGAATTGGCCAAAAACAGCCAGAACTGCTCATTTAACAGATATAAAAAAAAATCCAAGCAAATTTCAAACTAAAAACAGATCATACGATGAGATGGGGGAAAACAAACAAAAAAAAAGACATTGCTGGAATAGCAACGCTTGCATGGAAGCAAAGGCGATCGTGAAATACGTGGCTCAATCTGCCACCTGCAGAGGATAATGTATTCAGTGTACACACACAAAAGAAAATAAGATGGAACAAAACAGCTCAGAGCTTTGAACTGGGTCCGGCATCACTGGCACAGCCACCCACTTCACAAGCTCACCACCCTTCAGCTTCCCGTGCGGGTCTGCACGGGAAGAGGCAAAGCCCGCTGCAGACCGGTTAGGACTTGTGTGAATCTACAGAGAATTTCAACATCATTTTCATTCAGTTAGGCAATCACCCGGACAGAGCAGCAGTGCGGGGGGCGAGGGGGTGGGCGAATGACTATGAAGTATTCCAGACGACTGCCTTATTTGGAAACCCACCTCCTTCCGGAATTGGTAGCCACACTAGGGGTGCCTAAATTCTGCCGCATCCGGAGAAAAAAATGGGAACTCAATGAATAGCTTTTTTTAATGGATTGCATTTTAAGTGACTGTGAGCATCCAGCACTAACATGCAAAGATCTACAACGCAAATGGCACTCCACTAATGAGCCAACAGCTGAATGTCTCCAAAAGACACATCCACCAACTAGTCGGCAAAGCACCACTGAACCCCGCTAGAGGGAGCGTGAAGAAAAATGTATGGTAAAAAATTAAATTATGCCAGAATTAATTTGCAGATTTATGTGAGCCTTAATTAGTAATTCCCTGCACCCAGAACCTAAAGCTGGCATCCATCATAACATTTTGCAACAGCCTGCTTAATGCAACCGCTCCCCCTTATTATACCAAAGCACCCAGATGATGGATGTTGCCGATGGAGGTGCAGGTGTTTTTTCGTCTTTGTTCCTTTTCTTTTCCCTGCTGGCTCAAATTTAGGGCCGCTGTTCGTTCCAAAAGCCAGCAAATCAACCCAAAATGAACACTAGGGAAAACAGGCAATAGAGCTCACAGCAGAGAAGTCCGATGTCGAACACGAAAGAGTGAGCAGCTAATTAGCCAATATTATGCAAATCCAACTCCTAAAATACAAAATATATTTAATACACATTTTTTTAATGTGCTTTTTGCCATGGAAAAACTTTATCAAGGGAAATACACAAACACACATTACTGCATCAAGGGGGACTGGGAGGTCCAAGTACGGAGACAGCATGGTTACTGCATTTTCCATTTACTTTTGGAAGAAACCGTAGATGTATGCAGAATCGCCGCAGACGATATGAGCATTCCAAGCACAGCTTAGCCACATATGCAGTAACAAGTGATCATCTGTCCCTTATTACGATCTTTCACATAACAGAGAAAACCATCTCTATCACAATTGGAAGGTTTGGGACAAAGGTAGTCAGTCTCAAGACCTCAAGAGGTTTGTTGACTGGGCACATGAATGCCCCTCTCCCTACCACTACCCAAGTATATCCTTGGCACCCGGATGTGGAGGAGATAGTCAATGGGTCAAGTCCAACATTGGAGGCGAATTAAGCGAAACGGCACATCAGTGCCTTTCAGGGCACTGACACTTCCTACAAAAGCTAGAAAGCATCACCTCAGAGCAACCTGTGATCTGCTTACCCCAACTAATGAGGTTCTTCACAACTACAAGAAACAGACATTCCCACCATCAGCTCCAAGAGGTTTTCCATCACTGATTACTCCTCGACAAAAACCAGTCAAACATGCAGTGCACAAATAAACAGCAATGCCAACTTCAGCAAAACGCCCCCTTGCCATCATGGAATGCCAGACTGCACAGACAACATCCACTCTGCACCCTTTCTTCGTAGAAGTGAAATGTGAGCATTTGCATGCACTTGTCTTAACATTGTCAAGTAAGCCTACACAGAACAATAAGGTGATGTCCAAAATCACCCACCTATGAGCTCTTCTCAAATTTATCACATTAATCCCCTACTTCCATTAAATGATTTTATGTTCTTCTTATCGATATTGTCAGATTCATTTTCCATCCAGAGGTCTCACCTTCCACTTCCAGCGTATCCAACCAATGGCCTCAGTTCGTATCCTCTAGTTCCAGCAGATCCTCACCCCAAAAAATCTTACATCCACTTGCATGAAATTTTACTCCACCCTCGGATCTTATTTGTGCCACTCATACAAGTCACCCAACTACCTAGAGTTCACATGCTCTGCTGCCGAGAGTCCTTAGGTTCGAAACCCTACCACTTATATGCCAATATCTTTATAGTCATAGCTCCAAAAGGAACTACTATACCACAATGCTGCCCCTTTTGCCCTTCAGTTGCCAGACAACTGCTTCTATTACCCTGCCACTGATCTCCCCACCTTAGCCAATACACGGGGAGGCAATACAAAGTAAGATGCTGCCAAATCACAGCTTACTTGCCCATGGAAGCCATTCAGGCCACCAATCACTGCGGTAAGAAGAAAGATGCTCCATTACAAACTAGTGAGATTATGTTCTGACACCAACACCCAACTTTTAAAACCAAACTGCCATAACCAGGAGTCATCCATAAACAGCAGTCCTGAGGCTGCTAACATAGGGCTGTACACCAAACTACACTGCTGATGTGCAAGGAAGTATGCACACCCCCCAGCGAGATGATGGCCAGAGGCATGTGAGCATGCCAATCGCTACCTCATGTGGAACAATATCAGTGAATGTGCCCAAGAGGCTCCACTATGTCAACAGGGGCAAACACAGCATTAGCCGCAAGCCCCCCCTGACCCACCCAACACTCCCACCAAAAAACTCTCCATAACATCCACAAGAGGGGAAAAAGAAGCCAGTCCAGAAGCCCTCAAATGTCAAACAGATCATCTGAAAGAGGTTGGGGCTAAATGGATTAAACTCATCTGCTTCACATTGATTACAGGTGTTTGAACTCAAATCCACGAAACCCCAAGGTTCTGCACCATTTACAGATCTGAGGCCACCCCGTGCCACTGTGGGATCTCACACACTCCTTCTCTTGCAGGTCTCATCCTATCTCATTCTGCAGGTCTAATTCGCTGATCTCCACGAATCCTCCTGCAAATATCGATACCGTTTCTCCCCCACTTCTGCATACAAAGTCCACTCTCTCCTCCTGCAGGTCCCAACAATTCCCTCTCTACATTCGCCCCCAGTTCCTAATCCCCAGAGTCTTCTCCCATAGCTCCAGGTTTTCCCTTCCAGTAGAACTCGCACCACCATCTTCTCTCCTCGAGTAGGTCTCATAGGCACTCTCTCCCCATGTAGCTCTCACATTCCCTCCTACTCTTGAAGGTTTCACTTCACTCCCCCCTAAGCGGGGGTCAACCATCAGTCTTCCCTCCTGCAAATTTTTGCGTGTCTTCTTTCCTTCTCTAGGTCACATCCAGCGCAGACGCTGCTCTTCAAGTCTCCCCCACTCCTCCTACAGCGCTCACCATCCCCTCTAACCCCGAGATAGTCCCACCTGACCCCCTTCCTGCAGCAGGTCCATCGTTCAACTCTCTACATCCCTCCCCCAAGTATTTTGAACTCGCCCTCGAAAACGATGTTTCATGCTCATTTTTTTTCACCTGCTGGACTACATCTCCCCTCCTTCAGGTATCTCATTCTGCGTGCTGGACCATCCCCCTGCAACACTCCCCCACCCCCCAGTGGTAGCTGGGGCTGTTCCAATGCACACTGCCCCTTGCAGAGTTCCCATCCCCCGCACTCACTGGTAGTTAGAGCTGTTCCAGTGCACGCTGTGCCGGTTGCACTGACTCCCCGGGAGCTGTGTGACCGTCACAGCCAAAGACAGGAGGGGCAGCAGGAGCAGCGGCACAGGGAGGGTCATGCTCGGCATCTGGGGGGGCTGAATGGCGGCGCTCACCGCCCGGCTGTGCCGCTCCCCACTCCTCTCCGAATGACTCTCCTCTGCCGGCTTCGGCTCCCCGGCTCTCCCTGTCCTCCTTCCCCGGCTCGAGCTCTCCTTTCCAGGATCCTCTGTCTAGTCGCTCCGCTCTCACCGCTGCCTCGCACCCGCTCGCACCGCGCGCTGCCGAGCTCTGAGGAACTAGCGCACCCCATTGGCTGCCGCCCCGCAACTCTTCCATTGGACGGTCAGGCCAGGTCGGCATCCACCAGCTGACGCCGATTGGACACAGGTTTCCCGCCCATGGGCGGTGCTTACCTGAGAGGTGACAGCCCCTGAGAGCTCGAGGCTCTCTAGTTCGTTACAACCTCCGTGGAGCAACACTGCGAGGCGCTACCAACGTGCACTTTCCACAGTATTGGGCACCAACGGCTACTGGGTAGGCAGCTAGACGCGGTGGCAACCAAAACCAGAGTCGGCCACCACTGCCTCTTAAGGGAGTCACTGAAGGGAGAAACCTTCAGACACGCAGATCGACAGACACATAAAGTAAGATCATCTCTTCGTCACCTGTGAACCGCTGGGGGAGGAGGAGCGGACATGATAGCACCTGCCAATTTGTGAGGTAAACATACTCTTATTGTGCAGCCACAACCACCGAGGGATGGTGACAAACCCAAAAATGGAAGGGTCATAGGGATCGTGCCTGTGCAATGTGGCATAGCAGAGACGGAAGTGTAATATAAATGATTGGAACGCCGTACCACTGGGTTCCTGGCATAGAAGTCTGGCGAAGAGTCGAAAAGGCGGCCGTGGAGGCAAAGGAGGCTGCATATGAGGCAATGAACGAGGTAACATGTAATCCTGTCAAAGTACAGTAAACATTACACGCCAGTCTCTGATGGGTAGAGGTATGGTGAAACCTGTCAGTGTTTGAACAGCAGATATATGAAGCAATCTCTCACCTAGTAAAGGGCCGAGACATGATTGCGACCCCAGAGGGACAGCGACACGAACATTTCACCCTTTGAGGTACGGAAACATCATTACACCTGTTAGCCCCTGTTGGGGTGGATACATGATGACCTCTGATACTTCCTCCTCCTTGAGGTATGATCTTGCAGTGTGTCAAGAAAGCAAGCAGATGAAGCACGACTGTCCTACAAAAAAAGTGTGGTATGGTATTTATAAAGTTTGAACACTGTAGCTGGGAAAACACTACCTATGGGAGAGGTTCACTGGTGTTAACACCCATCATTTGTTGGCTCTTTGCTCTTATTCGTATGCTGTCACTAGACAGTAATTGCTGACTAGGTAGATTCTGGCGTAAAAGGCTGTATTATACAGATACATGCCAGAAAGGCCCAGCCGCTGCCCAACAGAGATTCAGCTTCACAGTACCCATCCACACAAAGCTTCTAGCAGATGTCAAGATTTGCTGAGCGCCTCACTCCAGGGAATTTCTCAGAGGGGACCCACAGTTTAACACACTCATTTGAGAGTGTAATTTGTTCTGCCCAGCTTCCCTACCATGAAGAAGCTGACTGATCTGGGTCTAGAGAGTACGTAGAAGGATAATAATTTTGCTTTACTCGTTTTTTTTCTCCTCGACATTGACGGGGCACAGCACAGCAAATTCTTTCCCTACTAAACTAGCATGGGACGCATGAGACTCATGAAAACGCATGGTCAGATTAGATTTCACACGTTGCCTCTTTCTGCTTGGAATGGAAATTGTCCTACGTCTAGTAATCATAGTTTTGCAGGCAGAAGAACCAGAGTACAGTTTGCATCTCATCCTCACAAAGAGGCACTGGGGCCAACTATTGCAAACAATATCAATTAGTTTTATCCTTCAAACTCTGTTGAAGTCCACTATCGACCTACCAGACTCGAACAGTCCATAATGCAGACAAGTGCTTTGCAGTGGGTGCAAGACATCATGTAGCACATGGTTTGCCATTAGCCATAACAGTGACTCACAAGCCGCACTGCCACCAATCTACAATGGAACCACCAAACAACCCTAATAACCAATCATTAACCACAGCACAAAGCCTGTACAACCAACTATTCACCACCCCCACCACTGATCAAGACCTACACAAACCCACTAACCTTGTTGCGAAGGGCACAAAGCCATCTGATCCCACTAGGCATTTTAAGGTGGGGTAAGCCTCATTAAAAGAACTATTATATACCAAGGGGCGTGGGGAGGTCCTAAAAGTCCCCACACAGTCATCATTTTATATGTGTTTTAGACATTTAGATGTAGTGCACGTAAACAAGCATACGCCATTTTGGTAGATACTAGGAGCCATAATCAAAGCACAGGGGCTGCGTGGCCATGCAGTATTTAGTGTTCTAGACCCAGGTCTCAAGCCTGATGGGAGATCTGAATAGGCCCAAGCACTGATGAGAGAGGATCATGCCACTGACTTCCACAGAGACCCTTCTTTGTTTCACAGTTTTTGCCAATATGCTCTAAAAAGAATGTGCCTTGCAAGGCCACGAGACAGTCCTGAGGCGCCTTGGTGTACGTGTTATCACAAACAGGACGAAGCTGGCCTCCGACCCCCACCAAGCTAACCATGAGTTATAGCCCCTACACAGCCCTAGTCCCGAGACCTCTGAATTCCACGATACCAGTTGACCCCAGACCACCGACCATAAACCAATCAACCATAAAGATCTGAGAGTATGTACAACAGTGAGAAGTAAAAGCAAATGGGACCAACAGGGAGGGATGACTAGCGAAGAAATGGCATCATGCCATGATAAAAATCAGAGCACACCATGGCCCAGGCCAGCGAAGGGCAAACCTATGCATAGAAAGACACATAGCGGATTGGTGGGACGGTGGGAATCAAAAGGCCAGAATTTGAACCACTATACCAGTACCTGAAGGTGTGAATATAATCATCTGGAATGTAAGAGGCCTTAACAATTATATAAAGAGATTGCAATACATACACACCTGTCTAGTAATGGCATCCAAGTAGAAATGCTGCAAGAAACACACCTGACAGCAGAGAGGCAGGCCATACTAGCTAAGAAATGGGGGGGCAAGCTGTATGGCTCACCTTTCTCGGCGTATGCAAGGGGAGTCCTCATCTGGATTGCATCAACAGCCCCCTTCCAGCTGCTTGGGTTTAAAAATGATGATGAGGGAAGAATGGTCGTTGTACATGAATGTTGGGAAAATAGGGAGGTCTGCTTTGTAAATACTTATGCTTCAAACTATGTTGCCACGGTCTTCTTTAGATTGTTATATTCGAGGCTGTCCATGTACAGAGAAGCAACATGGGTGTGGGGAGGGGACTTTAAAATGCACTCTGAATCCAGTATTAGACAGTTCAGACACTAAATGTAAGAAGCCAGCGCCACTGGTTAAAACCCTTTGATGCCTGTTACGAGACTTGGAAATGGTGGATATATGGAGAGAGAGGCATAGGGAAGAGCGAGACTACTTGCACATTTCGGCCCCCCATGCAGTGAATATGTAGATAGATTATATGTTTACGGAGGAAGAAACGGGGAATTTTGAGCACATAGAATACAAGGCCAAGTCACTCTCAGACCACGCTTCATTGATAGCGACGTGGCAGAGCGAGGCCCTGAATACCCCCCTGGCGCCTGACAGCAGAAGCTTTGCAAGCAGGAAGAGGTATTCAATGACTACTTAAGAGACCAGATAGAGTACTTTACCATCAACACGGACAGCGTAGCACAATTGAGTATGGTATGGGACTCATTTAAAGTGGTCATGCAGGGAAAAGCCATAGGGAAAATGGGAGGCCTCTGGACAGAAACACTGAAGGCCATAGAGGATATCTAAAAAACTAGATAGCAAGGGTGGAGAGTGTAGAAGGAGGAACATCCGTGGAATCAGGGCAACTGATTAAATTTGAGACAGGAATGCATGGGGGAATGGGAAAAGCTGGGACGCCTCGACTTCACAAAATATACCCAAAATCTGCATGCTGAGGTAGACAAGCCTGGGTGACTCCTAGCATTGCTATGTAGACATGAGAAACCAAGGGAAGGAATCAGTGCCATTACTGGCACACAAGGGAATTAAGTCAGGACTGAAGTTGAGATCAATGAGGTGTTTTTCAAATTCTACAAATCCCTATGTGCAGGCGACACAATGGGGAGGGACAAAGATGTGAACGAGGCACTGTGCCAAATAGACCTGCCAAAACTCAGGGAGGACCAGGCAGACGAGTTGGACGCACTGCTGGCGTTACAGGAAATAAGCAAAGTGATAAGGGAGCTGCCTACTTCCAAAACCCCAGGACCAGACGGACTCCCAGAAGAGTTCTATTAAACATACGTGGATATACTGGCGCCCAAATTGCTGAGTGTTTTTACAGAGGCATACAAGCTAGGAGTGTTGGCCAGCAGCTTGATGCAAGCTATCATAATACTGATCCTTAAATCAGGCAAAGCATCAAAGTATTGCAGATCATATAGGCCCCTCTCAATGGTAAACCAGGACTGCAAGATCCTGACGGTGGTCCTGGCAAACAGACTAAAGAGGGTGATAGGAGACTTAGTACACAAAGACCAAACAGGATATGTCCCAGGGCAAAACGCTACATGGAATATGCAGAGGCTACACCATGTCATCGACAGCACTAATCACCTGCCAGATGAGTGCGCGGTTGCATCATTGGACGCAGTCAAAGCCTTTGACTGAGTCTATTGGGACGGGCTGCTAGCGGCTGTGTCACACTTTGGTATTGGGAACACGGTCTTACTATAGGTAAAACTGATCTACACAGCACCCAGGGCTAAGTTGAAGACGGGCAGGTAGATTTCTGAAGCATGGGGGGTGCAGAAGGGCACAAGGCAGGGCTGCCCATTGTCGCCAATGCTGTATATCCTAGCAATAGAACAGCTAGCTATGTTTCTTAGGAAGGAATATGCGGAAGCAGGAATAGCTTTAGATGGTGTGGTGCACCTGATTTCCCTGTACACGGACGTCATGTTACTGTATGTAAGCAGGCCGGAGGAACGCATTTGTTAGATGTCATTGACGAGTTTGCCAAGATATCAGTATCAAGGTGAATCGAGAAAAGTCCTGTCTGTTTCCACTTGCAGGGCTTAGAGACCCTCGGGAGCAAAACCTGCCCCTTTTGGGCCTAAACTGGTAGACTCTACCTTCCGCTACTTGGGATTTGCAGTACGGCATGACCCGATGGCCTCACATAGGAACAATACCCAGAAAGCCGTGGATGGCCTGGCCAACTCTATGAAGTTCTGGAGAATGCTGCCCCTCAGAGTTGCAGGGAGAGCAGCTCTCCTGAAGATGGTCGTACTCCCCCGGCTCCTATACTGCTTTACTTACGTGGCGTACAATATGCTGAAAACTGACCGAGCGATAAGAGAATTCCCAGAAATAGAATCACATTGGGCATTCTTCAGAGGGACTATGCTGAGGTTGAGATAAAGGTGCCCCACTTTGAATGCTCCTACTTAGCGGGGGAGTTGCAACATGTGGTGCGATGGCTGGGAGACAAAGCCTCACTAGAAATCTTGCTGCTGCAGCCCTTGTTGAAGCAATATTTATTGAAGGAAGGGCTGTGGGTAAAGGAACCCTCCTGGGAGAGACCTTCCCAGTTGCTGCAGCTGGGTAAAGATATAGGGCGCAGTACCTGGAAACACCTGGGCAGCCCAGAACCCTGCTTGGTGCATATTCCCCTGGCAGGAGTAATAGGTGAACAGCAAGGCTCACTGGCACAGTACAGGAGACATTGGGAAGACTGGGTAATAGCCATGATCGGGGATCTTGTGAGAGATAATAAACAAATAGCCTTCCAGACCCTGGTCGATGAACATGGCATCCATGGAGGTCAGTTCCTGTTACACCTGGGCATGGTCAGGCGAATTGGGAGGAGATGGTCGGGTCCACAAGAGGAAGTGGGAATTTATGCAAAACTGGACACCATGTATGATGTATCAGAACGGGGACACATGGTCTCCAGATTGTATGATTTGTTTTTGGATAGGGAAGGGGAAACAGAACTTAAGGTGCGCAGTAAGTGGGAGACAGACAAAGGAAGAGCATTCACAGATGCAGAGTGGAAAAGAACATGGAAGAAGTGTAAGATATTTTGTAAAGGTTTATTGTATAAACCAAACACAAAATAAATAAACAAAAGAACAGTGCTTTACACCAATGTGGTTTCTATGAATGCTAGATTCAAACGCACCCAATTGTATGTTACACACAGAGTGTATATGACTCCACACAGCCTGTCTCTCATAACAGGAACTGGAGCTAAGGCTTGCCCAAGATGCGCACAAGTGGGGGCAGGCTTGATGCATATGTTCTGGGGGTGCACAGTATTCAGATATTCCCGGAGGCAATAGCAGATAAGGTGGCATATGGAGGCATCCAGATGCAGACATGGCCCTCAGAGTATTGCTTGCTGGGATTGTTCCCTAGGGACGGGAGACAGAATGCCTGTTTTACCGAAATGAAAGATCTAATTCACATATTGGCGAAAGGCAGAATTGCCATGGCGTAAAAATCCACTGAAGGCCCCAGAATGGAAGTTTGGTCAGCGGACTTAAGACGATGGGCACTGGCGGATGCAGTGGTGTGGCTTGGAGCGCTCCAGAGGGGAATGCATGAAAGGGAAGAGGGGATCGAAGCATGGAATACTTTGACATGGCGTATGTTTACCCCTGAGATAGAGGACCCTCACTGAATGTGTACACTTGAGGGGCGTATTGACACAGATACCGGGAGAAGTGATTTAGAGAGGCCACCATGCAATGAAGTCCTGCACCCACCAGAGATATTGGAATAGATATGGGCCTGTACCACTGTAATGACATGGCAAAACATGTCTTGTATTTGTATTTGTATGTTTGTTTGACAATAAAAAGAAAAGATCTGAGAATTTGGTCATCCCACCTTTATTTCCTTTATTTGATAATGACATGGTTTGTAGTGCGAGTGAGGTACAGGGAGGGATGAATTATAGTTCAAAAGCGAGGGTGGAAACCCTGGGAGCTGATAACGTGATCGGGATGAGTAAAGTATGTGTGGATTAGTGTGACCTCGAGCCTCCCCCTATGCCAGTCTTTGAACCTGCCAGGTGCACTGTATAATGATAGAGTAGCATTGTTCACAAATGTAGCTAACTGCTTCTTCGGCCTCGGTTCTCTGCAGTCGGTGAGCCTAGCAGAACCCACGTGATGGAAGAAGGACTGGGCTGGGACCAATGACCACGCATCCCCTATGGAGCAGGCCGACCATGTATAAGGTTGCACCAAACAGCCACACAGGGTTTCACTGTATACAATGACATCAACTATGGCGCTGTGTCTCCTTATAAGATTCTGCTTGTCAATTATTCGGCCGAACGTTCCATGGCAGCAGAGTTCTTTGCTGATGCACCCATTTTTGTAGAAATAAATCCTTATTTCACTTAAAAGAGCATCTTGGGCCTTTTTCCCTAGAGGGTTGTATTTTTTCCTGATGTGAGCATTTAGGGGCGTGCCTTTCACCTCAACGCTACTGTAATTCAACACACACAACTTTTCAACCTCACAACAACCAAAACCAGCACACATCAACAACACAACTGAGTCAACATCCAGCAAAAAAATCTGCATCTGGTGAAATGCGGCAAATAGCAGTCTTGTATCTTGCCGGTGTCATTAAATGACTGGGACGGTGTTTCTTTACTCGTATAATGCGTGGTCTCATGCAAAGCATGGCAACATTCAGTCTTGCAGAGGAACTGCGGAGCCACAGACTTTTCTAATTTTGTATCCTGCTAATGTCATTGAAGTACTTGGGTGAAAGACGCATAACTGGAACATTTTGAGAATCAAATTCCAAAGAAATCCAAAAGAGCTTGAAAGAAAACAAACATGAATAGAGATATTCAGGCTTATTTTAAAACAGCAAAATATGGATTGGCTGAAACAGAAAACGATTCAAGTCGATTGAGGCTAATGAATGAATCGGATGATGTAGAATGCTTTGAGTCTATTTGTGTGGGATGATTAAAAGAAAGATTTGATGCCAGTGAATTAGCCATGGCCCCTTTGAAAACACAATCTATGCGAACAGGTATTCCAATAAATGTAGAAGGCACACATGATAAGAGGGCTACAGTAGCACAACAAATGGATGGATTAAGAATACACATAGATGTGGTCTTGGACAAAGAAGTTCTTATTTTAAATCATTCAAAATGTTTAGCATTAGTTGTAGAAATATCAACTAAGAGTGTTATATACTACTGATTTGAATTGGGTGCAATTTGTTGATTTAAAAGCAACGGATTTGGTTATTATAGACTTTAAATCAAGAGCTATAGTTTATTTTATTTGTCTTGAATAGAATCATTTTAATGATTGGTTTTGATGTGCCATTAGTACGAATAGACTTCATTTCAAACATAGAACAGGAATATGGGACTATTACCTCACAAAAGAAAGCAAATGAGTCTGAAGCTTCGATTTTAAAAATAAAAGTAAATTTGAAAAATCAAGATAGCTCCAATCCAGAAGTTAAGATTATGGAAACATTTGATAATAAAGCTTAGTTTGTTGTTGGCTCCCTCGAGTGATGCCTTCAGTACACTTATATCAGCCTTAATGAAAAGCAACTAGAAACGACAGAGACCTTGGTCATAGTCTCCAGGAATACAAGGCAGTGTAATCGTTTTTTAAGTAATTCAAAATTGGCCTAGAATTTTAGTAGAAAAGATATTATATGACAGCGGAGGTAACAATTGATGGGTATGCATGTTATGTAAGCGGTGCAAGGCCAGAGGGGTCGTCCTATGGGGGGGATTGTAAGTAACAATGAAGAATTCTTTTGTCTCAAGACTATATTCACACATGCTAACCGAGCTTTAGCAATAACTGTGTATGAGAAATCTATATCTTGGTTAATAACTAATATATGTAATACCCCGGCTTTGGGCAAGTGAATTAAACAGCTAGTAGGCATCATATTGGAAGATTGGTATTGTAAAACTAAATCTAAAATGTAATAATGCTGGGTGATATGAATGCTTCATGTCATATTATTGGCCCGATATGAAGTGCAAGGAGTTTGGAGCACCCCACACTCCACTAAGATGATGACCAGAGGCCTGGGAGCATTGGCAGTCACTATCACAAGTGCAACATGCTAAATACCTTGATATTGGAAATAGAACTTTAGGTTATTGGAAGATTTTTAATAAGCTCTTACCATAATGCATTCCTTATTCTCAAAAAAGTAATGAAGCAGAAATATTGTAGGCAAAACATTTGTGTGCATGGGATATGATTATGTTGAATGGGAGGATTAAGGGTGACTGACATCCCTGGTAGATCAACATGGGATAGAGGGAAAACCATTCATTTCTAGATTGCATATTTGCCTTTTTGTGAAAGAAAGAAATATAATAGAAACAACGTTTTGTTATCACAAGTGATATGTTTAAAAGTCACTTGTGGCACCGATAGTTTGGGTACTTTTAAGATAAATTCTGCCAAGAACAGAATGGCAGGGTCAGAATTGAACATTTACAAATTGAATGAAAAGATTTTGAGGCAAGTGTGTGAAGAGGTGGCTTTGAAAGGAGTTCAGCGTTTGGCAAATCTGTGTTTCTTCTTAAAAGAAATAATGAAATGTGTTAATAAAAGGCTTTGAAAGGAAATTAAAAGACTGGATAAAGATTGCAGAAGAGGAAACTGGAATGTATTTAAAGAGAGGAAATGTAAACTTTGTCAAGCTTACAAAACTGTGTCTAGCAGTGCCTGGAAGGTCATTACATACCACACTATGTAGATTGTTATTACTTTCTTTTGACAGAAAGGACCCACAATACGTTTAGAAAATCGTTTCCTCACACCTGGGCTCAATGAAATATACTCAAATTATCATGATAAATGAGGAAATATGGGTACATTATTTCTTGAAAAATATAGAACTACTGAAATAAATTATACTCCAATGAATATTATTAGTCTACCTAATGGGCTGCATTTTTATATGAATCAGTGATATTGTCAGGTATCATTAAATTGTAACACTGCAGGACTTGAATGTCTAATGGGACAAGTGTATACATCTAGAGGACATTTTTGGGCAAAGATGTTGGCAGTGTTATTCAATAATTGTGCAACAATGTCTTTGATACCATCTTCCTGGGTAACTTATTTAACTATCCCCATATGTAAAAAAGAGTAGTATGGGCTTACCAGAAAATGATTCCCCTTTTGCTCCGTTGGACATATCTGCAAACATATTTGCAACATGTGTACTGGATAAAGGATAATTATGTTCTTGACTTTAGGCAAATTGGTTTTAGGAAGGGTTTGAGAACTCAAACCTGTATCTTCGTGTTCAATTATTTTAAAACAAAAGATTTGTTATGATAGGAGGATGAGATTATATGTGGCATTCCCCGATTATACGGCTACGTTTAACACGATAGATAGGTAATATTGATAGGAAAGTTTATGTTTGAAAAGAAATCCTGCATGGTTTGCCAAAATTAAAAATGCTGCTTTATGCAAATAATAATGTGAAAGTGAAACTAAATGATCAAGGTGTCTTTTCAGCTTGCATCCCTATACAGAAGGGGCTTAAAACAAGGATGTATTTTGGTTGCCATCCCTTTGTTAATTTATATACATCAGATTTTGGTCATCCTTTGCAAAATCCTGTTTTTTATCCACCTAACTTGAGCACAATATCTATTTCCTGGATTGCTTACGTAGACACTGTCATTTTGGTGGATTCAATTCCAGGGGCTTTGCAGCAAAGCCTTGAAATAATAATTACATATTCAGCAGACAATGCCCTAGAGTAACATTTTGAAAACATTTAAATAATGATTAGGGGTCCATCTAAGGTTAAAAAAATGAATATTTAATTGAAGCTTGGAGGCAAACAAGAGGTAGTTGAAGAATTTATGTATTTTGGCTTCTCAGTATATTTGGGTCTAACTCCCAAGAATCCGATTATTAAGATAACAAAAATATTTCCAGTCCTTTCTAAATTAAGGAACCCAGATGCATAAAGGTATAATGTGATTCCAATAAAACTTTATGGACTGGGTATAGGGTTATATTGGGAAGGGGACGCATTGAATAAGGTAGATGGTTCTATTTTAAAGTTATTGTGGTATTTACTCTCTGGCATAGCAGTTAATGCTTTAAGAAGTGTGTTGGGCTTACACTCCTTTTTACAGCTTGTTAAAAACGGAAGTTAATGGCATATGCACAAATAAATATGAAGATGATGTAAAAAGTACATATAATATTTTGCAGGCGTTGACCAGAAATGAAAAATGCAAAGGGTTCAATCGATTTATAAAGGGTGTCAATTAGAAATATATATATATTGGCATGAATTAAGTTTCAGATAATGTTGCAATATTTATAAAAGCAGCGTTTAAAAAAGTAGACCATTGGGATAGGTAAATACATTTTGCACATTTTAAAAATGAAAAATCAGTTCAGAGAATTGAAGAGAGGTCCCTGGAATGCCCCTCCTTGCCCTCATGAACATGATGTCCCGAAGAGTCAGAAACGCACAAAGCCACTTACTATTCAGCTAGGTCCCAGGTGGACCAGTGACTGACACGTATACAGAAACATATTCTCTCAGACAGCCATTCAAACCTTATCCAGTCAATGGGCCTCATTACAGGTCGGGCTGTCCGGAATTAACAGTGGCGTTAAACCCGCCGCCACTGTTAATTCCGGACCGCCCGATCCCGAGTCCTGCAGGCAGGAGGTGATCTTCCCGCCAGGTCTTACCTGGCGGGTTGAACACCTCCCACCTGCAGGCGGACGTGGAAACACCAGCACCATCACGAGATGGTGCCAGTGTTTCCACTTCCTCATTCCCATTGAGTCCCATAGGACTCAATGGGAATGGGGATTTACACCATTCCGCCTCCGGGATTCCCAGGACACCAGGGTCGTAATGCCCTGGTATTTCCAGGTGTCACAGAGGCGGAATGGTAATACGAGTCCGACGTATTTTACCGCCGCGGTTACCGCCGGACTCGTAATGAGGCCCAATGTGTTTATGGATACAGGTGCTTCGACAGAGGTCATAGACCATAATGCCTCAATGGATGACATTGACTAATACAGGGAAACAATTGTGCTGACTTCATTAGTAACACAACGACATAGCCACTTTAGTCATGAATCACATTTACAACCATGCACAATGTTACACAGACACACACCCGTATAAACGAAGAACATGCTTATACAGTTCTGTAGTTGGAGGACAGATATATACACATACCGTCAAAAGCTTTTATTATTTTTTTCATTAGCCAAGTGCAGAAACGCTGAATGCAAGGCAACACAGAGATGCAGAGCAAGCTTGCAGATGCTTATGGCAACTAACCTTATGGAACTACAGGACCACATAAAGAGCCTGGCAGGACCAAATGCGACTAACCGATAGGAAACATAGCACAATATAGGTGTGTAGAAATCATAGTATGAGTATAACATAATCACATAAGGGCAAACGCCACATGCCAAGAGATGAGGGAAAGCAGACCTAGGCTGCACAGAACAGGAAGGCCAGGACTCACAGCCAAGGTCAGAGACAAGCAGCACATTCCAAACCTAAAACGACAAGGGGCCATCTGCAGAAAAACAGAATAAATCCTCATAAATTACAGAACAGATGAACTTTATTTCGTAGTCCTCAACCACATGAGGCGGCTGAGTTAGACAACGGTTATTCACCCACGGTTAGAAGGCAAACAGTTTTTAGCATCACAGACATGAAGTGAAACATGAACAAGTTAACAACATTGCAGCATGGATAGCACTCTCACAGGCAACAGTGGTAATGCTAACAGATGCATTGAGGACACATAGTCATTCCCATCACCTTGAAGAGGCGCACAGAGCGCTGAGAACAGAGTTGGATCCAAGGCCTGGGGAGACCAGTTCCAGCCAATTAGGGGACAGAAATCCAGGCCTGGATGGCATGGGGCAAGAGCCAATGGCAATCCTGCGGCCCTGCAACAATGCAATAGCTAGTTTCATGGGGAAGGGGCAGGCCAGCAACCTGACATGCTAGGTCCAATTAATTAAGATCCATAGGGGCAATCCATACTGTATACCACTCCGATCACCTATGTTGTGAAGGCACTCTGCAACAAAAAGGCTTGACACAGGTTTGGGAGTGGTGGCTCGGGAGATTTTTGAATGTCCTGTATGATCCCTGTCGGGTTTTTGTAATAAATGACAGTTCTAACTTGTCCTTGGCTGAGTCCTCCATTCGTTCTGGAGGAAGGGTTGTTGAGACGCTGGGGGTTGAACGGGTGAGCTCATAGTAATCCCCAGACCTCTGGCATTCCAGACCTCACCAACAAGCGGGATGGTTTACTACTCCCATTCAGCATTAAGCTGCCACTTCCGCCGCAATGCTTCAAGGGCTGCAGGATGCCTTATGGAAACTGAGTCCGACGGGGGTGCACCCCCGTACAAAGGCTGTCAAGAGCTAGCTTGGAATATCCAGTCTGTGGTCCGTGAGGAGTCCAGCAGACCAGAGGGGTGGCATGGCAGCTTTGGGAGAGTGGTTAGCCGAACAGCATCAGTGGGTCACAGAGTGTAAATTTTGACTCTGTTACGCAGCATCTAAGGGGAATGGGAAAGTAACAGTGGGTGTGGGGTGGTAATGAGTATTGTTGAGTATTGGCTAGTAGTGTCCAGTATTGTGAAGCATAGTAGGCAAAGTAGTGGAGGTAGATGTCATTTCTCTGGTTAGGGCAGATTTGGTCTTGAGGAAAATGGTTCTGCTGAATAACCTAGACCATTGACTTAAGGGCACAGATGACAGAAGTTATGTGAATATTGGATTCCCTGTGTATTTGGCATTTTAGCTCGGGCCATGGATGATGGTATCCCTGTGCAAAGGCTTAGCAAAGGGGGCTAGCCTAGATTGCGAATGGTGTTTGTGTGGTTAAGTCTCCAGTAGGCGTTTTATCTGCAAGGCGATGCTGTAGGTACAGATTGAACACAAAAAATATGGTATCCCCTGCAAGAAGGCAGGAAGACAGCTGTGGGTTCATGTTGGGGTTGTGTAAATGGGACTGAAGAGGGAAAATCTGAATTTCCCTTCCCTCCCGACGGGCCCTCCAACCGGAAGAAACACCCCCGACAGAATAACCACTGACCGTATGAGGTTGCACCAATCCCCACTGCTCCCAGCGTGAGCATGCACCACGAACGGTACCTAGCCGTCCGACCATATAACCCTGTGATGGTGTGGGCTCTATCCATACCAAGCGACGACAGTCAAGACTGAGCTGGAGATGATTATATGAACCAGATCAACTGAATCTCCCGTAAACCGTGCTGCAGGTCGCTAGAGACACCATGACGACGTAGCTGCGTTAGACAGGAAGCACACGTGTAACCTGCACAGTCAGGACACTCACACACCAATCCACACGGAGAACACTAGTGTACAGTTCTATGAGTTAGAGGACAGTGACATACACCTACTTTCTGCATGTGTATTATTTTGCCACTTAGGTTTGCTAAAGCACTGCTGAAACGCAAGATGACAGAACAGCTTGTTTATATGCTTGCAGATGCTCCACGCTATTAACCCTATGGATGGACAGGACCATTCAAGGGACCTGACCGACCATGACATGCCTTAAACCTATGGATAATTATGCTGAATGCATAACTGGAGCCGAAGTAGGCCTTGGGAAAATCCAGCAAGCCAGAATCGTCTCACAGACATCCCAAGCCGCAAGATGCTGTGCAAGCAGAATGGCCCTGGCACAGACTGCAGCCGCCAAGGACATGATGTTGCAAGTGACATTCCTCACCCACAGTGCTACGATGTGACCGGCTACAGGGGAGAATATTCCAAGCCAAAATATAAATCAAATCAAAGTAATTCGGCCTCACCGACGGTCTCCTCACACGTGACTTGGTCGAACTGACACAATGCAAAGGCCTGGAAGCTGGGAAGGTACGGCTGTCTCACGACAGGGACCGAGCTTGCAACAAATTGTAACAATCCACCGACAGCATGTGCTGGGAATGGACCGCTCTCATGGCATTATGACAAGCACCCCATTTTTACACACTGTCACATAGTCACACCTTATCGAAACACACTGTACGTAAGCAGGTGTATTGCGGGCTGGGAACAACGGTAGTCCCAGGCTTGGGGGCCAGTTGACTGACCAATGATGATACTGGGGGCTAGAGGCTGGCAGCATGAATCCCCATCCAATCATCGGGCTCTCTAAAAGTAACACTTTTCAGGTAGCAATTTGTAGGGATGATCCAAGTATACCACCCGGCACAGTGGCTACCAGTAACAATGCGCACTATATGTTCCTATACTGGACCTACCACTCAGGGAGCCAACCCGGAGTGGCGTTAGGTTCGGGGGAGGATTTTGGTAAGTGACGCTGATTGTGATGTCACAAATGTACAAAACAGGCCTGCAAACCCAAAATCGGCGAGATGTGCCTGGACTGGATTTTGCTCCATGCATGTGATCCCTGCTTGTTTGCTATAATAAAACAGCAGTAACCCTTTGCTCCTTGTGTGGACCTTGATTTCTTTGGGACATTGGAAGGAGTTAGGGCCTTTCGAGAGCTGGAGGTTCGCGGACCCTAGGTACGGCTCTGCCGACCCCAGAATTTACCTTAACAAGTTTGAGGCCCCAGCGAGATCAATTGTGATGGCGGCTCGGCAAGGTGCTACCCCCTCTGCTGTCGGACCTCGGAAGACTGCAGGACCCTCACAAATTGCGACACAACCGGACTGCACAACCGGAGATTGGCTGTCGGGAGCCGACTTCAAAAATCATCCCGCCTGTGGTTGGTGAGTGTCCAGACATGGTCCAGAGGAGGCGAGACGAGCCGAGTGGGAGGGGAGCCAGCAGCCGAGCACCGCCAGCAGACGTGCAACTAAAGTAAGTGTGGCCCACCCAACTAGCAACAAACTATTGTGCGGGTGGGGGGAGGATGTGTAAATAGGGCGGAGGGTGGTGTAACATTGTCATAACGTTTGGTACCAAGGCAGTGATTGGCACGTGTATGAATGTAGGGAACAGAGCAGAGGTAATCCCTTCTTGTGTAGTGAACGTTTCGTTGGCAGGGCAGCAGGTCCCAATGTGAGAGAAGGATTGTTGCGCTGATAGTTCTGGACAGTGAACACGTGTTTAGGAGCGTGGTCTTCCTATGAGTCGACATTGTAGCTCGGTGAATAGATGTGGTTTTCCTATGAATTGAGCGTTATAGTTCTATGAGAAGATGTTGGATTCCCGTAAGATGTAGCTAGCTGAAGCTATCTTAGATTGTGGAAGGTAGTTGGCTGGTTAAGTTTCCATGATAAGAAATGTATCACACGTCAGGCAACGCGACGGGTGCAGTTCAATTACAAGATGAGTTGATTGATGACGTATACTCCACTCCGGGGGAGGTGGGAAGACAGCTGTGGGGATTGTGGATTTTTATATGCAGAATTAAAACGGCGTGATTGTTGTGTGTAATACGTGCACAAATTGTTTGGCTGTTAAGCATTAGCTTGGTGACATCACCCATAGGTCATTGCATAGGACACTGTGTTATCAGCGAGCGCGCGGCTCGCAGCTCGGCGTTGAAACTACAGAACAGGCGAACAGGCAGCCGTGCACGCAGAGCGCCAGCACATGATCAAAGGGGTGTGCCGGGTGGCGGCTGCTAAGTGAAGGCGGGGTGGTACAAGAGTACACCACACAAGGTGTGAGGCCGCAGGGGGGTGTAGGCATCGAAGGGGTGTGCTGGGTGGCAGCCGCCACAGTGAAGGCAGGACAGTACGAGAGTATGCCGTGCAAGGTGTGAGGCGGCAAGGAGTCTCGGACGGTGAAGGGGTGTGCCAAGCAGTGGCAGCCCTAGTGAAGGCGGAGCGGCACAAGAATCTGCCGCAAGGTGTAAGGCCAAGAGAGGCCACAGGCGTTGCTAACTGAATATTGAACTGTATAACAAAATAAATGTTTACCCTTGCATTGACAGTGGAACATCGAAATCCTCAACTTGAGGTCAGGTAAAATTAAAAACAATGATGTACCATGGGGCAGGGGGAGGGACATCATACGGTGGCCAAGGTACCCTAATGACCCTAATTCAGCACATCTGTAAAATGCAGCCTATTTATAAAGATAGAATAGTGAAATACAGTGTAGAATGGACTAAGGGTAGGGATGGAAAGACAAAAGTACCATGGCCACCTAACAGTAGTTTCTCCAAGGACGTGCTGCAGTCACTACTCACCTACCTTCACAACACGTAGAAGTGGAAGAAGCTGGCTAACTAAAAGGAAATATTTGAGCTGTGGCGTATGTTTCAGCAGTATTATCCAGGGATGATGAGTGCATAGGAGGTAAAGGAAGGGGGAGGGGATTCCTGTGTCCCGCCTCCTGCACCTCTCAGCGTTGTCTCAGATGACACAGAGGCGGGGGGAGGAGGACGGGCAGGGATTATACCTGATTAGAGAATTGAGAGAAGCTACAGAACCCCGGGAATTGACCGCAGCAGATCCCACATACAAGCCCCCCGTACGCCCCAATGCTCACGCCCCAAACACTCTGCAAAGTGGGGGAAGGGCAGAGCCAGACAGCACAGGTACCGATGGAGACGGGCTGCAGCAGATGAAGAACGAGTTTTCGGGAATTGGCCCAGATGAATGGGTAGGGGCACAGGTGCTCTTGAAGTTACAATGGACTACTACAGGGAAGGCAGAAGGGGCAACTAAGGCCATAGAGGAATTGGAGCAGGGCCAGGGATGCAGAAGAAAGACAGTGCATGACATGAGGGTAGGTGAAGTTCGGGAAGAAGAGGAAGTGAAGTTAGAAGCAAAAATAGCAGAATTGAAAGAGAAAAGGAACATATTAGTGAAACAACTAGAGCAAAAGGAACGAGAAAAGCAAGATCAGTTGGAGCTAGAAAGGAAGGAGAAGGTGAAGCAGGAAAGTAGGGAACATGA
Organism: Ambystoma mexicanum; assembly: GCF_040938575.1. Lineage (NCBI taxonomy): Eukaryota > Metazoa > Chordata > Amphibia > Caudata > Ambystomatidae > Ambystoma > Ambystoma mexicanum. The sequence continues at coordinate 717,945,140 of NC_090921.1, forward strand.
GGCATTACTGGAAAGGGAGCGAAGAGATGTAATGGAGAGAAACATGACGGGAGGGAGAAGCCAGGTGAGTACGGAGGCGAGGGGAGGTAGAATACAAGAAGAGGGAAGAGATGAAGTAGAACGAGAGATGGCATTTTGGAGGCAGAAGATATTTCTAGAAACCGCACATAAGTACAAGGAAGGAAGATTGAAGGGGCTAAGGCTAGCAAGGGCAGGGGGAGCATGAAATCAGAGAGATGAAGACGCGAGAGCGCTACGAAAAGTAAGCAAAGAAATAATGGAAGAACTGGATCAGGCAAAGGGGGATGAGATGGAACGGGAAGAGCAACAGAGCCAATGGGTATCGAAGGGGTACACAGGGAGCAGCACGAGAACGGCAGGGATACGGAAGGGGGGGAGAAGAGAACGCAACTAACTTTACAAACATTGATGTTGAAAGTGTAACAGTGCGTTACCCACTCTGACGCAAACTAACATTCTCAGACGGATTCTGTAGTGTGGAAGAGGAAGACAGTAATGATATAGAAAAGGAAAGGCGAAACAAACTTTACATTACACGAACAGGCACAGGAATGTCATAGGAATGCAGGACACAAGATGAAAAGAGCAGAGGACAGCACACTGGCAAAACGACTGAGGACATGGCAGCAGCAGTAGCCCTGCATACACCCTACACGAATAGGCTCTGAGACCTCCTCAGATGCAGACTAGATGGGGCAGCTGTAATGCACAACAGGGGACACACCTGTCAGCGGAGCGGGCATACAGGAACACGGGACACCCCACACGGGTCACATAATAAAGAACTTAACAGACATTGGGGCAGACATGGAAGATGAGATAGGGCCTATCCAGATACGACAGTATATACGGTCACCTGAAGAAAGGGCTGAATATTCACAGATGCCACTATTGGAGAGAGGGGGGACGAGGCCACAATATGTACTGTGGAAACACACAGACAAGGAAAACATTAGGTACAGATTACCATCTTTAAGTGGAGGAGCAGGAAAATGGATATGCGAAATGGAAAAATTGACGGCGGGGCACATGTTGGCAGTGAGGGACGTAAAGGGGTTGCTAGTATCCATATTGGATGACGCAGCAGATGACATCTGGAAGAGGGTGGGGTTCCCGGGCGTGACCATACAAAACACAAAACATGACGAATCTCCATTTGCAAACTGCAGGCATACGGTATGGCAGGCACTAAGGACGCAATACCCTGACACATCAGACATAGGGGCAATTACGTCACGCAAGATGTGTGATGATGAGTATCCCATTAGCTACATTCAAGAGATTCAGGAGCTTTGGCGCCTTGAAACTCGAGAACTGTGGGACAAAACAATAGCTATCTTCTATCACATCTTAATACAAGGGTTACCAGAGCCAGTGCAAAGACAACTGAAGAAATTGGTGGGGATGGAAGCAAAGGCATGGTCAGAAATACAACTCACAATAGTGCACCACTGTAGACTATGGCAGGAGAAGATGAAACAAAAGGCGGAGGATAGAAAAGCAGACTAAGCTAATTAGTGCAGAACAAATTATCAAAATACGCTTTAGAAGGGACAGTAATCACCAGCCTGGCACCACAAACCCATACAGCAGTGTCCCAACCCCAACCTCAGCTCCAGCAGCAGCTGCCACAATATAACATCGCACAGCAATACCAACAACCCATGGGGGTATACATGGGTATGGGCGGTACTCCTACGTCCCGTCCCCTTTCCTTCATACTTATGGGACATTCCTCCGTCCTGTGGGACGGGACCGGAGCACTTTAAAAAGCATCTAATTTTTCTGAAATGTATCCTTCCTCTCTTTTTACGTGGGGTACCATACGCGGCCATAACCCCACCCTTCTTAGCTCCGCCCAGCGCATCACCCATCAGTCCTTTTCTCTGCTCGCTTGGGACTGGACACACTTGCAGCTTAGGAAGATTTTTTCCTTCCAGTTCCTCCTCTCTTGCTCTGGCTTAGCGGTCGCGTGGTAGTCAGTCTATGCCGTTTCAGCTAGACTTTCCAAATTGTTCTTCTTGTCAGCGACACTTCGCTAGGGCGGATACCGATCCTCTGTGCTTAGAGTGTTGAGGTTCGGACCAGCGGTGGGACTCGTGCTTTTATTGCGACTCCCTTTCGGTCCAGGTGCTTAAACGTCATTTGGAGCAGTGGGAGGAGGTGTTTCAAGGTACACCCCCAGCGCTTTTTCAAACTTTCATCGACGAGAAAAGGAAACGCCTGGTGAGTTCTTTACTTTTTAGGGCACCCCGGACGGGGGACTCCTTCCCGGGGTCTTCCCGGTCCGGGTGGAGCATCAAAAGTTCTATTCCCTGGGCTAGCCCTGAGGTGCCTTCCAGGCCTAAAAATTCTACCAGAGTTTTCTTTGAGGGCATCCGTAAGGGGCCTATTGACACCGGATTCCATTCCAGGGCCCCTCCTGTGGGGGCTGTTCATGGGCCCATTTCTACTGAGGCATCGGGCACCAGAGCTTGCTTCGAGGTCTCCTTGGTTGGAGCTTCCCGTAAAATCACTGGGGTACGCCATGAGACCTCGGTTGAGGTTGTGGACACCGAACGGAAGTTCGAGGCCCCTCATGAGGAGGCTGTTACTGGACTCGGGTCCAAGGCCCGTCATTTAGAGGCTAAAGTGACCAACAGTTCTGAGAGGCCTGTTAAGGTCTTGTCGGTGAGGTGTGTTCTACATCGTCCCCGCTCTTGCGGAGACCCCAGTTCTGTTGAGGGGGCATGGAGTGAGGTTTTGGACCGTAATCCCTCCATTACCGGCAGTGCTGAGGTCCTTCCTTTGAAGGTTAGTTTGGCTGTTACAATGTCACAGAAACATTCTAGGCCATACAGTACCGGCTCGGCCGAGGTTCCTTGTGTTAAGGCTAAAATTAAGACCCCTGACCCATCTGTGGGGACCCCTGCTTCACCTCCACACGTGTCGCAGTTCTCCTCAGGTGCCGACAAAATGGCAGACGTTCCCACCAAGACCACAGTGGTCATTTTGGATACAACCCTTACAACTATGCCATCGGCCCTAGGTGTAGGGGTGCTTTTCAGGTGAACTTTGGTTTCCTTGTGCACATCTGTTTCATCCAGTTCATGACTGGAATGCTCGGATGCCTCTACCGCACAATGTCTCGCTTCCTGCGGCATCGGCGCCCTTGATTTATGTAGACAACAGTGGGGAAGGGCCCTCTTGGCAACCCTCTCCCTTATGCCCCTGGTATTACTCTGCTCATGAGAGGCCGTAAAGGCTGACGTCCATAAAGTTTTGGAGAAGCCACACTCTGGAATGTTTGTCAACAAGCAGATTGACGTGCGTTACATGCTCCATTCTTTGGAAGAGGTGGCCTTAACATTGTGTCCGCCCCCTTCCTCCACAGTAGTGGCGGCAGCCACTTTGCAATCCAGACCTGCGTCATCCTCTTCTTCGATGGCTACACAGGTTCTGGTCAAAGAGGATAAGCTTCTTGACTCCCTTGGGAGGAAGATTTTCGCTAACTCAGCTCTGCAGCTGCGTCAAGCCAATGCTGAACTTGTGTTAGCGGGGGCAAATATGAAAATGTGGAAAGGTCTGTCTCAGTTTGAGGAGTTTATTCCCGCTGAAAAGTTGGAAGATTTCAAAGCGGGTTTGTCGGACGCCAGGGTCTTGGCACAGGATCTCCTGGAGGCTGCGGCGCACCAGGTTGACACCTCGCCCCGGGGCCTTATGCTTGGTGTGGATACCTCTCGTCAAGCTTGGCTGCATGCCACCAAATTCACGAAGGAGGTGCAGGATAACGTTTTGGACTTGCCTTTTGATGGCCTGGAGCTCTTTCACTCTACAACAGACGTGGAGCTGACCAAAACTAAGGACAGCACTCAGACCGCCAAGTCCTTGTCTGTCCTGGTTAAACCTCCTTTCAGGACACAGAGATCGTTGTCAAACCCTCGGCCTTCCTCTGGTTTCAGGTTTTTTAGATCGGAAAACCCGCAGGGTTGACACCCCTTTGGGAAATTTGCACCACAGGCAGCAACAGAGGCGGGTTTTCTCCGCTCCTCAGCCTCCTCCTCAGGGCCAGGTGGTGCTGCCACCGACAAACCAATAAAATGAGGGTTTTCTGCACTCTCACGAGACCCTGGTGTGAGGACGCATTGCATCCCATTGGAAGGCGTGGCAGACCATAACCGAGAACCAGTGGGTCTTGTCAGTCGCTCGGGCGGGCTTCCGCTTACACCTTCACCCTACCCCACACATCAATCCTCCCTTCCAGCAGTCGAGGTCGCCCTCCCTCAGAGCCGAGATTCAGAAGTTACTGGATCTCAGGGCGGTGGAACCCGTTCTTCTAGGGGAGGGCTTCTAGTCCCAGCTGTTTACGGTGCCCAAACCCAACCTGGTTGGCCTGCGCACCATCCTAGACTTTTCCCATTTCAATCTCTCTCTACCCCAAGAGAAATTCAAGATGATCATGCCCTGTCAGATAAAGTCCTCTTTACAGAAGGGCGATTGGTTCAGCGTGGTGGACCTCAAGGATGCGTATATGCATATCCTGATCTGGAATCTGCATCGGAGATACCTATGTTTTTCTGTGGGGGAGGAGCACTTCCAGTTCCAAGTGCTCCCTTTTGGCCTCATCTCGGCAGGCACTGCGTGTCTTTACAAAGATGATGTTGGTTATCGCAGCTTATCTTCGGCTACAGGGTATCCATGTGTATCCGTATTTGGACGATTGGCTGCTGCGCAGTCCGTGTCCGCTGGAAGCCGCAAGCAATATTCAGTCTCTCTTCCAGCTCATGTTTCACCTTGGGTTGTTGGTGAACTGGTGGAAATATTCCATGATGGTCTCTCAGGACCTGACTTTCCTGGGTTTTCGTTGGAACACGATCGACTGCAGAGTTTACGTGACCGGGGACAGAATGGCGGATCTGTTGGCCACATGTCAGATGTTTGCGCAGTCGGAGAGCATGTCGGCCTGGTGGTTCCAGAGGCTTCTGGGCTTCATGTCCTCGTGCGTATTCGCTCTTCCCCTTGCTCGACTCAAGATGAGGCGGAAGCAAATGGCTCTTCAGAGTTCTTGGCGCCAGGCTGTGGATCAGGACTCCAAGATAATATTGATTCCGGCTTTCATGAGAGTGGACCTAGTGTGGTGGTCGTCTCTCAGCAACCTATCGGTGGGTGCGGTTTTCCAAGACCCCGCTCGGATGGTGACGATCACGAGGGACTCCTCCCTTCTGGGGTGGGGTGCGATGTTGGATCTTCTTCTGTTCTCTGACCACTGGTCGCCATAAGACAAGTTCCTTCATATAAATCATCTGGAGCTTCTGGCGATTTTCCTGGCGCTCACGGCGTTCAGGCCAGTCATTGCCAACAAAGTGGTTCGTGTCCACACGGACAATGTGGTGTCCATGTTTTACATCAACAAACAGGGGGGCACCAAGTCTCCTCCTCTTGTGGATCTGGCCATTCAGATATGGGAGTGGGCGGTTCAGCATGGTGTCTGGCTGGTGATCAGCCATCAAACAATGATCAGCTACGAGTGGGAATTGAAAGCGGAGGTCCTTTTGCATATATTCCTGTGTTGGGGCACTCCGGAAGTGGACCTCTTCACGACATCGGCAAACAAGAAACTTCTTCTGTATGCCTCCAGAAATGGGTTAGGGGCTTCCTCTCTGGGATATGCTCTTGAGATTCCATGGCACAACATGAGGGCCTATGCCTTCCTGCCTCTGCCTCTGATTCATCGGACGATTTACAAGTTGAAGAACACAGTGAATTGTTCTCTTCTGCTCATAGCTCCATGGTGGCTGGCCAGGTTCTGGTTTTCAGATCTTCAGCATCTGTCGGTGTGTGCACCGATCAGGCTTCTTCTAGTTCCTGATCTGCTTCACCAGAGAGATTGACAGCTGTGGCACTCCTCCCCACAATCGCTCAGTTTGGCAGAATGGTGCCTGAGTTCAGATATTTAGAAAATCTCAACCTGTCTGCGCATAATTCAAGCAGCCAGGAAGCCTTCGACGAGGTTGCAGTATAAGAATAAGTGGCTTCGCTTCTGTCACTGGTGCTTAGCCAAACAGTTGGAGCCCAGGGTGGCTACGATTGACACGGTGCTGTCCCTCGTCTCTCATCTTGCAGAGTCGGGCATTCATGTCCTGTCATGCAGGACTTATCTTTCGACTGTGGCCGCCTACCTATCCACAGACCAGTGCTCTTTCTCACTGTAAAATCCAGTGATTAAATGGCACTTTGCGGGTTTTATGCGTCTTTACCCTCCTGTTCGCAAACCGCATCTGACGTGTGATCTGAACGTGGTTCTTACGGCCTTGTGCCATAAGCCTTTCGAGCCAATGGCTATTGTAGATCTTAAGCACCTTTCGTGGAAGGTTGTTTTCTTGGTCACCGTTACCTCGGCAAGGCATATGAGTGAGCTCCAAGCTTTGTCATGGAGCATCCCTTCTTGGCTTTCCACAAGATTAAGGTTGTCCTTAGGACAAATCCTTCTTTCTTACCAAAGGTGGTTTGCGATTTCCATCTAAATCAGTCAATCTCGCTGCCTGTCTTCTTTCCAAACCCAGCTTCGGAAGCTGAGAGGGTTTTGCATTGCCTGGAAGTTAGAAGAGCTCTTAAGTTCTATCTGGACAGAACTTCCGAACTTAGGAGTTCTTCACAACATTTGGTAACCCGCAGGGCAAGCAGCCTCCAAAACTACCATCTCCAGATGGATTGCTGCCTGTATTATGGAGTCATACGCTATTCAGGGTCTACAGCCTTCTAAAGGGATTCATACACATCTGGTACGGGGCAAGGCAGCTGCTGTTGCCTTTCAAAAGTATGTCCCCTGGGAGACCATTGCGAAAGCGGCTACCTGGGCCTCCCCATCGGCTTTTTGTAAACATTACTGCTTGGACTTGAGCTCCAGATCTAATGCTCAGTTTGGGCAGGCTGTGCTGAAAAACCTTTTTCAGTAAGGGGGTTTCCATCCACCCGTAGTTCCTGTGAGGAGTGCTAGGGAATCTCCCATAAGTATGAAGGAAAGGGGACAGGACATAGGAGTATAACCAGGTTACTCACCGTAGTGACCACCTTACTCCTAGTCCATAGTCCCCTTTCCTCCATACGTCCGCCCACCGTCCCCTCTAATAAGGTTCCTATGTTATTGCTTAAAGGTCTCTGACCTGGCGATAGAAAAGGACTGATGGGCGATGTGCTGGGCAGAGCTAAGAAGGGCAGACCTATGGCTGCGTGCGGTACCCCGGGTAAAAAGAGAGGAAGGACACATTTATGAAAAATTTGATAATTTTTACAAAGTGCTCCGGTCCCGTCCCACAGGATGGAGGAATGTCCCATAAGTATGGAGGAAAGGGGACTATGGAATAGGAGTAAGGTGGTCACTATGGTGAGTAACCTGGTTAATACACAACAAACTTTAGAGGAAAGGGAGGGTTCACTATGGGGCGTGGCTTTGGGCCACAAGCACACCATCCCGGAGGTGGGTCCCGGGGTTACCCACAACAGGGATTGCAAGGCCAAGGGGAGGAAGGAAGACGATTCTTCTAGCAGGCGCAAGAACCACCCCAATGCTGGACGTGCAGGCAGTGAGTCACATTTCTCGCACATGCAGATACAAAGGCATACAACAAGGGTGGGGTGAGCAAGGGCAACAAAACTACCAGGGAGGCTGGAACGCGTATTACCCACAGGCAGGGCAACAGCCGATGATACAACCGCAAAGCATACCCCAGCCACAGGCACAACACCAAGCGGTGCCAGGGACATTACAACCACAACAAACACAACAACAACCATCACAACACATACAAACAGCACAACAACTGATGCAATTACAGGACAACTTACTGCAACCAATGGACACAACTGCTGTGGTACCAGTAACAAAAATGGGAGGGGTTACAATAATGGGACACAACCCGTACACTGGGAACAGGCACTCCCTATACCGACACTAGGACAGCCCACAGACTACCTTGTTGTGTCCCATCCTATTGGTAACACCTAACCCTGTGGGGGAACCTTGCATAAAGGTGGCGATAGGTGACAACACTTTTTCCTTTCTGGCCGACATGGGGGCCTCGATGTCCTACATATGGGAGGGGAAATGCACATTGTCAGGTGATGCCATGAACACTCAAGGGTTTTCTGGGGATCGAGAAGTGGTTCAATTTACTGATAACATATCCTTATCTATAAGGGATCACGACTTATCACTACCCTCAATTTACTCTAAGCACCCGCCTGTAAACATAATGGGACGTGACATAATGAGTATACTGAAAATGACTATCTTTTTCACAGACAAAGGTATAGTGTGTTCCACACCAGGCATACACATGCTCACAGCCAGGCAAATACTTCAGGCTTACGTACAGAGGGGGCAGCCAGTAGGCCCTGAAGTATTATAAGTATTAAAGCCGTTGTAGCCCGCAGCCCCTCCTCTCCCGCTTTAAAGGGAGAGGAGGACCACCGCCAGGCACAGCCGCCACCGGGCAAAGGCCCACGGACAAGGCCTCCAACCCTCTCTGCAGCCCTGCTGCGAGGGATGACCCGGATGGCCCCAGAAGCACGCCGGAGCACCATGGCCGATCCCGCAAAGGAATCCAGCACAGCATCTGCGGCCATCGGCCTCCACGCGGCCTCAGCCGCAATCAACAAACCATGGAAGCCGTGCCTCGCTTCCATGGTAACCGGCCGTAACACGAAGGAAGTGGAGTCAGCTGACTCACGCATCGCCGCAGCCGTTGTAGCCCGCAGCCCCTCCTCTCCCGCTTTAAAGGGAGAGGAGGACCACCGCCAGGCACAGCCGCCACCAGGCAAAGGCCCACGGACAAGGCCTCTAACCCTCTCTGCAGCTCTCCGCTGCTCGAGGGCGCAGATGGCGCCCCAAAACTCTGCCAAACCAGGTCAAGGTAAGGCCAACTTCTTCTATGCCCCCTTGGTTCACGCCTCATCTGCACGCCCTCTGCTGTACAACAGCAGGAATGTGCGACTACGGTCCCGCACCCTGCCTACTAACCCCATCAGCTATATCCCTACTGTGGCTTACCGGAACGCCAGGTTGGCCACAAGAAGCCAGCTGCCAGCACTGGTGCGCTACCACAAAATGCACCTTGGGCCCCAGGGTTGCCCCGCAGTCCTCTGACACGACACGACACGACAGGTCTTCAAGGGTTGTACTTACAAACACTACACCTACAACATTAACTCTCTATCTCTACTTCCGCCCCTCTGCCCCACTGTACCCACCACCATTGCCCCCACTGTCACTCTGGATTGTGTGCAGCCCAATGATGTTCATATGTTTACTGGTCCTATTGCTGGCGCCCCCATTGATTGTGTGCAGCTCTCTGATGTTCATATGTTTACTGGTCCTATTGCTGGCGCACCCATTGATTGTGTGCAGCCCAATGATGTTCATATGTTTACTGGTCCTGTTGCCGGCGCCCCCATTGATTGTGTGCAGCCTAATGATATTCATATGTTTAATGGTCCTATTGCTGGCACCCCCATTGATTGTGTGCAGCCCAATGGTGTTCATATGTTTACTGGTCCTATTGCTGGCACCCCCATTGATTGTGTGCAGCCCAATGATGTTCATATGTTTACTGGTCCTATTGCTGGCGCCCCCATTGATTGTGTGCAGCTCAATGATTCCTCTGTGCCCTCTGATCTTATCATTGACACCCCCTTGACCACCCCACCTAGCTTGTCTGATCCTCCATCACCTACCAGCCCACCCCTCCCCCTGCCTCCCTCCACCCGTACGCTCATGTTCGCCCTGCTCAATGCCCGCTCCATACCAGCCCACGCCCTCGACATCAACGACCTGCTCATAAAAGACGAGCTCGACCTCCTCATCCTTACAGAAACATGGCTGAATGAAAGCTCAGGCCCTGCCTTATCACTGGCCATCCCACCTGGTTATTCCATCTTCAGGAAAGTCTGCACCTCTCAGAGAGGTGGAGGCATCGCCCTCATCGCCAGAGACACCCTCTCCATCAGAGAAGTTGAAGGCATCCTTGACAGCAACAGCGACTACCTCCCTTTAAAAAATAATGTCTCACCCAACTGCACCATATCCATGCACATTGTCTACAGACCGCCAGGACCATGCACTGACTTCCACGACACACTTATCACCCTGTCTCACAACATCAAAAAGACCTCACAGGTTCTACTCCTTGGTGACCTCAACTTGGGGCTGAACGACCCCAAAGACTCCCCTGTGAAACACCTCAAGAAGGCACTCTCCAACCTAGGCTTCACGCATTCCATCTCCCAGCCCACACACATCAAAGGACGCACCCTCAACTGGGTCAGCCATCACAGCTGCTCCCTTCTCATCATGGACAACAACCCTATTCCTTGGTCCAACCATCACTACATCCAATTCAACCTCGGAACTAACAAAGTGGCTCTTTCTCCGCCACCACCATGCCCCGCCACGTACGCCAGGAGCTCACGCCTTCTCACAGTTGAGAACTTGGCACCCTACCTCCTTAACCCAGCCCTGCAAAAACCCCCCTCTTCGAACAACCCTGATACCTTACCTAACACCTTTAAGGATGTCATCACGTCAGCTATGGATGCTATTGCCCCCCTGACTCCCAAAAAAGCTAAAAAAGCCAAACATGCCAACTCATTGTTCTCCAAAGAACTCCTTGAACAACGTGCGCAGAAGAGGATTGCATTATCCACATGGAAAGCAAACCCGTCTGAAGCCACTAAACAGAAGTTCAAAGCCATCTCCAAATCATACAAGACCAACATCACTCTGGCAAAGGCTGCTTCCTTCAACACCCGGATCGCTGACGCTAAGTCAGGATCTAAGGAACTCTTCACCATTTTCAGGGAACTCGAAAAAACCATCTGCCCCCTACTCCTCAATCATTAAAGATGACAAATGGTGTAATAGCATTCAGTCTGCCATGCTAAGAGAAGCTTAACACCCTCCAAAGCAAAATTTGTTGCCACCAAAAAGCCCTTGCCGACATTATAGCGAACATGCACGCTAAGCCACCCACCAAGACCACGTCCTCCCCGCTGTTCGAATTTAAAAACATTACCGAGCAAGAGGTCATCACCCTGCTCAATTCCATTAAAGCCTCCAATTGCAAAGGTGATGCCTGCCCCGCCAGCCTCATCAAAGACTCCGCACCCAGCCTAGCCCCCTTCCTTACAGCCTTTATCAACTCATCCTTCCAATCAGGCCATGTCCCATCAGGACTTAAGGAAGCTTGGGTACGCCCACTTCTCAAGAAACCTTCACTCGACCCAACCGTCCCTGGGAACTACAGGCCCATCACGACTGTACTGTTCCTGCTCAAAATCTTGGACAAAGCAGCTTACCTGCAAGTCCAGAAGTTCTTAGAGGACAACCGTCTCCTCGGCCTACGGCAATCTGGGTTCCGCCCCCGGCATGGCACTGAAACGGCCCTCCTAGACCTCAAAAACCAAATGGATGATCTCAGAGACGCAGGCAAACCTGCCCTACTACTGTTCCTTGACCTCTCCGCAGCGTTCGATTTGGTTGACCACAATACTCTGTGTCACCACTCAGCCACCCAAGCCAACTTCTCCCCTAAAGCCTGCCAATGGATCACCTCCTGTCTCCAAGAAAGGGCCATGAAAGTCTTTTCTGAAGTTTCCGCCGCCACCCCCAGCCTCCTCACCTGCGCTGTCCCCCAGGGATCCTGTATCGCACCTACTCTCTACAACCTCTTTACGAGGCCCCTGTTTAGCATCCTGGACTCCCTTGGTATCTCATATACCAACTATGCGGACGATACGCAGGTACTCATCCCACTCATGGGCGACTACCTAGCAGACTCCCAACACCCTCTCCTCTATCTACTCTACCATCCAATCCTGGATGGCGGAGAATTGGCTTTGCCTCAATAGTGAAAAAACCGAACTCCTCCTTATTGGCTCACCCTTCACTCTCGGCAATCTTGGAGAACAGTACGCCTCCTTCACTATTGATAACATTCCAATTAAGGTCTCAAACCATGTAAAGACACTCGGAGTCTACCATGACTCTGACCTGTCAATGGACAGACAGGTCAATGCCATCGCCGCCTCTTCAGCCTATTACACCAAAGTCCTCAACGCAGCCAGGCCCTTCTTGGCCCGTCAAAGCTGCCTCACGATTGCCAGGGCAATCATCGGGTCAAGACTTGACTACTGTAATGCCCTTCTCATCGGGACTTCCAACAAAAACCTCGCCAAACTTCAGCTAGTCCAGAACAATGCACTAAGGGCAGCCACCGGCACCGCAAGGAGAAACCACATCTCTGAAATCAGAAGGCAAGTACACTGGCTCCCGGTTAAAGAAAGAATTGTCTTTAAAAGTCTTGCCCTCACCCACAAATGCCTTCACACACTTGCCCCCCCCCCCCACCTGACTAACAGAATTACCAGGCACTCCTCCACAAGACCGCTCAGATCCATCTACGCCAACACCATTGTTAGGCCTACCTCTCGGAAAGTGCGCTCTGGAGGCTCCAGTTTCCCTACCCTAGCAGCCACGCATTGGAACGCCCTGCCTCCTCACCTAAGACTCATTGAGTCTCACCTAGCCTTTCGTAAGGCTATCAAAACCAGACTCTTTGTGTGATTTAAATCTGTATCCTCCACTGCCTATATGCCTACCAAATTGTAACTAAGAGCCTCTGGCACCCGTATGTAATCTTAAATATGTGTATCCTCTGTAACTAAGAGCCTCTGGCACCTGTATGTAATCTTAAATCTGTGTATACTCTGTAACAGCGCCTCGATACCTTTTGGGCTGCAAGTGCGCTTAACAAATGCAAATAAATAAAATAAAATAAAAAAATTAAAGTACGGGACAGACATGGCCTTGGCATGGCTACCCGGGATCGCAGGGAAGGTGTGGAGAAGGCCAGGTGAGTACCTCTTTAGGCCAGACACGCCAACAGATGAGAATGAGGGAACGTTTGTACCAATAGACATAGAAGGAATAGTGGCAAGGGAGGATTGGATTGCACTACACACTCTAGACGATGAAGGAAAGGCATGGAGGGCAGTAATAGCATTATCAGAAGGGTGTCGTTTGACTCGAGTATCAGATGAGGAACGTTTTTCACAAGAAAAAGGAGAGAGTGTGATGCTAGGGATGAGTGTGTACTTTTGTATACGATTGACCTACAGAGAAGTGGCCCGGAAAATGGCAATGGCATTGGAAGCATCCCTCCCTGCACCACCACCCTTTTGCGAGGAAGACCTAGCAAAGGTACCCACAACACTATGGACATACTACAGCACTACAGCACATACACAGGTCCTCTGCTTACAACCCTCAAGGAAGCACAAAGGGAGGGAAGAAGCTGGCATGGACACAGGAAATGACAGATGCGTTCAATGAACTAAAGGAAGCAATATCAACAACCCCAGTCCTGGGTACCCCCGACCATAAAAAAAGACTTCTTTATATTCTCACACTCTGATGCAGTGGTAATGAAGACAGTTCTCACCCAAAAGACAGGCCTGGGCCACAAACAAATTGCATACTATAGCGGGCAACTGGATCCAATAATGACAGGGCACTTCCCTTGCGAACAACACTTGGCTGCTGCAGCTTTCGCCTTAGAAAAAGCATCATCAATAACTATGGGATGGTCCAAAACACTTTATGTGGAGCATGCCCTCTTCGCAATTCTGCACAAGCCAAAAAGCACACTGAAAACATATAGAGCAACAGAATATGAAATTATACTCTCACGACCCAAGCTAAAAATAGTGAGGTGTAAGAATGTCAACCCAGCACACTTCCTGGCAGAAGAATTTGAAGAAGGAGAATATATCCATGATTGCACAAAAGCTATTGAATACTACACAGATACACGCAAGGTAGAGGAAGATGCACTTGAGGGGGGAGAGGTGCTCTATATTGACGGGTCTTCAACAATTGACGAAGGTGATGGGGTCAGAATAACAGGGGCAGCAGTGGTAAGATTAAGACAGGATTGGACAAGCGAGGTAGTAAAATGTGTTAAGTGACCCCCCAATATTTGGCGCAAGAAGCAGAACTAGTGGCCTTGATATTAGCCCTCAGAGAAAGCGAAGGGAAAAGGGTCAATGTCTATTTGTATAGTGCCTGCATAACCTCAACAGTACATTCTGGCCTAGCAAGATGGTTAAGAAAGGGGTTCAGAAGAGCAGATGGCACACCAGTACAACACGCTCTCCTACTAGGGGAACTAATGGAAGTTATAAAATACCCGGCAGAACATCACTTTTGTGAAATGCCAAGCACATACTAATGGGGAAGACCCAATATCAAAAGGGAATGAAGCAGCAGGCTTTTATGCAAAACACGCCTCCTATTTTGGGGAAGTGTGTGACCTCAAAGAAAACCAAAAAGAGAGGGGAGGGGTGAGACAGATGCCAATGAAGTAAGGTAAAACCACCTGCCACAGACACAGGTGATGGAACTGTAGGCAGCAGCCCCAATGATGGAAAAGGAACTCTGGGTAAAAAGGGGGTGCTAAATGTCCCCCACAGATGCCCTGTGGAGGCAGAACAACACTGGGAAAGTTGTCATGCCCCTTGCACTACTGAAAATAGCATTAACACAACTACACCATCCTACACATACAGAAAAAGAGGTGACCACGGCACGTATTGGAGAATCATGGCTTTGCCCTGAGTTAAACGCCCATGCATCCAATGTCATCAGCAATTTCCTGACCTGCCAGCAATTTACTGCGAGCCACACTCTAAGGGTGGTCAAATGAATAATACCCCGGCCCGAAGGTCCCTTCTTGCACCTCCATATCAACTAAGTTGATATGATCAGTGTGTGTCAAGTCTACCGCTACATGATTGTGGTGGTCTGCCCATTCTCAAGGTGGATAGAGGCAGGACGTGCTCTCATGCTGACGCATTGAGGGCACACACATTTCTGACCAGAGAGGTATTCACAGGGTGGGGTGTCTGCGAGGTCCTGCGGTCTGACAACGGCCCTCACTTTGCAAATGAATTATTCCAGCATATCACTACATTATTAGGGATAAAGCATAAGTTCTCGTGTGCCTATCACCCGCAGGCCAATGGTGTCTACAAATGCCTCAATGGACTTCTTAAATTGAGTATAGCCAAAACACAGCAAAGTACCAAGAAAAACTAGCTTCACTGCCTGCCCCTGGCTTTTCTTTGAGCTGGGGAACAAACCCGGGTCAGATTGCCACCTCACACCCCACGAGGTGGTGATCGGATGCCAAATGCAGCTCCAGTTAACTCCACCCACAAGCGCTCTCAGGGATTGTGAGGGGGCGGCTGAAATATTTGGCACATAAATGCACTAATATGTCAATTCACTTGTTTCTAGCCCTCTTTTATCTCTCAACAGATTTGATGGGCACAGAGGACGTCGGAGAACGACAGCCAAGAAACAAATGAGACCCAAGAGCCCACAACAGATCTGCCAATTAAGAAGGGAGCCGGGTCCTTCTAAAAAATTATTTGAGGAAGTGTAACTCACCCAGATTCATCGGTCCACATACAGTAGAGGCGGTCGCGGATAGGGCAGTATAACTTGAAAATAAAACTGTTTGGTATCACCTCCACGACATCAAGCCCTACAAAGCGGCCAACACGCCATCGACAGGGCCAATGCTACAGCAACGACAGACACACAATACAGCAGTAGTATTCCATTAGCTATAACTTCAAGTGTAGATACTTCCCTGAACACACTCCAGACCAAGGCCACCATGTGTATATTATAACGCATTCGTAGAATACATAGCTCAAACGTATCCACAACTCCACCACGCCCTACCAATACTTAGAAACAGATCCATACGAAAAATCTGGAAAGAACTATTTGCATGGGCATTCAGCGATTATTTAGTGCACCGGGCTTGAAGTACTTACAAATACTAACATAATAACGTTTTTTATCGCGATTTTCAGACGGGCAACTTTATCATCTCACCAACGGCTGGACAGGTTGGTGAGCAGTATATACTCATGGTTGTGATGATAAAATTTGTTCTGACAACCGTATGGCTAATGCTGTCCACTGGGCTGCTAGGCACTGTTATTTGGCAATTGTACACCGCTCTGCTTGTCTCTGCAACCCCTGATACTAACACTTCCCCAAGCCAAGCTACAAGGAGCACTGTGTCAGGTGGTACGACCAGCATGGCTGAAAAGATAAGGAGAGGTAAGCCTAGCATTGGTACTGATGTTAATGCGGTTGACACATATCTCACTGGTATGGCACACATAACAAACAACATGTGGTATAAACACATGTCAAAAATTGGTAAGGACACCACACGGGACAGCTGCTGTGTCTGCTCATTGATCCCATATGCCATGAGCGCCTCCAGGACCTTTGTAGCTACAGAAGTACCAGCAACAATGGCACAGTGTCTCCTATATCTCGCACTGTCCCAGACACGAGGGAGATTCCAAGGGAAAACTGCAACACTCAGATGGAGATCAAAGACAACATACCCGTACGAGGATAGTTTTATAAAAACACTGCTTATGTTCGATAAGTAGTGGCAACACACTCAAGCTCTACGGTACATAACTGACGGACCAGAAAAGGGAGAAACGAAGGAAGTAACATTAGACTACCTGCCATGCAAATGGAACGCTACGGAGACAGGCAGAGAACCCGGCTGCTGGGAACGGCCTCAGATGTTGGTATTTGGAAAAGTATACATTAAAGAAGGATGGGTAGATGGAGTGGTGGGAAGCAAACCGCTAATGTTGACAAAAGCTGCAGTAAACAAGGTTCAGGAAGAAAATGACACGTGTTTTAAGGAATGGGCCAGGAGCGCAAGCTTGCTGGCATGGTTGGATAAGGAAGACGGACCACTAACAATTATCCCTTTAACAACACCAACATTGTGCTACCAACACGACAGGGATATTGAAGTAGGAACAAACATGGGATGCAGGCGGATAGAGAAGATAGTGGAGATGAGATCAAGCACAGCAGTGCTCAAGGATCATTATTGGGCCTGTGGATCAAAAGCATATGACAAACTACCATCGACCTGGGGAGGTTTCTGTTCACTGGCACAAGTCAACGTACCCTCACTGGTAGTGCCTATGAAACATGTCAAAATAGATGACTTCCTGAAAATGGATGAAGGCAACAGAAGAAGGAAGAGGTCGTTATCCCCAGCCGAACTACCACCAGGCAACATCACCACGAAAGATGGGAAATTACGGAGATTAAAATGACAAGGGAACTACTTCTGGGGCAAATCGGAAACTGCTCTCGACGAAGTACCACCATCACAACGGTTGTTTAGCAGGACTGCCATGATTTTCTCGGCAATAATACATCCCGGGTTCCAAACGTACACAAATGCAAAATGGCTCCTGATAACACGATGGGAGCTAATGATGACAATAAACTCAACAGTGAACAGATTCAACACAATAAATGAAGAGCTTGAGCTATACGATTGGTGGCCTTACAAAAAAGGTATGTCTTGGACCTCCTCACAGCAATGGAGGGAGGAATCTGCGCAAAGATTGGACATCCCTGTTGCACATTCACACCGGCAAATGATGAAGACAATGGGACATTATCAGAAGCAGTATCACAATTAGCGAAAATGCATGCTAAAATGGAAGCAGAATCCCAAGGCACAAAGAAGGATGGAAGCTGGTTATCATACCTTTGGTCCTGGATGCCGTCCTGGCTATCGGATGGTCTAAAAATACTGGCAGGAGGCATGATCCTGGGGATGGCCTCACTTGGGGTAAAAGGGTGCATGGCAAAATCTAAGACTGCAGATGAAATTATCGGAATTAAGCTACTCCTGCCTGCAGAGGATGACCAGCAGACAGATATCATACATATGGAACGAGAGAGGCTACTGCAACAGCTAATGGAATCAGACATGTATCCACCATCAATGAAACTAGAGAATTCAAGGAATCTAAAGATTTATGTTGGAAAATGGGTTTACTGCAAGCCTGGAGGATGCGTGTATATTTATTGGTCATTTGAAAATCATGTAAATCGCTACGGACATCTGGCTGGGATCATGAAGGTGTGGCGCCTGAGAGATGACAAACAGAGCAATAATTTTGTGGTCCACAAGTCGACCAGGGGGGGGCCTGTAGAGGGAAAATCTGAATGCCCCTTCCCTCCCGACAGGCCCCCAACCGGAAGAAGCACCCGCAACAGAATAACCACTGACCATATGAGGTTGCACCAATCCCCACTGCTCCCAGCATGAGCATGCATCACAAACGTTACCCAGCGCCCGACCATACAGCCTTGCAATGGTATGGACTATATCCAAACCAAGTGACGACAGTCAAGACCGAGCTGGAGATGATTATATGAACTGGATCGACTGAATCTCCCGCAAACCATGCTGCAGGTCGCTAGAGACACCCTAACAACCTAGCTACATTAGACAGGAAGCACACGTGCAACCTGCACATTCGGGACACTCGCACACCAATCCACACGAAGAACAGGCACGTACAGTTCTATGAGTTAGAGGACGGTGACATATACATACTGTCTGCATGTTTATTATTTTGCCACTTAGGTTTGCTACAGCACTGCAGAAACGCAAGATGACAGATGAGCTTGTGTATATGCTTGCAGATGCTACACGCTATTAACCCTATGGATGGACAGGAGCATTCAAGGGACCTGACCGACCATGACCTGCCTTAAACCTATGCATAATTACACTGAATGCCTAACCGGAGCCAAAGTAGGCCTTAGGAAAATCCAGCAAGCCAGAATCGTCTCACAGACATCCTAAGCCGCAAGATGCTTTGCAAGCAGAATAGCCAGGGTTGGCTTGGCCTCTCGGCCTTTCAGCCCGTGGCCTGGCCGAAATCATCCCTGGGAAGTTGGGGCCAGTTTCTGGCCATGCCTGGGCCGTTTATGGAGAAAAATAAATTGAAAGATAAAATTTATTTCTTTTTTCAAATTTTTTTTTCTTTTTCAAAAAGCCTGTCATCTTTTTTAGGACGATAAATGAGTACCAACACAGGTTGGGTGATATTGTATGCATATTTGTTCTAGAAAAAAGAGCTTAAGTGAAAGTGCTATTCAATAACATATAATTTGGCCTTGGACGTCTGCTTGGATTCACAGTAATTTAGTGTACTTAGGGACAATGCTATTTGATGCCACTTCCTGTTTTGTCAAGGGGTGAAAGGTCATGTTCATTACTTCCTAGGATGGCGTGGGTCAAATGACATCACTTCCGGTGATGAGGACAAGGGTCGTGAAGCGGGGGTGGGACACTTTTTTTGAGGCGAGGGGTGGGCCACTTTATTTTGGGTGACCGGGCCTATTTCTTGTCCCAGTCCGACCCTGAGAATAGCCCTGGCAGGACCGCAGCCGCCAAGGACATGATGTTGCAAGTGACATTCCTCACCCACTGCGCCACGCTGAGACCAGCTACAGGAGAGAATATTCCAAGCCAAAATACAAATTAAATCGAAGTAATTCGGCCTTACCGACAGTCTCCTCACACGTGACTTGGCCGAACTGACACAATGCCAAGGCCTGGAAGCTGGAAAGGCATGGCTGTCTCACGACGGGGACCGGGCTTGCAACAAATTGTAACAATCCACCGACAGCATGCGCTGGGAATGGACCACTCTCATGGCATTAGCAGAAGTTTAACGCTCACCTGATTCCCACGGAGGCGCAGATCTTGGAAGGAAGGTGTCTGTGACTCGAAAGGTGATGTGCAGAACCCGATGGGCTTCTGTGGTCGAACCTCTTCGCACTGTGTGTCGAACTCGTAGGGTGAGGTTTCTGCAGGTGAAAGAATATGGGGGTTAATGGTCTGGGTTGTTCAATGTCCCTCTTCCTCTCTCTCCCTCTCCGTAGAGCCCCCAGGTCAACGTGCTCACCTTAGATAGGTGAATGCTGGGCTCTCCATCTGCGTCTGGTGCAGGGTGCTGTTGCCAGTTCCTTCACTGGTGAAACATAGGCCTCTTGGACTCAGAAGACCGTTACCGTCGTTAACTGCACGAGCGGTGAGTTTCCAGACACCTTTTTAGTCTTTATAGTATTTAGGTGCCTTTAGAGGCAAGGCACGTTAACATTGAACAGGACTTCGTATAATGCTTTTCTCCCTTTTGTCTTGCAGGACTCTTGAGGAAGATGGAGTGAAGCGCCTGGAAATGCGTGAGTAAATGCAAGCGCTCTAACTGTCTTTTCCTTGCAGCGTAGTTCGTGCTGAAGAGCAGTCTATTGCGAAGAGCGCGATGGGCGTAAGTAAATACCTGTCTAATGTCTCTTCTTTTGTCTTTCAGAAGTTGGTTTGCAGCGCCGTAGTCCGCGGAATGTCCGTAAGTAGATACAATGCTTTTATCTCTGCAGGCGGCGATGCAGTGTGAAGAAATCCAGAATTCACGGAGTGCCGGTAAGTAGTGACAATGCCTTTGTCTTCGCAGGCGGAGGTGCAGCGTGCCGAAAATGACCGCAGCCGATGGATCAGGTGAGTAGCACTGCGAGATAAGGCTGCCTTGCTAACCTGCTGTTTCTTGTCTCTGCAGGTACTGCTGGCGACTGGATGCAGGAATGGTGAGTATGCTTCTTGCAGATTCAGGATGCAGGAATGGTGAGTATGACTCTTGCAGATTTGGGATCGTAAGAAGAAAGGCTGGAACAGACTCGGTGAGCGTTCTGCTGCAGATGCAGAATAACGCGAAGCACGTTTCGTCTATCGGGTGTGGTTTAAATAGCCTTGGAGTGATGAGGCGTCTTCCTCCACGGCCCCGCCTAGGTAAGAAAAGAGTTCCAGTTCCAGAAGCTTTCCACTGCTGAATCCAGGGAGTGGAGCTTGCCCCACCCAGGTAAGAAAGTAGTTCCTGTTCACAGAGGACTTCTAAGAGGCTGGTAAGTAAGCAGCATGGTCTGCTGCAGGTAAGTCCACCCAAGCATCTGCACACATATTATGAGCCCGGCGCTTCCAGTGCCGGGACCGATGATTCTGATGAGCCTGGTGCCACCGGCGCCAGGACATGGTCCAAAAGGTCCCCGTGGGGACCGGCTGGTGCCTAGGATTAGGGTTAGGGGCCTGCTTCCAAGGACGTTGGGCTGGTCTTGGCTCCTTGGAAGCAGTGATCATGACAAGAAGCACCCCATTGTTACACACTGTCACACCTTATGGATACACACTGTACATAAGCAGGTGTATTGCGGGCTGGGAACAAGGGTAGTCCCAGGCTTGGGGACCCACTGCCTGACCAATGAGGACACTGGGGACTAGGGGCTGGCAGCGGGAATCCCCAGCCAATCATCGGGCTCTCTAATATAACACTTTTCAGGTAGCAATTTGTAGGGATGATCCAAGTAAACCAGCTGACACAGTGTCCACCAGTAACAACACGCACTATATGTTCCTATACTGGACCTACCACTCAGGGAGCCATCCCGGAGTGGGGTTAGGTTCGGGGAAGGATTTTGGTAAGTGTCGCTGATTGTGATGTCACAAATGTTCAAAAGTGGCCTGCGTGATGTGCCTGGACTGGATTTTGTTCCATGCATGTGGTCCCTGCTTTTTTTGCTACAATAAAACAGCAGTAACCCTTTGCTCCTTGTGTGGACCTTGACTTCTTTGGGACATTGGAAGGAGTTAGGACTTTCCGAGAGCTGGAGGTCCATGGACCCTAGGTACTACTCTGCCGACCCCAGAATTTACCCTAACAGGACATTAGCATTGTGAGAGTTGTAAGTGATCTTTAACACTCCCTTGTTTAGTGAATTGGTGATGTGACCCATCAGGTTCGTGAATAGGACTCAGAGAGCACAAGGAGTTGGAGAAGTTGGTCTTCAGAGACTTAAAATTGACAGAGGTGGCTGCTCGGTGGGGGTGGCTGAGGAGGCAGAGAGTTGCAGAAGGGTGGTGTGAGGACCCCGCCTGACGGGTTGTTTTGGTGCCAGAGAGGCTCTAGAACAATTGTGGAAAATTGGTATTTGTGGTATTCATAAATCTGAGCTGAAAATATTGATTGTGCTTGTTTAATAACAGAGTGTTAAAAGCCTTCGCTAGAGGTTAAGTATAAGAGCAATGTATCAAAGGAAGTGCGGGGGGCACGCCCTACAGAACCTTGGTAAGGCCCTTCCACGATGAAAGGACAAGATTTGTAAATATAGTGCAGAATGGACGAACGGCACACAGGTTAAATTGACTAATACATGGCCACAATGCAGAAGTTTCTCCAAAAATGTGCAGCACCCAGTACGGACACAGGTACCTGACGACTATAAGGGGAAGAAATTGGGCAATCATATGCTGATAATTGAGCTCTGAAGAATGTTCCAGGAGGATGAGGGGGTAGTAGCGAGGTGTGAATAGATGCTAAACCAGCAGTAGACACCGGGGGCAGCGCCCTTGGCCCATGCTCCCCCACCTCCTGAGAATGAGAAAGAAGGAGCTGCAGAAGCGCAGCGATATGGGAGCTAAAGGCAGTGGTGGGGTACACAAATCCAATATTTCAACCTCCAACATATACCAAGGAGGAGGGACAGAAAGGGGTCGGACAGACAGACAGTGGGAAGGGAGCATGCAGCGAGACCCAGACTAGCACCAAGGAGGGGCTGGAGGGCATGTCATCGAACGAAAGGGTAGGAGGGCAGATACTTCTGAAATTAGATGGGGAAGGCAATGGGAGACTCAGCAGGGGCGACTAAAGAAATGGAGGGTCATAAGGGGAGCAGCGAATCACGAGACTAGGTGGAAATATGGAAGAAATGGATGAAAGGAGAAGGAAGAAGAGGAGGAATGTGAGAACGTGCTGAGGGCAAGCAAAAGAAAGAAGAGAGAACAGGAGCAGCGAGAGTTGAGGAGAAGGAAGGAGCTTGAGGAGTTAGAGAGGCGATGGGAAGAAGACGAGAAGGAAAAGCAAGTTTTAATGAGAAGGAAGTGGAGAAAGTGGGAAATAAAGCGTCTCTCAAGAGAGTGCAAACGCAAGCAGGAAGAGTCCACAATAGACATAAGAACAAAATTAGAGGAGGTAGGCAAAAAAGAGCCAGACAGCAGTACCGCACAGGACAGGTCTGCCACTCCATCGGACAGGACCAAACGTAGGGTCCTTTGGGAGAAGGGGTAGCAGGGTTCTGATTGACTTTGAAGGGATGCTCAGTAAAGGCACAACCTCTAGGAGGCTGAGCTTTGCGGACGATTTTGACAGTGATATGGACACCGACTCAGACGAGGATGCAGAGGGAAGTGAGGATGAGGGAAGAGGATGATCCAAGCATTGGTAGATGGGGAAAAGCGCAAAGAGAATCGCGACATGGGAAGCAGGGAAAGCCACAAGGGGATTTAGGGTGATGAGGATGATCGATCCCAACAATCCAGAGATGCATCATGGAGTAAGGACGACCTAACCTCATATTTGCAGAGGCTTAGAGATCTTCCAGGGTGAAGGAAGGGGGAACAGGCAAAAGCATGTACCGACATTAAAGACACAGAGATCAGATAGGCGGATCAGGCTGACATGAGGCGCGAATGGGGAGATTGGGTTCACACAGTTGCCCTTAGTGGAAAAGGGAGGGGGGCAACCTTAATACATACCATGGAAACACATAGACAAGGAACACTTGAGGTGTAGGCTATCCTCGTTTACAGCGGGTGTGGGGAAATGGATAAATGAAATGGAAAGGATGAAAGCGGGACAGAAATTGTCAGTGGGGGACGTAAAGGAGCTACTCATGGCAATCCTCTGGGAAGCCGCTGATGACTTATGGAGAAGGGCCAGGTACCCAAGATGTACCACCAAGGACACGGCACACGATTGCACTCCATTTCCTAACTGCAGAGCGACCATATGCAAGCTCTGTGGACACAGTAGACCAGACACATCAGACACTAATGCAATTATGGCACACAAAATGGGAAAAGATGAAGACCCCTTGCACTAAATGCAGATGATTCAAGAGCTGTGGTGCATTGAAACACTAGAACCGTGGGACAAAACCGTATGTCTGGCACATATTATGCCAACGGTTGCCAGAGCAGGTGCAAAGTCAACTGAAGAAATTGGTGGTAGATGGACGCAAAGCCTTGGTCAGAAATACAGCTCACGATAGTATACTACTATAGGGTAATGCAAGAGAACGTGAGGAAAAAGTGCGGGGAAAGGAAGCAGGGGGAAGCAGAGTTAGCACACAAGAAGCTCTCTACATATGCCATGGAAGGGGCAGTATTGACGAGCACGGGAGGACAAGGGGCACCACAGATGCAGTATGCACCACCACCCATGGGGGAGGGTTCATGGGGAGGGGCTCCTGAGGAAGAGGAGGGCCACCTAGAGATTTCAGGTACAGGCATCAGATGCAGCAGAATCATGGGGGATTCCCAGAGGGTTTTCGAGGATATGGGCAACACGGCCCAGAGGGGCTTTCAGGGGGGTTCCAGAGGCAGGAGAGAGAGCCACCCCAATGCTCGGTGTGTGGACAAATAGTGTATATCTCAAGGGTGTGGAGACGCAGGGGAGGGGTGCAACAGAATGGGGGAATGTAGTACCAGCCAGCATACCAGGGGGAACAGAGCAAGTATTGCATGAATGACCAGACACCACAACAAGGACAGACACTGAACACATACCCACAGGCACACCAGACCATGACGCAGGCACCACAAATGCAAGCGCCTATGCCGCAGTATTCACGGGCACCACAGAGGCCACAGATGCAGGGTAACACACAGCACACATACACGGCACAGCAAATACTGCAGATGTAGAACAACACTCCACCAAATGACAGGACAGTGGCACGCACAGACTCCATGACAATGACTCCCATTTGGAAATTGGGGGGGTCACTATAGTGGGAGGCAACCCATTCCTGGGGAAAGGGATGTCCGTATACCCTCAATAGAACACCCCATAGACAGACTTCATGTGTTCTATCCTATCGATTATGCCCAACCCTGCAGAAGCACCACATATAGGGATGATGATAGGTGACAAGACTTTTTCCTTTCTTGTAAACACAGGGGCGACTAAATCCAGCACCCAGAAAGGGAAATATAGTATGTCAGGCAATGCCATGAATGCTCAAGGATTCTCTGTGGCAACGGAAGTGGTTCCTTTTACAGACAATATGTGCTCCTCTAAAGAAAGTGCAAATCTATCTTTGCCCCTACGCTATTCTCGACAGACACCAATAAATATACTGGCGAGAGACATCATGAACAGACTTAATATGATCATTTTTAACACTGACAAGGGGATAGTGTGCACCACACCGGGGATACGCCTTCTAAATGTGAGGGAAATCATTCAAGCTTTTTGTGGATGAAGGGTACAGAGGGGATGCCAGTGGACGAGGAACTGTTCCAATATGGGACTGAAATTATAATAGCCTGGCTTCTAGGTATTCATGGGGAAATGTGGTGGGTTCCAAACGAGTACTAATTCAGGCCAAAGATACCATTAGATGTGAAAGAAGGGACGATAGTGCCACTAGAATTAGAGGCAGTAATCATGGGGGACGAATGGATAGCAGTGACACAGGGCGACCATGGTGAGCAGGGATCGCCCTAGCAGAAGGATACAAGTTGACTACAGTTACAGACGAAGAGCTATTCAAAGACAACAGATCAGATCACAAGATGGTGTTCGAAATGAGCATCACATAGAATACATTACAGAGAAGTACCACAGAGAATGGCGATGGCAGTGAAAGCACTGACGACCTTTCTTGAGGAGGATTTGGCAAAGGTCCCCAGCATCTTATGGACCACAAGTGAAGATAAAACTAAAGCCAGGAGCTATTCTGCCACCAGTCAAGCAATACCCACTTTCAAGAGAGGCAGACAAAGGTATCTATGAGACCATTGCAGCACCAGTGAAGCAGGGCATCCTAGTGCCATCAGAATCACCATGCAACACAGCTGTGTACCCTGTCAAAAAGGTGAAAGGAGGTCATGGTGTTTTATACAGGACATGCGCCCCGTTAACCATATTGTAGAAGCAGAATATCCTTTAGTTCCGAACCCGGTGACCATCCTGTGCAGAATCCCCACGAAAGCTGCCTACTTCACATCATAGATTTGAAGAATACATTGTTCTCTATACCATTGCACCCAGACTTACAAGACTTAAGTTCATTTCTATATAGAAATAAGAAGTGGAAACATACAAGATGTCCTCAAGGGCACTGCGAATCACCTTCCATATTCAATAGGGTCCTCCAGAGGGACCTAGGCAACATACAGATGGAACAGGGACACAAACAACGTCTATACCATAGGTATGTATGAAATGTCATAGCATTTGCTGAATTCTATCATGTAGCAATCTCGTTACACAATAACAAATCTCAAATATTATAACAATATTCTTTATTTTATTTATACATAGAAAAAAACACACAGTGAATAAAAACCATTTTGTAAAACACCAATAAAATCAATGTTCCACAATTACTAAAAATTAACTCACACACCCCTCTGTAACCTCTATAATGGTCATTCCATCCAAACCTCAATCGTTCCCATACGATTTCATTCATACCACACAAACATTTTATTTCCTTTTCCTAAAGACAATTTTAAGAGGAATAGGTCACTCAAGTTGACCTAAAGGGCAAACCGCTGTATAAACCATAGCTGCACCATTATTGTCAAGTGCTGGCATGTATCAACAATATATTTTAATACAATGAATCGCCTTTGAATTCATGTAGGGCTATCCAGCATTAGTTGTTCAATGGAATTTGAGAAAAGGTGTCTACTCGAGTTTCAGGTGGATAATCTAGCTGTGTGTCATACCCCAGCCCTCTTCAGGACACAACAAAAATTAATTTCCGGTGACAGTGGTCTGTGTAACAAGCTGGTGGTTTGTGTTGCAGGGACACAGGGGGAAGCAATCCAAACTGGAAAACAGAACTGGGCACTAGTAGACAATGTCAATGTCTAGGTCTGGGAACCGAGGGACACCAAGGCGAGTCTGTTTTTGCTAAATAATGCAGTGCGATATGCACTTTCCTCGGGGTCCGTCCACACAGCACCTAACTGAGAATGTGCTTGCTTGTTGTCTCTTACAGATGAAAAGCAAGGTCATACAGTACGTAGATGACATATTGATTTGCAGCAACACAGAAGAACAGTGTAAAAATGACTCAGTACATATGCTGACAGTACTAGCAGAAAACGGATATACGGTGGACAAGGTCAAACTACAATATTGCCAGACAGAAGTGTTATACATTGGACATATGATCTCCCAAAATGGCTGACGAGTGACACCAGAAAGGGCAGAGGCATTACACAGGACAGCAAAACCCACAACAGTCAGAGAGAAGCAGCAGTTCTACGTAATTACTGTAGAGCATGGGTATTTGATGACAGACCTTACACTAGCCCATATTAGGTGCACTAAAGGAAGCACAGAGAGGTATAGAAGACAATAACATGGACAACAGAAATAACTGAAGCATTTAAGGAGCTGAAGTAAGCAATATGCACAGTGTTGGGGATCGCAGACTATTAAAAGGAATTATTTCTGTTCTCAAACTCTGACTGAGTACTGATGACTGCCGTACTGACACAGAAGACTAGCTTGGGACACAAGCCACTAGCTTATTATAGCAGGAAATTTGACCCAGTAATGAGAGGACACCATCCATGCTAACAAACATTGGCTGCAGCCGCATTTGTAGTGGACAAATGAGCAAGTATTACCATGGGATGCAGCACCAGTCTGTACATGGAGCATGCTCTCTTAGCAATGCCGGAAAGACCACAGAGCACACTGACAACACAGAGGGTATGAGGAGTTACTATCTGATCCAGCTCTAAAGATAGTGAGATGCAAACTTGTCAAGCGGCTAACTTTCTTGAGAACCCTTTGCAGGAGGATGATTATGCACAAGACTGAAAGTTTACTTAGAAGAATTCAGTGACACTCGCAAAGTACAGGAGGACGCACTTGATGGGGGGAGACGTGCTCTATATTGATGGGTCTTCAACAATTGACCAGACGACTTGGGAAAGACATACTGGGACGGCAGTCGTGAGACTGAGAGAGGACAGGACAAGTGAGGTAGTGGTGAGTGCATGCCTGCCATCACATTATTCAGCACAAGCAGCAGAATTAGAGGCCTTAATATTGGCATTGGAGTGCAGGAGGAAGAAGGAAGTGATGGTGTATTCAGATTCAGCCTATGTGACATCCACAGTGCATTCTTGGCTGTCACGTTGGATGAGGAGGAGCTTCAGACATGCTGATGGGTCAACGGTGAAGCATGCACTTCTATTGGGCAGATTGG
Source organism: Ambystoma mexicanum (assembly GCF_040938575.1). Classification (NCBI taxonomy): domain Eukaryota; kingdom Metazoa; phylum Chordata; class Amphibia; order Caudata; family Ambystomatidae; genus Ambystoma; species Ambystoma mexicanum. The sequence continues at coordinate 717,973,407 of NC_090921.1, forward strand.
TAGACATTTTAGATCTCCCAGAGCAAATAGCTATTGTGAAATGCCAAACATACACGAAAGGGGAGGATCTTATCTCCAGGGGTAATGAAGCAGCAGAAGTGGAAGCCAAACACGCTGCATACTTTGAAGACATTATAGAAATGGAGGCTTCATCACACGCACGTGATTATGCAAGAACTCTGATACTAAAAGAGGGGTACAACATATTACCAGTGACACAAATTAGGGAGCCCCAGGGAGCTGCACCCAGGGAAGAGAAGGAACTGTGGATCAGGAGGGGATGCACAGTGTCTCCAACCGGCACCCTATGGTGTCAAAACAACACAGGGAAGGTGGTCATGCCACTTGCAATATTGCACACAGCACTAACACAACTACACTATCCAAACCATACAGGGAAGGAGATGCTACATGCCCATACTGGAGAAACATGGTTCTGTCCTAACTTGGCGGAACACGTGGACAAATACATGGTTAATTGTTTGGTTTGTAAACAATATACTGCTGGTCACACATTAAGGGTAGTGAGAGGAGCCATACCTCACCCAGTGGGTCCATTCCAACATCTCCACATCGACTATGTCTGCCAAGGGTACCGCTACATGATAGTGGTCATGTATCAATTTTCCTGTTGGAACGTGGCCAGTCCTTGTTCTCATCCTGATGCCCTTAGAGCTGCAAAAATCCTGGTCTCGGAGATAGTCCCACGATGGGGCGTGTGTGACCTCCTGCGGTCTGACAATGACCCTCTCTTAGCCAATGAGATGGTCCAGCATATTACATCCTTGATGGGGATCCAACGCAAATTATCCTGCACCTATCATCCACAAGTGAACGGGATGTGCAAACACCTCAACGACTTGCTTAAAGAAGCTATAGCCAAAATTAAAAGGAGTTTGAACAAAAGTTGGTTGCATTGCCTCCCTTCAGCCTTGTTCGCACTGCACAATAAGCCCGGGTCCGTTTAACCCCACACGAGGTGGTGACAGGATGGCGCATGCGACTTCCCCTGGCTCCTCCCACTAGAGCAATGAGGGATGCTGAGAATGTGGCTAGTGTATTAGGTCAGGAAATGCATGAGTATATGACTTCCTAGATAGCTAGTGCCTCTTTAATTTCTCTCCAGCTACAAAGACAGCAGGAGCGGCCTGAAGCCGGAGAATAAAGCAACAGCGTTGAAAGCCACGCAGACTTACTTAAGCAGCCATCCGTATACCCAGGAGACCAGGTTCTCCTGCAGAATTGTTCCCACAGGTGGATGCACCAAGGTTCATGGGGCCCCACACTGTGGAGGCAGTAACTTAAAGAGCCATTGAACTGATTGGGAAAAACAATTGGAATCACATAGGAGACAACATGTCCTACAAAGCAGTGGCCTCGCCTGGCACCGACATCGACAGGGCCAATGATCCTCAACAAGAAGAGCAGAGGAATCATTCGGAATCAGCATTGCAAAGCAGAGGACACCCAATGGTTACTCGCTCATGGGCAGCAGAGTTAGGCAAGGACTTCCTACACATCCAGAGTGAGATTACACTGTCTGTCTGGTATTTTTCTTTCCACACACATTCATTGTGAAAGTGCAATTGTTTTTATTGCATTTCATCCATGCTTCCGACTGATCCCCAACCTGATACCTTCCAAGGCCAATTTGTCCAATTTATTAGAAGGTCCAACAGGTCTTGAGCACGCCATCCTAATGTGTATTTCCATGTCTTCATGGCATACCTGACCCAAGTTTACCCACAACTAGAAAAAGGAAACCCATCCATCCTTGCAGTCCTCAGAGACCCTATAATTAAGGCTGTATGGGAAAAATTATTCATTTTTGCCATGACAGAGTACATGGTCTATGGGGCTTGAACTCATATAATACTAATACATTATCGCACATTTTGCACATTTCAGACGGGCAACTGATAACATCAAGCTGCACCAGGATACAAGCAACACAGGTAATGGAAATGGTTATTAAAAACATGCACAACATGTCTTGTCTCTTATTTCCAAGTAGTGTTTTTGCTTTTCTTTTTTGTCGAATATCCCTATCTAGAGCTGCTGCTGTATCATCTACTAACATTACCCCATCTCAAGAAGGTGGAACAACCATGTCAGGTGGACAGGGGAGCACTGTAAGCACAGTAAGGAGAGGTAAGCGCAGTGCTGATACAGACATGGGAGGGGTAAACTCATATCACACTGATCGAGTTTCTAACAATATGTGGTACAAGCACATGACCAATGTAGATAAAGAAACCACTGGGGAGTGCTGCTATGTCTGCTCACTAATCCCCTATGCCATGAGTGCCTCTAGAACATTTATAGCAACTGAAATACCAGCAGCAAGAGCACAGTGCCTTATATACCTATCCATGGTTACAACCCATGGAAGATTCCAAGGGAAAACAGCAACATTGAGATGGAAGTCCAAGGCAATGTTCCCCTATGAAGACACGTATAGAAAGGCTCTTGACATGATGAACAATTAGTGGCAATTAGACCATGCCATACAATACATAAGTGATGGCCTACAGAAACGAGAGACAAAAACAATTACAATGAAAGAATTACCATGTCCGAAGAGAGGGGTCAAAGAAATAGGAGGTGAGCCAGGATGCTGGGAAAGAACACAGATGCTCATGTATGGCCAAGTATACACAGCAGAAGGATGGAAAGAGGGAGTAGTAGGAAGCAAAGTACCCACCCTAGTACAAGCACCAGTAAACACAGTAAAAGGAGAAATCTCATGAAAGAATGGGATGCAAGCACCAAATTACTCACCTGGGTAGACCATGAAGCTGGACCAATGCCCATAATACCACAGAAGAAATCAGCATTATGTTACCAGCATGACAGAGCAGTAAATGTTGGAGAAAACACAGAGTATAGGTACACAGAAAAGCATCCAGAAATGAAAGTTGGCACAGCAATATTAATGGACCAGTATTGGGCATGTGGATCCAAGGCATACAAGAAGCTGCCAACCAACTGGGGAGGATTTTGCTCGTTGGTGCACATCAATAAGCCAGCACTAGTAGTGCCACAGAAGGATGTGAAGATAGACGACTTCCCCAAAATGGATACTAACAAGAGAAAGAAAAGATCAATAGAAATGAAAGAAAAGGGAAGACAGAAACCGTCAGTAGAAGTGAGTAGAGTGAAAAGAGACAACTATTTCTCATCAGAATCTGGAGCATCACTAGACGATGTACCACCTGAGCATCGGTTGTTCATCAGGACAGAGATGTTTTTCGCTTCAGTAGTTCCAGATGTCCAGACATACACAAATGCAAAATGGTTGCAGATAACAAGATGGGAACGGTTCAATGCGATTAAAAGGAGAGCTCCGAGAAGTAAAGTTAATGGCACTCGAAAACAGAGATGTGCTAGACCTTCTCACAGCAATGGAAGGAGGAGTTTGTGCCGAGAATGAGAGTTCCTGTTGCACATTTGTGCCAGCATATGACAGAGAGAATGGCATACTGACAGAAGCAGTGACAAGATTATCGAAGATGCATGGCAAGATAGAAGAGGAAGCTAAAGGGACAGGAAAGGACCAGAGCTGGTTTTTATACAGATGGTCATGGATGCCAACATGGTAGCAGACAGGCTGAAAGTATTACTAGGAGCCCTAATAGTGGGACTCAAGATCTGTATTACACAGTGTTGCAAAACTACTGAGAAGACAATAGGGATAATAGTGTTAGTAGATGTGAAAATGGAAGAAGAAAAAGCCAGGATAGTAGAAGAAAGAAATAACCTGAGAGCAAGGATAAGGGAATGCCCACTATTCCCGACTGAGATGATAACATTTGACAATCCATTAGACAATAACAGATACTCGGGGAAATGGGTATAGTGCAAACCGGGGGCAGACTGGAGCTATATGACCTGGAGTTTTGATGACCATGCAAATTACTATGGACATCTTGGAGGAGTAATGAAGATATGGCTACCAAAAGCAAGAGTGACAAAGTATGGAGGTTTGGTCGACATGTCAACCAGAAGGAGGGACTGAAAAGAGGATCCCTGGGATGCCCCTGCTCGCCCCCATGAACATGACGGCCCGAAGAGTCAGAAATGCATGAAGCCACTCACTATTTGGCCGGGCCCCAGGAGGACCAGTGACCAAAACATATACAGAAAGATATTCTCTCAGACAGCCATTGAAACCGTATCCAGTCTATGTCTTTATGGATACAGGTGCGTCAACAGTAGTCATAGACCCAAACGCCTTGATGGATGACATTGACTAATGCAGATAAACCACTGTGCTGATGTCAGTAGTGACACCACAACCTAGCTACGTTAGTCATGATGCATACTCGCAACTATGCACAATGTTACACAGAAACACACCCGTATACACGATGAACATGCTTAAACAGTTCTGTAGATAGAGGACAGATATATATATACATACTGTCAAAAGCTTTTATTATTGTTCTCTTTAGCCAAGTGCAGAAACGCTGAACACAAGGCAATGAAGAGATGTAGAGCAAGCTTGCAGATGCTTATGGCAAATAAACCTATGGAACTACAGGACCACATAAAGAGCCTGGCAGGACCAAATATGACTAACCTATAGGAAACATAGCATGATATAGGTGTGTAGAAATCATAGTATGAGTATAACACAGATCACATAAGGCCACAAGCCGCAGGACGAGAGACGAGGGAAAGCAGACCCAGGCTGCACAGAACAGGAAAGCCAGGGTTCACAGTCAAAGTTAGAGACAAGCAGCACATTCCAAACCTAAAACGACAAGGGGCCACCTACAGAAAAAAAACAGAATAAAACCTCATACATTTCAGACCAGAAGAGCTTGATTTCTTGGTACCAAGCCACGTGATGTGGCTGAGCTAGACAATGGTTATTCACCCACGGTGGGAAGAAAACAGTTCTCGGCACCACAGACATGAAGTGAAACATGAACAAGTTAACATCATTGCAGCATGCAGAGCACTCTCGCAGGCAAAAGAGGTAATGCTAACATAAACAATGGGAACACATAGTCATTCCCATCACCTTGAAGAGTTGTACAGAGCGCTGAGAACAGAGCTGGATCCCAGGCCTGGGTAGACCAGTTCCAGACAATCAGGGGACAGAAATTCAGGGGTGGATGGCAGGGGGCAAGGGCTAATGGTAATCCTGCGACACTGCACCAATCTAATACATAGTTCATGCAAAGGGGTATGCCAGCCACCTGACATGCGAGGGACAATTAATTAAGATCAATAGGGGCAATAAATACTGTATACCACTCCGATCACCCAACAGGAAAGTGTGATAGGTTTTTCAGAGAGGGGCCCATGTTGTGACGACACCCTGCAACAAAAAAGCTTGACACAGGTTTGAGAGCAGTGACTCTGGATATTTTTTAATGTCCTGTATGATCCCTATTGGGTTTTTGTAATAAACGACAGTTCTAACCTGCTCTTGGCTGAGTCATCCGTTCGTTTTGGGGGAACAGTTGTTGGGCCCTTGGAAGCTGAACAGGTGAGCTCATAGTAACGCCCAGAACTCTGGCACACCAGGCCTCACGAACAGAATATATTTGTATATTTCAAGATTTTAAAGAGATACCAAGATATTGGTTCAATACATATTTGGCAGTGTGGCAAAAGTGGCGGTAATTATGTTACTGCCACTTTTCCCACCCCACCAACTCCAGGGTCCCCACCGGCAAAAAACTACTGGTATAACTGGCACCGTTAGCACTGGTGGCAGTAATACCTGCAATCCCCTATGGAGTCCTATTGGACTCTCTGGAATGGGGAAGAACCGCTGTTTTGCCGGCACCTGGAATAATCGAGTAATACTGAGATATCAGGTGCCGGTAACAGTAGGCCCATTTGCTGGTATATTTTATTTTTTATTTTATTGGACATTTTATTGGAATTACCGGCAGGATACCAGCAAGCATGTAATGACCGCCATAAGTATCACATTTCCAAATAAGAGATGGGATAGAACCTTTTAAGAGATTTAGGTCAAACTTACTGCCACCAAATTAAATTATTGGTTCTTGAAGAAAAATTCTATAAATGTGCAATATTTTCGTATTTGTGAAATATACGATTGAGTGAGACTTTGCAACGTTTATTTATTGAATGTTTAAAATTGGACAGAATGAGAATCTTAATATTTTTGGTCATTTTGTTAATAATGCACATTTTTTAAAGGATGACATGTTTTGGTAAAGATGAATGTTTGGGGAGTAGATTTCATTAGCAATTGCTTTTGGTCAGATTTTGGAATTATATTAATAATACTTATTTTTCTATGACAAATTAGGAAGATCTAATCATTTTGTTTATAATAATGTTTTATGACTGTGAATGTTGATGTGGTGATTAGTAATATTAATGTAGTTAAATGAAATTATGATGTATGAACAAAAAATATACAGCAGAAGTTTTAATGTTAACCAGAGAGCAAATAAATAAAACACATCTCTACAAACGTAGTCATTCGTGCTCTTTCCGCCACACAATGCCAGATCACTAATTCATGGAATCTCACTGCTACAGAACATTGTTTCAATACATCTTCAAAAACATTGAAACCCTGTTATCACTGCATGTCAGGCATTGACGTTATGCGACAAGTAGAGTCCTACATTGCCAGTTGCTGCAATGTTACACTATGAAACACTCCAATAGATGCAAGACCTCAACATTGCACAGGAGCATTAATGCTTTGATTTACGATAATGATTTGTTATTTATATAGCGCTTTTGCAAATGCGCTATGCATAGCACATATTTAAATACAATTCTCATTCTAACTGAAGTTGGTACTCATTCATCAAACTAAGAAGAACAAAAGGCTGGGTTGGCCGTGCCAGGATTCAAACCAGCAATCTGCACATCACAAATAGATTGCAGTAGCGATCGATCAACCCGATGAGATATCTGAAGGCAGGCACCTTATCATGCACGTATCCCAATAGACAAAATAATGGACCCATCCCACTAGGGAATGAAACAAGGACAGTAATTGCAAGGGAACCAACATTTATATAAGTAAATAAATGCAAACAAATAACTCTGCTGCCCAAGAGTGCTCTGCCAAAGGATACACGGGCAGCACATTAGCCAGGCACTAGGCATCATTGATTACATCATGTATAGGGAACAAACTAACACATTTGATTGGCTGTGCACGTATACTAAGCCCAGCTCCTAAGGGATGCCTGGGTTCCATTGGCTGCTGTCCCTTCATCAGTCACGGTGCACATGGTCAGATGGTCTCATCGTCGCAGGGTGAAGGTCGATTGATGTTCACACAGACAATATATTTTGCGGCTTACGAAACTAAACAGCAAAGATTGGCAGGAAAAGAATGACTGCCATACCATTACATAAAAAGAGGGATCAGTTGCTAAGAGAAGGCAAATATATAGACATTCTAACCCACACTGGAATTAGGTGTTAGTTTTAGAAGAGAATGCATGACCGCTTGGAATTTGGTATATGGTGGGCAATTTAGGGTGGTCCAGGAATGGGTCTTGGTGAGCAGATGCATTCAAAGGGAATAGGGGGCATGGGGCCAGTGGACCATGGCTTAGCAGGGAGGGGGCAGACAGGGCATGAGTCGGTCAACAGAGATGGATGGGGTGCTGGGGTAGAACAGACCTTGATCTCACATTCTACGATGAGTGCATTTTGTCAGTGCTGGATACTTGCGAATTGCATCAATGCCAGGCTGAGTTTCCATGAGACCAGGACTCGCGCAGAGCTTGCAAGGGGTGGAGGTGGCAGGGGCTAGCTGTGTGCGGCGCTGGGAGTGGGAGAGCTGACAATTCGGCTGAGAGCCACAGGCCTAGAAAAGATGGCTTTTGGGAGGGCACAAAATGGAGTCCAATCTACCAGAATGAGTTGCATTTCTACACACATATATCTATGATAGATGATGCAAATATGTACGGAAGTGGTGGAGGTGCCTCCCCCCTCGGCTCACACCTCATTCAGCAGCTGTGGGACTGTTGCAGGGCGGGCGGTGAATGCTGCCCCTCCCCCAACATATCTTACCACTTTTCTAATAAAAATGCAATGCCACAATAAGAGAACATGAGGCAGCACCAGGGGTCCCATGGGGTTGCCGGGGTCGCAGGTTTGACCCCTAGCGTTCCCCAAATGATGTCCCTCTCTCCCATGGGTTTTGTTGCAATACATTGGATCATCTTAACTCTGTATTAACTAAAACCTTTTTCCCTGAATGTCAAGGGGTTTGTTTAGCTATCTCTTTTCCAGGGCCCTCATGCCCTAGCCTGTAACTGCTGTCCTTTTACCACCAATTTTCATAAAAGACAGAGATCCACTGACCATAGCCTTTAGCCGTGGCCGACATCCTCCTTCCTAGTAAGTAACTAGATATGACCAGACATGGATTTGACAATGACTAGTAGCTGCGTCCTTCGGCCATGTCCACTGTCCACTTTGCAACAATAAGGCAAAAAGGACACAACTCATATCCAACCTCCCCATAGCCTGTGGGCCAGTAATGCTGCTGAGGCCCACTTTCCCCACAGTCAGCCTTGGCCCATATCCTGCTGCTTAGAAACCTACCAGATCCTACTGGCCATGGCCCACTGTCCCCATTGCACCAAAAAGCCTAACTTGCAGTGAGTCAGACATACAGCTGAGACACATATCCCCCTCACAATTAAATGATAAAAATACAACCAACCATGGGCACTGTGCTAATGTTTCTGGTCCCAGTAGTGTCTGCTGAATTTCTTTAATTGGAGGGGACAAATATTTGCCACAAATACGCGAGAGCGGGCGAGTGTAGAAAGGAGGCATGAAACAACGAATTGTGCTCAGGGCAGTTATCCCCTGAGAAACATTACAGAATATTGGTTTAAAATGGTGCATTATACAGCAAACATTCTGTGAAAAATTGGGAACAAATCTAGAAAGGTTGCAATCGGTTTTGTAGGATAACTATACAACTATAAAATAATGCAATAGATGCAAGTTATCAACAGTGCAGTGATGATGCCTTTCCCCACAATATATGCCAGTATTAAAAACATATTCACGCTGGCTGCACCAATATATGCCAGCATTCCCATATAAGAACATACTAAAATTTGCTTTACATATAATTCCCGAAATTGTACTATGCGAAAACATGTCAAAGCTTGCTGTGCCAATATATGTCAAAATCCCTACTTAAGAACATACTTCTCTTTGCTTTGCCATTAAAAATGCCATGCCACAATAAGAAAACATGTCCAAACTGGCTTCACCAATGTAGGCCAGTGAAGACAGGAAATAACAATGATCATGTTTTCTTTTCTTTATCACACTTGCCGAGTAAAGAATGCTATGCCACAGTAAGCCATGGCTAGACTGGCTGCACCCAAATGCCAATTAGCCAATTCATAACTCATTTCATTTTTGCTTTATCACAGATACCCAGTACAAAATATCATGACACAGTAAGAAGAAGCTAGACAAGATGCACCAAAATGCCAACTGAGCCACGTAATAACACTTATCATGCTTGGTTTTTCATAGATGGTCAGTAAAAAATTTCATGGCACAGTAGGAAATCAGTAGACTGGCTGCACCAAAATTGTAATCCAGTTGCTGTTGTAATTCAAAGATAGGAGGCAGACCAGAGGGCATGGTTAAAGACTTGAATTTATTAACAAAATGAAAGAAACCCTTCTCTGACCCTATTTCTATAAAGCAATTGCTACACTAAAAAATAAAAAATGGGAAGTCATTGGGATGCCTCACAAACAAATATTGTCCTCAGTCCAAATCTACGCTAACCTATCATATGTCCTACAACTATACAAAGAAAGAAAAAAAGCTTGAGTTTAGGACCAGGCAACTTCCCCTTTTTGGCTAATACTTGCTGGCTGATTTTCTGACTCCCACCAAAGAGTTCTTCTGATACCTTTTAAGTTCTTGGTAAAATTTGAAAGTTCAAAGAGGGAAAATAAATACCAAAACATATGTCTTTTGATGGTCCCTTGTGGTGGTAAACAAAGTCCTAGATAAATAGTCCAAACAGTCTTTGCTTTACCCCTTGTCATGGGCAATCTCCTTGGGACCTGGAAAGGTCAGTATTCGCAATGGCAACAAAATTCACAGGTTATTCTTCCTGAATTATTCACCTTGTGTCAATTATGGGCTAGTTCATCCCTGGTTCTTGTATCTTTTTACTCGCCCCCTCTAGGGGTTATTCGTTTTTCAGCCCTGGGTGGGCTTTGTGCCTATTCACATTGGTTGTGGTAGTTGCTTCACTCATCCCCTTCTGGGTTACTCCTACTTTCTGTCCACCATGAACTATGGGATGTTTCAGCCATGCTTGTTGTTTTGTTTCTCACACCCCCTCCTAGAATATTTGGGTTCTCAGCTCAGCATAGGCTAATGTGTTCTCCACCTTGTTTCTCTCTACTTCTATGTCCATAGTGGGCTTGTGGCTTGCTCAGCATTATTTTTCTTGGTTCTTGGTTTATCCACCCCTTCGTGGGATGGGTGGTCTTGCAGCCCAGCATGGGCTTCTGATTTGTTCAGTCTTAGTGTTCTCCGTTTCTTTACCCTTTCACGGGATGTTTGGTCTAGCAGCCCTGTGGCTTGCTCAGCCTTAGTTTTCTCAGTTTCTTCACTCCTTCGTGTGATGTTTGGTCTTGCAGCTCAGTGTGGGATAGTGGCATGCTCAGCCATAGTTTTCTTGGTCCCCTCGCCCCTTCATCAGATATTTGGGCGAGCAGCCCTGGGCATGCTTTGTGATGGCCTCATTGCCCTTCGCACATTTTGGACATCAGGTCAAATACCTCTCTTGCAGCAGTAGTGTACATCCGGGCCTTCGGTGTCTCAAGACAACACAGCTCTAAGCCTCAGACCTGGTGTCGGCCTGTGCGGTTTCATTCCTCTCTGCAGATTTTCTGCTTCTAGATTTGGGTTTGCTGTCTCCCATTCCAATGGTCCCAGGTTCTCTGGGATCTCCGTGTGACACCAAGTGGAAGCATTCTGTGGGTTTTCAGGACTCTCTGCCCACTACGTTGATTATGTGGTTCTTTGCTCTGCTGATTCCGGTGAAGGAGAAACTTCCTCCTCTGCCCAGATGTGCAGGCTGGAATTCCTCACTCTCTGCTTCTCTCTCTGTTGTGCTGCTGGTGTACATGGGTAATTGGTTTCCTCCTTGGGAGGAAAGGGAGAATGCCTTTGGCCAGGTGCTTATAAGAAGGTGGCTACAAATAAAGGTCAGATACAAAGCCATCCATGTAAAAGGGCTATATTATATTATTATTTTGTTCAACCCCCATGTAACCAGCAAACATTGTATTTGTTTATGTAAAGGGAGGTGGGATGGAATCTTCACTTGGTAATTCCCTGTACCCAAAGGGGGGTGGTGGGGAGTGCTCCCAGTTTGATCCTGCTTGCCTTGTCCCCTAGGGAGTGTATTGCAAAGCAGGCTCACCTCCCCAGCCTCAAAGAGGGTGGCTCCCCCTTGGGAAGAATGGACTAATTCCCTGAATTCATCACACCACATAATAACACATACAATGCTTTCTTTATTATAAATGGACAGTCACATTACCATGCTACAGTAAGACATGGCTAAGCTTGCTGCACCAAAATGCTAGTCTAGCCATTTAATAACACCATGCATGCTTAATCATAGATGACGAGTAAAACATGTCATTCCAAAATAATAAATGGCTAGACTGGCTGTGCCAAAATGGCAGTCTAGCCACATAATAACACTTATCATGCTTCATTTATCATAGATGGGTGGTAAAACATGTCATTCCACAGTAACCAATGACTAGGCTGGCTTCACCAAAATGCTAATCTACCCAAACCACATAATAGCAGTTACCATGCTTGCTTTATCACATATGCCCAGTAAAACATGATAGTCCCCCATCCATATCTGCAGGCGGGGCTGTCAGAAATACAAGCAAACACTCATTCAAACATACATTCACACAGCATTCAATTTCTCATTCACTCGCACATTCACATGCACACCCATACACCATGCACTCTCTCTTTCACAAACGCATCCAACCACCCATATGGTATGCACATGCACATTCACACATGCATACATGCACACATAACAACATACGCATTCATACATACAACATTGGGTTCTTAGCTTCAGCCCAGGTCCAGAGTCTGCTGCTCGTCGTGATGCCGTGTCCCATGACCAAGGCGCGACGGCTCCCGCACAGAAGAACAGGAACCAGGAATCACAGAGCGCTAACTGGTTCCTGCACATGTGCGGAGGAAATGGAGCTCTCTGTTTGCAATGTCCCATACCATATTACTATGCGCGGAGGTGCAGGAGAGCCTCCTACACACATTCAGAGGTGCAGTTCCCCAGCCTGCATATCCTTGGAGCCATGCATGGCTGGGAATGCAAAACGTCCCCTCCCTTGCATGGTCCATTGGACATGCATGCTGGTGAGCAAATGGTCCCCGTCCTTCCACGGTCCTGTGGAAATTAATGCTGGAAAACAAAACTGTCAAATGAAAGTATAGTTTTACCCGAAACCAACAAAAGGAACATTTACAGCACTTTGTGCCCAAGTTGTTTTTTATTTTGTGCAAATCCGTCCAGCCGTTTTGGCGGTATGTGTGTCCAAATGAAGCCCCTTTTTCACTATTGGAAATTGAATGCAAGTAGGCCAAATACAACTTAAAAAACATATTTTCTGGACAACATTCTCCCAAAATTGCCCGTTTGGGGAAGACATTTTCTTGGTAAAATCCGTTCAGCAGGTATATTTTATTGATTTTTATAGTTCAAAAATATAACAAGTCGATAGGTTGATTCACAGCACTGTCATGCTAACAATGGGCCGTAATGTATAAGGTACATCAACTCCCTGAATACCAGAACGGACACATTAGCACAGGAAATGAACACAGAAAAGTGCTAGAACATGTGCAGGCAGCTCTGCTGGGCAAGGTAAAAGGTTAGTCCTGCTTGCGATCTAGATCTTGCTTGCTAGTGAAATGCATGTTCGGTGTTATAGGTCAGATGCAATCTATGCAAGTTCGGTTATGTCATTTGTGAGGGTGCAGAAGCAACGCTCTGACACAATGGTGGCATGTGCTTGGGCAAACTAAGAGGGGTTTCGCAGCCTCTAAAAAAACTAAGGAAATTGTCATAATGTCCAAACTATAAAGTCAGTCACTGTCTTGTACCGGAAAACGTACTTCTGTCCCTAACACTAATAACTTAAACCAACTGTGCAAGGCTGTTCTCTTCTTAAAGTAAAGTGTTCTTTGTAGATCCAACCAACAGAAAAGTTCCCAGTCTATTGGGTAATCAAAAGCGGCAAAAAGAAAGAAAAGTTCAAAACTGTAGGACTTCAAGGTTAGGGTTGTAATCCTTTCCCCTCAATTCCTTCTTATACTTTTCTCTCCTTTGAAGGCCTCTCAGGCCTTTACTTGCTTACACAAATGCCCAATTACCCATGTACACCAGCAGCACAACAGAGAGAGAGGCAGAGAGTGAGGAATTCCAGCCTGCACATCTGGGCAGAGGAGGAAGTTTCTCCTTCACCGGAATCAGCAGAGCAAAGATCCACATAATCAACGTAATTATGTTACTGCCACTTTTCCCACCCCACCAACTCCAGCGTCCCCACCGGCAAAAAACTACTGGTATAACTGGCACCGTTAGCACTGGTGGCAGTAATACCTGCAATCCCCTATGGAGTCCTATTGGACTCTCTGGAATGGGGAAGAACCGCTGTTTTGCCGGCACCTGGAATAATCGAGTAATACTGAGATATCAGGTGCCGGTAACAGTAGGCCCATTTGCTGGTATATTTTATTTTTTATTTTATTGGACATTTTATTGGAATTACCGGCAGGATACCAGCAAGCATGTAATGACCGCCATAAGTATCACATTTCCAAATAAGAGATGGTATAGAACCTTTTAAGAGATTTAGGTCAAACTTAGTGCCACCAAATTAAATTATTGGTTCTTGAAGAAAAATTCTATAAATGTGCAATATTTTCGTATTTGTGAAATATACGATTGAGTGAGACTTTGCAACGTTTATTTATTGAATGTTTAAAATTGGACAGAATGAGAATCTTAATATTTTTGGTCATTTTGTTAATAATGCACATTTTTTAAAGGATGACATGTTTTGGTAAAGATGAATGTTTGGGGAGTAGATTTCATTAGCAATTGCTTTTGGTCAGATTTTGGAATTATATTAATAATACTTATTTTTCTATGACAAATTAGGAAGATCTAATCATTTTGTTTATAATAATGTTTTATGACTGTGAATGTTGATGTGGTGATTAGTAATATTAATGTAGTTAAATGAAATTATGATGTATGAACAACAAACATACAGCAGAAGTTTTAATGTTAACCAGAGTGCAAATAAATAAAACACATCTCTACAAACGTAGTCATTCATGCTCTTTCCGCCACACAATGCCAGATCACTTATTCATGGAATCTCACTGCTACAGAACATTGTTTCAATACATCTTCAAAAACATTGAAACCCTGTTATCACTGCATGTCAGGCATTGACGTTATGCGACAAGTAGAGACCTACATTGCCAGTTGCTGCAATGTTACACTATGAAACACTCCAATAGATGCAAGACCTCAACATTGCACAGGAGCATTAATGCTTTGATTTACGATAATGATTTGTTATTTATATAGCGCTTTTGCAAATGCGCTATGCATAGCACATATTTAAATACAATTCTCATTCTAACTGAAGTTGGTACTCATTCATCAAACTAAGAAGAACGAAAGGCTGGGTTGGCCGTGCCAGGATTCAAACCAGCAACCTGCACATCACAAATAGATTGCAGTAGCGATCGATCAACCCGATGAGATATCTGAAGGCAGGCACCTTATCATGCACGTATCCCAATAGACAAAATAATGGACCCATCCCACTAGGGAATGAAACAAGGACAGTAATTGCAAGGGAACCAACATTTATATAAGTAAATAAATGCAAACAAAGAACTCTGCTGCCCAAGAGTGCTCTGCCAAAGGATACACGGGCAGCACATTAGCCAGGCACTAGGCATCATTGATTACATCATGTATAGGGGACAAACTAACACATTTGATTGGCTGTGCACGTATACTAAGCCCATCTCCATAAGGGATGCCTGGGTTCCATTGGCTGCTGTCCCTTCATTAGTCACGGTGCACATGGTCAGATAGTCTCATCGTCGCTGGGTGAAGGTCGATTGATGTTCACACAGACGATATATTTTGCGGCTTACGAAACTAAACAGCAAAGATTGGCAGGCAAAGAATGACTGGCATAAACCATTACATAAAAAGAGGGATCATTTGCTAAGAGAAGGCAAATATATAGACATTCTAACCCACACTGGAGATAGGTGTTAGTTTTAGAAGAGAATGCATGACCACTTGGAATTTGGTATATGGTGGGCAATTTAGGGTGGTCCAGGAATGGGTCTTGGTGAGCAGATGCATTCAAAGGGAATAGGGGGCATGGGTCCAGTGGACCATGGCTTAGCAGGGAGGGGGCAGACAGGGCATGAGTCGGTCAACAGAGATGGATGGGGTGCTGGGGTTAGAACAGACATTGATCTCACATTCTACGATGAGTGCATTTTGTCAGTGCTGGATACTTGCGAATTGCATCAATGCCAGGCTGAGTTTCCATGAGACCAGGACTCGCGCAGAGCTTGCAAGGGGTGGAGGTGGCAAGGGCTAGCTGTGTGCGGTGCTGGGAGTGGGAGAGCTGACAATTCGGCTGAGAGCCACAGGCCTAGAAAAGATGGCTTTTGGAAGGGCACAAAATGGAGTCCAATCTACCAGAATGAGTTGCATTTCTACACACATATATCTATGATAGATGATGCAAATATGTACGGAAGTGGTGGAGGTGCCTCCCCCCTCGGCTCACACCTCATTCAGCAGCTGCGGGACTGTTGCAGGGCGGGCGGTGAATGCTGCCCCTCCCCCAACATATCTTACCACTTTTCTAATAAAAATGCAATGCCACAATAAGAGAACATGAGGCAGCACCAGGGGTCCCATGGGGTTGCCGGGGTCGCAGGTTTGACCCCTAGCGTTCCCCAAATGATGTCCCTCTCTCCCATGGGTTTTGTTGCAATACATTGGATCATCGTAACTCTGTATTAACTAAAACCTTTTTCCCCTGAATGTCAAGGGGTTTGTTTAGCTATCTCTTTTCCAGGGCCCTCATGCCCTAGCCTGTAGCTGCTGTCCTTTTACCACCAATTTTCATAAAAGACAGAGATCCACTGACCATAGCCTTTAGCCGTGGCCGACATCCTCCTTCCTAGTAAGTAACTAGATATGACCAGACATGGATTTGACAATGACTAGTAGCTGCGTCCTTCGGCCATGTCCACTGTCCACTTTGCAACTATAAGGCAAAAAGGACACAACTCATATCCAACCTCCCCATAGCCTGTGGGCCAGTAATGCTGTTGAGGCCCACTTTCCCCACACTCAGCCTTGGCCCATATCCTGCTGCTTAGAAACCTACCAGATCCTACTGGCCATGGCCCACTGTCCCCATTGCACCAAAAAGCCTAACCTGCAGTGGGTCAGACATACAGCTGAGACACATATCCCCCTCACAATTCAATGATAAAAATACAACCAACCATGGGCACTGTGCTAATGTTTCTGGTCCCAGTAGTGTCTGCTGAATTTCTTTAATTGGAGGGGACAAATATTTGCCACAAATACGCGAGAGCGGGCGAGTGTAGAAAGGAGGCATGAAACAACGAATTGTGCTCAGGGCAGTTATCCCCTGAGAAACATTACAGAATATTGGTTTAAAATGGTGCATTATACAGCAAACTTTCTGTGAAAAATTGGGAACAAATCTAGAAAGGTTGCAATCAGTTTTGTAGGATAACAACAGTGCAGTGATGATGCCTTTCCCACAATATATGCCAGTATTAAAAACATATTCACGCTGGCTGCACCAATATATGCCAGCATTCCCATATAAGAACATACTAAAATTTGCTTTACATATAATTCCCGAAATTGTACTATGCGAAAACATGTCAAAGCTTGCTGTGCCAATATATGTCAAAATCCCTACTTAAGAACATACTTCTCTTTGCTTTGCCATTAAAAATGCCATGCCACAATAAGAAAACATGTCCAAACTGGCTTCACCAATGTAGGCCAGTGAAGACAGGAAATAACAATGATAATGTTTCTTTTCTTTATCACACTTGCCGAGTAAAGAATGCTATGCCACAGTGAGCCATGGCTAGACTTGCTGCACCCAAATGCCAATTAGCCAATTAATAACTCATTTCATTTTTGCTTTATCACAGATACCCAGTACAAAATATCATGACACAGTAAGAAGAAGCTAGACAAGATGCACCAAAATGCCAACTGAGCCACGTAATAACACTTATCATGCTTGGTTTTTCATAGATGGCCAGTAAAAAATTTCATGGCACAGTAGGAAATCAGTAGACTGGCTGCACCAAAATTGTAATCCAGTCGCTGTTGTAATTCAGAGATAGGAGGCAGACCAGAGGGCATGGTTAAAGACTTGAATTTATTAACAAAATGAAAGAAACCCTTCTCTGACCCTATTTCTATAAAGCAATTGCTACATTAAAAAAATAAAAAATGGGAAGTCATTGGGATGCCTCACAAACAAATATTGTCCTCAGTCCAAATCCACGCTAACCTATCATATGTCCTACAACTATACAAAGAAAGAAAAAAAAGCTTGAGTTTAGGACCAGGCAACTTCCCCTTTTTGGCTAATACTTGCTGGCTGGTTTTCTGACTCCCACCAAAGAGTTCTTCTGATACCTTTTTAAGTTCTTGGTAAAATTTGAAAGTTCAAAGAGGGAAAATAAATACCAAAACATATGTCTTTTGATGGTCCCTTGTTGTGGTAAACAAAGTCCTAGATAAATAGTCCAAACAGTCTTTGCTTTACCCCTTGTCATGGGCAATCTCCTTGGGACCTGGAAAGGTCAGTATTCGCAACGGCAACAAAATTCACAGGTTATTCTTCCTGAATTATTCACCTTGTGTCAATTATGAGCTAGTTCATCCCTAGTTCTTGTATCTTTTTACTCGCCCCCTCTAGGGGTTATTCGTTTTTCAGTCCTGGGTGGGCTTTGGGCCTATTCACATTGGTTGTGGTAGTTGCTTCACTCATCCCCTTCTGGGTTACTCCTACTTTCTGTCCTTCATGAACTATGGGATGTTTCAGCCATGCTTGTTGTTTTGTTTCTCACACCCCCTCCTACAATATTTGGGTTCTCAGCTCAGCATGGGCTAATGTGTTCCCCACCTTGTTTCTCTCTACTTCTATGTCCATAGTGGGCTTGTGGCTTGCTCAGCATTATTTTTCTTGGTTCTTGGTTTATCCACCCCTTCGTGGGATGGGTGGTCTTGCAGCCCAGCATGGGCTTCTGATTTGTTCAGTCTTAGTGTTCTCCGTTTCTTTACCCTTTCATGGGATGTTTGGTCTAGCAGCCCTGTGGCTTGCTCAGCCTTAGTTTTCTCAGTTTCTTCACTCCTTCGTGTGAAGTTTGGTCTTGCAGCCCAGTGTGGGATAGTGGTATGCTCAGCCATAGTTTTCTTGGTCCCCTCGCCCCTTCATCAGATATTTGGGCGAGCAGCCCTGGGTATGCTTTGTGATAGCCTCATTGCCCTTCGCACATTTTGGACATCACGTCAAATACCTCTCTTGCAGCAGTAGTGTACATCCGGGCCTTCGGTGTCTCAAGACAACACAGCTCTAAGCCTCAGACCTGGTGTCGGCCTGTGCGGTTTCATTCCTCTCTGCAGATTTTCTGCTTCTAGATTTGGGTTTGCTGTCTCCCATTCCAATGGTCCCAGGTTCTCTGGGATCTCCGTGTGACACCAAGTGGAAGCATTCTGTGGGTTTTCAGGACTCTCTGCCCACTACGTTGATTATGTGGTTCTTTGCTCTGCTGATTCCGGTGAAGGAGAAACTTCCTCCTCTGCCCAGATGTGCAGGCTGGAATTCCTCACTCTCTGCCTCTCTCTCTGTTGTGCTGCTGGTGTACATGGGTATTTGGTTTCCTCCTTGGGAGGAAAGGGAGAATGCCTTTGGCCAGGTGCTTATAAGAAGGTGGCTACAAATAAAGGTCAGATACAAAGCCATCCATGTAAAAGGGCTATATTATATTATTATTTTGTTCAACCCCCATGTATCCAGCAAACATTGTATTTGTTTATGTAAAGGGAGGTGGGATGGAATCTTCACTTGGTAATTCCCTGTACCCAAAGGGGGGTGGTGGGGAGTGCTCCCAGTTTGATCCTGCTTGCCTTGTCCCCTAGGGAGTGTATTGCAAAGCAGGCTCACCTCCCCAGCCTCAAAGAGGGTGGCTCCCCCTTGGGAAGAATGGACTAATTCCCTGAATTCATCACACCACATAATAACACATACAATGCTTTCTTTATTATAAATGGACAGTCACATTACCATGCTACAGTAAGACATGGCTAAGCTTGCTGCACCAAAATGCTAGTCTAGCCATTTAATAACACCATGCATGCTTAATCATAGATGACGAGTAAAACATGTCATTCCAAAATAATAAATGGCTAGACTGGCTGTGCCAAAATGGCAGTCTAGCCACATAATAACACTTATCATGCTTCATTTAACATAGATGGGTGGTAAAACATGTCATTCCACAGTAACCAATGACTAGGCTGGCTTCACCAAAATGCTAATCTACCCAAACCACATAATAGCAGTTACCATGCTTGCTTTATCACATATGCCCAGTAAAACATGATAGTCCCCCATCCATATCTGCAGGCGGGGCTGTCAGAAATACAAGCACACACTCATTCAAATATACATTCACAAAGCATTCAATTTCTCATTCACTCGCACATTCACATGCACACCCATACACCATGCACTCTCTCTTTCACAAACGCATCCAACCACCCATATGGTATGCACATGCACATTCACACATGCATACATGCACACATAACAACATACGCATTCATACATACAACATTGGGTTCTTAGCTTCAGCCCAGGTCCAGAGTCTGCTGCTCGTCGTGATGCCGTGTCCCATGACCAAGGCGCGACGGCTCCCGCACAGAAGAACAGGAACCAGGAATCACAGAGCGCTAACTGGTTCCTGCACATGTGCGGAGGAAATGGAGCTCTCTGTTTGCAATGTCCCATACCATATTACTATGCGCGGAGGTGCAGGAGAGCCTCCTACACACATTCAGAGGTGCAGTTCCCCAGCCTGCATATCCTTGGAGCCATGCATGGCTGGGAAAGCAAAACGTCCCCTCCCTTGCATGGTCCATTGGACATGCATGCTGGTGAGCAAATGGTCCCCGTCCTTCCACGGTCCTGTGGAAATTAATGCTGGAAAACAAAACTGTCAAATGAAAGTATAGTTTTACCCGAAACCAACAAAAGGAACATTTACAGCACTTTGTGCCCAAGTTGTTTTTTATTTTGTGCAAATCCGTCCAGCCGTTTTGGCGGTATGTGTGTCCAAATGAAGCCCCTTTTTCACTATTGGAAATTGAATGCAAGTAGGCCAAATACAACTTAAAAAACATATTTTCTGGACAACATTCTCCCAAAATTGCCCGTTTGGGGAAGACATTTTTTTGGTAAAATCCGTTCAGCAGGTATATTTTACTGACTTTTATAGTTCAAAAATATAACAAGTCGATAGGTTGATTCACAGCACTGTCATGCTAACAATGGGCCGTAATGTATAAGGTACATCAACTCCCTGAAGACCAGAACGGACACATTAGCACAGGAAATGAACACAGAAAAGTGCTAGAACATGTGCAGGCAGCTCTGCTGGGCAAGGTAAAAGGTTAGTCCTGCTTGCGATCTAGATCTTGCTTGCTAGTGAAATGCATGTTCGGTGTTATAGGTCAGATGCAATCTATGCAAGTTCGGTTATGTCATTTGTGAGGGTGCAGAAGCAACGCTCTGACACAATGGTGGCATGTGCTTGGGCAAACTAAGAGGGGTTTCGCAGCCTCTAAAAAAACTAAGGAAATTGTCATAATGTCCAAACTATAAAGTCAGTCACTGTCTTGTACCGGAAAACGTACTTCTGTCCCTAACACTAATAACTTAAACCAACTGTGCAAGGCTGTTCTCTTCTTAAAGTAAAGTGTTCTTTGTAGATCCAACCAACAGAAAAGTTCCCAGTCTATTGGGTAATCAAAAGCGGCAAAAAGAAAGAAAAGTTCAAAACTGTAGGACTTCAAGGTTAGGGTTGTAATCCTTTCCCCTCAATTCCTTCTTATACTTTTCTCTCCTTTGAAGGCCTCTCAGGCCTTTACTTGCTTACACAAATGCCCAATTACCCATGTACACCAGCAGCACAACAGAGAGAGAGGCAGAGAGTGAGGAATTCCAGCCTGCACATCTGGGCAGAGGAGGAAGTTTCTCCTTCACCGGAATCAGCAGAGCAAAGAACCACATAATCAACGTAATTATGTTACTGCCACTTTTCCCACCCCATCAACTCCAGCGTCCCCACCGGCAAAAAACTACTGGTATAACTGGCACCGTTAGCACTGGTGGCAGTAATACCTGCAATCCCCTATGGAGTCCTATTGGACTCTCTGGAATGGGGAAGAACCGCTGTTTTGCCGGCACCTGGAATAATCGGGTAATACTGAGATATCAGGTGCCGGTAACAGTAGGCCCATTTGCTGGTATATTTTATTTTTTATTTTATTGGACATTTTATTGGAATTACCGGCAGGATACCAGCATGCATGTAATGACCGCCATAAGTATCACATTTCCAAATAAGAGATGGGATAGAACCTTTTAAGAGATTTAGGTCAAACTTACTGCCACCAAATTAAATTATTGGTTCTTGAAAAAAAATTCTATAAATGTGCAATATTTTCGTATTTGTGAAATATACGATTGAGTGAGACTTTGCAACGTTTATTTATTGAATGTTTAAAATTGGACAGAATGAGAATCTTAATATTTTTGGTCATTTTGTTAATAATGCACATTTTTTAAAGGATGACATGTTTTGGTAAAGATGAATGTTTGGGGAGTAGATTTCATTAGCAATTGCTTTTGGTCAGATTTTGGAATTATATTAATAATACTTATTTTTCTATGACAAATTAGGAAGATCTAATCATTTTGTTTATAATAATGTTTTATGACTGTGAATGTTGATGTGGTGATTAGTAATATTAATGTAGTTAAATGAAATTATGATGTATGAACAACAAATATACAGCAGAAGTTTTAATGTTAACCAGAGTGCAAATAAATAAAACACATCTCTACAAACGTAGTCATTCATGCTCTTTCCGCCACACAATGCCAGATCACTAATTCATGGAATCTCACTGCTACAGAACATTGTTTCAATACATCTTCAAAAACATTGAAACCCTGTTATCACTGCATGTCAGGCATTGACGTTATGCGACAAGTAGAGTCCTACATTGCCAGTTGCTGCAATGTTACACTATGAAACACTCCAATAGATGCAAGACCTCAACATTGCACAGGAGCATTAATGCTTTGATTTACGATAATGATCTGTTATTTATATAGCGCTTTTGCAAATGCGCTATGCATAGCACATATTTAAATACAATTCTCATTCTAACTGAAGTTGGTACTCATTCATCAAACTAAGAAGAACAAAAGGCTGGGTTGGCCGTGCCAGGATTCAAACCAGCAATCTGCACATCACAAATAGATTGCAGTAGCGATCGATCAACCCGATGAGATATCTGAAGGCAGGCACCTTATCATGCACGTATCCCAATAGACAAAATAATGGACCCATCCCACTAGGGAATGAAACAAGGACAGTAATTGCAAGGGAACCAACATTTATATAAGTAAATAAATGCAAACAAAGAACTCTGCTGCCCAAGAGTGCTCTGCCAAAGGATACACGGGCAGCACATTAGCCAGGCACTAGGCATCATTGATTACATCATGTATAGGGGACAAACTAACACATTTGATTGGCTGTGCACGTATACTAAGCCCATCTCCATAAGGGTTGCCTGGGTTCCATTGGCTGCTGTCCCTTCATCAGTCACGGTGCACATGGTCAGATAGTCTCATCGTCGCAGGGTGAAGGTCGATTGATGTTCACACAGACGATATATTTTGCGGCTTACGAAACTAAACAGCAAAGATTGGCAGGCAAAGAATGACTGGCATAAACCATTACATAAAAAGAGGGATCATTTGCTAAGAGAAGGCAAATATATAGACATTCTAACCCACACTGGAGATAGGTGTTAGTTTTAGAAGAGAATGCATGACCACTTGGAATTTGGTATATGGTGGGCAATTTAGGGTGGTCCAGGAATGGGTCTTGGTGAGCAGATGCATTCAAAGGGAATAGGGGGCATGGGTCCAGTGGACCATGGCTTAGCAGGGAGGGGGCAGACAGGGCATGAGTCGGTCAACAGAGATGGATGGGGTGCTGGGGTTAGAACAGACATTGATCTCACATTCTACGATGAGTGCATTTTGTCAGTGCTGGATACTTGCGAATTGCATCAATGCCAGGCTGAGTTTCCATGAGACCAGGACTCGCGCAGAGCTTGCAAGGGGTGGAGGTGGCAAGGGCTAGCTGTGTGCGGCGCTGGGAGTGGGAGAGCTGACAATTCGGCTGAGAGCCACAGGCCTAGAAAAGATGGCTTTTGGAAGGGCACAAAATGGAGTCCAATCTACCAGAATGAGTTGCATTTCTACACACATATATCTATGATAGATGATGCAAATATGTACGGAAGTGGTGGAGGTGCCTCCCCCCTCGGCTCACACCTCATTCAGCAGCTGCGGGACTGTTGCAGGGCGGGCGGTGAATGCTGCCCCTCCCCCAACATATCTTACCACTTTTCTAATAAAAATGCAATGCCACAATAAGAGAACATGAGGCAGCACCAGGGGTCCCATGGGGTTGCCGGGGTCGCAGGTTTGACCCCTAGCGTTCCCCAAATGATGTCCCTCTCTCCCATGGGTTTTGTTGCAATACATTGGATCATCGTAACTCTGTATTAACTAAAACCTTTTTCCCCTGAATGTCAAGGGGTTTGTTTAGCTATCTCTTTTCCAGGGCCCTCATGCCCTAGCCTGTAGCTGCTGTCCTTTTACCACCAATTTTCATAAAAGACAGAGATCCACTGACCATAGCCTTTAGCCGTGGCCGACATCCTCCTTCCTAGTAAGTAACTAGATATGACCAGACATGGATTTGACAATGACTAGTAGCTGCGTCCTTCGGCCATGTCCACTGTCCACTTTGCAACTATAAGGCAAAAAGGACACAACTCATATCCAACCTCCCCATAGCCTGTGGGCCAGTAATGCTGTTGAGGCCCACTTTCCCCACACTCAGCCTTGGCCCATATCCTGCTGCTTAGAAACCTACCAGATCCTACTGGCCATGGCCCACTGTCCCCATTGCACCAAAAAGCCTAACCTGCAGTGGGTCAGACATACAGCTGAGACACATATCCCCCTCACAATTAAATGATAAAAATACAACCAACCATGGGCACTGTGCTAATGTTTCTGGTCCCAGTAGTGTCTGCTGAATTTCTTTAATTGGAGGGGACAAATATTTGCCACAAATACGCGAGAGCGGGCGAGTGTAGAAAGGAGGCATGAAACAACGAATTGTGCTCAGGGCAGTTATCCCCTGAGAAACATTACAGAATATTGGTTTAAAATGGTGCATTATACAGCAAACTTTCTGTGAAAAATTGGGAACAAATCTAGAAAGGTTGCAATCAGTTTTGTAGGATAACAACAGTGCAGTGATGATGCCTTTCCCACAATATATGCCAGTATTAAAAACATATTCACGCTGGCTGCACCAATATATGCCAGCATTCCCATATAAGAACATACTAAAATTTGCTTTACATATAATTCCCGAAATTGTACTATGCGAAAACATGTCAAAGCTTGCTGTGCCAATATATGTCAAAATCCCTACTTAAGAACATACTTCTCTTTGCTTTGCCATTAAAAATGCCATGCCACAATAAGAAAACATGTCCAAACTGGCTTCACCAATGTAGGCCAGTGAAGACAGGAAATAACAATGATAATGTTTCTTTTCTTTATCACACTTGCCGAGTAAAGAATGCTATGCCACAGTGAGCCATGGCTAGACTGGCTGCACCCAAATGCCAATTAGCCAATTAATAACTCATTTCATTTTTGCTTTATCACAGATACCCAGTACAAAATATCATGACACAGTAAGAAGAAGCTAGACAAGATGCACCAAAATGCCAACTGAGCCACGTAATAACACTTATCATGCTTGGTTTTTCATAGATGGCCAGTAAAAAATTTCATGGCACAGTAGGAAATCAGTAGACTGGCTGCACCAAAATTGTAATCCAGTCGCTGTTGTAATTCAGACATAGGAGGCAGACCAGAGGGCATGGTTAAAGACTTGAATTTATTAACAAAATGAAAGAAACCCTTCTCTGACCCTATTTCTATAAAGCAATTGCTACATTAAAAAAATAAAAAATGGGAAGTCATTGGGATGCCTCACAAACAAATATTGTCCTCAGTCCAAATCCACGCTAACCTATCATATGTCCTACAACTATACAAAGAAAGAAAAAAAAGCTTGAGTTTAGGACCAGGCAACTTCCCCTTTTTGGCTAATACTTGCTGGCTGGTTTTCTGACTCCCACCAAAGAGTTCTTCTGATACCTTTTAAGTTCTTGGTAAAATTTGAAAGTTCAAAGAGGGAAAATAAATACCAAAACATATGTCTTTTGATGGTCCCTTGTTGTGGTAAACAAAGTCCTAGATAAATAGTCCAAACAGTCTTTGCTTTACCCCTTGTCATGGGCAATCTCCTTGGGACCTGGAAAGGTCAGTATTCGCAACGGCAACAAAATTCACAGGTTATTCTTCCTGAATTATTCACCTTGTGTCAATTATGGGCTAGTTCATCCCTAGTTCTTGTATCTTTTTACTCGCCCCCTCTAGGGGTTATTCGTTTTTCAGTCCTGGGTGGGCTTTGGGCCTATACACATTGGTTGTGGTAGTTGCTTCACTCATCCCCTTCTGGGTTACTCCTACTTTCTGTCCTTCATGAACTATGGGATGTTTCAGCCATGCTTGTTGTTTTGTTTCTCACACCCCCTCCTACAATATTTGGGTTCTCAGCTCAGCATGGGCTAATGTGTTCCCCACCTTGTTTCTCTCTACTTCTATGTCCATAGTGGGCTTGTGGCTTGCTCAGCATTATTTTTCTTGGTTCTTGGTTTATCCACCCCTTCGTGGGATGGGTGGTCTTGCAGCCCAGCATGGGCTTCTGATTTGTTCAGTCTTAGTGTTCTCCGTTTCTTTACCCTTTCATGGGATGTTTGGTCTAGCAGCCCTGTGGCTTGCTCAGCCTTAGTTTTCTCAGTTTCTTCACTCCTTCGTGTGAAGTTTGGTCTTGCAGCCCAGTGTGGGATAGTGGTATGCTCAGCCATAGTTTTCTTGGTCCCCTCGCCCCTTCATCAGATATTTGGGCGAGCAGCCCTGGGTATGCTTTGTGATAGCCTCATTGCCCTTCGCACATTTTGGACATCACGTCAAATACCTCTCTTGCAGCAGTAGTGTACATCCGGGCCTTCGGTGTCTCAAGACAACACAGCTCTAAGCCTCAGACCTGGTGTCGGCCTGTGCGGTTTCATTCCTCTCTGCAGATTTTCTGCTTCTAGATTTGGGTTTGCTGTCTCCCATTCCAATGGTCCCAGGTTCTCTGGGATCTCCGTGTGACACCAAGTGGAAGCATTCTGTGGGTTTTCAGGACTCTCTGCCCACTACGTTGATTATGTGGTTCTTTGCTCTGCTGATTCCGGTGAAGGAGAAACTTCCTCCTCTGCCCAGATGTGCAGGCTGGAATTCCTCACTCTCTGCCTCTCTCTCTGTTGTGCTGCTGGTGTACATGGGTATTTGGTTTCCTCCTTGGGAGGAAAGGGAGAATGCCTTTGGCCAGGTGCTTATAAGAAGGTGGCTACAAATAAAGGTCAGATACAAAGCCATCCATGTAAAAGGGCTATATTATATTATTATTTTGTTCAACCCCCATGTATCCAGCAAACATTGTATTTGTTTATGTAAAGGGAGGTGGGATGGAATCTTCACTTGGTAATTCCCTGTACCCAAAGGGGGGTGGTGGGGAGTGCTCCCAGTTTGATCCTGCTTGCCTTGTCCCCTAGGGAGTGTATTGCAAAGCAGGCTCACCTCCCCAGCCTCAAAGAGGGTGGCTCCCCCTTGGGAAGAATGGACTAATTCCCTGAATTCATCACACCACATAATAACACATACAATGCTTTCTTCATTATAAATGGACAGTCACATTACCATGCTACAGTAAGATATGGCTAAGCTTGCTGCACCAAAATGCTAGTCTAGCCATTTAATAACACCATGCATGCTTAATCATAGATGACGAGTAAAACATGTCATTCCAAAATAATAAATGGCTAGACTGGCTGTGCCAAAATGGCAGTCTAGCCACATAATAACACTTATCATGCTTCATTTAACATAGATGGGTGGTAAAACATGTCATTCCACAGTAACCAATGACTAGGCTGGCTTCACCAAAATGCTAATCTACCCAAACCACATAATAGCAGTTACCATGCTTGCTTTATCACATATGCCCAGTAAAACATGATAGTCCCCCATCCATATCTGCAGGCGGGGCTGTCAGAAATACAAGCACACACTCATTCAAACATACATTCACAAAGCATTCAATTTCTCATTCACTCGCACATTCACATGCACACCCATACACCATGCACTCTCTCTTTCACAAACGCATCCAACCACCCATATGGTATGCACATGCACATTCACACATGCATACATGAACACATAACAACATACGCATTCATACATACAACATTGGGTTCTTAGCTTCAGCCCAGGTCCAGAGTCTGCTGCTCGTCGTGATGCCGTGTCCCATGACCAAGGCGCGACGGCTCCCGCACAGAAGAACAGGAACCAGGAATCACAGAGCGCTAACTGGTTCCTGCACATGTGCGGAGGAAATGGAGCTCTCTGTTTGCAATGTCCCATACCATATTACTATGCGCGGAGGTGCAGGAGAGCCTCCTACACACATTCAGAGGTGCAGTTCCCCAGCCTGCATATCCTTGGAGCCATGCATGGCTGGGAAAGCAAAACGTCCCCTCCCTTGCATGGTCCATTGGACATGCATGCTGGTGAGCAAATGGTCCCCGTCCTTCCACGGTCCTGTGGAAATTAATGCTGGAAAACAAAACTGTCAAATGAAAGTATAGTTTTACCCGAAACCAACAAAAGGAACATTTACAGCACTTTGTGCCCAAGTTGTTTTTTATTTTGTGCAAATCCGTCCAGCCGTTTTGGCGGTATGTGTGTCCAAATGAAGCCCCTTTTTCACTATTGGAAATTGAATGCAAGTAGGCCAAATACAACTTAAAAAACATATTTTCTGGACAACATTCCCCCAAAATTGCCCGTTTGGGGAAGTCATTTTTTTGGTAAAATCCGTTCAGCAGGTATATTTTACTGACTTTTATAGTTCAAAAATATAACAAGTCGATAGGTTGATTCACAGCACTGTCATGCTAACAATGGGCCGTAATGTATAAGGTACATCAACTCCCTGAAGACCAGAACGGACACATTAGCACAGGAAATGAACACAGAAAAGTGCTAGAACATGTGCAGGCAGCTCTGCTGGGCAAGGTAAAAGGTTAGTCCTGCTTGCGATCTAGATCTTGCTTGCTAGTGAAATGCATGTTCGGTGTTATAGGTCAGATGCAATCTATGCAAGTTCGGTTATGTCATTTGTGAGGGTGCAGAAGCAACGCTCTGACACAATGGTGGCATGTGCTTGGGCAAACTAAGAGGGGTTTCGCAGCCTCTAAAAAAACTAAGGAAATTGTCATAATGTCCAAACTATAAAGTCAGTCACTGTCTTGTACCGGAAAACGTACTTCTGTCCCTAACACTAATAACTTAAACCAACTGTGCAAGGCTGTTCTCTTCTTAAAGTAAAGTGTTCTTTGTAGATCCAACCAACAGAAAAGTTCCCAGTCTATTGGGTAATCAAAAGCGGCAAAAAGAAAGAAAAGTTCAAAACTGTAGGACTTCAAGGTTAGGGATGTAATCCTTTCCCCTCAATTCCTTCTTATACTTTTCTCTCCTTTGAAGGCCTCTCAGGCCTTTACTTGCTTACACAAATGCCCAATTACCCATGTACACCAGCAGCACAACAGAGAGAGAGGCAGAGAGTGAGGAATTCCAGCCTGCACATCTGGGCAGAGGAGGAAGTTTCTCCTTCACCGGAATCAGCAGAGCAAAGATCCACATAATCAACGTAATTATGTTACTGCCACTTTTCCCACCCCACCAACTCCAGGGTCCCCAGCGGCAAAAAACTACTGGTATAACTGGCACCGTTAGCACTGGTGGCAGTAATACCTGCAATCCCCTATGGAGTCCTATTGGACTCTCTGGAATGGGGAAGAACCGCTGTTTTGCCGGCACCTGGAATAATCGGGTAATACTGAGATATCAGGTGCCGGTAACAGTAGGCCCATTTGCTGGTATATTTTATTTTTTATTTGATTGGACATTTTATTGGAATTACCGGCAGGATACCAGCATGCATGTAATGACCGCCATAAGTATCACATTTCCAAATAAGAGATGGGATAGAACCTTTTAAGAGATTTAGGTCAAACTTACTGCCACCAAATTAAATTATTGGTTCTTGAAGAAAAATTCTATAAATGTGCAATATTTTCGTATTTGTGAAATATACGATTGTGTGAGACTTTGCAACGTTTATTTATTGAATGTTTAAAATTGGACAGAATGAGAATCTTAATATTTTTGGTCATTTTGTTAATAATGCACATTTATTAAAGGATGACATGTTTTGGTAAAGATGAATGTTTGGGGAGTAGATTTCATTAGCAATTGCTTTTGGTCAGATTTTGGAATTATATTAATAATACTTATTTTTCTATGACAAATTAGGAAGATCTAATCATTTTGTTTATAATAATGTTTTATGACTGTGAATGTTGATGTGGTGATTAGTAATATTAATGTAGTTAAATGAAATTATGATGTATGAACAAAAAATATACAGCAGAAGTTTTAATGTTAACCAGAGTGCAAATAAATAAAACACATCTCTACAAACGTAGTCATTCATGCTCTTTCCTCCACACAATGCCAGATCACTAATTCATGGAATCTCACTGCTACAGAACATTGTTTCAATACATCTTCAAAAACATTGAAACCCTGTTATCACTGCATGTCAGGCATTGACATTATGCGACAAGTAGAGCCCTACATTGCCAGTTGCTGCAATGTTACACTATGAAACACTCCAATAGATGCAAGACCTCAACATTGCACAGGAGCATTAATGCTTTGATTTACGATAATGATTTGTTATTTATATAGCGCTTTTGCAAATGCGCTTTGCATAGCACATATTTAAATACAATTGTCATTCTAACTGAAGTTGGTACTCATTCATCAACCTAAGAAGAACGAAAGGCTGGGTTGGCCGTGCCAGGATTCAAACCAGCAACCTGCACATCACAAATAGATTGCAGTAGCGATCGATCAACCCGATGAGATATCTGAAGGCAGGCACCTTATCATGCACGTATCCCAATAGACAAAATAATGGACCCATCCCACTAGGGAATGAAACAAGGACAGTAATTGCAAGGGAACCAACATTTATATAAGTAAATAAATGCAAACAAAGAACTCTGCTGCCCAAGAGTGCTCTGCCAAAGGATACACGGGCAGCACATTAGCCAGGCACTAGGCATCATTGATTACATCATGTATAGGGGACAAATTAACACATTTGATTGGCTGTGCACGTATACTAAGCCCAGCTCCATAAGGGATGCCTGGGTTCCATTGGCTGCTGTCCCTTCATCAGTCACGGTGCACATGGTCAGATGGTCTCATCGTCGCAGGGTGAAGGTCGATTGATGTTCACACAGACAATATATTTTGCGGCTTACAAAACTAAACAGCAAAGATTGGCAGGAAAAGAATGACTGGCATAAACCATTACATAAAAAGAGGGATCATTTGCTAAGAGAAGGCAAATATATCGACATTCTAACCCACACTGGAGATAGGTGTTAGTTTTAGAAGAGAATGCATGACCACTTGGAATTTGGTATATGGTGAGCAATTTAGGGTGGTCCAGG
Organism: Ambystoma mexicanum; assembly: GCF_040938575.1. Taxonomy (NCBI): domain Eukaryota; kingdom Metazoa; phylum Chordata; class Amphibia; order Caudata; family Ambystomatidae; genus Ambystoma; species Ambystoma mexicanum. The sequence goes on from NC_090921.1 coordinate 718,004,701, forward strand.
AATGGGTCTTGGTGAGCAGATGCATTCAAAGGGAATAGGGGGCATGGGGCCAGTGGACCATGGCTTAGCAGGAAGGGGGCAGACATGGCATGAGTCGGTCAACAGAGATGGATGGGGTGCTGGGGTTAGAACAGACCTTGATCTCACATTCTACGATGAGTGCATTTTGTCAGTGCTGGATACTTGCGAATTGCATCAATGCCAGGCTGAATTTCCATGAGACCAGGACTTGCGCAGAGCTTGCAAGGGGTGGAGGTGGCAGGGGCTAGCTGTATGCGGCGCTGGGAGTGGGAGAGCTGACAATTCGGCTGAGAGCCACAGGCCTAGAAAAGATGGCTTTTGGAAGGGCACAAAATGGAGTCCAATCTACCAGAATGAGTTGCATTTCTACACACATATATCTATGATAGATGATGCAAATATGTACGGAAGTGGTGGAGGTGCCTCCCCCCTCGGCTCACACCTCATTCAGCAGCTGCGGGACTGTTGTAGGGGGGCGGTGAATGCTGCCCCTCCCCCAACATATCTTACCACTTTTCTAATAAAAATGCAATGCCACAATAAGAGAACATGAGGCAGCACCAGGGGTCCCATGGGGTTGCCGGGGTCGCAGGTTTGACCCCTAGCGTTCCCCAAATGATGTCCCTCTCTCCCATGGGTTTTGTTGCAATACATTGGATCATCTTAACTCTGTATTAACTAAAACCTTTTTCCCTGAATGTCAAGGGGTTTGTTTAGCTATCTCTTTTCCAGGGCCCTCATGCCCTAGCCTGTAGCTGCTGTCCTTTTACCACCAATTTTCATAAAAGACAGAGATCCACTGACCATAGCCTTTAGCCGTGGCCGACATCCTCCTTCCTAGTAAGTAACTAGATATGACCAGACATGGATTTGACAATGACTAGTAGCTGCGTCCTTCGGCCATGTCCACTGTCCACTTTGCAACAATAAGGCAAAAGGAAACAACTCATATCCAACCTCCCCATAGCCTGTGGGCCAGTAATGCTGCTGAGGCCCACTTTCCCCACACTCAGCCTTGGCCCATATCCTGCTGCTTATAAACCTACCAGATCCTACTGGCCATGGCCCACTGTCCCCATTGCACCAAAAAGCCTAACTTGCAGTGGGTCAGACATACAGCTGAGACACATATCCCCCTCACAATTAAATGATAAAAATACAACCAACCATGGGCACTGTGCTAATGTTTCTGGTCCCAGTAGTGTCTGCTGAATTTCTTTAATTGGAGGGGACAAATATTTGCCACAAATACGCGAGAGCGGGAGAGTGTAGAAAGGGGGCATGAAACAACGAATTGTGCTCAGGGCAGTTATCCCCTGAGAAACATTACAGAATATTGGTTTAAAATGGTGCATTATACAGCAAACTTTCTGTGAAAAATTGGGAACAAATCTAGAAAGGTTGCCATCAGTTTTGTAGGATAACTATACAACTATAAAATAATGCAATAGATGCAAGTTATCAACAGTGCAGTGATGATGCCTTTCCCCACAATATATGCCAGTATTAAAAACATATTCACGCTGGCTGCACCAATATATGCCAGCATTCACATATAAGAACATACTAAAATTTGCTTTACATATAATTCCAGAAATTGTACGAAAACCTGTCAAAGCTTGCTGTGCCAATATATGTCAAAATCCCTACTTAAGAACATACTTCTCTTTGCTTTGCCATTAAAAATGCCATGCCACAATAAGAAAACATGTCCAAACTGGCTTCACCAATGTAGGCCAGTGAAGACAGGAAATAACAATGATCATGTTTTCTTTTCTTTATCACACTTGCCGAGTAAAGAATGCTATGCCACAGTAAGCCATGGCTAGACTGGCTGCACCCAAATGCCAATTAGCCAATTAATAACTCGTTTCATTTTTGCTTTATCACAGATACCCAGTACAAAATATCATGACACAGTAAGAAGAAGCTAGACAAGATGCACCAAAATGCCAACTGAGCCACGTAATAACACTTATCATGCTTGGTTTTTCATAGATGGCCAGTAAAAAATGTCATGGCACAGTAGGAAATCAGTAGACTGGCTGCACCAAAATTGTAATCCAGTCGCTGTTGTAATTCAGAGATAGGAGGCAGACCAGAGGGCATGGTTAAAGACTTGAATTTATTAACAAAATGAAAGAAACCCTTCTCTGACCCTATTTCTATAAAGCGATTGCTACACTAAAAAATAAAAAATGGGAAGTCATTGGGATGCCTCACAAACAAATATTGTCCTCAGTCCAAATCTACGCTAACCTATCATATGTCCTACAACTATACAAAGAAAGAAAAAAAAGCTTGAGTTTAGGACCAGGCAACTTCCCCTTTTTGGCTAATACTTGCTGGCTGGTTTTCTGACTCCCACCAAAGAGTTCTTCTGATACCTTTTAAGTTCTTGGTAAAATTTGAAAGTTCAAAAAGGGAAAATAAATACCAAAACATATGTCTTTTGATGGTCCCTTGTGGTGGGAAACAAAGTCCTAGATAAATAGTCCAAACAGTCTTTGCTTTACCCCTTGTCATGGGCAATCTCCTTGGGACCCGGAAAGGTCAGTATTCGCAATGGCAACAAAATTCACAGGTTATTCTTCCTGAATTATTCACCTTGTGTCAATTATGGGCTAGTTCATCCCTAGTTCTTGTATCTTTTTACCCTCCCCCTCTAGGGGTTATTCGTTTTTCAGCCCTGGGTGGGCTTTGGGCCTATTCACATTGGTTGTGGTAGTTGCTTCACTCATCCCCTTCTGGGTTACTCCTACTTTCTGTCCACCATGAACTATGGGATGTTTCAGCCATGCTTGTTGTTTTGTTTCTCACACCCCCTCCTAGAATATTTGGGTTCTCAGCTCAGCATGGGCTAATGTGTTCTCCACCTTGTTTCTCTCTACTTCTATGTCCATAGTGGGCTTGTGGCTTGCTCAGCATTATTTTTCTTGGTTCTTGGTTTATCCACCCCTTCATGGGATGGGTGGTCTTGCAGCCCAGCATGGGCTTCTGATTTGTTCAGTCTTAGTGTTCTCCGTTTCTTTACCCTTTCATGGGATGCTTGGTCTAGCAGCCCTGTGGCTTGCTCAGCCTTAGTTTTCTCAGTTTCTTCACTCCTTCGTGTGAAGTTTGGTCTTGCAGCCCAGTGTGGGATAGTTGCATGCTCAGCCATAGTTTTCTTGGTCCCCTCGCCCTTTCGTCAGATATTTGGGCGAGCAGCCCTGGGCATGCTTTGTGATGGCCTCATTGCCCTTCGCACATTTTGGACATCAGGTCAAATACCTCTCTTGCAGCAGTAGTGTACATCCGGGCCTTCGGTGTCTCAAGACAACACAGCTCTAAGCCTCAGACCTGGTGTCGGCCTGTGCGGTTTCATTCCTCTCTGCAGATTTTCTGCTTCTAGATTTGGGTTTGCTGTCTCCCATTCCAATGGTCCCAGGTTCTCTGGGATCTCCGTGTGACACCAAGTGGAAGCATTCTGTGGGTTTTCAGGACTCTCTGCCCACTACGTTGATTATGTGGTTGTTTGCTCTGCTGATTCCGGTGAAGGAGAAACTTCCTCCTCTGCCCAGATGTGCAGGCTGGAATTCCTCACTCTCTGCCTCTCTCTCTGTTGTGCTGCTGGTGTACATGGGTAATTGGATTCCTCCTTGGGAGGAAAGGGAGAATGCCTTTGGTCAGGTGCTTATAAGAAGGTGGCTACAAATAAAGGTCAGATACAAAGCCATCCATGTAAAAGGGCTATATTATATTATTATTTTGTTCAACCCCCATGTAACCAGCAAACATTGTATTTGTTTATGTAAAGGGAGGTGGGATGGAATCTTCTCTTGGTAATTCCCTGTACCCAAAGGGGGGTGGTGGGGAGTGCTCCCTGTTTGATCCTGCTTGCCTTGTCCCCTAGGGAGTGTATTGCAAAGCAGGCTCACCTCCCCAGCCTCAAAGAGGGTGGCTCCCCCTTGGGAAGAATGGACTAATTCCCTGAATTCATCACACCACATAATAACACATACAATGCTTTCTTCATTATAAATGGACAGTCACATTACCATGCTACAGTAAGAAATGGCTAAGCTTGCTGCACCAAAATGCTAGTCTAGCCATTTAATAACACCATGCATGCTTAATCATAGATGACAAGTAAAACATGTCAGTCCAAAGTAATAAATGGCTAGACTGGCTGTGCCAAAATGGCAGTCTAGCCACATAATAACACTTATCATGCTTCATTTATCATAGATGGGTGGTAAAACATGTCATTCCACAGTAACCAATGACTAGGCTGGCTTCACCAAAATGCTAATCTACCCAAACCACATAATAGCAGTTACCATGCTTGCTTTATCACATATGCCCAGTAAAACATGATAGTCCCCCATCCATATCTGCAGGCTGGGCTGTCATAAATACAAGCACACACTCATTCAAACATACATTCACACAGCATTCAATTTCTCATCCACTCGCACATTCACATGCACACCAATACACCATGCACTCTCTCTTTCACAAACGCATCCAACCACCCATATGGCATGCACATGCACATTCCCACATGCATACATGCACACATAACAACATACGCATTCATACATACAACATTGGGTTCTTAGCTTCAGCCCAAGTCCAGAGTCTGCTGCTCGTCGAGATGCCGTGTCCCATGACCAAGGCGCGACGGCTCCCGCACAGAAGAACAGGAACCAGGAATCACAGAGCGCTAACTGGTTCCTGCACATGTGCGGAGGAAATGGAGCTCTCTGTTTGCAATGTCCCATACCATATTACTATGCGCGGAGGTGCAGGAGAGCCTCCTACACACATTCAGAGGTGCAGTTCCCGAGCCTGCATATCCTTGGAGCCATGCATGGCTGGGAAAGCAAAACGTCCCCGCCCTTGCATGGTCCATTGGACATGCATGCTGGTGAGCAAATGGTCCCCGTCCGTCCATGGTCCTTTGGAAATGCATGCTGGAAAACAAAACTGTCAAATGAAAGTATAGTTTTACCCAAAACCAACGAAAGGAACATTTACAGCACTTTGTGCCCAAGTTGTTTCTTATTTTGTGCAAATCCGTCCAGCCGTTTTGGCAGTATGTGTGTCCCCTTTTTCGCCATTGGAAATTGAATGCAAGTAGGCCAAAAACAACTTAAAAAACATATTTTCTTGACAACATTCTCCCAAAATTGCCCGTTTGGGGAAGAGATTTTTTTGGTAAAATCCGTTCAGCAGGTATATTTTATTGACTTTTATAGTTCAAAAATATAACAAGTCGATAGGTTGATTCACAGCACTGTCATGCTAACAATGGGCTGTAATGTATAAGGTACATCAACTCCCTGAAGACCAGAACGGACACATTAGCACAGGAAATGAACACAGAAAAGTGCTAGAACATGTGCAGGCAGCTCTGCTGGACAAGGTAAAAGGTTAGTCCTGCTTGCAATCTAGATCTTGCTTGCTAGTGAAATGCATGTTCGGTGTTATAGGTCAGATGCAATCTATGCAAGTTCGGTTATGTCATTTGTGAGGGTGCAGAAGCAACGCTCTGACACAATGGTGGCATGTGCTTGGGCAAACTAAGAGGGGTTTCGCAGCCTCTAAAAAAATTAAGGAAATTGTCATAATGTCCAAACTATAAAGTCAGTCACTGTCTTGTACCGAAAAACTTACTTCTGTCCCTAACACTAATAACTTAAACCAACTGTGCAAGGCTGTTCTCTTCTTAAAGTAAAGTGTTCTTTGTAGATCCAACCAACAGAAAAGTTCCCAGTCTATTGGGTAATCAAAAGCGGCAAAAAGAAAGAAAAGTTCAAAACTGTAGGACTTCAAGGTTAGGGTTGTAATCCTTTCCCCTCAATTCCTTCTTATACTTTTCTCTCCTTTGAAGGCCTCTCAGGCCTTTACTTGCTTAAACAAATGTCAATATGCAGTTTGCAAGAATATCCTCCTTATGCTTCTCCTATTCATCCCACCAACTTGGCATACTCCTCTTGCCAAGAATAGGATTTGTTTCACTATGTTTTGTTCACTTATTTTGAGTGCGGAACATTCAGAATAGCTTAGTGCACTTCCATGTCATGCAATCATCCTCTCATGGACTGTCCCTCTTTTGGGTGTGGGTCCCAGACTCACAATATTCTGAATGGCATTTTTTCAGTTTCTCATATGGGTGCGTGTCCCAGACTCGCACTTTGTTCCCAGGGTCCCAGACCCTTTGGATCCAAGCTTCCACCTTCACCCACTTTCTCCCCCGGACCTCCAGCGGCACTTGGGTAACCTGCGTACCTGTTTTCTTCCTTCTGGAGGCTCTGGTACTGTTCAGGGCCCCGTCACAGTCTGCAGCAGCTATTCTGATGTCCCTGCTTCTTCCAGGCAGTGCGTCCTCTCTCATGGACACCTCCCTGGTGCTCTGGATGCCTGGAGGTTTCACACGGCAGCAGCCCGAGCAGTCCTTGGTTCTGGGACCTCACTCCGCTATTCCTCCTCCACTCTTAATTTCCCTCCTCCTGGCTCTCATCCCTTTCGCCACTGGAGGGCTCACAGATTCCTCCTTGGAGGCTAGCACTCTCTGTGCATCTCAGCAGTCATGGGTTTAAACTCCCGCGTTGGAAAATGGGATTGTTTTGGGCCAATCACATTCATTGAGAAGCTACAATGGTCACTCTACTTCTCCAGAGTGATCCTTGGACTCATGATCATCTTCTTCTGAGTCATTGCAAAGCTAGAATGCTCATTCTGTTTCTCCATAGTGATCATTGGACTCCTGACCATCTTCTGTCAGTCCAGAAAAAGTAGGTACCCCTCAATGATGGAGGCAATGTATTTTGTTGGCCGAAGATCAACCGCCTCATGTGTTCGGTATTAGAAATACGCATCTATCAGCTTGACTAAAAAACACGGCCATTTTGATGTGATTGAAATCACCATTTTGTTTTTAACTTCCGCCTCTTGCCTTCTGTTGAAACTGCTTTGTTGAAAGCTTATTCTGCTCCACTATTACATTATTGTTCATGCATAGAGCAAGGCCGCGAGATACTTGTTGAAACATAACGCAGGTGACCCAGACAGAAATGCCCGGTCTCCTTCCTCACAAGTCCTTGGAAGTAAGCAGCAAGGCATTTAATCATTACACAGGTGCCAGCCAGTCTTGCTCATGCGGTAGAAATGGTAGAAATGAACAATTAATGGCTTGAATTATGCTCTTCTTTGCGGCCCCCCTTCCCTGACCCCTGTAGAGCCTTAGAGAGCAAGTTGACCCCTAGCACACAAATAGAAAACTAGGAGATAGCGAGGCCTGGAATGTGTCTCTCCCCTGCACGCAGCTTGCTTGCAGAGAACAGGAGCAATGTGTTCTTTAAAACAAAGAATTGTGTCTGCAGGCTCATGAAATGCAAACTGTTGCTAAATGAATGTTTGAAGGTGTCATACTCGTCACAATTGTCAATCATCGAACCCAGTACAAAGGAAATACATTATGGGCGGTATTGAATGTGTCACCGCTGATTGTAAGATGCTTGCTTTGTACATATGTAACTGTTGTAAAATTCTCACTCTCTTGCGTCCCTCGGGGTCTGGAGACAGACGTCACGAGGCGTGAGACCAGTTGGCCAACTGAGACTATTTGCTTTGCAATAAACCCTGGCTTTTGGGAATACAACCTCGTGTCTGGCGTATCAGTTCTTGTGCGGTGATTGTGCCTTGTTTCCATGTGCGAGGGTCCCCTAGGAGCCCCATCAAAATGGCACCCAAATAGGGACCCTCCCCCACTTGTTCCATCGTGTACGTAAAAGAAGGAAGGTGGAGAAAACGGCGAGGACGAGACGGTCGAGCCGGGATCAAGAGGTGTTCGGGGCACCCCTGTGAAAGTGATGAGAGACTCCTTTGCAGATCTGTACACAACTGATCCCTGATCGACGTGTCCGGCCAGAGAACAAGGAGACGAGGGTCCCGAAAACGAGGCAGAGTGAGCCAAGATACGCAGACACGACGATTATTGGTTGCGTCAGTTTACGGACGAATTGCGTCTTGAAAGACGACTTGATTGATCAGGTGAGTCGTGCCCCGATTCGATGTAACCCTGATATTGGTTGAGAGTTGATTTTGCAAAATCAAACGCTCAGCGTAAGGTTGATAAGCCAAGGGTAAAGGTTAAAACATGCCTGGGGTATTGTCCACCTTAGTGGGATTTTTCCACTGCGGTAGACAATCTTTGGAAACTGGCCAGGTCGCGCCACCCGTGGGGTTGCCGGCATATGAGATGTATGTTAAGTATGGTGTAGGGGCGGTAATGTTTTGTGAAATTTGGCATAGGTAAACCAGAAAAGAAGAAGATTTACAATGGCCGAATCACGGGAGTTTTGAGATTTTGAGGATAGATTATCTGGAAAAAATACTGTTGAAAAAGAAAACACGTCCTGCGGCATTTGATGTCATTAGAGACTGGCGGAAGGAAGCTATGCTTCATTGGAAAAGCATAGAGAAGAATGCGCGCAGGCATAAATCGAAAGCAGAGAGAGTGAAAGACAAGCAGGAGGAGGAGTGTGATAATAGTTTGAGAAAATCAGACAGACGTAGTCAGTTCAGTATAGATAAGATAGTTAATAAGCAAAATACTAACTGAAACAAGGCGAGAGCACCCAATGAGAGAGACTAAGAAGACAGAACCAGTGACTATTGCTCAGCCCACTTCAGTTGCTCAGCCCTTTCCTACTGTTCAGATCCCAGTGCAGCTACAGGTCATACAACCAGCGCCTCCCATTAGCCAGCCATCACCGCAGCAGTTACTTCCCGTTCCGGCTGTCCCATCTGCACCTCCCTCCCAAGAGATTGCTTCTGTCCCATCCGCACCTCCACCTATTGAACTTGAACTCACTGAAAAAAGAGAGGGGATGGGACAAAGTGAATGCACTAGAGTGACCCGCAGCACGTTTAGCAAGGAGGGAAAACGGGAGTTGCAAGAACATGCAGAGATGTATATAGACGGGAATGATGAAACGTTGACGCTGGCTTCGATGTATGGTTTCAGGAGGAGCAATGAAAGACAGGTATTGTTGGAATGCATGGGGGAATATTTAACGGGGAGATGGAAGCAGTTAATTGGGAGTGTACCGCCGAAGCAGTTGTTGGATTTGAATGCATTGGCACGTTGTAGGGAGAGAGATGAAGAAATAAAGGAACATGTAGACAGGCTTTTTGAATTTAAGAATGAACTTGAAGATGCATATGCTGAAATGTTTGCCATGCCGGGTTATAGGAATATAAATGTTAGGAGAGACAGAAGGGAGGTGGCAATACCATATGTACAGCGGCAATTTCTTCTGCCGTCAAGACAGGCGAGTGAAACACTAAAAGTATGTATAAGGGAGGCGTTAAAATGGATTACAGATCCTAGTATTCCCACAATGGAGATACATGAAATATTTGATGAATACCCCTTGCCAATGCAAAGAAAAGCACTGCAGACAATGGTTGAATATTTAGTAGACAAAGATATAGATGATAAGAAAGCTAGCCCCCCAGAATTGATGGCGGTATACAAGAGAGCATTAGAACATGGAACAGGAGAAACAGCCTTATCACTTGATTTGGGAATAGTGTTACATATGAGAGAAGGGGGAGGAAAAGTAAGTGTGGTATTTCCTATGAGAGAAGTCCCACCTACTTTTGTGCCTAAGGTAGAGATTCCTGCAACAGGCGATCAACCAGCACGGGTAATGGAAGCACATTATACAGCACAATATGTCCATGTCCCCTCCTCTCGACAGAAAGTGAATAATATAAAACAGACGGTTCCCGATATAAGGAAGAATCCGGTGGGATTCTATAAGGAAATAGTCCATGTTTACTATGAATGATATAGTTTAAATGCCTGATTCATGGAATTATTTGCGTGAAAAACACAGATCTGCGTGCCTTTCTGCCCGAAAATCCCCATACTTCAAACAGGGATTTTCGGGCAGAAATGCGCGCAAATCTGCATTTTTCACGCAAATAATTCCATGAATCAGGCTGTTAATATTCCCAGTAGTTGTGCCAGCAGATATATGGATGCAAATAAGAAAAGTGGATGAAGAAGTGGCCTATGGTGCCACTTGGCGGATTTAGTAGCAGAGGATAAGAATAGAGAAGTGGGCGGTAAACCATCGCCAAATATGGCGGCGTTACCAGCACGGATAATACAAAAAGTTAAAGAAATTGTTCCAGAAAAAAGAATTGTATGGGACAAATTAACTGCATGTGTTCAGGGCAAGGATGAGTTATTGACAGATTATTTCAATAGGTTTGAGGAAGTATTTACAGATTTTAGTGGACAGGATAAAAGCTTATTCAGCTTTTAAGCTTATTAAGCTTATTAATAAGCTTATTAAGCTTATGCACTTTCTGATGTCGTTATTAAATTTTGATTTGGAGGTATTAACCCTCTCACATACTTATCAACAAATAGTCTTTTACCTGCTTCTGTGCTTAGCAGGTAAAAGCAGGTAAAAGACTATTTGTTGATAACACAGAAGCAGGTAAAAGACTATTTGTTGATAATTATGTGAGAGGGTTAATACCTCCAAATCAAAATTGAATAACGACATCAGAAAGTGCATGGCAAGCAAAAACGTTGAGCGAAGTATTGCATATGGCCCAATATTATGAGAACAGAGTGAATATAGAGAAAGAAAAAGAGATAACGGATAGGGTAAATTTGAAAACAAGGGTGCTACTTCAGCAAGTGACGGAGCATAATAGAGGGAGAGGAAACACGCAAGGCAGAAGTAATTTGAACATGCATGGAGGACCTCTGGGACTAAATCAATGTGCGTACTGCAGAGAGGAAGGTCACTGGGGAGCGCAATGTCCACATTTACAAAATAGAAATGGGTATGGTCAGAGAAGACAGCAAAGGGGACCCCCAGGAACAAATGGACAGAATAGAAACAATATGCAGCAGCACCAACATAATCAAGGAAATGGTACCCAGAATCAGAACCAAGCCCAAAATCAGACTGCTTTTAACCAAAATCAGAACCAGCAGAACCCACAGTATGGAAATCAGAGTGAGCGGAATAGAGGAAAGGGCAGAAACGTTTTTGATACACAACCAAATACGTATTATAGTAGTGATTACACATTGGATGATGTGTTGTTCCCTCAATAGGACAGCCCAAGACAGGGGTCGGAGCCAGTGTCTATTCCCATGAATCAAAAAGGACCCTACGTAGAAATGAAAGTCGGGAATAGAGAGCATGGTTTTCTCGTAGATACAGGGGCACAAAAGTGCTCTATAGACCATCACTTGGTTCTGGAAATACCACTGTCAGGGCAAAGGAATATTTCAGTAGGGTTCGCAGGTACCCCATTAATCAATCCAGTGTCCCAAGCAGTACCAGTAACATTAGGTCCATTCACTGAATATTGTCCATTTCTCTTAACAGAAAATTGTGGGGAAAACCTTTTGGGATTAAATGTATTGAAAAAACTGAGTGCAGTTATCCATTGTGCTCCTGATGGAGTGTTCTTGACAATTTCGCCACAGAATAAACAAGTGTCTGAATTTTTGTCCAAACCTTTGCTAGGAGAGTTGAGTAATGCCAACTTGCATATGGTCGATGAATGACAATGATGTGGGATGCTTGAAAATAGAGCCAGTAAAAATTGTTCTTAAAGAGGGAGTAACGCTGCCACATATTCCACAGTATAAGATTTCAGTAGAGGGAGAAAAAGGATTGAAAAGTATTGTTTCAGATTTAGTAAAATTTGGGGTGATTGAAAAGATTACAGGCAGTATATCTAACAGCCCCATTCTCCCGCTGTATAAGAAAGGAGGTAATGAAGTACCATATTTTTTCGTAATTGATCTGCGTCCATTAAACAAAGTGGTGGATCCTCAATTCCCATTGGTTCCAGACGTCACCACGATTTTGACAATGATACCTGCCTCTGCAGAGTACTTTAGTGTTATAGACTTGAAGAATGCCTTGTTCAGCATTCCAGTACACAAGGAGAGTAGTTATCTGGCTTCACATTAGGAGGACGATAATATACATTTATGCGCATTCCACAGGGCTATACAGAGAGTCGAGTATTTACAGCAGGGCATTGAAAGAACAACTAGATATGCTAGAATTACCGACAGGCTGTGTATTGTTACAATATATAGATGATCTATTGATCGCTGCTGATACAGAGGAGATTTGTAAAAAAAAGTACTGTTTTATTGTTGACACACTTAGCAGCGCATGGCCATAAAACAAGCTTAAAGAAATTCCAATATTGTCGAAAGGAGGTGGTTTATTTGGGCTACCTACTTTCAAGAGAGGGGAGAAGGCTGACGCCAGAACAAATAGAGTATTTCTGGTATGACTATTCCAAAACCACAGAAAGGAGTCAGAGCTATAATAGGCATGGCTTCTTATTGCCGGCAGTGGATTGTGAACTTTGCATTGATTGTGAAGCCAATGTGGCATTGACAAAAAAGGATGCTGTGATGCCTTTGCAGTGGAATGAAGAATGTCAGAGAGCATTTGATCTGCTCAAAACTGCATTCTGTTCTGCTCCAGTTTTGGGCACACCAAATTATGAAAAATTGTTCAGATTGTTTGTATATGAGAGTGAAGGCTGTGCATTGGCTGTTTTGCCACAGGAACAAGGTGGAAGAAATAGGCCATGCGGCTATTTTTCTTCCGGGCTGGACCCTGTAGCGTGCACACTACCACGTTGTTTGCGAGCTGTTGCAGCGGCTGCTGCGTCAGTGAAACAAACTGAAGGAATGGTGTTGGGTCACACCTTAATTTTGATGGTGCCACATGCCATAGACATTCTATTAAATAGAACGCAGACGCAAGACCTCACATCTGCTAGATTGACCAGATACGACATTGTCCTCTTTGCGCCAAACATCCAAATTGTGAGGTGTAGCGCTTTGAATCCTGCAGAATTAATGCCACTGCCCACGGGAGAATGAGGTGAGAATGAATCGCCTCCCCATGATTGTTTAATGACCACTGAGGAAGAAACGAAATGAAGAATTGATTTAATAGATACCCCACACAAAGAGCCAGATGGAGAACTGTACTGTGACGGCTCCTGTTTTAAATTACCTGATGGCACATCAACTGCTGCCTATGCTATCTCTACACTGAAAAGAATTGTGGAAAGGAAAAGAATCCCCTACAACTCTGCACAAGCGGCAGAGATAATAGTTTTGACCAGAGCCTGTGAGATTTCTGAAAATCTGAGTGCAAACATATATACTGACAGCCAATACGCCTTTGGCGTGGTTCATAACTTTGGCAGACTCTGGGCTGAGAGGGGTTTCTTGACATCACATGGAGCCAGAATTCAACATGGCCCTTTGTTTGTACGATTGCTGTCTGCACTTATGTGTCCAAAGTGCCTAGCAATAGTGAAATGCGAGGCGCATGAAAAAGTAACATGGAAAGTGGGAGAGGGAAACGCATTTGCAGACAGGATTGCAAAGCAAACTGCCACTGATTTGAATACCAAAATGTTGAAAGTACAGTCTGAGGAAGTGCCATGCATGATAGAAAATGGAATTGCTACTGTCAAGAGAGATGCAGGCAGAAGCCACTGCTGACGAGATACAAGGGTGGGCTGAGGGCTCTGCAGAATTAGATCTAGAAGGTTGCTGGGTAGAAAAGAAAAGTAAAAACTGGATGCTGCCCAACTCCTATGTAACTGCAATGGTCACAATGGCCCACAGTCCTACACACATTTGTGCTAAAAAGATAGTTCAGCATTTAGCCACAGTATTGGAAGAAAACACACATAAAGATAAATGCTGAAAGGCTGGTCCAAAATTGTATTACGTGCCTACAACACAATGTGGGGAAGGGAACAGTGACTTCAACAGGCAGTTTCGGCCCTCCCTCTATCCCATTTGAGGTAATCCATTTTGATGTCATAGAGATAGAGAGGTGCCAAAACTTGAAGTACGTTTTAGTGGTTATATGTGCGTTCAGTAAGTGGGTGGAAGCATATCCATTAAAATACTGCACCGCCATGAGCACTGCAAAAGTAATGTTGAAGGAATATTTTTCACGGTTCGGTCTGCCCCGGGGCATATGGTCAGATAATGGTCCGCATTTTGTGGGTGCAGTGATATTACAGATTTGTGCAGGTCTCCAGATTGACAAGAGATTCCACTGTTCTAGACACGCCATGTGTGCCATTCTTATTGAACGTCACAACGGCATAGTAAAGGCCAAAATAAGTAAAATTTGTGCAGGAAACAAGTTGCGTTGCGTAGATGCATTACCGCTAGCGTTACTGTGCATGCGCACATCTGTGCAGGCAAGAACTGGGCTCTCCCCATACGAAATCGTAATGGGGAGGCCGGCAAATGTTTGGTGTGCACCACAGCAAAAGCGGCTAAGCGAAGTAGAATATCCTGTGCTCAGTACTTATTGTAACCTTTTAATGCAGAAATGGCGTTTGATTCATCAGCAGGTGCAGGAGGCTCTACCCGTGAGGTACACTGGTCCGGGGCATTCACTGGAACCTGGAGAGTAGGTTCTAGTGAAATATTTCAAAAGAAAGTCATCACTTGCACCCAGATGGCGGGGACCCTACCAGATACTTTTGGCAACACAGACTGTAATTCGCGTGGACGGGAGTAAGGCGTGGATACATGCAACGCATGCTAAAAAGATCCCATCGCCGTTTGAAAAACTGCTTGATCGAGATGACCAAAAAGAGACAGCGGCCACAGAAATAAAAGAAATAGTTGCCAGTTCTTTGCCACAAAATTTGTCTGAGCTTGAAAGAAAGCCTGAAAAATTGCTATAAGAGAGAAAGAGCAAAGAGTGCCCCAACGTTGTCCAGCAGAACCTGCATCACTGCTGGCTGACACAAAGCCTGCATCAACACTCTGGCGCCCATCATCTGTCACTGTGCCGCAGGCTGACTCCGAGCTTGAGTCTGGAAGTGCGCCCGCACTATTCATTGATCATACGATATCAGGAGCAAGGTGGTATAATTTACGGCCTAGGAAGAAGGAGTGATCAAATCTTCATTTCTTTCGATCTTTTGTTCCCTCTGTTTCCTATCACGGATGAAGTAGGAACCGGAGGCCTAGGGGAGAGCGGCGTGAGTGTTGTGAAAATCGGACACCTCAAGAACGCGGTTCCTCAGTGCTAAAAAATATCCATGTGCAGATCACCCCTCACGGACAAGAGGGGCTCACATGGTACGAAGGCAATTGATAACTGCTCTGGAGTTCTTTGAGCAATGTGCAGATGCACAGAAATCTTGCCCAACGTATAGCAAATCAGGCTGCAGAGAACTGGCAGAGCGAACTGCAGAGCTAACTGTTGATATTTCCGAACTTATTGACATTCGAGCGAGTGCAACGATAAGAGATATTCACAATGAACATTGTTGGAGAAGAAGGACTGCGAGAGAAAAATGCCGGAACCAGCTTTTGCCCCCTGCTAAACCACCGTTGATAATGAGTTAACTATAGAAACTTGAAGGTTACAAAAAAGAAATTGCTGGAAAAATTGTATGCTGATTTTAACAATAGTAATGTGTGTGATGAGTATATTAGCCCCAATAATGACAGTACTGGTATTATGGCACTTAGAAGAAAAACACCCATTGGAAGTGCTCTTGCCTATTAGAAACATCTCCACCACTGAAAGCCCGGCCCATGTGATTACTTACACTTTGTCCCCAATGGAAGAAAGACACGGGGAAAGATATGGAAATAACACATTATTGTTCATAATGAATATGACTCACTCAAAACTGAGAACAAATAATTGTTGGGTGTGTGCCCACTTGCCACAGCATGGTGGTAAGGGAATAGGTTGGTATGTGCAGCCACTGCCATTGAGTTCTGCATGCTACGCATCCTTGAGTGCATTGTATTATGGGAAATTGAACAAAAGTGAAACTGGTCAGTTAGACAGAACAAATATGAATGAATTCGAGGAGATAATTATGAAACCTGTAGGTTGTTCTATATTTCACAAAGCACGACTGATCACACCAGTAGTGATGCCACAAGACAGATTATGTGTGCCCTATAAATCACCTGTAATCACGTTTTATATGAACCCAGAAGGAAATAAAGATACAGTGCCCCCAATACAGTAAATTACAGTCCACGCTCTGTCCCCTTTTGCCTAAGGAAAAAGGGCTCCTATTCAGTGGGGACATTCACTAGATGTATGAATATAGCATTCCTTGATAAGGAGGTAGAACCAGTTTATGTAGGTGACCCTGTTTATTTCATATGTGGAGAAAAAGTGTATCCCTGGTTGTCTAGAAACTGGGGAGGTACTTGTTACTTGGGACTTCTGTTCCCGGGGGTATTCCTTTCAAGAACAGAAAGTGTCTCTCAGGGTTCCCTTCCCCAAGCTCAGGCCACTTTCAGTGTCCAACACAAATTCAGTTTTGTCAGGATGTATTTTGCTTTCTTTGTTAGGCCCCTCAGGGTTCCCCTCCCCAGGCTTAAGCCCCTTTTTGGTTTCAAACACAAGTTCAACTTGTTAGAATGTAAGGATGTATCTTTCCTTTTGAACACAGTTCTTTCACATACACTTCACACGTGGGGTACAATCAGAGACTTTCAAAACAATCTGGTTCTTGGCTCCCCCCAGGCGTTACCACTCTGATCTGTAAGCCCTCTCTTTATTCCTTGCTTTTCTTTTTAAACCTTTTACATTCAGGTGCTTCCCGCATCCCTTCTTGTTTTCCTTGGTTTATTGCGCGTGCACACTTGCATCTTTCCCTTTTGCTGTTCCTTTTGTTCCACTGTGCACTCTTGCACTTTCCTTTACTTTTTTATTGTGCCCCTTGCGCACCTCACATCCTTTTGTTAAACTGTCCACTCTTGCACTTGTCCATTTCTTTCCTGTGTTTCCTGTACTCTTAACACACTGTCCTCTTTTACCGTGCGCGCTTTGCACTTCTCTTCATCGTACAAGTTTTGCACTGTTTAAAATCTTCACATGCCTTATCTTTGTTTTTTCTTTTCTTCCGCGTCACTAGCACAACTTTCTTCCTTCTATTTCTCTTCTTCTGCTTATTTCTTATCCTTTCTTTCCTTCACACACTTTCAAACCATTCTGCTTTGTGTTGCTTTAAAACAGTGTCTTTCTACCTCTGCCCTTCAGGCTTTCACGCTCCCGAGTTTTTCTCTCTCTTACCGAGTAGCGTCACTTTCACAAGCGGTTCCTCTGGATACACGGGGATGAGGTCAGGGTATCACCACCTGCCCCTCAGATACCCTTGGGACAGGCATACAAGTCAATGGAACAAGCATTTTGCCAAACACCACCAGCAGGATACAGACTCCCTTACTTCGGCTCCTTGGAGGCGCGGCTCCCTAGCCACATTGCAGCCCCTCACGAACACCGGGCCAGCATCTCAACATGCCATTCTCCTCCAGGCTTTTGCACCTGCTGCTTTCTGCTCCTTGGTTTCTAGAATTCTGACAGCATCCCCAGCTCACTCTCTTCCTTGTGTAAAACCACACCTTTTATAGTTGAACAGTCAAGTGGAGTCAGGTGTGAGTGGTCATTATTAAATGCCTGACCCTGCCTGACTCTATTAGTGGGACAACATGAGTTATTTCCACAGTAGGTTGTCCTTACTTTCCCCATGTTATTTCTATGGGTAATCTTCACTGCTCCCAATTCCCTCTTCATCGTCCCAGCATTGGTTGGAAATGGGGAGGGGGTGATGGAAGGGTTTTGGAGGATAGATCTATTTCCCGTTATTCTATCAGGCAATCGACAATGGACATAGGGAAATCCTTTAACCTCGTTTTTCCTCAAGGGGATGGTTGCCCCCTTCCATTTTCCTGATGGGTGATTATACAAACATGAGTTTTGATGGTATTCCCTGTAATTTAAATTGGTAGAAGATGAATGGATATTAACATTAGACTCCTGGCTTTCTTTTAGTTGGTTTTTCTTCCTGCCCCTCCTTGGGCAATTGACTCTTTCCTTTCTCCGCCTTGTGTCACTGACGACCGCCTTGGAATTAGGGAAAATGAGACCAGGATTAGGGTGACAGGAATCAACGTATCCCATGAAGGCGTCCGGGATTCCTCCTCCTCTTCTGTCGCCACGTCAGAATACTGCATCTCACCTGGGTAATTCCCATAAAGCAAACCCTGGATTCCCCTAACCAGGTGATCCCCCCTCATTCGTCCACCCACAGAGTTGGGATCCAGGAGCGATGGTGCTCCCCTGGCATCCAGAATAGAGGACTCTCATGGTCTTAATGGGAGAATACACCAAGGTTTCTCACATAAGGTTTCAGGAGATTATGGATCCTGGCACCATGTCAATTGGAGACCAGGCAACACATAAAACCGTTATCTGATATACCAAAACTATTCTCCTAGGAGAGATAGTTACCCTTCTAGGGAAGAGCAGAGATATGACCAAAGACCACCCTGCAGTCCTCTATATATTGTTTCGATTGAAATTGTTCATTAGTGTGAAACAACTGATCTCATGCCTCCTGATCATAGAGTCCCACCCCACAATTCTTGGCAATAAACATGCAGTTGGACGAAAACTCAAATTTATTTCAAAGAAGTAAAGTCAAATCCAAACAAAGGTGGTTTCCTGTTTTTAGCCAGGGAAGGCACCACAATGTTTCTCAATCACAGACAGTATCTGAACAAAACAAAATAGACACACCTGATTAAATCTCAGCCGCATGCAGTTTATCTAAAAAAATGAAATTGACCTGCCTCCCTAAATCTCACCATTGTCAATACACACATACACTGTCACTCCTATGATCATTTCTATCCAAGCAATATAATATACTTCAATAATATTGTTACTTATTGGCTTGTGCGTTCACATGTATTTATAAAGCATTTTTATCAACAATTGCAAAATTCTTCAGAAACGCTTCACTTTCTCCAGTATCAAAACAAATCTGGTCTGAGAGAAAATGTACTTGGACAAATTAAATTTGTATGCACATATTTTCTCCACTTGCCATCCAAGTGGGATTGTGAAACTATGAACTATGTTCAGGTTATTTAAATATAAGCAAAAGCAAATTGTAGCTACTTCCTAACGGAGTACCCCAACCCTTTCACACCACACAGTGAGTACTGGTGTGCATTTCAGAATAAGGGGTTGCACAGGTTTTACCTTTCCATGTCTTCCAGTGAATAGAAATAAGACCACTAAGCCAACTTTTACACTCCAGAATTATTATGACTAAGTCTTGTGCATTAGCACCTGGAACGTATCTCATGTGCAGGATGGAATTACTATAGTAAATTATCTCAGACCCAAATAACCAGACAGACTCAAAGAATATTGCAAAGCACTACTTTATTGTTCAGCTCAAATAAAGTAGTGAAATCTGCTTATCATACAAAATAAGCTCACTCACTCGCATCTAATTTTTGATTACACAAAGACTTTATACTTCAATGTACGTCAGCTATGACATCCTCCTACTTGGCAAAAAGCATAACGTATTGAGGGGAGGGATTGGTTAGGGGTACATATATACAAACTACCTCTAAAATACGTATAATACTGATTATAGCAAAATACTAACAGCAGAATGGCTTTTTCAACATTGTATAGAATGCTGCTTCATAACCACTCATTATTGCTTGGCATAGTCTCCCAACCCTGGGCATTCAACTCGCTAGCAGCATGTGAACCCGGGTGCAGAGTGCAACGTCAGACCACTGCTCACTTTGGTCAATTAGCCTAACATTTTTCATCAGTTAAGCCACAGACCAAGGCCTCTCCTTTATAGTTGACATTGCTGACTGTTTTTGTCTTTGGGACCTTTATGGGAGTCAGGTTACACCACTATCTTCATCCAAGTCATCCAAGGCTTAATGAATTGACCTTGTCTTCTGTTCTTGCACCACGTGTTAGGAGAACATGAATGTATCAATTTCGTTCTCCTGTTTACTGCTATTTGGCTTAATTGTGCTGGGTGCTATTAATCTTCTTGGCCTCTGAAGACTTGGTCATTCAATCTTACATTGTCCAATAATTGGCACTTGCAGATGTTTTCACTTCTGCTTGATCTAAGAGAAATGTACCCTTTGTTCACAGCTTATCCTGGTTCACTCCCTTTGTACTTTCCAATTATGTCCAATTATGTCTTACAGCATCATCCTCAGTCTTAGCAAAACAGATATTCTTTTCTTTGTTCCTCGCGTGAAGCTGTTTATGCAGCGTCTCCCAGTTCTGCAGCCTTGGTTTGTTGCTGAGGTTGTTTCAACACAATCCAATGTCCACCTTTCCTCCATGGCCATTTCTGCATACGTACAGTTGTTAAGCTTCATCTCACTTATCGTTTCAACATAGATGATTTCTTCATCACGCTTTATCCGGTTATTTTGTTACTTGTTTCTATATGCCCTCATATCTTCCCTTAATGATGTCACTTTTCTCCTGTCAGTTTGCATTTACAGCTCTTCTATATCCAATGGTGTATTTCAACATCCTTCCACCACTTCAGTATGGGGGTACATTTGATATGGCTGCCTGAGTGCATAACGTCTCTCATATCTTCAGTGCTGTATGATATGATATGCTAGGTTATTTAGAATGCGCTTAATACCCAGGGGTTTCTAAGCGTGGACCCAGGGATTGAACCTGTGGTGCTCTGTGTCGTCTTGCTTCCAAGGCGAGCACGTTGCCCCTGAGCTATCACACAGTGGTCTCTTGCTGTTCTAATATGCCAGACTTGAGGTAGCGTGCACTAGAGATGACATCATCTGCTCCTCTACACCCCCCCTCTGATCGAGTCCTCAAGCACCTCCTCAATCTTCTTCACTTTTTCTTCACACTGTGGTTTCTTTGGAATCCATATCTTTGTCACCCCCCTTAGGTGACCTGCAATTTTTATATGCTCTTCCAGACTTCAAGTCATGTGGCAACACTCCCCAGATGGTTGACAGAATATCCAACATCCCACATACTTCTTATTATCCTTAGGGTAGTAGAACATCGTTCCTAGGGGTGCGAGGGAACTTCCATACATATGTTCATGAGTGGTGTTCTCATTTCACATGTGTTCATCATTTTCAGCATTTATCTTCATCCCAAAAGCTTTATTTGCTGTCTTCTGACATTGTCCAATGAGGATTCTCACAACACAGAATCCCAGCATCACCAACACTAGTATTGCTCCAAATAACTTAAAGGCATTTGCCACCCAGGGCAGAATCCACAAAAACAGGGACGAGAACCAATCATCTCCTTCAGTCTCATCTACTTCTTCTACCATATTTGTGTGCAGGTTTGACAACATCGTTATTGCCTCTGTGAGGGTTCCATTTTCTCCATCATGGACTGGATTGTATGTGCAGCAAGAAAGCCCAATCTTTCCAGAAACGCCACCTTCCATTGCTGTAATCAAGTCCAAGACATACCTGTTCTGGAAAGTCATCAATCGAATGGCCCTTAGTTCTTCTCAAACTGCATTGAATCCCTTGATTGTTGCATTGATAGTTTGCAGCAGTTCCCATCTGGTGATCTGTAACCAATTGGCATTCACTGCAGTCTGGAGTATTGGCATAAATATGTGTCACCCCACTCACCTGGTATACCTGCCACGTCTCCTTACCTTGGCGGGCTAGGTGGAGGCTCTGTGATTGCACCTGCAGTTACATACAGCTCCGGCCCCCTCGTCCTTTGGGGGCCGCCATGTTGCTGGCACCATGCATGCATGCAAGACCAGCAGCCACTTTCTGCGCATGCGTGGTAAAGACGGCTTGGTCTGTGGCCATGGCAACACCACAGTATATGGTCACAACAAGCGCTGTAGCCAGCGCATCACAACCTTTTCAATAGGGCAACATGCTGCTGAGTGCTGCTCAGTTTTCCTACACAAGCTCCTGCCCTGCTCTTACTCCTTGGATTTTGCCTTGATTTTGCTAGCTGGCCAGTCTGTTTCCTTCCTTTTTGCTCGCTCCGATACTGGCGCTTCAGTATCCTGTTCTCTCTGCATTTTCTACAGTAATGTGGACTTGCTTCCTAACTCATACTGGTGCCATCTTCTGGTTTGGGGTCAGGAGGTGGATTTCCATATCACACTTGCTGCCGGACCGACGGAAACCATTTACCAGCTCTAGCCTGGACCGCCAGCAACTTCGGCACTCAGGTATTCGGGAATTGCGGGGGGCTCACCTTGACAATATGGATGTAAGTATCATTGCCGTTTTGCCAACTAGTTTATGCTCATCTGGAATATTATCATAAGCTTTTATCAATTTTGCTGAAAAATAGTTCTCCCTCTTCAGCTAGAGGAGGTTAAACAACCTCTTCTTTCTCTGGTGCACATTCATTTTCGGAAATTCTTCAATATGGAGATTACTCTGGGGAATCACTAATGCAGGAACATGCATAACCACTAAAGAGCATATTTCTCCCCAATTTATTGGCAGCTTAATGTAAGTTCTGGATCCACAGGCTCAATAGAGGATCATTCGCACAGTAGTTCCTCCATTCATTCCGAGTACTTCAAACGTCTGCTTACATCCTTAATTTTCTCCAACTAGAATCAGGCCTTCATTCCTGAAGCATGCTGTTGCATTCTTTATTGGTATTATGGAAACCAGTCCTGCTTCATCTTCAACCCTCATTAGTAACTTGGCACACTTGGCCCATGACGGTTGGCACATGTCATTTACTATTTGCACTATACCTATTGATTACTTCTTCAATAAGTGTGTAGTGCAAGATAACATTCCTTCTACCCATCCTGTACTGGTGGCAATTTGTCCATATACCAATAGCTGAGGTCTCTCGTTGCATCCTGGTACTCCTGGTTTGCCCTCTATGTATGAACATCCCAGCGTCTTCATTTTTACAACCTTTACTTGTTCTCCATTCAGGGATGAACACATACGCACCTGGCTCGTCCAGCCTATCTCTTTCTCCATCTTTTGTGTTTTCACATAAGCATCTTCATATGGAAAATATCTTCCTGATTGCCATTTTAGGGTTCCCCATCTTCCTTAGAATTATCGTTTTGTTGTACACGCTGCTAGATGGCTGAGGCACTTTGCATCATGTGCAGTTATAATTCTTGCAATTAATGTTCTGGCTGCTTTCATGACATAAGGGATGAGATAACACATGGCACAGATTTCCTCTGATGTTCTCTTCCCCTCCTCTCTCATGTGCTGATACCACATATTATTCTTTAAATGGGCAGAATTATCAAGATATGCACCTATATCCTCATTATCTTTTCCAGCATCTCTTTCTGCTCTACCAATGTGTTAAAAAATATTAGGGAAAACATTGTTTGTACCTTTGCCAGGGATAATCATGGAAGTGTCATAACTTAATATTCCATCAGCAGTATCAACAGTTATCTGTTTTATCAGCAATTATCTGTCTAAATGTCAAATTAATAATTAGGAAGAAAATACAAATCAAGGTACAGAATGATAATACAATAATCAGTCCAAATGTACTGATCTTGCTGTTCGTCTCACAGGCATAGTACCTCTTTTACTCTGAAATATTCTCATTCACTAATGTTCTTTCAGTGTGTGCTTTAAGTTACTTTCATAAATGTTTTCCCTTTTTACAACACATATTGCTGACTAATCACAATAACAATTTGAAGAATTATAGGGCCATTTTTAGGATCCCCAAAAATGTGACAGCATCCACGTGTTGTCTTACTAAAGCTGGGAAGAATATAGGTGAAAAGAGCAGTAATAATGTGTGCAACATTACAGTTATGGGTTTCTTGAAGGGATATTTATATACACGTTATTGTTTTGTTTCTGGCACATTATTCCAAAAATTGCTATAATGTTTCAGGCAACATTCAATATGTTGTGAACTCTTTGTCTGTTCTTGTTAATGTATAATCTGCTCTTAGTTCAACTGAAAGAGTTTCTGGAACCACAGTCCATTCACTTCATATCAAGCTCTAAGAAGTGTCCTTTTGTTCCAGAATAAAAATCTGTTAATTCTTTGTCCTTGCCCTTGGTAACTGATCTGGTGTGCATGCGCAGAACTTATACTCTTGTTCTCTGTCATCGGCTTCTGGAGGGATATGGGTCTCTCCTTTGTAGAGCTTTATGTCATTCAGGTTCAGTCAGGCTCTTCTACGTTTTATTTTAACAGCTAGGTATGGTACTTCGATGCAGGGCTTATCCCAAGCACATGCAAAGCTTTGTGCGAACACTTGGCCCCCTGGATACAAACTGCTCTGTTTTAACAGTTTACTAGGATCATCAGTTTGGCTGTCTTCTTCAATCTTCTTTGACCCTTCCCTCTAATGTTTAATCTGTTGAGAAATAAAAAAACTCTAGCGGTCAGATTTGTCAAATAAACATGCATCTCATCACCAAAAGCCTTTGCTATACTATGGGGATCAGTTTCTTTTTGACTGGGAGGAGCAAGGGGTACTCTCATACAACATCCAATCACCAACTCATGAGGAGTTAGGTGGTGATCTGAACCAGGCTGGTTTCTCAATGCAAAATAAAATCAAGGGGCAGACAATGCAGCCACCACTTTTTTAAGGTAATCTTGATTTTGACTATCCTGTCTTTGAGGAGTCCATTTAATCTCTCACATACACCATTGGCCTGTGGGTGATAAGCAGACAGAAATGTGTGTTGTAAACCTTATAAATGGTTAATTTACAAAATGCTAGCCCATTGTCAGACCGCAGGACTTCGCACATACCTCTTGGAAAAACCTCACATACAAAGAACTTGGCAACACATGTGGCATCAGGATGCGTACATGGTCCTGCCTAAATCAATCTGGAAAAGGGAAAAACTAACACGAACATCTACCTATATCCATTGCATGCCTGAAACATATCCACATACTCTATATGTAGATGCTAAAAAGGACCATTAGGCCAAGAATGTGTGCCCTGCTCTAACCTTCTGGCATATAATGCTGTTCACAGTAAATTGTTCCACGTGTTCTAATACATTTGGCGAAAACCAGTCTTTTGCAATTGTGGCAGCAAGACTCTCTCTTGTCGTGTGTGCTGGCTAGTAAAGCAGTTCCAGTTACACCTTTAATAATGCTAGAGGTGTAAACAGCTTTCCATTTCTATCCTGTCTCCATAAAGCCTCAGTGCAGGATAAAGAACACCCCCGTTTTTTCAAAAAGATCCTGTTATTCCTGTGGTGCTCGACCTTGCAGCTCAATTAATTGTAAAATGGATAATATATTAAACCATTCCTTCATCATCATGCTTCTTCCTGAAAATTGTTTCACACTCTCTACACCAAAAACAGAAATGTTTGGAAAGTCTGCTGTTACCAGAGAGAAATCAAATCTACCCTTTTAGTATGGGCTGCGCATTTCACGACTGCAATAGCCAATGGAAACTTTAGTACTTGAATAAGCTTGTCCAATAGCAGTTCATGTTCCACTGGTGAGCCGTCTGCATAGAAGAAGCCCCTCCTTTTCCAGCATAACAGTCCTCCATGTTAATGTCCCATTGGCCGAGTCAGAGTACACTCTCAGTTCCTCATCCTCGTATCTCTGGAGTGCAGCGATGAGCGCCACTAATTGTGCCGCCTGTGCTGCCCATGTCCTAAAGTCGTTTTATGTGTAAGGACCGCTGTCACCACTACTCTATTTAAATGCAAGAATAAATAAAACCCTTCAATTTTTATCTGTCATTTTTGACACAGGAGCTGTGCAAATTCCTCTTTTTCATTCTTCAAATCCTTCAGTCATTTCCTCAGTTGATATGATCTTTTTCTTATCCACCTGCTTCCTTAAGTCCTTTTAAAAGTGGAGCGCAGCGATGAGTGCCACTAACTTTGCATCCTGTGCTGAACAATGCAAAGGAAACCTTGCACTTGTCACTACCTCAAATTCACCCTCTCGGTTCAGCTTTAGTATCATGTTCCAGTATGTCCTTCGCCTGTCGTTTGGTCAATTTTTGAGGAAGCATCAATAAAGAAAATCTCCCCACTGCGAGAGCATTTTCTCTAACATGGGGAATATCATTATAAAATTCAGTATGCGTTGTACAATCATCCACATAGTCCTCGTTTCCTACCAATTCTGCTACAAATGCCGCTGGATTCACTGCTCTGCATCTAACAATTTTAATCACTGAATTCAAAATAATCACCTCATATTTTGATGTTCTTTGTGTAGTCAATGTACTTTAAGGTTTCTCCAGTGTGGCAAATAAGGAATGCTCGACGAATAATGTCATTAAGCAACCTTGCTGCCTTTTCAATCACAAACACGGCAGCAACTAAACATTGTTCGCAAGGGTAGTGTGCTTGCATTACTGAGTATAATATCCCACTGTAATATGCGAATGGTTTGTGCCCATGTCCTAAAGTTGTTTTCTGTGTACGAACCACTGTCACCACTACTCTATTTGAATGCAAGAATAAATAAAATGAGTCTAGAAATGCATGGGCTACCAAACATTGCACAACACAGGCTAAAGTAGTTAGTGACGGCGGCTGTACTGCAGGAAGCACCCGCTGAGGATGAGCCCAGGGGTCGCGAAATGACAGAGCAAAGCGGGCCCTTGACGCAGAGCTCCTCCCCACATTCAAACGAGTTTGGGCTCTTCCTACTTAAGCCATTTTGCACGTGCACCTGCGCACGCGCACCTGTCGCAAGTACTGTTTAAGTACTGCTTGGCTGCCACGGCTGCTCCTTCGGCTGCTCCTCTGCTGCTTTTGCTGCTTTTGCTGTTGGACCCTTTAAGGAGGTGAATTGGATTCAAGCACAAGCACTTTGTGAACCTCGTTGACTTTGACTTTGTGGACTTTGTGGACGTTGTGGACGTTGTGGACTTCGTGGACTTCGTGGACTTCTTTCTCCATTTACTGATACACTATTTTATTTCTTTTTAGAGCTCCTCCCCCCATTCAAACGAGTTTGGGCTCTTCCTACTTAAGCCATTTTGCACGAGCACCCGCGCGCGCGCACCTGTCGCAAGTACTGTTTAAGTACTGCTTGGCTGCTTAGCTGCGCAGCCAGCGGCGACGGTGCCCTTTATTATATTTATTATTTTTTTTAATTTATTGTACGTTTTATTCTTCTAATTGGTTTTGGGAGCGTTGGAAATTGCATGTTAATCTGTGCCCCCTAAAAAGCCTGTTTGTTTGTTTTGCTGTACCAGTGTGTACTGTGTTGTGTTACTAATTATAACTTTCTTTACAGGCCAGTACACACGTTCTTTCGTGCTAGTACACGCTTATGGCGTATTTGTTAACAACGGGTATGCCCTTAACTTTACACCAGAAGGGGCTGACTATACCATTCGCACGCCTCTCGTGCTTATCTCGTAAGACCATCACTGTCTCTCCTGTAAATACGTTGGTCAGCACCAAAAGTACAACCGTGCTAGCTCTGCCTGGGTCAAATACTGAAGTCCCAACAGATGCACACACCACATTTCTTCATGAACCGATAGCGCAGGTTCAATCAAAGTTTGATGCAAATCTGGCTGTGCTCCCTTTATCAGATAATACTATGTTGCACACTCCTCTGCTGCGCTTTTTCACCAAAGGAAAGCTTCTCGACAGTTGGCGAGGCCCCTAACTTCCTCTCCGTGTTCTTACCCTGATCTCTCAATTCATGCTAGCCACTGTGAGTCTCAAAACTCTTTGTTCACAGATCCACATGGTCTAATAGTTCTTATTTCAGGCACTTCAGGCACAGAGTCCCCCCCCTAGCCCTCCATCCATTTCCTTTGTTTACCCCACTCCCAGAAGAGTGCAGGTTCAAGATACACAAGAGTGTTCCCCTCGGAGTCTGGTGGAAGATTGCATCTCTCCAAACATGCCTATCTCCCTCTCCCCCTGCACATTAGAAATGTTTGTTGAGGCCTCTATTGCTGACCCTCCTGTGCTAAAAATCCCCCCAGCCCAAAGTGTGCAGACTGTGCCTCCGCCTTCTACATTGGAAGCTGTATTAGCGGTGGCTCCTGCCCTCCTTCCAGTGCTTGATGTCACCCTAGCCGCTATGCAGCTAAATCTGCAAAGTCTGTTCAAACTATTTGAAGGACTAGATGCAAAAGTAACAGAACAATCGGCGCAAGCCCATCAAATCTTGTCTTTATTAAAAACCCTGGTTTGCCACCCCAAATCGAATCTGCATGGTACTCCGACTGCAGATAAAGCTTCAGGCCAAGAGGTCTCAATCATTACTATTGGCTTGCCCGGACCTCCGCCTTCCATCCATTTGCCCATTTCAGCTCTTCCTGCATTTGCTGACATTATCACTCCAGAGGGTCGTGTGAGTGCTCCCATTGGCCCTGCTCCTTCAAATTAGTCGTGGCCTACCCTCCCGCCTTACCCACGTGCTTCTGGGCCCCTTCCTACCCCAATTTCTGTGACTCTCACGAATCTCACCAAGGAAGGGAATAGCATACCTTGTTTACCGGTTATGAGAAAAAGAAAAAAGGCCTTGAAGGTGTCTCACCCCGCAACCAAGAAAAACCCCAAACACCTCACACTGAGGGTTCCGAAACAAACAATGAAAACCTTCTTTCAAACTTTGAAACCAGTGTCGGTGACAACAGACGACGTGCAAGTCACTCAGTGTTCAGTGCCTCTGCTAGTCCCTGCACTCCCGATGCCAATAACTGCTCCTGCTTTGCCATCCACTGCTAGCTTCGAGAAAACTGGTCCACCTGTGCAGGCGCTCACAGCACCTTTGGCAGTGCTACCATTAAAAGAGAACCTGCCTGCTCCACCGTTGTCACAGGGCCTTTTGGAGACCCTTCCCAGGCCCTTTGCTCCAGTGGTACAGCCAGCGTCTAGTATCACAGCGGCTTCGTTCTACCCTCCCTTGGATGCGCTAATCCTCGAATTAGATTTGGCAGCTGCGCGAAAGCAACCCATCCCTGATAAAAGCTCCATGGGCCTTGTTGAGAGCGATAACACCATGACCCCTGTTACCAACTCGAGATCCAAAACTACTTCTGAACTCTCAACCACTCAAATACGTGAGGCGGTGGATGCATCTTTAGCATCCTGTACCCAGCCCATCCTCTCTATTCCACCCCACAAGCCATGTGAAATAAATTCGAATTTGCACCAATGGCTCCTCCCAGGTCCCTTGCCAATGATAGCTGGCATTCCTCAGCATTCTATGTTATCTCTCATTTTACCTCAGGCTGCTCCAGCCCAGCGCATGGAAATGCCTAGACATAAACCTACCGATGCTCCTAAGCCTGTTAATCTTCAGCCACAAAATGACTCGGCATTGATAACCAAACCCCATGCCCTAGCCTCCCGGAAATGTCACTCATTGATTTTAAAATGTCAGGGGGTGGGGTGCTTGGCACCTACGATCTCAATCGATGTAGCGTGCTAAATATTTTTTCCGAACTAGTGGAACTCGAAGATATTTGTTCAAGTGACATGGAACAAATTTAATTTATCTCCGAGAACACTTGTTCGGTTGTACAATTGTGGATATCTTCGGGAATCGTTCTAAATACTGTGTGGAAGTCAAAAATGCTATTGTTTGACATGGGCTTTTTACTAGTACAAGATCCAGCACGTACGAATGTGGGAACCGATGTAAAACAAATGGCTTCTTACACCAATTCGATTGAATCAACTGTAAATAGCATCTATGGTGCTCAGTCTCACATGTCATAACCATCAGTGACATTGAAAGAATGCCTCATTACTGTTGCTAGTTGGAACACCCGAGGCCACGCACATTTTCCAACTTCCATTGCTGTTTTTTCGACTGTATTTGATATAATAGCACTTCAAGAAACTTGGCTTTTGCAAACCCCAGCATGGAATAACTATGAGATAGTTCTACTTCCAGCTATGGCTGGCCAAAAGGGCCGACCGTCATCAGGCCTACTAGTGGGAGTAAATATGTCTAGAGGCTTTGCTATCCAGGCCTGGGCCTCGGTATCGGTTTTTATTCAGCTTGTAAAAATCTCATGCCCATTGCATACTATCGCACTAATCAACATTTATCGTAACCCTCTTGGGCTAACTGATATTGGGCCTCATTACAAATCAGGCGGTCCGGAAATAACAGTGGCAGTAAACTCGCCGCCACCGCTGTTTCCGGACCGCCTGATCCCGAATCCTGCAGGCGCGAGGTGATGTTCCCGCCAGGTCTGAGCTGGCGGGATTAACACCGCCCGCCTGCAGGCGGACGAGGAAACACCAGCAGCATTACGAGATGCCGCCGGTGTTTCCATGATCCCCATTCCCACGCTGGGCTCGTAATGAGGCCCATTGTCTTCTATGCGGGCCTGACTAGACTTCTGGATTTGGTACTTCTCTCTACAGACATTACGGACACCCTTATTGTGGGAGACCTCAATTTAGATTGTCTCCATCCTAAAGGGAAAACCACCATTGATAAGGTTAAGTGGTGGTCTTCCTTTATAATGGAATGCAATTTCCACATGACCAATGGTGCAATACAAGGTGATATCCGAGCCCAGCTAACGTGGCAAAGAGGGTTGGTATACACTACAATAGATTATATGTGTACTCATACCAACATAACTGGGCAGATAAAATCTTTCCAAATTATCCCTCAGGTGCATAGTGATCACCATTTGCTGGTTCTCACAATAAAATGGAATTATGTAGCTCCTCACAACTCCTACTATTCGTCTGAGCTGGTGGTCAACAATGCTAAGACGCATTTTCGCTGGTCAGTTAATAACTTATCAGCCTTATCCCATTTGGTCATTTCGAACAATAACTCCGATAATCCATAACAGTACACTAATCTTCTAATCACATTCCGGCATTTAGCGAAACATGGCAATCAAACAGAGACCCCCCACAAACACTCTTTCAATCCTCCAGTCAAAGCTAGAAAGACTGAATTCCACCGTGAAAAAAGGGTAATCTGTAAATTAAATCAGGCTAATTGCATTTAGGAATTGAGAGCAGCCAAATGCAGATACCGCAATTGGATGCGTCAACATCGAGCACATATACTGCAAAGGGATAGTGAGCACATGCTCAGACTAATAGCGAACAAAAATACAGCTGAAACCTGGGTTATCTTCAACCAATGTGCCCACAAGAGCCAGAGTGATTTACAGGTTCTTAGTGTATCTGAGGCCCAGTGGATCGAGCACTACACCAATCTATATGCGGATCCGTCCTTTGTGCATCAGGCCCAGTTATCTGATAGCCCTCAGAGTTGGTCTCTTGAGTGCTGCCCGCTTATTCTTGAGGGTTACATTAAACATATTAGCTCTTCTAGAGCCAAAGGCCCTGATGGCCTTAGCAACTTTATGTTTAAATTGAATGTGGGCTAAAATCTTGAACAAGCTTTTTCAAAACATTATTTTCTTTCGTAACATTCCACACTCAGGGAAAACCTCCATCATCGTACCAATCCACAAGAAGGGTGATCGTACCCTTCCCTGCAACTACAGGCCTATTGCCCTTTTAGATGCTCCAGGCAAGCTGTTCTCCAAACTTATCCTTTGGGATTTTAACATATGGACTAAAGCTGCCCATACAAGAGACCCCTTTCAGATAGGCTTTCTTGCTGGCCAAGGTCAAACATCAATTTGCTTTGTTTTAATGCTATTAAATCCCAAACACAAAGTTCCAAACAAGCACTATATTTTGCTTTTGTGGATCTTCATACGGCTTTTGACGCCATTTCTCGTCCCATTCTTTTTGCCAAACTCACCAGAGATAAATGCCCCCGGACATTACAGCAAATTATTCAATCACTTCATTGCGAGACATCTGTGCGCATTAGACTAAATCTAGAAGGTCTATTATCTAGGGCCATTCCAACCGCCTGCGGCCTAAAGCAAGGCTGCCTCTTGGCATCCGCAATCTTTAATTATTTCATGTATGATGTGCGTCAGGTTTTCGAGGCAATATCATCGGACTCACCCAAAATAAACAACCATAAAATTCAGACTCTTAAGTATGCTGACGATTTGGTGTTAATTTCCAAAACCCTGTGTGGCCTTCAAAAACTACTTGATGGTTTTAACAGCTACATATTGGCTGACGAACTGCGGGTTAACACTGCTAAAACCCAAATTGTCATTTATAGACCACATAACACGGCTCGATCCACGTCATGCTGGTCTATTAACCAAATAAAATTGGCTACGGTATCGAGTTATGTTTATCTGGGTATGATCTTTGATGGTAGTGCCTCAGTTGTTGCTCACTTGGATGTTATGAAGTGTAAACTTGATTCGCCCATCTCACAGACTAAAATCATAATGCACCGTTTTGGTGCTTTTACTATGAAACCGGCAGTACTCTATTGGAAACAAAAAGCGACTCCATGTATTCCATATGGGCTTGTGTCACAATCACCCTGGCAGTCAGGAGCCTTAGATAGGCTAGAAGGTAAATTTCGGAAAACAATTCTTCAACTTCCACAATGCATCCCAATAGTTTGGGTGCGTTATGAATTAGGGCTAACCTCCCTGAATGCCCAATACCAGTGGAGAACTTGTGCCCTCCTTCGGAAATGTCTGATGCCTAATCGGGAATACAATGTTTTGCAATTCCTGTCGAATTATATTTTTCACACTACACATCATTTTGTTAAGCAGTGGTTACGTGCCATTTATTACATTCTAGTGGAAGCGGATGCATCTCTTAATATGCTTTTGACAAATCCCGACAAAGTAAAACAGCTAATTTATCCTAATGATTGGATCAAGACTCGATCCAAATGTCTACAATACAAATCTGCAATACCTGAAAAATTTAGGCACAAAAAGTTGGGATATATAGAACCATATCTTCTAAAGTTCCTTTGTAAAAAAAATACGATCAGGTATTCTGAGGATGCGTCTGAATTTATGGTATACTCGCGAACTACTTGCTCAACGCAAGAGTTGCGAGGGGGTTGTAACTTTCTGCAGATACTGCCTAAACACTAAGGTCACAGAAACCCTAGAACACATTTTATTGTCTTGCCCAGCTCTAGTTCAGGAGCACCTGAAATATTTCTCTTGTCATTGTAGCTAATTGGGGAATTTAGATCCAGTACAAAGATGGTCCACTTTACTGTGCACGACAAAGGTCTCCTTACAAATTGCAATTGTCAACTTTCTCTATGCAGTGAAATTGACTTGTTGAAGAATTGTGTGTTTACCTACTAGTACCTTTTACTTTTGTGTGTATCTCGTCAACTTTTAATTTGTTTGATGTTTTATATTAATTCAATAATTCTTTCTTCTTTTTTTGTCTTTTAATGATTGCTAGATGAGTAGTATTCATATTATGAAAAGTGTGTTAAATTGTACCTATCATTAATTGCATGTAAAGTCTTATATTGAAAAGTTGATTTATTTCAATGATATCAATAATTTTTTTTTAAAAAAACTCTTCATTATTATCTAGTATTCCTGACATAGGAGCTGTGCAAATTCCTCTTTTTCATTCTTCAAATCCTTCATTAATTTCCTAAATCAATATTATCTTTTTCTTGTCCACTTGTGCTTCCTTAAGTCCTTTTAAAGGTGGTCCAATATATGTACTGCAGTCAAAGACCCATGCCCTACAATAATTACACAAGCCTTCACTTTGTTGCATATCTTTTAATGTCTCATTTTTATGAGTTTCTTTTAATCGTGTCTGCCATCTCAGCTGTCAGGTTTCTCCAGCCTTGAGAGATCAACTGTCCTATATATCAGACCTCTTCCTGACAATATTATAACTTTTCTTTGCCTACTGTATATCCTTTTATATCCTTTTTCTGCCAATATGGTCATGAGTTGTACTTAGTCTTCTCTACATCTTGCTCCCGTCTCACAGCAAACTAATACATCATCTCTATATACAATCATTGCACTCTCAAGCTGCACATTATCTCGGTCCATCTGATGGACTCTATTAAACATTGAGGGGGACTCACAGTACTCCTGGGGCAAACAAGTGTGTTTTAGACACTGATTTCTACGCGTAAATGAGGTCAAATCCTGTGAGTCCTCATGAAGGGAAATTGAGAAGAACACGTTTTTTACATCCATTACTGTAAAATACTTGTCTGTAGATGGAATCATTCACAATATTGTAGCTAGATTCGGAACTAAAGGAAATTCTGATTCGATGATATTATTAAGAGGGTGGAGATCCTGAATGAAATCTCTATGACCCCCCCTTTTGATTTCTTTACAGGGTACACAGCCGTGTTGCATGGGGAATCAGAAGGTACCAATATTCCTTATGGTCAGGAGTACATGTGCTTTACTTCCTACCATCCCCTCTTTCCATCCTTCTCCTGTGAGTATCTGTCCATATACTAACAGTTGAGGTCTTTCCAAGCATCTTGGGATCCCACCTATCTCCCTTTTGGCCTTGCCTTGGGCACGGTAATTCCTTTTGTGTCACTATTCTAGCTTTGCCCCTTGTTTGGTCCGTCAGGAATGTATTCTATGGTCTTGTCGGTGCTCTAGTAGTCGTCTATCATTTCTTGAGTCTTGAGGTAACTATTTTCATACAGGAACATCTTCTGTGACATTCATCCTAATGTGGCAGATCTCCCTTGAAATCGACCCCTTGTGGTGCAGAGAGCTAAGTGCATAAAGCATTGTGCTCTAGCTGCTGGAAATTCTGTGCCTATGCATGTTATGGGGGCACTCATGGCATAAGGGATGAGAGAGCATACATAGAAAGTCTCCTTTGTTGTTTCTCTCCCCACCTTGGGCATGTGCCGATAACACATGATGTTAGACAAATGGGCTCAATCTGAAATGTAAGCATTTATTTGCTCATAATCTGTATCTGCGCTTTGCCTGAGTCTTTTTACTTCTCTGGCAGTGCTACTCTTTTGACCAGATATGGTTTTCATAATGGCAAGGATAGGGGTTTTGTTAGCAGGCATAAAAGCTTTTGCATCATATAACACAATCTTTTGTAGTGCAGTGAGGGTAAAGAGGTAGAGACAGCAAAAGGCAAAACATGTCAACACAATAAACCTTGCAGTAGCTTCAATGTTTTGTACTGCAGCACTTCTTTTGTATTGTCCATAGAGTCCGTGAAACCATTTGAAAAGTTCTTTAACATACATTATCATTGCTGTGTTACGCTAGTCAAGCTCTCCTACAGTAGTATTGGGTCAATGCTTCAAGAAACAATAGTTCCCAAATGAATCGAATGATGACACTGTTAAATAGTGTAATGACAGGTGTATCACCTCATGTTAAGGCTGGGTAGGTGTGCACCAGGTAAAGAAGAAAAGCATAAAAGAACAAGTTAGGTGGTATCATTAGTTCAAATGTTGTGGCAATCTAAAAGTGCGCCTTTAAATATGTGCAGGTATAAAATAATTTGCCACAAGTCCATACTTTTACAAAGAATACCTAGCGTGTGAGAATGACAGTGTACCTATTCTAGCTGTTCACTTTGATCTTGTCTGACTCTATTCTGTGATCTTGTTTGCATGTAATGTAGTGTTTCTTCCTCTTGTTGTTCTTCTTCTTGTCTTTGATCGTCTACGAATTGGGGCAAAGGGGTCTCACCTCTGCAAGGCTTGATGTCTCAAATAAAGTTCCAGGCCTTTTTACCAGCAAGCTTCACAACCTTGTCTGTCGCCTGCTCTACTACATAGGGCCCTTTAAACCTGGGCTAGGAGTATCTGGTCGCCAGGACAGAGTAGTGGTTGCTTAAGCAGTTCAGAGTCTGTTATTTGGGCATTATCTTTTTCAACCATCATCACCAGGATGACTGAAGCTGTTGAGATAGAAAAGATGCACTAGTCATAATTGAAGCAACATAGTCATGCATTTCATCTGCTAGGACAGTAGATGTACCCTGGGCAACTGTCAGTGCTCTGGTGGGAGGAGCAATTGGGAGTCCCGTCCTGTCCTCATCTCATGTGGGGTTAAATATTTGTTGTATCCCGGTTGATTGCGCAATATGAACAAGGCTAAGAGAAGGCAATGGAGCCATCCCTTATTTAACATTGCTTTTATTTTGGCAATTTCCTCTTTGAGTAAGCCATTAAGGCATTCACAATTCCTGTTTTCTCGCAGATGATAAGCGCAGGAAAATGTGTGTGGACCCCAGCAGGGTTGTGAGGTGCTCAAATATCTTGTTTAAAAAGTGAGGCACATTGTCTGAAGACCTTGAACCCCCCATCATGTTAACACCTCTCTGACGAAGAATTTAGCCTCACTCAGGGCGTTGGGCTGTGAGCATGGACCAGCTTCAATCCAGTGAGAAAAAGGGCATACGACCACAATCATGTAGCAGTACACTTGGCAGACTTGGATGATATCCACATAATCTACATGGAAATGTTGAAAAGGCCAGATAGGGCGCAGTATTGCTCCTCGCATTATGTGCAAAGTGTGTCCCACATTATACTTTTGACAAACAATGCAAGAATCCATAAAAGTCGTGACACATTTTAATTTTGAATGTTCCTTGGGCAGAAGGCCAGATGTTTAGGGCAAGGATATTTTGAGAATCCTAGGGGTATTCTCCAATGTAGACCCTGAAATACCTCTATTCAGGTGGCCAGGGAAGGGCTGTTGCTCTCGGATTAAAACCCTGGGATTGGACGAGGGAGGATCAACTGGGTAGGGGAGCCATGTGTGGTTCTCATGGGAGTACCCTAGACGAGACATGGTATGCCCCCTTTCCAGTTATCCATCACCCTACTCTCCCTCAGCCTTTATGGGATATTGCCATTGCTGTCCTGTTTCCCCCTCCCCATTTCCGACATGTACAGAGAGAAAGAGAAGGCATCCGGGAACAGGGTACAGGGAAAAGGGAATCAAGCACATTACCCTGTTTTCTATAACAACATGTTTTTCTCCTTTTCCTGACAGTAATTTACCCAAAATTACCTGCAATACCTAGGCAACACTACAACTCTCATAATTCCCTTTCCCTAGTGAGTTACCCCTTTACGAGGATGAGTCAACCAGGAGTGATGAAGAATACCCTTAGGGATTACATTGAAAAGAGGAAGGCACAAACAGATTTAGCCCTACCTACTCTATGGCCATGTCTCATTAACAAGGCCAAGCAGAGTCAGCCATGGAATTTCAATCAGCAACACCTCAAGCTTGTTAACTGCCCAGCAAAGTATTAAAGGTGGGGCCAGAAACAACAACTCGAATGAGCTTGGGTTGAACTGTGAACCAGGAGTGCCAAGAAGCAGGAAGCAGCAGTAGAACAATTCTGGAGAGTCCAGAGGAGAGCGGAGCAGCAAAGTGCTGGCCCAGTATGCGTGAGGAGCTGCAGCACGGCTAGGGAGCCGTGTCTTCTGAGAGCCAGAGAAAGGCAGACTGCAGCCTGCTGGCTGTGTTCAGTGAAGTGCTAATTTTCCTGGGCAAGGTATTGAAGCCCAGGTGTCAGAGGGGCAGCGGAAGAGACCCCGTCCCAACACTGACTGAAGCAGAATCCTAACCTGAGGAGAGCGATAACCGGTGAGTTACTAATGTGGAGAGAAACCCGGTGCGCGTGTGTAATTGAAACAGTAAAGATAGAAAGTATGCGAAGAGCACGAGAGGGAAACATTCTAACACCTTGAATCTCCCAAGATCAATGGAAAGAAAAAGATGCTGCAGAGGGGGAGCTAGCGAACTCGGAGCAAAATTGAATTGTTGAAATGAAGACAAAGATGAAGGGCATTCGTTTAGTTTAATTTATTATTTGTAGAGGACACCTAACCCTGAGGTATCTGGGCACTTGGACTTAGGAAATGTTACAGGTACATTCATAACGATACAGTTTGGCCCGAGTTTGTAGGCAAGATTTGCAATCAAATCAGCATACCACCGTCAAAAATATACAAGTTTGTTGACATGGGTTACAAGTTAGTCAATGTGCCAATCATCAAGAAAATACAGGTTTGTTTACAGAAGTTACGAGTTGGGTCACATACCCGGATCGGAGTACAACAAAGCTGCTACAATAGCAGAGTATTTCATGAAGATCAGTAGTGGATGCAGTAGATCAAAGGTTTAATTTTGCTGGGCAAAGAGCCATTCTTTCACTTTGGATCTAAAGGTCCAGAAAGAGGGTTCAGCCCTGATGGCAGTCGCTAGAAAGTTCCAGCGTGTAGCTGCTAGCAAAGGAAACTAGATCCACCTGCTGTTTTCAGTTTGTATTTAGGGATGTTCAGACAGTGTGAATAGAAGGATCTAGTGGGTCTAGAAGGTATATTCCTACTGAATTTGACAGCCAAATATTTAAGGGCTGTGTTAGTCAGATATTTGTGTGTGATGAATAATATGCGCAATGAAATCCTGTCGCGCACTATCAAAGAGCGTCTCGTCTGATGGCCGAGATGTGATTCGAGCGTGGAATATTTAGTGCAGATCTGAGATCATTGTTCTGAAGAACTTGTGATTTATTCAAGTTGCGTGCAGAATACCTTAAGAATAAGGTGCTACAGTAGTCCTAGTTAGATAAGATCAGTGCCCTAGCAAGCGTAAGTCAGCTGTTGGTGGACAAATAAGGTTTGCAGGCATTGATCAGCTTATTGGTTGAAGTTGTGAAGTTGTGGTTGAAGCTGTGTTGTTAACTAGTATTTTAAGGGAGAGTGCAGAGTCAAAGTTGACGCCCAGAGTTTTAACTTCATTGGCCACTTTAACCCCTTAAGTGCCAAGGATGAGGTATCTCGTCCTTGGGATTACCTCCCTGTTGCTAAGGACGAGATACCTCATCCTTGGCACTTAAGGGGTTAATGAAACAGAAAATGTTAGAAGGCTTTGAATGGCAAAATACCAAAATCACCAAAAAAGACCTTGGCACTGGGGGGGGGGGGGACCCATGGCAGTGGCTTTGTCATTTTGACCTGTGTATCACGAGTCCATTCTGCACTATACTTGAGTATTTTATCTTGATACTGTGGAAGAGACTTGCACAAGTGCTTAAGGGGTGTGTACGCCATGGTGGCACGTCACCTTCTGACTACTAATACTTACTTGACCTAAAATCAGGATTTTTTGAAACGTTTTAACCAATTGTATATTTGTCAATGACCATTAATTTTCACTTTTTTTTTTCAAATCCACAATACATTTCTGGCAGCCTATCCGGGTCACCAGCATTAACAAGAGCGTGCTCCACACACCGCCGACACTGTGCTCTCCGCCTTCAAGGGCCAACCTACAATTCTCTCATGTGCTCATCAACCGTGCCCAAAAGCATATACTCTCTACAACGGTTCATTCATCATCTCGACGGGTTAAAAACCGTCACTTTTCTTGTTTCTCAACTCTGTCACTCCTATGTCTGTGCCCCACCACGGGTCTTCACTTCCACCACAACTCTCTGTGTCCTATGTGCCAACCCTATATGTGACAACACACCGCTAAGGAAAGGTCTTAATACTTCAAATGTACCCTTACAAATCTCGCAACACCCCAGAACACAACAATACAGACATTATAAAATATATAACATATATATGGCCATCTTCCTGTCCTTTCAATCACAGGGATTCTCAACAAAAATGTGGTTCTTCTTCTATACCATTGCATAGGATAACATCTCTGTGAGATAAATTAAGAAACCGCCTTCTGTGATCTAAGGGAGCTACGCTACTGCCTAGACACAGGATTTCCAAATACACGTCATTCATAACTAAGCTATCTGCCAGGAACAGGTATCCTTTTTATTTTATTTTCTTATTTTTCATCCATAAACCAAGCAAGTGCCTAGAATACAGGCATACTTTTTCTTTTCATAACCTTAAGCTAAACTCCTGGAAACAGGTATCCTTCACAATAACACTAAACGAATGACAAATAACAGCTTTTCCTCCCCACTGTTTGTACTGTGGCTGAGACTATACTTACACTCCATGGATCTGCTGAAGTCCTCGGGCACCGCTTTTCCCCCAATCTGCCAATCTACCGTCCAGTCTGCTGGGCGTCCCACGGAGAGTGGGCAGGAATTTCTCCAAGGCGGCTCCTGACAGCCTCTCAATATCCATGCGTGGTTTTCAATCCGGTCCTTGCGTGTCGCAACGCTCTTCTGGGACACGGCGGGACAAGGTGGTCTTATAGCCAAGGGGTCTTAGCAACCATCCTCTCGAATACCACCTGTAATGGTGGTCAGGAGACTATTTACAGCCTCCCAATTTACACGCAAGAGGAACTGGACTCTGGAAATCCCCTGCACCAAGAATGGAAGGCCCAGCCATTAGACAAAGTTCAATTGTCTTTGTTGCGAATTCAAATGACCGGGATTGCAGCATGAACAACGTAACATTCTTCACACGCTCTCGGTGTCCAGGTGATTGTCAGCTGGTTTTGTTAGTGCGTGACATCACAAAATGAAGTTACATCTCAAAAACGTAACAAAGGACCAGTTTGGGTATTGAGGTGAACTACATATCTGTTCTATAATGGATTAGTATACTTATTGGATAAACTATATTTGGTGGCTATCATATCCTGAGACCACCTCCAAAAGTATCAAATGTAGAGTTAAAGGTTAGTGAAAAGTGGTTGGTCAATGCAACCTAGTGTAAGCTTAGGATGAATGGTGAACAGGGATTCGACAAAAAGGGGCTTCTCAGCCTTGGTGTCTTGAGCAGACACCAGGTCGAGTGTGACAACTCAAGGTAGTGGGAACAACTCCGAAGGTGCTGCGTGTTCCCAATAAGTTAACCTTCTCCAATCTCCTAAGACGTGAGACAAACCGTTTGCCTTTGAACCTGTATTACATTTGTATCCTACTGACTTCAGCTCTATGGGAACAGGAATCCCTATCTAACCTACATTAATAGTCACTGCCTGGCAGGTGCAAGTCACATGTGTAGAGACCATGAAATGGAGCCTCTCTACCTGTAATTATGTTGATTTTAGCTTGGGTTTCATGCAGGTGCTCCGTCCCTCTGTTATCTGTAAACATTCCTTCTCTCTGTGTCATTAGCTATCGGTGCACAGTGATTGCACTGGAAGCCTGTCCTACCAGCCTTAACTGAATCAGCCTGTTGGCTTTCTTTGCGTCTTGAAATCTCAAAGCTTCTCGCATTTACTCCAATGTACCTGTGGCTTCCATCTTGATTTGCATGGCTGCCCATGTTAGTTGCGTTAAGCATCAGAAAACTGTTCATATATGTTATTGTGCATCTTGTGGTTTTGTTCTCAGCAAAAGAGTATACGTGTGTCAGTCCTCTAGCTATGTGAGTCATAAACATATCCTTTGGGGATACCTGCAATAAACTAAAATGTCTGCGTAGCTTCGTGCATGGATGCGTATTTGCTTCATGTCTAACGTATCTATGTCATGATGTCAGTCGTGACGTTATCTGCTCCCTGTCAGTCAACTTGCTCTATTGATTACAGGCTGGTGTCTTCTGTGACATCATCTGGGTATGGTCTGAATGGGTGTCTGAATGATTAATGTCTCTCACACCTACAATACATCAATGATGAAGGAGAGGAGGGGGCTACAAACAAAGTATATCTCTCCATTCTCTTTCAACGGGTTGAGAGAGGGATGGGCATTATGAGGGCTATGTTTAAGTCCCTCCCTTCAACCAATTCCACAATGAATCTGAAACGTGTCTGAACACAGCCCATTAACAAGAACTTGAGCTTTAGATTCATTATATAAAGCAGCAAAGAGGCTCAAACATGTAGGTCCAAAAACTGGTAGAGAAATGATTAGTACACTCTATCAAAAACCTTTTCGGCATCAATGCCTATAGCTGCTAGTGGATCTGAGCGATATTTACAAAGGTGAATCACGTCTATTATTTCCCTCGTACTATCAGAGCTTTGTCTTCCCCTAACAATTCTGCTTGGTTATTATGCACTAGTTGCGGTATAAGTACCCCTAAACTTGAAGCACATTTTTTTGTCAATATCTTGATGTCAACATCCAACAAGCAAATCAACCTATAATTAGCACAATCAACATGATCTCTGCCAGGTTTAGGAAATAACGTAATTCATGCCAAACCCATGGACTCTGGTATCATGCCCTTCTCTACAATATTCACATAAACCTCCCTCAGCAACGGTATTAACAATTCCTGAAACATACTATAAATTCCATTTGTAAAACCATCCATACCCAGGCATTTGCCTCTTTTTAGGATAACTATAGCTTCAAATATTTCCTCATTTGTGATGACAGATTCAAGCTCACTAAAGTCAGTGACACCCAATCTGTGTAGGACAATACCCTCTAGAAACCTATAGGTATAATTTTCCTTGCAGCTGTGAAAACCCTTATACAAATCAATATAGAATTGTTCAAAAGCCTTAAGAATGTCCTAATTTTTCACCAAAATTGCCCCATCAGCCCGAACAATGGACATTATTTGCTTTTTTGACTTTAAAGCTGATTAGCAAACTACGTACCCATTTTCTCACCATACTCCCAATATGTGTGTCTAATATAAAATATGTCTTGCCCCACTTTATTGGTGAGCCAATGATCTAATGCCAACCTGGCCCTCAAAACATTTGCATTATGTTCGGTTGACGGACAGTGAATTTTAGTGCATTCTCCTTCCTCAAGCTTTTTGTCCAATTCTTACCCTTCCGACATTTTCATTTCCTTTCTGTGGGACGCGAAACTCATAATTATGCCTCGATTGGAACGCCTTGAAAGCGATTAAAGAACAAAGATATCGAGTCTCTATTCTCAGCCCCATAGTGTCTGAACACCACCTTAATAAGTTGCACGAAAGCCAAATAATAAAATTGTTCAGTCGCAATACTGGTTCCTTAGGCCTCTCACCCAACGAACAATCCAAGACAAAGCTAAGATCAGAATGGTCATAAAGCACTACCCACTTCAGCATATATCAATCTCGAGAACAATGATCGTGAAATCAAATAATAATCTATGCATGAAGATGTACGATGAGGGGCTGAATAAAATGTCTACTACCTCGTTTTCGGATTTAAGCACCTCCAAGAATCTACCAAACTCCATGTATTAAGTGCGTTTGGCACTTTTCCGGCAGTATTCAAACTCTGCAATGTACCACAAGAGGATCTGCCTAATGTGGAATCTAATGGCATATCCAAGGCTCCAAACTAACAGGAAGGACTGAAGGTGTTTGAAGAGGTCCGGATTGTGCCCTCTCAGCAACTACACAAATATACAATCGTACAATCGGATCCTGACACCTCTAAACTGTTTCCAGAAAGGGATTTA
This sequence comes from Ambystoma mexicanum, assembly GCF_040938575.1. Classification (NCBI taxonomy): domain Eukaryota; kingdom Metazoa; phylum Chordata; class Amphibia; order Caudata; family Ambystomatidae; genus Ambystoma; species Ambystoma mexicanum. The sequence continues at coordinate 718,047,773 of NC_090921.1, forward strand.
AGTGTCCAGGGAGGACACCACCTGTAAGAGCCCTATCAAAGTCCCCACCTATTAAAACATCATAATTTTGAAGACTTCATACTAACCTATCTAATTCCACACAAAACAATATGGTTCATATTTGGAGCGTAAATAATTATGCAAAATTAATGGATTATCCTCCAGTATTACCTTTGCAAACATATATCCCCCCTCTTTATTATCAATTGTCTGCATGAGTCTAAATCTTTATGAATTAGGATTCTTACAGCATGAATGAAAACAACTGGCGATTTCTCTATCATACGTTTTATTCAGTAAGTATTCTCGGTCTTTACCAATAATATGTGTTTCCTGTAAGAAGACAATGGGCCTCAATACGAGGGTTCTGGTCTGGTAACAACCATGCTGGTAGGCCTACCGGCACCATTATTACCGGACCGGCATACTCAGAGTCTGCAGGCAAGTGCTGTCCCGTCCACCAGGCCTAATCTGGCGGGTGAGACGGCACCAGTCTGCAGACTTTCCGGGAAGCACCGGCACCATTAACGGCACTATTAACCTATAGGACTCAAAGGGAATGGCGATTAACATTTTTCCAGCGCCTGACTTCCGGGAACACCAGGGTCATAAAACCCCAGTGTTTCCGTAGAGCCTGGCGCCAGAAAAATGAACGAATCCGGCGGCAGCCTGACGGTTTTACCGGCACGGCTACCACCGGACTCATAACGAGGCCAAATATCTGATTATTTTTCTTTAAGCATGTTCATAACTTTTTCCTATTACTTGGGCTATTCATTCCTTTGACATTTGAGGACAAGAACTTACATGGGGTTGTCATCAAGAGAAAGTAAAAAAGGAAAATGTGTATTCATGTATCAGGCAACACAATAGCCATATTATCATTCTAGCTTGGCTCAGTGGGGGGGTGTAATGACTCAGTTGTAAGACTCAGACACAGGGGTTGTTAGGGTGATTGCTGTAGACTTCTATTAACAAAAAAAGAGGGTTGGAGAAAGACCTTTCTTGCCCTATCGCTTCGAGGGTTTCCCCTGCCTCGACGGCAGTAATGGAATGTCGATGTCATGTCAGAATGTCAAAAAAGTAAATAGTTCTCCATCTGTGTAAAAAATTCTAACCTGACCCTTATATGCTTAACTCAAAAGAAAATGCAAAGGGCATTGTCTTTCAACTGTTCATCTGTAGCTTTCCAATATAAAGTTCCAAAATGGGTGCAGAAATAACTAACTAAATAAAGTTCCACTCCCCTTCCCATGAGTTTCTCAGATACTCCTCAGTTTTTTCTCACAATTCTCAGTCGATGTGCCTGGTGAGTTCTTTAACCACTTTATAGTTCATAGATGCAATAGTGAAAGGGGCATGGTTCTTCCCTTACTTTCTCTTCTGCAATATATTATTTCTCAGTTCAGGGGGTATGTTTCCCTTTGCCCTGATTTCCACACCTTGAAGTATTGTCTACTTTCTTACTTCCATACAGATTTGTGCCCGAGTCTTGGTCTTGCAATCAATTCACCTAGTATACTTTACTACCAGGACTTTCTTGTCTTCCACTATATGTGGCTTGCAATTCAGGAGGTATGGTTTCTTTCAACTGGATTTCATTTACATTCTCCACCGTCACACTTCTCTTTCCCAGTTAATGCAATCCTTCTGATCCATGGGGTATGGCTTCCTTCCACTGCATTTCACACACTCCAGGGATCTTCTTCTTATCTCTTTTAACCTTATCTTGCAATTGAATGTGGGTTCCAGACTCACAGCAAGTTGCCTGGGATACTCACCCTTTCACACTATTCACTTTGTCTTTTGGGAGCAGGTCTCCAGACCCACTATCACACTGTCTGGTATACTCTCCTGCCAGGGCATTCACACAATTCACTTTGTCTTTTGGGAGCGGGTCTCCAGACTCGCTATCACACTGCCTGGTATACTCTCCTGCCAGGACTTTCACACAATTCACTTTGGGCCTCATTCCAAGTATGGTGGGCTGGAAAAAAGGGTGACAGTAGCAACGTACCGGCCCCCTTTCTGGGCCGCCATACTACAAAGATGTCGGTAGGGGCCAAGGATCCTCTGGCATGCCTGACCTGCCGGGTGTTCCGGCCCCTACCTGTATGGTTGTCACAAAAGCACTGCCACTGTTAGCAACAGTTCTGGTGCTTCCGTGTCCCCATGTCCATGGAGTCTTGTCGGACTCCATGGAAATGGAGAGTAACCACAACTGCTGCCACTTGTGATATCCTGTGGCACCGGGATATCAGGCTGCGGGTACGGCTGTTATGGGGTTGCCAGAAACCCCCTGCCTACCGACAGGTTTTTCCGTCAATCCAGTAATGAGGGCCTTTGTCTTTTGAGTGCAGGTCTTCAGACTTGCTGTCACACTGCCTGGTGTACTCTCAGGCCAGGACTTTTTATAATGTTCACCAGAAAGGGGTATGGTTCTTCCCTTTGTGCTTTCAAGCAAATGTTCATGTCTTGTTTCCCAGTTTACCCATCACTGGGAATTATGCAGCTTGAAGCGGAGCAAAGGGATTGCTTGCTTCCCTGGGTTCCCCTTCAGACTCTCAGACACTTTGCTGGTGTCCCAACTATTGTACAGTGGGCTCACTGGTTATATTACTTATGTGCCTTTCCTGTTCTTCAGCAGGTTGTTTAATGGCTCTCATGACTTGGTGGATTACCAACAGCGCATTTAAGAAGCATCTCAGTGTCAGCTTCACGCTCGGCTCCCCTCAGTTGCTACGAACACCTGCTCTGGCTCACTTCGCCGGCCTGATTTTTGGCATGGCTTTGGAGCACTTGAGGAGTTGTGATGGGCTCAAACACTGACTTCTCTTCCCCTGCTTCTCCCATCAGTGCTGGCAGAGTTGCCACTCCACTCTCCGGACTTCCAGCCACGGATAGGAAGAAGCAGTCTCTTCTACCCTTACGTTGCCAAGATTTTTAATGTCCCGGAATCTCTTGGCTCCGACCAACCACTAGAACACTCCTCTAGGTTGGTAGCTTTAATGCTCTGCTTTACTCCTATGTTCTTCTTTGTGCCAGTCCGTTTGCACAAACAATTAAGCAGAGTCATATTGTCCGTACAAAGTGGTTGGACTGGGTTTATATTACAATAGGTCATATCTGTTTGGGAATTCAATGCATTATTATACCCTGCGTGGAAAGGTGGATACCATGTTTCTGCCAGGGAGTCTCCTTCCCTCTCCTGGGGATTGTCCCTCCCCATGTGTTCCTCCCTCAGGCATCCATCTCCAGAGTCAGGATCAGGTAGCAACTGCCTCTCCATGGCCACATGGGAAAAGAGTTTCCTCAGAGATGTAGTGATGACATCACTAGATTAATCACACACCTTTCACTTTAAAAAAGAGGTTCCCCCATCAGGCTTAGAAGTTGGAACCACAACTTTCTTCCAAATCCAGATAGACTTGTTGGATAGAAATTCTCCTTCCCATAAATCTATAGGGGAGTGTCTAGTGGGTGAAAGGTTAATTTCCTCTATAAGTGTTTTAAAGTTTGGGACAACAGTAACAAGTATGGTCTCTTTCAGTAGCCCAGGGATAAAATCAGAGTGTATTAGTGTTTTCGGACCTCTGGTTTGTAAAGCCATGGGGCTTTTGTGATAGACTTCTTGATCCCAATGTACACACGTGACCCTTACAGGTCTCTTGGGCTGTAGCTCCTGTGATTAATTTAGTGAGACCCTCCCTAAGATACTGACATGGGCCTCTTTTCATGTGGACAGGGAAAGGTTGACCCTTGGGTTGGTATTATGTGTGAGGATCACATGGGAAGAGAATCATGCCAAGGGGAGTGGGAGACCTCTCTGGATGATTTTCCAAATATTCCTAAATCCCTACTGGCTTATTGTAAACAAACTGACAATGTTGAAATAGAAACAGCTAAGGACTTCAAGCACTATAATACTTGTAGTACTGGAATGATAAGAGGAGCCCAGAGTTGATGAAGCACCATGTGCAGTCTAGTTGTTGTGATAGAAAGAACCTGAGCAGGACTTTTAAATATATAAATGGGTTCCAGGTGCAGTAAGGGGGAGAAGCTGACGGTGTAGTAGTGGCAGTAGCAGGATGCTGTGTGGGCTACTCTGTAGATGCATAGGAAGCGTTCCCTAGCAGAGAACGTGCAGTGGGAGTGAGTCTGAAAGAAGCTACGGCACGTGAGAATCGAGCTCCCGACATGCCCTATACTGCTCCAGTACGGAACGCATACCAGAGATCACTCTGAGCTGTCAAAAGTCCTGTGAAGGACTGCGTGGACCGCGGTGCACAAATATGAAATGAAGGCTGCAGGAGCTAAGCCCTCCTTGTAGGACAGATCAAGGGGTAGAGAACTGGAACCTGCATTCCCTGCAGCCAGGAAGCACCAAAAGAATAATACAGAAACAATACCAATTTGGAAAGATCTGTAACCCATTTTGCTAAAGAGTCAAGAGACTGTTAAGAGAGAATCAGTTGTTGTTGAAACCTCCTCACTAAGAATCCTGGTATGGAGAATGATGGAACAAGCATTACCACAGAGTACAATTGTAGCAGTAGACGTTTATCCTGGCAGGTGAGTAGACCATGGAAGAAGATGATTGAAAGTACTGTGGTTGTGGTAAGGAAGTGTGTTGGAAATGAAGTGTTCAATCCATCAACTTGTCTTGTTGAACTGTTGCATTTTAGAAGGCGTTCCCTTAAAAGAAGAAGTATGATTTTTAAGTTATCCTAACTGAAGTGTTTCTTTTGGAGAAGGATGATATGCTAATACTTGCTAGACTTTGAGAAAAAAGAACATTTATCCTATGTTATGAACTTTTGTTTTGAAGAAAAGATTTTTGTTTTGCCAAGCAGGAAACTGCCAAGGATGAATAGTTATTATGAGTTGTGAACAAGAATTTTGAAAGAATGATATTCATTTGCCAAGTAGAAGGAATCATTGCATGGGAAAGACTTGTTGTGCTAACTTGAATGCAACTTTGTTACTGCACAGAACGTTCTTGAACTTGAACTGTACTCAAGGTATTCCTAACTTGATCCAAGGAAAGGGAGTTTGTCCCTGGTCACACAGAGTATTTTCTGAAGCTTTTGAGTTTGAATTGATATGCTTTTTTGTGAAACTTAAGACAACTGAACCCAAAGGCCCTTTAGGGGAGGTAGCGCTATATGGGATGGATGGGGATGCAGATTTTACTCGTACACCAATACCAATACAGACTCAGGAAGTTGGTAAACACATAACTGTTTTATTGCAATCATCTAAAACGGGGAGTACAACAGACATCAACGGACATCATACAGCATAATTCTCAAACCATTTCATAAAAAATACTTCTTTTACAGAAAAGATTCATCATCATTGATGTCATACTACGTGGCAAAATAAGAAAACCTACTTGGGGTTGTGATACACTTAAGGGGAACATCTAAGTATACTTTCTATGGGGCATAGGATTGTGATTGGGTCTCTAAGGTCAGGTGGACAGCTTTCCCCACCATTAAAGAGACACAACATTTCATGGGCTTTCAAACTGGCCTTTGCTACGTGTCCCTCTACAATTGGTTTGGCACGCTTGTACCCTTCTGGAATATTCCACTTGCCAGCAGCACGCAAGCTGGTATCCCAGGTGCTTGTGGGTTGGACTTGACTATGCCTCCCGAACCAATTAGCTCATCATCCATCATCACTCCTGCTGTCTGCCATTAGAACTGTCTTTGAACTTGGCCTTGCAAAGTATCACTGTGTGTCTGAGAATACATGGGAGTGTGAATATGCCCTTATCTTCAAGTCTCGGTGTAGCTTTCCCAAAGTCTATTTTCATCTAGACCACATGACAGGAGACCGTGTTTGAGCTATTTCTCTCGTATTTAACACAATTAAATGCAAAAAACCTGGCATTTCTAGTGTTTTTCCATTACACCTCAACAGGAGCTTGCCTCGCTTCTCACATTCATTGTATCTTCTTGAATAGATAACCAGTTTCTTGGATGCCCCAACCCTTGACATTGGGCTAGACATTTCTCAAATCTTCCCTCATCATCAGCTGTTTTCTTCTACTGCGCCACACTTTCAGCCCTTTTGTTCATGGCGTCCTAGTTTGCTAAAACATGACGTGGAACATCCAGATTCTATACATATATGTATAATGGTGGCACTGCCTGCAGTCTATTCACTATGTATAGCCAGCCTTATGATTACTTAGTCTATTTGCGTTACAGCATCTGTACAGTTTTAAAACGGCTTGCATTTTCTTCAGTGCTCGCCGCACGTGCCATCTTCATTCTGCACATGAAATGTTGTTCAATTCTTCACTTCGACATCAGAATCTATAAGGTCTATATACTGTCTTCATTGGTATCTCTTCTGGGTGCGTCATTTCTGCTTCATGTGACGTCCCCAGTCTTCTCTTTTACTCATCTTCACACTTCTTCTGGAATTTCCTTCAGAAGACTGTCATTTCTTCGTGGATACATAATGTAGGATTTTCTCAAAGGATATCTTGTTTCAAGGACTCTTTGCGGTATAGGTAGCATCACTGGTGTTGGGCATGTCGCAATTTCCGGCTGTCAACATATAGTCAAAATGGGGGCGGGACTTCTGGTAGAGGCACTTGGCTCCTCCTCTACACTCCTCCCTCTGGTTGATTCATCAACCACTCTCCCATCAGTCTTCACATCTAGACATCCTTGTCTGAAAAAGTGCTTCTTAGGAGTTCATAGCTTCATTACTTCTTTCAGAAATCCTGCTTATTTGACATGTTTATCAACACTCCAGGTCATGTGACTTCATTGTCCATTCGGGCTGCAGTAGATCAATCCCCCCCCATAATTCTTGTGGTTTCTCGGATACAGGAACTTTGTTCCCTCAGGTGCTAGAATACTTGTGCCTCTATATTTTCTGATTTCTTTATCTGTCAGCTCTTTGGGTCCAAACCCTAACTCGACATCGATCATGATCTTCATTCCTATTGCTTTCTTTGCTGTCTTCTTGCACTGTGGGATTATTATTCTGAGCACACAGAATCCAAATATGATCATCACCAACAATGTTCCGAGAAACTTGAAAAGATTCACCATCCATTGTGGAACCCATGAGAAGATCGATGCAAACCAGCAGTCATCTGCAATATCTTCTACTTCATCTTCCATCTTGATGTATAAAATTGTTAGCATCGTTATGGCCTCTGTCAAGGTCTCATTATCGTCATTGTGAGAAGGTATCAGTGTGCATCATGCGTCTTCAATTTTGGCACAAACACCTCCATCCATAAATATAATCATGTCCAGGACATATCTATTCTGCAGGGTCATCAGTCTTATGGCTCTCGGTTCTTCCTTGATCGCATTGAATCCCTTTATGGTAGTGTTGATCGTCTGCAGGATCTCCCATCTAATAATCTGTAACCATTTGGCATTCGCCATCATCTTGATCCCGGCTTGAAGATTGTTGCGAATACTGCCAAAGTCTGACTGAACAACCTGTGTTCATATGGAATAGAATCAAAGGCTTCTATTGATTTAGCAGAAAAGTAGTTCTCCCTTTTTGTTCGACTGATAAATTCAACTGATATCCTCTTTCTCAGGTGGGCATCTGCTTTTTGAAACTCTCCAATGTTCAGGTCACTCTTCGGAATCACCAATGCTGGAACATGGATACTCACTATACAACAAAGCCCTCCCTGGTCCTTGGGCAACTTCATATATACTACTGTTCCATCCTTCATTCCTGGTGCATCGAAAGTTCGGCTGCACTGCAGATTCACTCCAACGTTTCTGAAGCATAGCTCTGCACTAGCCAGAGGCACTATCAGCAATGGGCCTCCTTTATCATCAACCCAAGTCAGCAACATTGCAATCTTTGGCCATTGATGCTTGCATTCATCCTCTGAAGTATTTATAACTGGCTCATAGTATTTTGTAAGCGCTAGCACCTTGCATACAATCAGGCCTTCCTCCCATCCATCTGGAGAAAGCACTGTTCCCTTGATTTGAAGCTCACCTCTCTCCTCACATCTTCGTATTTCTTCATAACTCTTTCCTTGACAATCAAGCTTTTTGTTTATTTCCCATCGGATTCCTGCTCCATTAATTCCAGGCTGTTCATATCTTATCACATGATCTCTGATATGGGATGTTTCTCTTGTCTTCAAATCCTGCATATAATCATCTTCTTCTGGAGCTCACTTCTCGGTCACCCATACCAAGGATGCTGTTTGACCCTTGAACTGACTTCTCGTATGGCAGAGTGCAAGGTGTATCAGGCAGTGAGCTTTCTGGGCTGCTACGTATATAGCTATTTTAGAATTCCCCATGGCATAAAGTATGAAAGCACAGTCATAGCAACTCCTCTTGGATGTCCTTTCTCCCATCTTTTTCATATGCTGATACCACATGTTATTCCCCAAATGTGCTGTACAGTCTGGATAATTATTTAACTCATAATCGTCTTCCCTTGTGCTTCTCCTGTGTCTCCCTCTTGTAAGGAGGGTGCGTGCATAATGCTCATGAAGTGCATCAATAAGGGTCCTTTCTGCAGGGGGAATCATAGGAACACTTGTCAGAGAAATGGGTGAGCTTACAAGTGTCACTGGTGTAGGAATAATCACAAATGGCCTTGTTCATTCTGTAACAGATAAATCTGTGAGAGTCACTGGAGTGGGTGGAATCAAAGGGACTTCTACATTACTTGGACCAATGAAGTAGACAGTATGGATTAGCAAAATCAAAAAATAATAATACATGCTGAGCACGCTTATATTATGCACCAATACATTAATACCCACCATTTATGATTCTCCACACGTTGTTGAGTTTGCTCACTTTCCGAAACTGTACCATTCTCGACAGTCCTCACTGTGCCTGTATACTGCTTTAAGGAAGGAAAACACCTTTTTAATCAGGCAGCCTTGTTAAATGATCAGGTAAATGAAGAATCTGTTCAACTATTGCCAATAGCAGCCTCCTAATTGCAGGGCCATTTTTAGGATCTCGCAGAAAAACAAGTGTACATTAGTACTACGCCCAACAAGAGCAGGATAAGCTTGAAGTATGTAAACAAAGACAGCGAGAAGTAGTCTATGGGCATCAACATCTGACATGACCATTTGAATTGACCAAAAAGAAACTCAGAAACTGCTCACGTGTTCAGTCGTCAAACTCAAGCTCCAGATTTGACATATTTAGATCATCAACACTTTCTAAAGTCCAATTCAAAGATTTCTGTGACTCAAGAACTTAGTTTTGCACTCCTGCTATAATATCTATAAAGAGTGTCCGGGGTGAGCCACAGTCCAAATGCACACTTGCATTTATTAAATTGGCAACCTGTCCTTCTTCCTCATCATCGATCGAGTCTGCACATGCTGAACCTTTTCTTCTTGTCTTGCTTCTGAATCAACGGTTGGGGGTGCATCGGTCTCACCAGTGTAATGCTTTACATCACTTAAGTGGATCCAGGTGCATCTTTCTTGTACCTTTACTGCTGAGGGAGTAATGCTCTCAACAATGTAGGGACCACTAAAACGGGGCTTGTGCCACTTCCTTGTGAAGTTATGCACTAGGACTGAAACTCTGAAAAATTAGTTTAGGTACAGGAAGTAGTTATTGAACTCTGGTTGCTGAATGGTCTGCATCTGTTTCCTGAGACCGCCTCCCCTTATGCTTGAGTTGATCTGAGATGACAGAGATACTAGCGGTCATACATATCATATAAGCACGTAACTCATTTCCTAACATTTCTGCAGTCTTATGGGCATCACTTGTGCTCCTCGATGGAGGAGACAAAGGCGTTCTCATTCGGCTCCCTGTCACTAACTCGTAGGGTGTGAGGTGGTGGTCCGACCCAGGCTGATTCCTTAATGCATATAATACAAGGGGCAGGCAATACAGCCATCCCTTCTTCAATGTCAGACCATTTAGTCTCGCACATTTTCTGTTTGCTTGCAGGTTATAAGCAGAAGAAAACATGTGTTTTATATTAAGCAATAGGCTAATCTGTTCAAATACTTCATTAACAAATTGGGGCCCATTGTCAGATCTCAGCACATCACCCACTCCCCATCTAGGAAAGACTTCTCGTACTAAATACTTTGCTGTGCAAGTGGCATCAGGGTGTGTACAAGGACCTGCTTCAATCAACCTGGAAAAGGGACACACCACCACTATCATATACCTGTATCCACTACATAATTGCAGCATATCAACATAGTCAATATGTAAATGCTGGTCGGTCAAGGAAACACTCCTTTGATCCTTCGCAGTGTATGTTCAGCGGTAACCATTTGACATGCAATGCAATTTACTACATAAAAAGTGACGTGTTCTAATAGGTTCGGTACAAACCAGTCCTCCACAATAGCTGCTGCAAGGCTTTCCCTAGTTACATGTGCAGGGTAGTACAGCTGTTCAAGCGCTACCCTTAACAAGGTTACTGGCATCACCGGCTTTCCAGTGCTGTCCTGTCGCCATACTGCTTCAGAGGGGGATAAAGAACACCCCTCTATTTAAAAAATTCTTGATGTTCCTGCAGGGCATTGCTTTGAACCTCCATCAACTGTGTTCTTGACAAATGATTAAACCCTTATTGTGACTACTTTTTCCTTTACATCTGGAGTATCAAAACCTGAAATATCTGGTGAATATGCAATCCTTTTGGCTTCTTCATCTGCGGGTTCGTTTCCACGAGAGATAAAGTCAGTTTGCTTAGTATGTACTGTGCATTTAAATATTGCAATGGCTACTCTGAGTTGTAGTGCCTTGATAAGCCTGCCCAATAATGCTGCGTGTTGGACTGGAGTGCCATCCACTCAGAGGTAGTCCCCCCTTTTCCAACATTCTAGGCCTGCGTGCACGGTGTACGTCACATGGGCAGAGTCACTGTACACCATTACATCCTGCCCCACGTGTTTCTCGAGCGCGACAATAAGCAACACCATTTCTGCTGCTTGCACTGAAAAGTGAGACAGTAGCCTTGGACTTGCTACAACCTCAAATTCCCTGTTGGCTCTGTATCTTACCACAGCTGAACCTGAATGCCTTTCTTCATCAGTTTGATACATTTTTGAGACCCATTAATAAAGAAAATCTCCCCCGTGCTAGCACATTTTCCTTTACGCGTGGGATGTCCTAATAGAACTCCTCATAGTTAGCCAAATCATGCACATGCTCACCCTCTGCCACAGGCTCAGCTACAAATATGGCAGGGTTCACTATTTTACACCTGACTATTTTGATTGCTGGATTCAATATAACTACCTCATATGCAGAAGCCCTCTGAGATGTCAGTGTACCCTTAGGTTTCTCCAAAATGGCAAACAAAGCATGCTCAACAAATAATGTCATAGAACACCACACTACAATACTAGTAGACTTCTCTATTGTGAACGTGGCTGCTGCCAGTGACTGTTCACAAGGAAAGTGATCTCATAACTGGCTCTAAAATCCCACTCTAATATGTCAGGGGTTTGTACCCTAATGTAGTCCTCTGTGTGAGCACCACTGCCATGACAGTCCCATTCGCATGTGAAAACAAAAATAATTCCTCATCATAGTTGGGAATTCCTAAAACTGGAGCTGTACAAATTGCTTTCTTCAATTCTTAAAACCATTCCTCCATTTCCTCAGTCCATTCTATTCTTTCCTTATTCACTTGTGCATTCTTCAGAGCCTGTAAAAGGGGTCTTGTGTATGAACAATAAGCAAATACCCACGCCCTAACATAGTTGCATAATCCCATAAACTGCTGCATTTGTTTTATCGTGTCTGGTTTTTCTGTTTTCATGAACGCTTTAGCTCTTTCAGATGTGACACTCTTCCCCTCATGTGAGATTCACTGACCTATGTACAACACCTCCTCTTGACAATATTGCAACTTCTCCTTATCCACTTTATATCCCTTGTTTGCTAGAATAGTCATTAACTGAATCGAATCTTGTCTGCACTCATCTTCTGTCGTACTGCAAAACAACACTTCGCAAATCAAAATTGCTTAGGTCCAACTGAAGGACCCTGTTAAAGATCGATGGAGACTCACAGTACCCTTGGAGAAAATGAGTGTTCTTCAGTTTAGTTTGGCGAAATGTAAAAAACATAAGGTCTTGGGAGTCCTTATGCAACAGGACTGAGTAAAAAGCATTTTTCAAATCAATCATTATAACATACTGTGCTTCTGCTGGGATGCTACACAGTATTGTTTCCGGATTTGGAACTAAAGAAATCTCTGCCTCTAAAATCTGGTTAATCAGTCTCATGTTTTGTATGAATTTCCATGACACTCCCTTTGATATTTTCACGGGGTACACCGCGGTATTACACAGTGACTCTGATGTCACTATGACACCTTGTTCCATCAGGGCTGATACAGTCTTAAAAATACCCTCATCCGCCTCTTGAGACATTCGGTACTGCCTTGCTTGAGGCATAATTGCTCGTGGCTTCAGCTTAATCTTAACCTCCTCTATCTCCTTCAATAGGCCTACGTCATAGGGGCTTGTAGTCCACAAAGAGTTTGGCACCTTTTTCAAGTCTTCATCAAAAATGCTGGGCACTGTCGCACTATCACCATTCTCTTTTGGATTTCTCTTTTGTCTATTCTGATCCAAAATGTAATACTCGTCTCGAATATTACTTCATCATCTAATGGATCATCTCTAAACATATTCTCATCAGTGACGTCAGTCAATCTATACCCTTCTCCAATGGCAATCAGTGTTCTCCATGGCCTGCCCTTGTCATCTGTTCCTTCGAGCATGGCCAATTCCCCTCGCACTATGGATGTATTTAACTCTAGGGGAATAATCTGTCCCCCTCTTCGTCCATAGGTATCAGTGTCCTGAACAAAAACTCATCAGTTATCCTCATAATTTTTCCCACTAGGCCAGGTATCCATGTTAACAAAATGTGTACACCATAAAGAAAGACTTCTGGCTCTAATGGAATTCCGCTCAGAGCCATTTTCCCTGTAAAAACCAATATAAATGCACCCACATTCATATGATGTATCCCTGAAGTGGAACACACTATGCCTTCATCGGTGAAGGAAATCGTCATATTAAGATTTGTCATTAAATCTTGTCCTAGAATGTTAACCAGTGTCTGCCTTGAAAACAATAATAGAACAGACATGTCACACTCTCCTATGGAGACTGGTAATTCATCAGTAAAAGGAACTCAACTCGTAGCTCCATAAAAACCTTGCACATTCATGGCATTTCCCGACATTGGGTATAATGAACGAGTAGCCCCCGTGTCTACTAAAAAAGAAAAAGAGTTCACTCCTATCGTCACATCAACTCTTGGTTCCTCTTGAGGGTCAGATGTCACTGATAGCACTGAACACATCAAATCACCCTGTGAGCTATCCTATTGTGGGTACCTGCTTATCCCCGTACAGTAAAATGACCTCCTCCCACCACAGTGACACCCGCTACTCTAGATGTCAATAACTGTCCCGTGTTTGCGTTCTGCTGTATCTGAATGGGTCCATGCTGTGACCACTCTTGCGGCGGATTCAATGGTGCTTGCTTTGGCTGCAATTCCTGCTGCATTTGCGATGCTTGTGCTTGATGCACTTTCTGATCTTGGGCAAACCCATCCCTAACTTGTGAGCTATATGGCTTCCACATGTGCGCGCAATGTGTCCTGTCATCCCACCTCTCCAACATACCGGAGGAGGTTTTCTATCAACCCCAACTTGGTTGAATACTCCTTGCACATTCTGATTATCATTTTGCATATTCTGAAACCTGCCTTGGTTATTCTGGAAACCAGTGCTTCCTCTATAGACCATTCCTCTACATCGCGGCATAAACGCATTCCCTCCTTGATCCATTTGGTGTTGATTAATCGCCTGTGATGCACCCACTGCTTGCTGCATTCCCAATTCTTCTCCGCTTGTCCGCACCGCCCCTTCTATGGCATACTTTGACAATTTCTTCGGAACTAACTTGGTTTCCTCAAGTTTTCTAGCATCTTCCTTCTTCTTATTTTTCTCTTGTAGCAGCCGGCAGTGATGCACTATAGTCAACTGTATCACTGCCCATGGCTTCGCTTCCATTCCCACTAATTTCTTGCACTGTCTCTGTACTTGTTCTGGTAATCCCTGACATAGAATGTGATAAAATACTGCCACTGATTTTCCCCACGGCTCCCTCATTTCAAGAGTCCACTGTTCCTGAATACTTTGAATGTAAGCAAGCAGATCCTCGTCATCTTTCATTTTACGTGCCATTATTGCACCCATATCTGACGTATCAGGATATTGTACCCAGAGCGCCCTCCAGACGTCTGCTCTACAATTGTTAAAAGGCACTCTATTGTGTGCGGTGTTCTGTGCTGTGAAGCTTGTGTATCCTGTTCCAAATGTCAACAGCCCTTTCCAAAAGAATGGTTTCTAAGAAACCCTTAATGTCCCCCATTGCTAGAGCATTTCCCCCTGTTATTTTCTCCAGCTCATAGATCTATTTCCCTGCACCCGCCGTTACACTGGGAAGTTTACACCTTAAGTTATCCTAATCCATTTGTGGCCAGGGAATATACTACGGTCTGGCCCCTCCTTTCTCCAATAAAGGGACATGCGTGAACCCAAATCCGCAATCAGTTCCCATTGTCTGCCTCTCCATAGTGGGGACAATGGTTCCTGATTGGTTTCTGCCTGGCAATGATCTCAACCTGCTCACATATGGCAGTGACTCTCCTATCCAGCTGTACGATCGTTCTTTAGGTCGATCTGGATACGTTATAGGATCTGGCGTCATATCCTTAGGCTGTTCTAGATCAGTCCATCTGACTTCCTTGTCTGTGTGCAGACATCCCTCTGGACCGCATGCACTTCCTCCCTCTTTCCCAAGGAAGGTTTCTCTCTCTTCATCTGACATATCTAGTCCTCAGCTGGTATGGCTTTCGTCCCCCTTACCCTTACATAAAGTCAAACAAGGGGGGTCTGGGACCCTCTCTACCAGTACGAACACAGCCCAATGACCCGTTCTTGGGAGAGTAACCCCTGGGAGAGACTCTACCAAGTCTTTAGCTTACTGTCCCTTTCACAGAGAAGACATTTCCCTGCATATCAGTCTTTGTCCTGCCCAGGGGCAGCCCAGCACCAAAATGCTAGGCAATTCTCCTCTGAACAAGAGTACCAACAGCAACCCCATACTTTTGACTGTAAGGAGGAGTTTGCTAGACCCTGTATGACCACTTTGACCCTCTTCTCGCACCTTTCACAAGGGTTTCTGCTAAGAGTAGTTTTAGCATGGGAGGAGTTTTTGAAAGGCGGGACTCCCTCACTCCTGCGCACCTATTTAGTCAGTTGTTGACTATGTTGAACCTGCTGCCTGCGTCCTAGTTTGTGAAGGAACCAACTCCGGGGTTCCTGGTTGTTTGGAGAGTTTGTGGGATTTTGGCAAACACTGGACTAGTGAGGCGCTGGTAGGATTTGATAAGCCACTGGCAGTTGAAAAACAGCTTACACAAATAATTGATTGGTCAAGTTTTTAGTGTTTTCATGGTGATTGTCGTCCATGAGATTGTAACCAGATGTTTGTAACCAGATGTTACGTTTACACAGCCGACGCACGTTTCAACCTGAGTCTTTTTCAAGGCTAAATGAGTTGAGGGTGAGCATCCGGGTGAAGTGTGCTGGTCCTCCCAATTAGGGTGCCAGTGGACTGGTTAGTCGTTTCTGGTGCCGGGTTCGGCTGTGCTGCTGCCGGTGGAGTCGCGGGTCGTCAAAACTTGACCAATCAATTATTTGTGTAAGCTGTTTTTCAACTGCTAGTGGCTTATCAAATCCTACCAGCACCTCACTAGTCCAGTGTTTGCCAAAATCCCACAAACATTCTGCTGAGAGTAGTTTCAACAATAGGGTAATCGCCCAGCGCTTCCCGAGTGAGAACCCACGTGGTGCCCAACTCTTCTGTAGATGGTTTCCCCTCTTGTATTAACAGTTCTTTTTACTTTCTTCGATTAGCTGCATTGCTACCTTTGTTCAACACAGTTCGGTTTCTTATCGGCTCTCCCCTCGACTCACTGGCTGTGATGAACCGCTTGGCTTTTCTTTTCTCTGGAGTCAAGGCCAGTACCACGGGGGCAAGCCTCTCTCCCCTGCTTGGTTATCAGCGGAGGAGGGCCCTGTGTACTGTTGACATCTCCTGCAACACAAACTGGCTATTGTTCGTGGTCTTACGATTCCTTCTGTGGAGGTTTCATGGGCTTGGCTCAGAAAGGGGAAGGCCGCTTCTCTCCTTGTCACCCTCTCGGTTCGTGCCTTCTTTCTCTGGCCTCTCGAATAGCTGTGCTGAGTTATCTCTGACAGGTGACACCTGACAGGTGTTACATTCGTAGCAGCAAACCAATGAGTTTTTAAAGGTATGGTGTCACACAAATAACTACCGAGTTTCTAAATATTCTTCCTCTGGGTAGCATTATTCGTCCCATTCTGCTCTGGTCATGCACCCGATTTCCATGGGTTTGCCTCTCCTGTTGGAAGGCCAATATCATGAAACATGTCCTTTCTCTTCATAGGAAAAACAAACGATCATGGGAATCCTAGTTTCTCTTCCTTCTTCAGCTTTAGGAACCCCTGTTCTTTGGGCCAGGTGGTTTTCTTTCTTCTTATTTCTCAAGTTCCTTTAGTCTTCCTTTATGTAGAGTGTCTTGCATCCTTTCTTCAATATTGCCTCTCTCCCCCACTCTAGAAAAACAGTGGGAAAAATGTTCTGTGTCTTTTCTAGGCTCCTCCCCTTTATATATTAATGTAATTTGCGGATTAGCATCTGAGACGTTCTAGACGGTTTCAATGGCGATAGCCATGGTTGGTTTATTTTGTTAGAGAAAAGCCTTTTGTAAAAAGGGTGCAGGGAATTAGTTAATTGATCTAAAGCTAAGGTTTCAAGTAGCTCAGGTAAGGTTTTCTTGCCAACCCATAGTGATACATTAGTTTGAACTCATGCTCCCAATTCCGCTGGGGTTTCACCCTGATTCAGACAGAGTGCTCTGAATGTTTGCCTGTAGAAGTTCTCGGTTTGACCTACCCTCCTTAAAAGACCCTGTTTAATTTCATCGAATGATGCAGTTCCAAGATGGTTCAGGATCTTGTACGAGATCTGTAATTCTCTCTTTAGGTGGGGAGCCAAATAGTAGGTTTTCAGGTTGTCTCTCACCAGTGGAGCTGTTGAGTGAGTCTCTTGAAATTAAGGAAAACATTTCCGAGGTCTTCCCCATCTTCATATGACTGAAGTACTCTGTGGGGGGTAATCAGCCTTTTTTGGCTAGCAACAATCGTTTCTAATGGACCCTCTGCGGCAAAGCCCTTGCAGGACAAGACCACAGTGTTGTGTGACGCAGGTGTATGGCGGCAAAGGGGTAGCGGTACAGAGTGTGATCACGTGACGCAGCTGTCGACCATACTGTTCTCTGCTAAACTTCCTGGCCTTTGCGTGTACTTTCACCTAACCGTCTGACATAACATACTCTGACTCTGCGCAACTGTAGCTCTCCCCTCCAGTGGCTCACCATACTTTGTGTTTTTGTGTCTTTCTCTATGTCACCTCACTTGTGGTTTTATTGTACTGTGATCTGTGTCATTTTAGGCTCTCTCCCACTCTCTAGCCCCCGAACCGAGGTCACTGTGATCTGTAACCATTAGGCTTCTCTCACTCTCCAGACCCCCCGAACCCCCAACTGTGGTTATTGTGTACTGTGATCTGTGTCCTTTAGGCTCCCTCCCACTCTCCAGGACCCCACCCTACTGGAGGTATTGGTTGGACTGTT
The DNA here is from genome assembly GCF_040938575.1 of Ambystoma mexicanum. NCBI lineage: Eukaryota > Metazoa > Chordata > Amphibia > Caudata > Ambystomatidae > Ambystoma > Ambystoma mexicanum. The sequence continues at coordinate 718,065,538 of NC_090921.1, forward strand.
GAGTGTTCCTGTCTGACGGTTCTGTGTGTTCCCTACTGTGTGAACTCCCCCTGCCTGCGTGCCCTTGGTTGCGCAGCACATGCTGTGCGTCTCTCCCCTCTCTCTTTCGCTCCCTCCTCCTACTTCCTACTTGCACCCTCTATGGTGTTTTCTGTCTCCCCATCTTCTGTAACTGCTATTCTATCCCCTATCCTAGCCCTCTCACTAAGTCAGGAAGGAAAAAGTTCAAGAGGGACATAGTAGTCTCCAACCCAGGTCTCCCTATCGCTGATACCTACATCAGTGTTTCCTCCAGACAGACTCTTACCAAAATCCTCTTTGTCGTTCCCTCTCCAGACCTATGGACCCCTCATATGGTCTCTGTTCTCTCTCCTTTTTCCTCCTCTCCCATTAATGGTGGCACACAGAGGGAGGTCCTCTTGGCCTCCTTCCAATCCTCCAAGACTATCATTAATATTTATCTGAATGATACCATCTTGGTCCAAGGCCCTCAGCCCAATATCTCCTTTTTGATAGGTGTCTGCCACGTCTTATCAACCTATTTACTTCACCTGCTACTCCTACCAGCACCTCTCTGGCTGCTCTGCCACCTCCTTCTTCCACTACCTCTCTGGCACCATCCTCTCTGGCTACTTTGCCATCTCTTTCTGCCTCCTCTGCCCACTCTCAGGCCACTCTACCACCTCCATAGGGCGTACCTCAAGCATGAACCCCTCCACGGAAGTCTTTCAAATGTGGAAACCTGCTCCACGTCACTACTCTCAACTTTCGCTCTACTGTCAAACACTCCTCTGACTTCTGCCAACTCCTTGAAGAACTTGACCTGGATGTCCTTGCTCTCACTGTGACATGGTTCATGGCCAGCTCTGTCATGAGTTTTGACACTCTCCTCCCTGATGGCTACCAGATCCTCTCTGAACCCAGAACCAAACGTCCCGGAGGTAGAGTAGCCCTGATCTTTCCAGAGTGGGTCCTTGCTTCAATCATCCTATGCAGGACTACTCCTCCTTTGAAAGCATGGTATGCAGGCTCTCTTTCTATCCTGGCCTCTCTCTGACTGTAGCCACCATTTACAGGCCACCTGGCCAGGTTGCCCTCTTCCTCCCAGAGTGGGCTGGCCTCTCCTCTTCTTTCCTTACCTCTACCTCTCAACCTCTCCTCCTCAGGGACCTCAGTATCCACCTGGATGCTTCTAATCCCACCTCTACAACAGTCTCTCTCTTTCCATTCTAGCCTCTGGTCCGAGACAATCTGTTGGGCACACCTTGGATGTTCTCATCTCCTTAGACATCCACCTCTTGAACCCGCTCACCACTCCTCTCTCTTGGAATGAACACTTTATGCTCTCCTCTCACCTGAAACTCACTTACCCCCAGGCGAAGCCAACCCCAACACTGCCACCTACCTTCTCTGTCTTTTGGCCCATGAAGCGTGTGTCAGTAGAGGCCTTTGCCACTAATTTCTCTGCTTCTCCTATGCGTGCAGTTTACTCAGACTCTGACACAGCCATCTCTAAACTGCATCTTTCTATCTCCAACACTCTGAATGTCATTGCACCTGTTATGAGAATCTGTCTGAAGCTTACCTCCAAGTGCAACTCTTGGCATGATTCAGACAGACCTTGCCAGCCTGAAACGCAAGTGTATGGTGGCTGGGAGGAAGTGGAGGGAATCAGGCGCATCCTCTGACAAACTGGTCTGCCGCCTGCTCCAAAGGCAATACAGACTCTGTCCTGTCCAAGAAGAGGGCCCACATCCAAGCCCCCCTCTCTGTGGCCTCAAACAACATGGCCAAACTCTTTAAAATCTGCAAGGAGCTGGCCAATCCTTCTCCAGTCTCCACCTCTCCTGTTCCCTCTCAGAACCTCTGCACGGCTATGGCTTCTCACTTCACCAATAGCACTCAGGACATCCTGCCCTCTCTCCTCTTCCTCTCCCTCTACTTCTCTTGGCCCTTCTCTGGCCGCCTTTCCGTCTCCTCCTCCATTTCCCTCTTTCGCTCCGATCACACCTGATGATGTTTCTAGACAAGTCTAATCTAAGAAAGTGTCATCCAAGCAGGTTCTCCCCTGCTCCACCAGAACCATTAAGAACCACATTGACACACTTGCTCCAGCCTTGGCCGATTTCTGCAATCACTCTTTTGCCACTGGAATGTTCCCCTCTCCCCTTAAGCACTCGCTTGTGTACCCCCTCCTGAAAAAGCCTTCTGCCGATCCTTTTCGTTTGGAAAACTAGTGCCTGATCTCTGTCACTCCCTTCCTGGGCAAACTCCTGGAAAAGCTGGCCATCTCCCAGCGTATTCTCCACACGGAATCTGTTGGTTGTCTACATGACCATCAGTCTAGCTTCTGAGCAGCCAGAGGCATGGAAACTGCTCTACTGAAAACCTGTCAAGATCTGCTCACTTATCTCAAGACTAGCCTTCCTTCTGTCCTCATCCTTCTTGATCTCTCCCCTGCTTTTGACACAGTAAATGATGCCATCCTGATCAATCGGCTCCGTGAGAACCTGGGCATCACGGGTCAGGCCCTGGCTTGGTTGACCTCCTTCCTCCTGGATGTCATCCCAGGTCCAATTTGGGTCCTTTCTCTCCACCACCTCTTTCTCCACCTCTGGCGTTCCCCAGGTCTCTGACCTCTCCCACTGGCTCTTCAATGTCTACCTGGCCCCTTGGGCCCACCTTATTTCTACATTCTCCTCTAATTTTCAGTGTTATGCGGATGAAAATGATCTCTTCTTCAGGCTCCTCTCAGCCTACTCTCCTCTCTCGCTCATTCCTGACTGTCTATCTGTGATTCAGGAATGGTGCACCTCCAACAAGCTCTGCCTTAATGCCATTAAGAGTGAGATCCTTCTCACTGGGACCCTTGCTCCCGCGTTCCCTCTCTCACTCTGGCCACCCTCATTGGGCCCTCTTCCTTCCGCTTCCTATGATGCAAAAAACCTTGGTGTCATTTTCGACTCAACTCTCTCCTTCTCTTTTCACATCACACACCTTGCCAAGAATGCCCACTACCAGCTGTACCTCAGAAGAGGGATTCTTCCTTTTTCACTTTCCCCTAGAAGCTCACTGTCTCCAGAGCCCTGGTTCTCGCTAGGCTGGACTACTGCAACAGCCTCTTTCTCAATCTGCCTTCCTCTACTCTCCACCCTCTGTAACTAATCCAGAACAGAACTGCAAGACTTGTCCTTGGCCTTAAGCGCAGGGACCATATCTATCCAGCCCTGAAATCTCTCTACTGGCTCCTGGTGGCTCAAAGGATCAAGTTCAAGACCCTATGCATTGTCCACAAGGCTTTCTGGGGCTGGGGCCTGCTCTACATCCAGCTCTCTCTTCCTAAGCACCTTCCTTCTCAAGCCCTTCACTCAGTCACCTCCAACTCTCTGAGGGTCAGACACTTCTCCAGACAGAGAGTCAGGGGTAGATCTCCCTCCTCTGCAGGTGACTCCTTCTGGAATGGCCTCCTTACCCCTCTCAAACTTGAGTCGGACCACCTGAAATTCCGGCAGCAGCTCAAGGAGTGCTTATTCGCTTCTGCTTTCTCTCTCTTCCATGCTGACCTACCTGCCGGCTGCACTGAATGTTTGCCTGGCTACTTTCAGAGTCTCACTGGGTACCAGACTCCTCCACGACCAGTAGCCCCTGCATTGTCACCAGGCCTACCACACACTTATGGGCTGTATCTGGAACCCTACTGTCCCCTGCCTCCCTGCACTTACCCAGAGCCAGGCTGCACTGGTTGCACATACTCTGAGCAATGCTGCCCTGATTGCACTTACCCCTTCCCTCCCCCTGGCACTTTCCCTCCCCCCTGAACTTTGCGTATCACACTTGCATGATCTGAATGACACAAGGCCTAGTAAGATTGTTTGTTTTTGTCCTCCCTCTGTCTTCTCTCCCTTCTCTTGTGGTGCCTAGAAACATTTGCGCACAGGCGCGTTATAAAGGACTCATATCATATCATATCATACCATATCATATCACATCATATCACAAGACAGCCTAAAATCTAGCATCTGGCTGGATTAGGTAAGGGACCAGACGTTCTACTGGGTGCTAAGGTGGACATAGTCCTAGTCTCAGGATAAGTGTCTTTAGATGTGACTGGGGCTTCAGAAGTTCCAGGAAGGAATATAATCTCTTCTTCAAACCTCTGCAAGTTCTATAGCTGGCTTTCTTGGAATGGTTCAGAAATCTCAACACTCTCCTTTAGAGGAGGAACCAAACAAAGATTTAATAATTTTTGTAGCAAGCCTTGGAATGCTAGGTTTAATTCCTAGAGAACCTGTGGGAGGAGGAGGATCAATGGATCATGCTACTAGACTCGGTTTACTGTTGGGACAGATATAATCCGATGAAAAAGTATCGTCAATTAAAGGACACCCCTTAAAAAGGAGTTTCTGTTGGTTCAAAGGAACTTGGAACTGATTCACTAGACTTGTTTTAATATCCCTAATTTGTTCTTCCAGGGATACTTCTGTTTTGTGTTCAGTACCATCAGCTTCCTTAATTTTATTAATGTGATTTAATCTTTGATAAATGCCAGTTATGGCCAATTGACCAAATGTACCTCAAAAAAGTTTCGATTTTAGCAGTTCATACTTGCTTGCTACTTCGAATGACTAAATGCATGCTGTTAAATACTGATTCTAGCCTATGCTACATGCCAGTTACTGTCAATGACCAGATGTACCTCACAAAGGGCCTCATTACACGGATGGCGGAGAACCATGGCGCTATTAGGGCCATGGTTCACGCCGGTAAAATACCGGCACCGCTTTGGCGGAAAGGGGAATTACCGCCCCATTCCAAGGTTGGCGGGGAGGTAATTCCCCTTCCACCATTGCCCTTCCCCATTCCCATTTTTGGCCCATAGGGCTCAATGGGAATGGGGAAGGCGCTAATTACGATACCGCAAATTGCGGTACCGTAATTAGCTCCCTGGGTCCCTTTGCGGGTTGGTTTTTAACGCATAAAGCAGGCGTTAAATCCCCCAGCCCGCAAAGGGACCTCGTAGTAAGGCGCTAAGGATTTACCGGTACCGGTAAATCCTTACCGCCATCCGTGTAATGAGGCCCAAAGTCTCGATTTTAGCCTGTTATTTGCTAGCTACCGCCATTAACTAAATGTATTCCCGCTAAATCCCATTTTTAACCTATGTTATGCGCCAGTTACTGCCACCGCCCTTGATATACTCTGCCTAAGGTGATTACAGCCAATGCCACTCACCAGATACTGCTACGGCCTAATTGCATTATGTTACAAGTTAATCTTTACGCACATCACTAGCTTGCACCAGCACACGTTATGTACTACACACTTACCTTAATTGGTAAATCCCTCACAGATCGACGCCTATACATTCACAACTATATCCCACCTCAGGCTGCTCATACCGCCACCGAGACCCTTAGCATCAGCGCAGACTACTCTTTCCCCCCTTCTGGGTACTAGCCGCCAGCCTATCATACTTCTCTGCCCAACTCCCACATACTGAACCATCCAGTCTTTGCGCGATAGTACACCTGTCCTCTGTGTTCCATTGCAGAGCTTTTAATCCTACAAGTACACTGGACCACCTCCAAGTAATGCCCCTCCCTAACACTAGCAGCCTGCTCATACTGCCATTGATCTGCTCTCTCCTTACATTAACACCTCCTTAACATACTACTCCTGCTATGTCACACACCCAAATAAATAGGGCCTCATTACGAGTCAGGCGGTCCGGAAATAACGGTGGCGGTAAACCCGCCGCCACCGTTGTTTCCGGAAAGCCTGATCTCAAGTGCTGCAGGCGGAGGTGTCATTCCCGCCAGGTCGGACCTGGCGGGTTTAACACCGCTCACCTGCAGGCGGACATGGAAACACCGGCACCATCACGAGATGGTGCCGGTGTTTCCATGGTCCCCATTCCCATTGAGTCCTAAGGGAATGGGGATTTACTGAATTCCGCCTCCGGAATTCCCGGGTCACCGGGGTTGTAATGCCCCGGTAATTCCGGGAATCACGGAGGCGGAATGGTAATACGAGTCCGGCGGTAACCGAGCCGGAAAAACCAGCAGGTTACCGCCGGACTTTTAATGAGGCCCATGTACAGTAAAAGTTAAAGCGACATCTACAGCTACAGCTACAGCTACAGCTAAAGCAATAATGCATATGCCACATAAACTACGCTCATCGCTTACTATGACCACACCTCTACCACAGTCAGATCTCATAACACAGACTAAACTCCTCCCAACTGTTCAACAGGTGCCGAATACTCACTCCCGCAATGACAGCTCAATCTTCAGCCCATCTTGCCCACTATCTCCAGCTCAATTGATCAAATTATTTGCTACCAAACCAACTCCGAACCAACCATCCTTCACTAACATTAGGAACCATAGGCTTGGATCCAGACTAGAAATTGGCTATCAAACACAAACTAATCGCAGTGTGAAACCCAACATCCTTATTTCACCAAACAAAAGAATTAAAAACTCACCAATGACACACCCACTAACATCTCCAATTGTAGGCAAACCACCTGCAATTTGCCAAAGTCACCTGACACGCCTCATATCAAAGGGGCACTGATAAATGCCAGATCCATCTCAGCTCATGCTTTAGACATTTTTGACCTCATTACCTCTAACCAACTAGATTTCCTAGCCATAACTGAAATGTGGATTCATGCTGCTGCAGGCCCAACTTTATCACTAGCCATACCAGAAAACTTTACCATACTGAGACAAGACAGAGAAACCGCCCAAGGAGGTGGCATTGCCTTCATTGCTTATACCAAAGTAAGGTTAAGGGTCCACCCACATCCACCATTCACCAAAGGAGAACTCCTATCAGTCAAACTACCTCTCGCAGCATCCTGGACCATAACTATGCACCTAATTTACAGACCACCAGGCCCTATTTCATCATTTGAAGAAGATATGACCTCACTACTGACCATAAACACGAAACCAAGTTCACAAATTCTAATACTAGGTGATTTCAACCTAGACCTCAATGACCTGAACAACGTCAATGCTTCGGCACTCGCTAATACTATCACCGAACTAGGCTTCACACACCGCATCAACTCGCCAAAACACACCAAAGGAAGAACTGTAGACTGGTTAGCCGACCTCAACTGCAACACCAAAATCACGGCCAACGAACCTTGCGCTTGGACCAACCATGACTTTATCTCCTTCTCCTTACAAGATAGTCAACATTTCAACCTGATGAGGACATTGCCACCCCTCCCACCCCCCGCCCGGCTCTCTTACTAGAAACAAGCAGAACATAAGCATAGAGAACCTATTACCACTACTCTGACCTATTACCAATCCTATCAGATCAGACCCATCAGTTCTAGTAGACCTCTATAATGACACAGTCAAACAAGCTATTGACAAAATAACCCCTCTAAAAATGTGCAAATGTAAACCTGGAGCACATCTAAACTCATGGTTCACCACCGATCTTAAAGCATTACACAAAGAAAAGCAGAATTCCAATGGAAAACAACTCCCCTTTTGTGAATAAGGACAATCTATCCAAAATGTTTACTACAAACAAATATGAGATTGTTCAAACTAAAAGGGATATCTATTACTAGATCTATAACGACCAAATTCTTAAAGCCAACTCAAATACCAGAGAACTGTTCATCATCTTAAGAGAATTAGAGTCCCCCACCTTCTCCTCTTGGATCTCTGGGCGGCATTCAACTTAGTTAACCACAAAGTCCTCTGCAACCACTTGACTTCAGCTGCCCACTTCTCCACTGAAGACACTGGGCCTCATTAGGACCCAGGCGGATTTCGCGGTGCTAAATGCACCGCGAAGCACGGCGGAAAGCCGTCGATAGCGCCATGGGGGTTGGCGGATTTACCGCCCCATTCCGACCTCGGCGGAGCGGTAAATCCCCAATCCCCATTCTGCCCTTCCCCATTCCCATTCTTGCCCCATAGGGTATAATGGGAGTGGGGAAGGAGTTAATTACGCCACCGTAAAATACGGTGGCGTAATTAACAACGAGGTCCCGTAGCGCCATGGTTTTCTCCGCCTGGTAAAACCAGGCGGAGAAAACCTCCATGGCGCTAAGGGAACTCGTAGTACGGCGGACGGGTCCGCCGCGATTAGCGCTGGCGGAAACCCACTCCGCCTGGGTCCTAATGAGGCCCACTGCCTGGATTCAAGTCATTACTAGACAATAGAACCATAAGGGTTTTCTCATCAACTGCATCACCCAAGCCCGCACCCATCACTTGAGGAGTACCGCAGGGGTCGTGCGTCTCGCATACGATGTACAATATTTTCACCAAGCCACTCTTCGAAGACCTTGACAATCTGGGTGTCACCTACACCAACTATGTGAATGATACCCAGATTCTCATTCCCATCATTGGCGATCATGACTCTGACTCAACCCTGCTCAATAAAATGTACTTCATTATCCAAGCATGGATGGCCACAATTGGTCTTTGTCTCAATGATGAAAGGACATGGCTCCTTCTCATTGGCTCCACAGTAAGACCGAACAAACTTGGAAACCAGCAACCAGTTTAAATCATTCAACATTGACAGCAATAATAATAAAGTTTCCAAGGAGGTTAAAACCTTGGGCTTTTATCTCGACTCAGCTCTAAATCTGAACAAACAAGTCAATGCCACAGCCTCTGCCACGGCATACACCTGCAAATTAAATAATGTGTGCAAACCATTCCTCTAAACTACTAGTTGTACCACATTAGCTAGAGCATTAATCCTATCGAAACAATATTGCTGCAACCCCTTATACTTAGGTTCAAGTAAATACAATGTGAATAAATTGCAAATACTGCAAAACAATGCAATTAGGATGGCTCTAAACATTCCCAAAAGGCAGCATATTTCAGCGGTCAGTCAAAACACTAATTGGTTATCTGTAAAGGACGGAAACAGCTTTAAATCATTAACCCTCACCCACAAATGTCTCTCCAACTCGGTCCCGAAATACCTAGCAGACAAATTCACAAAAAACACATTGGACCGTCCCACCAGAACTCTACATTCAAACTGCCTTAGGGTTCTCAGATACAAGCTGCAAAAAGCAGGTGGAAATAGCTTCCCCGTAATGGCAGCCAAACTGTGGAACTCCATGCCCTCAGCCCTCAGAGCAGAGCCATCCTTCCACAGCTTTAGAAAAAAGACCAAAACATGGCTCCTCTCTCAAGATGTATAATCTGTACCACCAGGCCACAATTGCAAATGTCTTTATTGCAATATTGTAAATATGTATTGTAATATAATGTACTGTAAATAACTGTCTTTATATGCTTAACTTGTATCACTGCAACCTTGTAACTGCGCCTAGATAGCTCCGGGTTTGGTGCGCAATATAAATAAATAAACAAACAAACATGAGTGGAGATTACAGAAGTCTACATATTTTTGCTTCCTGGGTTCCCCAACTTGTGTCAAATGAGCCGGCCCCAACTCCTGACGCCATGTGTTATGAATCAGGAGTAAGACTCGGACACAGGGGTTTTTCTGGTGAGTGGTTTAGACTTTTATTAACATAAAAAGAGGGTTGGAGAAAGACTTATCTTGTTTTTTGGGAGCAGGTCTCCAGACTGGCTATCACACTGCCTGGTATTCTCTCCTGCCAGGGCTTTTTATAATGTTAACCAGAATGGAGTATGGTTCTTCCCTTTGTATTTTCATGCAAATGTTCATGCCTTGTTTCCCATTTTACCCATCACTGGGACTTGTCCTGCTTGCAGCAGGGCAAAGGGGTCTCTTGCTTCCCGGGGTTGCCCTTCACGCTCTCAGGCACTCTCCCGGTGTCCCAACCATTATACAGAGGGCTCACCGGCTAGGCGACTTCTTCTCTGCCTTTCGTTCTCTTCTGCAGGTTGTTCAATGGCTCTTGCGGCTTGGCATAGTACTGACAGCACGTTCTGCGGTGTCTGAGTGTCGGCTTCACTCGTGGCTCTTGGTTCCGACCAACCACAGAGAGCTTCTCTGGTTGGTAGCTTCAGTGCTCTGGATTAATCCTTTGTTCTTCTTCATCCCAGTCCATTGGCAAAAAGGATTAAGCAGAGTCCTATTGTCAGTACAAAGTGGTTGTACTGGGTCGATATCACAATACGTCATATACGTTTTGGAATTCAATATACCCTGAGTGGAAAGGAGAGTACCATGTTTCTGCCAGTGAGTCTCCTACCCTCTCCTGAGGATTGTCCCTCCCCATTTGGTGCTCCCTCAGACATTCACCCCCAGGGTAGGGATCAGGTTGCAGCTGCCCTTCCCTAACCACATGGAAAGAGATTTTCCTCGGAGAGGTAGTGATGACGTCACTAGATTCATCACACGAGGTAGACTAAAAACATTCTTTTTAACCAGAATTTACTCTCCAAACAAAGGGTCGGTACTGTACCCCCTTATCTGAAACATTACTATGTAAATATAAGCTGTCAAATACCTGCAGGCATAAAATATAATACCTATAAAAACACATACAACCTCATTGCTAGAACCTAAGCCTGAAGAGAGTCAGCACCATCTCCCACAAAATCAAGCAATTATTCAGGCATAAATATATAGATAAAATACCCTTAGAAAAAACGGGAGGCGCGAAATTACATTAAAACCAGCAATGACCGGCATGAAGAAACCAAACACAGGAGCATGGCCGCTATAAAAACGTGACTGAAGAGTCCAATACATAGGGCCTCATTACACGGACGGCGGTAAGGGTTAACGGTCACCGTTAATGGCAACGGTGACCGTTAACCCTTACCGCCGTACTACGAGGTCCCTTTGCGGGTTGGAGGATTTAACGCCTGCTTCTTGCAGGCGTTAAAATCCAACCCGCTAAGGGACCTCGGAGCTAATTACGGCACCGCAAAATTGCGGTGCCGTAATTAGCGCCTTCCCCATTTCCATAGAGCCCTATGGGGCAGAAATGGGAATGGGGAAGGGCAACGGCGGAAAGGGGATTTACCGCCCCTCCAACCTTGGAATGGGGCGGTAAATCCCCTTTCCGCCAAGGCGGTGCCGGTATTTTACCGGCATGAGCCATGGCGCTAGCAGCGCCATGGCTCACCGCCTACCGTGTAATGAGGCCCATAGTGTACAAGTGAGCAAAGACTGTGAATGTATAATACAATAACGTAGAGATGACCTACTAAACATTAGTCCAGAGCAAGAGAGATAATCAGTAGAGTAATGATATCATATGATATGATATTTTATTTAGATCGCGCTCATACATAGGTGTTTCAGAGCGCGACTAGGCAAAGAGAATGGGAAACAGGGGAGAGAACAAAAACAAACTATCTTACTAGGCCCAGTGAAATTGAGAACGCGCAAGTGCATGGGGAAGGGAAAAAGGGGGATAGTGCATGGAAGGGGGGAGAAAGTGGAAAGTGGAGAGCATAGGAGAAAAACGAGAATAAATAATAAGTTAGTAAATAGAATAAATAAATAAATAAATGAATAAAGTGATTAAGAACAGTGGTAGTACAGCCTATGAGTGGCAAAGTGCAAGGTTAGTCAAATAGGGTGTATCTGATAAGTGCAGAGGAAATGTGTGGGGGGGTCTGTATTGGTACTGATACAGGCCCCGGTACAAGAGATGGCCAACAGGCAGTGCGGTGAGCAGGTACCTGGGCCCGAGGACACGGGGTGGCCAGGATCGCAGTGCCGATAGAGAAAACATATCAACAGGGGAGAAGAGAGGCATAGGCAGAGGCGAAAGAGGAAGGTCTTGAGGAGCATCCGGCACCGTAGATGGTTCTCCTCAAGTTTCTGGGTGGCAGGGAGGCAGTTTCAAAGGGAGGCCGTAGCAGATGACTGCCCTCCACTCATTTCTTTGAGAAGCGACTAACCCTGAGGGAGTTAGAGGTAGAGGAGCGAAGGGCTCGAGAGTGGAGATATTTATGGAGGGATAGTTGAAGGTATTTTGGACCCAGGCCCCAGAAAGCCTTGTGCACAATGCAAAGAGTTTTAAATTTAATCCTTGCATCCACTGGGAGCCAATTAAGGGATTTCAGAGCTGGAGGGATACAATTCCAGGGCTTGAGGCCAAGGACAAGTCTCGCAGTCCTGTTCTGGATTAGTTGTAAAGGGTGGAGGGTGGAGGCAGGTAGATTTAGAAAGAGGCTATTACAGTAGTGCAACCTAGAGAGAATCGGAGCTTGGGAGACAGTGAGCTTGTGAGCGAAGGGGAGGAAAGGAAGAGTACCTCTAAGGAGGTGGAGTAGGAAGTTAGACTTTTTAGAGACGTCAGAGATGTGTGCAGAGAAGGAAAGTGTGGAGTCAAAGATGACCCCGAGGTTCTTAGCTTTGCAGGTAGGGGCAGGTGGAGGGCCAAGAGAGGCCGGCCAGAGAGTGAGGGGAAAAGATGGAGAGGGTGTGCCAATGAGGAGGATCTCAGTTTTGTTGGCATTTAGACACAGATCATTGTCGGCACACCAATTTTGAATGGCGATTAGACAGTCAGAAATGAGGGAAGGGGATGAGGTGGCTGAGGGAAGCCTGAAAATGAGTTGGGTGTCATCAGCATAACACTGGAAGTTAGAGCAAAAGATGGAAATGCAGTAGGCTAGAGTTGCCAAGTATTGGTTGAAAAGCCAGGGCGAGAGGTTAGAACCCTGGGGAACACCACAGGTAGAGCGGGAGATAGCGGATAGGAAGCACCCCAGTTGTACCTGGAAGGGTCGATCCGAGAGAAAGGAGGTCAGCCAGGCAAGAGCCTGATCAGTGATACCCAGGTTATCACAGAGACGGTTGAGCAGGGTGGTGTGGTTGACTGTATCGAAAGCAGAGGAGAGATTAAGTAGGATAAGGACAGAGGGAGTGTTTGAGTCATGGCTGGAGAGCAGGTCTTTACGGATGTTCAGGAGAGCTGTTTCTGTATTTCTGGAAGCTCTGAAGCCGGGTTGGTGGTCATGGAGCGAGCCGACAGAGTCAGAATGAAGGTTAAGATGAGCGATGGCAAGCTTTTCCAGGAGTTTACCCAAAAAGGGAGTAATGGAGATTGGGGGATAGTTAGCTGGACACGAAGGATCGGATGTGGGTTTGTTGAGGAGAGGGTGCACGAGGGCATACTTCAGAGGGGAAGGGAAAGATCCAGAGGCAAAATAGAGGTTGCAGAAATCTGCAAGGGCTGGTGCAAGGGTATCAATGAGGTCCTTAATAGTTTTAGAGAAACAGGGGTGGGCCTGTTTTGATGAGGCTTTCATAGATCGGACTTGTTTAGCGACCTCATCAGGGGAGAAAAGAGGAAAGGCTGAGAAAGAGGGAGGAGAGGTAGCTGAGGGTGGATCAACAAGCAGAGAAGGGGAGAGGAGAGGAGAGGGAGAGGAGGAGAGTGAGGACAAGATGTCCTTGGTTTTAGAGATAAAGTGTGAGGCAAGGTCATTTCAAAGAGCATGAGAGGCGGGAGGAGGGGTGGATACTGCAGCAGGGTTGGCCAGCTCCTTGCAGATTTTAAAGAGTTTGGCTGAGTTGTTCGAAGCCGTGGAGACACGGGCTTGAAAATGGACTCGTTTCTTCGTACGTACAGAGAGTCGGTATTGCCTTTGGAGCAGACGGCAAGCCAGTTTGTCAGAGGGTGAGCAGGAGGTCCTCCATTTCCTCTCTCTCTTACGTTTAAGTGTAGCTAGGTCAGAGCCATACCAAGAATTGCACTTGGTTTTGGGCTTCAAACGGATCCTCATGACAGGGCAAGAGCATCCAGAGTAGCAGTGCTAGAGGAGTAGAGCAGGAACAAGGCTGTGTCAGGGTGTGAGTCAGACTGAAGTGGAGGAGGGGGTGAGAAGGTGGCAGCGAAGGCCTCAACTGACACATGCTTCGTAGGAAGGATGTCCGAGAAGGTGGGTGGCAGTCTTGGGGCAGGCTTGGCTTGAGGGGAGGAGATGGGGAGAAGAAAGGAGAGGAGGGAGTGATCGCTCCAGGAGAGAGGAGTGATGAGGAGGGTAGAAAGGGGGAAGGCAGAGGAGAGCAGGATATCAAGTGTATGACCAGCAATGTGCGTAGGGCTGGAGGGGAGAATAGAGAGGGTGAGTGAATCGCAAAGGTCGTGAAAGAGCGCAGATGAGGAACAGGGAGAATTAAGATGGATATTGAGATCACCAAGGAGGAGGAGTTGAGAGGTAGAAGCCAGGAGGGCAGAGGTAAGGTCAGCCCATTCAGAGAGAAAAGAGGTGACTTGGCCAGTGGGCCGGTAGAGAGCAGCAATGGTAAGGGAGTGGCTAGGAGAGAAACGGAGCCAAGAGACAAGACATTCGAAAGAGGAGTAGGTCTGAGTGGGGATGATAGAGGTAGGAATCCACTCGGGGAAGATCAGGGCTACACCCCCTCTGGGCCGGGTGGATCTGGGGGCGGAGCGGATCTTTTCTTTTCATAATCCAACAAGAGCTGAACAAAATCCACATACATTTTCATAGGAGCAACATAATAATGGCCCATTTTCTTACCTAAGTTCTATGTTTCTTTTCACTGTTAACCCATGATTTCGCTCCCAATATCTTCCTTTCCTTTTTTCCATTCCCGAGCCCTCCCTTTTGTCCTGTTACACTTTGAAACATATTCAAGGTGGTGTTAAGCTCCCTACAAAAAAACTGCAAACATGCATGGTTTAATTGTTCTAAACTTTGTCAATTCTAGCTGTAGTGTGGCCTGGAATTCCTCCCTGGCTACTGAAATGCTCTGGGCCTCCAAGAGCAAGGATGGATGCCACCTTACAATCTGGCTTCCTCACCAGACTATAAGGCTCCGGGAGGTGGGGGGGGCTGGCACCAATGCCAGGATCTCAGGCAGTAGGCACTCAGTTCTACATTTCTACCACTGTTCTGGGCTGGGGTAGACCATAGTGATACGGCCCTAAATGAATATGTTTTGCCATCATGTTTCCAAACAGCCTGTTCGCCTCTTTGAGTACCTCCTCTGCCAGTACCAGGCACTCCTGGTTGTTAAATTCCATGCTGAGATGTCGTCCTATCTTTTGTACTTACAGGTCCACCTGCTGAGGCATATGGATATCTGTTGGTAGTGCTGGTTTGAGATTGGATTGTGTCCTGTGTTTTTAATATGGTTTCTGCCCTGTTGCATGTGTTACGGAAATACGATAACGGAATACTGAATGCAATTTATTTTTTCTTTAATGTATGCCTTCTTTCTAATTTACCACTGTGAATTTGCAATGGTTACTACCACAGGTGTGGTGTTGCCCAGTTTTCACCTTCCAACTCATAATGTCCCCACTGATGTTTCCATCTGACCCTATTCAAAATTAATGGAATGAGATTTTCTTTCACCGTAATAATTGTCACTTAGTGGACCCCAGCAACAAAGAAGGACGCCAAGACCAAGCATGCTCAATTATACTGTTATTTGGGATTTTATAGCAGGGTTGCCCAACTCAAATATATAACTAGGGTATTTTCTCAAAGAAATAACAGAATAGGATGGCCTTCTCATATGTCTCCTCATCTGGGTAAAAGTAGATGGCCCTTTGGGCCCTGAAAACAATGTTCAGGTCCTTAGTGTTCGAGGAAATTAGCCTCAACTTCCTCTCTCCTGGCTTACCCTCTCCTGTCGGTACAGGCACGTTTTTTATTTATTTATATTGCGTGCCAGACCCGAAGGTATGAGGGTCCAGGAGCAGTAAGGTTATTCTCAGCTTGGTTACAGTGCTGTACAGAAATTTACAGTGTATGCATAGGTTAATACAGTTGCGATGGATACAATGATATACAGTTTACAAGTATATATATTTACATAGAAGCATAGATTGCAAAGACAAGGTCAGTTATTGGTCATTATTCTTTCACCACTGAATGTAGTTACGTCTAAAGAAGGGGTAGTTTTGGGGTGTCCTTAGGGCGAATGGTAGAGAGTTCCAGTATTGGGCTGCTTTCACCTGGAAGCTGTTACCACCCATTTTGGATCGATTGAACCTGGGAACTGTAAGCAGGTTAGAATTGGAGGTTCTGGTGGGCCTGTTGGGGGTGTATCTTTTTATTCTGTCAGCTAAGTAACGGGGGGCTGCATTATTGAGGCATTTGTGTGTTAAGGAGGCTACTTTGGGCCAGATGTTGTCGGTAGTGGTGAGCCAGTTATGAGATCTCCTGATGTTGGAGATGTGTGCTCTCTTGGGGATACTAACCGCTGCTCTGAGAGCATTATTTTGCAAGGTCTGGATTTTATTAGTAAATCTGTTTGTTGGCTCCAACATAAAGGGTGTTACAATAGTCAAGTTTTGATAAAACAAGGGCTCTGGCTAGGCTAGTGCAATTCTGAGTGGATAGGAAAGTTTTGGCTGCTCTTATAAGCTTACATGTGTAGGCTGTAGAAGCGGCCATGGAGCTAGCCTGTTTATGGAAGGAAAGGGCAGAGTCTAGGTAGATTCCTAGGGTTTTCACTACCTTGATGGGGTTGCCGTCTATAATGAAGCTCGAGTAGTTGTGGTCCAGTTTGTTTAGATTTGGGGTGGATCCGAGGGTGATGAGTTTAGTCTTGAAATCATTCAGGCATAGACTGTGGGAGGCCATCCATGCCTGGATGATGAGGTACACCCTGTTCACCAAGGCCAAATCCTTGTTGTAATCTCCCGCCAACGGGATGAGGATCTGGGTATCATCAGCGTAATTAGTGTAGGTGATACCCAGACTGTGAAGATCATCAAACAGGGGCTTTGTGAACATGTTGTAAAGTGTGGAGGAGACACATGAACCCTGAGGGACCCCACATGTGACGGGGATGGGGTCAGCAGAGGCTGAGGTGGAAAAGACACACATAGATCTGTTGCTCAGGAATGACTCAATCCAGCCGATGGCTTCTTGGGAGAAGTGGGCAGCCAGGTGATTGCAAAGAATTTTGTGATCAACTAGATCGAATGCTGCGGAGAGGTCTAGAAGAAGCAATAAAGCCGTTTTCCATTATCTCTCAGAGTGTCGATTTGGGCCTTCAGGTCAATGAGAGCTGTCTCTGTCCCATGTTGGGGTCAAAAGCCTGATTGCCTGATTCCCAGGAGGTGGATTTTCTCAAGGTATTTGTGTAGTTGTTGATAGGCTGTCTTATCTAAGAAGGTGACAGCGGAAATGGGTCTGTAATTAGTGGGTATAGTCGGGTCTAGGGTTTTTTCTTTGAGTAGTGGGAGGACCCAAGATTCTTTAAGGTTGTTGGGGATGGTACCTGATGAGAAGGAGGCGTTAATAAGTTTGGTGATAAATTGTGAGAGGTCTCTTGCTACATCTTTGATGATTTGTGAGGGGCAAGGGTCGCCCTGACAGTTTGATGTTTTAAGGCTGAGGATGATTTTTTCCACTTCTAACGTAGAAACTGTGGAAAAGCTGAAAAGGGTGAGTGGGTTAGGTATTGGGTTCTGAGGTGTGGGGCAAGGTGTGGGGTGTGTGGGAGTGTTAGTGGAGTTGGTAGAGTTAGTTAGGGATTCTTTCTTGTTGGAGATTTTGATTTGAAGGCCTGCTACTTTATTAGAAAAGGCATTTTGGACACTGCTGCACCATTGTTTATCTATCTCACATGTGTCTGGGACTAGGACAGGTGTTTCCAGCTCTTTGGTCATAGTAAACAGTTCCTTAGTACTGGATTTGGCTTGTGATATTCTCTGGTTGTATCATTCTTGTTTAGCGATAATGATTTCCTTTTTGTAAGTGGAGACTGTTTTGTTGAGGATCTGCTTGTTGATGTCTGTGGGAGATTGTCTCCAGGTTTGTTCCTATATGCGCTTCTCTAATCTGAGGGCTTTTAGGTGGGAAGAGAACCATGTGTTCAAATGTTTTTTCGGCTTCCATTTTCTCCATTTTAGGGGTGCAATAGAGTCTAAGGCTGAGCGCATGCTATTGTTGTAGCTTTCTACGAGGTAGTGGGGGTTGGAGGTAGCTGAGGGTTGGTTCAAAGTTGGGAGGATGAGTTTTTCAGCTGCAATGTTTTTCTTGCTCCTCGTAGGGATAGCTGTGGCTAGAAGGTTGTTAGTAACAAGGCTAGCGGCTAACAGGTTGAAGGTGAGGAGATGGTGGTCGGACCATGGTTTGGGGGTGTTGGCTGTGATGGAGGCCACACAGTTGTGGTCAGCTGCCCAGTCAAGGGTTCTCCCTTTGTTGTGGGTAGGGGTGGACCCTCTTTGGGTAAAGCCTAATTCTAACAAGGTATTGTTAATGAGGGTAGCCTGGGGGTCTTTGAGTCCAAGGTTGAAATCTCCTAAGAGGAGGCTCTGGGAGGTGTTTTCTAAGTTGTTGGTGAGGATGGTGGTGAGGTCTTCCTCGAAGCAACCTAGCGGTCCAGGGGGTCTATAGAATAAGTGGATGGTGATAGTTTGGGAGTTGGAGGTAGGAAGTTTAGCTGTGAGAGATTCGCATGATGGGAAGTGGTTAGTGGTGTCATGTCTAATGTTGAGGTGTGTTTTGGCAATTATGGCGAGGACTCCACCTCTGGATTCTGTTCTGTCCTCTCGGAGGATAGTATAGTCATCAGGGATGGCTAATGAGAGAGCAGGGCCAGCGGCTGCATGGAGCCAGGAATCAGTGATGGCTAGGAAGTCTACTTCTTCTGCTAGAATGAGGTCTGCTATATCTGTGGCATGGGCTACTACTGATCGCGCGTTAATTAAAGCGCTTCTTATGAGAGGGGTGATAGATTTAGTACAGGTGGTTATGGCGGTTAAGTTGTGAACCTTATGCTTGGTCGTGGTATTAGTTGGGCTATGCTTGGGGCTGTCCGTGGGGCTGTTGGTGGGAGGAACCGAGTGCATGGGTACGGTCCGGTTAGTCACTTTGGACTGGATGGAGTCTCTGGCTCGGGGCTCATATAATTTGGGTAATCTGGCACGTAATTTGGTGTTTCTGGCGGCGAGGCTACATGGTGTAGAGAGGAGGTGCATAATGAGTGGGGAAGTGGAGGCAGAGCTAGAGGTAAGACTGGTGTGGCTAGACAGGTGGATGAGGTAGAGAATTACTCTCAGCAGTGCTGAGAAGATGCCAGGTAGGTACATCCTGTTAGGTATAAGTGAGGTGTGGTAGTCAGATGGCAAGGCAAGTAGCTGCTAAGTGCATCTTAGATGGCCGGAGTAGTTATTCAAGATCGGGGCAGCTGGGTACAAATAATATGGCAGCAGGGTCTGTCTAGGTTCGACAATCACAAACTGGGCTAAAATACAATGTGCAGGCAAGTAAGAACCAATATGGCAGCTGGGTCTGTCTAGGTTTGACAATCGCAAACTGTGCTAAAATACACTGTGCAGGCAAGTAAGAACCAATATGGCAGCAGGGTCTGTCTAGATTCGACAATCACAAATTGGGCTAAAATACAGTATTTTCATGGAATGGGCTGGCAACTGCAAGTAATTTAAACAGTTTTCAAAATTTTCAAGCAAAATGAGAGCGTCTTTCTATTGTGGGCTAACGTAGGTTGCACAGATGTTAAAGTCGTCTAGCGACTTAACTGCTAGGGGCTGCGAATGGGTTTCTTATAGGAGTATCACTAAAACGAAGGCATCTTTACTGTTGTAGGATGGCTTGGTATTGCAGTAGCATGGGTGGGAGCAATAATGCAGAGGGATGAGGGATCGCTTAGTGGTGTGCAGACTGTATGCAGTTTAGTGTAGATTGGGTATGTAGGTGCTGCGCAGGAGAAGGATAGCTTTCCATTCTAAGCAGGAGTCGTCCCTAACGGTCGGAAGGTGATAGTGCTGGTGGGATATGGGGAGGCACTAGAGTGTACTGTGTCCACTGGGAGCATTTAGAATGGGGACAGTGCATGTGCTATTAGTAGTGGGTGGGTCCGTGTTGTGTGACTGTGGCGAGGGAGGTGGAATTCATGGTGAGATTACTAGGTAACAACGATCACGCAGCGGAAAAGTAATTGCTTAAAGTAGGCAAACGCCCGCATTTAGACAGTGGGCCTCATTACGACTCAGGCGGTAAGGGTTTTACGGCGGCGTAAACAGCGCCGACCCTTACCGCCTGAGTACGAGGTCCCTTAGCGCCATGGCGGACTTAACACCTGCTTTTAGCAGGTGTTAAAATCCATGGCGCTAAGGGACCATGGAGTTAATTACGCCACCGTAATTTACGGTGGCGTAATTAACGCCTTCCCCACTCCCATTATGCCCTATGGGGCAAAATGGGAATGGGGAAGGGAAATTGGGAAAATGGGGATTTACCGCCCGCCAAGGTTGGAATGGGGCGGTAAATCCGCCTACCACCATGGCGTAAACATAGTTTACGCCATGGTGGTAAAGTCACGGCCCAGGCGGTAACTTACCGCCTGGGTCGTAATGAGGCCCAGTAAAGCAGAATAAACAAACTTCAATTAAGTGATAACACGTGAGAGGCGTTAACGCTTGGAGGCACAGGGTAGCAATGGTAGTCAGCCAGTGAGAGTAGAGCGGCGGCTGGGATGGAATTGTAATGTTACCTTTGATGGGGTGAGGTGCGAGAGCCAGTGGGGCTGGCAGACTGCAGACACGGCAAAAAACAGGCGCAAAACAGGCGATGCCCTTGTCTCCCGTGGGCCTTGGAGGGAGTGGGCCGGCTTCGCCTGCCGGCGACCAATGGGGATGGAAATAGGCCCAGTAGCCAATCTGCAGGCTGCTGGTGGCCTGGTTAGGCAGAGAAGGCTGCAGGCATGAAACGGTTGGCCATCTTGGAGCTGCTAGGTACCTCGTGTACCTTAATGGTGGTGAAGGGCTCACTTGTTGACTTTTCAGGCGAAATTGTGCAAATATGGGGTTTTTCTTTGGCAGGCTTCGATGATTGCTCGTCTGCAGTAACGCACAGGCTTGGATGGCGATTTTTCGAAAAGTAGTGCAGGGGCATCAACGCTTACCAGAATTCGTAGGCTGCTCAGGCGGCTTCCTCTGTAGGCCTGCTTCTCCTGCAGGGACGTGTCCTGGAACTCCTGCTCCTCAGGTAGGTGGTGGGGACTACTCCGCTAAGTTTCAGCTCAACTGAGCCTAGATGCAGGCTTTCCGTGGGTCCGTATCCCACAGCTAACCAAGTCTCTAATCTTCTCTAAGGTCCTCCAGGTCTCCTGCCAGATGACATGGGCATCAGCCAGGAGAAAGGCAGAGGATTGGTCCCCTATTGCTCCTGGAGAGCCTTTTACTCTTTCCTTGTTCCTCTCTGAGCTAACACAAACGTCCTCCTACAACCTGGGCCTACTAAGGGCTTGGTGTGACCCTTCGGAACCTTCCGGCTCTAGCTGACTGGCCTATTCATACATCGCAGCTGCCCTGACCAGCTGTTTAATGAAAGCCCATGCTCTCATTTCTATGTCTCTACGTTGCTTTCTTCTTTCTAACTTTGGTATTCCTCACCCCACAACTCGTCTGGAGAAAACTCTTCCCTAAATGTTTCTCCTCATCCTTGTCCTCCACCACCTCCTCACTGCTGTCTGTTCTATTTGCTATCAGCTCTTCCCTACCACTTGACAATGTATTTCCTGCCACCATCTTGCCTCTACTTCCTTGCTCTTTCCTACCTGCTACCACCTCCTCTATACCACCTTGCACTGATCGTCTTGCCAACACCTCCTTTCTAGCACCTTGCCATCTTCTTCTCTCTAGCAACTACTATATACCTTTTACTGATCTTCTTGCCACAAACTCCTCTTTACCACTCTGCTCTGTTCTTCTCACTACAGCTTCCTTTATACCACCCTGCATTGATCTTATCACCACCACCTCCTCTCTACAACCTTTGGTTGTTCCTGTCACCTTTCACTCCTCTTGACTGCTTTGGTCAGTACACTTTGATACTGCCTCGTCCTTAAAACCTTGATGGAAAATTAGATCAGAAGGAGGAAGGTAGTGTACCCCAGCGTGGAGAAGGATCATAGAGAACGTGGTCAAGGTGAAGTATTGGTTGGTAAGAATACATGGTACTTTGGTGTGAGGGAACATATATGGCAGGGATGAGAGTGAGTGAGATTTGAAGGAAGTATAGGGGGTTGAGTGAGGAAGTTGATTGAGAGAGGGAAATGAGGGGGTGGAGTGTAGAGTGGTGGCATAAGAGGAGGGGAGTAGTGGAGTGTGAGTGGAGAGCAGTGGGAGTGGAAAGGTGAGAGTGGGAGTGTAGAATAGCGGTTAGTACAGTGAAAGTAGTAGGGAGGAAGGAATAGTAGTAGTAGATGGAAGAATATCAGAGTGACTGAGTAAAGGAGAAAAAGAGGTAAGTGGGAGGACGTAAAGGGAGGAGAGTAGAAGAAAGGGAAAGAAAGGAGAGATCACCATGGTGAGGAGTATAAGAGTGTGGAGGAAAAGATCACGTGAGTCTCGGGTGACTGAAAGGCACCAGTCATTGAGATGTGTTATTCTTTTTGGGACTCCAGATTAGGATCCACCTAGAAATTCCTGGAGCTCTCCAGAGAGATAAGGCGATTGCCTTTAGGCTTTCAACAGTATCCCGTCAGAAACTACATAGTAGAGATTCCCAATCTCTAGTGAACACCTGGGATAGAGAAGGAACAGCCCACAGGAGATGAGAGAGGGGGATGGCCCTTAGTGAAACCCTCTTCAGAATTCTTAATAAAAACCCTTGTACCGTCTTCGGGAGTTGGTGTGTTCTTAAGGTTATCTGTGACACAAATAACATATTAAGTGTGGTGCATCAGTTGAGGCAGATATCAGTGCCAGAGAGACCATGTGAGAAGTTGGAGCACAACATCTCTGGTGTTACTCACCACACAGGCCGGGGCGTCAAGTATAGGACACAGAGTGGTTGAAGAAAAGATGACAGACGTACTCCCAAGGACTTCTAAAGCCAAGTTCCGTCGTGATCCTAGGCCTTCTCAACTTGAGGGAAACTCTATACTATGACCTGCCCCTCTGCTGGGTAAGGGACAGAGGAACCGGTCAAATTGAAGAGCGGGGGAAACACACGCACCGCCAAACAGCATGCTGTAGGAGGAAAATTCAACAGGTTAGTGCATGAGGATCAATTAAGGCAATAGTAAACTCAGGTTCTAGAGTAGTTATACCTTATGAGCAACTGCTACAAGTCAGATGATGCATGGCCCTATGAGCAGAGAACAGAATGGATCAACTTAAGTATTGCAGAAGCTATTAATAATAACTAGGTAAAGGCAATGCAGAGTGTTACCCCAACAGGATTTGGATCCCCAAGGCAACAACGATAGGACAAAATAATAAACAGGGAGTTAGTAGAGGTAAGTAATCCGAGCGGCACAAGGGTTGTACTAGGTCCGGGATGGTGCACTGACAGCAGAGCGTCCCATAGTGCACTAATGCAGGTACCAAATGCAAATTCCCAATGATCTGTTGGAGACAGAAGTTCTGTAGCAACCAATAGAATAAAGGCGGGTATGGTTGGCAAGATGTAAATGTCAAATAGCCAACTGATATTGTCTTTTATCTTTTACTGGATTCCCCAACATGTACGGAAACAATAGGAGAAGAGAACAACGCTTATCAGTAGCGGGCAGGATATAGTAAGATGCGCTATGCTGCGTCTCAATGTGCCCTGGTACTGGAGAAGGGGAGCATAGCTACCCGGGGAGGCCAGTTGCAACAACACACCGAGCGGCTTGGAACACAGGAGAGAGAATGCGTCATAAAGGATCAATGCGGGAGTCCGAGGACAGGTTGGTGCGGTAACGTGCTGACCAGGGAGGATCAAAGATGTAAGGCAAGCAGTCCAGTAAACAGTCCGGGTCAGGATACCAAGACGTTCAAAGAGTCCTGGACGAAAAGCTCTCGGAGTCTGATATAACAGGCTGTGGTCAGAATCAGGGAACAAGCGATCAGGAATTCAATGCAGGAATAACGCTACAAACAGAAGCAGCGTTTCACGTAGCGCCGGCAACTTTAAACCCAACTAAGGAGGCGGCCCCTTCTCAAGGGTATCGTCAGCTGACTTAGTCACGTGACATCCTCTGCGCCATGAAACGTGCTATCATAGCGCGTTGCCATGGCAAGCGCCAAAGCTGCTAGAGGGGTGAGGCCATGTGCCGAAAAGAAGTATAATACCGTTTTATAGGTTTCTTAATGCAATCGTTCATAGAAGACCGCTGCGTGCAGCCTAGTGTAATAGCTTGTCCCTTCAATGGGTTAGGCTGGGAGATGCGATTAATGGCGTTGCTCATGGATTACCTTTATAAATGGCAGGTTGTCAAATGTGCCAAGGATGCGTAAGGCAATCTCTAGTCTGAGTTTGAGGTTTCCGGATGAGGTTTTCTAGAGTTAGGGATTTCCATTAGTACCTTTGCCAGACAATGGTTTACAGTTCAGAAGTCCTAGGAAGTATGAAATTTGTATGAAAGGGTAAAATATGTCACTGCTTTCTACTGCCTGGGGGAGAGTGGTCTGGTTGGATGGCTCAACAGAAAGGTCTAAGATGGTACCATGAGGAGTGCATGGAAACAAAGGGGAGACTCCAGAGGTAAAACATAGCGTATAGCAGAAGCATGGTACACGCCAGGTTGCTCTATGTTGAGCCAGGAAGTCACAGGAACTGCAGGGGCTGGCTGGAAGCAAAAGAGACACAAAGAGAGGAAAGGGATGCACATATGTTGAGTAACTATGATTGGTCAAAGTCAGGGGTGTACTGGTATACCATAAGGTTTCTCGAAAGAGGTAAGAGGAAGTCCTTGGGATCAGTAGCAGCAGACTACCCTTAACAACAATCATCCAGTGACATTATCGGTTGGATATGAGAAAGGGATGGTTGTACTCAGTGTCATAGTAAAGCTGTAGACGATGTACTGAGATGCATAAGACTCTTCTCGGACTAAACGGAGTCAGCTGAAATCTTCCCTTATCTGATCTTAACAGAGACAACCCCAAGATCACGCTGTGTGTGGGTATGGAGCTGTGGCAAAACAGTGGGCCAATTTAAAATAAAGGTGGAAAAACAGTCATTAGAAATAACCAGGCACAGAACCGACAGAGAAAACAATGATATGTTAACAAACTGGAAACAGAGTCTAAAGACAAAAGCTTGCAAATGCTAAACCTATAGGGTACAACAATGCCAGTAGAGAGAAGAGTCACGAAGCCGGAATCAGAACAATTTCCTGGGGATAGCAAAGGGACATGCACAGGAACTCGGAATCCTGGCGTACTAGGAATATCAGGAGTAAAGCAAGAAACTGGTAATACAGGGAAAACAGAGACAGAGAAACAGAGGAAAGGAACATTTGATGTCTTTGAGGGGGGAACTCACAGTCAAACAGGGTATTTGCAGAAGTACAGAAGGTGTTCTGTGAGGGGGAAACACTCACTGTTACCCATAGATGCTGTTGTCTGAGCAGGAGGACTGGGTGCTGCACAAGCAGACGATGCAGGAAGGACAGGCTTCTGCACAAATCAGCCACAGCCGAACAGACACTCATGCCCACGTTCAGTTAATCTCCTCACCACTTGACTTGTGGAGTACGGCAGGGCTCCAGGTTCTCACCCCTTCTGTTCATCACATACAAGACCACCCTCATGGAACTCATTGGCAACACAGGCTTAACTTGCTTCAACTATGCAGATGATAAAACTATCTGAAAAACTCATGAATGACCCAACAAAGAACATTCTGGCCCAGATTGTCTTTTTTTTGGTGCAGTGTAGAAGATGCTCTACAGGGTTTTACAACTCCAGGCCTCAAGTGCCAGAAACATGCTTGATTTTCAGGATAGCCCTCATTTATACATTTGCACACAAGTATCCTTAATGTAAACACATGTTTTCTCATGAATAATAAAGAGTTATATCTTGAAACCCTGTCAGGTTTTTAGCCCTCAAGGCCTGGAGTTGGACAACCCTATGCTAGCGAATCCCCAAATTTCCCCAGAAAAACAAAGCAGCCCAAATAAAAAAGCGCATCTGAATGAGCACATCTAGGATGCGCTCATTCAGATGCTCACTTTTCCTGCTTTGCGCATTGGTGCAAATAAGGTGGCGTTTCTGGGCCTTTTAAAGAGTATCCCAAATTCACGAATGAAATGTGCTTTAAAATGCCTAGTAACGAGGGTCACCCCCCTGTGCCTTTTGAAGCAGGTGCAGGGAGAGGAGCAAATCATGATAGGGTCATTTGTGACCCTGTCATGATTCTTTTTTGAAGTGTGACTGACAGCCATGGTTTAAACCGCGGCTGTCACACTTGCATTTTCAACATTCGAAAAAAGGGATGGAACTACATTTTTTAACACGTATTTCACACAGACAGACCCTTTAACGGCCCGTCTCAGTAAATGCAGTCCCAGCAACCACATGGATGCTGGGCGGTTGCTATACATTAGTATCAGGAGTTTGCACTCTGAACTAATGTACGCAGGGGTACTGGATATAGCATCTTTGCGCTACTGCCCTGCCCCTCCTCAAATTATCAGGTCACCTTTTGAGAATAAGGTGACCGGAGCATTTCTGAGAGTAGTGCATAGGGGTGTCTGTAGGTCTGGAAAGGATCCGAGGGTACGCTATGTCAGGACTGTCGGGACTCAGCGCTAGCTAGCCTTTCGGTTGTAGCCCTTGAGCTTCTATCTGGGGCTATAGGCAAAATCTTTGGGGCTATAGCCCCTCAGTTTCCCCCTAGCAATGCCTTTGGTAGTGCGAATGAAACAAGTGCATTCTTTGCACTCCTTTCATTTGCGCTACGTTCTGAGAACCTGGTCCAACAGATTTTCATCCCTACATCACACCAGTGGACCTCCGGATGACTGAGAGCAGAGGTAAGGCACAACCCATTCAAAGCATATCGTTTGATAAGTAGCACTACGTCCTCAAACTCCACATCAAGCAGAAGCAATATGACTGTGCCCTTTTCCATTACATAAGGTGAGAAATCTAGGTGTCACAATGGATAGCCATCTCCCACTGAAACAGTCTGGCTCCGAATCTCCACCCTTTGAAAAAGCAAACCCTTCATCCCACCTCAGGACATTCGGGCCCTAGTAAGGCCCTTGTTGTCTTGCACATAAATGGGGGAAATGCTCTCCTAACAGGGCTCCCAGCTGCTCAGTTGGCTCCCCTGAAAGCAGTTCACCACGCAGCAGCGCATCTTATTACAGGTGCATAGAAATTTGACGGAATCACCCCAGTCTTACGTGAACTACGTTGGCATCCTCTCCAGGCCAGGATGCTTTTCAAGACTGCATACATCATCTTCAAATCAGTCACACCAGCGTACCTGCCATCTAAGCTCCACATATCTGGTGGCACACGCAAACTGACCGACCATCATGAATCACAACTCGTCCCCAAAAATAGGACCTGCAAACAATCCTTCTCTTGTCACTCACCCATCCTCTGGAACGCAATCCCAGTGTCGGATCAGAATGCCCCCAAAATTCTCCAATTTCGCAAATCACTCAAAACAGCTTTTGAACAATGTCTGACCATGGACTAATTCCAATAGACGCACATACCGACCCACAAACCTCAACTCACAGAACTGTGCTGCTGTTAAAAGATGGCAGCCCAAATGCTGGCTTCCCGCGCTCCGCTGCTCTCGAGCTAGGGCCGCTCTTTCAGCAATAAAATAAATAATAAACAAAACCACAGATCAAACCCATTATAAATGCATGCTTCATACAACTCTGCACATTATGATGCATTATGCCTCATCTAACCTTCACATGCAGGACCATAGCAGCTATCTCTTTAGTTCTATCAAGGCCTGATTATACCAACAGCTTCTAACTTTGACTACTGGACTATCTACCTAACGTACCAAAAAGACTACAAAACCCATCGGCACGATTACTACATAGACAAAAACACTTCACCACAGCTCCCTGCACACTTTAATGGTCTTTAATCAAAAAGAGGACCATATTCAAAACCATAGGCATCACTACTCTCTACTCCCACCAGGATTTCCCCCCCAGAAGGATTTTCTCACACTAGATCCCATCAAGAACGCTAAGGTCTAGCAACAATACACTAGTAGCTGTGCCATCTTTCCACTGGAAATGACATGAAGGCTCTGCCTTCTCCCACGCAGGAACCACATCCTGGAATTCCATACACAAACATCTTCGTACAGAGGAAGGCCACCCCCAGAAAGCAGCTAAAAAACCTGGCTTTTCAACACAAGCCCACTGTTCACAACAGCCTGATCAAAAGACCCACTAGCCTCTTGCACCTCCTACAGGACACCCCTTCAGATACAGAAACTGCTGATAGCCCTCCTTCATCCCACCAACTAACCAAAATTGACCATAATGAACTCTATGATGACCGAATGCCACACAACAAAAAGGGAGCTCAGAAACTATCACTGAAACATCCAACAAGCAACCTGCCCACTTCACCAGCACGACCATACCACCCTGGATGCTATCCCTCTGCTCTTTACTTCTTTCCCTCCCTCACACTACACTTGCTCATATGTGTACCACCAAGTACCAACCACCTACAAAAATATCAGCCTTACGCCAGACTCAAACTTCCCTCACTGAAGGCAATCACTTGCCTGGTGTAGACAATGGGAAAACTACCACGCTATGACATTTTCTCCTATCTTGAGCTCTAACACACTCAGGGCTGGACTGGCCTACAGGGAACTCTGAAGATTTCCCAGTGGGCCTCTGCACCCTGGGCCTATGTTGTGTGATTACCTATTTTATTTTGAAATGTTCTCATAGGAAAAGGGTTGGGCTTGCTCAAATATGTAATATTGGTTCACTTTGAAAATGATATCCAGGGCCCAAAAAATGATATCTTTTGGTTCCCAGTCCACCCCTGATCACACTCCCCATTAGCAAGCAGCCACACACTGCTCTTTGCTGTCCTTGGGTTCCCCCTTGGAATAACACACTTCCAAATGACTACGCATCCCCATAGAAGGACATGAACTGGTTACTTCCAGCCTGCACCCAAAACACTGCAGGTATGATATGATATGATAGGTCATTAATAACGCGCCTGTACACAAGTGTTTCTAGGCGCGACAAGACAAGGAGGAGAAACAGAGGGAGGACAAAAGAACGATCTTACTGTGCCTTGTGTCATTCAGATTGTGCAAGCGCGGGTAAGTGGGGAGGGGAGAAGTGGCAAGAGTCTGTGGGGGGTTAGGAGAAGTGAAGGTGACTCAATAAGTACTGCCAGAGGGCAGCTCTTAAGTGCAAAGACAAGGGACTGTAGGGTAACAGATACAGACCCTTAAGTGCTGAGGGAGCCCGCAGGCAGTGCGAGGGCAACTGGACATGCAGGAGCCTGGGCCCGAATTCAAGATTGGCCAGGTGACCAGGTGACCAGTGTGCTGAGCTATCAGCGACATTAGTAGCGGAGAGGACGAGAGAAAGCAGAAGAGTAAAGGAAAGACTTGCTTTGCTCCCGGAACCGGAGGTGGTACTGCTCAAATTTGAGAGAGGCAGGGAGGCTGTTCCAGAGGGAGTGTTGCATCTGGCTCTCCCACTACCCCACTAACAGCCCCACTATTCTCTTACAGATCCATGTGCAGCGATGCATAAACAGTGGCACAAAGGCCTTATGCATGAACACTTTAGTAGTATTACGATTATTAGGCATTAACTTAAGTACTAATTGTCAGCATGCTAATTTTTCTACAATTTGGAAACCTTACATGTCTGTCTCAAAGGACTTCAAATGAGGCCTTATGCACAGATCTCCACTCTTCCACGTGCTCTTGACCACTTTCTTTGCATTCTGCGGTACTTCATAATACCAGGTTTCAGAACAGACTACCTGCCGGAACCATTATTATGGCCAGGACAGACTAAGGAAGAATGGTGGGTGTTCATAACATAGGTAACCCTAAGGACGAAGAGTATCAGAGTTCACTGCAGATGAAACCTGTCACAATGATCATCATACCGGAAGACCCTCAAAAGCTCACTCCAGCTTGCACACGCAACATCACACCTGTTGTAAACTAAAGAAAAGCAACACCTGGCAATCGATACACAAGATCCGTGTTCCAGCATGAGGCCTCCCGCTTTCTCAGACCACCTAGCAATGAGCAGCACACACCAATATGTATAAAACAACACCCTGCCCCAACCTGCACGTGAATAAAAACATCACTATGAGAAAACGACTTACACCAGAATAGGCACATGTTAACCTATACATCAATCACTCGAAATTAAATCTGACTCTGCCAAACTGGAGAAAGTAATGAAGTCCCCCAGGTGGTTTAGTGGCTGGTGCTCCACCGGCAGATTTAACCATTTGCAAAATGTTATTAAAAAGCATTTCTCAATCCCACATGCATTTTTCCTGCTTTCAACACTTTATTTGACCCGGAATGGAACATATCCCCAGTGCTTCCTGACAACGCCTTCAAAGGATCCCCAACAACAAACGTTGTAATACACTGTATACCACTTCTTCCTGGCATGAATCCTTTGCACAAATGTTTCACAATCTACACTGAACCACAATATTTCACCCATCCCCTAGTGTTGCTGCTCCTGCTAGACATCCTGACTCCCACCAGGGAGTTTTCCTCATGGACAAATGTGAAAGGCAAACCTGGGTCAGAAAACTTCATGGGCCTCATCACAAGTTGGGTGGTATCCCCGGCGGTATTACCGCTGAGACTATTAGCGTTCCCACCAAACCCTCTGGTGCTATTAGCGCCGGATCACAGGTTTGGTGGAACGGAAAGTCCCCATTCCCAATGGGGCCCAATGGGGAATTTTCGGCGCTACTATCGCTGGCGGTATTAGCACCGAAAATCAGCAAAATCGCAGCAGATTTACTGCCAGCACAGAGCTGGAGTAAATCCTGCCAAACCCGTCGTAAAGACTGGAGGGGGGTGTCTGTACTTCTGCTCTCTATATGGTAGAGGAGAGGCACAGAGGACCCCAGCCAAGATTCTCTATTCGGTAGTTATGGTCGAGCAATCAAGGCCTAGCTTCTCAGGAGGTGATGCAGGCTAGTTCTTAAGTACAGTGTAGTCCCCAAGCTCCCACAAAGGAATGTCCACACACTATTAGTTAAAACACAGTCTTTATATAATTAATATTCAAGGTTATGTACACTATCACAATAACTCACTTTGTGCTCAGAAAATCAACAATGGTAAATATATACAGTTCTAAAGTGGTACCACAATTATTATCAGATGTCGTTAAAGTGCATCAACTATACTGTCAAAATGCCACACAGATCAATAAAGAGGAAACCAGCAGTAGAGAGGGGAAGGAAAGCAAGGTGGTTGAACAATTGGCAGAATACTGGCCTTTAACAACTAGGCACAATTCTGTGTGGAGATCCCCCCACCTGGGCAACCTGTAAAGCAAAGATGTATCACAAGCCCAGTCCATATATTGTTCTACGAGTCTTATTTCCCTCTACAATAGTTCTACAGCCCCAATGTACCTGGAATTGTAGCGTTCATCAACGGGAAATCGACGGTCCTTCTTGAGTGCCCTCCCTTTAAGACAGGAGTCACGGGTCGTCGAACGTCCGATGGAGAACAGGGTGAACTATGGCAGTGAAGTGGCAGCTTCATTCCTAGCAGTGCTCATCGATGACGGAGCGTTGGCATCCTGCAAGGAAGAGGCGTGCGGGGCACCTCAGTGACGATAGTTCTAGACTGCAAAGAGGTGATGAAGAACTGTGGCCCAGCAAGTGCGTCGAGTCTTCGGTGTCTCTGTGGTCTTTAGGTGGCGGGAAACCCACCGGCGGATGCTCCTCGGTGCGTCGACGGTCAGGCCTTCTCCAGCGGGATAAAGCGGGCGGCGATGCAGACGAGAGCATCTTTGGCTCCATTTAAGTTCTTAGGCAAACGGGAGCACGGCGCCTCCAGTCGGCGACGGCGGTCGTCGACAGTGGTGGACAACATTCCAGGCGCTTCTCTTTGGGATTCCGCGGCAGTCCCCGCCTCCTGTCGGCAGCCTGTCGTAGGTCTGTCTACCAGGGAGCTTTGGCAAAGATCAGCTGGTGCACGATGGTCCCTCGTAGCTCAGGAAGGGGGCGCCTTACCAGGTCCTCTCTGGGTCAGTTCTTGGAGACACAGCAGCTTTCAGATTGTGAAGGAGAGCAACAACAATTATTCTCTTCTTGCAGGGCTTCAATGTTAAGCTTCAGTTTCACTCCAGTTACTCTTCAGATTCTGAACTCGAATTCTAGCAGTGAGAGGCCCCCAGACATACTAGTTGATCTCCCATTCATTCTGCTGGGTCACACTCAGGCAACCAATCGGTCAGAAGGGCATTCATGCAGGCAGGCATCCAATCAGGTGCATAGTGCATTCAGCCATTCACTCTTCTCCAGACGCATTCATACCAGTTTCGGGCAGGGCTGTCTCAGTCATTGTGTCAAACACCAGATACTAGACACCCACAACACAGAATGCGTATTTGTCACACACTCCATTCACCCAGGTCCCACCCACAGGGTGTACCCACAACATACAGTCACTGGGAAGGTTCCAGCCAGTCTGGCCTGGACTTCACAACAACACCATATATGGAACTTCCACCCAACAGCCGGTCAGGGGGAAGGGACAGAGTCAGGGCTTCCCAGGACTTTGGGAAAACAAGGTAAAAGGCAGTAGAAAGCAAGAGGCCACGGGGACATCTTGGTTCCTATCAGGAATCAACTGATTCCAATGGCAGGGTCTAGGTATCCCAAAATGGAGGATACTCAGAGCACCTGTCAAATTCAGCATGGAGCTGCCACCAGCCCATACCCTGCTCTCTGGGCCACACAGAGGTGCCCAAAAACATACACTAGGGGCACAGGTTTGTACCCCCACCCATGGGTGCCATAAGGGTATCCCATGGGTCTGTACACCAAACCAAAAGAGAGAGCTGCACCGCCAGGAGTCCCACATGAACGCCTGCGTGGAAAACATGACAGAACACACGATAAAAAGCAGTAAAGGACAAGGATACGGAGGCCCTGTCCCTCCGATGCATTTCCAGCGTCACACCCGTCATTTGGCGGACCCTTAAATGCGGCAGTAATAGCGTTACTGTCGTATTTAAGGGTTACCGCCAAACTCGTGATGACCCCCAATCATGACATTAACTGGGCGTTATGAACACATCTCAAGCCCATTAAGCAGCCAAACACTATGGGGCCTGTGTTGCCCAAAAGCTTAATTTGACGGCAGCAATGCGTTGTGTTTACACTGTAAAGCACCTCCCAGCCACCAAGTTTTTGTCATTTGCACTGTGGGGTGCAAATGTAAAGGGCAAAAGCCGGCATACAAGCGTGTATGCTTACTTTTGCCCTTCACATTTGCACTCTGCAGCGCAAAGTGAGTAAATGCTGCCTGGCATGCTTAGCATGCCAGACAGCATTTACTTTTGTTTGTGACCACCACTTGTCATGCTAGCATGGCAAGCTGTGCTCCCGAATGGCAAGGACTCCCGTGCTTTGAAGGAACTCCCTTCTCCACTTTCCTATGAAGCCTTTTGACTATCATTGCCTCAGAAGTCAGAACCTGAACAAACCACTGTTTGCTATTGTAATACAACTTCCAGTACTCTCGACCCCAACACAAATCCACAGAGAAGAAAAAGAGTAGTGGAGTAATGCTGATTACACCTCCATGGCAAGTAGATAACAACGTGAAGAGTGGGAACTACGGTCTAAGAAAGAATACTTCAGGGAAAGAGAAGAAGGACACGGGGATGACTCAGCTCAGATGCATAGAAAGCAAAGAAGGATTTGAATTAAGGAGTTGTGTTTACCGAGCAGGTGAAGCCCAGGATATTCGAACCTGGGAAGGAGAAGCCAGAATATTCCAGGATGTCTTTGGTCGAGAAGACATGGAGACCAAAGGAGGAAAGCAGTTCAGGAGCCGGCAGGGAGCTGGCTCGTGTGTGGCAAGGTCAAACAAAAACACCTATTGCATTCATAACATATTATGGTTGTTGATTTTAACAAACAGTGTTGCATTTTGTAATAAATCCAATTTTTTTGTAGAGATAAATCATGATGGACTGTTCTATCGATTTTTGAATGCAACAGATGGTTTTGACTGACCTTATGTCAGTGGAATATACTTCTCACTAAAATCAAATAATTGATAAGTAACTCTACTACTTATAGACTGTACTTTCCAGGTGAGCTCACAGTCGGTAGGGTGTATGTATTTGAGCGGAGCCATATTGATTTGAGTGGTTATATTCATACTTAATGGGTTCATTGCTAACTCTGACTGCATTCGCGCATGCTTCATCAGCTTGTACTGTGCATTGGTTTTCAGGGTTTGCAATTTGTTAGCATTTTGGTCATGCTGCACATGTTGATATTACACTAAGCAAACTGAAATTGAGCCACTACCAGATTTCAACATTGGCTGGGGGGGGGGGCGGCATTGTGCTAGTCTGTTGAGGCCTTGATTACAAGACACAAAACATACAGAAACTTAGTCAAATGCAACTATATGATGAACGCAAGTCATTTATGCTTACAACAAGGAGAAAGCGACTGTAAATTATCAGGAAGCTTCCATAAACCAATAATGTTATGGTGGGATGATCAAGCTGCCAAATAGCCTCTGAATCGGCCCTAAATAGAGAAGATGTAATTGGAGAGACTCTGTGATGTTCCAGTTTTCAAAGAATATTTCAGGGCATATGGAACTACTTTGACATGTGATAACTGCAGTGATGTGAACTCAGTAGGGCTCCATCAAGACAGAAAGCACAGAAGTGATTCCATATCTAAGTTTATGGGAAGTAAGCATCTTAACCCTATCCACATCTTAAGCAGCTCAGAATACCAGACATGTTCAGAGAATCCTGTAGGGCACAGTACAGACCCCTTTTTTGGAAAGATCCATGCTCACAGCCAAAATCAACAAACTGACTACATTTTGTAACTCTATAGTTAAATCCACCTTTACGTGGACACCTAAGAGCTTATTTTCAATTAGCCTGCACTATAAATGAATGCATAAAATCCTTGTGTACGTCTATTATGCATTCATTCACTTCACAGCTCATTTTCATGTATTTGTATGGTGGAGATGAGGGGAGGAACGTAACTTCTCCTCTCCGTTGTACAAATACTACAGCATTTGCCCCGGGATGGAATTTCATGCCGATGCAAATTCTGTGGATTCCTACGGAGTCCACTTTCTTTTTACACCAGCAGAAAGCAGGCGGACTCCATAGCAACACATTGTAAATGCTGCCCCACCATGTGTACATGGCAGGCAGCAATTGATCAATTTGCATGGCAGAGTGCAGCAGGGTGGTACACAAGTGTGTACGCTGCCTTTTTACCTTCTCCTTATGCACTCTTCAGTGTAAATGAGGAAACTTTGGTGGCAGGGACCCGTGTACGTTAAAGTGTAAGTGTAACCTGTCCCAACCACATGAGTACGAAGGACTCGAAAATGAGCCCCATAGTATCGCTCCATATAACTCTCCTTTTTTTTAACTCCACCACTGCCAATGTTTCAGATACTGCATGCACATTTATGCATCTATTCTTCCTTGTGCATCATTGTGCACCCATCTCAAATCCACCTCTTCACCCAATCTCACAGTATGGTCTATATGTCCTCCACAGGCATGGTTGATCTTTACATTACTTGTAGCCTCTCTCACTATGGTCGGGTGTAAGTAAACATAATCCTCTTTCTGACTGTAACTTGCACCCACAAAACCAGCCCAATCTCTTCATACAGCAGTGCTTTCTGGATCTCTTTATTTCACTTGCATACCCCAAAAATTATAATTGATACAAATGTACAAAACATATATATCACACATATATTGTACAATATACTCACATTTCATGGAGACCCAGCCTATATTCATTATGTGCCCCTATCAAAACTAATAAACACTATGTACAGTGCATAAGTTGGCCAGATAAACAGAACAGCCAACCTCCATGTGCTGTAAATACTATATGCCATTGCGTTACAAACATTGCTTCATACATCTTCTTCAAACTTTTGTGATCCTAGGATGTATTGTCTTTCAGGTGACACAGTCTAGCTTCACACGTGTTTTAAGAAGCAACAGTTGACATGGTGTCTGATGCCTCTCTCAGGCTTCCCAGTGGGAACTCTGGCTGGAACTACTTCAAGGCCACAGATGAGTCACCAAAGGGATGCGCTCAATGCTTCAATATCTTATTGATGTCCATGACCTTTTCAAATCACCTCCCTGAACCGGTTTGGAAGATGACTATGTTGTTGCCACAGCTGCCAGCTATGCACACTTCAAGCCTCAAATCGATTCAGCCGAGAAATGATTCAAGACAACACAGGCCAAATAATGCACAGGTTAATCACTAGACACCTTCCATGTTCGAGTCCATCACCTTACCACGTTCTGTGAATTCACTGATGCCAATGAGAAGACCAGATCTTAAATACATGTAAGGGTGTGGATCAATTGAACTACGTCACAGAGCAATGCATCTAATTGAGGAAGACATTACAAATTGCACGCAACTATGATTTGCCTGACTCACTAATTTCAGTGATCCAAAGAGATATAGAAAAACGTGTGAGTTTAATAGTGTATACAATACATCACCCAAGCAGACAAACCAATACAATAGGCTCGGAAAGAGGAGGGTGATCCCAATGAGAAGCAAACCTGCTCCAACTGTGGTGGCAGCTGCATGATCTCAAAGAATGTCGAAGAGACACCTGCCACATCCTCAACAAGCTGAACCACTGCTCGAAAGTATGTTTCTCCAAGACAACTTCTTGCCGGTTTGTAAGCAGAAGAACAGTGCAAGGAAAGGAACCCACTGTTCACATCAAGGTGCCCAATCCCGAATGAGACTCGAGCGACAGAAAAGCCTTACACAAAATTCATCATGAGTCACAAAACAGGAAAACAAAGTTGCCCATAAATGGGCTAGTAGTATCTGTGACCACAGACACTGGAGCATCCGTCAGTATTCCAGTTTCTAAAGTCCAACACATTTCCCAAAGCCCAAATGGTCAAGGAATCAATGAAAAGCTCTGTAGAGGTGTCTTCATCCCTTCTGCTGCTCAAGATTTTACCCGTGGGGTGAAATATAGCCCCTGAATGCCAGAAATAAAGAGGTCAGAGTGATTTGGGAAGTCCCATTGAATTATTAGGTCAGCACAGAAAAGGGTGATGGCAGACATGAGGCCTATTGATTCACAAACAGGCCTAAATCTCAAAGGAAAGTGGGCTTGAATCTCAAAAGTGCGAAGATATGCGCAATGCATTTCATCAAGCAAAAGAAAGACATGTGACTGACAATGCTGTTTTACTGAATACATGGAGAGCTGCACTTTTAGTTAAAGAGACAGATAGCAGTGTGTACATTATCTTCAATGCAATATCAGATTGTGCTGCAGTCATCTCAAGTGAAACTGAGCTCATAGCAATTAGAAGAAATAAAAGAACTTAGTTTTTCCCTCATCCAAATGACAGTATGCTAAGAAAAGTGCTCACTTGGTTTCAGAATTTGAACATGGTTTTCTCATATAACTGCCCTTTACATATGGACAATCGAGAAGTGATTCTGTGTTTTCTCAAATTATATCTTTTCCTGTGTGTGTCAATTACTCTATTTACTTTCAGGTGGTTGCTTCCATTTTTGACAAAATCACAATGTCCAGTCAATAGTTTTTCTCATCATTATTTGTTTATTTCTTATCTTTTCCTTTCCGGTTTTCCAAAGTTAAATTATATTTCGTAAACCTGTAATTTCACACATATCTCAATTTACTTTCTCTCTACAAGTGTTTCACCATTGCTTTCACATGGATCTTCAGGAGAGAATCGAAAGGCAAAATCATACATTAAAAAAATACTTTATTGTAGATTAATTATATTTACTCGCTCTGTTCTTAATTCTGTTCGTTTTTTCATGTTAAGTAACTTGGTATCTGCTGTTAAAGTCTCTTTATCTCTTGCTGTTAATTAGCACAGCTGGTTGAGAACCTTAAAATAACCAGTTAATGTGTTGATTACTATCTGGTAAAAGAAAAAAGACCAGTGTCTTAAGGTAAGTATTAATTCACTTATTAACTCACCTATGTCACTTTGTCTTGGGTTTACTATAACCCTAATTGCCTCTCTTTCTATTCAAACCTTGGTTAGAGATGCTGTTTACCAAAATTCCTTTGGTCTAATATTGCTCAATAGCATCTATTAAATCCTCCTACAAAGAGGCATTCTATTATAGAGCCCATAATCTGTTTATAACGATATACTCTTAGATTTTCACAAGTATACACTCTTTCCTTCAAAGTGGCATAACACTGGGAAAGTCATATTCCTTTAGCTACTATAGACTGTTCTTCATAACGAAGCATTATGCTGGGAGGTTCTTTTCTTTCCTTAGTAGAGGTGATCCGCTTGTCCCTCTCACCGCTGTTCCGCAATGTGATTTTGGCTTTGTTTGTAGCGGCTTTATATTCGCAGCCACAATTACATCATCATGCTTCTCTACCTGATGGCATCATTGCGCTCAGCGTGCTGCGGAAATTTTTGTTGTCGCCTTTAATATTGGTACGAAAAAACAGACTGTTGTTTTTTAAGAAAAAGGTGCACTAGATCAAATTTTCTGGATGTACATCTATTTATTCTTTCTACCATTTTCCAAGGAAGGGAGGGTTTATTTTTTATTTTATTTTTAAGCTTTTTATCCTCACACTCCTTGGTAATTGATTCACATTAATAAAGTAACTGTGTCTGATTTCTCTGCTTTGATACTCACAATCCTTTTCTTATCCCTATACTCTGAATGGAAAATGTCCACTTTACTTGTATACATATTTTACTGTGCCATAGTAATTCTGGACATATTTTCTCATTTGTATCAAGGATTTTATAAGTGTTCAAACAGGCCATAGTAGTTCTGGACATATATTTTCACATGTATCCATAGGTTTATGTGAAATTGAAGCATACATTCTACTTAAAGAGCACACAATAGTATAACTGAACTCTTTCCTGGCATGCAGTAAAGATTTTTTAAGTGAATTTTAGACATTCATTCATCTGAAATACTGACATTTTACAAAATAGTATTTTTCCAATGTCAAATTACAACCAATAGGACATTTCATTATCTGAATTTAAACATGTGACACAGGTGTCCACAAACATATCAATTTTTCTTCTTATCTTCTAAAAACCAACTACCTATTGCCACCTCTTGCTGGTGCCCTAACCTTTTCCAGTCCAAAGAACCTTATCGGGTCTATCTCATTTTTGTTATGCTCAGAGCAGAAGTGCATTGCCATGGGGTATCTTATTTCCTTGTTTTTGATAGCTCTCATATGCTCCAATAATCTTAACTTTAAGACTCTGAATGTACTTCCTATATAATGTTTTTTACAAACACATAAACATGCTAATTCTTGGTTTTCCACTGAGCTCAAAGAAATTTGCACTCTTAAGCACAAAACGCTAAGCAAATGGCAAGGGGCCCCACAGGATTCCACGTTAATTGCCTACAAAACACTTGCAGCACAATACAAAAAAGCTATTGTTCTAGCGAAATCCACAGCATATAACGCTAGGATTTCTAATGCTACATCGGAATCAAAAGACCTGTTTGCCATCTTTAAAGAATTGGCCACACCGGTCACGAACACACAGGAGGTGTTGAAAGGGCGCATCCTGGTGCACTAGTGTCCAAACAGCCATGATTGATAAAATCGATCTTCTACAGAAGAAGATCAATGCCGACCGCAAGGCCCTATCCAAAGACATTGTGCCTGCGTCCCCATACGACCAGCACATAAACCAAAGAGAAAACACATTTCTCGTTCAGGGAAGTAACTGAGACAAAAGTACTTGATATCATTTGTCAGATCAAACCCTCCAACTGCAAGGGCGATGCCTGCCCACCCAATCTTATCAAA
This sequence comes from Ambystoma mexicanum, assembly GCF_040938575.1. Lineage (NCBI taxonomy): Eukaryota > Metazoa > Chordata > Amphibia > Caudata > Ambystomatidae > Ambystoma > Ambystoma mexicanum. The sequence goes on from NC_090921.1 coordinate 718,105,290, forward strand.
GAGTATGCTGGCACATTAGCCCCATTCTTGACTGCATTCAATAATGCCTCATTCAACTCCAACACCGTCCTTGCATGCTTTAAAGAGGTGTGGGTCCACCCACTACTAAAAAAAACGTCCCTAGTCTCGAGGCACCCAACAATTACAGATCCATCACCACGGTCCCATTCCTTCTAAAAATTCTGGACAAAGTTGCGTATACTCAAATCCAGTAGTTCTTGGAAGCGAACAGCATCCTAGGCAAGAGGCAATCTGCTTTCTGCCCGGGCCATGGGACAGAGTCTGCCTTACTTGATGTCAGGATCCAACTCGGTGACATAATGGACAAAGGTAAGCTGGCACTTCTCCTTCTGCTAGATTTGTCAGCTGCATTTGATCTCCTTGACCATGATACAATATGTAAACAACTAAAAAATGCTGCCCACTTCTTACCTGAAGCCACATCATGGATCTCCTCCTTCCTGAAGGGGAGATGTATGAGAGTTTTCTCGGATCATGCATGCGCACCACCCAGCACCATACACTATGGTGTCCCTCAAGGATCGTGTACTGAACTTAAACTCTACAATATCTTTACTCTACCTCTTTTCAATTACTTGGATGATCGCGGCATAGTATACACAAACTGTGCCCACAACACTCAAGTCCTACTCCCTCTCATGGGCTTCTATGGACAGGACGCAGCTACTCTAGCCAACATATACGCAGCCATACAGGCATGGATGGCAGCTAATGGTCTATGTCTCAATAGAGATAAAACAGAGATCCTCCTAGTAGTTTCAAAAGAGGCTCTCAACAAACTCGACCCTCAATACAGAACCTTTAACATTGATAATACTCATATCAATGTTTCACCAGAAGTCAAAACGCTAGGGGTCTTCATTGACTCCTCTTTGCCCATGACGTGCCAACTCAGTGCCATTACGTCCTCTGCAGCACTCACCACGAAAATCATCAATGCGATCAAACCATACTTGTCCACTCAAAACTGCCTCACAATAGCCAGGGCTACCATTGGGGCCAAAGTGAACTATTGTAACGCCCTCTTCTTGGGCACGTCCGCTAAAAATCTCAACAGGTTACAAGTCACTCCAAACAATGCCCTCAGAGCTGTGCTAAGCATCCCTAAAAAGGAACATCTCTCACAGGCTAGAAGAGATGCTCACTGACTACCAGTTAAAGAGTGCATTCTATTTAAAACCATGGACATCACACACAAGTGCCTCTCTCGCATGGCTCCCCTCTACTTATCGGAAAAAATAATACCAGTCATCTCCTCCAGACCCATTCGGGCTCACCACTCCAACCAGGTCTACGTCCCCACATTCAAAAGAGCTAAAGCGGTAAGCTCCAGCTTCCAACATCTAGCACCAAAAAAATGAAATGTCTTGCCCAAATCACTCAGAAATGAAGCCTCATACTCCATCTTCCGCAAAGCACTTAAGACAAAACTCTTCAACTAATAACTGTGCGCCAGTTTATCTTCACCAGGCACTCCACTTGAACTGTAGTTTAGCATATGCATATATCTTAGAACTGCCTGTGCGTCTGACTTGGTTCCCCTCCCCTGTAACCACAGAATTATCATTCCAAACACCTTACTACTGTCACTATGAGTCAAATGTCTTTATTTTTCGGCGCTTCTACCTTTGCAGTGATATCATCCCCACTGCTTAAGCCACCACAATCTTGTCCCACTATAACCAAGAAACAGCTCGCTAATCCCACCATTTAATTGTAACTCTCATCGTAATTTCTAACCTAATTGTTTGTCATCATTATCAATACCATGTACTCTTCTTGCAACTAAGTGCGCCTACTGTAACAGCGCCACAATGCCTAAGGGCTGCTTTGTGCTCTATATAAATCTTTTTTTTAAATATAGATATATATATATACTGTTTGTCTGTGTAGATCCTTAGCATATTCAATTATAGTAAATCAATTAATTCCCCTATACAAATCACAGGATGTGTTTTGTTGGCATTCAAAACTAACAAGCTCTTCCCAGTGTGTTTTGAGCTGGTATAGACATAAAGATTTGCCAAAAGAATGAATCCCAAAACTCTGTTTCCACTTTAGTGTGCAGGGTGCAAAACGAAATTGCTGCTTTGTTTCCATTGTTCTCTGTCCAAAACCACAAAGCCCTGCCTGTTCTTTTTAGATGTGGCAAAACAAATGTTCCCATTGCCTTTCATTCCCTCATATTGCATCTGCGGTAATAAGTAAAAAAAATGATTTTTCCCCTTGAATCGGCTTATCCAAAGAGTGCATTTTATCAGAATCACAAAACAATTTTACCATTGTGTATCCACTCTCTGCCACTGGCCTTCAATTCAGAGGGGTTAAGTCTAATTGATGTTTGGTAGGTGGGGGTTGCTGGGAGAAACATTTATAACCAAATCAGCAATCACTGTGTGTTTTGAATTGTTCTCTTTCTGTAATGGTGGGTGATTTGAGAAGAAAGCTGCGGGAAATTGTGACTGCGTATCTCAGTATTATCTCTGTGTTGGTGCCATTACGGAAGTTGTTTTTGTTCTTGAGTTGCCACAGCATTGGTGGCTGATGTTAGTATATTTGTCAAATTTTGTTTAAATAAATTAAGAAATCTATATTCTTACTACACAACAGCCTTGTTCCTAGTGCATTGTGGCACCAGGCATGTGTTGGGGTTGGGTGTGAGATGGATTGGAGGCCTTATCAAAGTGAACCTTAACAAACTAATAGTGCTTTATTGTGCGCCACATTCATTGGGGGAAAGGAACTCCCTCAGTTGAGTGTGACCGCATAATAAACTGCGACACACCAGCAATTCTAACAGAGTGTTCTTTGCTGGGGTTGGGTCTGATATGTTACTGGGCTGAAAAGATGGCTAGGCCTTATACTCGATACACTTCACCTTTCGATTGCATGCCTCTGACCTGGAAGAGCTCACAGAGGAATTCAGCTCACTATTCATGTGTATTTGCTTCCTCGTGAGTGAACTGGTCAAAGTACACATGCGCCAGTCAGTGCAGCCAGTAAGCTTTACCACCAGTGAATCCCATTTCACATGCAATAGAAAGAGGAAGAATAGCTCTACAAGCTTCAATCAGTAAGAGTCCTAGAGAAGGTCTATGTACCGACCTCTGAGATCTCCCCAATTGTCTTTACACAAAAATCCAAACAACCAAGGGAGTTGCAGATCTTTGTCGGCATAATCCACCAAAGGAGAACGCCACATCACCCCAACCACTGACAACTTTCGTGGCTGACTGGGCAGGAGTGAAATATTTGTTTATATTCAACCTTAAATCCTGTTACCAAAAGCTTAAACTAGAAAAAATCTCAAGGGCCATCACACCATTTACAACCCAGTCGGGCTCAGGAGATATAACATTCTCAACTTCAGAATCCTCTCGGCAGCTGCAGTGTTCCAATACACCTTTCATGATGCTCTGACTATATGGTTTTCTCAAAGTCAACAAGGAGACGCTATTCTATTTGTTATAGGAAGATGAGCAGTTTCACAGGCTGTGAGCAGCATTCCAATGAATCTGAGACTGTGGCCTCACGCTCCACAGAGAAAAGTGTGAGTACTTCCGATGAACCCTAGAGTTCCTTGGGTAGGTGTTTGCCTGGGGGACTGTTTGAAACAGGACCTCAAGAAAGTCAGAAGTCAAGATGGCACCAACCCCGAAGTCCATGGCACAGCTCTGTAGCTTCATTTACATGGCCAACTACTGCCGATGTTTCATTCCTCGATATACTACAGTCAAGGAACTCTTGTGAAACCTGATGAAGTCCAGCACCAGGTGCGAATGGGCTGAACACCAGCAAGCCACATTCAAAGGCACCAAGGGCATCATTCTTTGTGGCACGACCATGGTGTACTTTAGAATGCACAAGTTAGCATTACTCCTTGTCAATGCAAGCCAAAGGAGTCGAAGCGCTGTCCTTAACTAACTGGGCAAACACAATCATATGCCAGCAGAACCCAAACCCCAATCGAACAATGCCATTCCCAAATTGAAAAAGAAGCTACTGAAGTCTTGTGGGTGGTGAGATACCTCCACCTCTACACAGATGGATGATCCTTCAAGGTACTGATGGAGCAAACGCTGTTGCTCGCCAATCTCTATGGCTTTATCCTGAGGTCACCCATTGCATTGAGACATTAATGTTCCAATTACTGGGGTATGATTTCTCCCTTGAGTTGCATCCTAGCGCAGACAGCACTGCAGAATTCCTGCCCCAACACCAGCAGGTCTTCAAGTCCCATTAAGTCCGCAAAGCTAAGCAGATAGAACAACATCTATGAATGGTTGTCCAGAGAGCCACCTTGAAAGTCACCCATATGACCAAGTTGTTTAAAGGAAAGACTGAAAAGAAGCCCTTCAATGATCTTACAAGCAATAGGGTCTGGATAATGGAAGAACATCCTTCAATCAAATGAGTATCGGGCACAGTAGAGACCCGAGTAGGCCTACTATCCATTACTACAGTACGAAATAAGTCAGGGGAAGGGCTACTACTATGAACACCAGGGTCGTGATACCAGAGTCTCTGATGTACAGAATCATCCTACTAGGCCGCAAGGAACAGGAATGCATGGTCAAGATAAAAGACAGTCAGGCAAATGGTCCCTAGCATCATAACCAAAGTAGAAGCTGTTGTTGGCAAATGAGTCATAGCCGAGCCGGAGGAGCCAGTGATCCACCTACACCTGCTCACTCACAAGACTGTGACAGCAGACTTTGTGACAAAGTGAGCACTGACTTCTGCTCCATGCCATGTGGAAACTATCTAATGGTCTTGTTTGACACTGTGTTATGGTATCCTGAAGTAGAACTACTGCATTCAGCCTCCACCAAGGCTTTCCTTCCGAAACTAAAGGAGATCATCGCATGGTGGGCCCCAGGAATTAAAGACTGATAATGGATCTCCTTTCCAAAGCAGAGAACTTCATGAGCATAGAGGAATCCATCACAACAGTATCCCCTTAGCCAAGGCGATAGCTTTATGTGCACTCCGAGCGAGTGATTCGAATAGCCACCAAAGACACACAAATATCACACCACTTCATGCACGTCCACTGAAGGATATAATGCTATGCTGCTGACAGGCCTCCCTGCTGCCCTGACCAGCCCCACACACCCATCAGGATCCCTGGGAACGCTGACAATGAACAAGCTGAAGCCTGCAGCCACCATAACTGCATGGGCATTGCGAGGCAGTCAACGCAACGGTTATATGTGATTTTACTGACCTCAATTACAGAGTGGTACATTTCATTGCGGGCAAACCACCGAAAACACTGATTTATTTTTGTTTGTTTTTTATTTGGGGAGGTCCCACCGGTCCTACTCCCAAGTCCCCCTATTTTCCACCCTTATAACGACACCCCAAACCCATCCTGACCCATTTGAATCCCTTACCCCACTAACCTTTACATTTATTTAATCTTTTCAGTATTTTTGGGTGTTATTGTCTGCTCTGTTAGGTACCACCCTGTAAGGTTTGCGATACAATAACTGGATACCAACGCAACCTGTCATTGAAGTCCAGGACACTGTGCCCATCAAAAACAGGCATGCTGAATGGGAAAAAAAACACACTGTGTAAACCTACACCCAGTCTTGAACTGGCCTATGGGGCAATAGGGCAATGCCCGAACCAAAAACGCAAAATGCTAGTGTGTGCAATTTTTTGGGTTCAAATTTGGCCCCTTATTTAGCCAATGTACGCCAGTTTGATGCACTACTTCACCATGTGGCTAGTAGGTTTGGCCAGTGTTGCTGAATACATATTATTTAAAATTCACAATTTGCATCACATTTTATTTAAAAAAAAAAACTCCCCTTTGGGTACTATTCAAACACTCTGTCACAAAAGGAATGAATTGCCATTTGCAAATGTGGGACACTTTTTCATTGGTGCCCGAAACAATTGAATGCCCCAGTCCGACCCTGCCTACACCCCATGCCGTCTCCCGCAGAAAAGGAACCCTGGTTACAGCCTATGAATTGGACGGCCCAGTCACCTGACACACAAACCATTTCAAGCAGCTGGAAGGAATTATGTGAAGAAAAGAGGCCTAAAACATACATGCACGAGGAGAGCTGAGGGTCTGAAAGTCCGGACTCCAGAAAATATGACTGTAACATTACGACCCCCGAAGGGATTTCTTGCCATGACGCGACCATTGTACAGCATGAGCCAACCATTGGTCTTGCTTCTGCTCCAGTAGCCATCAGTGAAACCCCTGCATCATGACCGTCGCCCTCCTACAAAAGGACAGACTATGACACAAGCAGATATACATGGCATCTTGGGGACGGTGGCCGCCCTTGCTGGGCAGACCATGACCGCTGTGTTTTGCTTATGTTTTGGGAGGGGTGTTATGCACAGAGCCTCCGCGCGGCACTGCGCAGCCCCCCAGGGGTGACGTGCTGACCTCTAGGCACACCTGCATGCATAAACAGTGACTCCAGTAAATCAGTGATCGAGATAATAAAGGGACCGCAATCATGCTCGAGCGAAGAATCCCGCGACCGACCCTGATGTTCCTGCCTCCATTAAAACACGCACTCCAAGAACACATCGCACATTTGGACGTTCAGTGTTGACACACATTCCTGCATCTCTGGTAAACCCGGCAAGAGTGTGCCAATGTGGCACTTGTCTTCCCGAGCCCTTTGCTCTATAATCGGAGTCAATGAAGCTGATCCAGGCATTCCTGAGGGTCCTTTCCCATCTCTGTATTAATGTCTTCATCCAGTGGCTAGAATAAGTGTGCATGAAAGCCCCACAGCAACAACTTTCTTTCACCCACACATGGCATGCTTTGCCCTCACAAATCCACAAAAGAGTATATTGCCAATATGGAAAGCTCCCTCCCATATATCTCCAGCCAGGGCAGGGCAGGCCAGGCAACTTCACGAGGGGCCATTCCCCCCAGGGCGCCAGCTGGGGGAGCCTTTCAAAGTCTCCCCCGAGCTGGCGTGGTGGGAGAAGTGGCCTTTTGAAAGTTAACACCAATAGGGTGCTGGCACCCTCTTGAGATAACTACCTCCCCGCTGCAAACCGGGAGCGGGCGGTTTTCATTAGACTAGTGTGCTGTTGCTTGCATCAGCGCCCTAGTCGAGTGATTAACTCCCTGCTCCAGCGCCGAAGTGATGAGATAATCATCTTAATTGGGTGCCTCTGCACCCTATTGTTGTTAAATACGACAGCTGCCTTCTCCCGCCACTGAAAAGAAACATTTGGCGCCTCCAACCAATACCCACGCCCGCCACTAAGGCTGTCACTGTCTCCAGCCAATACATAAGATCAACCCTGTGACAAACAGTGACAGCTTTGGATCCACTGAAAAGACAGAATCCCTCAGTCATGCAGAGACACGTGACCGCTGCATGTTCTAATGCCTGCCAACACAAGACAGCCCAAGGGATCAGTAGTTGACGCACCCATTACCATCCTGCAGGATAGGTGCATTCCTTCCGTGCAAGTGTTACACTTATTGTAAAATGGCGGCAAGGAAGAGTCAACCTCTTCATAATGCCTTAGCAGACGTTGCGCTGCCTCCTAATTCCCAGCACTCGCTGTGGATAGTAAGGCACCGCGACAGCACAGATGGCAGTCGCAGGATGGGTCCTCAGGGGTACAAGAAACCATGTGGGTGTCAACCATTGGTTTCACTGCTTTCCGTTCTCATCAACATTGCACTAACGAGCAGCGCGGTATAACAATCCAGGCGTTTATCCAATAGCACCCTGCGAGTATCAACACCTCTAGCAGGACCAGGAAAAAGCATATACCTTCCGAAAGCTCCCTGCATTTACCTGCGGAGACAGGCACATATGGTGCATATCCCAAAAGGTGCATTATCTTGCCTCTCCACCGCGCTTACTTTCTATGTTTAAGTCTTATCAACATACTGGTCCCTTCATAGCTCGGCATAGTGCTGGAGCATGTGCCTATGCTTCCAGGAATCCTTCACTGTTTGGGGCCACAATTTCAGGGCAGCTGAATCGGGAATATTCATCAACTACATTTCGAATCACTGCCCTTGTGAACTAGGCGCACAGCCGATTTCCTAGGACCACAAACTCAATAGTAACTTAAGAACCTCTCGCATAGAAGGGAGCCAGGCTTTCAATATATTTTAGTATTTGTCTGTCGGACTGCTCAGCCACGTCCTACCCTTCCATCTCCAGCTGCCTTCACCTTTCTCACAGTCTATTCTTAACTGGGGCCATGGCCTTGCCAGTACCTGCATTCTTATTCCAGAGTTTGCCCATATGCAAAAGGTACCATTCATCCCAGAGGCCATCCTCCTTCAAGGGTTCGGCTGAGCACATCTGGGATCCATCGCACAGCCAGACGCTAGTATCAGTTACCTAGTGCCTTTCGAAACTGCTTAATCCAAACACTCTATTTCCCTACAAACATTAGAATGTATCTTCTTTCAGCAATCCGGATCTCTGGTCCACAGTAAGGGAATCTACACACACTTAAGCTTTCACAAAACATAGCTTCCACCCCACCCACACCCTCCCTTCCTTTTGTCTACACCCTCTGTCCTCTTCTTGTCTTCTGCTTCTACCTTTCCTCTGCAGTCTAAGGTCTGCATGCACAATATGTCAACCCACAGGAAAGTCTCGGCGCCACAACACCACTACAATGGTGACTTAGCACAGCATAAAATCTTTGGAACATAACTTACTAGTAGGAGTACTCTGAGAAGATAGATGAAAAGCAAGTCCAAGGGCCAGAGAAACAAGTTACTATAGACTGGACGGGCCTGGCAAACTGTGCATCTTCTCTCGAGCTTATGTAGCTATCTGCTCCAAGATCGGGAGCTGAAAGGATGATGCCACGGTCTGGACAACCTGAGTTCTGCCAGCATCAAGAGCTGTGTGCCATCCACCCTCCAAAACCTCCCTTGTCAGTTCACTCATTCATATCACCTTTAGCCAAGTCTTCTGATTGGTTAAAACAGGGCAACCCTTTCAATAAGAATCGTCACACCGTGTTACAGTGAGATGCACATGCAGTGTCCCAGGATGGCCAAAAGATTCAGCCTAAGGGAAATCTATTAGCGCATGAGAAATTGAAGGTGAGCAGCAGCAGGCATGAAGGGACTGCAGTTGGGACCTGCTCATATGATAGGTTTACATATGAAAATATGGAGTGGGCAACAAATGTATCTTTAAGGTAGTTAGGGAGGCTTAGGTAGACCATGGCATAGGGCACGGGTGGTATTGTGTAGCCATAGTGAAATCATAATTATAGCTGTAGAGGTGGAGCCAAGTACCCCCACTCAAAGCTCGGCCCTCACAATACCTATATGTTGCGATCCAGAGTGTGAGACACGTGCAGTACCAATGAGAGTACCTATGCCGAAAAGAATTCTGGAAGTAAGATACCCATTGAGAAAGCCATATATGCACTCCCGACAATATGATGGCCATTTGAATGAAATCCCGGAAGAAGTGTGAAAAACAAGCAAAAGAGAAGATTGATGACGTCATGCGAAGCAGAGCTGACGTATCCAGAGAAGAGACAAGAGGCTGAAGAATGTAAGCATTCTATGAAGAACTAAGGAGGCAGTGTTAAGGATGAACAACATTTCGGGCTTGAGATGAAGATGCTCATGCTACAGAAACGATGAAGAACACATCAAGTCATTTTACAATTGTACAGACGCAGTAATGCAAGTAGACAAAGTATCCTTAATGACTGCCTACGTAATGAATAGATTGGGGCAATGCGCCAATGTATATGGATAGGAATGTATAGACTATGGATGTTCCACAATGCACTTTAGCAGACTTTGGCCCCAGTAAAAATACAGGCTTTTTTCAGTGTGGCGCAGTTGGAAAACGATTTAAAACTCGAGGTGGTTTCAACAAAGCTTGGATGGCCCAGCACCAGAAAGTCAATGCCACCGTGAGCTTGGATGTTCATGCAGTAGCTACAAAACGTATGAAAAGAACAAACTCCTGTTTGAGGTGAGGAGCTAGAACATTGAAGACGTCAGAGGTTCATCATTTAATAGTATTTCAAATACCTAAAAAGCTGTGAAACATGGTCGCTAGTCACGTGGATGGATGAAAATAGATACTGGGCCTGTGTGACAGGCACAACTACCGCCAGGGTTGTAATGAGGCCCACTGAGTTGAGCTGTATCGAAACCAAGAGACAAAGTTGCCTTTTCTCCCTTTTATTCTCAAGCACAGAGAACATTTCGAAGGCCAATGTTCAAAGGGCTATTTGACTGGCAGACCGCAAGACTGATGATAGATGACAGGCTAATGAGGTGGGAAGCTATGGTTATGACCATCCCACCAGCACCTGGGTCCCTGCATGCTGCTAGCATGTGTGGAGTGGAATAGTACAGAGGGGTGCAAGGGTGCCAACCAATTGTACAGGGACACGTAATAGAGAACCCTATAGTTTGTATAACCAATAGGACATTGTGTATTTGATGATGTTCATTGTGACTTACACTAGTGGAGGGCTCAGTTGCCCCACCTGATATTAGAGGCCCAATCGCCTTGCCAACAAGTATGGAACGTATACCTAGATGTTCCCTTTAAGCTGATCTCTTTCCCAAGTAGATGTTTGTAGTTTGCCGCACAGATTGACGTCATGTTGTATTTTTTACGAAATTCACTGAGTGAGAAGATCGAGCAGATGTTCGTTGATGTTCATTGTAACTCCCTGTTTTAGATAATTGATCTTAAAACAGACATATTTTGCCAACTTAGTGAGTCAGTCTTTTTATTGATGTTTGAGTATATTCTGCATCTACATCCATCTCAAAGTATTGCTACCACGTCTTAAAGGGCTAGTGTTGGCTACACGGGTTCACATGGTAGCAGAGAGAGGATGGTTAAAGACCCATTGATTTAGTAGGCTTCTAAGGGTCTCAAAATATTGAGTGTCCTCTGCCATTTAGCCGAGCAAACGTGAAGCTCCCTGTAGATAGTGGCCATTAGAAAAACTTGCAAGTCACTAAAAGACAGGTGGTATGGTCCCTCATTTCACAGAATCCCCTCCCAATTTCTACAGGCAGATGAGCGGACTGAAGGCTAAAGCGACTTGTTGAGGAGGAGGTGATCTCGAGGGTCAGAAGTTGAAACACGAATGGTGAGTAGACTGAGAAAGAGGGTAAATGATGAATGGGCATTGAGTTGGCAAAATGATAAAGTGATAACAGGGAAAGAGAAACGGAGGGTTGGTTGGAGTATGTTTCGTTTAACGACGAAGAGCGTCACAGTTTAAGGTATATAGACGAGGAGCAATCTATATGATAAACCCAGAAGCTTACATCAAGGACGTTCAGAAGGAATTTGTCCTAGAGTCCAAGTGGACGTACCTAGGCTACAAACGATCAAGGATCGTTAAAGAGGACAATTCACACTCCGATCAGAGTCATTATTAGGGGCAGGAATAAGTCACGAGGAGCGTTGACAGAGATTTATGTGGGCGGGTCAGTCTGTCAGTTTGTCTGTTTGTTTGTATATTGTATGTGTTGTTTATGGTGAGGTAGTGAAAAAACAAAAACAAGTAATAGATTGTGGTAAAAGGCTGAAAAATGATTATTTATTTTTTTAGTTGACTGATAATGTTCAAGTGAATAAGTAGATTGAAGTAAAGTGAAACAGGGGTTTGGAGCTGCGATGATTGGTGCATGCTCATATTGTATTATTTTTCTGAAAAAGTATTTATTTGTATAAAATAACAGTGAATATTGACAGTCAATTGTGACTAGTCATGATAGAGGATGTTACTCCGCTTATACACTTGTGCAGACAGCTGCCAAAACATGCACCCAAGCTTAAACAGTACAGTGCAGAATTGGTTAAGGGCACGGAAGATAAAATGTTCATGCCATGGCCACAAGGGGGATCACTGTCCAAAGAAGTTTTGCAACACACAATGACATATTTGCATGCAGCGTACACAGGAAAGAAGCTAGTAAAGAGGATAGCTAGTTTAGAGCTTTGGAAGATGTACCAGGAGGAAAGGGAAGATCTGACTCCTGAAGACTGGATACTTAGCAAGTGTAAAGAGGGGGGCGAAGAGCCTTCTGCTCCCCCCACCGCACCTGAAGTAAAGGATGAAAGTACAAAAGATGAAGGATTATATCTTTGAAGAGAGCTTAAGGCAGCGACAGGGTATAGCAACCCGACACATAAGTTGCCTGCATGTAGCAGTGATGAGAGATTTGAAAATACTCCAGAAAGAGATGTGATCCCTAAAGTCCCACTAGACAAGGAGAGAGGTGAACGTCCAGGTATGTCCCTAGACATAGAGAGAGAAATAAAGAGATGGAAAGGAGAGAAAGATAATGCTGACGAGGCAATGCTCATACAGAATGAATGGATGGGCGGTCAGATATTGCTCAAACCTGATAGAAAGAGCATTGAGGAAGTAAGGCAAAAGGAAGATCAGGATGAACAACATAAGAAAGACAAAGAACGAGATAAATGATTGAAGGACGACAAAGCTAAGAGAAAGAGTAGACAAAGATGGACATAAATGTGTCAAGATGAACAGTTGAGAAAGGAGGAGAGAGCAGAAGAGCAAAGAAAGTATGACAATAGACAAAGATCAGTTGAAGAACGAGACAGGCTAGAAAAAAGAAGAGATTTAGAGGAAGAACAGATATTAAGAGATAAAAGATTGCAAAGATGCAGAGATGAAAAAGTGCATAGAGCAAACAAGAGAAGAGAGGTAAAAAGACAGGAAGAGGAAAGGACCAGGAAGGAAGCAAAGAAACAAAGAGAGTTTGATGAAGAAATGGAGAATAAGAGAAGGCGACGGGCACATGACATTGATTGCATAGAGAAAGAGTTAATGCAAGATAATCCAGCAGTGGCATGGGAGGATATAGAGGAGTTATTCCCAATGCAAGAACCAATGGCAGGACCCTCTAGGATAGATTTAGAAGATCATTTTGATATAAGAGCTATTGGATATAGGATTGAAAAAGCCTATCAGAAGATGAGGAGGAAAAGTGAATCGAGAAAAAGGGAAAGACAATTGATTTGAGGGAACTCAGTCTTGAGGCAAATAAAGAGGTTTGCTTAACCTCGAGCATAGAGCTTTGTCTTTGGACGAATTAACGTTAAACAGAGATGAGAAAGTGGGAAGCCTCACTAGTTGGGGACAATAGATGTCAGACGAAGACAGAGAAACCTTCCGTGGGTAGGAGGGCTCTAGTGCCTGTGGTCCTGAGGGGTGTTCTCCGACCGAAAGGGAAGTAAGATGGTCGGATCTAGACCTACCTAAATCGAGGACGCCAGAGCCTCTGGCACGGCCAGAATTACCTAAAGGGCGATCCCATATGTGATCAGGCTAATATCACTACCGGGAAGAAGATGGTGCAGAACCATTGTCCCTGCTATGGACAGGCAGACGATGGTAGGTGAGTGTGATTTTGGGATTTCACAGTTCCAGTTATTAGAAAAAGGAGGAGCCAGACCACAGTATATACCGTGGCCCCAGATGGATAAGGTTATTTAACGTGTAAACTCCAGAAAATGGATTTACGAATTAGAAAAAAGGACAGGTGGAAATACTCTAGCCATAGGGGACATTAAGGGTCTTCTAGCAGCTATCCTTGGGGAGAGGGCTGGCGACATTTGGTCGAGAGCAGGATACACGAGTGTCACTGCACAGAACACAGTGCACGATGGAACACCATTTAATAATTTGTAGAGCGGCAGTTTGGAAAGCGCTTTGAGTACAATATCCTGATACGTCAGATATGGGAGTTATAATGGCACGAAAGATGCAGGAAGGGGCGGAACTGCTTGTTTATATTCAAAATTTCCAAGAGCAGTGGTCTTTGGAAACGCGGGAGCCATGGGGAAAATCTATATCTGTATTCTGTCATACATTATGTCAGGGGCTACCAGACAAGGTACAGACACAGCTTAAGAAGCTAGTGGGTATGGAAGCGAAACCATGGCCTGAAATACAGATGACCATTGTGCATCATTGCCGATTGTTACAGGAGAAAAATCTGAAGAGAGACTATGCTAGAAAGCTTGAGGAAGCAAAGCTAGTACAGAAGAAGCTATCAAAGTATGCTACAGAAGGGGCTATGTTAATTAGTGGAGAAGGAACAGGATCACAGCAAGAGGAAAGTTTCAGAATAACCAAAGTGGGTTTCAGGCTATGCCGAATGATAATCAAGTCATGCAGGAAGGGCAAATTAGAAGACTCCCTCCTGTATGTTGGACATGTGGAATGACAGGGCACATAGCGCGAACATGTGGGAGCCAAGGGTATGTACAGAATGGGCGGTTCACAAGAGGGGGGACCGCTTATGCGCCTGCATATAGCTCACAAAGTAGGGATGGGGTTGGCCAAGATCAGCCAGTGTGTCGAGCACAAGATCCAAGAATGCAACAGGCTTTGCAACCACAGCAAGCACCAATGAATCCTCCACAAGGGCAGTCACAGCACGCACCTATGCAGATACAGCAGAGCAGTAACACAGGACAGCTATTGACTCCTAGGATAGGGGGTGTCACTGTCGAGGGTGAGAATCCTTTCACGGGGACAGGAATATATTTTGAATATGTTAATGTGGTTAACGCCCTGACGAAGGAGTTTTACTCCGAAATGCATCGGCATTAAACTAACTACACAAGCATTCAAATTAGTCCGCTTCTTATCTCCGTGCCTAGCAGTCTGCTAACCACAAACCTTTAAGCCACTGTGCTTGAATTCTTTGATAAATGATAACTCTTAATATCGAGAACCACTTGAAGAATCCTCCTGTTAAGCGTACATAAATTTCAACATAGCTACCAAAAAGCTCTATGTGAGCCTCATAGAGAGCGCCAGACCTAGCTGGATAAGTTTATCCAATCTCTTCTTGTATATTGCAGGAATAAGTATGTACCCACAATAGGACAGCTCACTGGGGGGATTTGATGTGTTCCGTACTATCAGGGAATCCCAATCCTCACTCAAGAGGAACCAAGGGTTGATGTCACTATAGGAGACAAATCCTTTTCTTTTTTAGTAGACACGGGTGCAACTCGCTCATCTATACGAGAGGGAACATTTTCATTATCGGGTTATGCCATGAATGCTCAAGGATTCTCAGGAGCTACAAGTAGAGTTCCCTTTACTGAAAAATTGCCAGTCTCTATAGGAGAATGTGATTTTGTCATGGCCACAGGCCCCAGAACACAAAAAACACACCATCTAATGATGGGGGCAATGGGTCACTTGACTCACTTATGTCCCTTGGAGACCCATAAACACAGGGGCCCTGGCTGGACTCAGTCCTAGCGCCTTTGGCGCCAGGCTCATTTAGAGATGTGAGCAGGAAAACTTTATTTCAGTGCAGGAGTGCTTTTACTTTATTTCAGTGCAGGAGTGCTTTTATTTTGAAAGAACTTTCCAGGAGTTAAAAGCCTTTATTCCAGAGAACATTCCCATGTGCTGACTCATCGGGTGTGGCTCCCTAGGCCTGGTCTTCATGTGCTGACTCATCGGGTGTGGCAGGGTGTGGCAGGCACGCTGAACCTGGTGGGCGTGGCTTCAGAAGCTCAGCTATATAAACTGCTCCATCCTTAAGGCCGGTGCTTCGCGTTACTGGGCACTTGTGTGCAACGTGACGCTCACCACTGCTTGGACCAGTTTACTTACCTTTGAAACCAGGTGTTCTCCTGCATACTCACCTCCAGGAAACTGGTGCTTCATCGCTTAATTTGCAGACTCATCTCCTGACATCCTGTGATCTTGATCCCGACGCCGCAGCACCGCACTCCTCATCCACGAACTCGGACCCTGTGAAGAACAAGAAAGACAAGGTTAGAACATCCGTCCTAGGGCTGCACCGTATTTGAATCCCGCGCTCCCCCTAGTTAACAATATACCAGCTACTGTACCGCTGCAGCTTTGTTCCTCATTCCCTCCTTCTGCCGCCACGAGCTCGGCAGCTTCTGCCGGGCCGGCAACATCACCTGCAAGGGAAGAAAGCAAAAGAGCAAACATCAAAAGTGGAACTAACTTTACAATACAACAAAAACAGACGAGGAAAGACAAAGGTAAACAGGAACACTTACCTGAAGTATAGTGGCTTAGTCGCAGCAGGACTGGACTACCACGTGCAAGGGACCAGTGAAGGAACCCGGTCCAGATCATACAAGCGCCCCTGCCAGAAGCAGCAGGACGGAGTGCTCGCCAAAACGAATAAACAGGTGAGCTTTCCAGGGACAGCGCATCCCACGGGTGCCATGGTTTGGGAGAAGTGATCTGGAAGGGGATCAGGCGCACAAGATGGCATACTCACGTCCCCTATTCTCCATGCAGGAGCAGTCCTGAGCAGCATCACCTATTACCACCAGTCACCACATAAGCACAGAGGACCCGAGCAACCAAACCCCTGGGATGGTTGCAACCATGCCCCAACGCCTCTGCAGAGACCAGGTGAGCGTAACAGATATGTCTGTTCCATTGTTGTATTCACGACAGACATCAGTTAATATACTGGGCCGAGATTTAATGACAAAACTAAATATGATGATTTCTTTCAGAGATGAAGGTGTGTTCAATGCCAGGAATACATTATTTAAACGTAGGTGAATTTATCATGGAATTAACAGGGTAAATAGCCATACGAGGAGTACCATTAGAACCAGAAGTATTTCACTATGGAGTACGCATTTTGTTATCATGGCTGCCTGGTATCGGTGGTAAGACTATGAGAATACCTGATGAATTTCCTTTTAGGCCAGACATTCCAATGGACGAAGGTAGGGGATGGATTTTTCCCTTGGAATTAAAAACAGCTGTGGTACAAGGAGAATTGGCTATGCTCATAGGATTTGATGATGAGGGCAGAACATGGAGCACAGTGATTGCAATTGGACAGGGTTATAGATTGACTGACGTCACTGATGAGGACATATTTAAAGATGACCCATCAGACGACTAAGTGGTGTTTGAAATGAGCATTACATATTGGGTTAGGGCAGAAATACGCAAGGTTCCACAGAAAATGATGATAGTGCAACAGCGTACTGCATCTTTTGATGAAGATATGGCAAAAGTGCCCGTTTCTTTATGGACCACAGGCCCCTATGACGTAGGCCGATTAAAGGGGGTTGGAGAAGTTAAGATTAAACTAAAGCCAGGAGCAATTCTACCTCGAGCAAGTGTGGAGTGTTTTTATCCACACCACTGCGCCACACTGCACCCCTTTGCCAATGGGGAAAGGAAAGTGCCAAGAATGGAGACAATAACCCCTTTACGCACTAAGTTTGAAAAATTGCGCAGAGTTTATAACCCATCAATGCGGCTGCACGCCCTGCCAAATACACCGGCAAAGTGGTGTAAAAGCAGGCATCACTGCTGTCATCTGTCATCTGTCACTGGAAACAAGCTCACAGAATGGCTAAAATTCGAAAATGCCCCTAAATACAGTTTCCTAATCAAGGGCAACCTTCAAAGTGCTGTTTTGGTGCTAAATTCAGTTCTGTTCCCAGGTGAATTATTGAAAGAAGAGTGTGCTGGAATCATGGAAACATCCAGGCAGTCAGAGGAATCCAGGCATCACTGTCAAACTCACCTGTGTCTCTGCAGGAGCGATGGATGAGCCTCCTTTGACTCCAAGTACTCACTTCCCCTGTTTCACCTGGAGGAACACCTTGATTTTTAATAGGGCGTGCACTCCATCCTGCACTCGCAGGGTTCGTGATTCACTCGTAGGGATGATGCCAATATCTGTTGGCTGAGTTCTGATGCCACACGCTGTTATATGCCTTCACAGCGAGGCACAGTGTTCAATGTGCCAGTTTTGTCACTAGCTAGAAAGTCCTTTCCACAAAGTGAACATTGTGCGGTGGATGTTGAGTGTCCGAAATTGTCCGTATTGTCCTTATTTGCCAAGATATGTTTTGGGTGAGTAGCGCTGCGTGTAGAAGTCAGCCGCTGGTAGGTATGCGCAGCGTCATAGGTTTGAGCGCACTTGGTAATGTCTCTCCTTTCCCTTGCAGGAATGGATTTTGGAGTGCTAGCGCCTCGAGACTGGGTTCAGCGCTTCTGGAGACTTGGTGGTCTGATAAGTAGAAAATGTGGTAAGTATGCACCGTGTTATTGGAGAGTGCACAGTGAATAATGTCTCCGCGTTATTGGAGCGAGCGCAATGACTAATGTCTCTTCTTTCTTTTGCAGGGCTTTGAGCGCTCGGACTACTGACCTGGATTCCAGCATAGCGGGAAGATTCGGTGAGTATGTGCTGCGTTATTGAAGTGCGCGTGCTAACACAGTTCTTCTTTTTGCTTACAGGTGCCGGTGTAGGATTCTCATCTTGACCGGAGAAGGCTGCAGCATGGAGAAAGCATGGGGGTTGATCCGGAGCAGGTAAGCAGAAGCGGGATGATCCGGAGCAGATAAGCAGAAGCAGGATGATCCGGATCAGGTAAGCAGAAGCAAGATGATCTGGAGCAGGTAAACAGAAGCCGGATGATCCGGAGTAGGTAAACAGAAGCAGGTTGGTCCGGAGCACGGCGAGTCTGTTGCTGTTGCAGCTCACGGTAAGCAACACGAAGCACTGGAAGAATCTTGGGTGTGGCTTATATAGCCAGCCACACCCAAACACTAGAGAGCTCATGAATTGTCATGCACTTCCTGTTTCGAAACAGGAAGTGGTAACCAGGCAGTTACTACAAACACCAGGAAGGAATGAAAAGAAGGTATCTGCTATGGGCTTTTTTTGTGCCTATGCCAGGCCTGCCAAGCCTCCACCCAGCTTGCCCGACTACCTGCCTGGTACCCATGACAATCACAGCCTGACAGCTGCCTAAAGAAATTGGCTGTAAAATTTTGTGTTATGGTATTTCTTTGTCCTGAAAAGTTGCAAAATCCACTATTTCAAGTATGTTGGTGAAGGGCTAATTCTTTTAAAATGGTTAAATCCTGTATAGTTTGTACTTATATTTTATATGTCGACTGAAAATATTTTAATGTCCAAGAGCCCAGTCTGAAGCCCATCCACATGTGAATTCTGATCTGATAGGGTCTGCCCTGGGAAAACTGACATCTCCAGTTGACACTCCCTTGAGAACAGGAAGGCTAATGGCTGTTAATGGGTCACGCATAATCCCAGCAAGCCACTCAAAGGGGATGCATTAGATATTCATCTGCTGACTGACCAAAGAACAAAGGACATGCTGAGAATTGGCCTCTGCAAGGAGGAGCAGGATGTGGGGGAGGTTTCTCCGTGAACTTCAAAGGACTGCCCATCTGCTCACTTTGGGAAGCAAGAAAAAAAAAACCTGGACTCGATTTTGAATGGAAATTACTTGTTTTTGCCTCAGAACTTTATGACCTTTAGCATGACAGCCAAAATAAGTAGACAAGTGAAAAATACAAACTTATAAACCTGAACTCATGGCAGACAGTTGAAGATGTGGTAGGAGTTATTACTACATAAGGAACCAAAGATACACTAAAACACTGAAAGTGGCAAAACTATTAATGTTGCAAGCTTAAAATTGTATGTACACGATCCACTGATCAGCGCCTAGAGGTGTATCGAATTAGAAATGATGAATCCAAAGTGTTCTGGGTAAAATTGATAAAATCCATAAAATGACCAATACAGCTCTCACAAAGATAGAAATTGGATCTAAATGTAGACAAGCAAATGTGAAAAATATGTGTCTAATTTGGTGAGGGTACATAATGCTAGAAATGGACATTTGTGCAAAAGTATGTGTTGGGTAAAAATCCAGGGGGGATTTCCCAAATCCTGTCATAAGATGACAGCCCTGCTTAAGCTGCCAACCAAAACGAAGCGCACGCCTGTAGCCACTCACAGATAGGGGGTGTGTTCTGAAGTTCTGCCCATGCCATAAAATTTGTAATGGATAAATATGGAAAGGGCTCTACACATAGGACTCGACACATTGCTTCCAGAACACCCTGCATCCAGAACCCATCCAGATGTCCGCGCAGCACCTTATTCCAGAACTCTTTCATTTTGTAGCTGACTCCAGAATTCTTTGACAGATCCAGATTTCATTGCAGAATCCAGCCTCTAGCATTACAAGATTATTGCTAGCCTGACCCAATTGCAAAAATCCCAAACCTGAAGGGACCTAATTTTAATTCAGCTTGGCTGGCTATCATTAGGCTTGCCCGTTGAAAACTTGTATCTGGCTATCTACTGCATCCAGTCACCAGAAGGGGCCCTTCCAAATCCTGTCTGAGGTGCAGTCCAAACTTGACCAGAACCGTGCCGCTGACCCAAATCCCTCAAGAGGTGCCTGTTTGCCGGTGGACCTGCCCAATCCATGACCAGAACTGACGGTCCAATTCAATAACTTATTCTGTGAGTATTAATAACAAGAAAAGTGACCCTAATATATTTACATTATCTGATCCCTATCTCAAACCCATCCCATTTCTAATTCGGAACCATTGTTTTACTAGAACTATTTTTGCGCTGATTTCTTTACACATCTGAAGAAGTAGAGTATCTACAACGGGTGGGTTACGCTGATCACGTGACTGTAAGAACCTTCTGTGGCATTCTCTTTTTCATAGTCATAATCTATTGTTATCAACCCATCTGTCTTTTCAGCGTGCATTTCTGTTTTCCATTCTCGCGCCTATTTGCAAAAACGACTCTTATTAAACCTCTATAACTCCCTCAGTTTTTAAGATAGAAACGAAATTCTCCCGTTATAGTGAATACCACGCAAGGAAAAGTTTTCCGCAAATTACAATTCTGAAAGGTTTTTACACTTGTGAATTAGATTTAAACTGCTTCCAACTCGGACTTTGAGATTTCAATTGTTTTCTTTTGACTAAACCATTGTTTGTGATTGTGTGCAACTGTCAAAGTGGCTCGCTCCCATAGGAATTTATGATTATTTAAACATTTTTGACCATATTTGGTGTTTTTGCCCAGTCAATTCTAAAGACAATTTCAAAGCCATTCTGACAGCTGAAAAGTCAATTCCGTTTTTCTCTTGTGTTTGAAGGGGGAAGGTGGGAGTGATATTCTGTTTCATTTGTGCCATTCCTGAATACCTGCTCCCTCCTCCCATCCATTTAATTGTCTATTGGGGGGGTTGAGGGGTGTTGCAGGGGGAACCTCTAACCGTAGTGCCATCTATACCAAACCAACTCAAAAGTATTCTTTTCTGTGCTGTATTTGTTTTTGGGCTCATTACTTGATCCCAAGTGCATTAAAGATATTATTCAGTGTTCTGTCACCCCATTGGTATTTGTTGTTTCCCTATTAAAATATATTGTGATTAAATTTTAAATACATAAATAAATATTGACCTTTGCAAACTAGCCTGATTGCTGGTTCAGTGTGACGGGGGCAGGGGGGTCTCAGGAGAAGGATGTGATATGAGTCGTATGTCATTCAGAATATTGAACTTATAGACAAAAAATAAACAAGGGCTTCAATTGCACACTACATGCTTGGCGAGACTTGGGTGTGTGCCAGATTGAAATCACTTACACAAAGCAGTATCCCATGTCTCGAGAGGCAGAAAAGGGTATTTTTAAAATGATATCCACTATGATGGATACAAGGCATTTTAGTGATGTCAGACTTACCATGCAATACCGTGGTGTACCCTATTAAAAAAATCTAAGGGGGGGGTTGTGGCGTTTAATTCAAGATATGTGCCCAATTAATCAGATTGTAGAGGCCGAGTTTAATTTAGCTCTCAACCCGGCGACAATCTTATGTAGTATCCCCATTGAAGCACGATATTTCACTGTGGTTGACTTGAAAAATGAATTTTTGTCAATCCTGTTGTGTAAAGATTCTCAGGATCTGACGTCATTTACGTTTCGTCAGACTAAGTTGAAAAGCACAAGGCTGCCTCAAGGATATTGTGAGTCTCCATTGATTTTCAATAGAGCCCTACAAATGGACTTAAGCAATATTGATTTGCCAAGTGTCGTGTTACAATGCGTTGATGATATTGTAGTCTGCAGCACATCAGAAGAAGAGTGCAGACGCGACTTAGTTCAGCTAATGATTATACTTGCTGAGAAGGGATATAAGGTAGACAAAGAGAAATTACAGTATTGCTAAGAAGAGGTGTTATACATAGGACAGTTAATCTCATGTGAGGGAAAGAAAGTTACACCTGAAGAGGCTAAGGTGATTTTGAAAACAGTAAAACCGCACACAATAAAGCAAATGCAACAGTTTATAGGACTGTGCAATTATGTCAGACCATGGCTATTTGATTATAGTTCTTACATAAGACCATTGTTGCAAGCCCTGAAAAAGTTGCAACAAAGTCAGGAAAAGATTGTATGGACTGAGGACATACTGAGGAAGTGTTTGATGAGATAAAAAAGGCAATTTGTACAGCTCCATTTCTAGGGATTCACAATTATCCTGAGGAAATCGTTTTATTTTCACACACAAATGGAACAGTCATGACAGCAGTACTCACGCAGAGGACTACGTTGGGGTACAAGCCTCTAGCATATTACAGTGGGATTTTGGACCCAGTAATGTAGGGTCACTTCATGTGTGAACAATCATTGGCAGCCGCTGCATTCGCTATTGAGAACTCTACGAGCATAGTAATGAGGTGTTCCATGACGTTATTTGTTGAACGTGCTTTGTTTGCTGTTTTGGAGAAGCTTAAAGGTAAACTGATAACTCAAACAGCTTCTGCTAATGAGGTGGTTATATATGAATCCAGCGATTAATATAGTCACTTGTAAAATGGTGAACCCTGCCACGTTTGTAGCTGAAACACTGGCAGAGAACAAGCAGGCACATGACTGCTCAAGTTGTGAAGAATTTAATGATGAGATCCCAAAAATGCTCTAGCAGTGGGGAAATTCTCTTTATTCATGGTTCTTCAAAGATTGATCAAATTGATGGGCGCAGATACTCAGGCGCCTGTGTGGTAAAACACAGGGCTAACAGAGAATTAGAATTAATGACAAGTGTACGACTACTGTCTCACTTCTCAGCACAGGCTGAAGAATTAGTGGCGCTGATTGTTGCGCTCGAGAAACATGCAGACCAGGAAGTAACAGTGTACAGTGACTCCCCCTAGGTGATGTCAACAGTACGTGAAGGGCTAGCACGTTGGAAAAGGAGGGGCTACCTCTGTGTGGACAGCACTCCAGTACAGCATGCTGCCTTATTGGACAGATTTATTATAGCACTGCAACTCCCAGTAGCCATTGCAGTAGTCAAGTGCGCAGCGCACACTAAAAGAGCAGACTTTTTCTCATGGAGAAACCAGACTGCGGACGAAGAAGCAAAAAGTGTTGCATAACAACCTGATATGAGCTTTGATACGCCTGATGTGAAGGAAAGAATGGTGGTGATGATGATTGTGAATGAAAACATAATCATTTCTCAAAAACACAATTGATGGAAGTTCAAGGTTGAGCCCCACAGGATGAGAAAGACCTGTGGACATGGAAGGGGTATTCGTTATCCCCTTCCAAGGCACTGTGGTGATGGGAAAGCACTGGTAAACCAGTGATGCCTGTAGCCTTTTTAAGTGTGGGGTTGGAACAGCTACACTACCCTGCGCATGTCACTAGAGAAAGCCTTGCAGCAACTATTGCGGCGGACTTCTTTGTACCAAATTTGTTAGAACACATTGCTTTTTATGCAGTATATTGCATCGTATGTCAACAGTTAGTGGAGTTATCTCTCGACCAAATGGTCCTTTTCAGCATTTACATATTGATTATGTTGATATGCTACAGGTCTGTAATGGATATAGGTATATGATAGTGGTGGTGTGCCCCTTTTCTAGGTGGATCGAGGTCAGTCCATGCACACACTCAGACGCAACTTGCGCTGCAAAGTTTTTAGTCTGAGAAGTATTTCCTAGATGGGGAATATGTGAAGTATTGAGATCAGAGAATGGTCCACATTTTGTGAATGAAGTTTCTGAACAGATAAGTTTATTATTGAGTATTAAGCATATGTTTTCTTTTGCTTATCAACCGCGAGCAAACAGGATATGTGAGAAACTCAATGGTCTGCTTAAAGAGAGGATAGCCAAACTGAAGTTAACATTAAAAAACGGATGGCTGCATTGCCTGCCTCTTACATTATTTGCGTTGAGGAGTCAACCGGGCTGTGACCATCATCTCATACCCCATGAACTAGTAACGGGGAGGTGAATGAGAACGCCTCTCACTCCTCCATTGAGGGTTAGGAGTGATGCCCAGAAAACAGCAGAATCTTTAGGAGATGAGCTACGTGCCTACTTAACATGCATGACCACAAGTATCTCTCTCATTTCAGAACAGGGTGTCGGTCTCAGAACACAGATGAAGGCCTTACAGCAACCAGACTTGAAAAATTACCTGTACTGAGACTATTCCTAGGTGACACCGTTTTAATTAGGAATTTCACACGAAAGTGTCATGAGCCAAGGTTTAACTGCCCATTCGTAGTGGAGGATGTTACCCCATCAGCAGTGAGGGTAGTAGGGAGACGCGCATGTATACACCTGGCAGACGTTAAAGTCTATGCTCGAGAGAGCACCACACCCCCACCCCTTTCAGAAGCAAGCCACGGAAAAGAAGTTCAGCACGTGCAGACTAGATCGATGATGAGGAAGAAGGACACAGAGACTGTCAAGTAGACAGAGGGAAAGTGTGCACATTGGACTGTGGTTCTTCCGAGACACACTTTGTGGCTGCTAAGCATGGAGTGAAAAAGCTATTTTTCTTGAGCCACAGGAGTTTTCTGAATGTGGACTGTGAGGCATTGAGATCCAGAAGGAGAAAAATGCCAAATTTCGAATTCCGGTTCGATGGCTGGAAGAGGGAGAAGTTCCCTGATTCCTTTCTCACCGGGTTTCTCTTTGGGGGAACCCATGGTGGTTTCTAATGGCAACATTCATCAGATCATTTTTGCTGTTTTCCTCTTCATTCTTTGTGCATATCCTGCACTGGTTGGGAGACCTAGTGACATACACGTGTTTCTGCAAGATCCTAAAAATAGTCCTATTGTGAGGAGACTGCTTGCAGCTATCATAGAGCAGATCCTCCAGCTACCTGAGTTCTGTACAGAAAGTACAGATGGTCCTGTCTGATGAAGATGCTCACAAACTACTTGGCTTGATCCTATATTTTCTGCTCCACAAATATCCTTATCTTGTTGGACGACGTACTAACACTCATGTATTTCTAGGTATCCCAGTAATCGACCTACAATAAATTGGCTGATACATGAGATTCGCAAGGAGATTTGTCTACTACCTGAGCACCTGACAAACCTGTCTGATTAAACATGGATTTTTCCTTCCTTAAAAGTAATTACATGCAAAGATGGGTAACATTGATAACAGTAATAATAATGTGGTAAACAACGGGAAAACACAGCGACATGCAAGAAGCCACTGTTGCTTGGGATGGATGTACGGGTACATAATTTACACATGTATTATATTTATCATCTTTCTTTTGGTTCACACGATACACACTGTTTATTATAGTGGTCCAAAGAGAGCAGTGGTTCCTGTGTATCTTCCTATGCAGAAGGTACAGATCTAGCAATTGTGCAAAAGCCAAGGCCCTTTGTGATCATTCCTGCACCAGTAGCACATATAGAGACACCGATTCTACTGACAAGTGTTCCTATGATTCCCCCAGTAAGAAGGAACTATGCGGACATACTTAATGAGATGATTATAAAAGCTCATGAGGCAAGAAAGAGACCTAAGAGAAGTACAAGGGAGGATTTTCATGGCTTGAATGATTATCTCTTCAGCACAGCACATTTGGGGACTAACATGTGGTATCAGCACGCACATGACAGAGTTAAAAAGGAGAACCTCAGAGGAGGAATTCAATGTGTGGGCACTCCTGCCTTATAGTATGGGAAAGTCTAAGATATTCATAGCTGTTGAAGTAGATGTCCAGACAGCACATTGTCTATCCCATATTGCACTCTTCCGAGCAAGAAGTCAGTTCATGGGCTGAACAGCATCATTGCCGTGGGCAACAGAATGGAGAGTTCCAGATGAAGATGATTATATTCAAGACACAAAGACAAGAGCAAGAGCACACACCAGAAATCATGTGATAAGATGTGAACAACCTGGAGTGAAAGGAGCTGGAATAAGATGGGAAGTAAACAGACAACTTGAAAGTCCATGAACATCTTCAAAAGAAATTCAAAGATGGAAGAATAGAGGCCAAATGCAGATTTGGGGATCAGTACTTTCTCCAGACAGATGGGAGGAAGGAGTGGTTATTTGTAGAGTGTGGGTAGTGTGGGTAGTAATTGGTTGATATAAACCAACCATTGACCTTGTGGAGAATGGATGCAAACCTTTGTGGCCAAGACTAGCTAAACTACTGACGTGGGTTGAAGACAAAGAATGGCCCCTACAGATAGCGTCCCTGGACAGCTGTGTTTTAGAAACAATGGCACAAGAAAAGTTTGAGAGAATCAAAATTGTGGTTGAGTCTTTGATGTACCAGGAATGAAGGACGGAACAGCAGTGATAATGGATCACTACTGGGCCTGTGGATCCCGAGCTTATATGAAGCTGCCCAGAGATTGGGGAGGATGATGTTCTATAGTAAACATTGATGTTCCAGCATTGATGATTCCTAAAAGTGACTTGAACATTGGTGACTTTCCAAAGGCAGATGCTCACCTGAGGAAAAAGAGATGTGCTGAGCTGATAAATCAAATGAAGAGAGAGAACTATTTCTCAGTCAAGTCAATAGAAGCTTTTGATTCTATTCCATCTGAACACAGACTATTCAGTCAGACCTCATCGATATTCACGATAATCTTCATGCCAAGGATCAATCCAGACAGCAGCAAATACCAAGTGGTTACAGATAACCAGATGGGAATTGTTGCAAATGATTAAAACTACTATAAAGGGTTTCAATGCTATCAAGGAAGAGCTGAGAGCCATACGACAGATGACTCTTCAGAATAGATATGTCCTGGACATGACTACTGCTATCGATGGAGGTGTTTGTGCCAAAATCTGAGAATCATGTTGCACATTCATACCTTCTCATGATGACGAGAATGGCACCTTGACAGAGACCAAAACGTTGCCAATGAAGTTACATGTCAGATGATAGACAAAGTGGAAGACATTGTTGATGAAAGTTGGTTTGGATCAGTTTTCTCATGGGTTCCACAATGGATGGGGAACATGTTCAAGTTCCTTGGAGCCCTGATAGTGATGGCTTTGCTTGGATTTTGTGTGATCAGGATAATAATCTCACAATGCAAAGAAGGCAGTAGGAATGAAGATCATGATTGATGTTGAATCAGGATGGAAGACTAAGGAACTAACAGATGAAGAAATTAGAGACTACGTGAAGGCCATCATTCATGCACCTGAAGGAAAGAAGGTTCCTGTACCCAAAATACCACAAGAAGTATGTAGGGAGAGGGATTTACTGCAGTCCAAATGGACAATGCATTCTTATGTCCTGGAATAAAGATGTGCATGTGAAATCAGCAGGATGCCTGAAAGGAGTCATAAAGATATTGGTCCCAAAGAAGCATTTCCTCAGACGAGGATGTCTAGATGTGAAGGATGATGGGAGAGTGGTCAATGAATGGCCTAGAGGGGGGAGTGTAGAGGTGGAGCCAGGTGCTCCACCTCAAAGTTCTGCCCCTATGATGCCTATATGTTGGGAGCCAGAGTGTGAGACATATGCAGTACCAGTGAGAGTACCTATACCGAAAAGAATCCTGGAAGTAAGATACCCATTGAGAAAGCCATATATGCACTCCTGACAATTTGATGGCCATTTGAATGAAATCCCAGAAGAAGTGTGAAAAACGAGCAAAAGAGAAGATTGATGAGGTCATGCGAATCAGAGCTGACGTATCCAGAGAAGAGACAAGAGGCTGAGAATGTAAGGATTCTATGAAGATCTAAGGAGGAGGTGTTGAAGATGAGCAATATTTCGGGCTTGAGATGAAGATGCTCATGCTACAAGAATGATGAAGAAGAAAACATCAAGTCATTTTACAATTGTACAAATGCAGTAATGCAAGTAGACAATGTATTCTTAAAGGCTGGCTATGTAGTGAATAGATTGAGGCAATGCGCCAATGTATATGCATAAGAATGTATAGACTATGGATGTTACACAAAACAAGAGTTTGGCCCCAGTAAATAGACAGGCTTTTTCAGTCTGGCTCAGTTGGAAAACAACTTAATACCGTAGGTAGATTCAAGAAGAACTTGGCTGGCCCAGTACCAGGAAGTCAAGGCCACCGTGAGCTTGGATGTTGGATGTTCATTCAGTAGCTATAAAACTTGTGAAAAGAACAAACTCCTGTTTGAGGTGTGGAGCAAGAACATTGAAGACGTCAGAAGTTCATCATTTAATAGGATTTGAAAAAACGAAAAGCTCTGAAACATGGTCTCTAGGCACTTGGTTGGATGAAAATAGATACTGAGTTGAGCTGTATCGAAACCAAGAGACAGAGTATGCCTCTACTCCCTTTAATTCTCAGGCACAGAGAACATTTCCAAGGCCAATGATCAAAGGGCTAATTGACAGGCAGACTGCAAGCATGATGATAGATGACAGGCTAATGAGGTGGGAGGCTATGGTTATGACCAGCCCACCAGCACCTGGGTGCCAGCCTGTGTGCTGCTAGCTTGTGTGCAATAGTACAGAGGGGTGCAAGGGTGCCTACCAATTGTAGAGGGACACGTAATAGAGACCCCTATAGTTTGTATAACCAATGGGACATTGTGTATTTGATGATGTTCGTAGTGACTTGCAATAGAGGAGGGCTTTGTTGCCCCACTTGATGTTAGAGACCCAATCCCCTTCCCAACAAATATGGAACGTATACCTAGATGTTCCCGTTAAGCCAATCACTTTACCAAGTAGGTTTTTGTAGTTTGCCACGTAGATTGACGTCAATGCTGACAAGTTTTTACTATTGTACCATGTTTCTTAATGAAATTCGTTGAGTTAGAAGATCAAGCGGATGTTTGTTGATGTTCGTTGTAACTTCCTGTTTTAGATAATTGATAATAAAACAGACGTACTTTGCCAACTTCCTGAGTCAGTTTCTTTATTGATGTTTGAGTATATTCTGCATCTCCATCCATAACAAAGTATTGCTACCTGTCTTAAAGGGCCTAATGTTGGGTACTCAGATTCACAACAATCGAAAAACACCACACACACACACCACCAACAAATACAAACAAAACAACACTATTACGAATAACAGCAAACAGAAAGAACATACAAGCATGAATGCAAAGAACATTTTAAATGAACATTCTGTAAAGATCATCAGCTCCCTGCACCCCCATGTCTAAAAAGGAAATGTCCACAATACCCAAATTAGGAAAACCCTTCACCAAAAAAATATGGATGTTCCACATAACGAAGTAAATGCCCTGCACCCACATGTCCAGAATTTGCCTCGCCCTTTAAAGGGAAACACAGTTAAAACAAAGGGCAAATATAGACCACACCTGTCAGGGACACCCAGGGGCCACAATATAAAGATCTACAACGAAATTGACTTTGCAGCCCCCAGACATACATTAACCTATGACCAACCCCACTTAACAAGCACTAACCCAGAGGCCACAACACCAATACCATAATAGCCACTTACCTCTCCCAAAAACGTAAACCCCATCAGTCTTCAGATAAGGTGAGAACTCTCAGCTGAACATAAAACCCACAGAGGTTTGGATCCAATTCTCTTAAATTGGCAATGAAACCGCTGCAGTTTAAACAAAACTTCTCACACCAAGGTACACCCACCGTACAGATGGGACAGTTCCCCTTAGCGAGGGACACACTGGAGATGCAGGGTCTCTTCTGTTCTCATCACGGGCCACACTCCACAAATGAATGCTCCGAGATAGCCGACTGCTGCCTCTTCATACCCCTTTTACACTCACCATCAACCATTGCGACACTAGGCCCTACCACAAACAACTCCCTGCTCACAAGATCACCCACAGCAGGAGCCAAATATTCTGTGGAACACACGCTGTGTTACACAGTGGCACTGCATTCCACGCAATGCTGCTGCGTCACTCCCTGAAGCACTTGTAACTTTGCCACTTCATCTCCAGCATAGGGCACAAGAACATCTCTGTCCCTCCTAACTTCTCCGTCAAGCGCTGACACATGCCCGCCGACAACATGCTCACTGTAGCCACACTACGACAACAACATGCTCACTGTAGCCACACTACGACAAGAATGCCTGGATGAACACTCTGCTACTCCTGGGCACCACTATTGAGCCGCCCGGCTCATAGGTTACCAGCAGCCCCACACAGAAAGCAGACATCTTGCAACTCCTTCAGCCAGTACCTGCACCTTCTTCAGCGGGCATTGGTTCCCGCAGATGCTGTGTTCGTGGAGGGAACTCTTCCTGTGCTGCCCGGACAAAGGACTCCACAGTGCCTCCCTTGCAGCCAAAATACTGCCTGCTCCACCCAGACCCCAGGAACCATAAAAAATTCCAACTGCTCTGCCCAGACCATGGGCACCGTACTGCTCACTCTGTCCACTTCGTTCAGGACAACTCTTCCCTGCACTGCAGGTCACCAGAGCAGCCCGCTGCACAACACGCCCAACACCTTTGCTGACACAACCTCGTGCAGCTGCTGGACCGCAACTGCTGTCCTTGCACTGCCCGGCCTGCAAGCCTCACCTGGTGGTCCTGTGGATGGGAACTTTTCGGGGGCAGTGTCTGTGCTGTTCTGCTGCTCCCTCTCAGCAGCTCCTGGTCCTGACACACGAAAACCAAACCCGTCGCCAGTAACGTAGGTGAGGGTTCTTTCTCCAGATGCCAAGAGGGCACTAGGTAAGTTATATACATTTATTCGGCTCAGATGTACACTGACATCCAAGTGTAACACAGATGTCAGCACAGGAAAATCACTGCCCCATCCACACACCAGCCCAGCTCACTCCAACTGTCCATCCAGAACACCACCACTCAAACAGCACCAACATTCCACCCAACATTCCACAGCCCAGCACGTTCCACTGACTGTAGCACATTACTACATAAGGCCCATCTGATTTGATGGGCTGGTTTTGTATTTCTTCCGTCTGCTGCGCACCATCTAGCTCCCCGAACAGGAGGAAACACCTGTCAGAATAGAAGTTTGGACTAATCGCCACCAATCACGACCCCTGCTCCCGAATGGCTCATAGCTGCAAAGGGTTAAGTTTTTAGTTTATTGTTTCAAGTGCAGATCTAGCACGCGAGCAGTGGAGCACTGCACAGGGTGTGGCTAACCAGCATTTGGGTTGGTATCTTTTAATATGTGCACAGTATTGTGAGTTGCAGTCCATGCGTCCATTGGGATTAGTCCTTGGGAAGACTGCAAAAGCCATGTTTTGAGAGATTTGGGAAACTGGAGAATTGTGGGGGCATTCCGAGATGATACTGGGACTGAGTTCCAGAGAGTCGGTACGTGAAAAGGGAAGGATTGTTTGCGGGATTGTTGGATGATTTGCTCTCACAACGTGCGTCTGCCACCAGATATGTGTGGCTTAGCCGCCAGGTACGCTGGTGTGCCCCCTGTGACTGCTTTGTAGATGATACATGCAGACTTGAACAGCATCCTGGCTTGGACAGGAAGCCAATGTAGTCTGCATACGATCAGGGTGACTCAGTCGAATTTCTGCTCATCATAATAAGATGTGCTGCAGCATTGTGGACTTCTTTTAAGGGAGCCAAGTGAGCGGCTGGGAGCCCTAACAGGAGGGCATTTCCCCCATTGATGTGTGAGACCACAAGCACTTGCACTGCAGTGCGGAAGTCCTGTGTAGAGGTGAAGGGTTAGTTTTTGGGAAGTGTAGAGATTTGGAGCCAGGCCTTTTGGGCCTTCCTGGCTATGGGCCTGATCATGACTTCGGCGGTAACACCGGCGGTTTTACCGCCGGTGGTGTTAGTCCTACCGCCGAACTCCCCGGCGCTAATAGTGCCAGATCACGAGTTTGGCGCTAATGTTAATCCCCATTCCCCATTGAGCCCATTCGGGAATGCCCCATTCCCCATTGGGCTCAATGGGGAATTCTCGCGCTCTTACTGCCGACGGCTTTCCCGCCGGCGGTAATAGTGTGAACTTTCGGCGGATTTCCCCCCAGCTCAGAGCTGGGGCGAAATCCGCCGAAGTCCTGATTTGGCGGAACCTTAAATCCGGCAGTAATATCGCTACCGCCGGATTTAAGGGTTACCGCCAAAGTCGTGATCAGCCCTATGTGTTTTTGGAAGCGCAGGTTGCGGTCAATAGTGAAGCATAAGAATTTAGCTGAATCAGAGTTGCGGACCAAATCCTTTTAGGCGCATATCATTGAGTCATTGTTGAACAAGTTGTTGTTTAGCAGTAGGCTGATCAGGACGAAAATGGATAGGTTAAGTTTGAGGTAGCCTGTCAACAAACATGATTGGATGATGGCTAGGTAATCACAAAGAAAACTGATGTCCTGTGGGCATTTTACTCTCATGTACAACTAAGAATCGTCCGCATATTGTTGGAAGGCCCTATCTGAATCTTTGAGGAGTGTGCCCAGAGGCTACATGTAAAGGTTAAAAAGGATCAGTGAGAGGATGGAGCCTTTAGAGACTCTGCAGGAGATTGGGAGTCAGTTAGAATGCAAAATGTGCCCATCTGGACGGTCTGTGTCTGCATGAGAGGTAAGAGGTACACCAATTCAGGATAGTATCAGAACACCAGAATAAAAGAAAGTAGAAAATGCTGCTTGGTCTCTAGTTATCTGTCATCACATGCTTGCCTCTCACTTTCCATAATTCTCTCCCCCCCTCACATTTCCTCCAATTCTCAGCCTCATTATTTCTCCATCACTCTACTTTTTGTTCTCCCCTATCTCGCTTCTCCTGACACTCCCTCCATATCACGTCTTCATAGATTTTCTTTGTCTCTCATTCTCTCTACATACAGACTGTCATTCTCATCACCCTGTTCTTCTCTCTTTGCTCAATCTAAGCTCCCTTTCATGTATCCTTACTTTGGTGGCATCTGGTGAATTTTGAAAGTGAAGGTGCATAAATGTTTTCCCCAAATTGTCTGACACACTTGAGCCGGGAGTATAGCTCGGGGGCAATGCGCTCATCTTAGAAACAAGGGAACTGTTGTTTGCCGTATGTAGGAGGCACTGGGACTAAGAAACAAGACACCACTGAGCAACACAGGCTCGATAACTGGTCCCGTGCTTAGACGCTGGAGTCTGGCATGAAGGAGTGCTATAAAAAACAAGTATATTTGTTTTAACTACTTACTAGGGTTGGGATGGTTCTTAGAACATTTTTAAAACAATGGGTTGGAGTGGTGCATTATTGAATTCCCAATAGCCAAGACGAATTCTGGATATGACCTAATATTTGTATTTTCTTTCTCTTTTTTGTCTTTGCTAACAATATGTGTTGACTAAAAGAGATGGTTAGCAGCATTGATGAGGTACTTTGTTCAATTTTTTTGTTCTTTCTGCCTTTTCTGGGGAGGGCTCTTCATATGCTTCAACATGCACGGGTTTCATATATTTTCTTTGCATGCAATTCGTATTACAAAAACATCAATTCCTGTTGTATGTAACTCATCAGTAAATTCTAAGGTCTAATGAACAACACATGGGAGTTCAAATCTAGGAAGGTTCTAGCCAGGAACCAATAATCTCTCTCATGGGCAAAGGACACTAGAGCTGTATCCTTTGATGTGACCATCTGCAACTGGGGAATGGGATATATTAAATTAATTAATTTAGAGTGCTTTTTAGCAAATGTTTCTGCTTGCCAAATAACTGCTGAAACCACAATACAGTATGCTAAACTTTATCTATTTGTATAAGAGAGGATTGTTTGGTGACCAAATGTTTACTACTAAATGTTTCACAACTATTGGAGACAAAGGATTTATTTGTTTAATAATAGGACATGTATGTCAATCTTTCTTTTTATTACCTTTGTATATTCCTTATTTAACAGTATCCTACTCATCCATCAAACTGAATTGTGAATCATCTTGAGAGATTACTGTTTCCCTGGCATTTTCTTCTTTTTGCAATGTATTGTTTATTTTTTACTTCATTCTTTATGGCAGTATTTCCTTTACTTCTTTGATTTCTTTAAAATCCTTTTGAGTTATGAAGGAGAGATGCATCGTGATCATTTCAGAATTCTGTTTTTATTTGATTTACAATTTAAGAAGGGGATGGAATTTTATCAGAGTATCGATCTAATGTCGATTGTGCATTGTTCTTTTAGTACATTCAAATTTATTTCCAGCAAGAACACATTTGAAAGGTTCTTTAAAATGTCATCTTCTTCAGACCCCATCGATACATCCTTTATGGCTATAGTCATAGTCAATTTATGCATAGAAGTCCATATTGTCCCCTCTTCATTTTTACTGTTTGCTTCAGGATCAGTTTAGATTATATTATCAAAAGATTCAGGATAGACTGTCTTTTGGTGGCTTTGTCTATGGTTTTGACATTAAAGCCTGATGTTTTTGAGGTGAAACCCTTCTGGTATATGGAAAAGCATTTAAGTTAGGAAACCTCCACAACGGCATACTAAATGGTCTTGAAAAATTGAGAATGAAGTGCAAATGTGTGAACCCGCTTTCTGGAAATGTCTGGTGATAGATCCTTGGTAATAACCAAAATAAATATAAACTTTTCGAAAACGCAGTTTCCCTGAGATTTTTTAAGAAGGAATATTACTTTGGAGATATTCATTCTTTACTTATATCATAGAACAACTGGATCCTAGATCAACAAGTTGGCGTTGTACTTAGGCCTGATCATTTGGCAGCATAAACAGTGATCTGGAAGGATTTGGTGGGATTTTCAATTATTTATGAATAATCGTTTGTAAAATTAAATAATTACATGGTTGTGAGTGGCTGCTACATATTCATATCATTATTTATTATGTAAACGTTGTCACTTTCTATGTTTAAGGAACAATTGTCACTAGTTAAATGGTTGGAAATCCTTATGTTTTGATAATCATCAGAATTATTTGCTGGAACTGCTACCCCACAGAGACAATCTTTTAGACTTACACCCAAATTACTCCTTAGTACACCAGCCTTCAGATCATTAGTTATCCCGGTTATTCCACTATGAACATCCAAATTAACTTTATTAGAACTTGTATCTATTAAGCGCGTATATGTTTTTTCTTGGGTTGTAGTTCTCATGACCTTCCCCTTTTTAATTGAGACGGTAAATTAGTTAATAGGTTTGTCTGATGTTTGTATCCAATTTAGGAATAATCTAGTAGCCTTAAAACTGAAAGTAAACTGATGTCTGCAAATGTTACCTGTTCCGGATTTCAAACATACACTGAATTCAATGTCTCGCCTCAAGCCGTACTAACTAATTTAGTAAATCTTTTCGCATAGATGCCATCAGTAATAATCCTGCAAATTCGGTTCAGTAATCCATTAAACTCAATGAAAACTACCTCTAGCTACACAACCGGCATGAGCATCATATATGATATGATATTTTATATGTATCTGCAGTATAAGCTGAAATCTAAGAGCCATTCATCAATCAATCTACAAGTAGCTAAGGCCCTGATACCAAACAATGTATACTTGTCCTGCTAAGGAAGAATTAATTTGCCTGTGGTGCAACAGATAATGTTTGCCCAAGAGTCTTAGAGTTAGGTAACATTCAGGCTAAATGGCAGTGACACTATTCCCAAGGGAAACAAGGAATATCACAGTGAATTAAATAAATGATGCTCAATGGTATTGTACCAATGCACAGCAGTTCAAAAGCACAAGGCAATCTACCACTACACCAGTTGCATCAATTACATTCCAGACTAGAATAATCATCTGCATGGAAACATACTAGCTGGCCAGACCAAGTGGGCCGGCTTAAGTCGATAGCATGCCCACTTCCTTCAGCCCATCAGCCCAAGGCTTCCTCAGGCTGATGTGCTGATTTGCTGTGCTTTTCTGGCTACCAAATATGTGATTCACAACATACAAAATGCAGCAGATCTCTGGGCCTTAGTGCACTCTGCTGCTGCTTATACTGACTGCAACAGACTGCTGTGTCGATACACTTGATGACACTTTGCTGCACTTCCCTATCAATTAGCATATACCAACTTGCCTTTAGGACACAATGCAGCAAGTCCATAGTGCCCTTGGCGCCTGTGTATAATGGCTGCCTCGGGCTGATGTTTTGATATATTTCTGCATGCTTCCGGTGAACAAGCATGTGTGTGCTGCTCTTCCAGTCTTCAATGTGCCCTATGTTCCGAGTTCTCTCAGTGCGTGCCAGTACCATGTCTCTGCAGCTTCCCAGACTTCCATGTGTTCTGTGCTTGGAGCTGTTTAAATCCTTGCGTAACTCTCTGTAATGATAATGTCTGTTTTTTTTTAATATAGTAATCCATGCTGGATTCCTCCTTTTAAACACTGAAATATTAAAGCAATAATACCCGTACAGGAGGGCTTTCCTCAGTATCAGTGATCTGGAGATCAATTTTAAGATCTCACAGAAGCTAAGCTTTTAAGAATGTCTCTAGGCCATTACCGTCGGAAACCATTTCCGCCAAAAGATGGCCTGTAAGTTTACTATAGCTATTGGCAACCTTGCGTGCTGTGGACAGTTCTAATAGCTTTTGTTTTAAGGCGAGAAACAACTTGGCAGCTATTTCCCAAGTAAAAATAAACGACCATAAAAAATGGCTAACAAAAATGGGGAGTTACCAACTGGCAGTCCCCTTTTCATTTCCATAGCCATATGTCCCACTGCCCCTTTTGGGGTGGGGCCAAGCCTGACTTGCATATGGTCTTTCCCCTGCTGTAATGGCTTGGCAGGTGAAGATCGATGGTTTGGAGGGTTGCCCAGAGCAATGACAGAGGTAAAGATTAATTCTAAACCTTAAAGCCATCATCTCTTGTATTTTGCTATAGTCACCCAGAGTGGGATGGGTATGCCCAGATGTGGGCCCCTTGCCTGCTGGGCCTAGAGACCCAAGCTACTCCTCACTGATGAGGCCCCACAAGGCCGAAACATGTCTGGGGATGCTAGTGGTCTCGTGCAGAAGGGATGTGGCCTAGCAGTTTGGACTGGACTGGCCCTTTTGCGGTGGGACCAAGCCTGATTTGCATATTGTCTTTCCCCTTCTGCAATGGCTTGGCAGGTGAATAATTAGGTTTTGAAGGATTGCACAGAGCAATGCCAGAAAGCAATTTGGCGAAAATGCATTTGAAAAAAATGCCATTGTGAGAACATCTTGGAGTGAGATGCAGAGAACAGATTCAAATTTCAAAGCAAACACTTTTATTAACGTAAATGTCCGAATAGAAAAACACCTTTCTTGCCCTGTACTATGATGGGATTTCCCTGCCAAACCAAAACTAAGGAAAGTCAAAGTGCACAAGTTCAACTTAGGAATCTGCCTGTGTCCAAAACCTAAACATGCCCTCACAACTAATCTTATACAACGTGTAGGGATGTCAGCAAAAAACCAAATAGTGATCAGCATACAGTTCAGAGCTTGGTCCAGCTCACAGCTTTCTCTTAGCTCCCTTCCCCAAGTGTAAAGCAGTTTGAACAAAAGTCTTAAGATCGCTTTGAATTCAAAGTGATACAGGTTTGGCTAATACTCAGGGTTCCCTTCCCCAAGATATAATTCCTGTGACACGTTGATTTGATGGTGTCCACATATTCTCACAGCAGTCCGTAAGTGGGTGCTTTCAGACTTAAAGGAGAGAGTTAACTGGTTGTAACATTGAAGCTGCACTAGAATAGTCTCATTTGAATGCATATAGAAGTTAGATGCCCCCACACAAATAGGTTTGCCCCTCCCCCACCACCTGTGAAGTTAGCACCTTCCCCAACAGTTGAAAGGTTAGCCCCCCTCAAAATGTAGGATTTGTTGTGCCCCTGAAAAAAAAAAAACACACACACACACACACACACACACACACACACACACACACACACACACACACACACACACACACACACACACACACACACACACACACACACACACACACACACACACACACACACACACACACACACACACACACACACACACACACACACACACACACACACACACAC
This sequence comes from Ambystoma mexicanum, assembly GCF_040938575.1. Taxonomy (NCBI): domain Eukaryota; kingdom Metazoa; phylum Chordata; class Amphibia; order Caudata; family Ambystomatidae; genus Ambystoma; species Ambystoma mexicanum. Next base: position 718,143,399 of record NC_090921.1, read on the forward strand.
ACACACACACACACACACACACACACACACACACACACACACAATACAGTTACGTTTGTACCCTTTCACCATACAGACAAACCCAGGCAGCCACCCATACATTTAAGTGTGCACCCTTTCATCATTCAGTTACACCCAGCAGCCACCCATACATTTAAGTGTGCACCCTTTTACCATACAGACACACCCAGGCAGCCACCCATACATTTAAGTGTGCACCCTTTCATCATTCAGTTACACCCAGCAGCCACCCATACATTTAAGTGTGCACCCTTTTACCATACAGTCACATAGGCAGCCACCTATACATTTAAGTGTGCACCCTTTCATCATTCAGTTACACCCAGCAGCCACCCATACATTTAAGTGTGCACCCTTTTACCATACAGTCACATAGGCAGCCACCTATACATTTAACTGTGCACCCTCTCACCATACAGTCACACCCAGGGAGCCACCCATACATTTAAGTGTGCCCCTTCTCACCATACACTTGACATGCACACTCAACCACCCATACATTCAATTGTGCACCCTTTCACCATACACTCACACTGACAGCTGCCATTACATTTAAGTGTGCACCCTTTCACCATACACACACACACACGCACACATCATGGGGTTGAGGTAAGCCCTTTTACTTCAGAAAGAAAATGTTTCTTTTTGAAGTCACTCCGACTTCATAAAGAAATTATTTCCGAACCAAAATGGAAATAATTTCTTTATGAAGGCAAAGTGACTTCAAAAAGACACAATTTCTTTTTGAAGTCATAGAGCTCCCCACAACCATTGGCATGGGGTGGGAGGAGCCCTCAGACTTCAAAAAGAAATAGTTTATTTATGTAGTCACTCTGCCTTCATAAAGAAATTATTAATATTATGCTGTAACAGAAATAATTTATTTCTGAATGCAGATTGACAAAAAAATGTTTTTTTCTTTTTTTTTAGTCCAAGGGGCCCACCCTCACGTCGTTAGATGGCTCTACGTCTCTGTGTTGTTGTTGTATGGTAAGCGAGGGGGAGCCCGTGAGGCAGGATCAGTAGGGTTGTTTACAATAAGTTTGAGAAACACGAAAGGGAGTAACGAGAGCGGTGAAAATCGAGTGGACACATTCCAGACAACTTTTTAATACTAAATAATAAAACTGTTGGGGTGTTGATCAGAGTTGTACCACAGTACTCATTATAACAATGGCGGCGGACAAAACAAAAAGTTATGACGCGAAATACGTGGAAGAGCTACTGGCTCAAGCATCGTTCTTCTCTGAGGAAGGTGAAGGACCATTGTCTGCAAACTTGAGCAATTGGGATTAACTAGTGCAAATAAAAAAGAGGCTAATACGTATGGAATTACATGGATCTATCATGATTGAGTACCTACGGTCAGGTACCCTACCTACTGGACTAATCGTACGGAACGAACCACATTTATTTCTCGACAACAAGGAGTTTGTCATCCAATGGAGCTATATAGCCAACAAATGTGGCAGGGATTGGGTAATCCTGATAATCGACACGGCAAGAGAAATGACATTAGAAATCACAGGAGACCTAGAAACAATGGGAGAAGCCATTAAAAATTTGGTACCATTAGACACATACAAAAAACGTCTAGAGGAGATTACACCTGAAATGATGGATTTTAAAAGTTTCTGTGGACAGAATCGCACGGATCAAAAAGGATTTGATACATTTTTCACATGAAGGTGCTTATCAATACACAAAAGACGGGTATATACCTCCAGGAGCACAACAACAAAGAGTGTACGGCCAACAAAAACAAAATAGGAAAGGCTATACATCATACAGCTCGGATAGTTTAAATGATGGTAGCTTTCAAAGTGGACAAGGCCAGAGACCATACAGAAACAGGAGTCGACAACAGAGAGGGAACTATCGTAATAGGCGTTCAGAAAGAAGAGGAGGTATGAACAACCAATATAATTCAGGCCCACACCACAACAACCACAACCCTCCACAACCACGGTTTCTTTTTTGGACGAGCGAGAGATAGCGAACCAGTGGGAATTAGAAGAGCGCAGAACTCAGAGCAATCATCCCTACTAGTTAATTTGTCTAGTTATAGTCCCAACATCGTGGGGAAGACAGTTTTGAACCATTGACTAGGTTTTGTTCCTACTACACATTACGACAAATTTCAGACAAGAATAGAGATTGAACAATTACTACGTAAGATTCACCTGAAACAGTACTTTATGAATAAAGAATTTGAGAAAACTGTGAATGAAAGTGGGCTAAAGAAAAAATCAAATTTTGACCCCCTGTAGCTAGTTATACTCCAGAGGCCATAGTATTTGCTAAAAGAATATGGCATGACCTTCACAGCTTGGAGAAAGAGAGCATTCCTTCCAAATTTCAAAATTTGAGTAATGTTGAAAAGAAAGCAATGACGTCGTTGGCTAAAAACCACAGTATCATTATACGCAAAGGCAGATAAAGGAGGGGCAGTGGTCATCCAAGATAGGGAAGCCTATATTGTAGAATGTAAACGACAACTTGGTGACAATTCTTACTACCGCAGGTTAACAGGCGCCCCGACTGAAAGACTGTCCCTTCTCATCAGAGATAAAGTGGAGTAGGCATTTGGGAGAGCATGTGTCTGCAAACAAGAATACAAATATCATATTGTGCCCAGACCTTTGGTTCCGAAGTTTTACACCTTGCCTAAAATTCATAAGTCATTGCTTAAACCCCCGGGACGTCCAATAGTTTCAGGTACAGGGTCGTTGTTGGAACCACTTGCAAAATTTGCTGATAAATTTCTTAAATCGTTTGACTTGAAGATGTTTTCATACATACAAGACGCAACAGAGGTTATAAATTGCATTGAGCATATGACTTTTGATCCTGAAATCCATCTGTTAGTCAGTTTAGATGTAGTTGCGTTATACACGTGTATACCTCAACATGACACACTAGAGGTGCTTGAGAAAGTATTACTTGCCAAGAGAAATATAGGTGTGACACCTAACAGTTTTATTCTTTGGTGCGCCGAAATGGCACTTACCGAAAATGATTTCATGTTCAATAACAAATTATACCACCAGATTCATGGCACGGCCATTGGCTCTCCAGTGGCACCAACGGCAGAGAACCTCTATGTTGAAAATTTTGAGATACAAAACATCTATCAAACCACTAACCCATATTTTTCGAAAATCGCCTTATGGGGTAGATTTATTGATGATATCTTGATAATATGGGAAGGCACGGTGAGCTCCTTTTTAGAGTTTTTTGAATGGATCAACAGACTGCACCGATATTTAAAGTTTACCTGCACCCACAGTTCAGAGAAGATTGATTTTTTGAACATTACGATCTGGGTCGACAAAGTACAGAAAATATTGCAAGTAAAACCATTTCACAAGAAGACAGATCAGAACGCCTTGTTGAGTTTCAATAGCTTCCATCCTTGGCATATACGAGAAAACTTACCGTTCGGGCAGTTTCTCCGGTATAAAAAGGAACAGTACATTGAATTCCACTTTTCATGAAGAAGCCGAACAATTGAAAATGAAACTGATTGTTAAATTGTTAAAAGAGCATACAAAAGATCGATCAATAATCACCGTGAGGCACTACTTGAATACCATCCCAAAAATCAAGACAAGAACGATATTGTGTTTGTGAGCACCTACAACGAAAGATCAAATGAAGTTATTAAAATCAGTAAAAAGACTGGCACATACTTACAGGGGGCGAGAGCCCATTGGAAAGTCCATTATGTGCCTATAAGAGAGCGCCCAATTTGAAAGAACTGTTAACCAAAAATGATATTGCTCAGAAATCGAAAGAACAAATCAGCATCACACAATCTTGGGGTTTACCCACATTAGTAGGACATGCCCCATGCCGCAAATGTGTGAACTGTAAATATACCTGCAGAACAAAAGAGGTGGATTTGGGACTTCCCAAATTGTGGCAACAAACCAGGTTCACTAATTGTAATTCGACGCATGTAATATATGCGGTATGGTGTCCATGCCAGAAAATGTATATAGGCATGACAGAATGGAAAGTGACCACACGGATAGGCAAACATAGGAGTTGCATCCATAACCAGAGCATACTTGCCCCGATGGTAAGTCATTTCTCGATGATGGGTCATGATTTAGAAGAATTGAAATGGCCAGTCTTGTGGCAATTAGAAAGAACAAGTAACACTGACGCTGACTTAAGGAAATTGCAGTATAAGAAACAATGGCTGATTTTCCTAACTGATTCAGCAACCAAAGGACTTAATGAATTAGGCAATTGGAAACACTGACAGTGCATCCACTAATAACAGGACACAGGGACGTGTGGCACTATTGCTATATATACCTATACAGATACAAGGTGACAGATAGTACTGTGTTGGTCAGTTCTATCCACATGCAATTATATGCTGATGGCGGTATGCTTCATGAGGCACTGGGTATCCAGTCTGGAGTGGAGTACAATGAGACTGATTACTGCGGATTGTACCAGGTAGAAAGACCCCGAGTGATGGAGGGCTGTAATTAAAACTCATATGTCAGAATTTTTAGGCTCGAGCAGCGAGTTGAATATGTAGCTGGCAAACCATTCTGGCTTGTCAGCTGGCCACTAATGAGTGATCACAGGAGACAGAGAAGTGTATCCTAGGAAATGCACAGGCTTTTACCGCAATGCAGGGAGGTGAGAATCGAGGTTGCGTTCCAGATGACTGGTGAGAGTTACTCGATGCCAGGGCAGGAAGGAGTTAATGTTCTGAGAAATGCGAGGAACACATGATGTGTTACACGTGACGATACCGGAAGCGTTCACGTGATGTTGTCGCATGAGCGTAAAGAACACTCCACTAGCACCGCGAGTGAGAGCCACGGTCCAGCAGGAGAGAGACGGGATCAATACAGACCGTTACGTTGGTAAGTGAATTCTAGTCCGCTCTGGTAGCTGTGAGTAAATAGTAGACTGAGTAGGGAAACTGCGACTCCCACTCGTGACTAACGGTGGGTCTGGTTGTTTAGTTTTAACTGCAGGAATCCACTTTGTGATTAGTAAGATGCGGCATAGATGAATCGCTATAACGGTATTTGGAGGTTGAATAACCCGAACACGGCAGCAGGATAGTTGGCACCCGAAGCATATGAGTGACAAACAAGGAGAATAAGACCCCCGCTGATACGATGTAATGGCTGTTGTCAAGTGTCAGTATGCTATTTATGGAACTCAGCACAACAGAGTGTGCCATGTAGGTAGATTTGGTGGTGGATTAAGGATGCATTGAAGTGACGAGCAACAGAAGCTTACAAAAGTAAATTTGTCAGTACAGACAGTGTAATCATGTGTTGGTCCACAGGTTTGGTAAGAGGCAAAACATGTTTGTTTAGAAAACGTAATAAGACCTTGGTGTAGGAAGAACAACTAACACACCAAGATTGTTATGGGATGAGGATTAGTTCCATTTTTAGATTGAACACCGTTTGAGTTTTTTTCCTGTTTTGTGTTTTGTTCAGGAATTGAGTGGTCCGACATAGATGTTGGGACTCTCCCCTAAATAACCGTTGTCAAGTGACTTTGTGGAAGTATGACGGGTAAGCCTTAGTTCGGTAAACTTAGGTGCTGACTAGGTAGAACAACAGCAATGTATATATTACTGACTGTTGTTACTTGTTATTTTCCCTTATTTTGTTTCCCCCGGTCAAGAATTGTGTGCAGTATATTTAAATTGTATTATTTGAACAGCACTCAGAGTGAGGTGTTGAGTAGTGTTGAACCAACCATAGAAGAAGAGAGATGGTTTAAGGGTACAGATGGTCCCCCTGATGAAGTTCTAAAGCATTGTGTCGAACTAAATTGTTGTGAACGAAACATGTTGGGCAATTAAGGGTATTGTGAGTTAGTGACAATACATGAAAAACATTATAAATTGAGTTGAAACTAACCCCAGGGTAGCACCGAATGGGGTAGGAATGTACTTAGCAGATGGCATGTTTTACATGAGGTATCCTTTATAAAAAGGGAACCCGTGAGCTACTGACCATTGTGTTTCTTTAGGCATAGTGATGTCCTTCAAAGTACTGTACATTATTTAGTTTTGTATCGGCAGGATGGTACAGGGTTGAGCACAACACAATTTTTTTATGGTATTGTAATTGTAGTTTATGAAAAATGTTGTAAAAGGTTTTTAGGAATTTTTGAAATTTTACATTTTTTTAGATGGTTATATGAGGATTTGTGATTTATATGAAATAAAATTGTGAAATGTTTTTTTGTAGTGATGGTTATTGTGTGGTGACATAGTACCTATTTGCTAAAAGTACTAAGTTGATATGACCTGGGGAGTACAGGACGGGTTAACAAGTGGACGTGTTTGATCTTTTGTTGAAGGATTGTCCAGAATTTGTTCTTAGGAGCCTGGTCATCACGTCGTTAAATGGCTCTATGTCTCTGTGTTGTTGTTGTATGCCCACCCTCCCAGGACATGTGGTGTGATTCGGGGTTCATAGTTAGCCCTGCCTGACCATCATTAAGGGGACATGCCTGACCTCCACTGTTCTCAGCAGGCCTCTTCTTTTTCTCAGTACCTAAGTGGTGAAAGTAACTTGTCTATACTGCTCTTCATTGCCTCTTCCTCGTCTCAGTACTTTTCACATTCATGTATGAAGGAGTCCGGGGAGTTGGTTTGTAATACTCCATGAAGACAGGAGATGGGTTGGTTTGGTCATTTATAGGGAAAGGGGGATTCCATGTCCCTCCTAAGGTGACCCCACTCTCAGTCCCCACATACCCTGTCCCACTTGCCCATCACCAGGGTCGGGATCAAAAAGCGATGGCATTTCCCTGGCCACCTGCACAGAGGATCCATGGGGAATAGGAGGTAGAATACCCTCAGGTTTCTCAAAACCGATTGAAAACTGTCTGGCCTTTTAGCCAATTTTTCACAAAAAGTGAGCTGTATGATGTACCATTTTACCAATTTTTCAAAAGAAATTCTAAGGGGAGAATCACCCCCACTCCACGAGCTCCCATTCGTCTTTACACTCTGTCACTCTTGCTTACCTGTGGAAATATTTATGCTCCTCCAATAAAACAAGTCTGCCCCCCAATATTCGAGAGTCAGACACTACCACCTTCTTTTTACACTAGGTGAAAGATTTAAGCTTTCATAAAAAAATATACTTGCATCTTTTATCTAGCTCAGTGCGTGCTTGCCCGTGCAGCAGCATGATCATCATGTACATGGTGCGTGCGTGGGGGGTTCAGGCCGGCCCAGAGTGCCCTGGGCTTTGTTAAGGAGCTGAGGGGCCCTCAGCATGGCTCGCAGGGTGGGGGGAATTTGTGCTATGCCACTTAGCATGCTCCCACTAGCTATGTGGCAGATATATGCATTATAGATGGTTTCAATTGTCAGGTCTGCTGGTGCAACCGGAGGAGGCATCAGGAGGGCATGCACAGTGCTTCTTGCACCTGGCAGAGTGCTTTGAAATGGACTTGGTACATGCGCCTGAACCTTTGATGAGAAACCTCTGTGATAGGTTAGTGAATGTTTATGAAAAGAATCTAGCCAGTTGCAATTCATAGCTGGAATATTAACGTGCATTTGGGCACCATTGAACAGTGTAATATCGAATGAGGTTTCACAATTGAGGGAGGAAGGGTTACAATATTCCTGCAGGCACTCGCTATAAGGAGGTTTTTCGGGTCAATTGGCCTTGCATCCCTCTGCAATGAAATTGCGATATTGCACTGCACGCTTTATGCAACCTTTCTCTGCTCCCCTTCTGTACTTATTACAGCAACTTAATTCAAAGCACTTTACCATTTTTACAGTGCAAATGCTGAAAAATAAATGTCTAAGTAAGAAATGTGGCTCCAGGCAAGGTACCATTTAAACATTGGCAATTTCAAACACTAAAATCTTCAAAGGCTGCTTTCGAGCTGTTTTAGCCAAAGTTGTATTTCAATGTGTTGGATTCAGTTCCAAGATACTAGGAAGAGAGTGGGGGGGGAGAGTAGAAGCAGCAAAGGCGGAAGAAGAGGGGGTGAGGAGAGGCAAAGCGGGGAAGGAGAGGGACAGACAGAGAAAGAGAGAGAGAGACAGACAGACTGCCTCTACACCTAGGCCATCACATCTCCCCTCGCCCCACCAGACTCCTAGACTCCGCCCACCTTCTCCTCATTCCCACCCAGTACAGCTGTACCCCTTCTCTGTGCCCCCCTGTATCCCACCCGCCTGCTTTATAGCTGTTCTGTTGTTACCTTTGAAAAGCGCTCTGTTATGCATCTGTACTATTGTATACCTCTGAAAAGCGCTCTGTTATGCATCTGTACTATTGTATACCTCTGAAAAGCGCTCTGTTATGCATCTGTACTATTGTATACCTCTGAAAAGCGCTCCGTTATGCATCTGTACTGTTGTATACCTCTGAAAAGTGCTCCATTATGTATCTGTATTGTTGTACGCCTCTGTAACGCGCTCTGTTGCTTCTCGAAGCTAGGTCCATGCTTAATAAATACAATAATAATAAATAATAATAATAATAATAATAATAATAATAATAATAATAAAAGACAAACAGTCCGACATAGGCGGTGGAGATACAGAAAGAGAGATAAATAGACAAAGGTCAAAAAGACGAACAAGTCTTACAATGAAGATCGGAGGGTGAGGGACGGAAAAGCACAATGAAAAAGAAGTATAAGGATAAAAATGGAAGCTGGTAAGAAAGTGGAATATGGAAAGAGGGACTTCTAGTGTGGCTCATCCGTAAAGGATGGATTGGCGGTCCCCTGCCACATATTCCCACCATTATGGGGGAGCAGGTATGCCCAGGCAAACACAGAGGAACACCTATTCTCTCTGCAGGAATCCTGTGCTACCGTGCGTGCACGATGGTCCATCAGAGGCAGGGGCATACAGCTTCCCTAGACAGGCAGACCTCTTATGCATTGCCTGGCTGGAGGTGCATGGTTCCCCGCATGGAGAGAGGGTGCTCATGCAAGTGCTTCTGTGAAACCTCACAGCCATGCAACCTATTGAATAATTGGGAGCATCTGGTTTTCAGAGCCCCAGGTATGCACAATATCTACATGCCCAGAGTTTTCAAGCTTTAAGCTCCCAACACTTTTCATCCTGGTGGTTTGCACAGCATCCAAAACTGCTGGCAGAGGGACCCAGACTTGTGAGTTATCTAAATACAAGAGAAAACGGTGTGTGGGAAAGTTGTCTGTGGGCAGAAAGGCTCACATGCTGCAGTGACACTTTCAGCATAATGCATGTTTTACAGGTCAACGGGGGCACACATTAAAGGGATAGGCATCATGGAAAGGTGGCCCTTATAGCATATACTTTGGGCAGAGGCATCATGAGAATTGTCTTTAGATTGGGAATGCTGACATATGTTGTGAGTACATTCATGATGAACATGTGTAAAAGTGGCAAAGCTGGCATATATTACGGGCGCTGCCATCATAGAAATGTGCTTTACTATGACAATACTAACCTATATATTGAGTGGATATATCTTGAAAATGTGTTGACACAGTAATGCAGGCATATATTGTGGGAACAGTCCTCATAAAAGTATGTTTGACATTGGCAATGCTAGCATGTAGTGTTGGCACAGGCATCTTGAGCATTTGACTGTACAAACCTAGATTTCGAATGGTTGTGTCCTCCAACGTATTCCTCATCTTAGAAAGCTGGATGGAATACATCTACGATGAGGAATACGTAGGAGGAACATCCAATCGAAAGAACGTTACCAGTTGGTAAGTTACTTGTTCTTCAAGTGGATTGTATCCGCCAACGTATTCCTCATCGTAGATGTATTCCATCCAGCTTTCTAAGATGAGGAATACGTTGAAGGAACATCCAATCGAAAGAACGTTACCAATTGGTAAGTAACTTGTTCTTCTTTTTTAAAGGTGGAGGAAAAACCATACATTTTAACTTTGTAAAACAGATATATTGGGTAAGTATTGATCTGCAACACGTTCTTCAGAGTTCAAGTCCTTCCTGATAAAGAAACCAGTTATTTTAAAGACTTTTAGGTTTAGTCAGGCAAGAGACCAAGAGGGACCAGTATTGCAAATGGGGGCAGTGTTTGGCTAGAGAGTTGGTGAAAGTGCCCTCAAGGAGCAGTATTTGAAGTTCTGTTGAAAGGGGACCCTCTAGTTTGTGAATATGCAGTGGCTCAGAGAATGAAGAAACAAGCAAATGCCCACCAGCACCTCTGCAGTGACAGAGCAATACCCCAGGACTGGGAAGCAGTTCAGCAAGATGAGCTTGCCGGTTTCCAGACGCAGTTGATTCAAAGGTTATTCAGTGACCACTGTGGACTCCGGCAACAGCACACTAATGCTGATTGGACTCCCAGACTGTAGGGAGTGATAAGGCTGGATTTGGAGCTCCCCAGTGCAGGGTCAGAGCCAAAGGAATAAAAGGGTTACAGCAATTGCCAGTGATGTAGGATTCCAATGTATTAATTAAACAAAGTGTCTGACTTCGGAGCACAATGCTGGCTTGACCAGAATCAAATGAACAGCAGAAATTGAAGGGTTGTAAAAGGCATACAGGAGAGGAGCCAACCATGGACGGAGGACAAAGATGGAGAGATTGTTAGTGCAGTCGCAGGATTTGAGGCAACATGGCCTGTAGAGTTTCTCTGATGAGGGGAGAGCACAACAGGACCCCAAGCAAGAGCTTTGGTTTGAATAATCTTGGGTTAGCTTGAATCTTCAGATTCCTTGTTGCAAAGAGGCACCCGCTTCTGGGTCCGGAAAACCAGGCATGGCAAGGAGCTTCAGGAAGGACTAGTCCTTCAAGCAAGAGCTGTGATCCAGTTGTCCCCACTGGATCTGGGGAAAGGAATGCTGCTGTGAGTTTCTTCTGCTATTTAGGAAGAGAGTAAAAGCAAACCCCCCTCACACCTCCTGACTCGCTAGATGCCACCTGCCCAACCCCTCCACCCAGTACAGCTGTACCCATTCTCTGTCCCCTGCCTCCTACCCCCCGCTGTATGTCTGTTATGTTGTTACCTCTGTAAAGTTCTCTGTTGCTTCTCAAAGCTAGGTCCGTGCTCAATAAATATAATAATAATAATAATAATAATAATAATAATAATAATAATAATAATAATAATAATAATAATAATAATAATAATAATAATAATAGAGAGGCAGTGCTTCAGATTCTTTGGGGAGTCAAATGGTGCTGGTGCAAAACATGTCCTACCTCGAGCAACAGTTCTCTGCTAAAGCTGGATATCCAAAACTACATGCACGAAGGAGTGGGCAAGCAGGGATCTGCTTTTGTCCCACTCCTAAATGGCAAGTAAACACTGCACCGAATCATACACCAAGCATAATACAAACAGAGGGGTGTTTTGTCAAAGGCAGACAATACCTATAAGCACACCCACGTATTCTTGAAAGGTCTCTTGAACAAGAGAATTAATGCACAAAGTAAACCTTTAGTACGCTTCGTTGTGCGCTCACCCCACTCCACAGCCACTTCCTTGTTTCTCCACGGACTCCCCTCTCTCAGTCCACCCCCATCCCCTGATTGGCCCAAGCTATTCCCTCTTCATACATCCTCTCAGGGTAGCCCCCTGTCCGTGCAGCCCCTTCTGCTAAGAGCCCCAAGGAAAAGGGCAGCTCCTGAACAAGCAGCTCCAGACAATGTTTTCCTGTGGTCGCCTGAGAAGCCTGCTGCCATCAACCATCAGCAACTGACAAGGTAAGAGTGGTCAGGATTGGGACTACAGCACTTAGTGTATTCTGGAAATCCCTTCCACCCCTCTCAGCCTCATAACTCAGCTTACCAAGGTTTGCTAGCTGATGAGGAACAGTCCTATCACTGCTACACTCTATCGATTAAGCATCATTTCTTTAACTCTTGAGTATTAGGTGTATTATTTCCCTCTATCCAGGTGTCCCAAATCTGGGTGTTACTGCATTTACTGCTCACTGTTGTGCCCCCGTTTTAGGCGTTTCTCCAAGTTTCCAGATGTCCCAAATCTAGGTGTTACTGTATTTACTGCTCGCTGTCGTGCTGCCATTTTAGGTGTTTCTCCCAGTATCCAGGTGTCCCAAATCTGGGTGTTACTGCATTTACTGCTCACTGTTGTGCCCGCATTCTAGGCGTTTCTCCCAGTACCCAGGTGTCCCAAATCTAGGTGTTACTGTTGTACCCCCATTTTGTTGTTTCTTCCTCCATCAAGATATCCCAAATCTGAGCGTTATTGCATTGAATGTCTACTGTTGTGCTCCACCTTTAGGTGTTTCTCCCTCTATCCAGGTGTCCCAAATCTAGGTGTTACTGCAGTTACTGTTCACTGTTAAGCCCCCATTTTAAGGTGCACTCCCTCTACCCAGGAGTCCAAATCTAGGTGTCACTGTGTTTACTGTCTACTGCTGTGACCCCATACAATTCATGTCTCCCTCTATCCAGGTGTCCCAAATCTAGGTGTTACTGCATTTACTGTTCACTGTTAAGCCCCCATTTTAAGGTGCACTCCCTCTACCCAGGAGTCCAAATCTAGGTGTCACTGTGTTTACTGTCTACTGCTGTGACCCCATACAATTCATGTCTCCCTCTATCCAGGTGTCCCAAATCTAGGTGTTAGCCTTTACTGTTCACTTTGAGCCCCCATTTGAAAGAGCTCTCCCTCTACCCAGGTGTCCCAAATCTAGGTGTTTCTGCACTCTCTGTCTACTGTTGTGGCCCCATTTTAGGTTTTTCTCCCTCTGTGTAGGTGTCCGAGTGCTGGGTACATTTACATCTACTGTTGTGCCCCAGGTGGATGTGCCTCCCTCTATTCAGGTGTCTCTCAACTAGTGTTTCTGTTTCTACAATTACCGGCCAGACTTACCACCCCCTAATCCCACACCTGATCCCCAACTGCACTGTCCATATGTGTGTGACCTCCCAAATAAGTATGCATCCTACCAACAGGATAGACACCATCCTACACTTTGCCCAAATCAGAGCCGCACGCTGGCGCGCCAGTTTGCAGGAAAAAAAACACCACACCCCAACCCTTTCCAATACACAGTCCAACCTCCCAACACTCTACTTTGTCTCGCAGCACCCCTCCCTCCAAAGCTTCAAGGCATATGGCCTCCTCCACCCTTGATTAACCCCCTCTAATCCCCCTGCTACATCCTCCACATAGATCTCACTCCGGCAAAGCGAGAGAGGCACGATGGAGAGCGGGAGTTGAAAATGTTCACACCCTGAGCGTACCGTACCACCCAATGACCCAGGTAAGCCAACCTTCCTACTCCATCCCCCTCACTACCTATTCACCTGCGCTATCACTTTGCACCTCTCTGGAAACAACATAGCACCCCCACCCCCAACTCACACATCCCTTCTCTTAGCACAGCAAGAGCAGCCATGGCCAAAACCCCAACCACTACAGCCTCCCTCCCCCCACTCACCCACACCCCATGGGCTGCCCCAAAGGTCAAGGAAAGGCCCAGATCTAGGCCACCTCAGGCCCCACTTAGCATAACCCATGCTCCAACCCAGATCTCGTTCCCTGCCTCCTCGCTAAGGCCACACCCCTCCCCGCTGGTATCCCGTTCCACCTTCCCCCCTATGCCCTACTCCGACACCCCTTTCCCTCAACCATCAACAACCTACCCCCATTCACCCATGCCTTCCCCAGGCCACCTCCTCCCTCATCCCACTGCCACCTCCCCTGCCTCCACTCCCTCTCCTCCTGCAATCCCTGACTGGTCCAGCACTTACAAACAAACCCCCACCAAATCTCTTGTATCCTCATCAACGCCAGGTCAGTCTCTAAAAACAAATGTAACATCTTTGACCTTATCACAGACGAAAACCCAGGCATCCTTTTCATCACAGACCTGGTTTGCTGATGATTACGAGCCCATTGCACATGAGGCTTTCCCACCCGGCCACAATCTTTTTGTTTGGAGCGAGAAGGGTTGGGGGACTTGAAATACTACACAGCCACCAATTTCCACTACTTATTAAGGACTCCTCAGCTACCACCACAGACTGAGTTCCTTCTTGTAAAACTCCAACTCTCACCTTCCACCTCGCACAGCTTCCTGCTCATTTAGAGACCCCCAGGCTACTACAAAGATTTCGCAGATGCACTCTTAACCGTCTGACAACTAACTTCAACTTACATCCAACCCTTACCATCCTAGGTGATTTCAACATCTAGTTGAACTCCCCTTCAAACCCTATGACCCCATCTCTCACAGCAGACAACCTAGAACCCTTCAACCTGACACAACACATCACCATACCCACCCACACTGGAGGCCACACCCTAGATGCTGTCTTTAGCATCACAAACATCATATCCACACTGCCTCCACGCCCCCTAACATCGACAGATCACTCAGCAATCTTCTTCTCCATACCACTCACAACCGTGGCCCGAGCCCAAGGCCATTCCAGACCACCACCAATCTCCACACCTCTCACTCAACTCTGGAACAAAGTAGTTATCACTTCGGATCTGGCCAACTCCCTCCTCGCCTCAATCCCAGCACTTTCCCTCGAGGAAGGCCCCCCATCAAACTCTTCGCCCTTTGGCTCTCAAATGCCCTCACACCCCTCTCCCTAACAAAACAGCGCTCTCAGAGTTCAGGCCCCACACCCAGGTGGTACAGCGCCAACCTCAAATAGCTAAAAACCCTCAAGCAACATCTGGAAAGGACCTGGAGAACCAACCCAACCGCCCAGAACAAAACAGCCCTAGCAAGTCTAACAAGGGCATACAGATTGGAAATCATAAAAACCAAGAAAGCATTCTATGGGAACAAAACCCAAAACTCTCGCAACCGAAGCAAGGAACTGCATAGAATAATTTATTAATTCAATTCTTTGGGCTGCTCTACCCCCCTCCACACTAGTCCCAACCCCTATGCGATGCCTTATCAGAACACTTCCACAAAGTCGCTATCGACAGATACTCCGCCATCATCTCTAAATTAGAAAGAATGCCCCCGCCCACTACCCATCCAAAGCCAGTCCGTGCCCAACCCCTCTCCCGATACAAACCTTTGACTCTTTCTCTCCAAAATCACACCAGGAGTTCCTCTCACTCCTAGCACAAAGCCACCCATCAGGCTCCCACAAGGACCCCTGCGCTCCTTCCTCAACCTATTCCCTGGCCTCAATCCCTAGGCCACCACAAAACCCCATACCCACCCCAGCAACCTCCACCTCTGTGAAAAACCTTGGGTGCATAATTGAAACAGATTTATCCCTCTCCCAACACATCAACTCCGTATCCAGAACTTGATTCTTAACATCTACGCATCCTCAGGTGTATCTTCCCTTAACTCATCTATCCTCAGTTTCCTGCCATCATATCAATCATGCTCCCCCACCCAGACTATGCAAACTGCCTTTACCTAAGCGCACCAGTATTTCAGCTAAGAAAACTGCAAAAAATCCAAAACACTGCGGCCCGCCTGCTCATTAGCCTCCCTCCCATAGAACACATCAGCCCTACACTAAGAGCCCTCCATTGGCTTGCTATTGTTCGACGCACTACCTTTAAAGACATGTGCATCACTCACCGTACTGTCCACAACACCGGCCCAGAATTCCTCCAAGACAAAATCACTTGCTACCATTCCTCAACGACACAGGGATCGGGCACAGCATCTCTCCTAGTTGTCCCACACTACAACTCCATCAGACTGAGCTGACTCTCCTTCTCCGTCCAAGCGCCGATCATCTGGACAACATTGACAATCACTTTGCATTCAGAAAGGCCCTAGAAACCTGTCTGTTCCCTTCCTCCCATTGAAACCCTCTTGCACCACTCTATGCTGTCGATATGTGCACAGAAACACTGGCCCAAACCCACCAACACACCTATCCACCCAAACCTTGACGGATGCCGGCAACATTTGCAGCGGCACACTGTGACAAATGTCACCCTCCTCCCAACCCCCTCACAGACAGTCGATCATGCATCAACCCGCCCGTCGCTCGGGGTCCCTCGCTGCTAAGACTTTCAATCTAGGGAGACCCCAACTGGCAGGCCAATCGCGTTGGATTTAGAAAAATGACATTGAAGATGAACTCCATCTGATTTTTTAAGGTATTTATACCTTTCACCATGTCTAGGGACACAGGCCGCAGCCACAGCCACCCATCCATGCACTCTAGAATGCAGCTACGGCTATGCAATTCCAGTCTAGCAGCTTGCATAGCCATCCACACTGAAACCCCTGACGTACCGCAAAACACCTCTGCCATTAGTATACAGCAGCAACCTATGAGAAATGCTGGTGTAGCTGGGCACACATCAAATCTCCGGCACTAGCACTCTATCCTAAACCACCAACAGCACCCGCCCACGTGCCTGACCTCCGGTATGCATACTGGAGCTAAGCCAGCCCGCCTAAATCCTAAGCTGGAAAGATGCCCACATGCATATTTAACTCCCACACATGCACTAGGATCACTGAGGACATTCCAACCACAAAGCACATTGAGGCCATACAAATGGGGAAAGGGTGGTACATAAATGACAAATACAATACAATTTTGTTTTAAGGGTAATTCTTGCATATGTGGCGGGCACAGCCATAATGAAAATGTGTTGTAACATGCTCCTCTGTACTGTTGGTGATATGTTATTCATTGGATTTGTTTTGTTTATTTTATTTTATCTTATTTTGTTGTAATGGTGTTTTTTATAGTGCCAATTGATAACTGAAATAATTTGATAGCTTATTGGGGAAAGAAGAACCTCGTATTGCACTCAAACAATCCAGGTACCAAAAGTATGGTACATTCCTTTTTGAGAATGTACATCGTGGAGAATGAACAAACATTAATACAAATACACTGTAAGTTCATCATAGCAGCCATGATTGAAATCTGGAGGGTACCTTTAGGAGGTGATCTAAAACTAAGCTAAGGGCCACGCAGAGGCCTGTACACTGTGCCCGTCACTCCTTTAAGCTTTACCAGAACTTGATGACATCATCAGGCAGTGTCGATGTGAAAGCTGCCATTGCAAGGTTAGTCTCTTGAGGTGTGACACGTGCACCGCGATGGGACTTCTTTTCAGTATTTATGCTCGTTGAAATCTTCTGGATTTTCATTTTAAAGGCTGGAGCCAGATTCTCTGCTAGATCCTGCGAGACGATCAGATTTATGAGTATTTGGGTGGGTCTGCTTAATTCTTTAATTGTCTTTAACTTGAGTTACCAACAAAATTCCCATGGGATCTGGTAATATTGGAATATTGGCAAAGGTTCTTACTGCTTGTGTGGATAACGATTTGCTTGATGAGGACCATTTTAGCCATAATAAGGTCTGCTGCGATATCTCTAGAATCATGTGGCATGATACTAAACGCGTCAGGGTCTTGTAAATCAATGCCATGCTTCTTGTGTTATATTAGGAGTCTCTTCGATTCCACCAGGGCGCAATAATAAGTGCCCTTATTCTTTCTCTATTGCCTATGCTGAGAGGCTCCTCTATTTCCCCAGCCTCTAATAAGTGATGACTGCTTCTTCTGCTTCCCTATGTGTTCTGCTTCCCTTCAGGGCTCTATAATAAGTGTCCTGCTTCTTCTTTCTGTACCCTCAGACTCTCATCTCTCACACGGAAAACAGAACAATAGGATGGTGCTAGTGGCCAGGGAGCAAATGTCGAAAATGTGGGAATTGGACTCTTGACCAACTGTTGAGAAATGGATGCAAGACCTCCTGACACTCACAGCCGCATAGAACGTATGGACCAAAAGAGAGCCCTTGGTGAGGAACTGGGCTTTATATGGTGACCTTTAATCAAATGTTATGCTAAAGCCTTCTGCCTATCGTCTCCCAGCTGTATGTGACTGTCCCTTCCCCTTGACCGGTCCTTATTTTCACTTTCCTAATGTGTCTTCCCAGTGTGGATGTGTGTGTGGATATAGTGCCTCATTAGAGGTTTGGCAACCTCAGAAAAATGTGGTGGTAATACCATTAATGACACATTTCCCACACTGCCAAATTGGTGGATTTACTGCCGGAATACCACCAAACTCGTAATGAGGCCCATATATAGTGTGGTGAAAGGCTGAATATTGCATCTGTGGTCCAGGACTGTGAAAGTGGCATATTCTGATATGACTTAGGGTTGAATGCGTATAATCTTTTTAATGATGCTCTGTTCTTTTATTTCTTTATTAAACACGTTGGAAGAAAAGAAAACTAGTGCTTATAGTGATAAAAACATTTGGTATGATGCTATTGGAAATGTGAGAATATTTTGGCTACCTTTAAAAAGAGTACAAGGGCAACCAATGAAGTTGAAACCACAGATCTTGCAGAAAACAACTAGCAGACTCCCTCATCATCTCAAAAACATCTATAGAAGACCTTTGTTCATTTGGGTCAGGCTGTGTACATTAATGAGGCTAATAAAGAGCTATCTATTAATAAAAGGCCTTGAGTACGATTGTTTATTATCCTTTGTTGCTGTATAAACCATTCACATGCTATATGGCTTACATGATGAACACGTGTAAAAAAACGAATCCACCCACATTGTCTCACGACAATTTGGATGGTCTCGGGAGGATATCTTGGGAGGATAGCTCAGGGGCAACGTGCTCGCCTTGGAAGCAAAATGACACGTACTCTTCCCTGTTCATCCCTTCCTTCACTTCTTCTCCTCCCCCCTTCCCCCTTTCTGTTACTGCACACGCACGCTCTGAATTCTCTCACAACCTAGTAGGAACACTTTTGTGTGTCTCTTCCCTGTGCCTCTCATCCTTCACCTTCCCCTGCCTCTCCCTTCTTTCTGCTATCACACTTGCACGATCCGAATTGTCTCCCGACCTAGTAGGAAAGTGTTTTGTTGTATTCTTCCCTGTGCCCCCCCAACCTTCACCTCCCCTCCTCACCCCTCTTTTCTATTACTGCATTTGCACGCTCCGATTTGTCTCACGATCTATTAGGAACTTTTTTTTGTCTTCTTCCCTGTGCTCCCCCATGCCCCCCCCCACTTCCCCAACGTCCACTGCATTCTTGTTACTGCACTTGCACAACCCGAATGTCTCGAGGCCTAGTGGAACCGTTGTTTTTGTTTTTTTCTCCCCGCCTCCCTCTCCCTTGTCTTGATGCGCCTTGTAACACCTTTGTGCTGTATAGGCACATAATAAATAACCAATAAATAAAATAAATTAATCCCTACGAGTTTTAATATCGTCATGGAATCAGTTAAGAGGTTGGGGAGGTTTAAGTACAGTCATTAAGCTACTATTATCAGAGTTCCGCTTTGATTACTTGCCTACTGAAGTAATGGTTGAGATGGTGAGGCTTGAAAGGTGCCACAGCTCTCTCTCTGGAACCAGGTTTGGTGCTTCCCGCAAGTTCATCTGTAATTGTAATTGTAATGGATTATTTATAACGCGCTTAATACCCAGAGGTTTCTACGCGCGGACCCGGCGTTCGAATTTTTGTTGCTCTACGTCGTCTTGCTTCCAAGACGAGCACGTTGCCCCTGAGCTATCCTCTCGTAGACACAGGCCTGCCCACAGGGTTGAAGGCAGTGAATTGGGTGAGGACACGCTAGCGTATGGACCATTCAAATGTCCTGCGTTGGTCAGGTATGTGGTAACTGTGTCTACCACCGTAGTGCCAGATTCTGTTGGGATGTTCTCAAGGTGCCTTGCTATACCCTCATGCAATGGTTGCATTGGTGGAATGACTCTATGCTACACGGGTTGTTTTGGAACCTTGAGCCCCAGTACTTGGGTGTGCATTTGTTATTCTTTGCTGAATCGCTTTTCGACTTTACAACCTTGCTCGCAACTTAGTGAGCCTAGCCCTAGGGTCCTTTCAATTTCTTGCCTGGTGTTCGGACTCCTTGAAGTTGTGTAGTCGCAGGCTTGAGGGCTCTTCTTAGGGAAGGGTATGGCACGTCTCATAGCGGGTAGCGAGCTTGGGAGAGTCCTTCTCATCCACCCTCTGAGAGGCTAGACCAGCCCAGTCCCTGGTGGCTCTCTTCCTCCACACATTCACCTTATCTGACCACCATGACATGGTGCAACCCAGGATGTAGTGCCACTATTGTGCACCAACCAGTAGAAGTTACCGGGCCTCATTACAAATCAGGCGGTCCGGAAATAACGGTGGCGGTAAACCCGCCGCCACCGTTGTTTCCGGACCGCCTGATCCCGACTCTTGCAGGCGGGAGGTGATGTTCCTGTCAGGTTTGACCTGGCGGGTTTAACACCACCCGCCTGCAGGCGGACGAGGAAACACCAGCAGCATTACGAGATGCTGCCGGTGCTTCCATGATCCCCATTCCCATTGAGTCCCATAGGACTAAATGGGAATGGGGATTAACACCATTCCGCCTGCGTGATTCCAGGGAAACCGGGGTTGTAATGCCCCGGTAATTCCGGGAATCACAGAGGCGGAATGGTAATACAAGTCCGGCGGTAACCAGGTGCTTTTACCGTCTCGGTTACCGCCGGACTCGTAATGAGGCCCACCATCTCATCTCGCAGATGGAGCATAAAATAAAAATAAATCCAAGGTTGCCCGCTGTGAAGATTGCCAATATCGTGTTTGCCTAAATTGGCTAATTGTGCTAAGAACACCCAGGCGCTCCCTGATAACTCTGTCTACCCTGACTGGAACCAGTATGCCAATGCGTGCCCTGAAACTAGTCAGGCGGTCCATGGTGCAAGCACCTTGTAAAAAGGGAAAATCAAACATTAGGTCAGGGAACAAATTGAGAAAGATTGGAGAGTGGTGGGAGATCCCGAGCTCTGATGACCAGAAAAGGTTGTTGTGGGATGCTTAGGACTGCCAAACCACTTGGATATTCGGTCAGTTGTACGTGCATTAAGCTCCCCTGGAATAAGAATCTTACCCCAAACCCAGGCATGACTCAGACCCTAAGCTGCTTTGTCCATGCACCTCTGCAACATTTCATCAGAATGGGGTCACGGGTCATCTCGCACAAGATCCCAAGCACAGGTCGGCGCCTGTAGGAAATACTGGGGCAACAGGCCCCATTGCTTGCCCCACAACTATCCCTACCCCCAAGCAAGTAAAGAGGAGGGAATGTGCAGCACGCACCACACGACTCCACACTATGCAAGAAAAGGCCATCACCTACCATTACAGGGCCTAGACATCCGAACCCTCTACTAGGTACGTCAGAGCCAGTCTAGATATTCTCACTTTAAGGGGCCCCAGAGTCCGCCCGAAGGGGCCTTGCTTCAGCGGCCAGATGTCAGAGTTGACCCCTGCTTTCTGTTAACCAGGAGTTGACGTGTGTGCCTCTGCCACGACGCCTAGAACCTGCTTGCAGCCATTAGCTGCACTGCGCTAAAACTCAAAACGAAATAAAAAACCCGCACATCTGGCTATCGTAACAGTTTCCAGGCCCGGCGGCACCTCATAAAACATAAGGACACCCCATTCCGGTGCTGCGGCTCTGAACCGCTCTTCCTGGTGATTTGTGGAGAGGTTTCATTTACAGGACTCCAAGGCCCTTACCCAGCGCCGTGCCACTTCTTCTGGACCCAAACAATGCATGTTTCTGTATTTCACGAGTCCGGTTGTTTACTTGCATCTTTTTACGTTTTCCGTTCCTTGCAATTCGCTATTTGCACTCGAGGTATTTCCTTTCCAACTTCTTGAGCGGGTGATCGACTGCTCCCTCTTTATTTTAAAACTTCACTATAATATGGACACTGGAACAGAATACCTGGGGCAAGGAGGACTATTTTCTTAAGGCGCAGGGATACTTATTGAAAGGCTTATTTCGCCATTCGCACTGAGGCCCTGTGCAGGCAGTGCAGTATATATATATTCAAGCGTGCCATCGAATTTGCTGCAGTGAGCGACAGTCGCCAGCATCTAGGGCTTTACGTGGGCCGTGGCTAGCCGGGCCAGAGCCCCTGCAGACTCCGAAATATGGTTCTGGGATGAGACCCTAAAGGGCTCCCTCTTGTCTACAGGCAGGCCCGCCCGGAAGAGCCCAAGGCTTGTTTTCTAAAGCCTGAAACTCTTGCTTATGTGTGAGGACTTCAGGCTTTGGATAAAAAGTATTTTTTCCATAATGGTGGCGACGGCACCAGAGATGCCCTTGTGCTGGTGTCACAGTATGAAGAAAAGGTGAGGCCGCTGGAAACCGAGGCCTTTTTTTCTAAACCCTTGGTTTCCAAAGGCCTCACCTTTTCAGCTTTACTGGTGGTGCTGTCCCTCGCCAGGCATTTCTTTAGCTAAGAGCTGCATCGATCTCTTAGCTAAAGAAATGCCTAGTGACGGACACTGTAGAGAAGGAGCCAAATACCCCTACTAAAAGCTCTGCCCCCATGTTGCCTATATGTTGGGGACCGATAATTGCGACACGTGCAGTACCAGTGAGGATGCCTATACCACAAAGAATTCTTGAGACATGGTATCCACTGAGAAAAGTCTATATGCATTTACAAAGAAATTATGGTCTTCTGGACAGAATCCCGGAAGAAGTATGAAAATGGATGAGAAAAAGGACTGGTGATGTCATAAGAAGCAGAACTGATGCACCCAGAAGACATACAAATGAAGAAGGAACATAAATATTCTATAAGATCTGAAAAGGAGGCGTCGAAGTTAAGCAACATTTCGGGATCGAAATGAAGATGTTCATGCGAAGAAACACTAAAGAAAATGCAGTCATTTTCCATGTGCTGTCACGCAAGTGAAGTAATCCTGAGGATGGCTACGTAGTGAATAGATTGTAGCGATGCACCAATGTATATACATAGGAATATATAGAATCTGGATGTTCTACAATGCACTTTAGTAAACTTGAACCCTGTGAATGGAAAGGGCTGAGTGTGGTGCAGTTGGAAAATACTGATGGCAAAGGAGAATTCAAGAAAGGCTCTCTGGCCGAGCACCAAGAGTTGAGGCCACCGTGAGCCTGGTTGTCTGTCAAGAAGCTGCATGAATGTGAGAAAGAAACAAACTTCTGTTTGAGGTGGAATGAAAAAACACTGAATGTGTCAAGACTTCATCATTTAATAGTATTATATGCAATGAAGAGCTTGAAAACGTGGTCTCTAGTCACATGGTCAGATCAAAATAGTCTGTGGGTCGAGCTACACTGAAACCAGAAGATAAGATCATGCCACACTCCCTTTTTGTAACGCTCACCTGACTCCCACGGAGGCGCTGGCCTGGTTCGCGCTGCTGGACCGGGCCCCCCAAATCTGGCTTGTCTGGCTCGCAGAAGTATCCTTCTGTAGGCAAAAATAGGGGATTAACTGTCTGCGGGGTAATGTAATCGGCCTCCCACTCTCCCCTCTCACCCTCCTCCAAACCCTTCTGTGATTCCTCGTAGCGTCTCACCTTAGGGTCTGGAAGGACAAGCTCTCCATCCTGCTTCTGATGCAGGGGCATGTTGGTATCCAGTTACTTCACTGGATTTTCGGATTGGTGAGAACCAAACTTACTTGGCTTCCAGGTAAGTTTTTTTGATAAGAGGTTCCCCTTGTGTCCATGCATTAATGTACTAATGCTAGTGTCTTTTTCCCCATATGGGCCGGGGTACGGAATGCCGGGGAACAGGCACCGACCCGAGAGGAGAGGTGAAATCCTTGTAGAAATCAGGTAAGTCTTTAATGAGCGTTTTTGGTAATGTCTTTTCATTCGCTCATTAACGCTGATGTCTCTTTTCCCCTTAGGGGCCGGGGTCCAGAAATGCCAGTATACGGCGCGGACCCGAAATGAAGAAGGAATGAATCAACAGGTAAGTCTTAACATGGAGATTTAGCTTTCCTTATTCCCTTCTCTCTCTCACCTTTTGTTCTTGTCTTTTTCTCCCTAGGCGCTGGGGTGTGACTGCGAATCCGGATGATCGCTGCTGAACATGGAGGCGCCATGTAAAGGTGAGTGGAATGCGGCACTGCAGCGAGCGACACGATGAGCTTTTAAATAAAAGTCTTCCTTTTCAGGATTGTCAGCGAGATGTCTCCTGGATGCGGATTTAGCAGGTAAGGACTTTTCCTTCTTCTGTTCTCTTCTTCTCTTCCTTTGCAGGTGATCCAGGATGCTGGCAGGCATGGCAGAAGTCAGGATGCAGGAGCAGACACGGTGAGCGTCCAGCTGCTAGATGCAGAACAACGCGAAGCACGTGTGGCTGTTCGGGTGGGGTTTCAATAGCCTTGGAAGAAGTTCCAGGTATGTATCCTTCCTCCAATCAGGTATGTATCCTTCCCCGACCACGCCCGGATGGTAAATTAGTCCCACAGGTAAAGTAGTTCCTTTCAGGCCTCAAGGAGGCCGGGATCCTGCAGCATGGTCTGCATCAGGTAAGTGCACCCAAGCATTCCCATAATGAGCCTGGTGCCTATGGCGCCAGGACTGATGTCTTTTATGAGCCTGGCGCCATAGGCGCCAGGACACTGTCCAAAGGGCCCCTATATGGGGTTGCTGGGTCCTTCCTTGGGGACTGGATGTCTGCTTTTGGGGATGCAGGGCTTGAACCGGCTCCCCGGGAGCGGGAATCATGACAGCACTCCTCCCCCCCAAGGCCGCTCCCAAGGTTGTTCCCTCCGGGGGTTTTGGTTTGTCTGGGAAGAGTCGATGGAATTTCCTGACTAATCGAGGTGCATGCACATGGTCGCTGGGTTCCCACGACCTCTCCTGAGGTCCGTACCCCTTCCAATCAATTAGGTAGAACAGTTTTGACCTAAACATTTTTGAGTCTAAAATGTTCTTCACTTCGAATTCGGGCTCCCCATCTATTAGAATAGGTTCTGGAGGTTTGAGTAGTCGGGTTCCGGGTACCACTGGTTTCAGAAGTGACACATGAAAAACAGGGTGAATTCTCATACTAGCTGGTAAATCAAGTTTAACAGCCACTGGGTTCATTATTGCCGTAATAGAATAAGGTCCCAGATATTTTGGGTTAAAAGTTCGAGGCCCTTTGAGTGGTAAATGTCTGGTAGCTAACCACACTTGATCCCCAATCTGATACGGAGGTGCTTCACTCCGATGTAGATCAGCATTCTCCTTGTATTTTCTCTTGGCTTGTTGTAAATGTGTAGTTGCCTCTTTGAAGGCTTGGGTAATTGTAGAATGCAGATGTTCCACTGCAGGCATTCCGAGGTTCTGAGGTGAGTCAAGGTTTGAGGTTTGAGGGTGATGCCCAAACAAAGTATAAAAAGGACTGTGGCCAGTTCCAGAGTGTACCGAATTATTATATGCGTATTCGGCTATCCAAAGAATGTCTTTCCAGTTGCTTTCAGATTGCTGTAACATACACTGTAAGTACTGCTCAAGGGTCTGATCTGTCCTCTCGGTCTGACCATTGGTCTGAGGGTGGTGACTGGTCGATAATCTTACGTCGATCTGCGCCATTTGACAACATTTGCGCCAGAAGTGGGAAATTAATTGGCTTCCCCAGTCAGAGATTAGTATAGATGGGAATCCATTTAGCCGAACAATATTTTCAAGGAATTCTTTGGCTAGGACAGAAGCTGAAGGTAAACCTTTCAAAGGAATAAAGTGGGCTATTTTGGAAAACAAATCCACAATTACCAGAATAGTATTGTACCCCAAACAAGGAGGCAGGTCCATAATAAAATCCATTGATAGGGTGTGCCAGGGTGCTGGCGGTATGTCTAGAGGTTGAAGGAGACCGGCTGGTCTTTTCTTTTGACTTTTATTTTGGGCGCAAACACCACAGGACATCACAAAAGATTTAACATCTTTTCGCCAAGAGGGCCACCAAAATTGTCGTTTCACCTTTTCCTCTGTCTTGGCAATACCGGGGTGTCCCTCTATTAATGTATCATGATAACCGGAAATAACTAGTTTGTGTAATTCCTTATGTGGCAGGAATAAGCGTCCTTGGAAATAAGGTAAACCATTATCTATGGTAAAGTCTGATCCCTTTTGTATCCAATCCTGTAAGGTTGTAGGGTCCAGGAGTTGTTTCACTCTGGCTTGAATGTCTTCAAGCGTCTGTAACGAAGTCATGCCTAGAATCCTCTGTTCGGGAATTATTGGTACTGGTTCTGAGTTTGTATCAGATTCTCCCATTCCAATTCGGGATATGGCGTCTGCTTTGCCATTCTTGCAGCCAGGTCGATAGGTAATCACGAAATCAAATTCAGCGAAAAACAAAGCCCATCGGAGCTGCCGTGATGACTGAGCCTTGGCGGTTTTCAAATACTGTAAATTCCGGTGATCAGTGATCACTGTGATGGTATGTCGAGCGCCAAGCAGATAATGCCGCCAGGCTTTAAAAGCGGACTTAATGGCTAACAGTTCTTTGTCAGTGATTGCATAATTAACCTCGGGTGCCGAGAATTTTCTGGACCAAAATGCTACGGGATGCAGTTGGTTGGTTTCGGGATCTCTTTGGGACAGGACAGCTCCCATGGCTGGGCTGGATGCGTCAGTCTCGACGACATAAGGGAGATCTGGACGCGGGTGTTTCAATATAGGTGCAGAGGTAAACTTAGCCTTTAAATCCTGAAAGGCCTGCTCGGCTTCTTCAGACCATTCAAAACGTTTATTTTTCCTCAAGAGTGCAGTAATGGGTTGTACCACGCGTGAAAATTCCGGGATAAACCTGCGATAGAAATTGGCAAAGCCGAGCATGCTTTGAACCCCTTTTACAGAGCTAGGTGATGGCCATTTGAGGATGGCATCCACTTTTCTTGAGTCCATTCGGACTCCTTTGGGTGTCAGGATGAAACCTAGAAACTCGACTTCTGTGGTATGGAAAACACATTTCTCCAATGCAGCAAATAGTTTGTGTTGGCGCAGTTTTTCAAGTACTGCCCTGACGTGTTTTCTGTGATCAGATTCCGAAGAGGAGTACACCAGAATGTCATCAATATATACGACAACACAAACATCGATGAGTTCCCGAAGGACATCATTCATGAAGAATTGGAAGGCAGCCGGCGAGTTACACAATCCGAAAGGCATCACCTGGTACTCGAATAATCCGTATTTAGTACGGAAGGTAGTTTTCCATTCATCGCCTTCTTTAACTCGTACCAGATGATAAGCCCCCCGGAGATCTAACTTGGTGTATATGCAAGCGTCCTTCACCTGGTCAAGGAGTTCAGGGATCAGAGGCAGAGGATAACGGTTTTTAACCATTATCTGGTTCAATGCGCGGTAATCGATACAAGTTCTAAGGTCGCCTTCTTTTTTGGGCACGAAGAACAAAGCCGAGGGTGCCGGGGACTTTGACGGGCGAATAAAACCATTAGCTAGGTATTAATCCAAATATTGTCTCAAATGCAGGTTCTCAGGTTCGGTAAGGGCATAAATCCTGCTACAAGGGGGTTGTGCACCAGGCACCAGATCGATTTGGCAATCGTACGATCTGTGAGGAGGTAACGTGTTGGCCTGTTCCTTTTGGAAGACGTCCTGAAAGTCTTGGTATTCCGGAGGTAGTTGCATGGAGGCAGAGGTTACAGATGCTAGATTAATCTTCAGGTTTTCTGGGTAGCAGGTTTGTGTACAATCCGGGAAGGTTATTCTCTTAGCTCGCCAATCAATTCGAGGATTATGTGTCTCTAACCAAGGGATTCCAAGAATAACCTGAAACTGTGGAGCCTTGATTACATCAAACACAACACCCTCCCGATGGCCGTCGGGACCAATAAGAGTCACCTCAGTAGTGGAATGTGTTACCGGTCCAGAGGCAATTTCAGTTCCATCGACTGTGGTGATGACATCTTTGCTGGTTTTAGGACGGAGAGGGAGGTTAATCCTAGAGACCAATTCACGATCCACATAGTTTCCAATAGCCCCACTATCGATGTATGCCTTTATTGCATGCAACCGCTTAGGCTGTTCTGGATCTACGAGAACCATTGGCACAATGAAATGCGAGGTCTGAGAGTTAGTTTTCAAGCTCGGCAAGCGGACCCCTACGCTTGTCGGGCGGAGTCGTTTCCCGAAACAGAGTCTTCATGATTTTTATCAGCGGCTCCTACCGCCTTTCAGGGCGGTTTTGCCGGGCAATCTCGTAGAAAGTGTCCAGAATTCCCACAATAAAGACATAATTTTAACTGCCGCCTCCTTTCGCGTTCCTTTTGAGTTAAGGGTCCTTTAACCCCTCCAATTTGCATAGGCTCAGAGACATCAACTCCCTTGGGATTAGCATGGGTCTTGACCAACACCCGGGTCTCAAACCTGGACCGATCTGCTTTTCTGTTTTGAAGTCTGTGATCCAATTGGACCACTAAGTCTATATACTCTGTGCATTCTTGGGGCGGATTTACAACTTGGGCCAAGACATCTTTAAGTTCTCCGCGTAGGCCTCAATAAAACAACGTGACTTTTTTATCCTCTGGCCATCCCGTTTCCACGATTAGTCTATTAAAGGTTGCAATATAGGATAGGAGGTCCTGATTGCCCTGTCGCAGGGATAGAAGTTCGTCATCCAGAGCCTGCCCCTGAGAGTGTCGAGCAAATAACCTTTCCATGCTTGCTTGAAACCCTTGAAAATCACGGAGAATCGGGTCATCTTGAGTAACCAGTGGAACTGACCAATCGGCAGCCTAGCCGCTGAGATATGACAATACAAAGGCTACCTTGGTCTGATCATTAGGGAAGGCCCCAGGTCTGCATAGGAAGTGCAAACGACACTGATTCATGAATACAGCAAATCTTTTGGGGTCCCCAGCAAAGCGTTCGGGTGGGGCCAGCGGCATGTTTCCAGGTAGATTAATCTGCACAGGGTTACTGGAAACCACAGGAGCGGGGTTCCCTCCGGAACCGGGTAGAGGAGTTTGCCCAGCTTGACCTTGCAAAGGCTGTCTGGCCAGGTCATCAGTTCTTTCCTTTGATATTATTAATTCCCTCCTGAGGGCATTAGTCTCTTGACGAGCGGCATGTTCTTCAGCCCGTAATTCCCCCAGTAATTGGGCCAACTGATCAGTCTCAGAACTTTCCATAGCGCCTGGGTGGGAATTTGTAGGAAGGCTTCGCATTCTGTAACGCTCACCTGACTCTCACGGAGGCGCTGGCCTGGTTCGCGCTGCTGTGACCTCTTCTAAGGTGATGCGCAGGGGTTCGGAAGACGGACTGGACCGGGCCCCCCAAATCTGGCTTGTCTGGCTCGCAGAAGTATCCTTCTGTAGGCGAAAATAGGGGATTAACTGTCTGCGGGGTAATGCAATCGGCCTCCCACTCTCCCCTCTCACCCTCCTCGAAACCCTTCTGTGATTCCTCGTAGCGTCTCACCTTAGGGTCTGGAAGGACAAGCTCTCCATCCTGCTTCTGATGCAGGGGCGTGTTGGTATCCAGTTACTTCACTGGATTTTCGGATTGGTGAGAACCAAACTTACTTGGCTTCCAGGTAAGTTTTTTTTGATAAGAGGTTCCCCTTGTGCCCATGCATTAATGTACTAATGCTAGTGTCTTTTTCCCCATAGGGGCCGGGGTACGGAATGCCGGGGAACAGGCATCGACCCGAGATGAGAGGTGAAATCCTTGTAGAAATCAGGTAAGTCTTTAATGAGCGTTTTTTGGTAATGCCTTTTCATTCGCTCATTAACGCTGATGTCTCTTTTCCCCTTAGGGGCCGGGGTCCGGAAATGCCAGGATGCGGCGCGGACCCGAAATGAAGAGGGAATGAATCAACAGGTAAGTCTTAACATGGAGATTTAGCTTTCCTTATTCCCTTCTCTCTCTCACCTTTTGTTCTTGTCTTTTTCTCCCTAGGCGCTGGGGTGTGACTGCGAATCCGGATGATCGCTGCTGAACATGGAGGCGCCATGTAAAGGTGAGTGGAATGCGGCGCTGCAGCGATCGACACGGTGAGCTTTTAAATAAAAGTCTTCCTTTTCAGGATTGTCGGCGAGATGTCTCCGGGATGCGGATTTAGCAGGTAAGGACTTTTCCTTCTTCTGTTCTCTTCTTCTCTTCCTTTGCAGGTGATCCAGGATGCTGGCAGGCGTGGCAGAAGTCAGGATGCAGGAGAAGACACGGTGAGCGTCCAGCTGCTAGATGCAGAACAACGTGAAGCACGTGTGGCTGTTCGGGTGGGGTTTCAATAGCCTTGGAAGAAGTTCCAGGTATGTATCCTTCCTCCAATCAGGTATGTATCCTTCCCCGACCACGCCCGGATGGTAAATTAGTCCCACAGGTAAAGTAGTTCTTTTCAGGCCTCTATGAGGCCGGGATCCTGCAGCATGGTCTGCATCAGGTAAGTGCACCCAAGCATTCCCATAATGAGCCTGGTGCCTATGGCGCCAGGACTGATGTCTTTTATGAGCCTGGCGCCATAGGCGCCAGGACACTGTCCAAAGGGCCCCTATATGGGGTTGCTGGGTCCTTCCTTGGGGACTGGATGTCCGCTTTCGGGGACGCAGGGCTTGAACCGGCTCCTTGGGAGCGGGCATCATGACACTTTTATTCTCAGGCACAGAGAGCTTCTACAAGGCCAAGTTCAAAGCCTAATTGAATGGCAGACTGCAGGAACGATGATAGATGTTGGGCTAACTGCGTGGGGAGGCATGAACAAAGCTGACCCTTCTAGCACCTGGGGTAACCAGCTTGCGTGCTGCTAGCAAGTGGAATATTCCAGAAGGGTACAAGCATGCCAACCAATTATAGAGGCCCACGTATCAAAGAGCCCCATAGTTTGTCTAGCCAATAGATCGTCATGTATTTTATGATGATGAAGATGACTTGCACTAGAGGAGGGCTTGGTTGTCCACCTGATCTTAGAGACCCAATCACAACCCCCATCAGTATGGAACGTATACCTAGATGTTCCCTTCAAGCCTATCACATTTCAATTTAGGTTTTTGTAGTTTGCCATGTAGTGTGACGTCAGCGATGACACATTTTTACTATATAAGAATGTTTTTTTCATATAACACATTGAGAAACTTGAGCAAATGTCCATTGATGTCCGTTGTACTCCCTGTTTTAGATAATTGTTCATAAAACAGTCCTAAGTTTTGCCAACTTCCTGAGTCAGTTTTATTATTGATGTATGAGTAAGTTCTGCATCCCCATCCATCTCTATGTATTGCTACTTCATCTTAAAGGGACCCAGGTCCCCGGGTTCACGTGGTAGCAGAGGTAGGATGGTTAAAGATCCGTCGACCCAGTAGGCTTTTAAGGGTCTCGGGATATCGGATGTCCTCTGCTATTTAGCTGGACCGCTTCCTGTGGATAGTGGCCAAAAAAGTTCCAGCAAGACATAAAGAGATAGGTGGGACAGGTCCCTCTTTCGCAAAATCCCCTTCTGTGGGACAGGTCCCTCCTTCGTGAAATCCCCTTCTGGTTTTGATAGGGAGCTAAGCACATCGAAGGCGGTGGTGGCCGGTTTGGGAGGAAATGATCCCGAGGGTCAGGAGCTGAAATGCGAACGGTGAGTAAATTGAGAAAGGTGGCAAAGAATGAATGAGCATTGAGTGGGGAAAGTGATAATGGAAAGAAAGTAACAGAGGGTTTGTGGGGTTAATGAAGAAGAGCGTCAGATAGAGGTACTTATATAATGACGAAGAGCGTCACGCAAAAGTGTAATGACGAGGAGTGTCACAGATTAAGCCTATAATCCTACGTTCAAGGAATCTTTAAAAGGAGTTTTTTCGAAATCCAAGTGGATACATAGGCGACAAGCCAACAATGTTTGCTAAAGGGAATAAGTCACAACCCAATTGGGATATTTTTAGGGGCCAGAATAGCAGCGAGGAGCACTGAGAAGAGATATATGTTGGGGCCGGCCAGTTTGTCTGTTTGTGGATTTTATGTATTTTATGTGTAAAGGAAACAATGAGATGTCAAAGAGCGACAAATGATAGATTGTGTTAAAAGGGTGAGAGGAAATTATTTATTTATTTAGTCATTGAGGGTATGGACTGAATAGGTAGATTGAAGTAAAGTGAGACATAAAGGTTTGGAGCAGTGATGATTGGTGCACGCTCATATTTATTGTTTTCCTGAAAAGTATTTTCTGTGTAAAAGAACGGTAAGTATTGATAGTCGATTTGAGACTTGTCACAATGGAGGATCTTACTCTGCTCATGCACCTATGAAAACAGGTGCCAAAACACGCACCCAAGCTTAAGCAAAAATGGATTAAGTTCACGGCAGATAAAATGTTAATGCCATGGCCACAACGGGGATCACTGTAGAAAGCGGCTTTGCAACATATGACCACATACTTGCACGCTGCGAACACGGGAAAGAAATTGGAGAAAAGGTTACCTAGCCTAAAGCTTTGCAATATGTATCGGGAGGAACGGGAAGACCCACCTCCTGAACCCTGGATGCTTAACCAGTGTAAAGAGGGGGGTGTTGCGACTTCTGCTCCCCCTACCGCGCCTGAAGTAAATGGCGATAGTACAAAAGATGAAGGATTGTACCCATTGACGGAACTTAAAGCAGCGACAGGATATAATAATCTGATATATGAACCACCTGCTTATAGCAGTAACGAGAGCCCATAAAGAACACCAGAAAAGGATGTGATCTCTAAAGTCTTAAGGGACAAAGAGAAAAGTGAATGGCTGAATGTGACTCTAGATTTAGAACAGGAAATTAAGAAATGGAAAGGAGAAAAAGACAAAGCTGACGAGATAGCACTCATACAGAGCGAATGGATGGGTGGTCAGATATTGCTCAAACTTGATGGGAAGAGCATTGAGGAAGTAAGGCAAGGAGAAGACCAAGATGAGTAAGGTAAAAAAGACATGGAACGAGAGAAATGACTGAAAGAAGACGAGTGTAAAAGAAAGAGTAGACAAAAACAAGAACAGATGTATCAGGAAGAACAGTTAAGAAAGGAAAAAAGAGCAGAAGAGCAAAGAAAATATGATAACAGGCAAAGAGCAATCGAAGAACAAGATAGGCTAGAGAAGAAGAGAGAAGAGGAGGAAGAACAGAAATTAGGAGATAAAAGAATGCAAAGATGCAGAGACGAGGAGGTGCGTAGGGCAAATGAGAGGAGAGAAGCAAAAGGACAGGAAGAAGACAGGAGGGAGGAAGCAAGGAAACTAAGGGAATATGATGAAGAAATAGAACGAAAGAGAAGAGAGAGGGCACTCGACATTGATGGCATTGAGAAACAGCTAATGGAACCGAGTCCAGTAGTATTATGGGAAGACATAGAGGAGTTTCTTTTTTTGCAAGACGCGATGCCAGGACCCTCTAGGGTAAACCTTGAGGAGAATTTTGAGATAGGAAGTATCGAACATAGAAACTAGAAGGCTTATCAGGAGATTAGGACAAAAAGTGAATCGAAAAACAGCGGGAAATACGATAGATTTCAAGGATGGAGGCACGTTTAGTCTCGAGCACAGAGCCCTGTCTTTGGACAGGCTGACTCTAAACAGAGACGAGAAAAAAGACAGGCATACAAGTTGGGGACAGATATATCAGATGAAGACAGGGAAACCTTCCGTGAAGAGGAGGAGGGTGTTAGTGCATGCATCCAGACAAGGAAGTAAGGTGGTCGGATTTAGACCAGCCTAAAGAAAGGAAGCCGGAGCCTATGACGTACCCAGAGCGACCTAAAAGGCGATCTCTTAGTGAGAGGGGGGAATCGCCACCATATGTGAGCAGACTGAGGTCATTACCAGGAAGAAGGTGATCAGGAACCATTGTCCCCACTATGGATAAGCAGGCGATAGGAGCTGATTGCGATTTGGGGATTTCGCATTTCCCCTTGATAAATAAAGAAGGGGCCAGACCGCAGTATATCACATGGCCCCAGATGGA
Organism: Ambystoma mexicanum; assembly: GCF_040938575.1. Classification (NCBI taxonomy): domain Eukaryota; kingdom Metazoa; phylum Chordata; class Amphibia; order Caudata; family Ambystomatidae; genus Ambystoma; species Ambystoma mexicanum. The sequence continues at coordinate 718,177,107 of NC_090921.1, forward strand.
TAATGACTATTTAAGATGTAAATTACCCAGTTTAACGGTGGGGAAATGGATCTATGAATTGGAAAAAATGACAGGAGGAAATACTTTAGATATAGGGGATATTAAGGGTCTCCTAGCAGCTATCTTTGGGGAAAGGGCTGATGACATTTGGATGAGAGCAGGATACTCAAGTGTCACAGTACAGAACACAGTGCATGATGGAGCGCCATTTCAGAATTGTAGAGCAGCAGTCTGGAAATCGCTTAGTGTGCAATATCCTGATATGTTGGATATGGGTGCAGTTATGGGACACAAGATGCAGGAAGGCAAATATCCACTTGCTTACATTCCTAATTTTCAGGAACAGTGGTCTTTGGAAACTCGAGAGCCTTGGGGGAAATCAATACCTGTATTCTATCATATTTTGTGTCAGGGATTGCCAGAACAGGTACAGAGACAGCTCAAGAAGCTGGTGGGTATGGAAGCAAAGCCATGGCCAGAAATAAAGCTGACCATTGCACACCATTGCCAATTGTTGGAGGAGAACAATCAAAAAAGGGAACATGCTAGGAAGCTCGAGGAAGGTAAGATAGTACAGGAAAAACTGTCAAAATATGCTAAAGAAGGAGTGATGTTGACCAGTAGAGAGGGGCTGGGGACACAGCAAGTAGCAGGGATGCCGAAGGGGAATAATCAGCGGCAGTCGGATCAAGGAGGGAACAGATTTAAGCCGAGAGGCAGGGGAGGCTTCCGAGGAAGGGCAGGCTTTCAGAATTATCAGAGAAACTTTCAGAGTAACCAAGGTGATTTTGAGAATGTGCAGAATGATAATCAAGGCATACAGTGAGGGAATGTTGTGACTAAGGGCCTCATTACACGTTGTGAGCTAAAAATCGTAATTTACCGGCATGGCGCTATTAACGTGTCCGCCTTGGCAAGAGGGCGCTAATAGCGTACCAATACGAGTACGCGGACACGAGCATAGCGCCATGCCGGTAATTACCCTACCACCATGTCACTAAAGACCCCAGCGGTCACCGTTAAATAGCGGAACCGGAAATAGCGTCATCGCACAGGAATGGGAAGGAGCACGGCGGCCATCTTTAAAAACACAATCCATTGCCATCCTCTGCCCCCTGGACTTGTTTTGAGAACTTTGCTATTAGAAAGCCATAAGGATACCCTCGCCATGCCTAAGGCTATTAAAAAAACAACCGACCGCCAGCGAGAAGTTCACCAACGAGGAGCTAACAATGCTCACTGAGACCCTTGCAGCGAATGCCGATGTGGTATTTGCGAACGACATGCGGCGGGAGACCCTGATCTGCAAGAAGGCTATCTCGGCAGAGGTTGCCCTGAAAGTGAGTGCAGTGGGCACCACCACCTGCACTGTCCGGGAGTGCAGAAAGCGGTGGGATGACCACCGAGTCCGCAGCATCCTGTCTGCGAACCGCTACCTGGCCACGGGAGGTGGAGCCGATTCGCCTATAAAATTAAAGGAGTGGGAGGAGACCTGCGCCAACATGATCAGTGTTGAATCGATTGAGGGAGTTGGGAGCATGGAGCATGGTGTGGCAACTACATCAGATGGAGATGAGTGTACACATGAAAGTATGCACTGTGAATGTTGAGGTCCCCCCCAAATGTGAGCCCAGATTCACCTCATGGATGCGCAAACATCCATACATGAATACAATCCTGGCCATGTCAGTGCCAAACCCAAGCACACACACATGCACGCATCACCAGAGACAAGTGCCACACAGAACCATGCATGGATGACCCACTCAACAAACACATCACCTGCATCCCTACCAATGAAGTCCCAATGCTCACAACTGCATGAATAATGTATTCTGCATGAAGTACATTGAACCGTCACCAATGCCACCCCCCTCTTTGTCCCCGACAGGCTCACATACAGAAAGTGAAGAACCTGGCACTGCAACTCTGGCACCTCCTGCCACGAAAAAAACAAGGCCACAGGACACAGGGGACACCCCCACTACATCAAGGGGCAAAGGGAGAAGAGTTCCCATGCAGAGTGCCAAACATCGGCGTAGCGCCACTGCTACCATACCGCTGTCCACACCAGCAACAACTGCACCACCTTCAGAAGTGAACCCCCACGACAGATTCCAGCCACGGAGGGCCCACCCTCTGCTGCCACAAGTTCCACAGGTGAGGCGGCAGCCACAGCGCCGCTCTCAGATGTGAAGGACCCGATAGATTTCCCCATGGAAATGCACACCCCAACCCCCCCCCCCGCAGAACCCCCGAGGCAACTCCACAGCAAACACCTGGGTTCAGTGTCCATGGCCAGTCTGGCGAGGACAACATGGGAGGGTCCAGTAGCCCTCCGGTGGCTTCACCAGATGTCCTGGTTGCAGAGGAAGGCGCAGCAGCCACACCACGGGAACGCCACAGTGCCCTTGACCTGGCCAGCATTGCCAGCGCCAAGAGGACATAACTGTGCTGGTTGGGCAGCATGTGGAAGAGGCTGCCCATCTCAGGGGGGAGATAACAGAGACTGCCAGGTACTCAAGGGAGGCGACTGAAGCCTGCACCAACAGGCTGTGTGGGGAGATTTGCCAACTCAGGCAGGTCCTCAAGCGGACAGCGGACGCGATGGACCACCAGTCCCCACCACCACCACCGGGACAGACAGCCACATCATCATCCGCCAGTTTGAGGCAGACAAGCCCCCTCCGCCACTCCACGCGCACCACCAGGCACATGTCAACCCAGCCTCCTAATGCTGGTGGTGGCAATGGGGAATAGGGACTGCAGGGTCAACCTTCCACGTGTGCAGCTGGACAACAACATTGTGCCAGACACATAAGGGACTGTTGTGGGGGGAGGGGGGAAGGGTGTTTTTCGGGACTGTTGTGGGGGAAGGGTGTTACGGGACTGTTGTGGGGGGAGGCGGGAAGGGAGTTTCGGGACTGTTGTGGGGGAGGGGGAAGGGTGTTTCAGGACTGTTGTGGGGGGGAGGGTGGTGGGATGGTTGGGGACATGCACTTATACATCTTAACATTCCTTAATACACTGGTGATTAATCAAAACACAGGCTTGGACTTCTTCATTGTGTATGTGTACTTTATTGGTGACAGGGTCCATTTTGCGCTTCAACACAGACACCAGTGCATTACTACCCATATCCATCGTACAGAGTGAAACCATGTTACTCAGAAAATTTGGTTGATCAGATGCTGTCTCACATCACGTCCCTCCTGGCCATCGCCTCTTGCATGACCTGCATCCTCGTCACCTCCGTCCTCATCACCATCATCATCCTCATCAGGTGGTTGCATTTGAACGTCAGGGGGCAGTGGCACATTCCGTCTGATACACATATTGTGCAGCATGACACATGCCATGGTGATCTTGGCCACCTTCTAATGGCCGTACAGGAGAGCGCCACCCAACCTGCTTATGTACCTAAACCGTGTCTTCAAAAGGTCAAATGTCTGCTCAATCACGACACGGGTATGGGTATGTGCACGATTGTAGTCCTCTTCGTGCCGGTTCTGTGGGATCCATACAGGGGTAAGGAGCCACCTCTTCAGGGGATATCCGGCATCACCTGTACGGGGGAAAGAATGGGGACCTGTTACTGTTCACCTCTGGAGCGGCATGTACATGTCACACCAATCACCTTTGCATTCTGATTGAAATCCACGACTACCAGCATGCATGCAGACGATCTGTGTGACTGCAATGTGCAAAGGTGTGCTTGAACCTGCAAGTGGACATGCCCGATTCATGCCTCCGACAGCAATTGACATGTCCTGGGTGAGGCCATGTCTTAGGTGTCCCTGAGCCCAGGCATATTTGGTACCACACTGCTAGTGTACTGCCATTCCGACATTGATGTTGCCATGCTGTGTAGCATCACTTCACTGGTGCTATAGGTGTGTTGTTCAATGCTATGGCTAGGGGTGATCCTTTTGCATGCATTCAAGGGCACATTTCTGTATTGATGTTGTGCTGCGCTAATACTGTATTACCATCTTGACGCCATGTTGCTGATTTGTGTATTAGGTGGTGTGGCATGATGTGCAATGTGGATGTGGATGGATGTGTAATATTCGTAGACCTGGATTGTTCTCTATGTTGTGTAGCTTATAATTTCATGTGGGTTTTTCTCAAGTACATTGCGGCCTTCCCTGATGGACATTGGCGTACATCTGTATGTTCATTTGTCCTATGGATGACAGGCTACACCCAGTTGGAGTATGTATCTCTCCCCCCCATCACACCCAGTTGGAGTATGCATCTCTCCCCCCCATCACACCCAGTTGGAGTATGTATCTCTCCCCCCATCACACCCAGTTGGAGTATGTATCTCTCCCCCCATCACACCCAGTTGGAGTATGTATCTCTCCCCCCCAATCACACTGCCATGTGCTTGACCTGCTACTCACCAAGTAGCCACGAACGTTGTCCGGCTTGTCGCTCTATGTAGCGTGGTATGGTTGAGTTCCGCAGGACCATGGAATCATGGGTTGATCTGGGAAATCGGGCACAACAATGTGTGATTATCTTGTTAGCGTCACATACCATTTGGACATTGATGGAGTGGAATTGCTTCCTGTTTCGGTAGACTACTTTATTGTGATGTGGGACCACCAATTCCACATGGGTATAGTCGATGGCCCCAATGCAACTTGGGATGCCTGCCAGTGAATAGAAGCCAACTTTGGTGTTTGCGATCTCCTGGGCAGTCCGTGGCATGAATATGTGTTCAGGTGCATGCTTCAGGAGGGCATTAGCTGTGGAAGGATTTTCTTTCCACTCTTTTAAGAGATTAACCTGGTAGAGACTGGCCTTTTTTGATTCCTGTCAGGTTGGGCTATTTTATCGGTAGAGGTCAGTGTTTGCTCTAGCACTTCATATGGCCCATGCCACTTTGAGACATGTTTATTGTTAGAGGTAGGTAAGAGGACTAACACCTTTTGTCCTATTGAAAAAGATCTTAAGTTTACCTTCCTGTCGTAGGTGGACTTTTGTTGTGCTTGGGCTTTTTCCATTTGAGTATAGACTAGACTAGATTTCAAACAAGTTTCATATGCTCTCGCAATCGGGTAGCTGTTTGTGAGAGGGGAATAGGTGCCTCTTCTCTTTCTTCCCAGGTTTCCCAGAGATATCTGGGACATCCCTTGATTCTCTACCATAAAGTAGTTCGAAAGGAGAGAATCCAGTGGATGCCTGAGGGGTCTTTCTTACTGCAAATAACACCCAGGTGATCATGCGTTCCCAGTCTTTGCCGTCCTTGTCTACCAACTTTCTTAGGATCGGCTTACGTGTTTTGTTAAATCTTTCTACCAATCCATTCATTTGGCGGTGGTAAACTGTGGTTCTTAAGGTGGAAATATGGAGCAATTCCTTGACTTCACCCATGAGTTTGCTCATAAAATTGGATCCCCGATCCATTAGACTTTCCTTGGGTAAACCAACCCTGGAGAAATATGGCAATAGATGTTTTAAAATGTGTTGGGTAGTGTTGTTCGCATGGGCAATGCCTCTGGGTATTGGGTAGCATAATCAACTATTACAAGGACATATTTGTTACCGAGTCTAGAGGTTTCCAATGGTCCAATGATATCCATCACATTTTGGGAGAAAGGAACTTCTATTATTGGTAAAGAGTTCAGAGGGGCAGGCAAGGGAATATGCGTACTGGTTTTCTGACACATTTCAAATGCCTGAATGAAGTTCTTTATATCAGCATGGATACCTGGCCAGTAAAACTTCCCACTGATGTTCGCCTGGGTCTTATATTGTCCTAAGTGTCCCGCTGTCAAATGAGAATGTGCAATCTCTAGCACGATCTTCCGATGGGTTTTAGGGATTACTAACTGAGTTTTACTTAGGCCTTCTCTGGAGGTTTCCTTTCTATACAGTAATGCTTGCCTTAAAAAGAAAAAGGGGCTTCCCTTCTCTAATCCTTCCCCTTCTCATGCCTAGAAATACTTATGTACAGGCGAGTTATAAATACCATATCACATCATATCTTCAGGAATCACCTGCAAGAAAGCCTCTGCGAGTGCTGGATAATTTCATTGGTCAATGGCTAGATTGAGAAGGATGGTAGGTTCTTCTTCGCTCTTTGACTCAGTGGTAGATGGTTCATCAGCTTCCCCAATGTCTAAGTTACCTCTCTTAGTTTCTTCTGGTTCACTCTCTATAAAACAGGGAAATAGAGCCCTTTCAATAATTCCCTGTGCAAGTTTGTACCCACAATGTACTTCAAATGGAGTTTTGCCATGGTTCTGTTGGAGAACCTTTATGTCTCCCTGCAATTTGGGATCTCTGATGCCCACTAGGATATCCAGACTGAACTTACAGGCCAGGCTAGATTTTGGAGCCAATCTTATATAACACCCAGGAGGAGGTATTAGGACTAAGCCTGTGTGAATCATTCCTCTTTTCCCTGGAGGGATAGTAGCTTCTGTTCTATCAATGCCTATGTATTCTTTCGTGGTGCTAGAAGGATCTGAAGCTCTATGACTGAGCTTCTGGAATTTTAGGGTTCCTCAATTTGTCTCAATTGAGTTGCATCCCATTCTGACACCACATGTAAGGAAGGCATGGTATCAAACAGCAAGACATACACAAGTGATCACAGTTCAGGGGTGTTTATTGAACTTCAATTGGGTTTGAAAAACTCCTATGTAATACTAAATCTAAATATGGGAGCAAGCTACTTCCATCAAATAATAATAACGCAGTCCCAGTCGAGTCTGTCAAAATAAAAGGGCTTCTATAAATAAACCTATTGTCGATCCTTACTTCTAAATACAAATATTGTGGGAAACAATGTTATGCAAAAGAAAAGTGTTCAGGAAATGATATTTCAGGATACTCAAGCCATTGGCTCCTCTTGCTCACGTTTTCAGCATGGGCCGAGGCGGCACACCAGAGCTTAGCACACTCTCTGGCTTCTGTAGCATAAGGATGCGATCCAAAACTTCAACATCAGGGCCTTTCAAAGTCTCTTATTCCAGAGGGCCTGATGCAACACGACAAACCTTTTTTCTTAGAATTTCACATAAACAACTTCTCAGGTGATTTACTGTTTCCCCACGGTACCCCTCTACCAGGCTCAGACCCACTTCAACACAAGAAACTTCAATCGGTCTTCCTCAGCCAGGCTCGACACAAATGTATCTACTTTTCCAAATGTTTTCTATTTCAACAAAATCGAAGACTTTCAACTGTGCGCAGAATTTTGCTCTACCCGTTGCAGGACCACTTTGATTCACAATTACTCATTCTCTTCATGATATAACCTTCTATCACTTTCACTTTTGTCACTTCTCAGCTGTTTACCTCACACAGACCTTCAAATGAGCACCCACGCGGTGCCAGACCACTCTATCAAAGGTATTGTATCTTGTTTTTAAAGTTCAATCACTCAACAGCAGTTTAACTTTACTTGTTTCTCTTATCACACGCATTTTGACAATGTTTGTTCCAGCTCTCTCCATACAATGTTGCTGCTTGCAACCTTGGCTTCAACACAGACCAGTCGTATATCACTGGCTGTGTTGATTTCTTGGACGCTGCTTTGTTCTTGGTGCCAAGGACGGTACCACAGTGGCTGGTCATCTCCCGCCTTGGTTATTGACACAGGAAGGCCCCGGGCATCTCTGATACACAATGAAGGATTCTTCAGTATGGTTTCCTAGTCTTACGCTTTTTATATGAGGTTTCTGGAAAACAACCGTTCATTGTCGAAAAGGTCAAGGGAACTTCCCTCCCTGTGATCCCCTTCTAGCTGCTGTCTCAAAACTGATGTTTCCTCTTGTTGTGAAGTGAACAGGTAGAGTTACTAAATATCCTACCTGGTAGGATGGGGTAAAGGTGTTACAGGGAAGGGGATATGGTGTCTCACCATCCGGTGTCCCACTCCCACTCCCCGAAGACCCCTCGTCCAGGTGATCCTCCCGCACTGTTCCACCCCAGGAACTGGATCCAAAAGCGATGGCCATGTCCTACCCACCTGGATGACAGATCCCTGGGGACTAGTTGGTGAGACACCTTCTGGTTTTTCACAATTGGTAGTAATAATAATATTTTATTGTGATTTAGTTTACATTGAAACTTTACACAAACATTTATAAAAGAAAAATTATTAGCATGTGAAAACATATTATACATATTTAAATCAAAATCTGCAATACAAACCAGAGTTTCATAGACAAACAACAATACTATCAGCTTACATTTTAGCATTTCGGTACTCTCGCGTTCAGAGCTATATCGCCTACAAGAAAAGACTAAGAAAAGACATTTGACTAACACCTATATATTTTTATCGACATGTGGTATACAACTCGGGGTACAATCTAGTCCTTTAAATGAAGGAGCATTAATAGCTTACCATGGTGTAACATTTACCATATATGGAGTATTTCCAAATCGCATATAATGTTCACTTTAATTCCAACAGATTTGGTTCAACTTATTGTCTTTATCAACTCCTCATATTGTTATGCCCAAGCTGATTTCAACTTCAACCAGATATTATACAATGCTATCAGTAGACTCATGCTATTAGAGTTAATACAATGGCCCCAGAATATATCATCCTTAATACATTCATAACTATGTACATGTTTACCCAAAAGGAGGTTAATTACACTTGTGATTTCATGGCTTTCTGTTAAAAAATGTTTAGGTGTCTCCAACTGATCTTGTTCTTTACATAGGCGACATAGCCGTAGTTCCGTTGCAATCTTATCCCTTCTCCCAGTAAGCATTAATGAAGGTAGTTGTTCTAATCTGAGTAATTGTATGAAGCGTATGAGTCTTACTGCTAGGCACAGGTTCAGATACTCTGCAGGTTTTCAAAGTTGTATAGTCTATGCTACACAAACTGGTAGCTTATTAGCTCTCTGAGATGATCATAGTTCTCCAGCCAGCCCCAGAGCTCTATACGTTTTCCCAATGTCCTCTGCACCTCATCTGGGCAGTGGGTAGGTTGAGGTAGGTGTCCTTTAGGTCTATCCTTGCTAGCCAGTCCCCTTCTCTCAGGGTGTCCCTCAGTTGATGGATACCTTCCAACTTAAAGTGTCTGTGTGTCACCGAACTGTTGAGGTCTTTCAAATTTATAATGGGTCTCACTTCCTCTTTCGTGTGCACAAGGAACATATTGCCCACAATTCTTAGAGCTTGGTCGCACCGCTCGATGGCTCCTTTCATTTCAGAGCCGCGAGAGCTTGTTGTGGAGGATGCTGCGTTCTGCTTGTGACAATACTAAGGGACGAGAGAGCACCTCTTTACGGGGTTCCTGCATGAATTCTGTCCGCAGCCTCTGAATAGTCTGAAGCACCCAAGCATCGCTGGAAAGTGCAAACCAGTTTTGCCAGAAACCCCTTGTCCCCCCCCCACCAGCGGGTAGATACTGGGTCTCACCTGTGGTAGAGTTCTGCACTCTTCTGTCCCTCTGCTCCTGCGTCTCCCTGTGGACGGGAAGGAGTCTTGCTGTCTGCTTTCCCAGTAGTGTGCTCTGTTTCCTTGAGGTTTTTGTGTAGATTCGAAGCGACCAGCAGTTTGACCTCTATAGCGGCTGGTCCCGGCAAAAACTCTACTGGGAAATATTTTCTTAATTGATACTTGGGCCTTCTCCAGGGAGGTATAGATTCCTACGAACCTCCACATCTCCTTATAAAACGCCTCTCCAAATGACAAGCCCTGTGCTTCTTTGCCTGCTTCGTAGTTGGCGACGTTGCTCAATTTAAAATCTATTTTTAACAGATGTCCTTTACTCCTTTCTGAGGAGATGGCGCAGTTAGCATTTCCAAGTCAGCAAATTGCTCTTTGGGCCCAACTTGCTAGGGTGTCCGGATCTATTTCTTCACCTGTATCCCTAGCCCTTTCGGCTAAATCCATAATCTTAGCTAGTGCTCCTGTCAGGTCTAACACTTTTTCCTGACAATTCCTCCAACACCTGTCCATACCTCTCCTCAGGTCCTTGGAAGATTTCGTGATGAATTCTAGCATTTTTGGGTTTAGCTCTGGTGTTTCTGCCACTTTCCCTGCTAGATCAAGCGGAGGACATTCGGCTTTCATGAGTAGTCTAGTGTCCTTATCTAGTGCTTTGCTTTGTGAATTCTTTGAGGCATGTATTTCGCTACCCTGGGCGAACGCTGCCAGTTTGAGGATGATGTCCGGGTTAAACATATCTGATATCTCCACCTTTTCTACTTCAAGGTCTTTCACTTTCCGGAGTCTCTTACCCCTGCAGGACATGCTTGCTCTTTTTCTGGCTTGGCAACCACACCGTTTGACCAATCATTACTGCATTTTGCATAGTTACCTGTTAGGACCCTCCTGACAATACTGTCTACATGACATTAGGACACCCCACACCATTCCCCGGATTTCAGTTCAAGTCCACATTTGTCGGTGGGTTTGTAGCTTGGTGAAGCATTGTTCCTTATACAATTCCACACTGGTTCACCAATCTGCACTACATTTTCCACACTTACCTGTTAGGACTCTCTGGACATTGCTGGCTACATGGCATTTGGACACCCCATGCCTTTCCCCAGATTTCACCAAAAGTTAAAATTAGTTTGTGGGTTTGTGGCTTTGCGAAACGTTGTTTCTTATAAAATTCCACTGCGTTTCAGGAATCTGTGCCACATTTAGCATAGTTACCTGTTATGACCCTTTGGACATTACTGGCTACATGACATCTGGACACCGCCCCCCTTTCCCCAGATTTCAGCAAAAGTTATAATTTTTTATGTGTCTGTGGCCTGCCGACAAAGCCATAAACCATGTTCACCAGGAAGAGAAAACAAAAATATATGAGATGCGAATGGACCTGACAGGCGAAGGTGAATGCTGGTAGCATTCCAGAAGTTTTCACATTTTTGCCTCATCAGTTAAAATTACTTTCCCAGAGGATTTTTGCAAGATAGTAGTGCCTGCTGACGAAGCCATAAACCATGTTCCCCAGGAAGGGAAAAAAAAATGTTGTTTCTTAATCAGTCTCGACGCGAGGAACAAAACTCGAGGTCCTTATGGAGCCACCAAAACCACATTGCAGGGCCCTAGGATGCACGGTTTCCGAGATATTTACACCACAATGCACCGCAATGAACTGCACCACGCCATAGTGAGGTGTAACAGTGACCTACAGGATCATTCATTTTCAAAAATTAGTGAGAGTAATATCATGTCTGTCTACCGAACCCAGGGACGTTTGCTAGTACATCATAAACATGAAACACCTTAGCATGCACGCAAACACATTTGCAAAACATATTTATTTTCCCGAATCAGTCACCCCAAGGGATTCCTCTCTAGGAAGGCCTCCAGCTCCTGCGTTCCACACAGGAATGTAAATAATGTCTTTCTTAAGTCACTCTGTCATCAGAAAGAAAATCTTTCAGTTTTGTTCACAAAAAAATTATTTCTTTCTGAAGTCCGAGGGGGCCTCTTCCAGGACATGTGGTCGGCGGGCCTACCCCTACACTGCGGGGACTGAGGGCGCCCCTACTACGCCATATCAGAAACAGCCTCTGATGAGATCAGTGATGCAGACCCACTGGCTGAACACTGCAATTTTGAAGTTCAGATATATTGGTAAATCACAAAAATCTAATTTCAAGGTTAGCACCTGTGTTTTATATATTTATCAAGGGTGTCTTTCACCCTGGCGTCCAGAGTGAAGGGCAGCCAAAGAAAAGGGCAATTCCAGTTTGGACCTGTTAGGGCCAGAAGGATCCAGGGCCCGATCCCTGCCCAGACAACAGGTAGAATGCGCTGACATGTATTTTCTCCCTCCATTCCCACAGGCCATCCCCGCCATCACCATGCAATGTCAATGTCAATAACATAGCCCCTCCTCCAAGGCATGGATTCTGTAATGCAGCAACCTCACCCACTTCAGTCTCAAACCCATCAGCAAACCATTACCGTCCATAAAACAGAAGTTGATGCTCCCTAACGTCCGCTCAGCTATCACCCATGCAGCAGACATCGCCAACCTCATCAGAACACACGGCCTTGATGCCATCTTCATCAGTGAGACCTGGCTGACATCCACCTCCAGCCACATCCTAGACGTCCTTGTCCCTGATGGCTACAGCATCCAACACAGAAACCGGCTGCACAAGACAGGTGGGGCCTTGCAGTCATCCACAAGACCTTATGGCCCTGCACCCAATTTGACACCGTCAACATTGGCTCCTTCAAAGTCCTCTCTTTCCACTTCCTGCTCTCGCGGACACAGTCACATTCCATCTAATTCACAGACCACCCAAACCCAACACTGCCTTCATCGGAGACACCATATCCCTCATACACGTCAACAGCAGCTTTCTTAGGCAACTTTAACCTCCCAGGCAACAAGGCTACCAAACTGATGAAGGAAGCTCTCCTCTGCTTTCTAGACACCCTCAGCCTCACACAGCACATGTGCCTTTCAACATCCTGCACACCACGCCAGTAAAGCACTCCCAGCAGAAACGAATCAGACAAACCATCAGGTACTTCAAGAACTTCTCAGTGGAAGCCCTCACAGAACGCCCCCAACAGAACTGTGACTCTCTACTGGAAGCACCCAACGCAAGCCTCTCAGCCTCCATCAACATGACACACACCTCTGAAACAAGGGACCTGCAAACAGAAACCGTCAGCACCCTGGTACACGCAAGAACTCCACCTCAGAAAAAGAGTCATCAGGAAACAAGTAAAAACCTTGTGCCACTCCTCTAGGAACTCCAAGCAACCTGCTGACAACTAATCAACACAGTCAAGGCCTCCTACAATCAGAACATCATAGCATAAACTGACAACAAAAGCAGAGCCATCTTCAAAGTGGTCAAGCCCTGCATCAACCTGCTACCCAACCCTGCGTTACCATACTTCATTGAAAATTTGACCACCATCAACACCTTCTTCATCAATAAAATCAGCAAGATTCATCAGCACATAGACACCATCTCTGTATTCACAGACCCACCTCATGTCCCTCCTCATGAAATCTACACACCCTGGACAACATTCAAGACACTCTCCACAGAGTACCTGGTAGACACCCTGGCTGCCCTCAAAGCCACAAACTATACAGGCAACATCCTCCCAGCATCCATCCTCAAGACCCTCCGTGCAGAAGCTCTCCTTCCCTACCTGGATCATCAACAGCTCCCTAGCTCAAGGCACCTTCCCATCGAACCTAAAGACAGGACAAATCCTCCCTCTACTACAGAAACCCACTCTGGAACACAACAACCTATGTAACTATTGCCTTATCACCCATCTTCCCTTCCTAGGTAAGATGAACATGAAAGCGGTAGCCGCGCAACTGCAGCAACACATCAGTACCAACAATCTCCTCCACACCTACAAATACGGGTTCAGACCCAGATGCAGCACAGGAGACAGCAGCCATACAGGTGGTAGACGACCCCCTCAACATCCTTGACAATGGTCACCCCTGCCTCCTGCTTCTACTCTACCTCTCGGACACTTTCTACACAGTAGACCACTAGCTGCTCACAGACACCCTACATCAGTGCATGGGGCTCAATGACCTTGTTCTACGTTGGTTCAAGTTCTACCTCGCCAACAGCCAGCAGTTTGTTCAGATGAACCCCTCTAGATCACCAATGCTACCTGTCACCTTTGGAGTCCTGCAGGGGTCCATCCTCTCCACAGTGATCTTCAATCTATAAATGGAGCTGCTGGGAGCCCTCTTAGCCACGCATCAGATCCACATCCACTGATACGCCGATGACACACAGCTATACCTCAAGATATACTCCATCAAGGGCATCCAAAGGCTCAACACCTGCCTCTCTCTGATCCAATCTTGGATGTCCATTGCATACTTGAAGCTCAACCCCTCCAAGACAGAATTCCTACTCCTCACCAACCACACTGAACACCCAAGCATACAGACCTAGCTGTCAACCATGAACACTGAGGGCTTCACACCCAAGCTCACCTCCTGCACCAAGTCATTTGGGTTCCACATCGACAAACACCTCTTCTTCACGACACATATAGTTAAGAAAACTCAGACCGATTGGTATCAGCTCTCCTTTTTGCAGAAAGTCAAGCCCTTGCTCCCTCCGGACAGCTTTAGATACACTGTTCAAGCACTGTTCCTATCCCACCTGGATGGAGGAAATGCCCTCCTTAAAGCCTCCGTTGTGCTCCTTTGTGTCCCTGTCCTACATGCGGCCGCACGCCTCATCAAGGGTCTAGGAAGATATGACCACATCAGCCCGCCCCTCATCAACCTTGACTGGCTCCAACTACACACACAAATCCCCTTCAAGTCTTGCTGCATTATCTATAAGGCAGTCACCCACAAGTCACCCAGCTACCTTGTGGAGTAACTCGCATCTCTGGCGAACAGTGCACCACCAGAAGCCAGGACACGTGCAGACTTGAAATCTGCCACTGCAAAAAGGAAAGGACATGAAAATAAGCCGCCTCTGCCTACACACAGAGACCATGGAACCTCCTCCTCATCAGCATCGGTACTCGCCCCCCCCATGCTCCTACAATTCAGAAAAGAACTCAAAACTCAGCCCTTCAAGGAGTCTCTCCTACTCAACACCTAGGCCATCACGTCGCCCCCGCACCATCTGACTCGGTAGACACCATCCATCCCTCTCCTTGCTGCAACTCTGTACAGCTGTACCCCTTCTCTGTGCCTCTCTGTATCTTACCCTGCTCTAAATCTGTTATGTTGTTTCCTCTGAAAAGTGCTCTGTTATGCCTCTGTACTGTTGTATACCTATGTAAAGTGCTGTGTTGTGTATCTGCATTGTGATATACCTCTGCAAAGTGCTCCGATGCTTCTCAAAGCTAGGTCTGTGCTCAGTAAATACCATAATAATAATAATCAAATGTGTTTGAAGAGTGCGATAATTTCTGCATATTAGTGGCGTGCCCAAATGGGGGGTTGGGCGCTTATGGTTGACTGAAAGAGCTTTTTGTTTTGCTAGCTTAATCAGAGAGGGCAGAGATGGCCGGCAGGAGTAGGGGACCAAAGTAAATGGTCAAAGGAAGGCGTTTTATGAGGAGGGGAGGAATTCACATTCATTTATTTAATTTTAGCTGGTGACTAGACTCATTTTCTTGTTTGTGGGACTTTTTGGGCACTAGAAGCAGTGACTGCATGTTATCAGACCACCACTGCGATTCCTTTTGAAAATTGTTTCTGGTATGTTAATCCTGTTGAAACAAAAGACTGCAATTCCCAGAATGCACTGAAATGTTACGTGAAAGCCCAAGACTGGAAACACGTGCCCAAGTGTCAGGGAGTCACCTTGCCATACTATGTTCTTTATTGGGAGGCAAAACAGTTTAAGTATGCAAAAAACAATTTGTGTACACATTATGTTTCTTGCTGCCCTTTAAGTTTTAGCACAGGGGTGAGCAGTTTAAAAATGGAAGAGTTGAAGGCTGACGGGAATGCACTTGAGGGAATTACTTCTTTTGTTTGTTGATGGTGGTTTTGGTGGTGTGTGTGTTTCTATGTTATTTAATGTGAAAACATGTATGTGCAAAGGGAGAATGCAATTATTTTAGCAACAATTAATGACAAAGCCAACAATGAAGACATGTGCCTGGGGGAAACGCTGTCTTCCTTGCTAGTGTAGGAACTCAGATCACATGGCCATGTACATTCACAGTTTGCATAGCATTTCAATTGCATCTCCAAGTTACCATCATTTGATAGGTTTTTCCAGGATATTTTAATATACAACCTATCACAGGTATTGCCATCATCCAGAAAGAAACTGACATTATTGTTATTATTTGCACTTATAGTGTGCCAGAAGCCCGCAGGCATCAGGGCGCACAAAGGGAGAGAAGAAAACAGATAGCAGAATCAAGCGAGTGAGGGCGCCCAATGGAGATGAACAAAAAAACATGGTTTTGACTCCCTTCCGAAATTTCATGATATTAGTGTCAGCATGGAAAGACAACGGAAGCTTATTCCATAAGGGGGCGACCTGGGCAAGGAAGGACTTAACTAGTGCTATAACTCTCTTGCTCTGTGGGGCTGAGATGAAGATTCCAGCACTAGATCTTGTAGCCACAGTTGGTGTGCAGATTTTAACAATTTCTTTAAGGTAGCTAGGGGCTTGGCCGTTAATGCATTTATGCACCAGTGTCAGCGCCTTAAACTGTATACATCAGTGCTAGATATTCAAACAAATGACCAGCTTTTCCATCAGACAACAATAACTAGCTCAATGTTCTCGTCATTTCAATATGTTGGCATTGAGCTTGCATCGTACAAATATTAGAGCTTCGTGCAGATGAACCACTTAAGCTATGTATTCATCACTGTTATTACTTCCCCCTGATGGTTCATGATTCATCGCCCTTAGAATGAACAAAGGCCTAGTCTGTGCCACCAGTCTTTCAAACTTGTCGCATGGCATTGTCCCATTCCCAAAAGCAGCACGTTGCACGTGAGCTATCCATCAGACATGCAACTATTTGCCAGAAGTTAACATGACATGCCCGGGAACTCGCACCGGTAGGCAGCTCTTTCCATCACATGCCTAGGTTTTCATGCCATTTTCTAGATAGTGCCATCCTATAGGTTTGGCCATTAAATGCTCATGCACTCAGTACATATGGGAAGAATTATTCAACTTTTTCTACGTACACATCCTATAGCAACATTACTGCTTCAACTCAGAACCCGCCTACTTCTCTGGTCGTCCCCAATAGCGCTTTGACGTAGTTTCAAGGCATTCTTTATGACCTAACCTTACTTAATATAGCTGGGAACTGCCTCCCTTTTCACCACGCCTAACTCTTACCCTTTATGTCACACATAGCTCTCAACCATTTGTGTTGCAAAGGCAGGTTTTGTTTTTGGCGGGTGAGACGCCCATTGGAATGAATGGGCGTGCAGGAGTCTTGGCGGGTGGGTCAGCCCTTTACAAGGCGGGTGACACCCGCCAAAAGCGTGTGAGTTGAGAGCTGTGTGTCACACCCACCTCCCATCCCATTCGTCTGCTGCAGCATTTGGAGTGGCTTCTCCATGCTGTGTTCACCAACTGACAAAGCTATTGGCTCTTGCTACACTTTCAATTCAGAGCTAAATTGGTGGGAAAATAGATCAGGCAGCAGCAATAGATGCGTTTGCGGCGGCAGCATTATCTGACAGTGTGCCCTTCATTTGGACAACGTGAACACAAACATGAGATAGAAAAATGATTTCTGTTTCAAATATTGTATATATTTTTTGCGTATTGCTTTTAAATTCAACGAATAAAACAGTATTTAAACTGCACTATGTAAATGAATTTGGAGAGGGGGTGTGGGACAGGAGGAACATGGGGGAGGGGCCCAGAAACCGCCCTCTCTGCACTAGCAGGAACGGGCGTGTTTCTGTGGGACAGGAAATGTCCGCTGCTGCATTTGCAGCCGAGCGGCCCACTCGCCCCACCCCCTCCCCCGGGTCGTGTGGGCTGCCTCGGATGCAGTGAAAGGCGGCTCGCATTGATCGGCCGCTGTTTGCAGCAGCCAATGACACATGTAATGGTTAAGTATTAGGTGTTGATGGAGCACGTTCAGGGAGCCTGTAATCTCTGCGTCAGCTGGTCCCAGCCTCCCCATGGCTGCCGAGGCCTGCCTCTCCCGGAGGAGGCCGGGCGTCTGCCGCAAAGGAGACACCACCGGACAGACAGCTGCGAGGAGGCTGAGCTCTCTGCCCTAATAACTGAAACACAAGACAACTGTTTCCCCGAGACCCCCTCTACTTTTCAGGGGCTTTGGGACTCGGGGGGGGGGGGCTGGGGTTATAGGTGGGAGACAGCCTTATGATAGTCTTTGACTTAGAAAAATGCCATGATGAGTGACATGACATTCTCATGGTCTGCACTTTCTCCAAAACGGAATGATTGACAGTTGGAAGGTTTTAGAGCTAAGTAAGATTCCATAACATACTTGTAGCCATTTGCATAAAAACAGAAAAGGGACCAATCATTTGCAAACCAGCCACACCGCGCCAAATG
Organism: Ambystoma mexicanum; assembly: GCF_040938575.1. NCBI lineage: Eukaryota > Metazoa > Chordata > Amphibia > Caudata > Ambystomatidae > Ambystoma > Ambystoma mexicanum. The sequence goes on from NC_090921.1 coordinate 718,195,103, forward strand.
TGTAGAGTCCACAGTTGCTAGGTCATTTCACCTGTGTAGGGAACACAGGGAACGGCTGACATGTTTCCGCACTTCGGGCCCTATTCGTGTGGTGCAGCTTGATTCCAAAGCTGCAGAAATGTGGGCTCCACATCCAAGCACGCCCTCTCAAACCTAGGGAGACACACTCAAACTAAAGAGCGAGGCCTGGATGACTTAGAAACCGTCTTAGCCTCTGCATTGCCCACTGATCAATCTTGGTCCTCAAGACCCAGCTGAGTAGGCTGGTCCAAACTGCTAGACCAAGGAGAGCAAGCAAAAGGGTTATGATTATATAATATTTGTCGTCCTACGCAGCCTTGAATATTGGACATTTCCAGTTCAGAGCACTTGTTAACAATTTACTAATTACCATCATTGTTACCCACAGTTAAATCAAAGCCTTGCATCGATTAATCTTTTTTGATTTTACTCCGCTTTCTCCTCACAAATAAGGTTCTCATGTACCAGTCTATCCTAAGTAGGTGGACCCACAGAATGGATAAGGGGACTCTAGCATGTAAGGTTCCTCACTTGTTTGATGAGCCTGCTGTTGAAATGTCTGTGCAAGTTGCATGTCACAAGTTTCTGTCCTGCGTGTAGTTATTTGTATCTGTTTGTGTGTGCCCACAAAACCTTCCATCCTCCTGAGACTGATCACATGAGTAATATGTAGTAGGCTCCAGCCTTTCTATCGGGGGATGGCCAGCAGCAAGCACTGCTGCTAGCAGGCGTAAACCCTACAGTATCTTTTCTTAGTTATGTTATGTTATGTTTTTTGCATTTATATAGCGCCTTATATACCATTGGTATGGTCTGAAGGCGCTGGTAGGTTGAACGCCCTTGGGAACCGAAGTTCAGATCAGTAGAAAGAGTATAGAGAGTCAAAGGTGTGTGTGAGCACCGGGTATGTGTGCATCTGGTGCGGTATTCGTGTAATAGCTGCTTCTTAGCGGTAGGTGTGGTGGTTGAAAGATCAGGAGTATGTGTTCGTTCTAGCAGGATTTATCCAGACTGAATGTGGCTGCATTAGGCCTGAGGAAAACGCCTTGCTGGGGTTGTGTAACCAGCAGTGTTTACTTAGAATGATGGATAGTATGCGGCAGATGTTGGTATGAGAACAGTTATACCGAATGGTGTCATAGTATCTCTGTGTTTTAGTTGAATGGTGGTGTAAAGGGGAGAGTAAGCATGGTGGTGTGATATGATGGGTTATGTGTTCAATCAACCGTTCACTGCATTTCAAACCATAATATATACGCATTCAGCAGCTCTACGTACTCGTCCATTCTACGTAATCATCAATACTGCATCCAATCTGCGCTCGTTCGTTCTACGTACTCATCCGCTCTATGCAGCTCGTCCACTCTATGCAACATGTCCGTTTGACTCTAGGCACTCGTTCATTCTAGGCCCTCGTTCACTCTAGGCACTTGTTCGCTCTAGGCACTCGTTCACTCTAGGCACTTGTCCATTTTATGCCATCACACGCATAATGCATTCATCTGTTTTGTTCATTCACCCGCTCTACGCACTCCGCTCCTCTACGCACTCCGCCCCTCTATGCACTCCACCCCTCTATGCACTCTGCCCCTCTATGCACTCTGCCCCTCTACGCACTCTGCCCCTCTATGCACTCGACCCCTCTATGCACTCGACCGCTCTACGCACTCGACCCCTCAACGCCCTCACCCCTTCTACGCACTCTTCTTAATCCCCAGAAGTTGGAAGTGGGAGCAGCAGGTGACACCGACATAACCTGGGTGGTGGAAGAGAGGGGAGAAGAACCAGAGCAGTGCATGACAGTTGGGGAGCAGCAGGTCAAGACAAGCCAGAGCTATGATAACATCACCTGTACTTAGTCATTGTTTCATGAAGTAATTTATTTGACTGTAAAGCATGATGTGAACACAAAATGTACTTCTAAAAAACATTAAACATCCAGTTAGTGAATTCAACTGATGTCTTTCATTTTAAGAAAACAGTTTGAATTTTTAACTGAAATTTGTTGGAGAGGTTGGAACACTTTGTTAGCAAAAACCAACACGAAGTCTGATGGCAATTAAATGTTTTATTCCACACTTGTAAGCCTCCTGTTGAGGAAAGATCATCCTCCTTCACCAAGTGGGAATTTCATTTTGAGTTGAAACTGGTCCTACCCTGATCCCATCTGATGGCTAACGGCTAAGGGTTCGATTGCTGCTGTATACATAACATCACTGGCCTGAGCAAACAAAAGCTATGCCTGGGCCGTTCGATGTGCATCCCTGTAATTATTACGCTCACATGGTCTCCACAGGGGCGCCGAAGGGAACTGCACGGTCTGATATTGAATGGCTCCTCGTGCCCCCTCTGATTCTCTCTTCCGTCACTAAAACAGGTTTGCCTTAAAGGTTAAACGAAATGTTACCCAACCGTAAGGAGGAGGGCCAACTCCCGCCTCCTGTGGCCTTCTTGTGCACCCCTCTGCTATGTCTCACCTTAGCGTTATGAATGGCAGACTCTCCATCCTGCAACTGTATGCAGGGTTACGTAGTAGTTCATTGATTTAGTTACTTCACTGATCCTGCAGAGTTCCAGACAACAGTAACTCAATGGGGTAAGTCTTTATGCCAATGGTATGGATTGCTTTAGAGTTCAAGGTGCCAAAACTTCACTTCTGTGCCTCTTTCTTACAGGTTTCCCCTTGGTGCGAAAAGATGAAGCAGACTTCTTCCCAAGAACATTGAGCTAGATTCCAAGGTAAGTTTCACATCAGCGTTATGCGATAAAGTCTTTACATGCGGTATTGTTCTTCTGCGTAACTAACCCGCTGTTTCTTTTGTATTCTGCAGGTGCTGTATCTCCGGGGCGGAGATCGCGTGGTGGTGCCTTGCGGGACTGATAGGAAATGCAGCCTTCAGGTGAGCAGCAGTGCTGCGTAAGAGTTAAATGTCCAGTGAGGCCTTTCCCCAATGCGTAGCTAACCTGATGTTTCCTTTGTGTTCAACAGGTGTGGCAGCTCCGGAGCAGCGATCGAGTGATGGCTGCGATCAAGTGATGGTGCTTCGATGGATCGCTGGGATGAACAGCCCTCTGGTCAGTATTAGACTTGCGCCGGATAGCAATATACTTTACGTGGTCTGCACGGCTAACCTGATGTCTTTTCCTTTTCAGCTCAGCAGAACGGAAACTCCAGAGCGATCGAGATAAGGTAAGAGCCTTGTTCTTTTTTCTCCTCTCTCTTCCTTCCTTTGCAGGTACCTCATGAAGAACTGGACGGGAGTGGCTGAAGACAGGCCTGAAGTTAACAGACACGGTGAGCGTTACGCTGCAGGAGTGCAGAATAACGCAAAGCGTGTTCTGTTCTGAGGGTGTGGTTTATATAGCTTTCAAGAAGTAGTTTCCAGGTAAAATAGTCCCTCCAACCACACCATAGCAAGTAGTTCCTCAGGTAAAGTAGTCCCTTCAGCCTGCCTCAGACTGGTCTGCAAGTGGTTCTCTCCCTTTGAAACCTGCCTTATTTGTGATAGCAGCATGAGCCTGGTGCCAACGGCGCAAGGACCATGTCCAGGAAGCCCTTATGGAATCCTTTGGGGCCTTAAAGGTTCCCTCCCCCCTAGCACTGGATCTTTTCAGGGGTCCCGGAACCAACTCCCGGTGCCACTCTCAGGAGCTTCCATTGAATGAATTTTGGTTCCTGGGCTGCACATTTCTTGCACACAGAGGGTGGTGCAACGACAATTGCTTTGGATATGTGAGTTATGTCATGCAAAGAACTGTGCATTCTTTATTTTCTGTGCCCATCGGCTGCATGAAACATGCAATGCACATAGTTCTCTCTCACCCTGCCCTTAGCGAAGGAAACAGCGAGAGAGATGGGAACGTGAGATAAGGAGAAAATAGAGGCAACAAAAGCGAGAAATAAAGTGTGAGAGAGCTAGAGGGCGCTCAGATTTTGTAGGCCATTTCTTTCAGCTATCTGTTATGCGGGAAATGTAACAGGTCCCTTTAAGAGGCACTCTGTGACAGGAGGAAGAGGAGGAGCCTCATGGAGAAAGAGGCAGTTGGAATAAAGTAATGGTTTGGGTTAGACAATCCCGTTTGTCCTCCTCGTTATTGTATTTGAGAACTAAAAGGGTAACAACTCGCAACGAGGATAAATGAAAAAAAAAGAAGAAAAAAAACCTTGAAGACTTACCGCGGGCCAGTCTTCTCGCTCATCACATCGGCGTGCATGCGGGTCACCGTCCTCCGTGGGCTGCAGTGATATCCGACGGCTGGGAATCCAGCATCCTTGCACCAGAAAACGCGCCTCTGATTCCTGCAGCAGATCCACCACATCCTGGTTGCGGCGATTCCCGCCCACCGTTCTGGAGCAGTATCCCATTGCTGTAATGAATCCACCCAACGAGATGGTCCAGGTGCCCAATCGCTGCTCCAAGGCAGAGCAGGATGTTGCAAGACGGAGGGACATCTCGCATGGCAGCGAAATAAAAGAAGGACTGAAAAAAAAGAACGTTGGGAACGGAATAAAGTCAGAACAAACAAAAACATTGAATATAACCAAGGGACACACGCAGAGGAACATTACATGGAAGGTATCCATATCAATGGCTGTATAAAGATGATGTCCACACAGTGACATACAAGCCACCAGCAGCAACAACAGCTGTCCCCCATCCACGGCCATATTTAGGACCATACCCTACCCGTGGACCACACAGGGGAGAGACGGCAGCAATCCTTGCCAGTAGTAGGAAAGGGAAGGGGAGAGAAACTGAGGTGCGCAGTCGGTGAACCACAACCGGAAGGAAAGGTACATCAAGGGCAGCCAACTTGTGAACCAAGCAGAAGACAAAGGAGGGACGCAACAGGGAATAGGCAAAGTTGCATTCTTGAGAAAACCATGTCACTTTAACCTTCAACCACAGCAGGACAAAGGCCCAAGATGGACTGAATCGGTTGAAGATTTTCGACAATTTCATCAGAGCCGCAGGAGAAGACCAGTCACCAGTCATAAAGAACATTTTCACAAACTTGGCTGGAAAAGAAATTAAGAGCATCATCAAGACAATCCCAGTGGAAGAAAGGACCACCTATGATAAACTTGTAGCCGCTTTAAATAAGAAGCTGGTAAAACAGCCAACCATCAGGCCTCCCACGAGACCATAGAGGAGTTAATCACCCAACTTCACCAGAAACGAGTTCACTGCCAGTTCTAAGCGTTCTCAGATGACAAAGCGATCTCACTTGACGTCATTGAAGGTTGTGCATTGTCTACATTGCGGAAGCAGCTTTTGAAGAAACCCCTCACAATTGACGAGGTCATCGAAATGGCGAGAGTGCATGAGAGAGTCAAGATCCAGGCATTCATCATAGAAATGCCCTAGAAAAGGTTTAAGAAGGATGAATCAGTAGCGGCATTCACAAGCATTAAAGACCCAGGAAGAGGGACACATGACACCTCGACCCAGCTGAGTGGACTGACAAGGTAAGGGTACCCACAGACATGGACAGCTCCCTGTCCGCAGAGGCTTTGCTATCGATTTGGCTAGATCTTCCCACACTCAGGAACATGCACAGTGCTGAGCCAACACTGTACGAGATGTGGGAGAGGGAGACACTAGATCATCTGTCACATAAAGGGTGTGCTGTTGGAAAAGGCCACATTTCCTGAACTGTTTCAGAGTTTGGAGGAACTAAAAGGGAAGGTAATCCGGCTACACATCAATGAGAACATCAAGCTGGTCCCGCAGCACCAAAGAAGGGTAGGCTTCCACCTACAGGAAGTGGTGTCTCGAGAACTGCCACAGTTGCTGTCGAACAACATCATAGAAAAAGCAACCAGTCCCATGCCATCAATCTTTCCCCTAGTCATAGTACCAAAGAAAGGAAACAAAATTCAACTGTGTATAGAAATGAGGGTGGCCAACACTATCATAGAGAGAGAGAGAGACCCGGCCCAAAAATAGAAGACTTGATCGTACAGTGAACTGTGCAACAACATTTTCCAAATTGGACCTCAATCAGGGGTACCACCAACTAGAACTACATCCTGAATTCAGCGGAATCACCACATTCACCACCCACAAAGGCCTATTTCACTACGAACGCTTAAACTTTGGAATCTCCTCTGCCACAGAGATTTTTCAAGAGACTTTCAGACACCTACCACTCCAAGTGAAGTTGATATTCAACTACTCCAATGATATTATAATATACGGCACTTTCCAGGAGGAACATGACCAGTCCCTCATGGATGTATGCAACATCTTGAGAGAGGCAGGGCTCACATGATAAGTGCAACATAATCAAAGACAGGCTGCGGTTCTACAGGCACATATTCTCTAGCAAAGAAATGCAGCCTGACCCAAAGAAAGTGCACATCATCAGTGAGTTGCAGAAGCCAACCCAAGTGGGGGAGGTCAGGCCATTTCTAGGGATGGCCAGATACTGCTCTCGATACCTACTGAGATAAGCCATCACCACTAAACTACTGAGGAGACTATTGCAGAAGGCTGAGCCATTCTGCTGGTCACAAGAGTGCCAGAGAGCGTTCGACACCATTAAGGCTGAATTTGGGAGCGCAACGCACCTCGCCTATTTCAATCCAGCATGGCACACTGTAATTGTGGTCGACGCCAGCCAGGTGGCTCTAGGGGCCATTTTAGCACAATGTGAGATGCCAGAGGCGCTAGCAACCCTTGTGGCATATGCCAGCAGATCCCTATCCCAGACAGAGACTGCATAGTCACAAGCAGAGAAGGAGAGTTTGGCCACTGTGTGGGCTTGTGAATACTTTCACCATTCCATCATAGCGATGGACCACCAAGCCCTCCTGTCATTATTCAGAAACCTGAGGACTAAGGTGCCACCGAAGATCAAAAGATGTAGGGCATTCACCTCCAGGGGAATGACTATGTGATCGCACACAGACCTGGCAGGGACAGCAACCCTGCAGAATACATTTCAGGACACCCAACCACAAAGACACAATTACCGAGGGAATGAGATTTGGACTACCATAGCTATTTCACTGAACAGGCCATGCCGCCGGCCCCCACCAACGAGGACCTAGCACAAGCAAAATACGCTGATCTATCCATGAACTGGGCCAAAGGGATGACAATCTCCACCAGGTGGAGGGACTATAAGAGGCTGCTTCACCGACACAACGGGGCAAACAGACAGGAGCTGTAACGGCTGGCAAAAGAAAGCATGGAACTGGCCCTGTCAGAACAGGGAATATTGCTGAGAGGATGCCGCATTGTCATTCCATCTTCCTTGCGGAGGGGGCTGGTGATGCTCGCACATGAAGGACACCGAGGGGTAGAAGCAACCAAGAAACTGTTCTGACAGACAGCATGTTCCGATCATGGACATCATAGTGGAGGAGGTGGTCAAGAATTTTCCATGCTATTGTGCAGCCAGAAGTGACCCGCCACTCCCAATACAGCCAACACGGATTCCTGAGAAGGTGTGGCAAGGGGTTGCAATGGACTTTGATGGGCCACTAGAATCAGGAGACCACCTACTATTGATAGTAGAGAAATTCTCGAGATTACCAGTCTTTAAGAAGACATCATCCACGACATTCAACCGGGTGGTAGGAGTCATAGACAAGGTCTTCAGCGAGGGGGGAATTCCCATCACAGTAAAGATGGACAATGGGCTGCCATTCAACGGCCAGGACTTTTACAGATTGTGAAGCACCTGGGGTTTGCACACCAGAAGATAACTCTGCGGTGGCCCCAGGATAACGACAGGGCAGAGCAATTCATGTCATCCATAAAAAGGACCATTCAGAAAGCTACAACTGAGGGTATGCCAATGCAGTAGGCCCTGTGCCGCATGCTACGACACTATAGGCGCACACAGCATTCCATGATGGGAGTGTCCCCCAGTGACTTGATGACAGTGTACCAAGCCAGAACACGACTCTCCCAGGTAATAGAGAAACTTAGGTTTCAGTCAGAAGAGAGATACATCATGGAGGTGAGAGAGAGTTATGCAAGTGGAAAGGAAGTAACCAAAGTAAGGGCTGTCTGGCCCCAGAAGGCAAGGATAAAAAAATGCGAGGAGGGAGACGCGGAACTCATGAAACAACGAATACAAAGGAAGACTGATACGAAAGTTTGTCCCTCAAAGTTGTGGACATAAAGGCGACAATGGTCACAGACACGAACCCGCAGAGGGAAGTCACATTTCTCTAAACACTGTATACCTGATGGAGCACGTTTGTGGGCAACAACTGTGTTCAGGAACAAAGGATGCAGGAAAAGGAAGCGGGAGATGGCATGAATGAGCAACAAGAGCTGACAGAAAGTAGAGAAGTGCCAAACCAGGGCATCGCTCCCTGTGGGTCATGAAGAGACCCTGCTGTTTCATTGAAGAAATATGACATGGACGTAAGGAGATGCATGAGAGGGAGGGTGTTATGAGGGAAATGTGAGATGAGGAAGAGGCAGTTAGAATAAAGTAATTGTTTGAGTTACACAATCCTGTATGTCCTCCTCGTTATTATATGTGCAAACTAAAAGGTCACAATGCTGTCCTCCTGTATTCATTGTCCACTTGTATGGACAGGAGAGGAAAGATTAGCAGTTGGGAACTCACCTCTCTGGGTGTCTCAACAAATTCCCTCCCTCTGACCTGCAGTGAAAGGCAGGATGTCCAGAAAGTTTGGTGAGTCAAGGAGAGCCCCAGAAATCTATGAGGCAATGCCCCTACACTTCTCCAGCTCAATCTGCCACTCTTGCCACTCAGTGAATGATAGGAAGTCCAGGAAGGTGGGTGTGAAATGGAGAGCACTAGGAAGTTGAGCATCATCTCTGTTGTAACCCTCAGACAGCCTGACCCCCAGGTCATACTGTGAAGATCTCTCCTGCACTGGTGCTCCTTCTTCCACTCATTTTACACCCCCCATCCCTTTAACTGGGACCTTGAGTAAGGCATGTACAGCCAAAGATGTTCCATTTTCTAAAGCCAAAATGGTTGGTTTTGGCAGTGCATGCTTACGTATTGTGTTTACCCTAACAGCCCTGTAAATGTTACTGTGCATTTAAGTTACTATCAGCTTCAGGGATACTGGGCCTCAGTGTTGGGATCAGGCCTGCTGCTGGCCAACCAGGAAGGACCCCTACATTTTAATCACAGACTCTATGATGCCCACCTTTGTGGGGTGTAATCAAAGGCCCCCCAAACCAATGGAACTGAAGGGCCATGTGAAATAATCCTACCTGTCATTACCAATGGAAAAGCAGCCTTTTAATTCACAAAGGCAGAAGAAATTCAAAGGTCCCTTTCACATGAAAAAAAGGATTTTTAAACACAGATACCAAAATGGGTTTGCATGTCTGTTTGAAAGTTGAAGCAAGACATGAGGAAAATGATCCCCAACCAACAAAAAGATGTCAGGGAAAAACACGATGCAATTTATATTATGCTTCACATGCAAAATACTGGCATCAAGGGAAAAGAAAACTATGGGTCAGATGAAGATTTCATTTAGGCCTATGGCAGCCCCTTTTGACTTGTTGGCGGGCACACTTCACACATATCTCTCCCACTGCAAGCCTGTTATTTACATCTCCCCGGCTATTTACAACTGCAATAAAGTGTGTCTTGCTAAGGGTAGTCAAAAACCAAGTTTCCTTAAACAGCTGTCTCTAAGGGTCATTCCGAGCAGGCCAAATGCTCTCGGTGGTGCATGTCCAGAATGTGGGGGGGGAGATGTGAACACAGTGGCTATAATCAATGCTGAACACTGGAAAGAAAATAAATGAAGAAAATAGAAGCTTTTCAGATCAAAAGGCGGTCCCCTTCAGACAAGAAGACAGGATGCCAGATGTCTGCAGTGGGGGATCTCTGTGTAGCAAATGCATACCTCATTTGCCATCTGCACCCTAAACCTCAAACAGCAAAGAGACTAATAAAAACACTGGCCCAGAGAGACAAATGGCTTGGAGGAAGCAGAGCTCCTATTTGAATCAACCTAAAGATTTACTATTAAATTAAGAGGACTATTAGAACTTCAGCCTTTTCCTCAGCAACCACATGTCACACTGATTACAAGTATGTTTATTTTTTTATATAATTTCCAGGAGATTTTGATTATATAAAATTCATCCACCTGCCACTAAGGGAACTGCAATGGCCATCTAAAATGGGTTTCTGGCTGAACTGCACATTTCCCAAAGTGAAGAGTTGGTGAACTGGTGTAGGGTAAAATTAGGAATATGGGTAATAAATTACATGTTCCTGACTATTATGATTTTTGTACAAATGATGGAAAATTGCCAAATAGTCATGCAACATGGTGTGGATCCGGCTGTTTTATTAAATTCTCTCTGATTATCTGAATCGAGAAAATCAGGAAATTCATATATTATTACAGTTACTAGTAAATCCCAAACGTTTTGAAACAGAACTAGTTTGTACCAAAAACTTGACATGGAAACAAATGGGGATCACAAACAGAAGCTGCCATATGTCTGCTCCAGACTCCTAAGTGAATCCTTAAAGAGGGGATGGATTTGGGAGGAGAGAAAATGGCAACTGTCCAATCCTGTTTGCAAGAACTCTTGCAGGGTTCTCCCCAAGAATGTAAACTTGATGGTGTCATCGCTGCTATATTAAGTGGGTGCACTAAGAGGAAGATAGGGAGCTGCTGAAATGTACCATCTGAGAGCCACAAGGAAACACCAGAGAACAGCACTGAGTATTACATTTAGGTGAAACTGTCTATTGCTACGGAGGCCTAAAAAGCTGACTGGACTCTATGGTGAAGATCTGGGGACCCTCTTGGAGAGTGGAGTGACCGGACCCCTGCCTTGTCCTTCCAGAGGGTCCTGACATGCAGCTGGCTTTCCTGAACTTTAAACAGAGGTTTTCTATGTAAGTAGAATTGAGCCCTTTGCAACCAAAAGGTCGGGGGGCGGTGATTTGCTGGCCTTAAATCCTTTCCCTTTATAGCAGGCAGCGGGGGCAAAACTCTTGAGATCCTTAGCCTATTTAGCAATAAATATTGATTAAATTAATTCCCCTTGGCAGAATACCACAGGGTGATTTTTGTTCAAATTCGAAATGAACAAAGTTAATTCCCAGTGTCTGCTGAAAACTATAGGCTGTAATTTAATTGGGTAATCCTATAAATCCGGTTTCCCCAATGCAGGCCTTTAAGTGGAGGGGGTTCTGAAATACAAAATTCCCAAATTATCCCAATTTTTGCTATCCAGCTTCCTCAACAGAGGCCTTTAAGTGGAGGGTGGTCTGAAATCCAAAATGTATCAATCATCCCATATTTTCTGTCAGTCTTCCCCAACACAGACCAAAGTAGGGGGGGACTGAAAACCCCACTGCTAAATCACCCTGTGCTTATTTACTGCTAGGCTTTTTCACGGACAGGAAAATCAAAATTGCATAGCATTGAATCCATAACTGGTTTTGTTAATTGACCAGTGGACAGTATTCCTTGAATGGAAATTTGTATAAAGTAAATCATTGTGATTTGAATCTTCCCAACCAATTGGTCTGATTTATTGGTGTAACAAGAAGTTCATTTTGAGCTACAAAGAAGGTGGCGTGTGTAGTTTAATGTGATTTCTATTACCTATAATTCAAATAAAAATAAATATAGTTCCTATACACCGACCTGGTTCTTGGCTCGTTGGTAGCCCAGGGGGAGGTATCCAATGGGGATTATATGAGGCTGAGATAGCAGTGAAAAAAGAACGAACATTAAACTGCTTATTGAGTGACACCTAGATTGGGAAGGAACTCCCTCTGTTGAGGGTGGCCTCTCAATAAACCGTTAAACTTGTCTTTTCATTGCAGGAGGAAAAGATCTTTCATACATTAGAAATCTGTAAGAGGGAAGTAAAGTGTCTCCGAACCTCGAAGAGCATCACAGGGATCTGCTCAGATTCTCAAAAATGGTTGTTCGTAGGAATACCTCAAAGATGGAGATGTGTCAAGGCAACCAATTGCCAGTGCTCCAGCTACGCATGCATACTCTCTACATGGAGATTTGGGTTCCATATCAGCATCAACAATCTACTACTGTCCCATTTCCATCACCCCCTTTCTGGAGAAACTGCTTGAGAAGTTGGCCATGTCCCAACTTAACTCTCACACTGAACTTGTAGGCGGCCTTCACGACCATCAATCTGGATTCAGAGCATCCAGAGGCACAGAAACTACTCTCCTGAACACCTGTGAAGAACTGCTTGCATTCCTGGATTCCAACCCCCCTGCTGTCCTCCTCCTTCTTGATCTCTCCTCTGCATTTGACATGGTCAGCCACTCCATCCTCATACCAAGGCTCCATGATACCCTTGGTATCTCAGAGCGGGCACTGGACTGGCTGACCTCCTTCCTACTGGACGGCTCATCCCAAGTCATCCTGAGCACCTTCTCATCACCTACTTCCTTCTCCAACAGTGGTGTCCCCCAGGGCTCTATTCTCTCAACTTGGCTCTTTAACAGCCACCTTACTCTGATGGCACACCTCATCTCCTCCTTCTCCCCCAACTTCCAGTGCTATGCTGATGACACACAACTCTTCTTCAAACTTCATTCGGACATCCTTGAACCTTCCATAATCCCTTACTGTCTCTCTGCCATCCATGCCTGGTGCACTTTAAAGGATCTCTGCCTCAATACCAGCAAAGCAGAGATCCTTCCTATTCGGACCCTTGCAGCCGACTTCTTCCCGTCACTCTGGCCTTATTCCATGGGCTCTCCCCCGGCTCCCTCTTCTGAAGCCAGAAACTTCAGAGTCATCTTCGACTCCTCTCCCTCCTTCCTCCCTAACACTCAGGACATTGCCAAGAAGTCTCACTTTCAGCTCTTCCTTCTCAAAATAATTCTACATTTTCTCACCTCCCCAGAGACTCAATGTTACCAGGGCTCTGGTTCTCTCTAGGCTTGACTATTGCAATAGCCTCTTCCTGGACCTAGCTTTGTCCACTATGCTGCCCCTCCAGCAAATCCAGAAAAGGGCATCAAGACTTATCCTTGACCTCAAGCCCAGGGACTGCATCTCTCATGCCGTACAAAGTCTTCAGTGGCTCCCGGTTGCTGCACGGATTAAATGCAAATCCCTCTGCTTCATCCAAAAGGCTGTCTGTGGCCGGGGACCACACTATCTGCAACTCTCTTACTGAATATTCCCCCTCTAAACCTCTGCTCTCCTCCGGCACAAATTCCCTGCGTGTAAAGTGGTTTGCTAAACAGAGGGCAGGTGGTCGATTGCTTTCCTCAGCTGGCTCCCTTCTTTAGAACAGCCTCCCGCTCCCTCTAAATTTTGAGCAGGACTTTCTTAAATTCCAGAAGCGTCTCAAGACCTTCCTCTTTACCTCTTCCTTCCTTCCCTCCCTCTCTCCCCTGCTAATAATACAGTCGCTTGATTGGTGTGCAGGGCCCTTATGCATCCTCGGGGCTCTGACCTCCCACACTGTATCATCCCAGCTGCTGTCTATCCTCAGCACTTTCCTCGGCTCACTCTCCACCCTTGGAGCATTGTACTTACCTTATATTGCACTGCACCTGCTGCTCACCCATGAGCACCACAGCACCTACCCCATTCCCTCTCTCATCTGCACTTCAACGCTCTGAACACTCACAAGGCATGGCAGGTTTGTTTTCCCCTCCCTATTATATTCTTATATGTATTATTGTTATATATTATAATTGTAACGGTCTATCATCCCCCGTCCCCTCCCTGTTGCCCTGTGGGAGCTCTGAAACAGTATTTGCTTCCTGTATAAGCACCTAACAAGCAAACAATACTTTGTTGGTAAAAGCACGGTGAGTGTGCTCCATTTTTCTCTCTGATTTGTACACTGTACTGGACCCCAGGCCCTTGAAACCCCCTTCACATAGTGCCTCTCCCTCCCCGCACCCTCTTCCTGGTTCGCTTCCCTCCCGCCTCCCGACCCGCCCACCGCTGCCCTGATTGGCCTACCTAGTCCCTGGTTGTTGGGTCTAATGATCTGAGCGCGCTGCACCGTCTCCACTTTGTCGGTGAAAGCACGGTGAGTGTGCCCCATTTTGCGCTCTGATTTGTACACTGTATCTGCCCCCAGGCCCATGAAAACCCCCTCACGTAGTCCCTCTCCCTCCCTGCACCCTCTTCCTGGTTCGCTTCCCTCCCGCCTCCCGACCCGCCCACCGCTGCCCTGATTGGCCTACCTAGTCCCTGGTTGTTGGGTCTAATGATCTGAGCGCGCTGCACCGTCTCCACTTTGTCGGTGAAAGCACGGTGAGTGTGCCCCATTTTGCGCTCTGATTTGTACACTGTATCTGCCCCCAGGCCCTTGAAAAACCCTTCATGTAGTCCCTCTCCCGCCCCGCACCCTCTCCTTGGTTTGCTTCCCTCCTGCCTCCCGACCTGCCCACCCCTGCCCTGATTGGTCCTGAGGTCCCTGCCACCCAAGCCATAACTATCCTTTCCCAGGGCAGCCCTTTGCCCGTGCAGCCCTGTGCCTAAGGGCCCTATAGCCAAGGGCGTCTCCAACAGAGGCGGCTCCAGAAAGTGTCTGCAGGTGTCCGCAGGGGAAGCCAGTGGCCAGCCATCAACCAGCAACGACCAAGGACCTGTAAGGTAAGAGTGGCCTAGGCGGGGAATAAAGTAATCTCCATCCTGAAAGCCTAGCCCACTCATCAAATCTATCCTAAAACACCTTAGTAATAAATAACATCTCTTCAGCCTTCCTTAACGTCACACTATGAAGCATAATGATGTCTATTATAGCACCCTGAACGGTCAGGCATAGGACTTCCCCAAGTTGGAATTATACTCTTTCATCTTTTAGTCATAGGCCTCTCTCCCACTATACAGGAATCTCAAATCTCGCTGTGTTTAGAATTGTAATCTTTCACCTGTGTTTAGAATTGTACTCCTTCACTTGTTAGTCATAGGCCTCTCTCCCACTATACAGGAATCTCAAATATCGCTGTGTTTAGAATTGTAATCTTTCACCAGTTTTTAGAATTGTACTGTTTCTCCTGCTAGTCATAGGCCTCTCTCCCACTATACAGGAATCTCAAATCTCGCTGTGTTTAGAATTGTACTCTCTCACATGTTAGTCATAGGCCTCTCTCCCACTATACAGGAATCCCAAATCTCGCTGTGTTTAGAATTGTAATCTTTCACCAATTTTTAGAATTGTACTCTTTCACATGTTAGGCATAGGCCTCTCTCCCACTATACAGGAATCTAAAATCCCGCTGTGTTTAGAATTGTACTCCATCACCTGTTAGTCATAGGCCTCTCTCCCACTATACAGGAATCTCAAATCTCGCTGTGTTTAGAATTGTAATCGTTCACCTGTGTTTACAATTGTACTCCTTCACTTGTTAGTCATAGGCCTCTCTCCCACTATACAGGAATCTCAAATATCGCTGTGTTTAGAATTGCAATCTTTCACCTGTGTTTAGAATTGTACTCTTTCAAATGTTAGGCATAGGCCTCTCTCCCACTATACAGGAATCTAAAATCTCGCTGTGTTTAGAATTGTACTCCATCACTTGTCAGTCATAGGCCTCTCTCCCACTATACAGGAATCCCAAATCTCGCTGTGTTTAGAATTGTAATTGTTCACCTGTGTTTAGAATTGTACTCCTTCACCTGCTAGTCGAAAGCTTCTCTCCCAGTATAGAGGAATCTCAAATCGCGCTGTGTTTAGAATTGTAATCTTTCACTTGTGTTTAGAATTGTACTGTTTCTCCTGCTAGTCATAGGCCTCTCTCCCACTACACAGGAATCTCAAATCTTGCTGTGCTTAGAATTGTAATCTTTCACCTGTGTTTAGAATTTTACTCTTTCACCTGTTAGGCATAGGCCTCTCTCCCACTATACAGGAATCTCAAATCTCACTGTGTTTAGAATTGTACTCCGTCACCTGTTAGGCATAGGCCTCTTTCCCACTATACATAAATTTCAAATCTAGCTGTGTTTAGAATTGTACTCTCTCACCTGTTAGTCATAGGCCTCTCTCCCACTATACAGGAATCCCAAATGTAGCTGTGTTTAGAATTGTACTCTCTCACCTGTTAGTCATAGGTCTCCCTCCCACTATACAGGAATCTCAAATCTAGCTGTGTTTAGAATTGTAATCTTTCACCTGTTGGGCATAGGTCTCTCTTCCACTATACAGCAATCTCAAATCTAGCTGTGTGTAGAATTGTACTCCTTCACCTGTGGGACGGGGGCCTTTCTCCCACTGTGCAGGACTCTCAAGACTGGCAGTGTTTAGATTTGTACTCTGTCACCTGGGTTTAGAATTCTAAAGCGTCACCTTTGTCTAGGATTGTAATCCTTCCACCGATTGGCTGTTGCCCTTCCTCCCACCGTGCGGGGCTCTCAAATCTACCTGTTAGCATTGAATCATTACTTTACTTGTGTAGTAACTAGATACTCACCCAACCCCACATAGTCTGCTCACTGCAGTGAACCCCGTCTGGGGAGACTCGTATTAAGGGCAGCCAACGTTAACCCAACGATACAATACAAACTAACTTCACCTACCTTACTCAAAACACAGACTAAACAATTTGGTATTACCAGCAGCTGACCGCCAACAGACAGTACCCAAACCTAGAGTGGAAAACTCCCCGCACCCAGTACTATACCACAAGACAGCCAGACCAGAGCAAAACAAGCAAATAAAGACCAAAACAACCCTCAAACCCAAAATGCCACGCAAACGACCTGTACCGAGTGGAAGAAAAAAGAGCAGAAAGAACAAACACACCAGAACAGCAACAAAGACGCACAACTGCAGAAAACCCCCGACTCACTGGAACAACATTAGAAACAACGTTGAGAGAAGAGAAAAATACCTGTACTTAACTCCATACCTCGCAAACAACCAGTCACCAGAACAAACCAACCCAACGTGAGAATCAGCAACAGCACACAACCAAACACAACCGCACAGAAGATCAGACAACTCTAGAAATAAAGACAATCGACGCAATAACACCCTATATCACCAAATCAAGAGTAACTTCCACTCAACACTCACAATTTGTGGAAGAATAACTGGAGGAAAACAAAAACCTAAGATGGAACCTAGAAGAACTCTATGACGACACAGACGCACCTGTACCAACACCGCAACTAGAGATCGACCCTTAAGGAAGCCCCAACACTGATCAGAAGACGACCCCAACAATAAAGCCAAACCAAACCACATCTCTAAACTCCACTGCAATCTACTAAATGCAAGATCCATGTCAAAACATTCAACAGAGATCTTTGACTTCCTCGATGATAACGGCATTGACATCCTATTCATCAAAGAAACATGGCTGGACGACAACTACAAAATCACACTCCAAAGCTGCCTCCCAGCCAAATTCAAATGCCTCCAAATAAACCGGAAACATAAAAAAGGAGGAGGTCTTGCGAGAGCATTCAAAGAACACCAAGAAATAAAACCAGATGACCCTCTCAAAATCATCAACTGCGAAACCATGGTCATACACCTATCAGCGAACCCAAAAACCAACGTCACATTCATCCTGTTGTACAGACCGCCGTCATATGATGCAACCTTCGTTGAAAACTTCATAGAAGCCATCAACAACATAGCCATCAAGCACAAACATCTAATTATCCTGGGGGATTTCAACATCTGGTTTGAAGCAAATCACGCCAACTCCCAAAATTCACAGACCGGACAATTTACAACCATGAAGCTACGACAGCTGGTCAAAGGAGCAACACACTCGGCAGGACACACCCTTGATGCAATCTTCACCCAGGACAGACGTATCACCATGACACCATCGATACAAATACTGTGGAGTGACCATCTCATCATCCCTTTCATCATCAGACTACCAGCTCCACTTTGCATCCAGGCCCCCAAATTCAAAACTACCACAAAAAATAATTGGAAAACCGTCAAAGCAAGCAACCTGTTTTAACAACTGGAGACAACCAAACCCTCAATTACACATCGAGAACTGGCTGACCTAGACAGGAAAGCGAAGCTGCTACACAAATGGATCGCTGATACAATCGAAAGGATCGCCCCAGAAAAACCATTCACCCCATCAAAAAAAAGAGCAATGGCAAAATGGTTCACCCCACTACTAAGAACCATGAAAAAGGACAAAAAGAAAATGGAGCTGGAATGGGGGAAAGGATACAACCCAGAAAAAAAACTGTTCCAGAAACAAATCCGAGCATGCAAGAAGGAAATACAAAAGGCGAAGAGAAGGCATTATGACGACAGAATCACCAATGCAACAAACTCACAAAAAAGAAATGTTCAACATCATTAAAGAAATGAGAAACCCACCAGGCTGCGACAACACCCCAAACCCGTCAGAGAAACTTTGCAACAACCTGGCAGACCACTTCAAGAACAAAATCAACGACATCCGACAAATCATACAAAACAGACCAATCAACCATAACATCCAACCAACCAAACCTAACACAGAACCACACCACAAACTCCAAAACTTTCCCCAAATATCAGCAGAGGCTTTCATCTTGCTGGTGAAACACAGCAAGAAATCAGGTTCACTCATGGATCCGTGCCTGCCTGACATCTACAAATCAATCCTCGCCCAATGAACACCATCAGAATATTACAGAAACCTCCTAAATCTCTCACTAGCAACAGCAACCATGTCAAAAACATTCAAATCAGCATATATCAAACCACTCTTAAAAAACACGAGTGACGACGTAGAAGACCTCTCCAACTACAGGCCGATCTCAAACATTCCCTACCCAGCAAAACTCCTGGAAACCTACGTATACAAATGAATCCAATAACACATAGAAAAACACCACCGGTTGGACCAAGCATAAGTCGGCTTCAGACCCGCATGAGGAACAGAAACAGTACTACTATCCACGACCTAAAAACAAACGCAGACTCCAACACAACCTTATTGTACCACGATGGATGTCAATCCACAGGAGCAGCAGAATGGACATTCCTTAACGTGAGTATCTCTGATATCCTATTGCCTGCTCAGATTTGGCCCCAATCAGATGTTGTTACGCAAGAGTATTAAAATCCTAAACCTTCAACAGGGAAAGTGGAATGGGAATCAGAAGAGCTATTCCTCAACCTGTGTTCAGGAATGGACATAGTTCGGCATTATCATCGGAAGTGGAGAGCAGCACGACTATCCGACTGTTTGTATAGTCGGATAAACTGTTCGTATGAGCGTTGGTAAGATACAGGATACCCCACTCCATGAGCTTCCAAATCGATGTCACTCAGCATGAGCAGCAGAATGGACTTCCCTCATCTTTAGGCTCAGAGCAGATGTTGCTGAGCCTCAGTGTCAGAATCCTCATCCCGCAAAAGTGGAAGCAGAATTGGAATGGGCGTTCCTCCAACTGAGTACAGCAATGGACAGCACTCAGCAGAGTCACCGGAACTTGAGAGCAGCACAACTATCAGATTGTAAAATTATGAGCATTACTACGGTACTGGATAGCCTCTCGAGGGGAGCTTCCAATTGGATGTCATCCAGCATGAGGACCAGCACAGACTGGACATCGCTCAATGTACCATGATGGAGGTCCATTCACAGAAGCAACAGAATGGACATTCCTTAACGTGAGCATCTCCGATATCCTATTTTCTTCTCAGACTTGGCACCATCTCTGTGTATATCCCAGAAGGCTTAAAACCAGTTCTCTGCGCACTAAACTGTGCAATCCGTAGCTGCTGGGGTTGGCAGAGGGTTGTTGAATGTAGGTGTGTTTGGGCACACGTTCCCAAGGAGCTGAGTCATTTATCTCCACCTACCAATCCATCTTGTTCTCAGATGTGTCCCTCAAGGCAGGGCTCGAGCACACCTGGCTACTACTCCCAGGAAGCACATCCTTGCTGTTTGCCAAGCTGGGCAGGATTGCAAAAGCTTGCGTGGGTACTCTGTACCAGGCAGTGTGCTCACCAATGGGTACTTGGAAGTCCAGAGGAAACACTCTCTGTGTGAGAGCTTGGGAAGTACTGTATCTCCTGTTATCTGACTGGAGATTACCAATTGGGGGAAGGTAACATTCGCGTAGATTACTCATCTAGGAGTACTTGCCAAAGGCAGCAATGTCCGATCACCGCAAACTCTCTGAAATCTCGCTTCATCCGTAGCCCGGATGCAGAATTTTCCTGACCCACTCTGGCCCTGCCTGTCCCTCCCTGATAAGTGCCCCTTACTTGTAATTCACTCCCTCTCTCTGCACCCTTCTAGCTGTACCCGCACTACTCTCTCCTACTTGAATCCATGTTATTGCAACCCCCCACCTCCCATGTTCTTCAGCGCTCTATTGCTTTTCAGCTAGGTTTGCACCTGCACGTCCTACATGAATACATTCATACATGCTCTAGATTTAAGTGCGAGATGAAATCCCACCTCTCATTTTGCCAGCATGTGATTTAGGGGTGAATTATTTTTCTTTCCTCCTGACTCACCCTTAGAACTGGGGCCCGAGAATGGCGGGAATCACACCCCTGGAAAAGGCGAAGCCCTGACTGCACAACATCCGAGTTCCCTGGAACTGTTTGCAACTTGTGGCTTGTCTGCAATTGACTAAATGCAGCAATAACATTTTTGTTCGAGCAATTGAAGGTGTGAGAGCCCCAGGGTTTCCTTTAAATCCCTTGGATTCAAGATACAACGTATGCCACATTTTCCCTAGGGAATATAAAACTCTGCAGGCTTGTACTCGTGACAACCTTATAATTATCGGTTCCTGAGAGTAACACCCTTAGCTACTCTGGGAGCTGTTTCTACTCGAAACTCTTAATAAATTAAATTCCAACATTACAGGCATTAAAGTGTCCTGTCCCACATGGCAAGGGTATGTGCATGTATATTTTGGTATGAATCCAGGCCTGTTGAAACCCCATAAATAATCATTAGTTGAAATTCCCACTTTTCCAGAAACCTTACTCCTTGCAAGGCTGCTGGGGGCATTAACTATTTTAGACGGGCTTCCTCGACTTAAGTACCCCCTCAGTCAGGTCGACGCACAACGCTGCTCCTCCCAGCCCTCACACCCCTTCCCTGTGGACTGTGGGTGAATGGGAGAATTTGAGAAAAGCTGTACAGTCTGAGTGTCTGCGAGTGGCCCTGGAGACTCTTTTTTTGTGTGCATGGGGAAGCCTGAGTGGGGATCACAAAGGATTTAAAAAAGGAGAGTAGTGCTAGTAACGAGAGAGGGGCAGAGGCTTGTGGGGGCTAACACCCTCCCGAACTGAGGACGTTGCATGCATGAGGCAGCCCTCTGCAATTTTGCTGGGCTTGGGGTGCAGATGTGAAAGGAGCGCTGCAGCAAGAGCCTGTCAAATCTCTCATCTCTGAGAGCAAAGAGTGTTTAAACAAGCATTCATCGAATATTGTGTGTGGCGTGGTTGTGTGTGTTTTGTCACCATTGCGTGAATGCACCTACTGCAACGATCTATAAGCTACAGGTCAGGCATCTGACATGGACGTCACTTCACTAAAATGCCAGGGGTAGCGGAAGTGACATCACACGACCCTTGACCTCTGATAACATCACAGAAAATGATGTAATTTGACCCCACCCAGAAGTGACATCAGGGAAGCGATGGAACACAACCTTTCACCCCTTGACAAAACAGGATGTGGCATCACATAGCATTGTTCCTAAGTACACTGCGAAAAATATGGTCACAATGTCACTAAAATGTGATATATATTTCATACAAGGATGGATCACCATGTGTATTGTTAATATTAGTGTGTATATGGCCAAATTAACAATTTATTGTGAATGGAAGCAGACGCCCAAGGCCAAATGTCATGTAGCATTTACCCTTAAGCGCTCTATATAGAACAAATATACATACAATATCACCGAAGATGTGTTGGTACTCCTTTATCGAGCTCAGAAGGATGAAAGGCTGAGTTGAGGTGTTTAAGAACAGACTTATCAGTGACTCACCCCCTGAAGTGCGCCTGAAACAAACCTTTACTGAGTCTCGCAATTATTGTATAGAATTCCAGAAAGACAATTATTTGTCACTCCTATTCTTTCTTATTTAGGGTCACTGCTCAAAGTGCTACACTTGTGGAACCCCCTGTTTTTTTAAGAGGCCTGAACATGAAAGCCAGCCAGTCCAGAAACCAAGAGCCACATGGTGCTGGCCACAGCCCAGGAGCTTACATTGAGGTACAACCAATGTGTTTACAATGTTATGTATTTAGGGGTAGCAAGGGAGACCACAGGGGTAGAAAGGGAGACCTCAGGGGTCGCAGGTGATCCCCAAATGACGTCAATGACATCCAGTTCCTGGTGACATAGTGATAAGTATTTGCTTGCTGTGTCAAGAGCTGAAACCAATGTGGATCCCCTTGAGAAGGTGCCCTGGTAGTTTTCCCAGCACATGCAGCTCATCAGCACTGACCCATATGCATTCATCACTTTTGTTCTTCAATTTTTCTCACATCAGTTGGAAGCTGGGAGACAGCTTATGTATTCAGCCGGTAAGATAGCTCAGTGGGTTGAGCATTGCCGGCAAGGTCAGCTCAGCCTTTGGGTAATAATAATGTTTGTAAACATGTTTTATTTGAAGTATTTTCGATAAAAGCGCTATATGAATAAAATAAATTATTATTATTATGCCCATGATTACTGAGGGTACAGTGCACTAAGGAAAGGCACAATTGGTAAGGAGCATGTAGGCACTTGGAGGGGCATTGGGTATTGAGTGATCACTCGTGGCCCTATTTGCGAACACATTCTTAAAACTGACCTCCAGCACCCACAACATTTTTTGGCTTGTTCCTCCTTGTAGAGGGAAATCACTACTTAATTTTAAAAACAATTTGGCCACGGTTTTATTAAAAAGTGACAAATTATTCATTTGAAACATAGATCACTAAAACCCACTGCACAACTTCAAAGGTTTAAGACCTGTGGAGAGGGTACTTTTGGTCCGATTCTCCATATCCCGATGGCGAGAACCATGTCCAACCAACAATATGGTGTGGGTTCTGCTTCCCCCGTACACCTATGTTGGGAGTGACAGCCCACACACCCCCAATGGAGAGATGGGCTGGCGCCCCGCGCCCACCGCCCCGCTGAATTTCCTTGCAATTGTGGGTTAAGTGCCCCTGTCTGGTGCTGTGGCACCCATCAGGCTGGAATCCCAGACCATCAATTAGAACCAAGGGAGTGGACTCATGGCTCCCTCTGCTCCTGTACTTAGCCAAACAGAGTAACTCCATTGGGAACTTTTCCCATAGGGACTGCAACAAACCGGTTCATCTTCTTTTAGCCTTGGTTTCCTCCTTCATAAGTACAACCATACTCTTCTTTACCCCTCCCACATATCCACCCCTTATAGTATTTGACCATGGCATGAAAAGATTAGGGATATTCAGGGCATCCAGAGCAAGCATGTGCAGGGGACCAGGTAGAAAAGAGGCTGATACAGTGCACCATTTACTTGTAAATGCACTCAGGGCACATGCTCACTATCCCACAATGCCCTGCAGCTTTTCCCACTTCCATTTCTAGCAGGGATGAACTCCTCATGATGCTCAGTCCCACCAAAAGCACATGGTATCCTGAGCTGGCACAAGCCCCCCTGGACTAAGGGCACTGCCCCCTTGACAGGGTGTCCCGGCTGTCATTTACCCTGCCAAAGGAAAATACTGTAGACAGCAACTGACCTGCTCAACCTCTGAGCAACTAGGGTATTAAATTGCAATTTTGACCTCACATAGTCTTTCCAATGACGCTGAGAGCTTCTATAATATGAATATGAGTGTTCACTGTAGAATGAATAGAGAGTGCCGGTTCACAAGAGAGAATGTTGACATATTGTTGCGTGATAGGGCTCCCTTCCCTGCTGTGTACTGGGCAGTCTGAAGACATCATGGTAGATCTAATTCAGAAATCTAGTTGATTAGTCTACTTTATTAGATGTTGCTATCACCATTTCCAAAGTAGGCCTCTTGAGATCCCCTTCCCGTATTGGGACAGCAGTACTAGTCAGTTGTCATTCCACCAGTTGCCTGCCTGTCTTCCCTGAGATTGTCTCCAAAGGGATCTGGTGACACCTGCCTTCCTGAATGTCTGTTTGCCTCAAAAATGCTACTCCCTATGGCAGAGACGTAGTCATGAATTGGTAGTGTGTCTGTGAGGAATTCCATCATCCGCATGTCAGGTGTGCCATCACTTGTGCTTTTTTTTTGAACATTTTAATTAAATGGAAGTATAGTAGAGTGACCTCAAGAAAATGTATGTGGCTAATCAACACACATTTTCCTATTCTCACTCCACAATAAATCATAGACCCGTGATGCCAGGATGGACAATGACTACATGCACATCTCTCTGAAGTCATATTTAGTTGGAATTTGATAGCCAAGGAGTGCACATTGTCATCCTCGGGAAGGGAGAGGATCAACCTTCCCCCTGCCATGGTCAGCCTGATTAACTGACAAAGACTGTATGGAACTGCCCTGCTCTTTTGTTAGGCCCTGCAGCTGGTGGCAACGATTATCATACCAACAGGGGGGTTCTTCAAACAGGCCGGCACAGGGCCTGGCTGCAGAGGATAATAAAGGAGACAGGAAGCCCAACAACCTTTTATATGTAACTGTGTCAACCTGAAGCCAGCTTCCGCTTCAGTATTGATGGCAGTGAGCTATCATGTCTGGGTCTGTTGTTACAGTAGGCCACCCTGCTACAGGGACCCCATTCATAAGTTGCGAGAATGTGGTTTGCAGGGGCAAGAGAGTCTGGTCTCTCAGCAGCTTCAAGGGAGACCTGCTGCTTTAACACGAACCACACAGGGAGGACTACTAAACAGAGAGACTCTTTGAACACACATGACAGGATGATGGGTGGGACTTAGTAGCACAAGCAAAGGAGCTATGTCATTTCATCAACATCCGTTTTAACAATGGGTGTTTTTCTGTGGAATGTATGCCAAAACAAGTTTCAAAATTGTTTACAATTATTTTTGGGGGGTTCCCGCCCCCTCTGTCATCTACCTATTTTTTTATTCCCTACCCCACCAACCCTTTATATGCCCTTTCCCACCCCCCAAAAAAATTTTGAAATGTTTTTTCCCAAAATATTCCACTGAAAAACACCTGTTGTAAAAATGGGTGTCGAGGAAAGGATGTTGTACCCAAGGGAGTGAGCCCAGAGCTCTTTCGACTGAGAGAAGGGCTCCACCATATTATTTTTGGGGTCCAACTTTGTCCATGTTTTCATTCCTTTTCCTTTCCTGCTGCAAAGCACACTGGTTATGACCTCACCCATATAGAAGATTGTTGGCAGGCACCCCAGGATTGGTTTACTAAGGTAGTCTTACCCTACACCAATCAATGTGGCCCACTTGGCTTTAAAAGAGGGCTGAGCCCCTCGCTTGGCAGATCATCTGAAGATTTCACAAGACGTAAGAAAGAAGAACTGAACCTTGGACCCTGTCTGAAGGTACAGTCTGCTCTACATCTTCTGCCAGTGAAGGAAGGCCAGGATATACAAAGAGGGAAGCTAAACTTCTCCCAGGGAACAAAGGGAGAAACAGAACTCAGAGGACCATCCAGCCGCTCCAGAACCTATACACAGCCAGCTCACAGCGTGCCCTGCTAGGCTCTGCAGCAAGCCTCCTGAATAGGAAGTGCTCAAAGGTCTCTGAACCTACAAACCAGAACATGTCAGCTGCCTGCAACACACTCCACAGCTATGGGCCCTCCACCATAAAGGACGACATGAGCCCATTGAAGAAGTTGGGAGAAGTGCCCTGATGAGCATCTGCTGCCGTCCGCCTTAAAGGGCATTTTAAAGCTAGTTGAGTTCCTCGATCCACAACCAACTGCAACGCTGATCATTGTTAAGCCACAGTGACTTTAAGACATCTAAGATATCTCGACCAGTACTTCAGAATCACAGATCAACACTGAGATGATTCCTGACCCTAAAACACTGTGTAGGTCAGCCTGTAATTATTTGTCTAGCTTTGCTCACCGAACCGTCTGGTCACCTGTTACCCGCAACTGACTCCCATCTTGAACTCTCTGACAGAAGCCTCAAAGGGACCTGAAGCTGACTTGAAGCTGTCGACCATCAATAACACCCACAGCAAAAGGTCCATTGCTTATCTGTCCCCCTGGTCCTTCCTAGGACCCCCTACAGAAATTTCAATACCCCTTTCCACCTTTTAAATAAAACCAAGAAATCTTAATAAACTGTTGTGGTTTTTAACCATAACGACTACCCTCCTGTCAGTATTTTGAAGGCATCATGAAGCAAGACACAGACAACAGATTCAAAGTTCAAACAGAAATTATTTATTAACTCTAATGTGAGGATAGTAGAAGGCCTAACTTTCTCTATGCTAAAGTGGGATTTACTTAAATGTGTGTCTGTGTTCAAGACATATCCTTGCCCTCATAACTAAAGTTTAACCAAGTGTAGGGATGTCCATAATAAAAGACATGTTGATTAACACAAAGTTCTGAGCTCGTTCCAACTCTTTGCTTCCTTTTCAGCCCCCTTCCCCAAGTTCAAGAAAGTTCCACAAAAGTCTCAAGATTACCTGTCTCAAGTTCAAAGCAGTACAGTTCCACACAGTCCTCTGGGTTCCATCCACCAAGTTCAAGGCAACACAGATCACAATAAAGGGGTCTTGAGAATCCGTCCTCAAGACACCATCTGCAGTTCATCAAGTCCCAGGATTCCCTTCCCCAAGACTTCAATTTAGCAACTTGTACTTGTCTCCAGTTTTCAAAGTTCAACACAACTGCATGTCAACTTGACCCTCATCCTGGATTGCATCAACAGTTCATTTAAAGTGTTCCTTCTTGGTGTGTTTCACAGTGTCTTTAGTTTTAACAATGTAGGGCTCCATGGTCTAGGCACAGTTGTCAGACCACACAGTCCACCCTTCACAGGTCGCACAATCAGAAATCCTAGGCTCTTCAGCCCACAAAGGTTCTTCTGCATTTGCCCTGTGCCCCAATTCACAATAACGCAGCTTCTCTTTGTCAGCCTCTTGGCTTTATGTGTAGCTTCACACTCTAATCGATTTTCCTGTACAGCCTCTTGGCCTTGTCATCAGGTGTTGCACTTCTTATGCCAATCTTTGTCCTTACCACCCTGTCTCAATTCATAATGTTGACTTTGTGGTGGTCTTATTAATTTCCCACCTTTCTGTCGCACTATTCTACACTTTTTCATATGTTGTTTTCATGTTTTCAAATGAGCATTTTCCCTTTTGGCTTTCATCACCCAACAGCTTTTCTCACAAAGTTTCACTCAACTCGGTATTCAATGTGTTTGATTTAGCTTTGTTACAAGTTTTCATTCAGTTTGGTATTCAATATGCTTAAGTTAACTTTGCTTCAAGTTTTCATTCAGTTACGTATTCAATATGCTTAATGTAACTTTGCTTCAAGTTTCATTTAGTTCTGTATTCACTTGTGCTTCATGCAGCACTTTGTTACTCAGGAGTAGACCCTAGGAGCGCCTCGGATTTTAATACCTTTCCCCTGCACTTACCGGTCCTCAGCATTCCTCTCCAGCTGCTCCCCTGCTTCCTCTCTGTTTTCCAGGCAGGCAGGCTGGTCTATGCGAGCCCCATTCGCACTGCGGGTGCTTCCCAGCGCACACCGGCAGCCCCGCTCCGCTTCTCCGGAAACAGACGGCGTCCTTTCTTCTTTCTTCCTTTTCCCACAGCTTCAGCTGCTTTGTGATGATCATGGAGCTCGGTCTGGGCTCCACAGGTCTTCTGGGACATTGCCTGGCATCCTGGATTACTCTCAGTTCCCACCATGGCTGCCTCCTCACGAAGAGGGTCCCCTGCTGGTCTCTCCCACACAGGCCTCCCTGTTGCTCTCTTTGTTGCACTTTCGGTCTCCTTTTATACACCCTCAACCATTTGACAGGTTGCAGGTGTAAGCTCCCAATTGGACTTGCCTGACCATAGTTAAAGGGACATGCCTGATCTTCACAGTACTTTGCAGGCATCTTCTTTGTCCCAGTACTAGAGTGGTGAAAGGAGCTATTGGTGTTCACTACTCCTAGTCACCTCTTGCTCATCTCAGTATTATAGTGGTGAACTGAGTTACTAGTGAACCCATAGACCTAGAGTCCTTTAAGGTGAGGTAGCAATACTTAGAGGTGGATGCAGAAGTTACTCAAACATCAATAATCTAAATGACTCAGGAAGTTGGCAAAACTGCGTTCTGTTTTATTATCAATTATCTAAAACAGGGAGTACAATGGCATCATCCGACGTCGCACAGCACGATCTCAACACATTTAAGAAAAAACAGTACTTTTATAACAAAAACTCATAATTTCAGACGTCATACTAAGTGGCAAACTACAAAAACGAGTAACGGTGGTTGGCTTTCAGGTAACATCTAAGTATACATTCTATATAGCCAGAGGTTATGATTGGGTATCTTAAGTCAGGTGGAAAACTAAGCCCATCCCAAATAAATGGTCATCATCATCATCGTCACTAAACACACGATTAATTGGTTACACAAACTATAGGGCTCTTTATTACGTGGCCCTCTATGATTGGTTTGACACTCTTATACCCTTCTGGAATATTCCACATGCTAGCAGCATGCAGGCTACCATTCCAGGTGCATAGAGGTTTGGCCTGGTCTTGCCTCCCCACCAATTAGCCCAACATCACTCCTACAGTCTGCCAGTCAATTAAGGCTTTGAACTTGGCCTTGCAGAAGCTGCTTGCCCCTAAGAAATAAAGGGAGTGTGGCATTGTTCTGTCTTCTGGTTTCATTGTAACCTGAGCCAAGCTATTTTGATCTCACCCATGTGGCATGAGACCACACTTTTGAGCCTTTTGCAGCATTCAATTCTATTATATGATGAACTCTTGATGCCTTCAGTGTTTTTTTTCATTCTGCTTCAAACAGGAGTTTGTTCTTTTCTCACGTTCATTGTAGCCTTTTTTACAGGTGCCCAACTCACTGTGGCCTCGCCTTCATGGTGCTGGGCCAGCCAAGCCTTTCTCGAAATTCGCCTTGTGCTCAGTAATATCCAACTGCGCCACACTGAAATCCCTTCCAACCATGGGCTTTTCAAGTCTTGCTAAAGTGCATCATGGAATATCCAGGTTCTGTACATTCCTATATGTATACATTGGCGCATGGCGGCAAAACTAATTCACTACGTAGCCAGCCTTATCATTACTTTTCCCTACTTGCGTTACTGTATCTGTACAAATATAAACTGATTTGCATATTCTTCAGCGTTTCTGTAGCCTGAGCATCTTCATCTCGAGCCCAAAATGTTGCTCAGCTTTACCATCTTCACTTTAGTTCTTAGAGAATGCTTATGTCCTTTCACCTTCATTCATCTTTTCTGGGTGCGTCAGTTCTTACTTCGCGTGACGTTATCAGCCTCTTCTCTTGTTCAAATGCACATTTCTTCTGGCACTCCAGCCAGACAGGCACCATTTCTTTGTGCATTTATATTGGGTTTCCTCGATGGATACCTTGTCTCAAAGGTTCTTTGCGGTATTGGCATTCTTACTGGAACTGCACGTGTCGCCATTTCTGGTTCCCAATATTTAGGCAACATGGGGGCGCAGCTTTTGATGGGGGTATTTGACTCCACGTCTACACTAATGTTCATCACTCCTAGCTGCTTCTTCCTCGTCCAATTACTGTCATAGGAAAATTGTGGGACAAGGAGGGGAGATCTTGTACAATAGCCCACACAGCTGGTGGTGGGTTAGATTGGTTGTCAATTGGGAAATGGGAATATCCTGTCTCACCCTTGACCCTTCTCTTCTTCATCCTCCTTCTGGTGCTTCCAGAATGGTAATATCTCTGGGTATTTTCATGGTTAGTGGGACAGCATGGAGATTCCTGTGCAGCATCATGCCAATGGTGCCTACAACTATGAATTTAAGTTCAGTATTACTAAGGTACATGTTCATTCTAGGGCTTGTTTATAAACAACATTTTTTGTTTCCCTTACCGGTGAACACTGTCGCTCATCATTTCACAAAAATCCTCAGGAATAGTAATTTCACCTGATGCTGCAACAATTTGGAAAATTCTGGAATGCTACCTGCCTTCACCTGCACCTCTCAGGTGCATTCGCCTCCCATATGCCTTCGTCTCCCATACGCCTTCGTCTCCCATACGCCTTCGTCTCCCATACGCCAATGCTTCGCCAAGCCAGAAACACATTTTGACTTTTATAAATATTGATAAATTGCAAACCTTGTGAAAATGTTACCATTGTGTCGTTCTCGCATTTCTGTCCCCTCACAGTGGGTTGTATTTCGTAGTCTTTCTGTTGAAATAATAATAAAGTCAATAATTTTATACAACCTTGACTGGACACTCCTTTTATCATTGGATAATAATTGTATTTTCGCTTTGGTTTAACTAACCAACGATCCACGACCTTTAGAGGAGAAAGGCTTGCAGTTTCGTTCACGTTACGAAAATTGGACAAGGAGGTACACAATGTTAATTGTATGCTTGTGTATTCCAATCCGTTCGGATCCATTCTGGTGTATTAGAGGTGTAGGGCTGATTGATGGTTTAGAAACCGATATTCACCCCAGGACCAATGGTACCCCAGAATCGTAGTGTCAACCTGCCTGATTTCGGGTGAACAGAAACTCCGGTTTTGCCGGGACTGTCCAGGAATTGAACCCTCTGTGCTCCCCATCATGAGAGGGTTTTTGTATTATTTACAAATCTGTCCCCAGTTTTGGGGAGAGGGACGGTGACCACTGGCACAATACCAGGTCGATTTTTGGGAAAGGTTAAAGCTTCAAAATTGGCAACAAATCAACAGAACATTTATGAATCAAATAAACAGTATACATGTTTCATCATTTTACATTGTCGCTACAGGGGAAGTGCTGGAAATGGATATTATTTACTGTGTGATGCAGGGAGTGCGAGGAACGATTAGTCCTAGGCTTATGTTTGTGGCCAGTTCCACTTTTTTTATTTCGGAAATCTGGTCACCCTCGCTTGATTCCGGTGGAGCTGCCATTTGCGTTTAGTCACAGAGCCTTCTTCTTCCATCCACCAAGTACCTCATTTGTGCCGTCTGTTCGCTCTCTATGTTATACTGGCGACATGGTTTTGTTTTAGTTTTGGAAATTAGGTAGCCTTTGCCAAACTTATTTGTACTTTCCTAATCATGACTTTGGCGGAGTTTGGTCAATCCTATGGTGTTGCTATTGCCTGAAAAGAACCAGGTTCAATGTCTTATGGTCACTTGATCTGAATAGCTCTCCTTTCATTCAGGTGGCTGTTCCAGAGCTTGGGAGGTTGACCTGAGGAAGCCCCCATCATGATCCCAGGGAATGCCGTGTGAGCTACACACAGTGCCTTGAGCACAAGCCACCTGGCAGCAGGGAGCACCCGCTGAATCCCAGGGGGCTGGATTGCAAAGGAGAGAGGAAACCTGAAGAGGCTCCTCCCAGAGGGTCACAGACAGTATTGGACTGGGACAAACACACCACAAAGAAAAGTATTGCTGGAGAAATGTTGAGTCAAATGGTTATTTTAAAGCCTTGTGGGCCCTTGACATTAGCTTCAACTACCAGTTTCACAGTGAACTATGTTATACGGCAAGCACACATCGGCCCACAGGGGGGCTGTCCAGCTGCCCCATGGGGCATTACCCTAATGTGGTACAGCCAAGCCAGAGTTGAAAGGGCTGGAGCAGGGGTCTCCAAGCGCGAACCTCAGACGTAAAATCCACTCCATGTTTTCCGAATAGACCCATCAATTTAGATGGAGTGGGTCTCAAAGCAAATTATTCACATAGTTAGTGATTTCCGCGCAAATCTGGCATGTTTGGGGCTTTTTGGGGACAGCGATGTTTGAGTTGGCGGTAATAGCCTGAGAGACTTGTCCATTTTATTGCCACCGTGTGTTAAGAGGCAACCGTTTGGTAAGATTACACATGGTGGAACAATCTTGAAAATGAACTGCAGATTGTCTTTGGGAAGCAGCCAGTGGTGGTGCATAAGGTTCCAGAGAGGCGGTAGTGTATCTACCACAACAGCGTGATTCCTCATGGAGCCCCTGCACTCGGCTTTCTATAAATGATCCCCCCTCACTACTTTTCTTAATGCACCGTGAATTTATTTAACTGTTCCAGAAACAAAACTTTGTTGGAGCTGTTCGCCATGATTTCAATGTATGCTCTCGGTTTATGTATATGTCCACCTCCATATGCTTCACAATATGTTTAGGGATTGGTTCCTTTTCCAAATGC
Source organism: Ambystoma mexicanum (assembly GCF_040938575.1). NCBI lineage: Eukaryota > Metazoa > Chordata > Amphibia > Caudata > Ambystomatidae > Ambystoma > Ambystoma mexicanum. Next base: position 718,227,363 of record NC_090921.1, read on the forward strand.
TTTAACCTGTCTTCAAGCGGGTGTATGGGAGGACTTCAGATCCCGCAAAGACCCTGTGGTGCCCTGATGCTCACTCAGTTTGCTGCGCGGTCTGGATCCTGCTGTTATAATGCGGAGAACTACCAGACAAGGTAACATTGCTCAGGTTAGGTTTATTCTTCTGAAGCTGTAGATACAGGTAGGTACTAAGAACCCCCCGCCCCCCAGAGCTCCTTCCTCTCACCCCATATCACCCTGCTCTTATCAACTGTCTCTCCTGGAACCCACACAATGATGCAGAACTCTCATACCGTCACACTCCAGACGTTACAACCAAGCCTCCACCCCAGTGACTAGCCAAAAACGTATACAACAGGATATAACACCTGCCTTTTTCAGGCATTGAAGAATCCAACAGTGTCTCAAAGCACTAAGAAGCATAGTTGCAATTTCAGGGGGGGACTGAGATGTTTGCCCCCTAAACTTTGATGGGACTCCAAATCGCCTCCCCTGACCTTAGCATGAATGCATTTGCAGGGTGATTGTTGTGTTTGTAACCAGCAGATTCCAACAAAGGCCCCTGGTGAGGTATCCTTTGCGTTGGACTGTTTTGCTACTTTTTAGTTTGCACTATTAGGTGACACTCCATGTTGTATGTTAATGGTAGAATGCCGAATAAAGCAAAATTACTGACTGACTACAAGCAAAAACCATAGCATAAGTGTACAGCTAGGGGGGAAATAGTATATAAGGGGGGACACAAAGCGTGTAGGTGTTGTTTGGTTATTTACCTATGCGTAGACTTTCCATGGCACACAAAGCCCTATCATCATTCTGGTCTATGTTCTGCCCCTCCGTGCCCAAAATACATAATCCTGTGATCTCTCTGAGCTAGCTTTAAAAAGCAGTAACATCAAACTTCGTCCTTAAAGTGGATGCCAGTGTTATTTGAAAGCACTCTTCTGTGCGTTAATGGCTTAATTTGAGCTTTTAATGCACCATTAGTTCAATATAAATGTCTTAACCAAGCGTGCCTTCAGCCACTTTATTTATAAGCAGTAGGTGTGCCCTCAATTCCATTGCAGACAAGTAAGTACTCTCGCCATTTTGCAGCTGCTACCAATAATGACCAGTAAGTACCATTACGGCAGAGCATGGCAAATACCTTTCCCATGCCTACACAAAACCCAAAACTTCAGACAAGTATGCAAAAACCAAGTATGTAAAATCAAACAGAACAATCCTTGGATCCAGGGGATGGCTCCCTTTCCCTGGACTATTTCAGGTAGGATATCAAAAGTGTCCTTTTCAAACAATAATTCCTTAAGAATAGTAGAAAGGTCTCTTTCACCCACCACTTTCTTAAGGATGGCAAAAACGTGTCTTTTCAAGTAATAATTCCTTAAGAGTAATAGAAACGTCTCTTTCATACAGCACTTTCTTAAGGATGGGAACACTTGTCTTTTCAAGCAACAACTTTTGAAGAATAGCAAAAGTGTCTCTTTTAAACAACAACTTTTCAAGGATGGCAAAGTGTCTCTTTTACACAATAACATCTTAAGGATGATCTCCTGGTATACTCCCCTGCCAGGAATCCTTCAGTAGCTTCTTTGGATACCCCGGTATAATCTCCTGCCAGGTATCTTTTCATTATGTCTTTTCCTTTAATATACTTTAAATGGATTACCTGGTGTACTCCCCTGCTAAGAATCCCCTTCTGGGTTTTGTAGATCCCCTGTTATACTCTCCTGCCAAGTATCTTTATCCCAAAGGCTCACTGCCTGATCTGCTTCTTTCACCAGGACGTCTTAGAACATTCTGTTTCTCTTTCAGTATAACACAGTTGTAGTCCTTCATTGTTTATACTTCCTTGGCTTTAGGTACTACTTGTTCCAACTTCCCCCATATTGAGAGACTTGTTCAAGTTCTGTCTGCTAACTTCGTCAGTAGTATTCATTTGCTTGTGGCAATACTTGTTCCAATCTTCCCCATACTGACATCTTGTACATGGAGACTTGTACAGAGTTTGCCTTTCAACTTCTTCATTAATGTTCATCTGTTTGCGATAACATTTACTACAACTTTCCCCATATTGACTTCTCTTACATGAGGATTTGTGTACATTCTGTTTTTCTAATTTTCTTGGTTGGTATTCAAAATAGGTTCTCAATTGTTCATATGCCTGTTGGCACACCCCGGGGCCCCCAACACCTCTGAGCAAAATTGCCAGTGTTTGATGGTGTTTCTGACCCGTGGCATGTTGCAGCAGTGAGGTATTCACTCTGGGAAGGTGTTTCCACCTCTGCAGACCCTCTTTCAGTTCTCCCGCCGGCTCTGCATTCACTTGCAGGTAGAACTGCTGCTGTTTGACGTGACCACGTCCCCGAAAGCTTTGCTGCTCCCGCTGGTTCCTCAGTGGTCCTCCCACATCATCCGTTGTGCTTGTCTTGGTCTCGCGCCTCTCCGGTAGATTAGCGTGCATCAGTTTCTGCCTCCATTTTTGTTTCCCACTTCGCTCGCTCTGCATCTCTCTTCTTTTCCTACACTTTCACCTCTTAATTGAAGGTGCACATCATTTTTAAATGTCCCGCGCAGCAAATTTCCATTGTAACAAATAGTCTGCACATTTAGCTTGGTGGTTCCTTTAATCCACATTAACTCCTTCTTCCTCTTCCTAGTCTCAGTACCTGAGGTTTATGGGAGTTGGAGTCCATGGGATTTGTAGGCACTTTAAAGTTATATTGTTTAGATTTTTAGTTTAAACTGAAAATATCAGAAACAGGAGATGTTAAATGGGTTTATGAGGTATGAATGGTTACAGTGAGAGGGATTTGTAAAGTGACAAAAAGCCATCAAGTATTCAGGAATGATGAAGTCTTCTTCATTATGAAGTGAAGAATTCTGCGTCTCTCCTGATGGGGCCTCCACCTTTCCCCAACAGCCATCTCCTCCACTGTGATTCTCCCTCATAATACCTCCCCCAGGTTCAAAATCAGGTAGCAGTTGCCGTCCCCTGGTCACATGGGAGGAGATCTTTGGCTGGTGATTAGTGATTACTCCACAGGATTCATCACGCTAGTAATATCACAGATACATCTAACAATCCTCGGATACTACAACATTTGGTTCGAGGAGCAAACAGCAGCAGAATCCAAAGCTCAGAGTTCATACATGGCCAGTTTATACCTCAAACAAATGGACAAAGGAGTCACATATACTGCAGGCGACACTTTGGTTGAAATATTTTATGAATACGTTTTATTTATTGTCCTTACATGAGGGACCAACCATCTAATGATTCCTTTAAGTATCAACACGCAAATTCGTCAACTCCCAACATCCAATAGACAAAGAATCATTGCCAGGAGGCACTGGAAAACTCTGCACCTGGAAGAACTAAGAAATCTGATGGAAGGGGCAAAGCCCAACCCCAACGAACCTCTTACTACTGGAAAGATTCTTAGACACACTAGAAACCTGGATAACCAAGGCACTCAACACCCACACCCCACTAAAGTGTGCATCCTCTCAGAAAAAACATCAGCAAGATATTTCAAGCCCTGCCTAGGAAACCTGAAAAAAAAGAAATTGAATGCTAAAAGAATATGGACGAAATAGTTCAACCCACAAGACAAGGTTGTCTACCGAAGACAGATCTACCACTACAAAGCAGAAATCCTTAAAGCAAATAAACTGCGTTCCATGTCTTTACATAAAATGTTTATTTTGTGCGGGTCTCTCCTGCAGAGTAAATACATTGATTCGCTTCCCTTGCTTCTCTATCTCTGTCCCTATTCCTCAAAGCAGGGGTCCACCTTAATCGAGCACTCCCTGCCTCGAATAAACACATTAAGAGGAGGTTCCACGCCCCTTTCACTCCGACATCCCAACAAACATCTACCCACCCCCACACTTACCTTGATCCTCAGCCACAGTGGTGCTTCCAGTTCCTTGGTACAGGACCTATGACATTGTGAGCTGTGCTCCTGTAAACACCACCTTCCATGCCAACTACCCCCCACTACCAGATCCACCAGACACACTCCCTTCCGCACCTCCCCCGATGCGTGATACTTTGTTGCGCTGCAAGTTTAGCATGGTAAAGACCTACATAGCACTTGCAGTGCAGCAAAGACATGCCGCCAGAAACTTTAATATTTTAAACAAATCAATAAAGCACCACATCCAGAGAAATACCTTTATCAAATCATTAAGGAGATGTGGAACTCCGCTTCTTGCAGCAAAGTTCTTTCATCTACCCAAAAATTATGTGATGCTATCACCAACCCTTTTAGAAGCAACGTATTAAACATACAACACGCCCCCAATGCTGCAATAAGGAATGGAACTAGTAGCAACAACCAAACCCCGGGCAGCCACAAACAGCCTACAACCCCACAAATGAACAGTTTTAAAGCAATGCCAGAACCAGACTTTAAAAAAAATGTGTGATAGTTAGGCTCTGTTATGTACACATGTCTCCCAAACGTCTACAAAGGGTTTCCCCACAACGATACACCAGCACTCTATTTTTACAAATGTATAAACTGCTCACAGGAAACAGGAATTTTATCAAACGCTTTCAAGACTACTTACATCAAAACACTTCTAAAGTTGTTCACCCAGAAGATCCCCAACATTTTTATCCCATCTCAAACAAATTCTAGAGAGCTATGCATACAGCCAAATCTTGCAGAATTCAGAGTCGAATAACTTAATAGACCTCTTCAAAGTCAGTTGTAGACCTATGGTAGGCAGAAAATCGGCACTAGTTTTCATCTGGGACAACCTCCAAATCTCAGTGATAACAACATCACCTTAGCACTTATACTCCTTGACATCTCAGCAGCATTTAACACAGTTAACTATAGTAGACTAATTAGGAGGCTTGATAAAACTGAATGCCAAAACACAACTCTACAATGGATAAGATGTATCTAGCGAAATTACAGAACTCACCCGGCTCCCCCTTTCATTTCAAACCCCCAACCCATTTCCTGTGGAGTTTCTCTGGGATCAAAACTCTCATCACTCCTCTTCAATATTTATATGACCCAATTAATTGCGATCACAACATCTCACTGGATACAACTATGTGAATGACACACACATCCTGTACAAAATTAGTGACAATTGAAACTCCAGCATCACCCTGAGCAACTACCTGACACAAATAAACTGGCTAAAGCTCAAATCAGACAAAATGGAAACAATAATAGTCTAACCCCACGATGCACCTGAAACTATTCTACCATGGTATTTGGAAATGGGAAAATGCCTAAAATGCATGCTAGAACCTCACATCAATGCAATAGTCAGAAAGTGCTTCTACCATCTCCACTTCATCCGACAGATTATGCCCCACCTCCCTTTCAAACAGAGAGTGTCTCCCAGTCATCGGTCATCTCTGTGATTCTTTGAAGAATGAATTATGCAAACAGAATATACCAAGGTATGCTGGTATACCTCACAAAAGATCTTCAACAGATCCAAAAAACAGCAGCCAGACTACTACTCGGACTCAACAGAGGGGACATATATCACCCGCTCTCAAAACACTCAACTGGTTTCCAATCAAAAAATGGATCCACTTCATGGCCCTCTCCATCGCACAAAGAATCCTCAAAGATGAAGGAACAGAATTTCTTCAAAATAAAATCTTGTTCATCAGTCAACCAGAGACCTAAAATGTTTTATTAAAAATGTAAGTGGGTTCTTATATCACACTTCATGCCAGGTCCAGCCTTTAATCATGGGGCCAGGTTGGGAATCCATGCTGCTCACGTTGTGTTGCTTCCATGACAAGTGCGCTGCCCCTGAGCTATATTCACTAATGTCTTCCTGAAACCAGAAAGTCTACAGAGAAAAACACAGATACTCCTCCTTCTCAACCATAGTGGCTAAACACTGGAAGAAGCTACTAAATAAACTGTGTACCCTACAGGACTGCCTGAAATTTGGGGAAAATCGAAAAACTTGGTACTTCAAGACATAATAGATAGAACGTTTAACCTACAGCCATAAAGCAGTAGAAACAACATCTCTCAACAGATAGACTTTAATAGCAGACACAACCATACCCGTTCTCACCATTTGCCCAGAGCACAACATGCAGGATTCAGAGAATTATGATGATCAAGAAGACAACACCTCAAGGTACCACCAAACCCTAAGGGAAAGCCTTTCCCTGTCCCTCGAAATTCCTAAAACAACAACACAGGTGATCATCACGCATCAACCACAAAAAGCAAACACCTCACAAAACAACTCAACTGACAGCAAGGACAAACGTGTGAAAGCACAACGGAAATCCACATGGACACCCCGTACCTTTTTGACTAACCCTCAATTTCTCTCCACCTTACTCGTCACACACAATCGTAAACCACCCATTTGCATGGAGCTTTATAAAACCCTCACACCCAACCTCGAACAGTGTAAATTTGTGCATCTAACTTAGATTGACATACTCATCCCCTAGCCAACACACGACAATTCACTGGACGCAAAGCACTCAATTCAATCACTTCACAATTATAAAGTTTTCACAGAAACAGAGCTGGGTACTACCGAACTGCACCATCCACACAAAGCAACAATATGCGATCTTTTATACAAGGCCAGGCACCGTAAGACCACCACGGTGGGTCATGGGCACAATATGAATATTGGATAACTTAACAAAGCAATGCAATCTCTCCTTTCCCTCTCCTCTAAACTATCAAGCCACACCCACTCGCACATCTGCCAGAGCACCTGGAGACAATGCAAATGGCAGCGGTGAGCAGTGCAACTCGTAATAAAATAAGATGAGATGTGTCATCATGTCTCTCCTACTGTCAGCAGGGCTCTAGGAGTGCTGGTCAACACTGTTTCTTTGTGAGACAGAAGCACATAAAGTAACACTTTCAGTCCCTTTTATCTCTGAATGTGTGAGCAATTAGACTGGAGTTCAGTAAAATTAGCAGCTCATTAAAAGACCAAAAAAGGTACTTGCCATCACTAAAGGCTGATGGGGAGACATTCGTGGTTCCAATTAGTTGACAGCCCTCTTGTGTAAGGACTGAAAACATGCCCCTCTTCTAAACAAAGAAGCATTTTTACTTAACTTTTAATATTTGCTTTAGGATCTTTTTTTTAAATGGAAAGGCCAATATTGCAGAATGTCTTATATATTGTGTTAGGTGTGCACGTTGTGTGTGATGGGCCTTAACAACCTATATTGTTTACGGTATTGTGGACAAACATTTTGTGCTCATCATATTGACATTACAAAAAAAAGTAATAGTGGGAAATTGGGAAAAGGCAAGTGTTTTGCTAACTCTTTTAAAAAGCACTACTCTAAATTAAAAAGGTATCAATCAAGATGAATATCCACTTGTTTTTGAGTTTGATTATTTCGAGTAATTACATTGGCCCTCATTACGACCCTGGCGGAGATCGTGGTGCAATATGCACCATGGAGCACGGCGGAAAGCTGCCGATACCGCCATGGGGGTTGGCGGATTTACCGCCCCATTCCGACCTTGGCGGGGCGGTAAATCCCCATTCCCCATTTTACCCTTCCCCATTCCCATTTTTGCCCCATAGGGTATAATGGGAGTGGGGAAGGCGTTAATTACGCCACCGTAAAATACGGTGGCGTAATTAACAACAAGGTCCCGTAGCGCCATGGATTTCTCCGCCCGGAAAAACCAGGCGGAAACCGCTCCATGGCGCTACGGGAACTCGTAGTAGGGTGGAAGGGTCCGCCGCGAATACCGCTGGCGTAAACCCACTCCGCCAGGGTCGTAATGAGGGCCATTGGAATATTTTGGGAAAAACATGAGGCCTCATTACAAGTTTGGTGGTAGCATTGCCGGTAAAACTGGCAGGCTGCCGCCAAACTTGAGATTTTTTGTGGCACCTGCGAATGGGCAATTGCCAGGTCATTTAGGCCTCGCTCGACCTGGTAATTGCCCATTGGCGGGCGCCTGAAAAATATGCTCCCCATTCCCATTTGAGCCACATAGGGCTCAATGGGAATGGGGAGGATGGATTCACCGGATCCATCGGTGAATGGTGGCTGTGCATCCGACATGCTCTGCTGGGAAGGCCCCCGCGAGCAGAACTCGTAGTTTCCCGGTCGGGTAACAATGGTACTGGCAAGCTTACCGGTACTGTTGTTACAGGACCGGCAAACCTATGAGTGTTTCACAATTCCATCTGTGAAAATGAATAACCCTACATTAATAACTGCACCCATCTCAATGGCCACACTTCCTTGAATGCATTTCAATAAATGTCTCTGATTTCATATGTCATACACAAATTCCACATGATGAGTTCCAAATGCAAAGCATAACAATATGAGAGTGCACGGCATTCCAAAATGTAAAGCATATTACTTGTGGGTAGTTAGGAAACTTCCACAATGCGGTTGTTATTTAGTTACCAGCATAAAGCCAATTCCTGGATAAATGGCTGGTGAGTGACACGAGCTGTTCAGAAGCAATAACCCCCATGATTCTGGTGCATCTCAAAGATGCTCCTAGGTACCAGCGTCGGAAAGCTCAACATTTTCCTCTGAGGCCACAACATGTAAAAACATTCCAGCTGTGACCACAATACGCGTATACATATATTGGGTTTGTGACATAGATACAAGCAACTTATGTAACCAGCTCGTGTGGCGACCATCTACCATTGGCATGGCCTTTCATTGGTGTGTTAGTGCATTGCTACACTGCCCAGGTCAGTGCCGCGGGGTACTGCGTCATACGTGTGTAACCGAGGGGAATGATGGCCGCAGTGGTGCAGTTGCCACAGGCAGGAGGGGGAAAGCATGTGTACATGTGTCTTTGGTCATGCAGATTCAAGGCATAGGTGGCAATTCAGACATTTGGGGGCTGCCTTTAGTACTCCTGAAACTGTTGGTGTTGTAGACGTAGGGAACAGGGTGGAGGCGATATGCACAAGGTCAGTTAAAATTGTAAAGGCCTTCACCTTACCTGTGAGCAGTACTAACTTACCTATAATGTGGGTGGTCGTTAGGAAGTCTCTAGCATTGCCTGCTAAATACTCATGTACGTCCAGGTCATAAATGTTTTTTGGTATTGGGTGCTAAACATTTGTGGTCTGCACTGAGAAAGAGGTTCTCCACTCAGAAACGCCCTCAAAAAAGGATGGCAGTACCAAGTGGTGCATATATGATGAATGTGGGTTATGCTTGGGCGGCTACCCGGCTACTTCTGCCCGTTTGCAGCCCCCACTGGCCTTGCACGGAAAGATTTTAGAGTTCACATTGCCTGGAGGCTGGTTTGATGGGAGACAGAGAGGCAATAGAGAACAGAGTGATTGGACATGTGGCCTCTTGGAAATATGCAATACCAGCCTGCCCCCTGTGTTATCTTAACATGCTGGAGTCTGCATACATGATTTGAAGGAGCTCTCAGACACTGTCCATTCGTTTTGTTGTGTCAGGCAAGTATTTTTGCCATAATTGCTTGCAGTCATTTGGTCTCATTACAAGAGTGGCGGTCCAGAAATAAGGGCACTGTATCGGCACCCTTTCTGGACCGCCACAATCCAAGTCTGCCTTCATGGGCCATTGCACCCAGCAGGTGTGACCTGCCGGGCGCAACTTGCCCCGGTCGACATAGTTGTCACAGTGCTTCCATGTCCCAATTCCCATGGAGTCCATGTAAGTCCCACGGAAATGGGGATTTGCACTTTCTGCTGCCTGATATCCCGGGCCGCCGGAACTTGTAATGTCCCGGTGGCCACAGGATCTCAGGCACCAGAAACGGTGTTACTGGTGGGTTACTGCCGGACTCATAATGAGTCCAGAAAGTGAGGAAAGAAAATAGCCAAATCTGGGTTTTGAGGACGCATGCATGAGTCCTTACTTTCTTGCTTCCCAGAGGACTCAGTCAGGTTAGCTCAAGCTACTGCCAGAGATGTCTATTGGTCTAAGTGCACAGACCTGGGTGCTTTGATAGTACAACATGTTCATGCATACAAATACGTAAAAGAAGCCCCTTGTAAGCTACCCAATGACAGTAGCTGTTTGTATAGCATTCTGATGGTATACTATGCTTCATTGGTTAGAGTATTAGGTTTTAGCATTAGCAGGTGTCCATACTCAAATTGTACTCACACACAGCGCTCCAGACCACTCTGTGGCAAATTGACCTCCTTCTTTGCGCCAGACCCTGAGATTATTACAGTCAATTTAACTTTGCCAAGCCCCCCTCTCCCAACATTGTGGGCAAAATGACCACTAGGAAGCAGTTCTAAGGCGGGATATGAGTGCTTTACACAACGCCAAAACAAATAGACAAACACACTGTTCTCACGAAACAAAACTTCTTTGAAAAGGGAGTACAGTAGCACAACCAGAACTGCATGCACACATTCCTTTACAATGTTTTAGGGCCTTGAGGTGGGTATGAAGGCACATCTGGGAGCTGGAGAACATGCATTTTCTTCAAAGGCATGTGCCCCCGCTTTGGCTCTTTGATCTGTGCCAGGGCTGACCTTTCCCAGGCAAAGTGCAGGAGAAAGCACACTGCGATTTATACCCCCTACTTGGATTGCAATGCCCAATACTGAAAGTATCGTATAACGCATGCTTTTAATCAAGTTGCTACCAATTGCATACACTATTTCTTCAGGAAGCTTTGCCATCTTATTCGTTCAGAGGATGCCCTCCCTGAAATCTCTGCAAAGATTTTTGTGGATTCCAACGCGTAACATATTACTCCACTTATTAATAAACCCTTTATGGAAGATATATACATCCTCAACTGAAATGCTCTATTATGTAGCCACTTTTTAAAAAAAATGGATCAATAGTTTTGAACAATTACTGACCAGTTGCTGGGCTCACTTGGCCATCTAAGGTTTTTGAACAAGGAATCGTCTTTCAGCTTCAAGCATTTATTGGACAACTATCAATCCTGTTTTGCCCCCTAATCATGGAACTGAAGCGGATTTACTGTCATTCTGGGATGATATCCAGGAGGAAGCTGATCAGAATGAACATACGGCCTTGGCTATGCTGGATCTTTTGGCTGCCTTCGAACACGGTCGATCATAATATAATGCTTGGCTGTTGAACAGATGTTATTAATATGTCAACTTATGCCTTGAAATAGTTCCCATTTCTACCAGGGAGATCACAGTAAGTTAAGCGTGGACCATTTGTGTTACCTAAGAAAATGGTGACATGTGGGGTCGCACAGTGTTGTCCTCTTTGCTCCTGCTGTTTTTTAACATCTACATCTGACTATTGCTTAAAATGTTCAATAAGCATGGACTGAGCTACGATTCCTGTGCGGATTATACACAAGTATAAATCAATACTAAAAATAGGAGGGGGAAAGCATGTGTACATGTGTCTTTGGTCATGCAGATTCAATGCATAGGTTGCAATGCAGACATGTGGGGGCTGCCTTTAGTACTCCTGAAACTGTTGGTGCTGTAGACGTAGGGAACAGGGTGGAGGCGAGATGCACAAGGTCAGTTAAAATTGTAAAGGCCTCCTTACCTGTGAGCAGTACTAACTTATTAGTAAATCAATACTAAAAATATTCATTCCGGTAACCTAATTTATTTCCTAAATGATGGTGAATCGCGGCTGCTAAAGAATTCCACTGATACCAACATTCACATTAAATACTCTTCTAAAGTAAAACAGCTTGGCTTCTCTGGGTAGCAGGAACTCGATCTAAGTGCTCAACTAAACCAGCTAGTATTGTGGTGGTAACCACACTGACCTCTCCACATAGGCCTGAGTAGGTTATCCCCAGGTCCATAACAGCATGTGTCTGCAATAAATCTCTGGTCGTAATCCAATCACACAGGAGTCATGCTTAAAACATGCTCTGAGCGGTTTGACACAGGAGGACAACAAAAGGAAATTCAGTGAAGGAAAACTCCCCAGCGTGAGACAAGGGAACATAGAAAAAAAAGACTCAAGCATCCATGCAACAACCAGTGCTCTTAGGTTTCCCCTTCATCAAAAAGGTGCGTCTTGAGTAGTTTTTTAAATGTGGTGAGGGAGACACTGGGCCTCATTACACGGTCGGCGGTAAGGGTTTACCGGTACCGGTAAGGGCACCGGTACCGGTAAACCCTTACCGCCTTACTACGGGTTCCCTTTGCGGGACCCGACCTTAACGGCTGCTTTTACCAGCTGTTAAAGTAGGGTGCCGCAAAGGGACCTCGGTGCTAATGACGGTACCACAATTTGCGGTACCGTAATTAGCTCCTTCCCCATTCCCATTATGCCCTATGGGGGTAAAAATGGGAATGGGGAAGGTCCTTGGTTAATGGGGAATTACCGGCCCCGCTCACCTTGGAGTAGGCCGGTAATTCCGCCATCCACCAAGGCGGACACGTTAAAATACCGGCGGCAACCATGGCGCTAATAGCGCCATGGTTACCGCACAATGTGTAATGAGGCCCACTGTCTTTAATCAAAGGGGGCATAGGGTTCCAAATCGTAGGAGCCCAGTGAACAAAATTAGTACCACCAACTTTTGTCAACGTTTTTCGCGGTTGTGGTAGGTTGTGTTTTCCATTTCATCGAAGACTTCTTCGTACGGATGCCTTGGTTAGTCTCTTGACAAGATAGCTTGAGGAAGACCCAGCCAAGCACTTGTAGATCATAACCGAGCACTTGAATTTTATTCTCTGTTGTACCGGTAGCCAATGAATCTTTTTTCTGGCTACTGAGATTTTATCCCGTCTATTTAGTCCAAACACGGCCCTAACTGCACCGCTTTGTATGGTCTGCAGTTTTGTGATGTTGCCTTTAGAAGTGCCCATTAAGATGCTGTTGCAGTAATCTAACTTTAAATTGATTATTGCTCCTACAATCAGTGCTAGGTTTTTCTCGGATAGGTATGGTCGAATTTGCCAAATGAGATTGGTGTGAAATGCAAATGATGATTTTAGGTAGGAGACATGTCTTTTATAAGAAAGATGAGAGTCCATAAAAATTCCCAAGGTCTTGACATGCTCTGAAACTTCAATGAAGCTTTTATTAATCTTCTTTTTTTTTTAATTGTTGGTTTTACTTGCCTGTTTTCTGAGGTGTGCCAAGGATTAACAGTTCTGTCTTTGCCTCATTGAGGGCAAGGGAGTTGTTGGCCGTCCATTTTTGTATGGCATTGAACACTTCATTAACTCTCTGCACATCCTTTTCGTATGAACCTGTCAGTTCAAAAACCAATTGGGTGTCATCAGCATAGTTTGTAAACTGGACACCCATATTTTTTAGCATGTCACATAAGAGTTTGGAGAAAATAAAAAGTAACGGCGACAAGCACAATCCCTGCGGGACGCCACACATCAACAACGTTTTCAGGGTGCTGAAGTTACCCTTCATGACAGCAGCCATTCTTGGGCCTAACAATGATTTAAACCAGTTTATGGCTGATAAGGAACATTTGCCCGTTGTTCTTCGTCTCTCAGCCAGGAGATCATGATCTAAGAGAACAAATGCCGAAGAAAGATCGAGCAACATAAGTAAAGCAAGATTTCCTTTTTCAATTATATTAGCAATGTTAACCTGGAGATCCAAGAGCGCAGTCTCTGTTCCATGTTTGGCCATAAATCCGGATTGCTCATTGGCCAGTAATCAATTTGTATCCACAAACTTCTGATACTGCAGGTAAGCAATCTTATCAATGATCTTGAGTAAAAATGGCACATTAGTTATAGGCCTATAATTACCCGGTATTCATGGATCTAAATTTTCCTTTTTTATAAGAGGTGTGATCCAAGCTTCCTTGAGGTCCGCAGGAACATAGGCTTCTTCAAATGATGGGTTAACAAATTGTACTACCCAGGGAGCTGAGGTGTCTGCATACTCCTTGAATAGATTAGCGGTGAAAGTATCTCCCTGACAAGAAGATGGGCTTAGTTTATGTACAACCTCCAATACCTCTGCAAGAGTGACTTTTTTAAAAGAAAAAAGGATTGGATGATGGTCCAGTGGGTTACTCGTATCAGTCAGTATTAATAGGAGAATTTCCTTGTGTTCTAAAAGCTGTTTTTTCTGTGCTTCTGTTTTTTTGGAAAAACCTACATGGATATCTTGACACCACTTATCGCTTTTTTGAGCAGAGAGGGTAGTAGGGAGGGGTCTTTCAGTTCTTTGAGGATAGAAAAGATTACTTTCGATGGCGATTTAGGTAGTTGAATCCTTGTATTAAGGTGTTCTGATTTAGTTTGGAAAATAAGCATTTTATAAGCTTTAACTGCTTGCTTATAAAGTACCAATGATGGCTCGGATTGATCTTTCCTCCAGAGACGCTCCGCTTTACGCTTGGCTCTTCTGGATTCAAGAATGTCGCTAGAGAACCATTTATTCAGTGAGGTAGATGTACTACTTTTTTTTTGTTTAAATGGTGCCAATTCGTCAAAGGCTTGATTAGTAGCCTTTCTAAAGGCCTCAGGGAAGGTGTCTAGCGGTGTATATTGATTTAACAATGGCAAAGGCCTGAGGGAAGGTGTCTAGCAGTGTATATTGATTTAACAATGGCAAGAGAGGGAAGACCTTAACCTTAAAATTCTCTCTGGCTATTGCCACCTTTTACGCCAATTTCCCACAGATATAGTTTGTCTGGAGGGCTGTATCTGTCTATTGACAGTATGGCAAACAAAGTTAACCATATAATGGTCATGCCATGCACATTTTGAGATTGATGTAACTATTATCTTTTGATTTTTTGCTAGAATCCAATCAAGAGTATTTCCAGACAGCAACAAACACAGTCTGAAGTGGGGGCCAAGATGTCTCATGCCCTATTTAAAGACTTCCCCCATGAACTCAGGACTACAAAGCATCCTGGCTGTGGAGCATACCCAGAGCAAGCATGTGACCCTTCTGGCCAATCAGCTGGAAGCTAGTCAGTCCAAGCACTATATAAGGACTATCTCCCATGAGAATGGTGGAAGGGAGTTTTGTGGTAAAAAGAAGACAAGTTGTGGTGTTAAAGAGGCAGCAGCTTACTGGAGCAGCAAGAAGGAAGGTTGCTGGGCTGGCTGTAAGCCTTGGAGTTGAAGACCAGATTATAAGACCCAGAGAGGAGAGGAAGACTGCTGGGATGGCTGTAAGACCTGGAGTGGAAGACCACATTTTAAGACCCAGAGAGGAGAGGAAGACTGCTGGGCTGGCTGTAAGACATGGAGCGAAAAACCATATCATAAAACCCAGAGAAGACTGGAAGACTGCTAGGTGTTCTCTAAGACATGGAGTGTAAGACCAGATTGTAAGACCCAGCGAGGAGAGGAAGACTGGTGGACTGGTACCTGGAGTGGAAAGATGGATTGCAAGACCCAGATAGAAGGTGAAGCTGAAAGTTTTGCCCAAGGGGTAGACAGAGCAAGAGGACAGAGAAGGTGAAGATGGAGGCTCTGGCCAAGGGGAAGGCAGAGCAGGAAAAGGGCATAGACCCAGATAACAGAATGATGGGACGGTGGCCCATAAGAGTGAGCAGTGCACTATATGCCCGGGTGCAGAGTAGTGAGCAGGGCACTACATCCCGGAGTCTGGACTAGTGGGCAGGCACCTATATCATTGAGAAAGTGACAAGAAGGAGGAGGTGAAGATAAGAAAGGGTCCCCTGGAGCTCACCCAGGAAAGAATAACCTGTAGTGTCCTTGCGAAGTGCTGGGGAACACAATAAAAAAAAAACAGCCATCCTGACACCTTAAATTAAAAGCCTAAACAGGAATATGCTCGCTGCGTCATTTGTTACAACCTATGACAGCGAGAACCTCTTTCTTTAAACGGAGACTCCTTCATAGAAATTCTCCTTATATTGAGAAAAAACCTTTTATGAAAGTGGCCGGCTCCCTGATTAATGCCAGGATTAATTTTTATCCAGGGACTCTTAAGTACAGGTTAGAACGAATGCAAAACCCACTAAACTCTGCAGTTCACCTGATATTTTGTGTGACTCAGGCAGCAGCTATCTCTCCTTTTGGCCAATCTCTATACTGGCTTCCAGTGAGATGCCACATTTTTTTAAAGTCTCTTTAAATGTATCCATGTTCAGGCCCACCTCTACTTACAGAGAAAAATTCATAATTAAAAATCAGCCGAACATTACGATCAGAAAGAAGCCCTCACGCTCCTTATTGCTCCTCAATCTTGATATACACACAGAGGAGATAGCAGCTTTGCTGGTCATCGTCTCTGGAACTCACTATTTTATGTTTATAAATATCAATCTACTTTTTTGTAAGTGATTCACTACTCCGATTTTTTGTTGATATATCTGACACTGCCGTTTCTATGTCCAGTCATTCATGGCACCTTGACAAAGTTGTCTGAGGCCTTTACTTGTAATGCTCAATCGACACCCCCCCATGTGGGTGAATGACTGACCCCAGCCCTTCAACCATCTGGAGATAATGGAGCCCCGTGCCTACCTTGGTCATGACTGCACGCCTCATACTGTGATATGCAGGACGGCCTCCCTGTCAGACTCTTGCCCTCGCACCCCTGCCCTTATTGTACAAATTGGTTCCCATTGTCAATCAGGGAACCTGCGTGCAGACCATGCTTGGGGCAATATATAAATAGCACCTTTGCTCTTTGCAAGCTTCGCCTAGCACGTTCAATAACTTACCCCCATGGTGTGCATATATGTTATGCAGATAGACGTGCTGTCCAGAGAAGTGGTCGACTGTAAATTGGTCGAAAGACAAATGGTCGACGTAATTTGGTCGAAAACCAAATGGTCGAATTTTGTTTTTTATTTATATATGTATTTTTTAGGTTTTCCTTTAGGGAAAAAAATGTTTTTTTAGAAAAAAAAGGGGTGAAAATAAAAAATAAAAAATTCGACCATTTGGCTTTTGACCAAATTGGTTCGACCATTTGTCCAGTCGACCAAATTTTTTCGACCAAATGTCTGGTAACCGATAGACGTCACTCAATCATTTGACCAAGTTGGACCTTTTCAGAAAACCTTTGAAATCTGATCAAAAGTTGAACATCAAAGGACTCGGCATCAGGAGGACTCCGGTTGCACAGCCATAACATTTCATTAGGTTATTTCAAATTCATTGAGCTTGGGTATGCAAAGGAAGGGAATTCTGTGCAAAAGTCCCAGAGCTCCTGGGTCATTGAGTGAACTATGGCTCTAAGGATGCCTTCTGCTTAATCTCCTTATTGAGCCACAGGTTCCCTTAAGGACCACCTCAACGGCATACTACTATGACACAGTTCTCAGAGTGGGTTCACTCGTTCATGCATACACCCTATTCACCATGTTCAAACCCCATGCCCACAGTATTCCTGGACCAGCATTCTTCTTTAGGCAGGCCAATGGCTTGATCTTCAAGGCCCCAAAGTTCTCTCGCAACATGTTGGACATATTTGTGATGACAAAGTTCCTATTGTCAATTGCCAGGAGGAGTTGTATTTTCCTTTTTGCCAGGCATCAATGCCTGGAATCTCAGAATATATCCTTTCTCTGCAACCCCCTCCCTCTCTCCTCTCTTGTCACTTCCATCTGTGTAACATTATTGGCTACACTCTTGCCTGGATTTTGTCCTTTTTATCCTCTGTGCTGTCTGCATAGGGCGCTGTAGGCCACTTTGTTTGAGGAAGTGACGTCATTGGCTATGCTTATCTTAACTAGGAAGCCTCTGTTTGGCAAGCCTGCGCTCTGCCTGCTTTTTTTGTGGGTCTGAAGAAGTTTCTGCCATGTGGGCTTTGATCTGGGAAGTCTTTGGCAGTATCAACATTTGGTCTGGCTTGGACAAAACTCTGATTCCTCCATTTGTGCAGCCTGCTTTCTGCCGAACCTTTAGGAACACATTGATTTTCGGGCTTCCAGGCCTTTTGCAGCTTCTCATGAATGTCTTAATCTCGATCTGTTGGGATGTGATAAATTATATTTTCCTTGTTTATTGCCCTGATTCTCCCATTGGTGGTTTCGTTGTCACTGGCATATTCCATAACTTCCACCATTAGATTGCACTTTCCAATCGAAGTCGGGTTATGAGAGCAACCTCCATCAGCTCCATGCAAAAATGTCCCTTGAGAAAAAGTCGCCAGGCAGGCCACCTTTTTCCCTACACCCCTAAAACTATTCCCCCACATATTCTAGGACAGGTAAAATGTTTTATTCTAAATCCAGTCCTAGAATATTTGTGGCAAGTGCTTGATCTTTGTGTGAGTGCAAATTTGGGGGAACGTTACCCCCTGGAGACCGTTTCCCAGGTGACTTTATCACTGGACACCCCTCCCACTGGTTCCCTCTCAGAATCCTTTCTCTGATGGTCATTGTGCACCCTTTAAATACCTGCTTCCTTTCTCTCTCGCTGTGCGCTCTTCTCATCTCCATGTCTCTCCTCCGTTCCTTCAGCAGACTCCTCTGAGGGACTGGAGTGAATTGATCAGGAGGGAAAGCAAGCATTTGTATCTCTTTCTTTGTAGCCAATTATTTTCCTACTACTTCCAGGAATGGGCAGAGGGGTCACTTTCTGTGGTACCAGCGTTTCCCAGGACCGGAGTTAGCTTCCTGCAGAAAAATATAAAACCTTAACTCCCATCTCGCATTCTAAGATCAAGCACTCCCCACTTTTTAGTGATTCCATCCTCTATCTCTGTCAGGATCGGAAGATCAGACTTCTCAACCTTGGCCCTGACTCTGTGGAACTCGCTTCCCTGACATATTCGACGCACACAAGACAATATGTCATTCCGCAAACTTGTCTCTTTCCGTAATTTCAATCGCAACCATCTGAAGCGATTGAAACCCCAGTAAACCGATGACTAAATGCTCAATGAAACTCCTAACAAAGCCATCAATGAATGAATATGCCCATTAATATGGCCATTAAACAAACCCCATGCTGGAAACGCAGAATAAAGATCCTCCATACCTGAAACACAGAATAATGATCTCCCACAAAAAAACCTCCACCAAATCTCTGTCTGTGTCAGGCACTCTCCCACCCCAACGATTTCACAGTGTACTGCCCAGCCCCTCTGTTTCCTGTGTTGTCGCCGGGTGCCTCCATCACCCTCAAGTTCACTGTGATGTCGATGTATGCTCCAGCGCCCAGCCCCCTATGTTATTACTGTGTGCACCCTAGCCCCCTCTGGTCTCAAGATCCTGCTCCGTCCCCCTCCTCCCCCTTTGGTTTCCCGTGTGGTCGCTGTGCACCCCTGCCCCCTATTTCCCATGATGTCGATGTGTACCCCTCTGGTCCCCCATGCTGTCGCAATATGCCCAACCCCTCTAGTCCCTGTGATCTCACTGTGTGCCTCTCAGCCTCCTTCGCCTCCTATTGTCGCTGTGTACCCACTGCACTCTCTTACCCTGCCTGTGATGTCACTATGTGCCCCCTTTGGTACTCCAGGTTTTCGCTCTGTACCCCTTCCCTCTGGTCCCTGTCCTTGTCAGTCCGTCCCTGTGTTATCAATGTGTGCACCCATGCGGTCTCTGTCATCCTGTTTTATAGCTGTGTACCCCTTTGATCAGCCGTGCTTTCGCCGTAGGCCCAGCCCTCTCTAGTGCTCACAATGTCGCTACGTGTTCCTTTGGTACCCCATGTTCTCGCTCTGCACCACTACCCTCTAGTCCCTGTGATGTCACTGTGTGCCCCCTAGCCTCCATTACTGCCTGTTGTCGCTGTGTACCCACTGCACTCTCTCACCCTGTTCTGTCACTATGTACCCTATGGTGCCCCGTGCTCTGTACCACTGCCCTCTGGTCAACCGTGCTGTCGCTGTAAACCCATCCCCCTCTGGTGCCTGTGATGTCGCTATGTGCCCTTTGGTACCAATGTTCTCGCTCTATACCTCTGACCCCTGGCCCATACCCCTGTCAGTCTGTCTCTGTGTTATCAATGTGTGCCCTTTCTGTCACCTGTTTTGTCGCTGTATACGCCTCTGACCCCCCCATGCTGTTGCTGTAGGCCCAGCCCCCTCTAGTGCCCGTGATGTTGCTATGTGCCCTCTTGATACCCCGTATTCTCACTCTATACCCCTGCCATCTGATCCCCGTACTGTCGCTTTATGCCCAACCCCCTAGTCCCTGTGATGTCAGTCTGTCCCTGTGTTATCAATATGGGCAACCATGCCCTCGCTGGCTCCCACGATGCTGCTGCATCCATCAGCCCTTTGGTCCCCGTATTGTCACTGCGTACCAGCTCTCCTCCGTTCCCCATGATGTCGCTGTGTACCCCTCTGATCCCCTGTGCTGTCGCTGCATGCCCAGTCCCTATAGTTCCTGTGATGTCACTGCGTGCCCTGCGTACCCCCTGCCTCTTCTAAATAGTCCCCGATGTTGTCGCTCTGTACCCACCTACCCTCTGGCCCCCTGTGATGTCTCTGTGTACCCCTCCGGTTCCCTGTGCTGTCGCTGTAGGCTCTTCTCGCCCCCCGTGATGTTGCTGTGTACCCCTGCCCTCCAGTCCCCTGTACTGTCACTATATGCCCAGCCCTGCATGTCCCTACCCGTCCAGTTCCCCTTGCTGTCGCTGCATACCCAGCCCCGCTGGTCCCTCGTAATGTCGCTGTTTGCCGCCAGCACCTCTTTTTTCCCTGATGCTGCAGAGTACCCACAACCCCTCATGTCCCCATGTTTCTCCTGTAAACAGACCCTCTAGGTCCCATCTCATCACTACGCCCCATCCCACTCTCATGTCCCACACTGTCGTTGTGTGCCTCTGCTCCCTGGTCACCTTGATGTCGCTGGGTGCCCCAGCACCCTGATCCCACTACGTCTCTCTGTGCCACCAGCACCCTCAGAGCCCCTCATTGCTCTGGTTTACGCCCCTAACCCTCCGGTTCCCCGCAATGTCGCTATGTGCCCCAGCCCCTCTGGTCTTTGTATACTGTTCCCCGCTACCTATGACTTGGCACATTGACTGGCTGGGTGTGGCTAGGCCGAGTGCAGTGGTTACCCTTCACATTCTGGCTGTTTGTGACCTGTAAGAGTGTCTCTGTTTACTCCCTTGTCCCCACCCTGTCGTCAAGCGCTTTGAAGCGCATCGTGTGTGGGCGCTGTGCGTATGAACCATCATATATCATATCACTATGCTTACTCTCTACTCTACACCATCACACATTAGAGTACAGCTATACCCCTCGATCAATTTGGCCTAGCTGCTCACATACGTATACTATCCCACAAACACTTCATCACTCTATTACAACACAGCTATACCCCACATAAGACTGGCCTAGCAGCACACATAAGCGTCCCACAGGTCTAACGCAGCCAAAACCCAGTCTTGGTGTCCATCCTCCAGTCTGCACACATTGAACCAATACCACTACCAGCACACCTAATGCTAGAATGCAGCTACCATCTAGCAACTACATCAGCTGCACACTTAACTGGTGCACCCAAGCACCCTTCGACACCCTACTCCTTCTACTGACCCGGACTATGGTCCCCGAGGGCGTTCAATCTACCAGCCCTTTGAGGTCATACCAATGATATATAGAGCGCTATATGAATGCCAAATAACAAAACATAACATCAGTGGGCGTCATCTAAGATCTGGGCCATGGGAGGGTTGCTGTACAGGCCCTGGAACGTCTGCGTGCACTGACACTGGTCGCCTCTATCGGCTGGAGCCCTTAACTTAGGAACATGCTTAGAGGGTGATTTGGATCTTCGAGAGCAGATGTTTAAGCGATCGCTCTTCTGCTTCTACCAAGGCCTCACTGCGATTACAGCGCTTAAGATTACTTGTTCAGGAAAATAAACACTCTGCTGGTGTGATGACTAAGGGCCTCATCATGAGTTGGACCTTAGCCCTTAAATGCAGTGGTAATGCTATTACCACATTTGAGGGTTGGCCCAATCATGAGTCGGCCGGTAAGTCAGAGTTTTACCACCATCTTTTTGCTGGTGGTAATAATGTCCCCTTACTGCCTGTTTTTGGATGCTTTCGGTGCTATTACTGCCAGCGCAATTATCGCTGGTGGTAAAAGCACCCAATGGGGAATGGGAACTTACCGCTGTACCGCTACTCCTGATCTGGTGCTATTAGCGCCGTACTGAGTAGCGCTAACACTATTTGTGCTGGCAGTAATACCACCAGACACGTGATAAGGCTCTAAGTCTATATCACGAAGCAGGGTTTTGCAGCGTAGAATGCTCTCGGCTTCCATGGGCAACTAAACACCACTAACTAGACACTGGAAAGAAACTGGTGAACAAGAGAATGAGAAATAGTGATACTAATGCACCAACACTTAGAGCAGAAACATTTACCAAGCATTCCTGCTCATCCTTGCTGACACTACCCCTACTACCATGTTATACCACCGATCATTAATGATATTGAGCACTAATTCTCCTCACTTCACCCACTCTGCAGACTCTACCTGGTCCGAGCGGCTGATGCAAGTGGACTAACGTGTCTAGGGCATGGGATTTGAATCAGCCTATCAGGTAATTTTAGTGAGTGGCAGGCTGTACAGCATCACAGCTGTTTTCCATGCCCGCTGTCTTTGCTCCTCAGATTCTAGGGGCCTGATTGGTAATGCTGCCAATTTCATTTACTCTTACCAAATGTGGCATATACCGGGCATCCGTGAAAGTCCACGGGATTCCAAGTCATGCAGCCCTAACTGATATTGCCCATTCTTGGAGTTTCATACAACTCTATGGTGCTCGGTATTATCTGCCTGTGGTAATTACCACATGCGGTAATACTTTTGTGTGGCGGTAATGACCAATGGTGGGGCCATCAGCAGTCTTTTCCTCTGATGCCAACTCCAACTGGTAAAGAGGGGCCGGGTTAGGGACTCTGGAGAACTTGCAAAAGAAGCCCACAAACATCTTTGTAGATTCCATTTACAAGTATTATTTTTAAGTTGTCAGAATGGAATAATTTCATTGTTATTGTCAGAATGGCAAAGGGGTCTCTTGATTATTCTTTGGGAAATGTAGTCCATTTATCCAAATGGAATGTCAAGCCCCCATTTCTTTCATAATTCTTTGAAATGCTTTGACATTTTCATTACGTTTCCCAGAATGCAGCGCCAGGCCTCGCTTTCCCAACTTCACTTTATAGGACCTTCTACTCACCTTTTCATTTGGTAGGCCCTCTGTCTCCTAGCAGCACACCTCCTACCCTTTCTAAGGCCCTGTAGGTCTTTTTAGCACTAGCAGGAGTTTTCCGGGCTGCTGGGGCATGGTATCCAGCCTTTCTTACTCATCGGGCGGCTGCACACTGACCTGGACGCTCTGACGTCTTACCAAGACATTACTGTGGCTTGCACACTCTGCTGTCTTCCCACCACTGGCACCAGTTTTCCAAAGCCCAGTACTCCTCGACCTGAACCCAGCCCCAGAAACGTCAGGTGGCCTCCTCCCACGACCCTCATTTTTCTGCAGCCCCAGTTCTTCCATATTCTGGATCCCCCCAGCTTCTCAATTCCTGTTGTGCCACTTCCCCTTCTCATACCTCTGCAGTCTTCATCCCATTTGGGCAGCTCCCACGACTTTTTCTCGTTGGACTCGTGGGTTGACTGATCCCTTGCTCCTCCTTATTCCCCAGAATAATCAACCTCTGACCTCTTGTCACAGAGAGTGGAGGTTATAAACATTCAAGCCGCCATCTTGGGCCTCCTTACTGTTCGGGCAGAGGTTAGTGCTCTCTAATCCCCTGGTTTATCAAGCATAACTGGCATAAACAACGCTTATGCGTATTTGTGATTGCATGCACATACATGCCAACATTCTGTGACCAAAAATCTGTAGGAATCTTAAAGTTTCAAAAATATTGAAAACAATCGGTATTTGTTGCTACTAAAGCGGTAGGCGGTAGGACTGCTTAAAAAGCGGTATCCTACCGCCTAAATCGGTAGAATTGGCAAGTATGCATGCAGAGGCTTTTGTGTGATTGGGACTTTGTCACAGGATTGAGATGTACAAAAAAAAGGACTGAGTCTCAGACAAACGACCTAGGTCTAAAGTCCATCTGCTGAGGGAAGTGCCACGAGTCCACCTGCAGTGCCCCCTTGAAAGGAATGACACAAATATGAAAGGGTATAGATGGTCGGGAAGCAGTGGGGCAAAACATGGAACATTGGCCCTCATTCCAACCCAGGCGTCCTTGGCGCTAATTATGGCACCGTAATTTACGGTGCCGTAATTAGCGCCTTCCCCACTCCCATTATGCCCTATGGGGCAAAAATGGGAATGGGGAAGGGTAAATGGGGATTGGGGATTTACCGCCCCACTCACCTTGGAATGGGGCGGTAAATCCGCCATCCACCATGGTGTAAACGTAGCTTACACCATGGTGGTAAAGTAGGGAATTTACCACCTGGGTTGGAATGAGGGCCATTGTCACCCCTCTTAGAGTAGCCCACCAAGGCCCATCCAATGAGTGGGGGCCTTTGGCAAGTTCGACAGCCCTCCTGCCAATCAATGCTCAAGGATCCCAGTAGAGTGCTACACACTCAACAAACAGATTTCTGGCAGATGCTCACAGCCACGTCACTGCAAAATAGGTCCTAGGGCCTGAGTTGGTCCAGGAGGGAAAACTCGAAGCAAAGAGGTGTAGAGGGTGACACAATAGGGCTCTATGTCCTAGCCGAGTGCCCAGATTCGTAACAACACCAGCGATGAAACCATAATGTTACCTACTCTTGCAGATCTCGCGCTGCATAGCCAATAGCTGCTGCTCAAGACAAAGCCAGCGCATTGGGCCGCTCAGAATAGCACTCACCCTTATGAGGTACACCACTAATTTACCATCAGTACTTTTTGAGAAGGACTGTACTGATGTGGCCGATGCCTGCGAGGTCATAGGGGAACCCCAACCAGACACAGCCATCACGTCAGTGTCCTCATTCAAAATCAGTCTGCATGCACCCTACCACCATCTGGCCCGCCGACTCCACTGCCCCTGCCTGTCCTCCAACAGCAGAAGCAACAGTCCGCTAACACTTAAGCAATGACTACCTTTCTAGACTCCTTTCTATTGCATTAACACTCTGTGACAATTCACACTCATGTGTTGGTTAGTAGTCATTGACGGTAGAATTTGTGTTGTGTGCACTGCTGCGAATTAGTGCAGGAAAGCAGGAATCTATATGCATTTTACCACCTTTTTTAAATTCCAAAGCTGGCTTTCAAATCATTTTTTTAATTTCACTTCTAAAGATATTTGTTTGCAACACACACCGGGACTCATGCTGGTGTGATTACTCCAATCCAACAGATTCTAAATGTACAGCACACATCAACAACTACAGACCTCTTAGGAGTGAGCAAATGGGCCTCATTACGGGGTTGGCAGTGCAGTAAAAAAGTGGAGGTTATTCCGTTGCTGCCACTTTTTTTTTTACCATACTGCTGAATTCCAAGTTTGGAGGAAACGTGGAGGATTTACCTCCTGCAAAAAGCTGGTGGTAAATCCTCCACTTTTCCTGCAAAGTTCGAGGGAATTACCCATTGCGGTAATCCAACCAAAATCCCCATGGAGTCCTATGGAATTTGAAAATGGGGTTTTACACTGCTACCACCACTTGTAATCCTGTGATTAACCCACAGATCCAAGCGGCGGTAACGTAATCGAATTTGGTGCTATTTCATCTTCAGAGTGAAATAGCGGTAAAATCCAAGATCTCGACTAGAGCTCGCGAACAGATCATGTTTGGGAATGTAGGCCAATGAGGCGAGCTAGAACAGGTCATGTGGCATGACACCAATGGGGTGAAAGCCTGATGATTCTGAGCAGGGGAGAGACACTGCAGAGGTGAGAAGTTGTGGAGACCTGCAAGAGATGACGCAGAGGTGGCATCTGCAGAAGCATGAAGGACTGATTGCCCTGAGAGAGTTGCGAGTGGGAGGCACTCTGGCCTTGCTTGGGTTGTACTCAGGTGGGACGAGGCCAACAGCCAGAGACACACTGAGAACCCAGCGAGAGCGCCGCCAGGAAGTTCATGCAAAGTCCTGAGAGAACTGGGGCGATGCTGATGGCCTGCAGAGTGAGAGATCGTTGGTTGCAACAAAAGACAGACAAAGCAACAGATGCAGGAGCGCTGCAAGCAAGGCAGAAACAGCATGAGAGAGAGAGAGAAAGAGGGAGAGAGAGGGAGAAGGCGTGAGCGACAAAGAGAAAGAGAGATAGCAAGAGAGAAAGAGAGAGAGAGAGAGAAGGAGAAACGGAGAAAGAGGGAAAGAGAGGAAGATAGTGAGAGAGAGAAAGAGAGAGAGAGATAGCGAAAGAGACAGAGAGAGCGAGAGAAAGAGAGAGACAAAAACAGAGAAAGGGAGATAGCAAGGGAGACAGAGAGAGAGAGGGGGAGAAATAATATGAGGGAGAGTACCAGGTAACAGCAAAGCGAAGAAAGACCCTAGAAATACAAGTGCAAGATATGGACAGGCGCTGCATTCTGTGGAGCAAAGAGAAAGTAAAGAAGCAACTACAAAATGTCCTGAGACACTGTCTCAGAATTTTTTAACATGCAGTAATATAATTCAGAGGAGAGGATAGAACAGTGATCTAGAGCCCTAAAAACTGACAGGGAAAAAGGGACCGCTGTAATGGAGGCATGCTGGCTGGCGAAGCACCTTTGGCAAAGTCTCTCCCCCAAACATTAGCCATGAGGTGCATATCCTGCCTTGTAATACAGCGGGCCTGACTAAGTAATTGATGGATCCTATGTTTTGTAAATATGTCATGCAACTCAGAATAATTCGCCTGCAGGAATCCTGGGCTCAAAGTCCCTTAAGCTACAGGGATACACAACCTATGCTAACGCAGCCCGCCAAAGCCAAGAGGGACTTAACTATATGGGTAGAATCGTCTCTGCAGGCTACCATTAGGATTGCAAAGGACAGAACCATACATATACAGGAATTGCACAACACAATGAAATGTGGTGCTAAGATATTATTAATTAATGTATACAACTGGCAAACGCCCAGACAGGGATGGTTATTATCCGCCTAATAAAATCAGGCCTGAAAGAATAAATGGCAAAGCCAGTTTTGTGTAATTTTATCAGGAGATTTAAATCTCCAATTTGAACCACTGAGGTTATTGGATAACATGCTGGAGGACGAAGATCAGACAAGGCACCTCTCTGACCTACCTACAGCATATGCCAAGAAACAACATAAATTTGCTCTTGATCCTGCTCAAACATGGGCAACATTAAACCTTTGGGCTTGTAATGGTAAAGCAAATGGCAACAGACCCTGCAAGGCCACATACTTCTCAGGGAACCAAAAAAGCCATATTGACCACATACTAGAGAATATAGAGTCACAGTCACCAAATTTGTGGTGTTCCTGAGAGCGGGTAGTGACCATCACCCCTTGGCCTTTTGATACATTTAGGAACGAGGCATCATAATCCCAATAAAGAACCAGATAGGAATGTACCAATAGCGTTGGCGGGATTTGCTAGATGTGCAGTGAAATGGGAAAAACTCAATAAAAAGTGACTATTGACTAGATTTATAATGAATTGCCGCCCTCCATAAAACCAATCTGGGGGGATATCGAACCACCCAAAACAGAGATTTTAAAACAGTGTATAGCTAATATACAAAAAGTCCAACTATTGGGTGACTAAACCCTCACAAGCTATAGGCTGCCAGGTGATTGATAGGACTGCTTGGTTTAATAACGAATGCAGATAGGCTAAATCAAACTTAATTCAGTGATTCAAAGACCCTGACAGTCGAATGAGGGAACACAAAGGGAAGCAATAGGGAGATGCAAGAATGTCTTGACTGCAAAAAAGGAAGCATATCTTGCCAAAACCTGGGAACACCTTCTTGAAGCAAGTACCAACAAGGATAGCACCACATTTTGGCAAACGATAAGCTTCAAACAAGAGGATGGAGGAAAGATCCTGCATGGAAACATTACTGAGGATAGATGGTCAACCATTTTAAGGACCTATACAGTGTCAAGGCTGAATAGGATCCAGGTGACGGAAGGCTGAGTACAGGCTATTCTCCCTTGGTACTCGGAGTGATTGAAGTACTGAAGGCAATCAGGGCCCATAAATTAAAAAAAAAGTCCCAGGCCTGGGCATCATACACATGGATTTGTTTAAAATTAAGATAGGAATACAGGAATAGTGACTCTTTATCTGACCCATCGATATAACACAATATTAGCATTGAATAAAACCCCTCCCACGTGCTCTAGAGCATAAATAGTTCCGATATATATTCAAATGGGCCAGGGAGTGCAGATCTGGCAAACTTTCAACCAATCTATATAAATAAATAAATAAATAAATCTCGCAGCTTGATTCAGGGGGCAAAATATTTGCCAGATCGGTCTTAAGCCACCTGGAGGAATGGGTAGAAGATAATGGCATAATACATCACCTACAAGCAGGGTTCCAGGCGGGAATTGGCACCATAGACCAATGCCTAAGATTAAATTTGCTCGTAGAGAAATACTTAACACTACGGAAAACAAACTTGTATATGATGTTCGTAGATCTTAGAAAAGCATTTGCTTCAGTCCCTGGCAACCTTCTCTGGAACCTGCTAAGTAGCTTGGCCATACCACTATTCTTAATCTGCGCAATCCTGTTATTATACACCAATAATGAGGCTACAGAAGATGGGGGATCAGTGGTGAAATCTCTAGTCTAGTTAAAATACACAATGGTGTGCGCGCCCCAAAACTCTTGTGCATTTTTATTAATCAGGTGATAGTTAAACTATTCAACATTGGCATGGACGTACCTTCCTGGGCCAAGGATAAATACCCTATTTTAATCTTGGCGGATGACACACTCCTTATTTCAACAACACCAGGTGGCCTGTGGACACAGTTTTGAATTTAGTAACTGTGTGAAAGATAATGGGTTGCACATTAATTATTCTAAATCAATGACAATGGTGCTCTCCAGGAAGGGGAGAAACCTCCCTAAATGAATATGTGCTATTGAGGGAGAAACTGTGGAGCATGTCTGCACTTACAACTACCTTGGAATGCGAGTAAATTCCAGAGGCAACTGGGATAGGCAAATTGAGAAAGCTGAGGTGGTCATGAAGAAATATAGCAGGGTAAAATGAGATCTGTGAGATCTCGAGTGGCTGGCCCTGTAAGTGTTCTATTAGAAACCCATAAGATGCAAGTCAGAGGGGCAGGAGGTCATTACGAGTTTGGAGGTAGCCATGGTGCAAATAGCACCATGGATGCCTCCAGGGACATTCTTACCTATGGGGACCCGGTAAGTCCCCATTTCGAAAACCATTCCCCATTCCAATTTGAGCCCCCGCAGGGCTCAATGGGAATGGGGAAGGAGCTAATAACAGGCCCGCAAATGGCGGGCCCGTTATTAGCTCCATGGTCCCTTAACGGGTCCCCCTAAGGGCGGCTGGTAAAAGCAGCCGGCCCTAGTGGGACCCGCAAAGGGACCTCGGAATGCGGTGGTAGGGGGTTAACGGCACCAGCCTCCTTACCGGTGCTGTTAACCCCCTACCGCCATACTCGGAATGCCCCCAGCAGTCTTATAATGGCTCTGAATTACGGGCCTTTACGAAAGCGAATGGACTTACCACGACTGAAAATCACCTCCTCAAAAATATACTAGGCCTCCCAATAACCTCCCCTACAATTGCCCTGCCGATGGAGGTAAATTTTCACGGCATAGCTCGTGAAATCAAGCTTACACCTTTGTTGTATTGGGCAAGACTATGGGCCCCGCTGGATTTAAGGAAATACAGGGAGGCTGTGAGGGACATGTTGACCAAAGAGGGAGTGAAAGCACTACCCGGGTGTGTGCACATTAAAAACCTCTGGCACAAAATGATAACATTGAGGTTTGGGCAAGTCCGGAAGGAATTAATAGGTCAACAAAAGCTATTAATAAAAAGGCTTTCCATGCCCTAGAAGATCTGAAGACATTACACAAAATTAAGAAATCATCCTTACTACGCAGATTCAGGAATAGAAAACTGCTGAAAGGATACAAAGTGCATCTTGGCCATCTTAAGTCTAAAATCAAGCGGTCAATATATATTAAGTTCAGGATGGGTATCTTCCAGCTAGCAGAGATGTTATATGCAAGGGACATAGGTGTTTCTGACACTTGCTGCTATTGCTGCTCCCCTCAAGAAAGCGAATTGCATTTTTTCCATACATGCCCAGCGTACCAGGACTTAAGACTAATTTACTTGAGAGCAAGGGTCCTAAGAGCTGGGATAAGGACCACAATGGGAGCCAGGGCCATGTGTGGCAGAACTGATGATGAAAGAAATGATGGTTAATGCAGTATGTAAAATACTGGCACTATCACTTCCAGAGCCTTATTCCATGATTTTAAGGTTTTATTATCTACAAATAGCTTGCTGTGAGCATCTTTAAACGTTGGATTTTTATGTATGGTTTTTATCCTGTATATTTGCAATTGGTGAATTTGTTTTATGTATAATGTATGTGTTTTTGCACCCATGACATTCTTTCGAGAATGTATTAATAAACTGAATACAGAACTGAACATGTAGTGAAATTAAAGATATCCAGAAGATATTTTGAAAGAAGGAGAGCTACCAAGGTGTACTCTGGGAAACAGTTAATGTGTCAAAGCATCTATAAAACATGGTGAGATCATGAAAACCCTGAGGTTGCATTCTGGGCAATGTTATCAAACCACCAATGTGCCTGGAAAGTATTGTGAGTGAAAGAAACCTTGGCCCTGCATTCTGAGAAAGGCTGGGAATACCCAAGAGAGCAAGAGACAAGAGAGAGAGAGAGAGGGAGCCAGACAGAATAGGAGGGAGGGAGAGGGTGATCCTGGGCAAAGCCCTCTCTTGTTTGTGTGCTACATGGCAGTAGATAAGCTGTCCCTACCTTGAAAACGGTCTGTTTTTTTGCGTATTTCCTCGGCCCCTACATACGCAATATACCCTGTTATTCCACAATTCCAACATACTGGGGGTGGCCCTCTGGCAAACCCTCTTTGGTTATATCCTCCCTGAGTATTCTGACTCTCATTCTGAGTGTTCTGAAATCCACCCTGGGTGTTCCGGAATCTGCCTCCTCTTCCTCTAAAACCTACACCTCTACCTCGTGGCATAAACCCGTATCCACTTTGAATCATTGGGGGTGAAGTATTCACCTGCGACATACTCATTGCTTCGTGCATTCCTTTTCTTTCTCCACTTGTCAATACTGCCCCTTCTATGGCAAATTCAGAAAAATAATTCTGAACTAACTTAGCTTCCTCCACTTTTATGTTCTCATCTTTCTTTTTGTTCTCCTCTTGTAATAACCAGCAATGATGCACAATGGTTAACTGTATTTCGGCCCATGTCTTTTCTTCCATCCCTCCTTGCTTTTTAATTTGTCTCTGCACTGGTTCTGACAATCCCTGACATACAATATGATAGAATAGTGCCACGGTTTTTCCCCACGGCACACGAGTTTCAAGCTGCCATTTCTCCAGAATATCCTGAATGTAAGCAATGATGTCTTCTTTGATTTTACATGTCATAATTGCACCCATATATGACAGGATACTGTACACTGAGAGCTGTCCAAACATCTGCCATGCAATAATTAAATGGCGATCCATCATGCACTGTATTTTGTTCTGTCACACTTGCATACCCTGATTGCCTCCATATGTCGTCAGCCCTCTTCCCAAGAATAGCTGCCAGTAGACCTTTTATGTCTCCTATGGCCAGCATTTTTCCTCCTGTCATTTTCTCTAATTCGTAAATACATTTCCCAGCCCCCGAACTTAAGCTAGGGAGCTTTCATTTTAAGTTATCCTTAACCATCTGCAGCCATGGAATGTACTGTGGGCATAGTCAGATCCCACTAATCATCTATCTATGGCAGGGGTAATCACCCCTATTCGTCTTTTCGCTGGTAATGACCTTAACCTACTCACATATGGTGGAGACGCTCCTTTCTCGCTACATGATCATCTTCGGGGAAGCTCAGGATATGATATGGGATCTGGTGTTCTTTCTTTAGGGTGTTACAGATCTGACCATCTTACCTCCTTATCCATTGGTAGATTTCCTATGGGGTGCATGCACCCTCTCCCTCTGCCCTACCGCCCGATACTCTTTCTTCATCTGACATTGCTAAACCCCAACTGGTGTGACTATCATCCCCTTCGTCTTTATCTAAATTTAGTCTGCTCAACGACAGTGCTCAGCATCCATCACGGAACCTGTTTTCTTCCGCACTTCGTAATGAAGATACCGGAGATTGGTCACTGCTCCCCTCAGTTCCATACTTGTGGTTCTGCTTTAATTGCTGATAGACTTTATCGATCCTATCTCCAATATTTTCTGCATCATATCTTTCCTCTTCTAGTGCTAGTCCAGGTGTTTCTGGGGTTATCTCCTTTATTGTGAGAATCTTTCTTACTCTATCCCATTGTATTTCTTCACTCGGTCTCATTTGTTCCTTAAGGATGAGACTGGCATCCAGACCTCGCTGCCTCCTATTCTGTTTTATTTCTTCATCCACTTACCTTTGCTTTCTCGCATCCCTTCTTGCCTTCGTCCCTTCTTACTTCCTGTCTTCATTCTTTTTCTCTCCTTATCTGTAACCTTCTGTCATTCTTCTCTCCTTTTCTGTAACCTTCTGTCCTTCACTATTTGTGCTTCTTCCTTCTCTCTCTTCCTTTCCTTCCTATCCCTTTCTCCCATTGCTCTTTGTCTGTTGTCATACATCGTTTGTTCCTCTGCCCATTTTTTGCCTTTTTCTTGTTCTTCCCTATATATATCTGTTCCCGTCGATCCCTGCTTTATCTTCCTTTTTCATCCTCCCTCAATCTCTTTTCTCGTTCCCTGTCCTTCTTTTCTTGTTCATCCTTATCTTCTCTCTGCCTAACTTCCTCAATGAATTTCCCATCTAACTTGAGTAGTACCTGTCCTCCCACCCATTTGTTCTGTACGAGCGTTACCTCGTCATCCCTATCCTTTTTTCCCTTCTGTCACTTAATTTCTCATTCTATATCTGTCAATATATTTGACCTTTCGCCTCTTCCTTCAGGCATCTTCCTTCCTTTTGCTTTCTTCTGGACCATCATTGGTACTGTAAATGGGGGGTTCATATGTTGGGTTACTATACCCCACCGCTGCTCTTAATCTCTGACAAGGTAAGAGGAGCTGAGGGCTCAATGCTCTCCCCCGTATGCTGATTAAGCATCCACTCCTCCGGTGGTGGCTCCTTTTCCTCTTGGTACATATCCCAAAGTTCTAAAATTGCCAGCCTCTTCTCTAATTTCTTTCCCGTGTATGCAGCGTGCACATATGTGGTCATATGTTGTAGTACCACAATTGACAATGATCCCCCTTGTGGCCATGGCATGAACATTTTATCATCTGTGCCCTTTACACATTCTGCACTGTACTGTTTGAGCTTAGGTGCATGTTTTGATAGTGTTTTACAAAGATGCATGAGAGGAGTGTCTTCCATAATGACAATGATGATGATGATGATGATTATATGGCATTTGTAACGCGCCTATACACAAGTGTTTCAAGGCGCAACGAGGCGGGGGGGACAAAGGGAGACAGACAACGATCCTACTAGGCCAGGTGTCATTCAGATTGCGCAAGTGCAAGGGTAGGGGGACTGGGAAAAAGTGCAGGGGAAGGGGAGAGGGGAAGTGCAGTACATGGTAGTAGAATACAAGATAAATAATAGGGCCAGCTGGTGGCAAGTGCAAGGAAAGTGCGGTACATGGTTAATAGAATACGAGATAAATAATAGGGCCAGCTGGTGGCAAGTGCAAAGGTAAGTGCTGGGAGAAAGGGGCTTTAGGATACAGAGACAGTCCCGTAGTGCATGTAGGCAGTGCAAGGAAGAGTGGCTGAGCCAGGACATGAGATCGGTGAGTGGCCCAGTTGCAGATTTAGTGCAGGTTCAGTGATTTTAGCAGGGGAGAGAGGGAGAGAAAGTGGAGGCAAAGAGGAAGGTTTTGAGGTGCTTCCGGAACCGGAGATGGTTCTCCTCAAGTTTCAGGGAGGCAGGAAGGCTGTTCCAGAGGGAGGCCTCTGCTGCAGCGAGAGATCTACCACCAGCTCATTGCTTGGAGAAGCAGCTGAACCTGAGGTAGTTGGAGGTGGATGAGCGAAGGGCTTGAGACGGAAGATATTTAGGAAGCGAGAGTTGCAGGTATTTTGGCCCAAGGTCCCAGAAGGCCTTGTGGACAATGCTGAGGGTTTTGAACTTAATTCTTGCAGCCACTGGGAGCCAGTGTAGTGATTTCAGTCCTGGAGAGATACGGTCCCTGGGCTTGAGGCCAAGGACAAGTTTCGCAGTCCTGTTCTGGATGAGTTGCAAAGGGTTGAGAGTAGAGGCAGGAAGATTTAGATAGAGGCTGTTACAGTAGTCCAGCCTAGAGAGAACCAGAGCTCTGGAGACAGTGAGCTTCTGGGGGAAGGAGAGAAAAGGAAGGATACCTCTGAGGAGGTAAAGCTGGTAGTGTGACTTCTTAGAGACGTCAGATATGTGAGGAGAGAAGGAGAGTGTGGAGTCGAAGATGACCCCGAGGTTTTTTGCCATGCAGGTAGGAGCAGGAAGAGGGCCAAGGGAAGCCGGCCAGAGAGCTGCAGGGAAGGAGGGAGTGGGTGTGCCGATAAGTAGAATCTCAGTCTTACTGGCATTAAGGCAGAGGTCGTTGGCGGCACACCATTGCTGGATAGCAGAAAGACAGTCAGAGATGAGGGAAGTGGAAGAGAAGGCCGAGGGTAGCCTGAAAATTAGCTGGGTATCATCCGCGTAGCACTGAAAGTTGGAACAGAGAGCAGCTATGCGGTGAGCAAGAAGTGCAAGATACTGATTGAACAGCCAGGGGGAGAGGTTAGATCCCTGGGGGACGCCACAGGTAGAGAAAAAGATGTCAGAGAGGAAGGAACCCAGTTGGACCTGGGAGGGTCAATTGGAGAGGAAGAAGGACAGCCACGCCAGAGCTTGACCAGTGATACCCAGGTTATAACGGAGACGGTTGAGCAGGATGGTGTGGTTAACAGTGTCAAAGGCAGAAGAGAGGTCGAGCAAGATGAGAACACAAGGGGTATTAGAGTCAAGGTTTGAGAGCAGGTCCTCACGGATGTTCAGGAGAGCAGTTTCCGTGCTTCTGGCAGCCCTGAAGCCAGACTGATGGTCATGAAGACTACCAACAGATTCAGCATGGAGATTAAGCTGGGAGATGGCCAGTTTCTCCAGGAGCTTGCCCAGGAAGGGAGTGATAGAGATTGGGCGATAGTTATCTGGGCAGGAGGGGTCGGAGGAGGGTTTCTTAAGAAGGGGATGCAGAAGGGAGTGCTTGAGGGGGGATGGGAAGACTCCAGAGCGAAGGAGTGATTGCAGAAGTCTGCCAAGGCAGGCGCCCGGGAGTCGATGTGGTCTTTGATAGTTTTGGAGGAACATATGTGGACCTGTTTTGACGAGACTTTCATAGATCGGACTTGTCTCGAAACCTCGTCAGCAGAAAAAAGGGGAAAGGCAGAGAAGGAGGGAGGAGGGGTGGCTGCCGAAAGGCCAGAGGGAGAGAAGGGAATAGGGGAGGGGAGGGGAGGTGATAGGAGGAGAGTGAGGACAGGATGTTTTGAGTTTTTGAAATGAAGTGAGAGGCCAGTGCCGTGCAGAGGGCCTGGGAGGGGACAGGAGAGGTGGAGACTGCAGCAGGGTTGGCCAGCTCCATGCAGATTTTAAAGAGTTCGGCCGAATTGTTAGATGCCGCAGAGATGCGGGCTTGGATAAGGGCTCTCTTCTTAGTGAGAACGGAGAGCCGGTATTGCCTTTGGAGCAGGCGGCAGGCCAGTTTGTCAGAGGATGAACATGAAGCACGCCATTTCCTCTCTGCCACCCTGCACTTGCGTTTAAGGGTGACGAGATCTGAGTCATACCAGGAGTTACATTTGGCTTTGGGCTTCAGGCGGATTCTCATGACAGGGGCAAGGATATCAAGGGTATCAGATATAGCAGAGTGGAGAGTGGAGAGGGCTGTGTCAGGTTGGGAGTCAGCCGAAGAGGGGTGGGGGGGCGAGAAGGTGGTAGCGAAAGCCTCAACTGACATGCACTTCATGGGCCGGATGACCGCGAAGGTGGGTGGCAGTGATGAGGGTGGCTTTGCCTGTGGGGTAGGGAGGGTGAGGTGGGAGGATAGGAGACAGTGATCACTCCAGGAGAGAGGAGTGGAGAGAGGGACAGAGAGGGGAAGGTCAGAAGAGATCAGAGCATCAAGAGTGTGCCCTGCAGAATGGGTCGGCCCAGACGGGAGAACAGAGAGTGAGAGAGAGTCGCAGAGGTCGCGAAAGAGTCTAGAGGGAGGACAGGAGGCATCATGGTGGATATTGAAGTCTCCAAGAAAGAGGAGTTGAGTGGTTAAGGACAGTAGTGAGGAGGAGAGGTCAGCCCACTCAGAGAGGAAGGCGGAAATTTGACCAGGTGCCCGATAGATAGTAGCCACGGTAAGGGAATGGCTAGGAGAGAGAGAGAGTCGGCAGACAAAGCATTCAAAGGAGGAGTAGGTCTGCATAGGAGTGACAGTGGCAGGAATCCACTCAGGGAAGATAAGGGCCACCCCCCCTGCACGGTTGGGCCGGGGCAAGGAGAGGATCTTGTAACCGTCAGGTAGGAGTGTGTCAAAGCTGGCGACAGAGCTGGCCGTGAACCATGTCTCAGTGAGACCGAGGATGTCAAGGTCCAGTTCCTCAAGAAGGCGACAGATATCAGAGGAATGTTTGACAGCAGAGCGAGAGTTAAGAGTGGCAATGTGGAGTTGGTTGCCATCCTTGAAGGACTTCCGGGGAGGGGTGCAGATCAGAGGTACGCCCTGTGGAGGTGAAGAAGAAGGAGCCAGAGAGAGGGCAGGGTGAGAGGGTGGAGGCAAGGTAGCCGAGGACAGAGAAGAGGGGAAGCAGGAGAGGAAAGGAAGTTGATGAGGCATGGGAAGCGTCTATCAAAGAGGTGGAGGTTGGCCTGAGGGCCTTGGACCAAGACGGTCCCATTAGCGTAGACATTAATGATGGCCTTATAGGAGCGGAAGGGGGCCAAGAGGACATCCCCACGGGTGCCACCATTAATGGGAGAAGAGGAGAAGGGAGAGAGCACAGAGACCATATGAAGGGTCCATTGGTCAGGGGAAGGCATGAAAAAGAGGATGTCAGTAAGTGTTTCCTTGGAGGCGGCGCTAGTGTAGTTGTCAGCGATAGGGAGGCCTGGGTTGGAGACCAGGATATCCTTTTTAAACTTTTTCCTACCAGATTTAGTGAGGAGAGCAGGATAGTCAATGGAGAAGCAGTTAGAGAAGGTAGGAGAGATAGAGAGCACCATGGAATAAGGAGGGAGTGGGGGGAAGACAGACGAGATCAAGCAGAAAGGAATGAAGCAGCAAGCCCTAGTTACCACAGTTTAAGAGCAACAGTAACACAGTAAAAACGAATTAGGTACCCAGTGTAAAGGCCACCTAAATTTGAGAGTCCTGCGAGGGGAGAAAAAGCCCTAGTTTACCACAATTTCAGAGCAACAGTAACACAGTAAAAACGAATAAGGTACCCAGTGTAGAGGCCACCTAAATTTGAGAGTCCTGCGAGGGGAGAAAAAAGCCCTAGTTTACCACAATTTCAGAGCAACAGTAACACAGTAAAAACGAATTAGCTACCCAGTGTAGAGGCCACCTAAATTTCAGAGTCCTGCGAGGGGAGAAAAAGGCCTAGTTTACCACAATTTCAGAGCAACAGTAACACAGTAAAAACGAATTAGGTACCCAGTGTAGAGGCCACCTAAATTTGAGAGTCCTGCGAGGGGAGAAAAAGCCCTAGTTTACCACAATTTCAGAGCAACAGTAACACAGTAAAAAATAATTAGGTACCCACTGTAGAGGCCACCTAAATTTGCGAGTCCTGCGAGGGGAGAAAAACAGACCTAATTTACCACAATTGGCGGTACACACTGAAGTGTAGAAACCATGTGAAAGGAAAGGAAAGGGAAGGAGTGGGTAGTTGGGCTGGGCGAGCAGGTGGAGCTAACCAGAAAAGGCAGACCGGAGACTGGCGTCCCCTGCGGACACCTGCAGACACAGGGAGCCACAGCCGTAGGAGCCGCCCTTTGCCTAAGGGGGCCCTTAGCCGATGGGGGCTGCCGGGCAGGGGGCTGCCCAGGGGGGTGGGCTTTTAGGCAGGAGGAGAGGAAGGGGAGGGGGGGAGTGGGCGGGCAGGGAGGCGGGAGGGGACAGGGGAGAGGAGGACCAGGAAGTGAGTTGGAGGGAGGGGGCAGCACAAACGCGCACGGAGCGCTAAACCAAAAGAACAACAGTGCCTGAAAATAAATTATTCTTACTGAAGGCCCAGCGGGGCCTGGAAGGCAGCCTCAAAAACACGCACACCGGGCTACGGGCGACCGCTCACACCAGCTCTAGCTCAATAAAGAAGTGAGCTTCAGGAGCAGTCGTCGCGTAGTCCCGGAGGGACTACAAGGACAACCAATCAGAGGGCGGGGGTGGGCGTTCAGGGAGGCGGGAAGGGACAGGGGAGAGGAGGACCAGGAAGTGAGTTGGAGGGAGGGGGCAGGGGGCAGCACAAACGCGCACGGAGCGCTAAACCAAAAGAACAACAGTGCCTGAAAGTAAATGATTCTTACTGAAGGCCCAGCGGGGCCTGGAAGGCAGCCTCAAGAACACGCACACCGGGCTACGGGAGACCTCTCACACCAGCTCTAGCTCAACAAAGAAGCAAGCTTCAGGAGCGGTCATCGCGTAGTCCCGGAGGGACTACAAGGACAATCAATCAGAGGGGGGGTGGGCGGGCAGGGAGGCGGGAGGGGACAGGGGAGAGGAGGACCAGGAAGTGAGTTGGAGGGAGGGGCAGGGGGCAGCACAAACGTGCACGGAGCGCTAAACCAAAAGAACAACAGTGCCTGAAAATAAATGATTCTTAATGAAGGCCCAGCGGGACCTGGAAGGCAGCCTGAAGAAAACGCACACCGGGCTACGGGCGACCGCTCACAGCAGCTCTAGCTCAACAAGTTGCAATTGATTGTTGATACTTACCAGCTCGTTACTAAAATCCCTCTCTCAAGGCTAACCAGCCACCCCTTTTAATCTTTAAAAATACCATCTATGAATAAGCACCATCAATCACTGCCAACTCATCTTTTGTTTCAACACCCTGTCTGTCATTGATTGGCACCAATCGTTTATTACACCTTACTTCAAACAACGTCACTTCTAATCTTAATAGCTTGTTTTTTCTTAAAACTTCACACAAATAATACTCAAAATAATAACACAATACACGTTAATAACCCCCGTGATTACCTTCCCTTATTTATAACCATTTATAATAAGAGGTATACTTCTCTCGCCTCTACTTATTTTACCCTATACAAGGTGTGAGACATCACCTTTCACAGTCCTGACTGTGCGTATTCCCTTTATTAATACTCCCGTTGGAGTTAGAGACATCTTCTTCCATATTCCTTGAAAGGGGATTACTTAGGCGTTCCTTTATCTACACAAAATTTCCCGGTACTCAAAATATCAAAATCCCGCCCCTTTATATTGGCATTTCCCTTAGTCTACTTACATTTGTTAATCAACTCGGGACCTTCGGTATTGACTCCTCCTTCAATCCGACCACTTCGCCTTCCTTCAGCAGAGCGCTAGTGGAAACCAAGCAGGGATTTCTTCAAAGAGGGACCTGTCCACTGTCTCGATTCTTCTTGCAAGTTTATTTCTATCGGCCGCTCTCCACAGGAGACTCTGCGATCTTCCAACTAATGGCGGAGGATGCCCGATCGGCTGAAACTCTGGAGCTAAACTGGTTTGGATCTTGAAACCATCTGCACTGGTACCGCGTGAGCTTGTGGCCCTTAGGAACGTGCATATGGAATGGAGAGGATTACACAAGAGTAATTCTGAGTCCAAATAATGGAACCAACTCAGGAAGATGGTAAAGTACTATTTTATTAACAATTATCTAAAACAGGGACAGCGAACACCAGCGGACGTACGCTCAGTCTCTCAATGATCTCTACACAAAATATGGTTCTTATACACGAAAATGCATCAGAGTGACGTCATACTACGTGGCACTAGTGAAAAACCTATGAAGTGTCAGGATTGGTTAAGGGAAACATCTAAGTGTACATTTCTATAGGAGCTACGTTTGTTATTGGTTGCCCATTAT
Source organism: Ambystoma mexicanum (assembly GCF_040938575.1). NCBI lineage: Eukaryota > Metazoa > Chordata > Amphibia > Caudata > Ambystomatidae > Ambystoma > Ambystoma mexicanum. Next base: position 718,267,468 of record NC_090921.1, read on the forward strand.
CGGATGGACAACTTATGCCTACCTCTAAAAACGTGTAATTTCAGGAACATTAGACACACAGTTTCTCATTGGTCCTTTGTTATACAGACTAATATAATTGGTTGGCACGCTTGTGCCATGTCTTGAACATTCGGTTAATTTAGCAGCAAGTAAGCCCAGACCCATATGCAAGGAGATGAAACTACCTCACCACCCATCTCGCATCACCCATGCCTTCAAAATTGTCTTGCAGAGTATCCTTGTCATTGAGAATGGACGGGAGTGAGGGTACTCCCTATCGTGTGTGGAACTCCAAGTTCAAACACAATTTCCATCCTTGGCTCACGTGACAGGAGACCACGATTTGGTTAATTTTGAAGCCTTTAAATGCTCTAAATGAATGAAAGCTTAGCATCCTTTTTGTTCTTTCTTGCACCGTAGCATGAGAAGGTTCAACCTCTGCATACTAGTTCTTCGTACAGTAAATAGCTTACCTCACCTTGCCTTCTAGAATCTTGACTTCTGGCCAGGCAGCATAACCACGCAGCTCCATGAACCTGCTATTCTGCTGTGACATTTCATGTTTTCTGGCTTAAGTAAACCAAGTGTAAAGAAGAAGATTTCACATGCACAAAGTACTGCAGAAAAAAACTGTTCAATACGTGTACAGACGCTGAAATGCAAGGGAGATTAAGTCACAATAGAAACTTGCTATGAGTAGTCAATAGAATGCAGGTGAAGCCACCTTAGTATAGAAATTGGACATTGCAATCATAGCAAGTTTCTATTGTGACTTAATCTACCTTGCATTTCAGCGTCTGTACACTTATTGAACAGTTTTTTTCTGCAGTACTTTGTGCATGTGAAATCTTCTTCTTTACACTTGAGAGTTCACTTGATCCTTACTTCGTCATTGGCATTTAGGATCTATACATCATCTTCAGCCAGTATCTCGAAACGTTGTGCACACTTTTTTATGACGTCGCTAGCTCCTCTTCTTTGCTCTTTCTCTTATTCTTTTGGGGAGTTCCTACTGCGGGTTGTCGTTACTTCGGGGGTACATTCGATACAGTTCTTTTAATGGGTATCTTCTTCCAAACATTTTCTGCGGTATTGGCACGATGGCTGGTGTCTGTCAAACACGGCACGGTCTCATGTCTGTAATATAGGAGCGGTAGGGCGGTGGGCTCTCCTGCAGATGTATACAGCTGCTCCTCTACAATATATTGTAGGTTGGCCAGAACTTTCGGGAAAGAATTGTTAAAGAGTCATTAAAAATTAAAACATTCTTAAGAAAGCAAATAAATGCTGTTTCTGGCCTAGTCCCATTAATTTTCCCATAGAGAAAATGTAAAATATTTGGTCAGCCAAAGCACAAAAACCAATGGGCATATTTGGAGCAAATAAGAAACAAATTGAACATGAAACCGAGATTTCTGTGGCTACAACAGAAGACACACTCAGAGAAGAAAATGCATCAAATGAAGCAGAGATAGGGGATTATGAGAGAGGGCCAGCGAGGGGAAATAGCAACTGAGGGATGGGGGAACCAACGAAAGAGTAGGGGTAGTCACATGGTCAGTTCCTGTGAGGATGGGCAGTGGTTTTGATGTTCGAGCATTATCTGGGGAATACTGGGGAAACCCAGCAGGCATGGGTAGTTTGTTGCCATTATATGTGTAGTTAATTGCCATTATAATGCTGTGGGAATTGGAAGAGATTGAAAAAAATGTGTAGAGCTTCATTGTTCACATCTATTAGGCAGGGGGTAATGGGTCTATGTGCCACTGGCCATGGCTCAAGGCCATTGTTACTGGGGCCCAATTAAACCTATTGGTGCAAACATGTAGAGAGGCCAAAGGCCATGGGTAGTGGGCCCCGAAGAAACTTTAGTATAACAAAACCCTTGAAATTCAATGAAAAGACTTTAGTTAGGAGAGAGTTTAAGTGATCAGATTTAACATGAAAAATATATAGCAACAAATCCTTTGAAATTCACTGAAAAAACCTTGGTTCAGAAAGAGTTAAGGTGATCAGATTTAACACAACATGACCCTTGAAATTCAGCACTCACATTTCAAGCAAGTCCACCTTAACTTTGTGACCCCAGTTGCACAGCGTATTACTACAGCTGTGACATCACAGATTACATCACTGGTGACATCCCTACTTACATCATACATGACTTCACTGATGGTATCACAAGTGACATCATACATAACATCATTGATGATATCAACAATTACTTCATCCATGGCATTACTGATTATCTAAGTTTAAATATTTTTGTTGACCTCAGTTGTTATATATTTTAATGTATTAGACTTAACAATAATAGCCACATAACATGGAACAATGCATACATACACAAGTTTTATATGTTTATGTGTGGAGTATTAATTTGTAGGATTTATCGACTTATGAAATTGAAAGCAAAGGGATGTACTGTTATACAAATGGTTTGTATTTCATCTATTAATAAGCAATTACAATACTTCAGTACATGGAAAGTACCTGTTTAAGATAAATCTAGTTCAGGTAGTCCAAACATAATATAATACGTATGTGTAGTATATGTAGTAGTAAAAAATAATAGATACAAGTAGAAACATACTTAATAGTAAATTATATGAAATAGGTTCACATTTAAATTTACAATTACCCCTTACTGTAAAACCATTACATTTACCAGCTTTCCTAAATGAAAAGTCTTATAAAAATACTCACATATAAAAGATAGTATGTGCTCCCTGTCCACTGCGACAGAATATAATGTAAGAATTCAAACTTTGGTTAATATATCCAACATATCAATTACGTATACTACATAATTACATTAATAGAAAAGAAATGACCATTACAAAGTAAACATTAATTATGGACATGGGAATTGTATTACAAATATTTTAAGTAATTTCTTGTGAAAATAAATTAAGAATGCATATTCACATTTAAAACAAACGTTATTCTAAAGTACATAATGCTTATATGCTATTCTTCTTTGTAATAACATCTGACATCATTTATGATAGTGTACCGTGCACTACATTTAGAGAAGCAACATAAGAATACAATGTACTGTGCAAGTATGACATTTGTACATACATGATATATAACAAAACTGAGTTGGAATATTTGCAAATGTAATTAATCAAACCAGTGATCTCAGTAATTTCATTAGTGGTGTCATGTATGATTGTAATATGTGATGTCACCAGTGATGCCATCATTGTGGTCATACACTGTGCAATAGGGGCAAAAGATTAAGGTGCACTTGCTTGAAATGCAAGTACTACATTTCAGGAGTTCTGTTGCGTTAAATCTGATCACCTTAACTCTTTCTTAACCAAGGTTTTTTGACTGAATATATAGAAAGAGAGAGATATATGACACAGTATCACTGAGCGTTTACTTTCCCCTCATCAGTGACAATTAAAATGAAAGACTTAGAAAACATTATACTTTCTCTATAAGCGGATCACCTCCTCAATGGATACCTGAATGGATCTGCAATATTCCACTGTCAAGAATAACAAATTAGAAGCCATTTTCTGTGTATTTTTGTTAACACTTTTGAGCACCTTTGGAGGGGAACTGGTCTTTTCAAGGAAGGTCATGTCCTCGAGATTCTGGGTGCCTAATGAATTACGAGTGTGCCCTATTATCATGTGGTTCACAACCAGAGACAAACAAGGTAATACAATGCTTTGAGCCAGCAGTGTAGGACCTGCTTTGGTGCTCTGGGGAGGTGTAAGACGGGCCAAAGATAAGCATGAAGTCTGTGCCCCTGGGCTACGAGGAATTCGCTCCCTGTCAAGCATTCCCTTGGTCTTCTGTAAATGCGTAAGGGGAGACTGTGGTATCACCCCTCAGGAGAGAGGCCACAGATGAGTAGAGGGGCCCATAAAAGGGGCCCATAAAATGGCCCTCTAGTGTACTTTTCAGGACATCCTCCTTTCTCCTGCTCTTACCTCCTTCTCGGTCAACAGCCTCCTGACTCATCCGACTTCATTCTAATGTGCTTCATGGCTGTGTACTGGATCCCTGCAACAGTGCATAGAATTAACATTCATGTAATTCCAATACTGCGATAGTTACATTTGTATTTATTAGTCACAACACTTTCAGAGCTGCAGATGTTGTGTGCAGCGCATCATGAGAAGCGGTGCATGAGCTAAGAAAAGGAGTATTCATGTATGAGGATGACAACTCACGACTGTGGAGTAGGAATGATGAGTGGGGATCAAAAATGATGACTGTGGAGTAGGAATGATGAGTGGGGATTAAAAATGATGACTGAGGAGTAGCAATGGTGAGTGGACAAGAGGAATGATGACAGGGCAGCCAGAATTTTGACTTAGCAGGAGGAATGGTGAGTGGGGAGTGGGAATGATGATCGGGGAGTAGGACTTAGGATATGGGAGTAGGAAAGATGACAGGGCAGGAGGAATGACGACCGAGGAGTCGGAATGACAACAGAGCATGAGGAATGATGAGGGGGGGGAGAATGACCACTTAGGAAGTGGAATGATAACTAAAGAGTAGTGACTACTGATGCATGAGTTGTGAAGAGGAGCACTAAGGTCTGAGGTATGAGGAGTAGGAAGGATGATTGAGGAGTAGAAACATGACTGGGGAGTAGGAACGATGATAGGAGGAATGACTGAGCAGCAAGGAAGGTTGTAAACAAAACCATTCGCTTACGAATGACATTAGAAGACATAACCGGGCCAATCAGATTCTGTCCCAGGCCCGCCCTTTGCTTTTAAATATGTTTTTTCAAATTACCTTTTTTAGAGAACCCTACTTAAAGCCCTCTCTGCGGATGACACGCCAGAGCTCTCTTTCCCCACCTTTCTCCCTTTCCTCGGAAGGGCCGACCTCCCTCCTGCGTGTCTTTTTTGGTATTTCGTTAGTGCAAGCAACCTCTTCGCCGCAGCAATTAAGGTCAAGCGCAAGAATCCCCGTTTCCCAACCTGGGGCTTCTGAGAGCACCCGGGCCCAGGTGCCATAAATTTAAATCAAAATTAGGCACAAAGGGAGCTAGGCGCGGGGACGTAAATATATCAAAACAAAGCGCCAGCGTGCAGGCGACCCGTTTGATGCGCCGCTGGTAGGAGCGCCTGGCGTGGCAGATGTCGTTATTCTGAGCTGCTGACAAGGCTCCGGGCTGGCACCTGAACTCCGGGGCACTTCATTAAGAGCGGCTCCTGACATGCTCCTGACATGCTCCTGGGCGCCCCTCACCCCATCAGGGAGCTGGGACGTGATGTCAGCCCACACGCCATCTACGTGGCACAGGCTGCGAGAGCCTAGGCCACGCTGAAAGGAATGTGTGAAGACAGCGAATAAAGCGGGCACTCAGGGCCTTTATTAAAAGACTATTTTCGTGTTTGTTTAGCTGTTCCCCAGTATACGTATTCTATATTTTCATTAACTGGTCACACAAAACCTGGTCTGGTTGTTACAGCTCTCACAATAAAAGTATGATTTAGTAAGTGGGACGTGTAAGCTCAACGCCACCCCCTATTTTGCCAGACAAATCGAGAAAAGATACCAACGCAACCTTTGTTGGCAAATGCTGAACGTACAAGCCCACCTCATATGGGCACTGTAGAAGTAAAACACAGTGTATGGCCCTCATTACGTTTTTGACGATCTGGAATAAATGCTGGTAATTCCGGCACCCGGCATTTATCTGGACTGGCAAAACACAAGTCTGCCAGTGGGAGCCACGGTTCTCCCGGCAGGCCTGACTTACTAGCAGATCAGGCCCCTGCCGGCAGATAAGTGCCTGAATCACCAGCACCACTACTCCTAGTGCAGGTGATTCGGGCAAACCCATCCCATGGTGTCCTACGGAAATGGGAATTTACCATCACTCCACCGCCCCTAATATCCTAGGTAATGCCGGGATAACAGGCGGCAGAGACGGTAAGGCAGTGTTGCCAGTATCCCGGTGGAATTAGCAGCGGGATACTGACAACCTTGTAATGAACCGCTATGTCTTGTAATAATAATAATACTAATAATAATAATAATAATTGTAATTTGGATTCTTATATGGCACTTCATGCCTGGATCCTCCTGTTTCTAGGCACTGTAATAGCAGTTGCCATTGCTCAATTTAAATGATAGTAAATTAGGTTGACCAGATTTTTTTTGAAAATAGGGATAAGCCATAGACATAGAAGTAGGACTACAGTCAACACAAACAGGACTCCGCTACCACTGTAGTCCTACATCTATGTCACTGGCCTGTTGCGGGGGGAGGTGTTCACAGGCACATTCCTCTCATTGGAGGAGAGCAGCAGTGTGGGGGAGGGGCGGAAATGCGGATTTGAGAAAAACATTCACGTGCAGGAAGAGTCCCGCCAGGCCCGATTTTGGGATTTCTGAATCTGTTCCCGGCAAAAACCAGGACCGTAGCCACCCAACCATCCAATCCCAGGACAGGCTTTATTAAATTTAAAAACTCTCAGAACCATCCAATCCCGGGACGGAGGGCGATATCCCGGGTATTGTATGTTAAGTTTAAAGGTCAAAGGATACTCAAGTAGTCAGCAGGTATGGTCATTAAGTTGCTTTAATCAGGTTACAAGTTCTTCAGATGTCATCAGGTACATCAAGGAAAAGGAAAGTATATAGAGACTGGGGAGCCAGGATAATCATGGGAAAGTCCCGGCTACATCTCCATCAACTGCCTAAATCAGAACTCCAACCACCATAACATTCTTCTCAGTCACACAGGGTTCCACACTGACATTCCATACTGACATCACCACTCACCTTAAACATGCGTACAGGGAAAAAAGCCAGGCACAACACCGGGAGTGTCCCAGGAAAGTCGGAACGTCTGACCAACCTATAGTTAATGCATCAACATCAGAACGGAAGGAAAACGTGATGAGTCAGCATTGCTGCAAGATTTACACATGAGAAGTGCAGACTTGACCCTAGTTTGGGGGAAGCCCTTAACTCGTGAGCAATCGGTATTCTAGAGGGTTGCAGCTCACTGTTGTGAAGAACCCAGTACATGTTGACCCAGGACAGTGTTGGTGTGTGGGCAGAGATGGCCATTTAAGAAGAGAAGGGAAGTGGTGTTGCTTGTAGGAGACTGCCATTGGTGGACTGGGCTACCTTAGCAGGAGAAGGGAAGGCAGCAATCCTCTCCTGTGGTTTGTATGAAATATGTCAACATCTTTCACTGTCAGCAGGCTTCTCCTCACCCTCCTGCAGCCGCGGCAGCTTTAGGCCTTAGGATGGTGCATTTCGAGGAATCTGCACTTCACACGTTACCTTTCCTGCTCCTCGTTATCGACCTCCCATGGGAATCCTCATGCAGGGTTTCTGCATCATTATGAAACCAAAGTTAAGGAGCTGCCTCAACACCAGATGACAGGGATCGTTTTGGTGTAGCGCGGGGGGGGGATTCATTTTTCACCTGTGGCTATACGCGCTGTGTGAGAAGGGTTGGAGGTGTGTTGAAGACACTGGGGTGGACTTGTGTGAGAAAAAACAAAGGAATCATAATATGGCCCCTACCACCTGATGAATGTCTTACACATGCTGCTCATTGACCTGATGAGTGGAGACCCAGCAGGGCCCACGTAGCAGTGCTCCTCTGCATACTAGGGTGATCTTTGAGGCAGCTCTCAAACTAGCCACCAAAGCACCTGGAAACCTTGCAAATGGCAGCTGTGCATGCATAAATCCCAGTAACATGGCATAACATGTTGGCGAGGAGTGGTGATCTCAGGCACATTTCCCTTGTCAATATTGTTGAGCCAGTGTCTCACCATAAGCCGAGAGAAATGAGTGGTGGACAGTGTCACAGAAATAGTGTCACAGAAATGGGGCACCTCTGGAGTAGAAGAGTGCAGGCATTCTCTTGAGTTATTGATGCGGCTGAGAAGCCCTCATTTTGGCAAGGTTGATTTTGGTCCCTTAGGTGGAGGAGGCAGTTTGGTTTCAGCTGGGAGGACAGTTGCCGGCTGACGCTGAAAGGACAGATTGTCCTGGGTGTTTCTTTCTTGTTGCCTGTTCTAGAGAAGGCCAAAGCATTGGCGAGAAATGTAATGGGGGGGGGGGGTAGGGTAGGGCCGGGACCAGTGAGACAGAGGGAGCCATCTTCGTGCTGCAGTGTTGCTGGGAAGCAGTGCCAGCTTGAGAGGGCCAAGATGGACTCCAAGATTGAAGAAGAACAGATTGGCTTTTCTGGCCAGACTTCGTGAGGCGAGGAACTCATGGTGGGAAGTTTAGACGAGGGCTTCTATTTTTAGTTCACACCGGGACAGTGCCAATTAGAGCTCTTGGGAGGGTATCAGTGCTAAGGTGCAGCTACCAGCTTCTGTATTCTTAAGAGCTCTTTCATAGAATGTTCATCTTCTTCTTATTTTCCTGGCAATTCCAGTGTAGTAATAGGATTCCTTAAACCTAATTGGGGCCAATTCGTAGCTCTGATAGTAAATTGGTCAAGCCACATGGCTGGCGTGAAGCACAGAAATGTGCAATTTATTAAGCACACTGTCCTGTCTTTTCATTCGGAATAGGACATCAAAGAGCCATGTTCTGGACAGAGCTTTGACTGTCACCTTTTTACATGGTCGTGGTCTTAGGTTGGCAACTTTAACAAGAGCAATGGCCATCTCTTCATTCGATAAAATGAAGGATGCCCTTTCAATTGTGGTTGGATGGAGGTAAGGCTATTGGGGCGGCTTCCACGATTGAAGGCAGAAATGTTGCTATTTTTTCTGGTCAGAGACAAGAGTCAGAATACACCTGGAACACAACAGCGAAATTCCCTTTCATTTTCAATGTGATGAGGGTATTGTTGGTAAAGGACAGTTTTATGGTTGTAAATATGCTGTCTGGATAACACTTGGAACAAGAGGTCCAGGGACCTCATTTCACCAATGGGTAGACAAAGTGACATCACTCACCTGATATCATCACATGAAGGGATATCACATGGCTCACACCTGTGACACAGGAAATGCTCACACAGGTTCTTTGACCTTGATGATATCTTGATAAGACAGTCACAACATTGACGTAAACAGCCTACAATAAGCATCAATTAACACAATAGTTTCTAACGTAGACACAAGGCGATTTTGATTACCAATAATGTGTTAACCAGTCTACTGCTTTGACATGCCATGTAAGCAGTCATTAGATGCCAATGACTTACTAGCAGAACCATCTAGTTGCGGGCACTGTTCCCATAAACCAGTATAGCCTCACAGGGGTTGGTACTGGCAAGCTATGCCAGTTGTATAGTCATCATATGCAAGGTACAGCCTACCATGCCCAGGTGCTGCCATCATATGCATAATGTGCTTACTTTACACAAGTACAGTCTGGCCAGCCCCTCGAGCCTCTCTTAGCACAGAGTTAACCAGTATAGCCTCACAGGGGTTGGTACTGGCAAGCTATGCCAGTTGCATAGTCATCATATGCAAGGTACAGCCTACCATGCCCAGGTGCTGCCATCATATGCATAATGTGCTTACTTTACACAAGTACAGTCTGGCCAGCCCCTCGAGCCTCTCTTAGCACAGAGTTAACCAGTATAGCCTCACAGGGGTTGGTACTGGCAAGCTATGCCAGTTGCATAGTCATCATATGCAAGGTACAGCCTACCATGCCCAGGTGCTGCCATCATATGCATAATGTGCTTACTTTACACAAGTACAGTCTGGCCAGCCCCTCGAGCCTCTCTTAGCACAGAGTTCTTTGGACAATCATGCAGCCACAAAGCTAATATATTTCACAGAACCTTCACCTTACTTGAATATACAAAAATGATATAGTGCAGCTTAAGGGAGTGCAGCCACTTCTGAGCACTGTAATAACAGGTGTCATTGCTACTCAATGTAATTATACCTTATTATTCGTTCATGGAATGATAAAGGACTTAAGCTCCATTGAATAATCGCCGCCTGCACGCATATCTCTGAGGTGAGAGCTGAGCTCACAGAACGATCACTCCTATTACTGTGGGAAGCTGCACTTTCGAGTTACATCACTTTACACGTTGCCTTGTTTTTGAAGTTCAGAAATTGTTATATATGTGTTATATCAGTACCCTTCAAACAAATATTTTCTGACGCATGCACACTTCATAAACAATATTCAATAAGGAGCCATGGCAGGCATCTCATTTTGCACCATGTCAGGTATGAAGAGTTTACACAAATCTTAAAAAGGTGTGCCCAATAGCAATGCTGTTAAAACAAAATCATTACCCTAGATGAAATGCACAGTACTAGAGATTCGTTTGAGAATATCAGGTTTCTTGGAACCCCTACAGATTGCAAAGAAAGCAGCACAGTACTAGAGAGTGTCTGCTCCATAGTGGAGACGTTTGAGAATATCAGATTTCTTGGAACCCCTGAAGATTGCAAAGAAAGCTGCATGTTCTAGTTCAGCAGCCGCTTAGCATTAGGCCCACGTATGTTCTTTTTACAATCGGATTTTAGATCTTGCTGTTTTCTGTCAACATTGAACTGGAAGCCCCTGAGTGTCACATATTTCTAATTGCCACTGAAAGTGCCTCTTTGACAGGGGTCGCAAGGAGGTTTCCAAGGGTAGCAGCTGCCACCCCTGTCCACCCCAAATGATGTCCATGAATAAGTTTGGGTGGTTTTGTGAGAAAGTATGCTGGCTTTTGGGTTTTTTGTGCGGTGTAACATTAGTTTTTCCAAATCACCACTTAGTAAATGAAAAATCATGCCACATAGGATTGCGCTTTCAAAGCGCTGCGCTCTTCACTCAACAAAAGCAGATCTCAGCAGAGCCTTACTCAGTGGAAAACTGCTGCTATGATGAATGCAGAGGGGGCCCTGGGAGGCTACCTCGTGGGAACGCGGGGGGTTAACTAGGATCTACACCATGTTGAAAAAGAGCCGTTAAAGTGGGGAAAGAATTGGAGTAGGGAAGGAGCATATGCAGAGCTTTCCCTTGTGCAGAAACAACGGGATTGCGAGGGGGTGCAAATCACATCACAGGTGCTGGGAGAACGTAGGTGCATAGAGCCATTGAAGGGATATAAAGAGGGGGCCTAAACGAAGGAAGTGGAACCAGACTTATAAAGGAAAAGCAAATGGATCGGGAGGAAGGGCTGGCCAGGGAAGAGTCCAGGGGGGGGGGTGGGCCGCAAAGATGAGGGTGGGGAGAAACACATGGAAGATGCAAAAAGCGAGGGGAGGAATAGCACAGAGGAACGCTGTAGGTCATCTCCGGCAATGCAATTGAAGAGGTTAAAGAAACAAAATCATGAGGCACGTGACTTCAGAAAGTCGTTGGGGGATTAGAAGGTGGGCTCAATGGTCTGCACCCACCAGGGGGCCCGCGTAATGTCTTAAAAAAGAGTCTTGTAACATTTAGACTTTCATGTTTACAAAGTTGACAGGCACCCTGCTGCCTCTCTGATAGGTCTGGGTTTCCTAATGAATGTTGCTTTTGGCGGGGAGATGACTCAAAGGGAATAGGCTGGATTCATCATAGAGTAAACCCACACTGAAGGGCAGGCGATGGAGAGATTTTAGCGATGGAGCCACAGATTTTGACTGCATTTTCTATGGTATATGAATATTCTGTAACAGCGCCACAATACCCCAGGGCCGCTGTGCGCTTTATACATTAAAATAAATAAATAAATGAAGGCAGGTTCCTCCAACATTGGTCGGGCCTGCCAGATTGGGAACCCCGTTGATGTCCATGAGGTATGGTAGGGACATGGTGGCCGGTGTCTCTTCGTGGTATATCACTTGGGTATGGGATGATTGCCAGCATCGGACTGAAAAGCTTGTGGGAGTTGTCATTCTGTTGAAGTCATGATTGTCCAATCATAACAGGCTTTTGTTCTCCTAGATGGTCTCTACCAAAGCACCCTGACTGTGTGCAATTGGCTAATGGAAGCCCAACAAAGGATGCAGAAGCAGAAAGGGGAAGGCTGGATCTGGAGTTTTGTTGAGAGTTAGACAGGACTTGAGCGTTCTCCTTCAGAAAGGTCAAGGAGAGGTAGTCAGTTGCTGGGCACATTGTCGCCTCAGCTGCCAATCAGCTGCCAAACAGCCAAACCTTCTTTTTTTAATTTGCCAGTTGTGCTAGTTGGTGGATGAAGGTCGGCTTAACATTGGCGGGAAACGAACTTTGCTGAAAGCTGTGCAAGCATAGATCCAAGGACTTAACACATGTCTTTAGGGCTCAGTTACTTCTGTCTGAAGGGGCCAGGAGCAATGGTGTCCTGTATTGTAATGATCTGGTTGGCAGTGATTTAAATCTGCATGCAACCCTCGGTCGGTGGTTCTCCTGGATCCCAGAGTGCTCCCGTTTGCTTGTGTTCTGTAGTGCATTACTAGGGGTAGTAACATGAGTGGGTTGATAGACACTTGCCAGCAGACAGAGGGACCTGAATGAGAAGTTCAGGTGCCTACATGTTAGGACAGTGGAAATGGAGTGACCTTGAAGTGCAGTTCAATCCTGCAGAATATTAGCTGCATCGGCCTACACTCTGGTTGTAGTGGGGGTGCACCCACTGATCTGAATAATGAAACCAGGAATCAAATTATAGAAAGTCCATTTCATAATTGAGTTGTCTGCAGTCAATATCAAAATGCACTTACCCAGTCTGCCAATTGGTAACCTCTAAAAAAACAAATTCATATACAGTCCTCTTCAGCAACCCAGACTGTAGGAGTACAATGCTACGAATGACACACTGAGCCCCTCCCTAGAGCCACACATATCCCCACCTTCCTTTGGGTTCGTGACTCTCAGGCTGTGGCTCTTTGGGGAACACCATCAACCAGGGTGAAGATTAGGGCTCCCTTGGCCCTTTCTTCCAAACCAGTGGTCCCTCTAACCCCGTGACCTTGGAGATTATGTTCCATCTGCGTTTCTTTCTCAGGGCATCTTATGCTGCAGCCACCTAAGCCATGATGCTACCATATTATCCCTACTTGGAACACTCGGTGTTCATGCCTACGCATGGCCTCTACTTGGATGCCAGCTGTCCTATAGATCCAGGTACTTCAGCCCAGAATGCTTTGCAGAAAGTAAACATCGTCTTCAGTTTGATGTGCTGTTGTACCAGAAGCCAGTGTAGTTCCATTTAGGCTGTGTGATTGGCTCTGCCATCTTGATTTTGAGGCACAATCTTGCAGCCAGATTTTGATATCTTTGGTGCTCCTTTTTGGATGCCTCGATATTCACTATATTGTAGTCGTCGAGTCGAGAAAATGCCAGAGAACTGGTGACTTCACTCCAGGGCTTTGCAGCAGTGTAAGAACCTTTCTGGGCATCATAAGATGGAAGTTGATGCTCTTCACAATAGGTGAGATTTGGTGTGAGGAGGATACGTGTCTGTCAACCTTCCTATCCCCCCAGGTAAGTCACATTTTGGGCTGATTGATGAGTTCCCCTTAAATAGTGTGGCAAAAGGAATGGGATCATATCTGGTTCAATCTGCTTTTGAATGTGAACTTTGTCTTGCAACCATTCAAACAAATTTAGTGCCACTACACCTAGTTGTATATTTGTTATTGACACAGTAGGATGTTCTGCTGCTGTTCAGCTGTGTTTATTTCAATTGACGAAGGAGCTGAATGTCATCAGCCTGTATATGAAAGGCACAAATAAGTGCTGGAGAAGCTGTAACAGGAAGGGCCATTGAGGGGATGCACGGATGTCATTTCTAGTTGCAGAGGTACTTCATGTCACAGTCAGGTATCCCCAGAAGCAGATTCAGTGGGGTTCATGACCTTGAGCAAGCCCCACGCCCTCTCCGGCCGAGCCCAATCAGTCTCTTAGATACAGCAGAAGAGGCCCGCCCGGTGTGCCAACTGTCCAGGCGTGGACACCCAGATGGGACTATTTTTGTGTCGAATGGCGGCTGGAAGTAAGGCTAGAGTGGTAGAGTTCAGTCCATAGGTCAGTAAGCAAGTCTCTAAGAGGAAAGGGCATAATAACCAACAAAAATGCAAGGACCTATCGCATGGCACGAGGGTGCAAACTTTGGGGAAATCCACTGGAAGCACAGTTCAGACAGGTATAGTTCATTGCTCAAGGGGTTTGTTCAGACACAATGCCCCGAGAGAGTCTACTAAACTAGCAAGAGAATCTGCTGGAGATGCCATGTGAGCAAATATGAATACAGGCAAGAGAGTGTCTGTTGTCTGATAGGAACAAATCCATAGTGGCGTCAGTCCTGAAATTCCCAACCTACACTGATTCCAGAACTATCTCATAATCAGTCCTGTGGTGAGCAGCTGGTTAAAATCGGCGAAATTAAGTCTTCAGAATGCCATGAGTAAAGGGAATGGCCATCTGTTTTTGGAAAAGATCTGTATTGGGGGGAGGAGTGGGTGGGCAGGTATTTTTTTGGGGTGGGGCAACAAGCAGTACAGAAGGTGAAGAATAAGAACAGGTGGCAGGAGACCCAGGTAAGTCATTTATTATGGGGATGGTGGTGGGCGGGGGGAAGATTAGAATGGGGATTTATGGGTCTGGAACCCCTCCTATGTGGGGAGCAGTGACTGGAGTTTATTTATTTATTTATGGCATTTTTAAAGCGCTCACACAGCCCGTGGGCATCGAGGCGCTGTTACGGGAATATGTCTTAGTTGCGTGTTTCTAAGCGCGGCCCCGGGGTATCGAACCTGTGTTGCTTCGTGTCATCTTGTTTCCAAGGCGAGCACGTTGTTGCTGAGCTATCCTTCCGGGACGGGACCCCTTCTAAGAGGCAGCTCAGAAGGGGACAGGCATTCGGGGAAGGAGCTTCAATGTATTCATTGTGCCGGAGAGACCCACACAGAAAATACAAATGAAGTATAAAACATGGGGTCAAGGCAACGGAAGAGGCTCACTGTTGTCTCCCCACAATCAAGATGGCACCACCTGGGGAAAGGCCTCGGGTGGCTGGAAACAGCAGGTGGTACACAGTGTGTTCTCGCCAGCAGTTCCAGCCACCTGATTGGCTGAGCACCCTTCCCTGGATACGAATGTGCCATTTCATACCCCTACTGCCCCTGTGTGCATCAGCTTCGCTGGCGTCCAGCTCACAGCTGCCGTTCTGGTTCATAAACGTATCTACAGTGGAAATCTGTGCTTTTAGTTGAGCACTTCACTCGGCTTTTTCTTTGATACTTGTGCCTCCTAGATTTAAACTGCTTTGTGCCGGAGGCAGGAGTTTTTTGGTGCAAGGTGCAGAAATAGAAATTGAGCCCTACATTTTCTAAGATCTCAGTCTGGTTTCAGTTCCTTTCCGGAAAAGCCTAAGGCTCATCTGTTTCATGTGCTCCTTTAACATTAATCCTTTGTAACTGCGATTTCCCACTTTATGTCCTGCTGTTTGGTGCTCTAATTCCCACGGGTCATGAGCACCATAACATAACATAACACATGTTCTCTGATGAAGGAAGCCGTTCCTGGTTTCAACAGGAAAATGTACGCCATGGTCTTCTTTGCTAGGTTAGCTACTTCGGGAAGAGTTAAAATGGAGAACGACATTAGACCATCCTGGAAGATGTTTGAGTGGATGGGCCTGAAAGGGTATATTATTTCGATTGTCCGAGCAGAAGATATAAGATGTTATGGATGCTAGGTCAGAAGAGCTGAGCTATTTCAAATGGTACATAAAAAGATCCAAGTGGTTACGGATGGAAGATTGGATTTTTTTCTGTCTTCGATTTGAAGCAGGGCATCAGACTTTCAAAATGTTGAGTAATGGCCACTGGGAACTTTTCGATGGATCCTTGTTCTGTCACTTCGTGAAAGAGTTTGCTGGTGTGGTGTCTAAAATGGTCACTCATGTTAGGCAGTTATGCTTTTTTGATTTTGTCGTTGAACTCGTCATGCCCCTCATGCGCCCTTACCATCACATTGCATAAAAATAAATAAATAAATACATTCTGTCTCCTATGGTGTTTTGGATTGCAGCATGTCCTTTTATGGTAACCAGGTCCTGAGTGAACAATCTATCTGCAGACTAGATACTTGTCATGGTTTATTTGGTCAGATTTGGTCTACTTTGTTGGTTCGTGATGCTGGAGTATATGGTACTCCATGTCAATAGTGGATTTTATTTCCACCCGGATGTGGACTGGTGTGTAGGATGACAACTGAAACCTTCAGTTTTTGTGTTGAATGAAAGCTTCCGGAAGACGTTTCCTTTGGTGGGAGTGAGTTTTGTGGTGTTAATACAGAGTAATATCTGCAGTGGGGGAATGGTTGTGGTTCTTGGAGACAGGTGTAGGTGGGCAAGGCAAGACTCATAGCTAACTTTATAGAAACTGTTGTGACCCTTGCCTAACCTCTTCCCTGTCAGTCTGTCCCATCTGGTACTCCAGTTCGAGGACAGTGCAAGGGTTGTGCCACAAAGGAAAGGAGGAATGGTGCAGGAAAGCAAGGTAGGAGTAAAGAGATGTTTAAGAGAAAAATTCCCAATTCCTCAAAATATGTAGAAAACACTATATTACACTCGCTGACCAGGCAGTGCATACACACGCAACACAAATAAACACTGCCCACTTTATCGCTTGTGTATTGATTTATTTAGTAATCTCTTTTTTTCTCTTAAATGGGCTCCGACTTTGCTCTGGATTACAAAGGGCAAACACATGTTCAGTACACCATTGTTTTTTATTTTGTATACAAGAGGGCATTAAACACACAAGTCCTCATCTAGACACTAACAAACTCTGACTATCCCTAAACATATACTACCCCCCAACTAAGCAGCTGCAGTAAAATGAGTAAACATATAAAGTGTGCACTTTAAAAAGGAGTATTCATACAAAAGAGCCTATATTGTGTAGCAGGCAGCAGGGTCAGACTGGGGCATCCAATTGTCTCGGACACCAATGAAAAAGTGGCACACAGTTGCAAATAGCAGTTCATTCCTTTGGTGATAGACTGTTTGAATATTA
Source organism: Ambystoma mexicanum (assembly GCF_040938575.1). Taxonomy (NCBI): domain Eukaryota; kingdom Metazoa; phylum Chordata; class Amphibia; order Caudata; family Ambystomatidae; genus Ambystoma; species Ambystoma mexicanum. The sequence goes on from NC_090921.1 coordinate 718,284,381, forward strand.
CCCAAGAGAGAGTGTTTTGATAAAATGTGAGGCAAATTGTGTATTTTATATATATTTATTCAGCAATACTGATCAAAACTACTAGCAGCATAGTGAAGAAACTCATCAAACAGGCCCACATTGGCCAAAAAAGTGGCACACTTTGACCCACAAAACTGTCCGACCCTAGCATTTAGCGTTTTTGGTTCGGGCATTGCCCTATTTATTTATGGATGGATTTATTTATTGTTCACTTGTTAGGAATTTATAGAGGAAGTAAATACTGTTTCAAAGCACCCACAGGGCAACAGGGAGGGGACAAGGGATGAGATACAGTGGGGGGACGGGCAGGAGGCTGATCCTACTATGCCTTGTGAGTGTTAAAAACATGCACGTGCAAGTACCGAAGGGAGAGGGAATGTCCTAGATGATCCTGGTTAAACAAATAGTTGAAGTGCAATGGAGGGTAAATGCGAGCCTCCAGGGAGAATGGTGAACCGAGGCAAGTGCTGAGAATAAACAGAAGTTGGGGCGATTCAGTGTGGGAGGTCAGGTCCCCGAGGATGCATAAGGGTCAATGAACACCACACAAGCAACTGTGAGATTAGTAGAAGAGAGAGGGAGGAAGGAGGAGGTAAAGAGGAAGGATCTTCCGGAATTTAAGAAAGTCCTGCTCAAGACAAAGAGGGAGGGGGAGGCTGTTCCAAAGAAAGGAGCCAGCTGAGGAAAGCAATCGACCTGCTGCCTTCTGTTTAGTAAAACGCTTTACGCACAAAGTGCTGTTGATAGAGGAGCACAGAGATCTATAGGAGGAATATTTAGTAAGAGAGTGTTGCAGAGAGTGTGGTCCCTGTCCCCAGACAGCCCTGTGGATGATAGAGAGGGATTTGACTTTAATCTGTGAAGTAATCGGGAGCCAGTGAAGACTTTTTAGGGCAGGAGAGATGCTGTCCCTGGGCAGTATTGCCCATATGCCTATAAGCCAATATGAGCCTGGCAGGCAGTCCGCCAGGGCTGCCTGAAGTGCTGTCCCCTTTAAGATCTTCCTTGACTCTTGGCAGTGGTGGGTCATGAGAAGAAGCATCTCTGGGTGGCCCCTAATGTGCTGGCTGGAATGGCAGCCAGGAAGTTCAGTAACCTGGGTTGCATGAGTTGGGCGGCCCAGTTGAACTCTAAGCACCAGCTACGTTAGATAGAGAGGCTGAGTGAAGAAGAGCTGCATTGGCAACTGGCATGACCTGAAGTCTCGGCCCACAACTGCCACCAGGTACTGCCTGGTGCAGAATGTGGATGGTGGGGCCACCCCAAGATGAGATGGGCCAGTAGTAGTGACATCAGCAGTGCTCCCACGTGCACCGGTAGAGCTTCACTAAATTGAAGCTCCAGTGTCATGACTGTGTGATGCACGTTGCTTCCTCCTGCTTACGCAGTACCGTGTTGATGAGAGCGAGAGCCAGGGCTGCAGCAGTGAGGTATACTGCGCCCACTCTGCCTCAGAGGGTGTTGCCTTGAAGTTTAGTGATCCCAGCAGAAGTGCTGACTTTGGGCTGGTCTTCCCGGATCTGATTTCTGATTCTCAAATACTGGAAAATGCATGTGTACTCTACACTTATTTTAGAATGATGTGGTGAGTTTGTTTTAAAATATTTCGGGCAGGATTTGAACCGTGGTCGCCAGGGTCTGAGCAGGAGTTCTCTGAAATCCCTTGTCAATGTTGCACTGTACAGGAAATATTGATGTGTATTTTTTTGGGTTTAAGAGGTTTGTACATTTTGTACTTTGCTGACAACATTATAAGAAATTGGTCTATTTTCCAGGTGTTCGTGATTCATCTGAGGGGCTGAGAGGCAAATGTTTAAGGGGGTGACTAAAATATCCCCCCTTCACCCTCCAATCCTCACCCCTGCTGAAACCGTCACTCCCATCCCCAGCAATAGATGGGATTCCCCAATAAAAAAGTCCATGTCCACATCTGCCTGGCAGGATGAACCATCTGACAGAATGAACCAGGTGTGAGAGGGTGAAGTGAAGGCCAGCGGAGTGGGAATCAGATAGCTCCGGGCAGAGTGCCGGCAGTGTGACCCTATGGATCCCACATCACTTTATTACCATTTGGAAAGTCCCTCATTTAAAAAGTCCCTCACATGGAACACCAACCAATTGACAGGCCATATGGGTGCAGCCAGGGGACCGTGGGCTGTACCACCCACTGAACATGTACATGATTGATTTGATTCAAAAATGTATATATACAAGTGCAAATTTGTAAGGGGAGGGGGCTACTGTTCAAGTTGGGTAATCCGATGTGCCTTTTCAAGGCTGAATACGGAGGCTCGGGAGCTAGCCCCTTGCCTGCCCTCCTCTCGGCCAATCTACTACTGACCGGTCCCTCACAGGCGTTGTTGCAGACAAGAGAAGGACAAAAGCACTCAATACACCTGTGTAACTCTGCAAGTACCTTTTCGAACTCCAATCGCTCTCTGACACTCCGTGATGTCAGCCCTGGTGTTGGTGACCACTCCATCCACAATTCTAATGATTTTAACTGTCACTCACTATGGGGCGAATAATGCAATATTCCCCACCCCAGCGCAGACTCAGCTGTGGTGAGACTCTCTACAGGGTAAGGGGGGAATCAGTCCCTCTCCCCTTGGCCATCAAGCTTACCGTTCACATCCATTCTGACCTGCAGTCAGCACTCCAAGGACTTCGAGCATCAGGCAATGTTTGTTTGCTTCAACAGATCCAGATAGCTCACACGGATGCCATAACATATTCCACACCTGACCGTCCATCTTATATTATGTTACTGTGATTCCTACCATGCTCCACTCCAACTTGTATGGTCTTGGGGCACTCTGATGGATCCGCAAGAGAAGAAGGTTAGTGGGGAGAGAGGGAAAATGCACGGTAGCTTTTCTGTTTGTTGATGCATGCAGACAAGTACTCTGAGCTCTGCATGCAGGTCCGTTTCTGGGTATTCTGTGGCTGATGCATAGGTGCATTTGTGGTCAGAGGAGAGTCCTGAGTGGCTGTGGTGGTAATATGAGTGGATGGTGGTAATAGGCAATGCTTCGGGCTGTGGTTTCATGCTGGTCTGTAATTGAAGTCGGATGGAAGGGAGCTGTAGATTGTCATGTGTGCTCAGTGTAGTTGGTCTGCGTCTATAGTCTTCTTTAGTGTAGAAAATCTTGATGTTTAAGCGACCGGATAGGCACATCAATTTTGCAGGGTGGTTTTTGGAGGGAGAAGCCATCTCAGGAGTAGAGGAGACACTATACTTGGGCTACACAATCTATGCCTCATCTGTAACTGGTAAAATCGAACAGGAAATAAGAGTTAAAGTAGATAAAGTAGTGCCATAGATGAAGAACATTCTGCAAGAACTCTGTAAATTTTCCATCATTCCCCTCCTGAAGTTCTATGTTGCAAAAATAGTTCCAACAATTCTGTACGGTCTGGAATCAAGACCAGCAACTTGGGAACTGGATTGGCAAAATGTGGAAGGGCAGATCTGGAAATAATCTCTAGGTTTACCCCTGAGCATCCCTATGTCAGCCCTCAGGTTCGAATTGGACCTAAAATCGTTGGAATCGCTGGCAGACTGGAGGCTTCTTTCACTTTACAGGCTGATAATTGAGCCACAAGAAAATTCCCTGTATGAGGACTTCAATTATTATCTACAAACTGAGAAATCGAAGATCCTAATACACTTGGAAGATAAAATCTCAATGGTCTTGAGTGAAGCTGACTCATCCATCAAAACGTTGAAGAGCAATCCCATTGAAAGCAAAAAAAGACATGGAAACGTGGGACTGGATCAAAACCGGAGAGAAAATGCGGCAAATCAAATCCCGGAACACCTTCTTAGTGGTGGATAAAAAACTAGGCCAGTTACCAAACTACCTAATGAAACATCCAAGTTGGGAATCCAGAGACACATTCCTAAGGGCCCGCTTGAATTTAATCCACACAGGAGAAATACTAGACATTAGAGGTCAAAGCCACAAGGCAATCAAATTATGTAACATCTGCGAAGATCCAGCCGAGCAAAACCTGAGCCATCTACTTCAGTACTGTGGTAGTACATGGGACACAAGAGTGAACTACCTCTCCAAATTTGTAGACAAAGAGAACTGGCTGCTCTCGAACCTGTTGATCTCAGGGCATAATATCGCTATAACAACAGCAGTCTGCCAGATTCTCCAAAGAACTGGGGTAACCCACAAGGCGGAACCGGAGGGTGTAGGCGGTACATAAAAATCAAAAAGTCATGATAACGAAGTGGCTAATGATTTGGTTGGCCTTAGATTTCAGACAGCAGGCTCCTTGTGAAAAGAAACTCTTTTTTCTTACTTTTTACTACCATGACAATTTACTCACAATCGCTTGTTGTTTTACATGTTAAAAGAAATTGATTCTTTTTTCTCCGTTCTTTTTCTTTACTCTTATTCAAATTATATATTTTTAAAATTAGTTAAATTACCAATATGAGCACAGGAAATGAAACTCTCTTTTTAATTACATTTATTATTTCCTAACTGTTGTCATTTTTTTATAAAGGTCCATTCATGACCAAAACAAATTAAAACATTTTTTTTAAAAAAAGTGTAGAAGTTGTAATGTTATTGCAGATGTGCAGAGAGCCCAGTAAATGGTTCAGAGCATCGATTTGATGCATCCAAGGCGAGGTCTCAGTGAAAATGCTCTTCTATTGTAGAACTTGTGTGGGCTGTCCTTTGCCAGCCTTGGGTGGGCATTTATTCTGGCTCCGTGCAGAAGACAGTGGCAGATGTGGGAAGGGCATGGAAATGCAAAGAGGAGCAAGGAAAGGGCAAATAAGCATGTAGAATTTGCATTAGATAAACAGTGGTGGCAATTGATTGCCATTGAGAGGGTGGAGGCGAATCTTGGAGCAAGTGAGGTACCTGTGGAGTTTGTGGAGTAACTCAGCATGCTGTGAGTTTCTGACGCAGTTCATTGCCACTGTTCTTGGAGGCAACCTTGTGCTCATACTTCAGAGGGCTTCTGAGTGGAGTCAGCCAGATGTTCTCTGTTACCTAGCCATAAGATCCCAGTGTGTGAATATTAGGCACCAGAGAACACATGCACGGGGTTCTGGCTACAGTGGGCTTTGGGAAATGCATACAGTAGTCCTTTAGTGTGGGGCACAGTGGGTGATTGAAGGGTTGTGCCTTGGCTACTGAGGTGTGCTACACAGCCAGGCCTTTAAGTTTCTCCTGAAGGGAATGTGATCCTGGATTGTACAGATTCCTTTTGGCTGAGCATTCTAGAGTTTTGGTTTGATTTTAGATAAAAACGATCCTCTATTTCTTCTTCTGGTTCATCACATGGCTTCTAGGGGTACGTCATTGCTGGAACTCAGTGATCATTTTGGTTGACAAGGGATGATCTTTCCTTGGATGGATGTGGCTCTGCCGTGGCTGATTTCGGCTTCATGGCCCTGAAAAGCTTTCTGAGTGATCAAGAGTTCTTTCAAATGTATCCTTTTCTTGACTGGTAGCCAGTGGAGTGGTCTTAGAGCTGGGGATGTGCGATCTCTCCTAGCAAGTCTAAGAAATAATCTTATAACTGTGTTCTGGATGCGCTGAATTTTCTTGGTGCATAATCTTGCCTGCTGAGGCCTAGGCTGTAGGCATAGTGGAGTATTGGTAAAAGAAAAAAAAATGTGATATGAAAGAGAGGGGATTGCGCAGGAATTTGAAGAAGGGCAAATTCTACTTGGTTGCATATTGGTAGTGGAAACATTTATTTAAGAGTGTGTTGATTTGTGGTTCAACGGTAAGCCCATTGTCCATAAGAATCCCATGGTTCTTGATCACTTTTCAATTATCCAGCTAAGCACCCATTTCTATTGGCCAGGGTATTGCTGCTTCTGGTGCGACCCAGAGCGTGTGTGGGGACGGTAGGGAGAGATCATACTTTCTATCTTGCCGGGTTTAGTTTAAGATTATTGTTAGGCATTCAGTGTCAGCAAGGGAAGCAGGGAGCCGTCAACCAGCAGCAACAGACAAAGTAGGTGTGGTGGAGAGAGGGGGCATAGCAATCACTGCGCCCCACTAAACTGGCCCACCTCTCTCCTACCTTTCTTCCCAACCACACATCAGCTTGAAGCTTGCGTGATGTAGCTGCCCTTCTGGCAACCATTAACCACATATATATCCACTAAGCTGTAAACTGTATTGTCTAGCCTTCTCTCACATCTAGATGAACTGTATCCTTATTGTTCTGGCCATTCTCGAAAGAACTGTGAGCATTAGTCAGTGCCACTTACAGAAAGAATTCTGAATATTAGCTTGCGTCACATCTAAACAGGATTGTGAATATTAGCCCGCATCACATCTAGACAGGATTGTGAATATTAGCTTACATCACATCCAAACAGGATTGTGAATATTAGCCCGCATCACATCTAGACAGGATTGTGAATATTAGCTTACATCACATCCAAACAGGATTGTGAATATTAGCTTGCATCACATCTGGACAGGATTGTGAATATTAGGCAATCCCACATTCAGATAGAATTGTGAATATTAGCCCGCATCACATCTAAACAGGATTGTGAATATTAGCCCGCATCACATCTAGACAGGATTGTGAATATTAGCTTGCATCACATCTGGACAGGATTGTGAATATTAGCCAATCACACATTTAGATAGAATTGTGAATATTAACTTGCATCACATCTACACAGGATTGTGAATATTAGCGTGCATCACATCTAGACACGATTTTGAACATTAGTTTGTGTCACATCTAGACAGGATTGTGAATATTAGCCAATCCCACATTCAGATAGAATTGTGAATATTACCCTACGCCACACCTAGACAGGATTGTGAATATTAGTTTGCATCACATCTAGACAAGATTGTGAATATTAGATTGTGCCACATCTAGACAGCATTATGAGTATTAGCCAATCTCACATTCAGATATAATTGTGAATATTAGCTTGTGACTAATCTAGACAGGATTGTGAATATTAGCTTGCACCACATCTAGACAGGATTGTGATTATTAGCCAATCCCACATTCAGGCAGAATTGTGAATAATAGTTTGCGGCACATCTAGACATGAGGGTGAATATTAGTTTGCGTCACATCTAGACAGGATTGTGAATGTTAGCCCGCATCACATCTAGACAGGATTGTGAATATAAGCCAATCGCAAATTCAGATAGAATTGTGAATATTAGTTGGCGTCATATCTAGACAGGATTGTGAATATTAGCTTACAACACATCCAAATAGGATTGTGAATATTAGCTTGCATCACATCTAGACAGGATGTGAACATTAGCTTGTGCCAAACCCAGATGGAAATGTGGAAATATTGACGCGCCACATCTAGAAAGAATTTGGAAATTAGCATGCATCACATCTAGATAGCATTGCCACTAACCAACCCACTAAAAATGTCACCCTTCTGCATACAACTCTCAAATCCTAACCAAACACAACCACACCGCTAAAGCGCAGCAAACCGCACATACTTCACTACACTGCAACAACAAAACAAATCATACATAGCCTCACACAACAGAACACAACGGCTACCAACCGAAAAGCACACCCAAGCTCAGTGAACAATGTTAAATGAACTGAAGCTGCCAACAGCACATCACTGCTCTCTTGCACTTTTCCTGCTTGCTCCTGCTAACTACGCCCTCCCTCCTCCGTTTCAGAAAGGCCAAAGTGCCAGGGGACCAGTCCTGTGGTGATAGTGCATGGTACAAATCTCCTTTAACATAACATCCATGTGTTCACTTGCACGAGGCAGTACGTGAGGGTAGTGTTTATGTCTTTGTTGGTGGTCCTTTTGAAAATGACTCGTGAGTCATAACTGTAGCAGTGATTCTGAGTCTTTTGATGAGTCTCATGAGTGGGCTCATCTATGTATTGCAAAGCAGACATGGTAGGTTTGATCCACGCAGTACTCCACATGTTAGGTTATCTGAGCTCAACTTGTGAGGGGTTAGCCAGCTGGTTTCTGTTGTGTCCATGAGGAAAGACCTCATCCACTGTAGCTTGGTGTTGCATAATCCTACTTCTTCTATCCTCTTTATTAGTGATGTGTGGATAACAGGGTCAAAAGCTGCTGTGATTTCTAGGAATATGAGGGCCGCAGTGATTTCAGCATATATATTAATTCTTAAGTCGGCCACAATGGATAAAAGTGCATTGGTGTGAATCCTACCTATGCGCAGTCCAGGCTGTTATTGGATTCAAATGACTATAAACGTAGCTTTCCAGTATTTTAGCTGGGTATTGAAAAGTATTTTAGTGTAGGTCATATTAAAGTCTTTCTACTATCCTAATTTTAAATCAGGAATGTATGTGTTTCTGGTCTAAATGAGCTGGAGTTTCCTTGCTAAGGATGTCTTTGTATGTGTCCAGAGAACAGCAATCACTTGGAAGGCTTGTCTCGCTGCTCTCTTTGACCAGTTAAGAGATCTCTGCTTCGGAGATGGTAATTAATTGATTGAATGTTGCGAATGTTGATTGGGTTTCGTTGTGAAAGATATCATTCTTCCAAAGAGTTAATTCTGTGTATGTGGCTTGTTTGACATTTCAGACCTTGTTTTGGAAACGACAGGTGAATTTGTTGCATAATTAGAGAGGATTGCAGTGTTTTGTTGCATGACATAGACATTTCTCCTCTTCTTGATGATTTTGGAAATAAATTTCTGCAGGTTGCTTTTCATTCTGATGTTTTTTCCGTGATATAGTTTCTTAACCTTTGCCTTCACTGCTTCGTAGTGCCCTCAGGAAACAATAACAATTATTTTCAATATCTGCCTGTGTCCCTGTGTCTGGTGCATTCATGCCTGTGGATGGAGCTGTCAAATGTGATATCTTCTGGTTGTGCGTGTGAGTGAATTTCAGAGAAGGTGTATGGGTGCGTGACAGATGGGAGAATGGGTAGGAATGTGATTATTTGTTCATGGGAGGTGCTGGGGTACCCCGGGGTTACTGGACCATTGTTGACATGTTTCACTGGCATTTCTGGCCATCGCCAACCTGGCTAGACTGGCATTTTGGCGCACCCAATCTAGCTATTTCTTACTGCAGCATTACATTTATTTCTGGCCATATAAGATAAAGCAGGCATGAGAAGTGTTATCTACACTGGCCTAAATTGATGCAGCCAGTTTGGAATTGTATGAGCATAGCCAGCGTGAAAATGTTTTTATATTGTCATATATCGTGTGGAAAGGCATCATGAAAATGCATCAGGTAATGTTCTTATGCACTACTGAAACCTTGCATCTTTTGGATTTATTCATGAGTTACCCTATAATACCAATTACAAACTGTCTGTTTTACCCAATTTTTTCACAGAAGGTTTGATATGTAATTCATAATTTTAGCTTATTGTACCAAAAATATTCTCATGGGGGGATTCCCTTCCCCTGAACCCAATTTTGTCAGGTCCGGCTTCCTCACTATACTCGGCCACTTTCGCATATTTGTGTCAAATAGTTAAACCCTTCCAAATAAAAAAACGTACCAGACACCACTCATGGCCTCTAGATTTGTATACCTTGGGCCAGACATCATCCCCTTCTTTCTATGCTAGATGAAAGATATAAGCTTTGGGTAAAAACAATACTTATGCTGGTCCAGGGCAAGCAATGTTGTGTTATGCCGCTCCCTCTCTACATGCTCCTACCCAACCCAAAGAATGAAAAGAAAAGAGAACTGGAACTTTAAATAGGAATACTCTGAAAGGAGTGTAATCTTGGGAAACGGTAAGTCACGGTAAATCCGTGGTACATCAAAAACAAGAGCGGGGGAACAGCAGTGATGTAGGCACAGGAATAAGCTAGCTAAATAGTATAACACAAGAAAACACTCAAGAACGCAGCAAATACAAACATATCAGGAAAGTCAGGCACTAGTAACCAAGAACTAAGAAATAGGAGCAGGAGGGTAATTCACAACAAGCACTCTGCATTCTGCATTAATGTGTGGGCAGAGGAGAATAACATTATCCCCACTAATCAGACCAGATATAGAAAAGAATGCAGCACTTTGATCAATGACCTTGCCTAAGTGACCACCATTCAACAGACATGGCTCATAAGGAAAAGGGCAGTTTTGTGTGGCCTTTATTGATTATAGGACAAAACTATCCAAATGGGGCATCTCTCCTGGTTTGTTCAAAATGCTTATGATGCTACATAAGCAAACTAGGGTCATAATGCCGCTAGAAGATAATGGTGCTATGTCAGGCTGGATTCCCACAGAGAAGGGTGTTAAACAGGGTTGAATATTAGCACCATGTTGTTCAAATTATACCTTTCTGATATGGGAACAGCCTTAGATGGTTCGAATTGTATACCCCGAAACTGGGCGATGTGCTCCTGCCGTGGATGTGGTACGCTGAGTACATTGTTGTGATGGACCTGACGCCAGGTGGCCTGCAGACAGTTCTGGGTAATTTACAATCTTACTTGATTGCTAATTTTCTGAAAGTAAACACCTTCAATACTAAGATCTTGGTCATTAACTTATCTTCTAGAAAGGCTTGTAGATTCAACTGGCAGATGGGTGGAGAGCCAGCAACGTATTTGAGTATCACCCTGGATAGCAAGCTGGGCAGCGAAATGCACTTGAATCGAGTGAGGGTAAAGACTGTGCAGCTCTCTGGTGCTGTGAGTTTCATCTCACATAATGGAGCGGGTTGCTCCGTCGGGATTTTTACTCGTCTTTACTGTACCAAAACTTTGTCCACTATTATGTATGTCTCTGAAACCTGGGCGTTAGGTAGTTTAAGGGAAATAACTAAAATCGAATCAGTAGCATTGAAGAGACTTCTGAGACTGTCCGATAGAAATGTGCTACTGGAATTTTAAATTCTAACGATCTATGAAAGAGTCGTGTTAGGCTGTCTAATTTTTTATTGGAAATTGGAGTCTGCTCTCCTGGGTTGTTTGTCAGCGGTGATTCCTTGCAATACGCAATTCATGCAGACGCGTATTTTAGCCCAGATCAAGTGGGAAGTGGATAAATGGCATGCAAGAATACCTGGGGAAGGTGTATCACAATCCCTCGCTTCTTATAAAAGACTGATGAAGACTATTCAGATGGGAAGGAGTACTGAGCAACGGATTGTAAATTTAGCATCTAAAGCAAATGCTGGAAGGTTTATTGCTCATATCATGACACAGGCAGAACGGCCTTCCTACGTCTGTCATTTCATTGGCAATAGATTGGTGTGGAATGATTTGAAATTGAAATTCAATTGCACCAAAACATTGGAACTAGTTGGAGCATGGTCATCCATACCAAGGTTGTAACGATTCTGCCGCCTTTGCAGAGAATTACAACTGGAATCGGCATATCATCTTCTGACTGAATGCAAGTGGGGTAATTGAGAGCAGCTGGGGGTTGAAGTGCTCATAAGAGCAGAGACTATGTGACACATTTTTTTATCCAGACATCATGAGCAATGCATAATTCATGTCACAAAACCTTGGAAAAGGATTCTTAACGTTATTCAGATCCTGACCGGAACTGGTCGCAATGAATAGTCATTGGGCATCATTACAAGTCTGACAGTAACCGTGCCGGTAAAACCTGCAGGTTTCCGCTGGATTTTACCGGCGTCTGGCTTGCGGGAAACACTGGGGCATTACAGCTCCAACGGTCTGGGAAGTCAGGTGCCCGTAAAATGTTAATCCCCATTCCCATATAGTCCCATACAACTCTATGGGAGTGGAGAACATGGAGCACTGGCACCGTTAATGACGGTGCCGGTGGTTACGTGTAACTCTGCGGGCGGGTGCCATTCTCCCGCCCATTGTCTGTTGACCTATAATAGTGCTTTAATTTTTGATCTATTGGTATGATTTTATGATTTTATGATACTTTAAAAAATCTGTGATTTTGGAGATTTTGGAACAATGTATTAAAAGTTGATAACTTTATTGACTGTATAATAAAAACAAAAATCTGCATTAAAGACCAGTGTGCGACAGAAGCAAACTGGGGATTTAAAACCGGTTAATTATCAGCTGCGTCATGTATGATTAATGTTAGCAACAGCCAGCCATAGGTATTCTTCTGTATAGACTTTGGTTTCCTGTCTTGTGGTTATTCAAATCGCGGGCTCGCAATGTAGCGTAGATCTACGCGATCTCTTGGAACTTTGGGGTTCAGATAGTTCATATGTGTCTTCTGTTTTCTTGCGTTATATTAGGATTCCTACTTATCAATTATAGCGAACCCCGATGGTTATATCTTGTTTACACCCAACTTCCTGGGAGTTTCTTAGCATTATGTTCTAAAGTAAGACCTTCGGTTCGCGGTGGACTCATTTCCGTGGAAATCCGTGTCTCGACTCGTTTAAACGTTTAGAGGCATACAAGATAGACTTGAAAGCCATAAAGATTTGTATATTTCGTCGAGACACTTACACTACCTCAATGATGTGGTACATTGATAAATATCAGACATAATCTACATGACCTACTAACCCACCCTTAGATAATAGCAGCTCGGACAACGACTCAACCAGAGAACATAACACCATAACAAGACCAGACACAGGAGCAGGAGCATCTTATGCAGGAGCTGCACCACCGAACAGAGAGATCCAACGATATTCCCAAGAATGTTTTTTAGGAGCAAGAACAAGGAGGAGGATGAGGAAAAGGACAGGGAGTGACTACCAGGTGGCAATCACATCGGATCCAGTTGTAAGAGGATTCAATTCAACACTACCGCTAAGTCAGTGCCTAGTCTGAGATACTGAATGGAAACCCTTATTGATATATCTTTATGTCCAGTTCATGAGTTCTGGATGACTACCCCTATATAACACCGCTCTCTTAGAATCCCCCTCACCCCACTGAGCCAAGAAGTAGTTCTGTTTTGCAAGTTTAAAAGGTTTATTTGAGAATTTAAACAATATATATATATATATATATATATATTGAAAAAAGAGGAGAGGGGCGCACTCCAGTTCCCTGCACAGTAAACCTTCTCAGCCACAGGTGTTCTCCTCCGACCGGTTTCTGTGCCAATACACGTCATCAGGGAGGCTGTCTTAACTTGCAGCTCACAGCAAGTGCAGGTGTTAACACTTAGTGATAATTCTGCTGCAAGGACTTCTGGTAGCTGTAGTCATCAGGTTTGCAAGGAACAGACTCACACCCAATCCCATAAATGGGGAAAGGGGGGGAGTAGCCTACAGTGAGGCACTCCAAAGTTGGGCATAAAATACCCCGGTGCAGCACCCTATAAGATTTCTGAAGATTCCACCCTTCAGAAAACTTGCAAATGTGTTGAAAAAAGAGGAGAGGGGCGCACTCCAGTTCCCTGCACAGTAAACCTTCTCAGCCACAGGTGTTCTCCTCCGACCGGTTTCTGTGCCAATACACGTCATCAGGGAGGCTGTCTTAACTTGCAGCTCACAGCAAGTGCAGGTGTTAACACTTAGTGATGATTCTGCTGCAAGGACTTCTGGTAGCTGTAGTCATCAGGTTTGCAAGGAACAGACTCACACTGTAGGCTACTCCCCCCCTTTCCCCATTTATGGGATTGGGTGTGAGTCTGTTCCTTGCAAACCTGATGACTACAGCTACCAGAAGTCCTTGCAGCAGAATCATCACTAAGAGTTAATTAAAATCTTAACCACATGCTGTTCCCAGAAGACAATCTGATTTAATTAACAGGCCAAAAGGCTGGGAACCCTTCTCACCTCAGGAAGCCCAGGAAACCACATGGTCATACTAACCAAATGAAAAGTGGCTCCCTGGTCTGCTGACCTCAGCCTCCCAGAGACCACACAATAGGCTCTTGCACTTGAATATAATATGCTGATGTTGACTGTTGACTGTACACAAAGAGCTCCCAGCAGAAGAGACATGTGATCACTGACCCACCCAAGTCTTGGAGGCGGACTCCAACACTCTGAGAACTGAATTGAAAGCAAAATATATATTTTACAGAAACACTGATAACTCTTGGTAACCGGGTGACAGAAATGTGAAATGTGCGGAACCTTAAAATGGAAACTTTGCCTACAATTCAAGCCCAAACTCCAATTTGTGTGATGTTCTGGGGCAAAACCCCGCTATTTATTGACACCACAGCCACTGTATTTAAGCTAGACAAATGGAAAGTTACTGAGATATGTGTAGTAGGAGGGTGTACATTTGTATAAATTTTAATGAAAAATCAATATTGCAAAACCAGTTAAAAAGCGCAAAATGTTGCCATTTCTGAATGCAAGCCCCCAGGAAGATCAGAGGCGGACAAGCATGGACCATAAGGAATATATAATGTGCACATGTAATTTCAACAAATAGTATATTTGGGAAGGATGTATTTGAATCAAATATAGATTTGTGGGCAAACTGACCAGGGGAGGATCCTCTGACCCATAAAACCTACAGCATCACTCTGACTCACATTTCCTTCCCCCAATCAAGGAAGAGAGAAAAGCTTGACCAATGATCAGTTCAGAGAGGGGCTGGCTTAGTGAGGCTGTGCACACACCCACTTTCAAAAGACATAAAAAGAGCCACTGGAAGCTAGAGAGGGGATTCAGAATCCAGTTGCTGCGGAGCGTTTTGCCGGACCACACAACATCCAGAAGATACCAGTTCCAGACTGACTCCAGCTACATACTCCAGAACCTAGAACTTATACTTTAGAACCTAAATCAGAGGCCTAAAACTACAAGCTGAGTTCTCTGCAGCAGGCCTCAAATCATTGCAAGCTACTCACAACCGGGCGAGCTGCTTGAATCCCTTGCCAAGAACTTTTACCAGGACCAGTGCAGAGATCCAGGAGCTGCTTTTGCCTGAACTGCTAAAATTCGTTTGCCTCTTAAGAACCATCCCTGAATCATTGCTAAAGTGAGCCTGAACTCCTCCCAAGTATCTACCACTCCCCCTGAACCTCCTAAAGGGAATTAAAACCATTTTCAGCATATTTCTCACTTCATTGCCATCACCTTTTAAAAGCATTTTGGGCCTGTGTTTCAAACTTCTATCTGTGGTCTAAGCTTGCTGGGGTGAACTGAATTATATTTGATTGCATTCCTAAGAACTGTGTGTGTTACTTCCATCTCCTTCCATTTCTTAAATTGCATAGGAGAGGGGGTTGAATTGCCAGAGAAAAAGTGATTATTTTATCTTTTGCTAAAATCATATCAAGTATTTCTGTACTGCATTTTTTTCCTCATTGCTTTTCCCTTGAAATCATAAAAGTAGTTTTGCTACTTTATCCATCCTATACTAACTCCTCATTGATTGTAAAGAAGTGTGCTAGTGCCAGATTACCCTTTGTTGATCAACATCATATGTCTAAGTGTACTTACTATCAGATATTAATTTATTATAAAGTGTGATATATATATATATATATATATATATATATATATATATATATATATATATATATGAAAAAAAGAAGGAGAGGGGCGCACTCCAGTTCCCTGCACAGTAAACCTTCTCAGCTACAGGTGTTCTCCTCCGACCGGTTTCTGTGCCAATACACGTCATCAGGGAGGCTGTCTAAACTTGCAGCTCACAGCAAGTGCAGGTGTTAACACTTAGTGATGATTCTGCTGCAAGGACTTCTGGTAGCTGTAGTCATCAGGTTTGCAAGGAACAGACTCACACCCAATCCCATAAATGGGGAAAGGGGGGGAGTAGCCTACAGTGAGGCACTCCAAAGTTGGGCATATGTTACCCCGGTGCAGCACCCTATTAGATTTCTGAAGATTCCACCCTTCAGAAAACTTGCAAATGTGAAAAAAAGAAGGAGAGGGGCGCACTCCAGTTCCCTGCACAGTAAACCTTCTCAGCTACAGGTGTTCTCCTCCGACCGGTTTCTGTGCCAATACACGTCATCAGGGAGGCTGTCTAAACTTGCAGCTCACAGCAAGTGCAGGTGTTAACACTTAGTGATGATTCTGCTGCAAGGACTTCTGGTAGCTGTAGTCATCAGGTTTGCAAGGAACAGACTCACACCCAATCCCATAAATGGGGAAAGGGGGGGAGTAGCCTACAGTGAGGCACTCCAAAGTTGGGCATATGTTACCCCGGTGCAGCACCCTATTAGATTTCTGAAGATTCCACCCTTCAGAAAACTTGCAAATGTGAAAAAAAGAAGGAGAGGGGCGCACTCCAGTTCCCTGCACAGTAAACCTTCTCAGCTACAGGTGTTCTCCTCCGACCGGTTTCTGTGCCAATACACGTCATCAGGGAGGCTGTCTAAACTTGCAGCTCACAGCAAGTGCAGGTGTTAACACTTAGTGATGATTCTGCTGCAAGGACTTCTGGTAGCTGTAGTCATCAGGTTTGCAAGGAACAGACTCACACCCAATCCCATAAATGGGGAAAGGGGGGGAGTAGCCTACAGTGAGGCACTCCAAAGTTGGGCATATGTTACCCCGGTGCAGCACCCTATTAGATTTCTGAAGATTCCACCCTTCAGAAAACTTGCAAATGTGAAAAAAGAAGGAGAGGGGCGCACTCCAGTTCCCTGCACAGTAAACCTTCTCAGCTACAGGTGTTCTCCTCCGACCGGAGGGAAACATGCAGTTTCCCTGTCAGAGTTTAGACCGCTAGCGCCGCCTTGAGGTATTTATCGGTACTGCGTCCATTTTTTGGATCAGTCTTGAATGAATGCTTTCCAAACAAGAGATTTTACATGGAATTATATTATCCAGGTTCAGCACATGGCACTGGTGTGGTTCTGCAGTAAAATAATTTTGTGCCCATTGAAGAAATGAATTCCCAATAGTTGTGGGTTGCTTTTGGCAATCAGCATTGCCCCTTTTGCAATGGTTTCAGGCTACTGTGTGTATCCCAATGGTGGTTTTAGGCAGTGCCCTTCTGTGCCCATAACATGGGCAAAAATGGGTGGCAGCCTATTCTTCATGCATTTCCCTGTGCATTTTCTGGGAAGCTCTGGCCATCATGATGTTTTCAATGCTAGTAATGCACAGTTTTTCTGGTAGGGCTCGGATGCATGGGTAAAAACTTCCCACACAGTGGTTAATCTCTCAAACCGTACTCTTACTTACTGCGCAAGAAAACCACACATTACAAAAAGTACTTAAATTCGTACCCACATGAAGCACTAAGTTATTTAACACCAAGGTCGAGCTGCACAAACTGGTACGCAAATTAAAACTGAAAGTATTTTTCACAGAACTTCCAACCCAAGATACAAGTGAGAATACTGGCAATGAGTATAGAATTTAGACCTAAGAGTACATTCGTTGCGCCCATTAATGTGCCTGCCATAGACATGTTTGAAAAAATGGTATTGAAAGATCTTAATAAAGTCAGCTTTAGGAGACCGAAATATAACAACTTAACTTGTGGGGAACTTTCAATCATCAAAACATTATACACAGATGCCAGCATTACCATCAGACCTGCTGATACTGACGGCTACAAGCAAGAGTGCAAAAGACAATTGGATGACCAAACCATATATGTCAAAATAGACCATGTTCCCACCAATGAGATTACACACAACCTGGAGGAATTATTGAACAGGGCAGAAGAAATGGGATATATCACACAGAAAACGAAAGCATACTTACACAATAAACAACCTAAGAGATAGATATTTCTATCTCCTGCCAAAAATACAGAAGAGCTTAATATGTCCACCTGGAAGACCAATTATTGCAGCCACAGGGGGCATACTACAGCCATTGGACACATATATCGATTATTGTGTGCAAACAGCTTTCAGAAGACTACCACCTATGTCAGAGACATTACTCATTTTCTGAACATCCTTGAAGGTATCCAACTTACTCAGGGTGACATCCTGTTTAACATTGATGTTAGTAGTCTTTATACAAGTATACCACACAATCTGGGACAGGAGACTGTTTAGTGGCAACTACTAAAGGAAGGCGAGATTGGAGCAGCTAAGGAAATTATTATGTCATTACTAACATTCATTTCAGTTAATTCATACTTCCAGTATGGAGAAGATATTTATTTATAAGTCTCTGGGATAGCTATGGGTGCCACTATGGCCCCATCGTATGCCAACAGCTTCATGCACCACTTTGAAACACAACCTATCCTTGAGAAACTGCTATGGAAAGAAAAGATTCAAACCTGGGTAAGGTATATTGATGACCATTTTAGTATTTGGCGTGACGATAAGAGCTTACTCAAACAATTCCTAACAGACATCAGCCACATTGATCAGAGGATTCAATTTACTGCAGAGATAGGGGAACCCGACATCTGACATCTATTACATCTATTACCTTGATGTTAAATTTCATGTTGCTGATCTGATCTCCAGATGACCACCTCACTGTTTACCAAGCCTACCAATAAAAACAATCTACTGCATCGCATGAGCTTCTATGACTCCGGCCTAGCTAGACTTAAACGTAAGTGTAGGGCGGCTGAGAGGAAATGGAGGGCTTCCTGTTCATCCTCTGGCAAACTGGCCTGTCGCCTGCTACAAAGGCAATACCGACTCTCTGTCCTCACCAAGAAGAGAGTACACGTTCAAGCTCATGTCTCTGCGGCATCTAACAACTCGGCCAAACTCTTTAAAATCTGCAAGGAGCTGGGCAACCCTGCTGCAGTCTCTACCCCTCCTGTTCCCTCCCAGGCTCTTTGCAATGCCCTTGCCTCTCACTTCATTTAAAAAAACTCAGGACATCCTGTCCACCCTCTCTACCCAAACCCTCCTCTCCCCTCTCCATCTGTGCTTGCTGACCCTCCTTTAGCCACCCCCCCACCATCCTTCTCATCCTTTCCTCTTTTCTCCCAAGACAAGGTTTCTAGACAAGTCCGATATATGAAAGCCTCGTCAAAACAGGTTCATCCCTGTTCCTCTAAAACCATTAAGGACCACATTGACACCCTCACTCCAGCCCTTGCTGATTTTTGCAACCACTCCTTTGCCTCAGGATCCTTCCCCTCCCCTCTGAAGCACTCCCTTGTGCATCCTCTTCTCAAGAAACCCACAGCTGATCCTTCTTGTCCCGCTAACTAGTGCCCAATTTCCATTACTCCCTTTCTGGGCAAATTCCTGGAAAAGTTGGCCATCTCTCAGCTTAACCTTCATTCCAATTCTGTTGGCTGTCTCCATGACCACCAGTCTGGCTTCAGAGCTGCCAGAAGCACGGAAACTGCTCTCCTGAACATCCGTGAAGATCTGCTCTCCAACCTTGAAACCAACATTTACTCTGTCCTCATCCTCCTCGGTCTTTCTTCTGCCTTCGACACGGTCAACCATACCATCCTGCTCAACCGTCTCTGTGAAAACCTGGGAATCACTGATCAGGCTCTGGCCTGACTGACCTCTTTCCTCTCTGATCTATCCTCCCAGGTCCAATTTGGGTCCATCCTATCATCTATCTTCCTCTCTACCTGTGGTGTTCCCCAAGGGTCTAACCTCTCACCCTGGCTTTTCAACCATACCTGGCAACTCTTGCCCACTGCATTGCAATTTTCTGCTCTAATTTCCAGTGCTACGCTGACGACACTCAAATCATTTTCAGGCTGCCCTCGGCCACCTCCTCTCCCTCTCTCATCTCTGATTGCCTAACTGCCATTCAAGATTGGTGTGCCGCCAATGAATCTTTGACTGAATGCCAGCAAGACTGAGATCCTCCTTATCAGCACACCTTCACCATCCTTTCCCCTCATTCTCTCACTGGCTTCCCTTGGCCCTCCTCCTACCCCCACCTGCGAGGCTAAGAACCTCGGGTCATTTTGACCCCACCCTTTCCTTCTCTGCCCACATCTCTGAGGTCTCTGAAAAGTCAACCTTCCTACTATGCCTCCCCAGAGGTACTCTGCCTTTCCTCTCCTTCCACCAGAAGCTCATGATATTCCAAGCTCTGGTTCTCTCTAGGTTGGACTATTGTAACAGCCTCTTTCTAAATCTACCTGTCTCTACTCTCTGCAACTAATCCAGAACAGGACTGCAAGTCTTGTCCTTGGCCTCAAGCCCTGGGGTCGTATCTATCCAGCTCTGAAATCTCTCCACTGGCTCCCAGCGGATGCAAAGATTAAATTCAAAACCCTCTGCATTGTCCACAAGGCTTTCTGGGGCCTGGGTCCAAAATAGCTTCAGTTATCCCTCCGCAAATACCTCCCCGCTCGACCTCTTCGCTCCTCTACCTCTAACTCCCTCAGGGTCAGTTGTTTTTCAAAGAAACACGCTGGGGGTAGATCTCTGTCTTCGGCTTGGGCCTTCCTCTCAAACAGCCTCCCTGTCACTCTAAAACTTGAGGAGAACCATCTCCGGTTCCGGAAGCACCTGAAGACCTTCCTCTTTTCTTCTGCCTTCGCTCCCCCTCTCTTCTGCTGATCTCTTCTCTCTTGGCACCAGACACCTGGCCACCCTCTGTCCTCTGGGCCCAGGTACCTGCTCACCCTGCCACCCGCCTGCACTGTCTCCGGGCCACCCCTTGCACTGGGGCCTGTATCTGTACCCATACAGCCCCCCCATTTTCTTCCTGCACTTATCAGACCTACCCTGTCTGCTGCCTTAAACCTAGCACTTTCAAATTGCTGGCTGCACTACCGCTGTTTGTTGCCTTTATTATTTATTTATTTGTTATTATTTATTTGTTTCTCCTCTGCTTTGCACTTTCCACTTCTTCCCCTTCCTTGCACTTTTCCCCTCCCCCTCTCCCATGCACTTGCACGTTCTCAATGTCACTGGGCCTAGTAAGATCGCTGTTTTGTTCTCCCCTGTTCCCCTCCCTTGCCTTGTCACACTCTGTAACACTTGTGTATGAGCGCGATAGAAATACAATCAATCCTCCTAACACCTTGTGTAATTTACCATATGGACAAATGATAAACTCGAAACGCATAATCAGTGACCCAGTTGAGTGTGATATTGAATTGGAAAAAATAAGAAAAAAAGTTACACGATAGAGGATATCCAGATGTGGATTTACAGACAGCTACTGAGAAAGTAGGCACGCGGTCACGTGGAGATCTCCTACAGACTACAACGAACCAGACAGCACCAACAATAGTAAGTGTGCAGATTAAGAAACTCATTAATAAGCATTGGGACATTTTAACCAGTGACAATCGCACAAAAGAGCTGTTTGCATCCAAACCAGTATTTGCTTACCAATGAGTCAGTAATTTAAGGGACCTACTGGTAAATATGAGAGAAACCAACAAGAATGTTATCAAGAACAACAAACAAGGGACCTTCCCCTGCCTGAACTGTAGCAACTGCCACAAAATAATCAAAGGCAACACGGTTTCACACTCTCATACAGGAGAAAAGATAGAACTCAAAGATGTTGCCACCTGCAAAACAGAGAACTTAATGTACTGTATTAAGTGCCCATGTGGCCATTATTATGTAGGTGAGACAGGGAGGAAAGTGGGGATTCATATGAACGAGCACATGCATAAGAAATAATAACCCCACATCATCAGTAGCTAGAAATTTCAATGCGCAGCACCACAATGTTGCACAGGTCAAATTCTAAGTACTGGAAGTACTTGAGGATAAAGGACAACATTGAAACATAAAGAAAATAAGGCAGCAGAGAGAAGCCTTTTGGATAGACTGATTGGACACTATGATGCCCAACGGCAGGAACAAACATTGGGATCTTAACTGTTTTCCCTAGCAATGACCGAGAAGTTTTGGGCTTTGGAGTCTCTATAAGACTGATGACGTTTCTAATGATTGATATATTTTGCATGAACCACTAATCACTAACAACAAAAGGAACATCATCAACACAGTTTCAATACGACTTGCATGTATTCTGCATTGATCACTGTTTGTTACCCTTCCGTTTCTGTTCTTCTTTGTGAATATACTTCAACCACCTTTATATTAGGTACAGGGCGGTATTTCACCCCTCATAGAAACCAACACATAAAACAAGGTATACATTAGACATACACAGACATAATAGCACCAGTTATCTTATAATTGCATCAACATGGTGCAATCCATTTTTGACGACTGGCATACATTTAACAATTCATGGGCATTTGTGACTAAGATGAAGATCGAGTGATGACAATTATGTTGAGCATGATATCTGAAGCTAAGCAACACAGACAGGCAAATAAGAGTTTGATAGGATGAGAAGAGCATGATAGTGACAGTCAGCTCCAATAACACTAGTACACCAGCTTAGATCAGACGCAATAAGGCAATGAGGTGTAATATACATAACGGAATGCTATGAGTGTACGGAAATACTATGGAATTATTACAGAATTATTTGGTTTAATATTCTTTCATAACTTCATTGAGATGAACACAGATAGCATAGAATATAACTCAAGCACCATAATCATGACAAAACACACCACACCATCCCAAGATGGCCACCGCTGTCTAAGCATACCGGCTATCTTGTCAGGCAACACAGTGTTGTCATCTCCAAGGCAATGCAAGCACCTAAGAAGGAACGGGCACGACAGCTCGGGCTGCTGCCACGTATACTGTCGTGCACCACGTGCCCACGATTGGACACAAGGGTAAGCCTAGCGGATCTCAAATATTACAAATAGATTACAGGCTATGCTCCTTATCGGAATATTCTTCCAATACTGAAATTATTTCATAGATCATGCAGCACGCAGCAATACGTGATACACAAACCGTACTGTAGTATACAGATTATTGTCACACAACGTGTTTTACACAACTACTCTCACACCGCCCAGCCCTGATAACTGAGACCACCGTAGATGCTCACACTAAGTTATGAACATATAGGAATACTTCTGTGCCAAACTGCCAAATTATGCCTAAGTGCACCACCTTATTGATAGGGTGAAATGAGGAATACTAATCATAATGCATTGGTTTTGCCGCATAATGAGCCTCATTACAATTTAGCCGGTCCGGATTTAACGGTGCTGGTAAAACCGTACTGGCACCGTTTCCAGACCGGCTAACTACAAGTTCTGCGGCCAGTGGTGTTACACCCGCCAGGTCTGACCTGGCGGGTGTAACGCCACTGGCCTCAGAGGGACGTGGATACACCAGCATCATTACCGCATGGTGCCGGTGTTTCCACGGCCCACATTCCCCAACGGGGAGTAACAGAATGCCGCCTCTGGAATTCCCGGACCACCGGGGCTGTAATGCCCCGGTAATTCCAGCAATTCCAGAGCCGGTAATTCATTCTAAGTCTGGCAGCAACCTGACAGTTTTTCCGGCTCGGTTACCGCCGGACTTGGAATGAGGCCCAATGACTCTGAATGGTTCAACTAACATAACATGGTAAAAGTACCACAGTAGTACTGGAACAGCCCATATAAGCATGACAATTCATGATGTGGCATACAATACCAAATGGCTGATATAAACAAAACTCACTGTATCTATTTCTTATCACTTGTTTACATGTGATTGTTTGTTTTGTTCCACATTGTGGGCGCCCTGTAAATATTTTAATTGTTGCAATGCATCTTTACACCTGAAATCAACACGAAGTATGTGCCGTTGTATTGCATAATAACATGATGAATGGAATGACCGGTTGACAATATGTTGATGGCAATTACTGATGGTTTAATAGAAGATGAGGATTGTTTTTGTTGATAAGCTAGGCCATGTGGCCCCCGATGAAGGATGGATGATCCTAAATCCATGGGCCTTTTTCTTGCTCTTTGCTTTAGAAATAAACCCCAACAATTGGTCACAAACTATCTTGCTTTGATCTGGAGAAGGTAACCCTTGGAGACTTTTTCTTTCATGGAACATTCTTGTGCCGGCGGAAGGTGAGCTGATAGAAAGCTGTGAGCTGTAAGAAGCTCAGAACCTTGAGTGTTTCTTTTGCCTTTTTATCCCTATACATTGGTTTACTATAGTTGTAAGGGAAAGGATAGCTGTTGGACACAGAAAGACTTTTAAGTATATCTTTCAAATAAACAAGACATTTTAACTTATTTTTGTGGATGCTGGAGATTACCTAAGAGCAACAGCAGATCTACAGACAAGTAAGAACACACCTTACCAGAAGCTAGTAAGTGTACTTCATTTTACTCATATATTTCTAAAATGTCTGTATTAGATACAAAAAAAGTGATATCATTTTTTTTTTCTCACAGAAATGTCTAGTACTCTGGAGTGGCTAAAGGAGCATTTCCAACGTGAGGAAATGTCTGAAGATAGTGAACCTAATGGTAGACACTTTTCTGTATAAATCAATTAATAAATATTATTTTATATACATTTAACATATACATTTTTTTTGTACAGACCGTACAACATACAAACTTTGCAAATTGTAAACGAAAAGAAATATTGGATAAGACTCTCCAGCACATGGAAGAAGAAATGGCCATACTCATGGAAAATTTCAACAATTTAAAAAACTTTGTGGAGGATCACTTGAAAGAAAAAACTAGATACCATTGTCCCATATGTACCTGTCCCCCACCATATCCCAGTCAATTATCCCTAAACCCTCTCCATGAACAAAAACGTTTTGATGAGACTTCCATCCCTTCTTGACCTCATATGAATCCTCTTGAAACACCCAATTCTCCTGTGTTTGTCTCAGTTTCTGCTTCACCCTCTCTGTCATAAATTTAACATCCATATATAATAAAGTAAAATTATTATATTGTGTCCTAATTCATTTCTTGTTTTTTTTTTAAAAAGCAGTTGAGGTGTCCGCGGACAGCGCGGGTGTCCAGAATGTCCATAAAGAAACACTATACCTGTCCGTACTGTTCGCATGCAAGTTGAAACTGTTCTAAGAACACATTCAGTGACCGGGATGTCCGCCATTAATCAAAATGGAGGTGTTCTAAGGACACTTTACCTGTCCGTACTGTTGGCAGGCAAGTTGAAACTGTTCTAAGAACACATTCGGTGTCTGGGATGTCCGCAATCAAACTAACACACGCGGTGTCCTGAAATGTTCGTCAATAAACAAAATGGGGGTGTCCTGACGATGCTAGACCTGTCCGTGCTGTTCATAGGCAGGTTGAAACTGTTCTAAGAACACATCAAGTGTCCCGGGATGTTCGTAAATAAACAAAATGGGGGTGTCCTCATGACGCTATGCCTGTCCGTATTGTTCGCAGGCGAGTTGAAGCTGTTATAAGAACACAGGCTGTATCCTGAAATGTTCGTAATAAAACAAATGGGTGTGTCCTGAGGACGCTATGCCTGTCCGTATTGTTCGCAGGCAAGTTGAAACACTTCTAAGAACATGCGCAGTGTTCTGAAATGTTCGTAAATTAACGAAATGGGGCTGTCCTGAGGACGCTATACCTGTCCATACTGTTCGTAGGCAAGTTAAAACTGTTCTATGAACACTCATCATGTTTGCGGACATTAAAAGTGCCCATATGGCATGGTTAAAATGTTTGACTCTATGAGTGTGATATGCTGGGGTGGTTGTGGCCAGGGCAGAGAGTCTTGGGTGCATGGCCGTATGGGAATGTATAACTTTGGGAACCTAGAAGAAATTTGTAAGTAAAAAAAGTTATAAGCCAGTATGAGTGTGATATGCTGTGGTGGTTGTGGGCAGGGCCTAGAGTCTTGGGTGCATGGACAAGACCAAATTTATAAGCACTGAAGTTATAAGCTATTATCAGTGTGATATGCTGCGTTGGTTGTGGCCAGGGCCTAGAGACTTGGGTGCATGGCCAGACCAAATTTATAAACACTGAAGTTATAAGTCACTATGGGTGTGACTTGCTGCGATGGTTTTACTTATTATAATATACTTACTGTTTGGTTTAGTAACTAGAGTACATATATTCCTTGTTAATTTCTGTGATAAAAGAAAAGATCATGTTAGTATTGGTATTTTGTAACGAATTATAACATTGAATAATCAAAATCTTTTTTGTATTACCCTCATATTTAGTAGATTACAAACCAGTGTACAGTGCAATTTGCTCAGTTTCTGTGTTTGTTGCTAAAATCATTGGGTCTGTGGAAAAAAATAATCCATGATGGATTAAAAAAAAAAACTTTTCTTGTTATGCTACAGTCTATTTGTTTGTTTGTTTTCAGTGTTCACTTGTTGTTTCTGGCTAATGTTCTATATGTTGGCTTGTTGCAGATTTTTGGAGCAGTTAGATACCTGTTGACATATTGTAACTATTTTTTGTTATAATGAAGTGGTATTGATTTATCTGTTTGGATATTGTAAAATCTTGTGGCAGTTAGATACCAGTTGGTGTATTCTAACTGTCTATTTTTGTTATAATGTAGTGGTATTGATTTATTCATTTGGTTATTGAAAATTCTTGGGTCAGTTAGATACCAATTGGCGTATTCTAACTGTTTGTTGTTTGATATAATTTAGTGGTATTCATTTATCTGTTTAGTTGTTGTAGAATCTAGGGGCAGTTAGATACCTGTTGGCATATTCTAACAGTCTATTTTTTGTTATAATGAAGTGGTATTGATTTATCTGTTTGGATATTGTAAAATCTTGGGGCAGTTAGATACCAGTTGGCGTATTCTAAATGTCTATATTTTGTTATAATGTAGTGGTATTGATTTATCTGTTTGGTTATTGAAAATCTTGGGGTAGTTAGATACCAGTTGGCATATTCTAACTGTTTGTTGTTTGATATAATTTAGTGGTATTCATTTATCTGTTTAGTTGTTGTAGAATCTTGGAGCAGCTAGATAGCTGTTGGCATATTCTAACAGATTATAGTTTTTTAATAGAAGTTTTGTTAATGTTTAAGTACAGTTTAGTTAATACATTTTGGTTTTAAGACGATTAAATAAGCATTTGTAAGATTTGCTGGTAATCTGTGCTTTAGATTAATGGTACTATCATTACATTCAAACCATCCTCATTTCTTTTATATATGCAGTATAGTGACCTGCATTGGTTGTGCCTCCTGTGTGGTAGATTATACCTATTGTTGTGAAGGTTTTCTTACCAAGTGATACTTGACCATGTGTGAATCTAGTCAGCTTGCAGTTGTTTTTGGTACCATCTTGATTGTAACGTAGAAGCATTAGTATTACGTATTTACTATGTGTTTGTATTAGTAAGGTGGAGCGATTATCCGAATTGCAGGTAGTACATAATCTACCATGGTTTGCATTTTGTACAAGTTGCTGAAATGGAACGGATTCACAATTAGGTATTCATACATACATGAAGAGCTCATTGGGGATTTGTTCTTGTGTCACATTGTTGCAGAGAGTGCATGTATGTTTCCACATGTATGAAATCTGAAAGATTTCATTTATAGGTATGTTTTTGTTTTCCAGTACTTGTAGTAAGTACATTAGAACTTCTTGTGGATCTTCCTGTGTGTTTATAGTGAATTTCACCATTCCAGCACAGTAGTCCAATTGTTGTCTTATTCCATAAACACTATACGTGTTGTCAGGATTGTTTGTTGAGTTTCTATGAAGTACTAACATTTGCAAACACAATTGGTCTGTACTGTGTAAGTAAATGTTGTCAACAATGGGTGGTAATTGAAATAGAATATTCATTGCCACATTTGCGTAGCAACTTACTCCACTTATATTTGAAAGTTTAAATGGACCAGGTAGTTCTGTATCTGAGTGCTTTTTTTTGAGTTTGTCTTCCTTCTTTGAAGAAGTACCTGGTTCACTTTCCCTAATAGGCTCTTTTTTGCTTGTGGTACTTGATGAAGTATTAGTTTGTTTTACTCTCTTTGGAGGATTTGCAGTGACATCCTGTTGCATTTCTATTTGATTTAGTTTTTTTTTACAATGTGTTACTTTTTGTGGAACAGGATATGTTTTTAGATGGGGGTGTATAGTGAACGAAGTCTATTGTATTCTAAAATGCAAGGAATATCAGCGTTGACTTTACTTGCATCAAAGTTGATTAGAAATAGACTGTCAAGTGTGTGTAAGCGTGCTAGTGCTACGTAGCTCATGCCTTCTTTAAAGACTGTGTTACCAATGTCTATCAATGCTTTGTCTAGGGTAAGACCTTGTGATTTATGAATGGTGACTGCGTATGCAAGAGTTAGAGAAAATTGTTCTCTGCATACATACATGTCTTTGAAGAGAAGGAATCAAGCTGTTGAGCGTCCTATCCTTTTCACTTCTGAAAGTTTGTCAAAGAGAATATTGACAAACTGAATGTTGTTGTCACGTGGGTATGTTTGAAAGCCAACAACTGTACCCAGTGCTCCATTAACTAGTCCATGATCCATGTCAAGGTTACGTTTAAGCATTACTCTGCAATTTAAGGATAATTTTAATATTTTTTCCAATCCAGCTGTGTTGGAGTTTGAATTTTCTAAACTATTTAGTCTTGTTGTGACTTGTTCACACATGGGTAGTGTCATACCATGTATGTCTAGTTTGTCTGTGGCGCTAATTTCAATTATTGGTTGCATTTCTTTTTTTAACATTGTTTCATTGAATTTGAAACAGCTTGCAAGAGTTGGCATTAAGGCCATACAATTGACATTTTTGTGCGCTAATTGTTCCATAACGTCCGTAGCACATGCATCATCGCCATAAAGTGCATGAATGTGCCAGGTTTTCAATATTGCTTGTGCTTCTTGAGATAGTACACCAACTCTAATACTTTTTAAGATGTTGGCATAAGTGAGATCTGCAGATTGCCACATGCTTTCTGTTAATTCTCTGTATTGGAAATGTTGTCAAAGGTTGACATTTCCTATGCTGCCAACAATTTTACGGCAGAGTTTGTGTCCTAAGGTTTTAAAAATAGGCTCACCTTTCACTTGGGTTCATTGAAGAAGATCTCCGAAAACAATAATGTGTTTTCCTCCAAAGAGCTCTTCGTAATCTGTTTTGAGTACTTCTTGTAATCTGAGGTGAATCAAAGCCAACATTAGATTGGGGACCATGCTTACTTCATCTATTAGTAGCGTTTTCATTTGTTTTAATACTCTGCGTAGTTCCATTGCAGCTTCTGTAGAAAGTTTGTAATAGTCTAATTTGTTTTGGTGTTCTACTGGCAGGAGTAATAATCTGTGTAAAGTGACACCGTCTATGTTGTAGGCAGCTAAACCTGTGGGAGCAGTGACAACAGCTGACAGTTTGTTGTTTGTAAATTGTTGAAAGAATTTGCTGATGATTTTGATTAAGAATTTTTTGCCAGAACCAGCTTCACCACTGACGTACAGTAGTATAGGTTTATAATTTTGGCAGGTGCATTCTTTATTTTCATGTTGTACACCATGTGCAATTTCGTTTGTCACTTCTTGAAACATGCTACGTTGCTCATTGTTTAATTTTGATTGTAGTATAGTTAAGTCTTCTTTATCTTCATACTGACACATGGGGGTAATTCATAGAATTTAGCGCACAAGTGGCGCACACGGCTGGTGCACAGTGTGCGTGTGCGATAGTCTGTGCCAGCCGCATGCGCTAAAATCCATTTCACAGCATATTCATGGATTTTAGCCACCAAAAGCAGCCGCGGCACAGAGTGGCGCAGCGACCCTGCAGCAGCGCCAGTAACGCCCCCAAGAACACCCCTCGCGCAAGAAAAAGCCATCAAAATCCCCAATCCAGCGCAAAGGGCTGCGCTAACCCTGGACCAGTATACAGGGCCGCCACACAGCACACGGCAAGCGGGGAACGTGTATTACTGGGGTACGTGGGAAGTTTCACCCGCGATTTCAGCAGGGTACGTGTATTTCTGGGTTGCGGGGAAGTTTAGCACGCGATTTCAGCAGGGTACGTGTATTTCTGGGGTGCGGGGAAGTTTAACACGCGATTTCAGCAGGGTACGTGTATTTCTGGGGTGCGGGGAAGTTTAACACGCGATTTCAGCAGGGTACGTGTATTTCTGGGGTGCGGGGAAGTTCCACACGCGATAGGCCCTGTGCGAGTGGGGTATGTGTATTTCTGGGGTGCAGGGGATTCCTACACGTGAATTGGCAGTGTGGGTCCTCCCAGGTGTTCCCTCTACACCCTCCACGGCCCCTGCAGACAGACCACACCACAGGGGACTACCCTGCACCCCTGGTCATGTCCTGCAGGCAGCCCATCCACCATGGGCATGCCCCCCCAGCCAAGCCACATGTCACCTTGCACTAGTGATCACCAACGCATTACCCCCTTGCACCCACACCCCCCAGCTGTGCAGCGCACCTGCCTGCAGGCCCCCACTCATGTCCCCCAGCACCCCCACCCCACAGCAGTCAGGGGCACCTGCCTGCAGGCCCCCACTCATGTCCCCCAGCACCCCCATCCCCCAGCTGACAGGGGCACCTGCCAGTAGGCCCCCAATCATGTCCCACTCATGTCCCCTTGCACCCACACCCCCCAGAAGTCAGGGGCACCTGCCAGCAAGCCCCCACTCATGTCCCACTCATGTCCCCTTGCAACCCCACCCCCCAGCAGTGCGGGGCACCTGCCAGCAAGCCCCCACTCATGTCCCCTTGCACCCTCACCCCCCAGGCTGTGCAGGGCACCTGCCAGCAGGCCCCCACTCATGTCCCCTTGCACCCCCACGCCCCAAGCAGTGCAGGGCACCTGCCAGCAGGCCCCCACTCATGTCCTACTCATGTCCCCTTGCACCCCCACCCCCCAGCAGTCAGGGGCACCTGCTAGCAGGCCCCCACTCATGTCCCACTCATGTCCCCTTGCACCCCCACCCCCCAGCAGTCAGGGGCACCTGCCAGCAGGCCCCCACTCATGTCCCGCTCATGTCCCCTTGCACCCCCACCCCCCAGCAGTCAGGGGCACCTGCCAGCAGGCCCCCACTCATGTCCCACTCATGTCCCCTTGCACCCCCACCCCCCAGCACTGGGGGGCACCTGCCAGCAGGCACCCACACATGTCCCCTGCACCCCCACACCCCAGCAGTGCGGGGCACCTGCCAGCAGGCCCCCACACATGTCGCTTGCACCCCCACACCCCAGCAGTGCGGGGCACCTGCCAGCAGGCCCCGACACATGTACCCCAGCCAACACGTCATGACCATCTAGATCCCTGGCCCTTATGGGCAGCCTCCCCATGCCAAAGACCCACCCAATTATTGCATCCATCCACATAGAAATGCCAATTACATGATACAACCCCAATGGCAAGTATGTAAATGAACACATGTCCGTCACCCACACACAATGGGTGCAAGTGAATGTCAAAACCCATATCATGACATGCATGAAACCAATGAGATAATACCACAAATGGAAGTACAAAAAAATATATATTAAAGATAACATGAACGTAAATAAAATTAAACACACAACAATGGGAATAACAAAAGAAATGGTCCATGTCCGATAAATTATGAAAATCAAGAAAACATAAGCAAAAGAAATCCCAAAAGAAATGTTTTCCGAAGTCACAGTTCAATAAATGAAATCCAAGGGAAAATAAAAAGTAAAAACCATTGCTCCATGGTGAACACAAAAAAAATGTAGAACTATGAACAATAGAAAAATCCAGGGTCCATGAGCCCAACTTAAGAAATGAAACCTACCAAAAACTACCTAATAAAAAAAACTTTATACAAAAATGTGGTGCATTGTCCAAGCGCAACCAAAATAAAGAAAAAAACAAAGGAAACCTACAACTATCTAACTATTTACAAGGGCAGCGGGCAAGTCCAACGGCTCACATGTTGATGTCCCGAGCCAGGGCATCATCGAACTCCTGCTCGATGTCCCGGAGGCGGTCCTCTTCCATGGCCCCGAGGGTTCGCAGGGACGATGACATCTGGATCTCCAGGTCCCTACGAATGGCCTCGAGGCACTCGGCCCGCCACAGGGCCCTACGCATGGAGTTCTCCACCCTGACCATCGTGACCCGTGCCTCTTCCGCCTGCTGCCACTCCGCATCTATCGCATGGCCCAACCGCTGCCACATGGAAGACACTTCCTGTCCAGGGTCCTCCTGCCCTCCGGCCGATGCCTGCCCCTCCGATGATGAAGGCCCCGAGCCATCATGGCTCCCACCTTGTTGCTGCTGCTGCTGTGCCGCTGCCTGTGCCCTGGCTCCTGCTGCCTGCACATCCTCCTCCAGCTGGGGTGCAGTTGTTGAGGTGGCCATCCCTGCTGAATGTCCGACTCCCGACTGTGGCAGGGATCAGTTGTCCACCAGCCTGGCTGCAGGGTCAGAGGCAGCTCCACAAGGCACCCAGGTGATACATGGGTGGGAAGATGGCATGGAGGACGACTGGGGCATAGGAGGTTCAGTTGAGGAGGGGGTCGGAACAAGGTCCAGGAAACGGAGCAATCCGGCCCTGTTGAGCTGTCCCAGTGGGTCACCGCGGTCAACGAGCCATGCGAGAAGATGTGCAGTCTCCTCATGAAAAGACTGCAGGTCAGCTTGCATGGCCCGTTGACGCAACGCCACCCCACCCAGGACAGGCTCAACCCGGTGCCGGATAGCCACATCCGCAGGGAGAGGAAGTCCAGTTGGTGTAAGCCAATCCCCTCCCTGAGAACGGGTCTGGACGTAGGCATCCCTGCTGGTGCGAGATGATGCAGTGACAGGATCAGGGACAGGATTGCACACAGGCACCTCTGTGGCAGCCTGTGCTGATTCCTGTCCCTGGTCCTGCACTGCACCACTAGCACCAGTGGAATCCCCACCTCCAGACCCCGTCTCTGTCCCTTGCACGGCCTCCTCCTCCACCAAACCCCCCACCAACCTGGATGACTCCATGCCATCTTCCTCCATTGGGCCCTGTGGGGTCTCAGCTGCCCCTTCTGCTGCCGAGGAGTCCAACTCCGACCTCCGCCTCTTGGACCTTCCCTTGGCAGCTGCGGCCTGGGACGTGGCACCGGACTCCTCACTCCCCGACGAGATGGCAACCTGGGAGGGGAGCCGGGCCTTGCGTCTCCGGCTGGCGGTGCGATCCCTGCCGCTGTGCTCCACAGCACCTTCTCCGCCCTCTTCATCAGTTGACGCTGCAGACAGGGAGAAATAAAACACAGGCATCAGGGCACTGTACAATGGACTCATACACACATGACAGTTGTACATGAGTGGCCTTGTCAAACTTCAGACATGGCATCACAATCCCCAACACACATGTCATTTCGACTCACACACATGAGCTATTCCACAGCCATATCGCAACAGCCAGCACCATCCATACACATACAATAGCATGAGCAGCCAAAGGTGAGCCAGACATCACATGAAACACAAAGAGTGCACTACACATGCACACACGCCACCACACTTACATGCATCTGTACACCTCCGCCAATTGTCGCAGTGTTGAGATCGGCATCCATGTCACATCTGCCAATCAGTCTTCCACATATCAGTGTCACATGCATCCATGTTGCATCACTGTTGCACCCTTGTCAAATACACACACATGCACATGTACACGGTGCAGATACATGCAGCTGGAACCAACATCCATGTGTGACATCACAACCATGCCAACTGACATACACAGTAATCCAAACATGTGTGCTCACACATCTTCATTTGGCTTGCATGCTTACCCACACATACACCATCCATGTGTCTCACACATGAAAGGACTTGCATGTGTCAGCCTCACAGCCCTGTACATACACATCCATACATGACCCTAGAAAACCACATGTACAGCCTGCACACTACTAGCACACCACCACACGCACGGCTTCCAATCAGTATGCATGTACACTTACCGCTCAACTCCAGACGGGTCTGCCTCTCAAGGACCTGGACGTGGAGCGCTGGGCATATGCGTTCCAGGACCCTCTTCTGATGTTCCGACAGGTGGCCCCGCACCCCTTAGCATCCGCTGCCGTCAAGAGGTGCCGGGCCTTGTTGAGGGTCCTGGACCTGAAGTCCTCCCAGCGCTCCTTGACATGTTGGAAGTCGTGGACTGCCACCCCCTCCGCGTTGATGGCAGTCCCGATGTCCGTCCAGATCCGAGCCCGTCCTTCCTTGTTGGCGCGTCTTGTTCCGAAGAGGGCATCATACTGCCCCAGGACTTGCTCCACCAGGACACCAACTTCAGTGGCAGTGAAGCTGGTGCCCCTCTGCCTCTCTGGCTGGGGGTTGCCAGTGGTGCCAGATGGTGTAGCGCCCGACATGGCAACCCCAGAGGCAGGTGTGGGTGGGCAACTGGGTCCTGGGGCTGGGCTGTGGAGCGATGGTATCCCAGTCGGGAGTCTTCAGTTCCAGCAGGGGTGGTCACAGCAACTGCACCCCTGGCTTATGTGCAGGCAGCAAATAGCAGGGCACGTGGGCAGCAGGCAGTCAGGCAGCAGCAGATGGCAGGTGGGAGCGTGCTCGGGGCTCTGGGGGGCAGTGATTCGGCCTTTTGGGCAGGAGCGTGGTCTTCCGTGTGTTTTCGCGTGGCCAGCTTGATACGGAGTGATTTGGCACGTAAAAAATTTGCACGTCAGCGTGTAATTCAAGGAAAGGCCCCTAGCGCGTAAGCGCGTCAGCACTCGTACGCGCTTTCATTGGACCAAAGGCCCTTCAAGCGTAAGCGCCTCTGTGACGTGATGGCGCGGGCGTGCGCGGGCGTTTGCCTCGTGACGTTACCATAGTGGTTCAGCGCACATGAAAAAACTGCACGTCCGCGTGTGAATGCGTGTAATCCGAGGAAATGGCCTATGCGCGTAAGTTACGTGACGCACACAGGCGTTTCCCTCAGCACGAGTTAAAGGTGAGCGGGGGCAGCAGTTCGCTGTATGTGCCTTTCGTGGAGACTGACGTGTGTTGCTGCTTCCTGTTGTTTCGCGCACCATCACAACTTCACAGGTATCAAGGACGTATCTCTTCTTTAAGCTGGGGTATTGGCTACGCATGTTTTTCTGCATCGCGCTAGTCAGACTGTGACTGTGCGCACATGCTATTTTTCCCACTGGGGGTGCCCCTGTGTATTGCACCCATTTTCGAGGTCATAGTAGCCTGTGTGTCCCACGCCTACCCGTTATTCATGTTACTGGGTGCCACCGCGTACTGCGGGAGGTTGATTCCACGCACGTAGGCTGCAGGGTTGCGTGCACGGTTTTACTGCAGTTTTGGGGTGCCTGAGCGTTGCGTGACCCGTCACTAAATCACCGGGGTCACATACAGCCTTGCAGGTGCAGAGGGGCTGTTAACATCTTGCTTCCCACCCCCTTCACCCCAATTGCCCAGGTCAATTGTGGTGTACACCTCCCATTGGCACTACTCCATCTGTGCCGGCACTACTACATCTGTGCCATGGTTGGGAGGCCAACAAAGGTGAGGGGTGCCTCAGCTGGGCGTACTCCTCGTGGCGGGCATGGTCGGGGACGTGGCCGTGGTGCCCAGGGAGTAGAGGGACTCCAGGGTGTCCAGGGCGGACACAGAGGGGGAAGAGGCAGGGGTGCGCCACTTGAGCACAATGTTGTGCCATGTGTCGGTGCAGTCATGCCACCACCCCCTGTGGTTCCGGGAGATGCAGCTTCTGCATCTGGCACTGGCGCCCGTGTGACCCGGCAGTCCGTTCCATCGACTGCCACGGCCCAAGGGTAGTGGTAGCTGCAGGTGCAGCTGTGGACACCGCCACCAGGCTCAGGGTCTGCCAGCGCAGGCTGCGTTGGCACTTGAGGAGCCCTTGGAAGATTTCCAACAGGCCAGAAGGGAAACCGTAGGGGCATGCAGGGCTGCTCTGACCAAGACACGTGTCCCTGGGGCAGTTATGTCATCTGCTGACCTGAACAGCCGGGTGTTGGCAAGTGCAGGGGCAGATGCACCCAACAACACCCCGGTTGTGAGTCTGCCAACCAGGACCATTGCGGTCAATGACACTGCCACAGCGGATGTTGCTGCGCAGGGTCCATTAGAGGGCACCCAGCTGCCACTGACACAAGTCAGGCCTTTGGTCATCCCTCCACCTGCCACTCCCTTGGCTCAATCCACCGAACCCACTGGCCATACAGGTCAGGGTGGCATTAGCCAGCCAGGGTCTGCGCCACAGTCCAAGAGGAGGAAGGTTGCACCTGCAGCACAGGCTGGGACCCCACACACAACCACAACCTCCTACACATCGAGGAAGAAGCCTTTCTGTAAGCAGGAACTGGACTTCCTCGTGGACTACGTGCGGGGCGACAGCCGTGACATGGTAGTTGGTGCCAATAGTCAGACTATGGCTGCCCACCATCACACCCACTGGAAGCAAGTTGCGGAACATGTCAGTTCATTCGGCCATGAGGTGCGCATGGCGCAAGAGTGCAAAAAGCGTTGGAATGACCTCAAACGCATCGCTAAGGCTAAGCGTGCCTCAAATTACAACTTGACTCTGGTGACTGGCGGTGGGCCTGCACCAGAGGAGGAAGAGCTCACTCCGCATGAGTCACTCGTTGCAGAGTTCATACCATCTGAATCGGTGGAAGGAGTGGGTGAGATGCTGGACTTTGATGCCCAGTCCAGTGAGTGTTGATGCGTGTTTGTTGAGGACGTGTGTGTTTTACTTGTGGGATGTGTTGTGCATGATTGCCACTACATGTGACGTGTACATGGTTCTGATGTGCAAGTAATGCAATGCTTCCGTGATGCATGTCTGCTGTGCTGGATGGTGGACATGTGGAGCAGACGGGGACTGTCCGCATCACCACTATTGCACCCTACTCACATGCTGGTTACCAGTATACCCCTCCGGTCCATGTTCCAGCTCACTGGCCCTTCTTCATGTAGCGTAGGGTGACCTTCCTCTCAGCCCAGGCATACTGTCATAGCATGACTGACATGCATGTGTCCTCTGCCTGCATGCAGGTACTCCATGTAGGCATGCTCCCTTGCCCCTCCTCCGCCACTCTGCACCCCAGTTCCACCTTTGCACTGGTCTGCTTCAATCTTGCCATTGGGTACTTTCCTGTTCATGCATCCTGTGTACATGGTAACTTCCAGCAGACAATCTGCCAGACATATGCTGTGTGGTACAGCCTTAGTACTTGATGCAGGGTATCTCACTTGTACTGTGCAGAGGTCAGATGCCCCGCAGGGACATGAGTGCCCATTCATGCTCCATGTGCATTGCACGCATGCCCCTATGTGTCCTTGACTGGATGATCACTGTAATACAAGTCCTGGGTGACATACATTGCATGGCATCTCATCAGCCTTCCCATGTCAACTGTGGCTCAGTACTGCATTGCACACATGTTTAGAGTCTGACAATCTGAGTGGGTCACAGGCCTCAGCCTGTTTAATGGCCAATGACTCTGTCTGACTGTTGTTGTGTCTTCTTCACACGTGGGCGGCCTCCAGAGGTTTCATCATGTGTCCGGCTTACTGTCCCATCATCATTTGCAGTGTTGTCACTTGAATCACATTAAGCTGTTGATGCCAGTCAACACTGCCTGTCAATACACAGGTCTATGGTTAGCCTTTTGATACCATGCTAGGCATCCCTGCTTTTGCACTTGGGTGGAGGGGTGCTTTGCTTGTAGATATGCTACCCATTGAATGCACATTGCACGTGATGCCTGAAGTTGACCTTGCACTGTCTTCACATTTCCTGGCACACACCATGAAGTCCTTGTACATGTAGGTAGTGAGTGACATACACATTTGCTGCACTGCATATACCCACTTCTATGCAAACTGCCACCTTTCAACAGGTCTGATCACAGAAGCAATTCAAAGTGGACCCAGCATGCATGCCAGGTTCTATTTTGTGTGTCACATGTCTGCCTGATGTGTTTGTTGTCGGTGTGTGTGTGTGTGTTGTGTGCTTCTGACATGTGTAGTGACCTTTTTCTCTATATTTTTCAGATGATGACGCAATGGAGCCTGAGGATGGTGTTGTCATGCCAGACACAGGGTTGTTACCACTACATCAACCCGGCACAAGTGGGGGTCGTGGGGTGGTAGGCCACGAAAACCCCCAAGTGCTACAGTCCATCTTGTCTCTGGCTGCCTATGAGTCCAGCCCTGATGACGACTCTGACGTCCATGTCGAGTTGGATGAGCATCAAGTCCATGTGTCAGGGGTGAGTGATTCTGATGTGGACACTCCTCTGTCCGCGACACCTGCACTGAGGGGTCAGACAGTCTTGTTACCTCCGCCCGTGGTGGATCGGGACGCAGGGTCACCCTCCACACCAGTCACTGATGTGCCTGGGACATCACGTCGATGGGGGCATGTAGTAGTGCAGCCGCAGACGGTGCCAACACAGCGAGGACACCCGGTCCTTGGGTCCCGCAGGGGTCAAGCCCAGCAACGTGGTCACCGCGTGCAACCGCAGTATACTGAGTGGGAGCAAGACATGACTGCCAATTCTGAACGGCAGGGGGCAGCAATGGAGAACATCGCTGAGAGCATGGAGTGTGTGGCCCGATCTGTGCTCCCCCCTGCTAAGCAGGTGCTTCTCCAGCAGCAGGCGACACGGTCCTGAGACACAGCAGCCTCAGACAGGGCACGCCAGGCTGAAATGTCATCTCTGCGTAAAGCAATTGCTGCTCACGCAGAGGCGCACATGGAGGCCCTGAGGGAGGAGTATGCTTCCCTCAAATCCACTCTGGGTGTCCTTCTGATGTCCCAGAGGCAGCGGGCAGAGGAGAAGTTTGCACAGCTTGAGCGTACCATCTCGGCTGAGCTACAGGCTTGCTGGGAGGTGCAGCGGTTGTCCAGCCAGGCCTTGCAGGAGGAACTCCGTGCTACACGTGGTACCTTGCAAGAGGAAGCACGTGTATCACGTGAGGTTCTGCATGCAGACCTACGTCACATCGCCACACAGAACCAGGCTCACCCATCCGGCAGACTTGCTGCCGTCGAGGGGCAAGCTGCGGCTAGGCATGGCCCGGCTACTGTGCCACGTCCTCCTTTCCAGGATGAGCCAGACTCGGACGACAATCTATCTCCCACATAGGTCGGGCTGTGCAGGCATTGAGCACATGGAGTTTTTTTTTTGGCTCAGCATCATCGCATGTGGGTGTTGAGCAGCACCCTGTACCTCCCCCCTCCTGGGTGTCTCCACCCCCAGGTCGTATGTGGCCATTTTTGATTTTTCTTTTAGTTTAGTTAGTTAAGTTTCTGTTTGATAGTTAGTTTAATTAGGTAATGTAGGTTTTTCATAGTTAGTGTAACTAGTTAATATAGTTTAAAATTGCTTGTCTATTGTGCTTTCATGTGACGGTGCGGTGCTTTGTGGCTTTTGAAAGCATCCACTGTATGTTCCAGCTGGACCCTTCAGGCTTGTCTTGTGTATGTGTTTTCTGCTTGGGGTCCTTGACTCACATATGCCACTCCTGCTTCCCTTATCCATGGGCTCGCAAGGATGGTTCGGTGTATAAGCCTAATTACACAAGGGCTTTGGACTGTCATATCTGTGGCATGTCTGGTGCTGTTTAACTTGTGTTAACAACCCTAGTGGGGATGATTGCGGTGTTATTGACCACTGTTCTGCTTTTGCTAGATGGGGTGTTTCATGATTAATGTGTACATTCATTGCTATGTATTGTGTAGTATGTTTCTTATCTTTACTGTACATGTGCTTGTTGCAATTCATGCCGTAGATAGTGTGTTCCACACTTTGGATGTGAAAGACGGACTGATGGTGTGATTTCTGATGTACGTCTCTGACATGGTCCAGTAATGGGATGCCTGAAGAGACACACACAGATGACTCTAAATCATTAATCATGTGTTTCATGCCCTTTCTGCAGGGGGGTGAGACTCCAGACCACCTTTTCCAGCAGACATGGCCCATTGGACATCTGGATTCTGGACACGTTTCGTGGTACCCACATGCATATGTGTGCGCAAGCAGAGGCACAGGGATTGCAGACATACATCCTAGAACTGCTGACGTGTTTCAAAGGACTCCAGGCAAGGTGAGCAGCACAGGGGTGCCACAACACAGCAAAGCTTCCGCCAGGCCAGTTGCACATGCATGCTTAGTAGCAGCACTGACGGTGAGCTTGGACGAATATTGGTGTTGAAGCGCACAATACAGCTCAGATGTGTTGGTGGACTGATGGCTAGTTGATTGTAAGGTTGTCTGGGGCACCTACAGGGGCAGTGGCACATACCCTCCGGTTCACCATGGGCCATTAAGGCACTTGTATCACCCATGTAGCCTTCCGAGACATGGAAATGAGCAGCTCACAGGGACATACAGCAAGGGACAGACTCGGGTGCAGTGCATTTCATTTCCATGTACATTTTGAAACATGCACTGCCTACTTTGTTTCGGTCATGGTGGAACATGACTTTTTCTGAAGTCATACCTTGCTATATGCGTCTGTCTGCTTACCCAGGGAACATTGCATGTTGTGTGAATCGTGACACATTGGTGTTCCATTTGCCTCGCACCCACCGGCGCATCCACACCAGATTGTCTGTTTGTAGAGTAGTTTGTTGCTATGGGGCATATTTGGTGGTGTGTTTGTGTGTTATGGAAACGCACAGATTATTAACTGTGGCTCTCTTTGCTCTCTTTGCAGCATTGAAGTGCTCCTGTAACCGGACCTGAGAGTGCGCAGGCAGGAGGCCAGCACTCAAAACCAGAGCTAAGTGTCTTGTTGTTTTTCTTTCAAACTGCTCTGCATAGGCTTGCTGGGGGGTGCACTAATGCATGGATGAATGTGTAATTCAATTTGGTATGTTTTTTTTCCCTAATCACCCAGAGTCCTATCCAATTCTAAACCCTGTACCCTCTACCCGGTGTTCCTGCTTCCCGTACCTATCCAACCAACGTTCCCTAACCCTCTTTCCCCGCTGGGGTTGCGGATGCCTGTGTAAGCCCCAAGCTTGCAGGCGCCAAAATCCTGGAGGGGGTGGTTGGTTCGTGTCACTCCTGCGCCTGGACTCCGGAAGGCCCTGACAATGATGTACAAGTTTGTTATGATTGTGTATGTGTTAATGCAAGTGC
The DNA here is from genome assembly GCF_040938575.1 of Ambystoma mexicanum. Lineage (NCBI taxonomy): Eukaryota > Metazoa > Chordata > Amphibia > Caudata > Ambystomatidae > Ambystoma > Ambystoma mexicanum. The sequence goes on from NC_090921.1 coordinate 718,325,117, forward strand.
TACATTTTAGTGCATTCCCTACTTTCATGTGTCATTCCTACTCCCCCCTCCTGTCCCTCATTCCAGTTATCCAGTATGCCAACGCCTGTCCCGACTGCATATCCCTGACCCTCCTTTCCCACCAGGGTCTCAGAGGCCTGTGTGAGTTTGACCTTGCAGGCACCCCAGGGACGTCATTTCACCAAAATGCCAGGGGTAGCGGAAGTGACATCACCCGACCCTTGACCCTCTGATGACATCACAGGAAGTGATGTCATTAGACCCCGCCCCAAAGTGATATAGCGGGTAGCGATGGTACACGACATTTCACCCGTTGAAAAAACAGGAAGTGGCATCACATAGCATTGTAAACTATGAAAAATATAGTTATGATATCACTATATGATGTACATTCATACAAGAATGGATCGCCATATGTATCATTAAGTTCAGTGTTTATTGGCCCGTATTACCAAATGACTGTGTATGCAAGCAGACGTCCATGACCAAATGATAAGCGTAAGTGCTATATAATAACACATCATTAAGCGCTTTATATAGAAAAAATATACACCCAATATCACCCAACCTGTGTTGGTACTCATTTATCGACCTCAGAAGGATGAACGGCTTAGGCTTAGTGAGGCGTTTAAGAACAGACTAAATCAGTGACTCACCCCCTGAAGTCTGCCTGAAATAAACATTTAATGAGGCCAGCAATTACTGTATAGAATTCCAGAAAGACACATTATTTGGTATACCTATTCTTTCTTATTTAGGGTCAGTGCTGAAAGTGTTAGAAGAAAAATAAGAACAAGTGCCTCAAGTCTTTTTTTTTAAGGGGCCTGAACAAGAAAGCCAGCCACCCCAGAAGTAAAGAACCACAGCCCAGGAGCTTGCATAACTTAAAAAAAAAAAAAATATATATATATTTTTTTTTTTTAGTAGAGGTCGCAAGGGACACCACAGAGGTCGCAAGGGACACCACAGAGGTCGCAGTTGCGACCCCTGGCGACCCCCAAATGACGTCCCTGAGGCACCCAGGCCACTGTGGTGGTGGTTGGTTCGTGCCACTCCTGCGCCTGTACACGGGAGCTGTGACAGTACACATCCGTTCGTGGTGCATCATTCTATGTTATGTACCACACATGGTTCACATCCTGTTGTGACATTGTTTTACTGTGCTACCTTGGTTGTTACATCATTGTGGTAGTACTTGGCCTTTGTGAGGTACTGCTACTTCAAGTCATCTACTGGAGGCTGTTCTGGTTCGTTTTTCTGCCTTGGAATTTGTGTTTTTGCAAATGAAGGTGGACTCTGAGGGTGCAGGCAACTTTTTACACACAAGGTGGGAGATGATGACGAAGGGGAAGGGTGATCCTGTGGCCAGGTGAAAATGATGGTTGAAGACTCCATGACCCAGGTGCAGTTGTTCAGTGGGTCATGGTCATTTGTGAGGGAGGGGGGAGTGTTTTGTTGTTGATGGTTGCCTTGCCCTGCAGTGTGATGGGAACCCTGACATTGTAATTGTGGTATCCTATGTACATGATGTGTTCTGCTGATCAATGCCTGTTCATGTGTTGTGTTTACCTTTCAGGTGTGAGGGGATAGTTGTGGTTTGACATACTGGGGTGTACACATGGTGAATGTTCACATGTGATGTGTAGAGGACACTGATGGTCACTTGACTGCACATGCATATGTTGAGTGCATGTCCTTACTGACCCACACACTCGCACTATGATGCACTGCATGTACAACCACCCTTCGATATCCACGTGTACACTGTTTGCCTTCTGCTGCCCACTGTGTCCCTGCAGCACATGTTCTGTGACCAATTATGGATCCTGTACATGCCTAATTTGCTTTTTGATGTGGTTTGTCGCTTAGATGTGATGCTCAGGGTGTGCATCACACACAATGGCTGTTCACTGTGCTGTGCGCTGAGCAGTGTGTTGCAGGAGTTGGACACAGCACACAGAAGCTGCAGTGTTGATTTTGCAATGCACAATGTGCATGTAGACAGGCCTTCATTGTTATGTTACGGCTACAACTTTTGTAATGCATTTGGGAATGACTTATTTTGGGTTGGAGGTTGTTGGTCAGTCATTTCATCTGATTCCATGTCAGGCATCATTGTCTGATGCCAATTTACATTTTTCACATGGCAATGTGTACCTTATTGGTACTGTGTTGGTGTATGGCTATTGCTTGCCATGTCATGTTGTGGTTTGGGAGGGTTTCAGTGACATAACAGTGATGGTCATGGCCTGTTTTTCAGGTGTGTGTGATTCACAACTTGCATGTCAGGGTCAGCCGCTTCTCGAAGCAACAAGCTGGGGGTAGATCTCTCTCCGCGGCAGGGGCCTCCATCTGGAACAGCCTTCCTGCCTCCCTGAAACTTGAGGAGAACCATCTCCGGTTCCGGAAGCACCTCAAAACCTTCCTCTTTGCTTCTGCTTTCTCTCTCCCTTGCTAATTTCTTCACTGAAACTGCACTGAATCTGTAACTGGGCCACTCTCACCGACCTCGGTCCCTGGCTCAGCCACTCTCCACTTGCACTGCCTCCCTGGCAACCCCTGCACTGCGGGGCAGTCTCTGTATCCCTGCAGCCCCCCCTTCCCAGCACTTGTCTGCACTTACCTTTGCACTTGCCACGAGCTGGCCTATTTATTTATTTTTTATTCTACTTACCCTGTACTGCACTCCCCCCTCCTCTTCCCCTTGCACTTTTCCCTTCCCCCTGCCCCTGCACTTGCGCGATATAAATGACACCTGGCCTAGTAGGATCGTTGTCTGTCTTCCCTTGTTCCTCCCTCCCTGCCTCGTTGCTCCTTGAAACACTTGTGTATAGGCGCGTTACAAATGCCATATCATATCATATATCATATATGTGCCTTTTGGTCACACAGGATAGCTTGTGTTTAAGTAGCTAGGGATGCACACAATGTGGCACTTCCATGGCAACAATCTCAGGGTGGTAAGGTTGTGACAGTTGATTGTCTCTTTGTCATCATCGATTGTCACCTGGTATGTGCCAGGCCTGTGTGCACTCCGCAGGGGTGGGAGTTTAGGTGAAAAATGGGGCCACAAGCTGGGTCCGGCCTTCCTCGCCACGTGCCCTATCCCCTCCCATGGGCAGTGCGTGTGCCTGTGGTTGGGGATGCGGGGGCACCACCATGTCCACCGGTACGCCCTGCCGTGTTGCAACATTGTGCAGGACACATGCTCTCACAATGATCCTGCACACTACTGGGGGTGCATAGAGTAGCTGCCTGCCAGAGCGGTCAAGGGACGGAAGCGTGACTCGAGCACTCCGAATGTGCGTTCCACTATGGCCCTGGTTGCAATATGGGCCACGTTGTATCTTACCTGGGGTGGTGTGGTGGGGTTCCGGATTGGCGTCATCATGTGGTTGCTCAGAGTGTAGGCACTGTCCCCTGGGGAGGTGAAAATGGTTGTGAATGTTGGGGTTTGTGTATTTGTGTGTGTGTGTGTGGCATGCATATGAAAGGGAATTTGTACTCACCTAGGAGACATGTGTCGCCATGCTGCCCAGCTTCCAGGGCCCGGCTCATGGCGGACATTCTGTATATGAAACTGTCATGGGTGGAGCCAGGGTAGTTTGCATAGACAGAGGTGATGATTCCCTTTGCATCGCATACCACCTTTACATTGATGGAATGCCAGTGCTTGCGGTTTTTCGGTAGATGTGCTCAGTGGCCCTAGGTGGACGTAGGGCCACATGGGTGCAATCTATGGCACTGAGCACTTTGGGGAAGTGTGCCACCCTCTAAAAATCCAGGACAACGGTCTGCCTTTCTGCGGGTATTCTGGGCATGTATATGTGCCTGTGGACTGAGGGGCGCGCTGTCATGATTGCCAAGACCTGGTGCAGGTAGCGTGACTGCGTGGCCTGTGAGACCCCCCACTATGGCAGTAGTCTGCTGAAATGACCCAGTGGACAAAAAAATGCAGGACATTGAGCACCTTCTCCAGGGGCTCAATGCTTGGGAGCAAAGGGTGGGGGATGTAAGGTCATCTTCCCACTCCCTGACCAGGTCTAGGATGATATGGGGTGGAAACCTATACCTGCCGTAGACCTGGTCGTCAGGCTTCCCAAAAAGGCTTGTCCGTGGTGAGAAAATGCATGCCCTGGCTATTCTCCTCCTTCTGCGGTGTCCCACGATCAGTGCTGCGACAAATGGGGCATTCATCATAGCTGTATATACATGTTTGTTGTTTGAACGCACTTTTATACTGTGCGCGGGGATGCTTCAGCCTGCCTTCGTGTGGCGGATGCGTTGACGCCTGTGTGCGTCTTTTGCCGTGCGCGGGTTTCCTGTATTCGAATCCATGAATACGGGTTGTTCGTGTGCGTGTGGGTGTTCCGTGAAGTTCCCTGCAGTACTTCCCCAGTTACGCCTTCTTTTTCACGCATTGTTCCCCATACCGCGTGTTATGCCCACTGTTCCGCCCACTTTTGTTGTGCGCCGCGCTATGCGTGCTTTTGCTGTGCGCGTAGCGCACGCCGTTTGATGACGTGTGTTCCCGTATACGACATGCTTGGATTTGGCGCACGACAAGCAGGAAACAAGCGCATCGCCTTCCTTGAATCGCAACGCGTGCGCGTGCGCTTGATTTCTCACGCTTGCGCCACCTTGCGCCTGCTTGCGCTGGGAGTTTTGGCGCACGTTTGTTCCATGAATCGACCCCATGGTGTTTTCTACTTCCGTCATAGCTAATTCTGCCTCATTTGCTATTAGTGGCTGTCCCAGTGGTTCTTGGCTTCCTGTTACAGAAGGTTGACTACTGTCAGGAGTGTCCTTATCCAGTTGGGCCTGGAGTTCTTCTTCGTGTTGCTGTTCATTGTGCAACATTGTTTTGTAGTGTGTAAAGTTTACATCAGTTATAGTGCTTTCATTTGCTTTGAAAGCATCTTCGTAGGAGTCATAGTTATCTAGTATTTCTTCTTCTTTTCTCCATGGTTTAAAGAGTTGTAGCAGGGACATGTAACATAGTTCTTTATGTTTAGGAGTCTTTAATGACAATTTGATATCATTAAATTTGGTTTGGTGAGTTTTACTAAGCTGCCTTCACAATTTGACACTCTGTATCTACCTTTTTTTTCATTGGGTTTTATATTATTTTTGTATGTGAAGTTTTGGGCTATGTGGTATAGACACATGGTTTCCAAAATGGTACTTCTGTTTGGGTAGTATGTGTCCAGCAAATTGTTTTTTAAAATGTCTTGGCTGTTGGGATCATGTTTGCCTATTGTTTCTATGTTGTCGTATGATTTTTGAACTCTTTTTCTAGATTTAGCAGGACCAAGACTTAGCCATACTATATTTTCAGATTTTCCATACAAAGCAGTACCGGTTAAACGATCTGCTGCTTCATAGGAGCCACATTCTCTATGGGAGAGCATTTTTATGCCCAAGCTGTATAATTTCTGAGACAGTGTTTTGTCTGATGACAGGTCATTCCAGAGGTCTTGGAGCTCTGTTTTTTCTGCTTTGGTTAAGTATGCTGTAACATATCGTGCAACTGCAGTGGAATTGTCTGCAATGTACTGCACATCCATGTTTGCATTCCATAAGTGGGAAATGATTGCATTGTAATCATTGATATATTTTTCTTCTTCTGTTCTTTTTATGTAATATGTATTTTTAGGTGATTTACATTTAACACTATGTTTAACTGAAGACATGAAGTTGTTTACTTGACCTGTTTTTGTAACTGGTCTAGGGAAACCAAAGCGGCATTTGGTGTAGTATTTCCCTTTGTTTTTGTGTTTGCGACGACAATATTTGCCACATTTGTGTCTTTGAAATTGTAAAATTTGTGCATGAAGATCACTATTTGTTGCTTCCGATAGAATTTCAAAAGAGACATATTTTTCCGATAAACTGTAACACAGTGGCATCATTGTCTTGACCAAATTTAGGAGCATCTTTAATCCATAAAAGCATGTGGATATATGGTGCTCCTCTGGCTTGGTATTCTTTTCTCCAAAAGAGTGTTGCACTTCTCCGAGGGGAGGAACAGTTTTATTACAAATAAAGTGTAGCATAGCAATGAAGCGATGGTGAAAATATCTTGAAACATTAACAGGATCTAGAGAACAAAGTTCTCCATGTGTTAGTATATCCATGTTTGTTTTGTTTTTGTTTGATATGCATAGGAAATCATGTAAATCTTCCCATGCATGTTCTACACAACTTAATGTAACAAACCAAGTGGGTGGGCTAAGGTTTCTTATCATACAACATACACCTCCATGACGTTGGAACCAGTACTCTTTAGTACCACGCATGTTTGCTAATAGATTTGTAATACTTGATTGTAAAACTTCATCTTTTTGTTGCACTTTTTGTAATAATTGTGTAGCAATGTGTGTGCAACGCCGTAACATAGAGTTGATAGTTCACTTTCAAAGAGTAGGTGGAATAAGTATTCTGCATTTTGTCTAAATCTGGGATCTTCAGAATACATCCGTAACGAGCGGTATTCTGATGCTGTTATTTGAATAGGTCTATCATCGTACCTTCCTCCTTTGCCAGTAGGAAAGAGTAGAAGAAAAGCATGTGCTTCTATACTTTTTTCCCATATGCTGATTGGTGATCCTTTTGTTTGTCGCATTTGGTATGTTTCTAGTGCATCTTCTACGGTGTCATTAGAGTGCAATGGGTGAATTGTATAATGGTCTAAAGTATTGGATACTGTAGCAGGATCTAGAAGCTCAAATTGACTAGTTTCTGGTGACTCGTGAATTATTTCAGTGGTTTCCTTCAAGTTTTCTTCAATATTAATTTCTTTGTAGTATTCATTATTGTCTTTTAGATATTGCAAGACTTGTCTAACTTTATGTAAGTCTACCAGTTGTTGCCAACTTTTTTTGGGTTTTGTAGGTACACCATTTACTAAGATATTTAAAGATTGCTCCATTGGACGTTGCACTCCCAGAGTGTGCACATTTTGTTTTAGATCTAATGGTAAATACAGTACTTTGCCACAAATGCCTTTCACTAATTCAGAGGGAGGTAATTTTGCTGTTTTTGGATGAAGGCGTATTATTGCTTGAAAGGAGTGCACTGTTTCAATTATGATGCTCTCATTTAAATTAAGTTGTTGTAGGAGTTTTGGTAGTGGGAATAATTCCAAATTATTTGTGATATCACGTGAAGGTTGTTGTCAGGTTTTGTAGTGCAGTAGCTGCAAAGTATTGAGGGGTCAGTTATTTCGTATTTGTTTTCTGCTATAAGGTAGATAGCTAATTCAAACCATTTAGAATCTTCATTGTCTTCTATTTTGTATGTTAGGTCTACAGTTTTTGTGTCACTTTTATAAAAAGTTCTGTGGCAACATACACACACATGGTTTGGTACTTCAGCAGATGTACTTTTAAATTTCAGTATTTATTTTTTGGAAGTGTGTAGTAGAAGGTTGCCATGCATAGAATTGTTGCTAATTTGTTGTAAATCTATTTCATTCTGTAAGTGGCTTTCACTTCCAAAATATTTTTTCTGGATATAGTCGATTTCTTCAAGTAGGTCTTTTGCTGTACCATGTAGAAGAATGTTATTTAAATTGGCTAGTGCTAAAGCAGGACTTTTAGCATAGTACAGTTTATAGACTAGATTTCTTATAGTTGAATGATGTGTTGATATCATTTTGATATGATGGAAGGTGGTTTTGCAAGTGGGTCCTGAAATACAGGCCAATGAATGTCCTTGTAGTCCTGTGTACTTGCGCACTGGACAGGTATCCATATTTTGCAGTAGTTTAATTTTGATTTTGTCTTTGCCTTTCACATACTGATTGAGGAATTGGTGTAAAGACTTGAAAGGTTTTTGGGAATGTTACACATTGACGTGCATGGCCATTTGTATACTAGACATTCTGGTTCAGTTGAATGGAGAGGTAATTCTAAGTTTTCTGGGGTTATTTTTGTAAGCAGTATTTCTTGTCCCATTATGGTATTATTAAATTTTTCATACCCTCATCCACTGCTATGTATGGCAATTGTATTTGTTTGCTTTTGTTTGTATGCTTCTTCATTAAAATATGGTTCTGTGCTTGTGGTGTGACTCCACTCACCTCCACAGATATTTAAGAAGTTATTTTTGTTGACATTTCGTTTATTGAGAAGTCTTTTTTGTAATTTAGTCATTAGTTTTGTTAGTGGTTTCATTTTGTTTGTAACTAAAATAATTAACTTTCTTTTGAGAAGGATTGCACTGTCTATCAAAGCTTCTAAGATTAATTTTCTACGGTAGGTTTTAAGGGTTGTGCATGATTTCTCTCCTGTTTTTATAAGATTTTGAAGAACTCTGTGGCGGAACATTTTTGCTAAAATACTTTTTTTGGTATGTTTACTTGGCACTATATCAAGGTTTATAGGAACAGTTTTAGCAGTAGTGGTAGCTGAATTCTTAATAGTTTTCTGTTTCGTTTTACATTTTGATAGAGGAGGCAACGTTTCTGTACTTGAAGCTTCTTTTGTTTTGCTAAATGACTGTATTAGCTGTTTTGTTTGAACTTCTTGTACAAATTCTGCTAGAGATGGATGCTTATTTTGGACACTTCTATTTTCATTTGCTCTACTTCTGCGTTGCTTTCTACGGACTTGATTTTTAGTAGGCATTCTTTAGGGTCTGTTGAAAAAAATAAAGCAGGTATAAGTTGGGGTGTTCTGCAATGTATGTGTGCTGTGTGCATGAGTGTTTGAGTATGATGATAAAGATGTGTGTGATGGTGTGTGATTGTGCATTGGGCAATTACAACTAGTTGGGATGGGTATTCTTGAATTCATGTGCTACTAAACTGGGGTTCAGATGACAGTAGAAAGTAAGCTAGTGTTGATGAGAAGCACAAATAGTAAATCTAATGGTATAGAATTAAAACAGTTGTTTCTTCTATAATATTAAAATTCTTGGGGCTGAGTTACATCATTTGTGTGTCGAAAAATGGGGATTTGTACGCCATTCTGCCTGTAAATCTCTGTTTAACAAATGGGGATTTGTGGACAGAATCGTGCACAATCTCTGTTTTTAGGCGCAGAAATAGCATGAATTAACCCCACAGTGTGTTTGATTAATAGTAAAAATATTATGGTGGTATTTAACTTACTTTTTTTGTTGAATGAGCAGGTTTCTTCTTAGTTGTTGTTTGTACTTCAAATTCTGCTGCTGCTTTTCAGGAGAGTGGTCTTCACTGCAATTATAAAGGAAACAAATTAGTACTTTTGTGTGTTCATAGCACTGATGTTAATTTAGACATTGGGCCTCATCACGGGACCCGCCGATACCGGCACCGACTCAGAGCAACCCCTAAATACCGGCCCGGTAATACCACCATGCTAATACCGGGTTCGCAAAACCGGACCTGGAAATTACGTCATCGCGCAGGAACAGGAAATGGGCCAGCGGCCATCTTTAAAAACACAATCCATTGCCATTCTCACTAACCACCAGTCTTTTTGTGTCATGCTGTGTTGGAAAACCCTGAGGATGTCCAAGGCCACCCGGAAGACGACCACCCGGCAGCGGAAGAAGCGTTTTTCAGACGCTGAGCTCAATATGCTTGCTGACACTCTGGCTGCACATGCAGCCATAATGAAAAGCAATGATATGAAGCGAAAAGCCCAGATGAGGAGAAAGGAAATCTGGCAGGAGGTTGCCCGGAAGGTGTCGGCTGTGGGGACCACCCCACGAACTGTGCGTGACTGCCGCAAGAGGTGGGACAACATCCGCTTGAGGGTGCGAAACATCCTATCGAGCAACAGGAGGGTGGCCATGGAGACAGGTGGGGGTCCACATTCACCTGCTAAGCTGATGCCCTGGGAGGAGACTGCCAGCACTTTTATTGATCTTGAGTCAATAGAGGGATTCGGAGAGATGGAGATGGGTGCGGCATCATCCACAGAAAGAGGTGAGTGACCCTGCACATCCTTGTAGGGGAAAACATGACTTAGCACTAGTGATGTGGATGTGAGACTAGGCAAGGCAATGCATGTCCCTACACCCACATCAACATATCCAAGTCAAGATTGCGGCCCAAACCCTGCCACACAGAAATTCATGCTGAGTGCCAATCCCATAACCTACACACGGGCAACATATCAGGACCGTGCCCATGTAACCCAACACACAAACCCCATATCAACGGCATGCCACCTGCCATGCAGTGAATGCTAACATGCCCCCTCTGAATACCCTGCGTGACACACCTGTAAGACATGAATTCCTCTGCCGTGTAACACCATCACTGATGCCCTGCATCTCTTCTACCCCCCAGGCACCGATGAGGAAGAAGCAACCCAGGAGACCACCGCGAGGGCATCCACCTCACACCCTAAGAAGAGGGCTACCACCACCACCTCCGCTGGAGGCAAGCAGGCCACAGCCACTGCCAGTGTGCATTTGCGAGCTGGGACACAGCCAGCAACACCTGCTGCCAGTGTACCTGACACACTACTGACCCAGCAGGCCACACCCACACCTGTCGAAAGGGAGTCCCTGGAAGCACCCGCCTCCACTGGGGCAGAACTTGATGCCAGTGTGGAGCCTGAGGGAGACACAGAGGTGACATGCCCAACCACCCTGAGCCCCGTGCCCACCCCCCCGCTCCAACACCTGCAGTCACCCACCTGCAGTGAACCTGATCCCTGCCTCCGTGACTGTGACCTACCCACCTCTGATGAATACAGTCCCGAAAATACCGTCCACGTGACTGCACAACCCACCACTCCAGCCCCCTCCAAAACCCTGGCGACACAATTGGCGATGGTGGAGGCCCGACAGGAGGCCATGTTAGACCTACTCTGCCAGTACATAGCGGACGGGGAGGAAACCAGGCGGGGTATTGCCAGAGCAATTGCGGGGACCACAGCGGCCATTGCAGCCAACACAGCCGCTGTTAATGCATCGGCTCGGCTAATGAGGGACTGCCTGGGGGCGGTGACACAGGTGCTGACTTCAATGCTGCTCCATATGCAGTGGCCACGGCTTGCAGGAGGTGTGGAACCTGCCAGCGACTCACCTACTACCTCCACAACAGCTTCATCTGTCCCCACCAGCCTAGTGCGCCAGACACGTAGGAGTACAAGGCACACTGAAATGCCACCTCCGGACAGGAAGAAGTCCCGGATGTAGTGTGGGCGAACAATGAGAGTGGGAAACAAGGTTGCGGGTGAAGGGGTGCATCTTGTGGAGTCTATTGGGGGTATTGGTGTTGGTTGGGGGGGTTTTGGAGTTTGTCGGGGGGGTTTGGAGTTTGTTGGGGGGGTTTTGAGTTTGTTGGGGGGGTTTTGAAGTTTGCTGGGGGGGTTGGGAGTTTGTTGGGGGGTATGGGAGTTTGTTGGGGGGTCTGGGAGTTTGTTGTGGTGGTTAGGGAAGGGGAGTGGGCACATTTTTGCTGTTGTAAATAATACACACGTTGTGATAAGAAAAATCCATGACTGGACATTGTTATTTTCATGTGCATCCATTTAATGTGTTACGGTGTTTGGTGCCCAACTCCCAACATTCCCTGTGTGCATGTCCACATTGGCCCAGTGTCTGACTGACACATGTCTTTCATAGTCCCTGTGGATCAGGAGTATTTGTGAATCTGTTCTTGGCGTACTGCATGGCCATCCCATGCATCATGTACTAGCAGGGGGGCTACTTCACCTCCGTCTCTATCCTCATCATCCTCACCCGGGGCATGCATGCCAATGTCAGGTGGCAGTGGTACATTTCTCCGGACGCACATGTTGTGCAGCATGACACAGGCCATGGTGATCTTTGCCACCTTCTCAGGCCTATATAGGAGTGCCCCACCAGATCTGCGTAGGCAGCGGAAACGCGCCTTCAACAGGCCAAAGGTCTGCTCTATCACAACACGGGTGCGGGTGTGCACACGAATGTACTCCAGTTCATGGCTGTTTTGTGGGTTTGGCACAGGGGTAAGTTGCCACTGCCTCAAGGGATATCCTCCGTCACCTACAAGCAAATACAAATAGGTGTGTGTCACTGTGAGCTGGCACCTTCAGGAAGCACAGGCATGGCGGCAGCAATTTAGTGTGGACATGCACATGTCCCTGTACGTATGCACAATTGTCACCAAGATGCATTCTAAACTGTTATGAGGTGTGGTAGTCTTCGATGGCGTTCAATAGATGATGCATGTTGTAATCATTCATGCTGAGGCGGATGTACTGTGGTGGTACGACAATGTTTAGCCTCCCATTCAAGCAGTTAGTTCTATGCATGGTCACACTAGCCACATTGGCCCAGTGGCCATCCTGTACAGTCATGCATTGCTTGCCATCACCATGGTGGCCTGGTTGTGCCTCTTACTTGTTGTCATCGATATGCATTATTTGTTTAATTTGTGCCAGTGATGTGTCATGTTCCGTTTGTGAGGTTCAGGTCTGGAGTGTTTAGCTCTGCATGCATTCTCCAATCACCGACAATTGCCACCCAGGTGGGGTATGCATCCCCCACCCCTTTCCTAACCAGGTGGAGTATGCATCCCTACACATCAGTACCCCAGAGCACTGCCATGGCCCAGTAGTGCAACTCACCAAGCAGCCAGGCACGTGGGCCAGCATGTGGCTCCATTTGACGGTGTAGGGTGGAGTTGCGCACTACCATGGCATCAAGTGTTGATCCGGGATATCGGGCGCAGCAATGTGTGATGATCTTGCTGGAGTCACATGGCATCTGCACATTGATGGAGTGGTATTGCTTGCGATTGCAGTACAACACCTCTATGGCATGGGGGACTATCAATTCAACATGGGTGCAGTCCAGGGCACCAACACAATTGGGCATGCCTGCCAGTGCATGGAAGCCAACTTTGGTGTCGGCTATCTCCTGGCCAGTCCGTGGTAGGGATATGTGGGTGCTTGCATGCTTCAGGAGGGCATCCAGCACTTGGTTCAACATGCATGAAAAAAGTGGTTGGGAAATGCCATGCAGCTGCCCCACTGTGTGTTGATAGGTGCCTGTGGCCAGGAAGTGCAGCACGGAAACCACCTTTAGTAGAGAGGGGATGGCAGTCAGTATTTCTATGAGGCTGCCTATGTCGTTGTGTATCATGTCCACTATGGTGGTGATGGTGTCCCGGTCCAACCGGTACTGGGTGTGGATCTGCTCAGGGGTTAGGTTGAATGGGCTGGGTCTGGTGCAAGGGATTGGTGGCTGCCTACGAGGCACAGCTGGCTGCGCTGGTGGTATTTGCTGGGCCTGTCTCACCCTCCTTCTCCTCCTGCGTCTCCTCTGTGCTGCCTGTTGTTGCTGCTGTAATTGTTGTTTTAGTTTGTGTTGCTGCTGTAGTTGTAGCAGTATTGGCATGTCCCCCAGTGCCATGAATGCAACAGCTAGTAGTGGGATTTTGGTGTTGGAAGGGGTGTGGTGTGTGGGTGTGCTCATTTTATACTGGCCCAGCCTCCATTGCCTCCACCTGTGGGGATTGTGTGCACCTGTGGCAGTTGGCTTGTTTCCTGATTGCTGTTTGTGGGTGGTCAGCGATGCCTGTATGGCCGGCATCGTGCAGTCCGTGATTACCGGCTTCGTGATGCCGGTATTTGCATGTCCGCGTGGGTTGGGATGTCCCCCTATTACCGGCATGCCGGTATTTGCTCCCCGAAGGGGCGCGTGAACATGCCCATGCCGCTATTAGCGGCGCCGTTATTTAGGGTGCCGCTAATACCGGGTTGCCGGGTCAGAATACACCGGAGCGGTAAACGATGCCGGTATTTCCATACCGGCATCGGTTTTGCCTTACCGGCAACCTTGCAATGAGGCCCATTGATTTTAATGTTTTTGTACAAATATTGTTGTTTGATATTTGAACATAGTGTGTGCATGCAATTTTGTTTGACTATGTGCACTCTTTATATTTTACTTTAAATATGTTAGTTCAACATGCTTTGTAAATGTGTGTGTAAAAAGAAATTAAATAGCGGATAGTTTTGGAAGTGACAATTGATTATACAAGTTAAAAGTCAGTTAATCTGTTTATATGAATGTATAAGAATTGAACATGTACTATACAGAAAATATGCATACCTGTAGTTTGTGTTCATGCATATGGATATGCATAGAGATGCAAGTAGAAATCTTGGAGACTTGTACAGTATTTCTTGTAGAAATTGTACTCAGAGTGATTAACAGTACATTTGCAGTGCTGATCTATGACGATGGAATTAGATGTAGAGGTCTTGGATGTGATTGGTGGATGGTCGTGTGACTGGTTAGCTATATCCAATGAGGGAATGGCACAGAGGGTGAAGTGGAAATGGTAGAAGGGCTGTACATGTTACGATATGTCCACGGACATGGTGGTAGTCCGCGGACATCGCGTGTTACATACAGGGATTTTGGGGTGGGGAGGCATGCAAATGAGAATGAGCAGAGCAAAGGATTGGTCAGTAAAGTGTAGTGGGTGTGTTGTGCCAGGAGAGAGTTTGTCATATACTCTTTTTCCTGTGAGAAGAACAGATAGCTATGGCTGTGTGTTTCAGAAAACAGATTGTTTGGATTTTGGGAGACTCGTGGATACATTGGTTGAAGGTGCATGCAGAAAGCTGTGGAGTAGCTGTAGATCTTGGATTCCCACACGTGGAAGTGCACTGGCATGGAGTACATGGAATAAAGTGGTTGGACTTGCTACCTCTCTGTGCTCATTTGGAGACTGAGCATCATCCAGACATAATTGTAATTCATTGTGGGGGGAACAGTTTAGGACATGTGTCTGGAATTTCTTTGCAATTTGCAATGAAAGAAGGACTTGGGAAGGTCATGGACATGTTTCAAAATTCTCAAGTCATTTTTTCTCGGATTGCACAGAGACAAATGTGGCTGCGTTCTTCTTCATTTGGTCCACAAATGGAGAAAGCGAGGCGCAATGTCAATAGGGCTGTTTGTGCCTTTCTAAGAGATGTTGGCATGTCCTCTTTTCACAATGAAAATATTATGTTTCATAGCACATACATTTTTCGCACAGATGGAGTCCATCTTACTTATGCTGGCAATCAGATTTTTCTGAGAAATGTACAAAATGCATTGCAACCTTTTTGGGAATTACAGCATCCATTTTGTAGTAGGTGTTGACCATTTCAAGTTTTTCAAATGCAAACAAACACCACCAAAAGGCTCTTTTCAGAGCCACCACTTCCTCCCGGACAAAGGTTCAATGATTATGATAGGGCAGCACACCAAAATTTTAGATGTTCGCCAACTGTCTGTGGACTTCTAAAAAATACACAATACCCTGTTCCATTTATTCTCCACTTCTATTTTTAAACTGTGAAAAGTGGCTCTGAAAAGAGCCTTTTTTTATTTTTGTTGTTTTATATTTTTTTTTAGTTTTTTACACATGACACACTAGGAGAGGAGGGAAAAGGAGGGTAAGGGGGGGACACCAACCATAGGGATAAGAAAGGGCGGGTGGAGAGAGGAAGATGTAGGGTGGGCCTTACTTAGGTAGTGAGCAGGTCTTCTCGTGCTCTGAGACCCGAGTCTCAAAAGAACTTTGAAGTCTCTCCTCCCTGCAGAGTACTGCATCACAGTACATACACACAACTGTGACCCTTGAAAGGTAAGGGTCATCAGCATTGCGAATGGCCTGTGAGGCAGCTGGAGGAATACGCTGTCCAACAGGAGTGTTCCTTGTGGTGACAGGATCGGAAATGGAGGATGTAGTAGAGGAAGTCAACCTACTACGCTCCTCGCAAGTTACAGCCTTGCGAACGGCCCCAGTGTGGAACGTCCTTAGGTGTCGCTTCATAGTAGTCGTGCCAAAGCTGTATGAACCAGACCTCCTGCGCCTCAGTACCATTTTGCACTGGTTGCAGGTGACTTGGTTCGCACGCGCCTTTGGTACGATACCATGAATGGTAAATAACCGCCACAGCCAAGACTCACGGCGAGTGCTGGTAGTAGGGACTTCCACTACCTCATTCTCATCATCCTCTTCATCCTCCTCTGCATCCTCACTCCTGTTCCCCTATTCACGCCCTTGGGGAGGTGGTGGTGGTGGAGGGGTTGGGGGTGGTGCTGAGGCAGATGTAGCACCAGGTGGCAGTAGTGCAGCCATGGATTCCATCAGGTTTCAGAAATAAATCTGGAAAATTGGCAGCAAAAATACACTGTGTTCTGTAAAATAGCCAGAAACACAATGAGGATGAGCTCTGGGGTGTGGCCTTTTATAGGGGTGCTTGTGCGCGGTTCGCGGACACCAGCGCTGTCCGCGGACAGATCGAACATCAAAAAAAGGATCAGAAAGTCCCAAAAAGTATGTAGAAAGTCAGGTTTACTGTCTGGGACTTGTGCTATGGTGATTTAGTATTGAAAAATATTGTGGATTGCCTGAAAAGGTAGTTTTAAATTGTTCGGGGACACAAACAGTGTCCGCAGTCAGAACACACGCTCAGCGTGGGCGCAGTCACATGATAGCTTCGCGAACATGTCCGTGAAGGGAACGGGTGTCCGCAGGACACCGAATACACTGAAACTGTTTTGCGCATGCACGTTGTTGTTCTGCGGACACTGTTCGGGTCCTGAAACTAATTAAAAGTGCGACACAAGTGAAACAAACAGTTACAAACAGGCGTTTGTTCTTAGAACAGTTACAATCCGCTTGCGAACAATACGGACAGGCATAGCGTCCTCAGGACACCCCCATTTCATTTATTTACGAACATTTCAGGACACGCGTGTGTTCTTAGAACAATTTCAACTTGCCTACGAACAATACGGACAGCGTCCTCAGGACACCCCATTTTGTTTATTTACGAACATCCCAGGACACTTGATGTGTTCTTAGAACAATTTCAACTTGCCTACGAACAATACGGACAGGCATAGCATCATCAGGACACCCCATTTTGTTTATTGACGAACATCCCAGGACACTTGATGTGTTCTTACAACAGTTTCAACTTGCCTACAAACAGTACAAACAGGTATAGCGTCATCAGGACACCCCCATTTTGTTTATTTACCAACATCCCAGGCAGTGCCTTAAGTGGCACTACAAATCGAGCCGGGGCTCATCGAGGGGGCGTGGCCTAACAACGGGGGTCTTCATGGCCCGTTAGGCCATGCCCCCTTGACGAGCCCTGGCTCAATGGGCTACTGGCACCCCTGCCAGGCAACCTTTTGTAGAGATCAGCACCCTCTCCCCCATTGGGGAGAGGGTGCTGATCTCTGCATTTATTTTGTATAGGCTTGCCTGGCAGGGGACAGCGCCTCGCCTATTCATCCTTAATGGTGATGCTTCCCCTCGCCAGCTGGGGAGGGGCAGCGTCACCATTAAGGCTGAAAGGGTGAGGCCACTGGAAGCAGAGGCCTTTTTCCTAAAGACTGAAACTCCCGCGAATCTGCGGGAGCTTCAGTATTTAGAAAGCAAGGCCTCTGCTTCCAGCGGCCTCACGTTTTCTCCATAATGGTGGCGCCGGCCCACGTGCATCACTTGATTAAAGGGATGCCTCGCAGGTGCGGCGCCACCATTATAGTTAAAAGGCATTTTTTTCTGAAGCCTGAAGCTCTCGCTCATGAGCGAGAGCTTCAGGCTGTAAAAAAAAAAAAGCCTTTTCGTGTTGTGGCCGGGGTGCCAGGGGAGATTAGTGGGCCCCGGCAGGGCCCCGCCTCAAAACGAAATTTCGGAACCTGCCGGGGCCCAGCCCCGACAGGCCCCGGCCCACTTAAAGCCCTGATCCCAGGACACATGATGTGTTCTTAGAACAGTTTCAACTTGTCTATGAACCATACGTACAGGCGTAGTGTCCTCAGGACACCCATATTTCATTTATTTATGAACATTTCAGGACACCGCGTGTGTTCTTAAAACAATTTCAACTTGCCTACGAACAGTACGGACAGGTACATCGTACTCAGGACACCCCCATTTTGTTTATTTACGAACATCCCAGGACACATGTTCACATGAACAATTTCAACTTGCCTACGAACAATACGGACAGGCATAGCGTCATCAGGACACCCCCATTTTGTTTATTGACGAACATCCCAGGACACTTGATGTGTTCTTAGAACAGTTTCAATGTTACGCTCACCTGGTTCCCACGGGGGCGTCGACCGGAACTGGGCCGCTGTTGTTTCCACCAGCGTGACGTGTAGCGCCGAGATGACTGACTGGACTGGCCCGCTCAGCCTAGTTTGTCTGGCTCGCAGGAATATTCTTCTGCAAAGGAGAAGAGGAATTAACCACCCGTGGAATTGAGTGTCAACCCACCTTCCCCACTCCCGTTGTCTTCCCACAGATCACTCTTGAAGTCCCCTCCTTAGTCTCACCTGATGGTTTGGAAGGATGAGCTCTCCATCCTGCGTCGACCGCAGGGGCGCGTTGATGACCAGTTACTTCACTGGCGTAGAGGAATTGGTGAGTTCCAGTATTGACTCTAAAGTCCAATTGTTCATAAGAGTTCAAATGTCTGATCTTCACTCTGTCCGACTCCTTGCAGGTTGCCAATTAATCCACTCGACGATTTCAAAATGGCAATTGGTAAGATTCAGGTAAGTCTATTGTGGTTTTCCCCTTAGGGGCCGGGGTACGGCGATGAAGCAGAGTTGACTGTGGCGACCCGAGATGAGGTGAATACCCCCCGTGGTAAATCAGGTAAGTCCTTGGGGGTAGCTTGTATAGCCTTAGAGAGTCCCCTTGCTCACCTTGATGTCTTTGTCTCCTTAGGTGTCAGAGGGAGGCCGCGAGATGGAGAGAGCGTGTTGGAATGCTGAAGTACCGCCAAGCAGGTGAGTTTAGCGCGGCGCCGTAGGAATGCGAAGCAATGCTTCAAAGACTTCTGTCTTTCAGCTCCGTGGCAAAATGGACCAGGATTCAGGTAAGGATTAAAGTTAAAACTCCTGTTCTAACCTTTATCCTTCTTTTCTTCTTGTTTCAGGAGTCCCAGGACTGAAGCGGGCGTGGCTGAAGACTGGAGCTGCTGAAAACACGGTGAGCGTTACGCTGCAGCAAGCAGAATAACGCGAAGCACGTGTGGCTGTCCGGGCGTGGTTTAAATAGCCTTGGAAGAAGATCCAGGTAAGTATTCTTCCACAGCCCCACCCAAGTAACAAAATAGTCCCTTCAGTAAAATAGTCCCTCCTAAGCCTCATTTGGCTTGAGTCTTCATGCAGCATGGTCTGCCTCAGGTGAATATGCAGCATGGTCTGCTTCAGGTAAGTTATCTATGGCGCCAGGACTGACTTTATCTTTATGAGCCTGGCACCATAGGCACCAGGACTGCACCCAAACAGCCCCTAACTGGGGCTTTTGGGCATGCTCCAAGTGGCATGATGCCTGCTTCCGGGGCTGCTGGGCCTGGTCTGGTCTTCCGGAGGCAGGCATCATGACATTCAACTTGTCTATGAACCATACGTACAGGCGTAGTGTCCTCAGGACACCCCCATTTCGTTTATTTACAAACATTTCAGGACACCGCGTGTGTTCTTAGAACAATTTCAACTTGCCTATGAACAGTACGGACATGTATAGCGTACTCAGGACACCCCCATTTTGTTTATTAACGAACATCCCAGGACACATGTTCTTAGAACAATTTCAACTTGCCTACGAACAATACGGACAGCGTCCTCAGGACACCCCCATTTCGTTAATTTACGAACATTTCATGACATCGTCTGTATTCTTAGAACACTTTCAACTTGCCTGCGAACAATACGGACAGTCGTAGTGTCCTTAGGACACACCCATTTCATTTATTTACGAACATTTCAGGACACCGCGTGTGTTCTTAGGGCAGTTTCAGCTTGCTTGCAAACAATACGGACAGGTCTAGCGTCCTCAGAACACCCCCTTTTTGTTTATTTACGAATATCCCAGGACACTTGATGTGTTCTTAGAACAATTTCAACTTGCCTACGAACAATACGGACAGGCATAGAGTCCTCAAGACACCCCCATTTTGTTTATTGACGAACATCCCAGGACACTTGATGTGTTCTTAGAACAGTTTCAACTTGCCTACCAACAGTACGGACAGGTATAGCGTCCTCAGGACACCCCCATTTTGTTTATTTACGAACATCAAGGACACATGATGTGTTCTTAGAACAGTTTCAACTTGCCTACGAACCATACGTACAGGCGTAGTGTTCTCAGGACACCCCCATTTCGTTTATTTATGGACATTTCAGGACACCCGTGTTGTCCACGGTCAGAACGAACACAACAGGGGTGCCTGCCACCTAAATAAATACAACATTTAACCCATTTCTTACTCCCCCACCCTCCCCAAACAGTCTTACACGCCAACACACTTTACTAAATAGTATTTATCCACCAAGTTTCACCACGCTGTCCGCGGACGTCCGCGAATCCAAGATGGCAGGCGGTTCCAAAAATCTGACGCACTTCACGCTCTTCACCATCTAATCAGCGAACACGTTGCATGTCCGCGGACATGACGCAAGCTGATTAGCCAAACAGGACACTGTCTGCGGAGGGAACAGGGAAGTGTGTCCGCGGACCGAACATAGATATCACACATTTTTTGTGACCTACTTTTTTGTCATTTTTTAAAAAACTACTGGACGGATTTTCACCAAATTTGCAAAAGCACGCTTTCGGGACCAAGCCGCTGCTCCTGCCGCAAATCTGGTGAAAATCCGTCCAGCGGTTTGGACTGTAGGCATGAGCAAACTTTTTTCCCCATTCAGTCTATGGGAACAAAAGAAGTTTTGGGGCCCCCCCTTATAACTTTTCCCCCCCTGGACCAAACCTCATCAAACTTCTCAAAAATTCAGAGTGACCCATATACTTTTTTTTGCAAAGTTTGGTAAGGATTCGTCCAGGGAGAACAAAGTTATAAGCCACCCAAAAAGAGCTCTTCCTATGGAAACATCAACTTAACCATAACTACACAGCCACTATCGTGGCTGTGTAATATATATATGTATATGGGAGAGGGTTTCCCTCCCGGAAGAATTCTTTTAGGTGTATTGTCTATGTCTATCCCCAGTTATCCCAAAACCTATTTTTTTCCCTTGGGTAAAGTCTTGGTTGTGTGCCATTGGGCTGAAGGGTCCTAGGCCCGGTGTGATATGGTGCCTTCTGAGTGCTCTGTCCCAATCCCTCAGCAACACCCGGGTGGCTTCCAGTAGATGTCCCTCTGTTCCCCTGGCCCATGCCTGTAGCGTGTGTAGTGTTCCCAGGGGAATAGTGGTCACCCCTTGCTCTATTCCCGTCCAGGCTTTCAGTGTGTGTCCCCCCATCCACTTCAACATTGGTGTCACTGGCGCGGCCAGGATATACCTCTTGATGTCAGGGACCCCAAGTCCTCCCAAACGTGGCGGCCTAGTCAGAAAATTCTTTTGTATTCTGAGTTTTTTCCCCTGCCACACAAAGGTAATGACCTCCTTCTGTAGGGCCTTACGTATCCTGGCGGTGGATCTCGACCAGGAGGGAGCCCACCACCTATAGCAGGCGGGGTAGTAATGTGATTTTGAGTACAGCATTGCGTGCGAACCAGGCTAGTTCTTGGGTGTCCCATTTGTGTAGATCTTTATTCAGTTGTTTCCACAGGGGTGCTAGATTTGCTCCATATAGGCCTTTAATTCTTTTGTTAATTATATTCCTAAATATTCTATTGCCCCGGGTTCTCAGGTTAGGAGATACAGTGCTCTCAGTTTTTATTTTATCTCCCCCCCTTCCTCTGTAATGTTTAGGGCCTTAGATTCAGTGAAGTTTATAGTGAAGCCCGAGGCCTTAGCAAAGTCTTTTAACTTTTCTAATGCTTTGGAAAGTGAGCCAGTACTGTCTCTAAGAAACTGTAGGATGTCATCAGCATATAATGCTATTTTGTGTATTACCCGTTTGTGCATGCATAATATATTCCCCTATGTCTCGGCTTGCGATTACGATATTAAATGTTGTAAATACTGGATTTTTACATGCATTTACAAATGCATATAGAAGGAAAACCATAGAATATGAAAATATATAAATTAATTTATGCTGTTGATTTCAGCTCGCTCCATGGTGGAAACAGATATATTTCACTGCTATTCGGGTTCAAGGCCTCATCTTGGGGTACTGTAGTCAACTAGAGACATAGCATAAAGTGCATTGTGCTAGACCACTACCCATTGGTGTGTCATATAAAGTGCATAATGCACTTATCTTAGTAAGAAAGAAAACAAAGTATCAGTGTAAGTGCAAATCACATGGATATACCAGAGGCAACTGCAATTGGCAATTCACAAAGTTATCAGGAGGTTCTTTATCCAACACAACAATTTAGTTAAATGGTATAGAAGTATGATATCATCACCTCTGAAGTAGATTTCGCACATATTCTCTTTCCGTTCCCTGAATAGTTCAGGCTTGCCAGTTGCTGATATGTACCTTCTGCCGGTAGCTGTTAAGCTTTTACAAGTCAAAATCAAATGTTTGCTTGTCTCAATAGTGTTGGAGTCAGATAGTCTACAAGTTCTCATCTCTCTCTCTGTACTTTATTCCACCTGTAACGTATGCCTATTCCACTATATTGAAGTTGACTCTAAGATATTCATATAGGATCTTATTATATTTATATAGGCAGTTATATAGCTTGCCATATTTTGTTTCTTGGGTGTGTTGGTAGATATTCTCCACTAGATTTTTATAAGCTAAGTCTATGATGGTTTGTTTGTAATAATTCTTAATTATACCTTTCTTGACTGCAGACTTATATGTCAAATATATAATACCAGAAGCACATACTCTTCTGAAACAATCCCTAACTTCTTAGGATGTACAGTCAATTTATATACCCCCTACCCCTCAGTACTTACAAATGACAGGGGCCGGGGTTTAATGTAATCCCCTTTGGAGTATATTTCCTCTCAGAGTTATATTTCCCCTTAGCATTATACTTACATAGGAATAACTTTTTGCTGTCTTCTGAACACAGGCGGGCACCCTCTCAAGGACATGCTCATTTCCCTCCCTCTAAGAACACGTGGGCATCAGTCAGTAAAATGGGGCCAGTTTCCCATCCACAGCCTGGTCTCCCTTTTTTTCTAAGCTGGTCTGCTGCCTTTTACACTGAAGAAGCCTCCGTCATTAACTCCAGGTAGGCCAATGGGTCTAAAAGGAAAGCAATCTTTTCCATTCTCCCTTCTTTTGGTATCGATTCACCTTTCTCTCCTTCTTCCTTTCCATCATCCAGTCAGTGTGTGCACATAGAGTGTGTCCCCGCCAAGAATCTATGATTTTGAACGTCTATAGAGTGGAAAACACTCCCTTTATAGGTGTATATAATATCTCTAGTGTAATTGGTCAATGTATGTGATTGGACAGGGTTCCTAAAGTAACATCACACTAAACCAACCCTTCCATACTCATTGGACATATTAATGAGGAGGGCAGACTGATGGGAATAACTTTCAAACCTAGTCTTCCTCCCATTTGATGTGATGTCGTCTTACCGATTTCTGAATTAAGCATTTGTAACCTTCTAACTCATCATATTCTTCAAATGTAATCATGTTACTAATCAGTTCACCAGATTGTTCTCACTCAGGGGGAAGGGGGAGAGGGGAGAATGATGTGATTCTCACCTAGACACAATTTATGTTGACTGAGTTACAAATGTTGGCTTTTTTTCTCATTAATACTTTTATACAGCAATAATTTTTCCATCTCAAAGTTACAGGCTCACTGGCACGAATGCTAAGATATATAATTCACTGCGCATAGATTAGATTTCCACATTTACCTAATTTACATAATTAACATATCACAGAAATGTAATTTTTCATCTGGCTGATAATGCTTTTCATCCTGAACCCTTTTGTTAAAAAAATTAAGTATCTATGATATTTCTCTCAATAGTTACAACCGAAAAAGTGATTCCCAATGCAAAATTCAACAGGCATTTTTTTTCTACTTTACACACTATTAAGGGTCATCTTCAGTTCCTGGCTGGCACAGACAAATGGGGTCAGTTCTGTTAGTTCAGAGCTGGGGCATGTATTACTCCTGTGAATGCTGTTGTCATGGGAAAATTTAGGCTGGCAGGGCCATTTATGACTCCAGTCCAGCCTCCTTTGAATGATTCCAGGAGCTGGCGGTCCCTTATGTGAGACATCGGCCCTCATTACAACCCAGGCGGTAAGTGTTTAATGGCGCCGTGAAGAGCGTCGGCGCCGTTACACACTTACCGCCTGATTACAAGGTCCCTTAGCGGGATGGTGACTTTAACGCCTGCTTTTTGCAGGCATTAAAAACCAACCCGCTAAGGGACCTTGGCGATAATTACAGCAACCGTAATTTACGGTGCCGTAATTATCGCCTTCCCCATTCCCATTATGCCCTATGGGGCAAAAATGGGAATGGGGAAGGGGCCATTGGTGAATGGGGAATTACCGCTCCACTCACCTTGTAATGGGGCGGTAATTCCGCCATCAACCATGGCGGAATCGTAACCTTAGCGGCATGGACCATGGTGCTAATAGCACCATGGTCCTCCGCCAAGGTTGTAATGAGGGCCATCCAGTCTTCAAAGACATAGCTGATAGTGAGTTCAAATTGTTTGAGAGGGGACTTTTGCAGGTAGAATATTTATTGTATATTTAGGGTGTTTTTGTACAGACCTTTGGCAGAAGGAAGTTGTAAATGGGCAGCTGTTTCTATGTGGAAAGAATATGATTTTGCAGTTCAGGCCTAGTTTAATTCAGGTTGGTTTCATTCAGAATTTAGTCACATTTTCTTTTCGCTTTGCTTTTACCTTTCCACAAAACACAACAACATTGTAACTTTCTGTGTGCAAATAAACTCGTGTCACAACACATTTTTTGATATCTCTGCATGTTTCTTTCTATAAAGCATAATTTCAGTACTGTAAAAGGAAAATATACACAATGCAAGGCCCAAATTCGGCTTTGATTCTCCAATGAAATGCTGGGTTTTTCATCACAGTATGGATTGTTTTTCCATTTGAATAAAAGTTGCTGTAAAATTTCCATTAACCGGAAGGACTTATTTCCTTGGCTTTATCAGTTACTTTGGAGACACACACCTATTATAGATGGGCTGCAAACATTGCACATTCCCTCACATGTTCATTTTTCAAATGCTGTGCGCAGGGTGCAGCTCACATGTTTAGTTTTGAGCAGTGCTTTTCTTTCTTGGCATTCTTTTCTTTGGTGTAGTTCTCCCTACACTAATAAATGTTTCTCTTGAACTGTAGAGTCAATTAAACAGCATACAGTGTCACGATTGACAGGCCGATTCATGGAAAAATTAGCGCGGCGCAAGTGGGCAAAAACGTGCGAATCGCAGTGGAATAGCGATAATCGCAGTGCAAGTGCGAAAATCGCACGAAAAGCAGCGCACGTCGATTCATGGAAGGCCGTGCGCGAGAAAACCAGCGGATGTGCGATAAAAAAGTGCGCGGCGCACGTTGGCGCACAGGCCATCTAACAGCGTGCACCAGGTCACAGCGAAAATCGCACAGGCCACAGCGAAATTCGCACATAGCGCGGCGCACGCAACAAAAGTAGGCGGAACACGGGCGTAACACTCGGAATGGGGAACAACTTGCCAAAACGTGGGCGTCACGGGGGAAGTACAGGGCACAAGTGCGCGGCACGCCCACACGCTCGCCTACAACACGTATTCATGGAATAGAATAGGTGAAAAAAGCGCACGCTCAAACCAGCGCACAGGCACAAACACGACCGCCACAAGAAAGCAGGCGGTAGCGTCTCTGCGGCTGTAAGAAATGTGCGCCAAAAGGTGCGCCAACAAATAGCACCTATATACTGCCATGATGAATGTCCCATACTGTGGCCCTCCAGGAAAAATGACGTGCAAAGGGCTACCCACAAACACGGACACCCGCTGAGAAAAAATACGTGTGTGTGTATACCGGGGTGCACTGGAAGTCTCACACGCGATTTGCAGGGTACGTGCATCACAGGGGTTCGCGTGAAGTTATTCACGCGATCGGGCCTGGGGGAGCGGGCTACGTGTATTTCAGGGGTTCGCGTGAAGTTTCTCACGCGATCGGGCCTGGGGGAGCGTGCTACGTGTATTTCAGGGGTTCGCGTGAAGTTTCACACGCGATCAGGCCTGGGGGAGTGGGCTACGTGTATTACAGGGGTTCGCGTGAAGTTCCTCACGCGATCGGGCCTGGGGGAGCGTGCTACGTGTATTTCAGGGGTTCGCGTGAAGTTTCACACGCGATCGGGCCTGGGGGAGCGGGCTACGTGTATTACAGGGGTTCGCGTGAAGTTCCTCACGCGCTCGGGCCTGGGGGAGCGGGCTACGTGTATTACAGGGGTTCGCGTGAAGTTCCTCACGCGATCGGGCCTGGGGGAGCGGGCTACGTGTATTCCAGGGGTGCGCGGGAAGTTCCACACGCGAATAGCCTGGGCGCGTGTATTTGAGGGGTGCGCAGGAAGTTCCATACGCGAATAGCCTGGGCGCGTGTATTTCAGGGGTGCGCGGGAAGTTCCACACGCGAATAGCCTGGGCGCGTGTATTTCAGGGGTGCGCGGGGAGTTCCACACGCGAATAGCCTGGGTGCGTGTATTTCAGGGGTGCGCGGGAAGTTCCACACGCGAATAGCCTGGGCGCGTGTATTTCAGGGGTGCGCGGGAAGTTCCACACGCGAATAGCCTGTGCGCGTGTATTTCAGGGGTGCGCGGGAAGTTCCACACGCGAATAGCCTGGGGGCGCGTGTATTTCAGGGGTGCGCGGGGAGTTCCACACGCGAATAGCCTGGGTGCGTGTATTTCAGGGGTGCGCGGGAAGTTCCACACGCGAATAGCCTGGACGCGTGTATTTCAGGGGTGCGCGGGGAGTTCCACACGCGAATAGCCTGGGCACGTGTATTTCAGGGGTGCGCGGGAAGTTCCACACGCGAATAGCCTGGGCGCGTGTATTTCAGGGGTGCGCGGGAAGTTCCACACGCGAATAGCCTGGGCGCGTGTATTTCAGGGGTGCGCGGGAAGTTCCACACGCGAATAGCCTGTGCGCGTGTATTTCAGGGGTGCGCGGGAAGTTCCACACGCGAATAGCCTGGGGGTGCGTGTATTTCAGGGGTGCGTGGGGAGTTCCACACGCGAATAGCCTGGGCGCGTGTATTTCAGGGGTGCGCGGGAAGTTTTACACGCGATTTCTGCATGGTACGTGTATTTCAGGGGTGCCGGGGAGTCCCACATGTGATTTGACAGTGTGGGTCCTCCCAGGTGTACCCTGTACACCCTCCACGGCCCCTGCAGGCAGCCCACACCACAGGGGACTACCCTGCATCCCTGGTCATGTCCCGCAGGCAGCCCACCCAACATGGGCATGCCCCCCAGCAAAGGCACATGTCTCCTTGAACTAATGAACACCAACTCATGTCCCCTTGCACCCCCACCCCCCAGCACTGTGGGGCACCTGCCAGCAGGCCCCCACCCATGTCCAACTCATGTCCCCCACCACCCCCACCCCCCAGCACTGTGGGGCACCTGCCAGCAGTCCCCCACCCATGTCCAACTCATGTCTCCCACCACCCCCACCCCCCAGCCACCAGGGTCACCCTCCACCAGGCCCCCACTCATGTCACCCACCACCCCCACCCCCCAGCCACCAGGGTCACCCTCCACCAGGCCCCCACCCATGTCTCCCACCACCCCCACCCCCCAGCCACCAGGGTCACCCTCCACCAGGCCCCCACTCATGTCTCCCACCACCCCCACACCCCAGCAGTGCAGGGGCACCCTCCACCAGGCCCCCACTCATGTCTCCCACCACCCCCACACCCCAGCAGTGCAGGGGCACCCTCCACCAGGCCCCCACTCATGTCTACCACCACCCCCACCCCCCCAGCCACCAGGGGCACCCTCCACCAGGCCCCCACCCATGTCTCCCACCACCCCCACACCCCAGCCACCAGGGGCACCCTCCACCAGGCCCCCACTCATGTCTCACATCACCCCCACACCCCAGCAGTGCAGGGGCACCCTCCACCAGGCCCCCACTCATGTCTCCCACCACCCCCACACCCCAGCAGTGCGGGGGCACCCTCCACCAGGCCCCCACTCATGTCTACCACCACCCCCACCCCCCCAGCCACCAGGGGCATCCTCCACCAGGCCCCCACCCATGTCTCCCACCACCCCCACACCCCAGCCACCAGGGGCACCCTCCACCAGGCCCCCACTCATGTCTCACACCACCCCCACACCCCAGCAGTGCAGGGGCAGCCTCCACCAGGCCCCCACCCATGTCTCCCACCACCCCCACACCCCAGCCACCAGGGGCACCCTCCACCAAGCCCCCACTCATGTCTCCCACCACCCCCACACCCCAGCAGTGCAGGGGCACCCTCCACCAGGCCCCCACTCATGTCTCCCACCACCCCCACACCCCAGCAGTGCAGGGGCACCCTCCACCAGGCCCCCACTCATGTCTCCCACCACCCCCACACCCCAGCAGTGCAGGGGCACCCTCCACCAGGCCCCCACTCATGTCTACCACCACCCCCACCCCCCCAGCCACCAGGGGCACCCTCCACCAGGCCCCCACCCATGTCTCCCACCACCCCCACACCCCAGCCACCAGGGGCACCCTCCACCAGGCCCCCACTCATGTCTCACACCACCCCCACACCCCAGCAGTGCAGGAGCACCCTCCACCAGGCCCCCACTCATGTCTCCCACCACCCCCACACCCCAGCAGTGCAGGGGCACCCTCCACCAGGCCCCCACTCATGTCTACCACCACCCCCACCCCCCCAGCCACCAGGGGCAGCCTCCACCAGGCCCCCACCCATGTCTCCCACCACCCCCACACCCCAGCCACCAGGGGCACCCTCCACCAGGCCCCCACTCATGTCTCACACCACCCCCACACCCCAGCAGTGCAGGGTCACCCTCCACCAGGCCCCCACTCATGTCACCCACCACCCCCACCCCCCAGCCACCACGGTCACCCTCCACCAGGCCCCCACTCATGTCTCCCACCACCCCCACACCCCAGCAGTGCAGGGGCACCCTCCACCAGGCCCCCACTCATGTCTCCCACCACCCCCACACCCCAGCAGTGCAGGGGCACCCTCCACCAGGCCCCCACTCATGTCTACCACCACCCCCACCCCCCCAGCCACCAGGGGCAGCCTCCACCAGGCCCCCACCCATGTCTCCCACCACCCCCACACCCCAGCCACCAGGGGCACCCTCTACCAGGCCCCCACTCATGTCTCACACCACCCCCACACCCCAGCAGTGCAGGGGCACCCTCCACCAGGCCCCCACTCATGTCTCCCACCACCCCCACACCCCAGCAGTGCAGGGGCACCCTCCACCAGGCCCCCACTCATGTCTACCACCACCCCCACCCCCCCAGCCACCAGGGGCAGCCTCCACCAGGCCCCACCCATGTCTCCCACCACCCCCACACCCCAGCCACCAGGGGCACCCTCCACCAGGCCCCCACTCATGTCTCCCACCACCCCCACACCCCAGTCACCAGGGGCAGCCTCCACCAGGCCCCCACCCATGTCCCCCTGCCCCCAGGTCCTGACGATACACAATCATGGCAGTAATGGGCAGCATACCCAGCACAAACACCCAGGCAAGGATTGCATCCACCCACATAGTGAATGCAATTACATGACACAACCCCAATGGCAAGTATGTAAATGAACACATGTCCGTCACACACACATACACAATGGCTGCAAGTGAATGTCAAAACCCATATCATGACATGTATGAAACCAAAGACAAAATAACACAAGTGGAAGTAAAAATAAAAAATGTATTAAAGATTAAAAATAAGTAAACAAATCAAACATACAACTATGTGGATAACAAAATAAATGGTCCATGTCGGAGAACAAAAGTAAAAATCAAAAAACGAAAAAGGAATACAAAAACAAATGTTGACCAAAGCAATATCAAGTAGAAGCAAAAGAATGAAAAACCATTTCCACATGGTGAACACAATAATGAAAAAAAGAAAATGTTCCTTCAAAAAACAAACTAAATACAGGAATGTACCAGGGTCCATGAGCCCAACACCATAAAGGAAACCTACTACTACCTAATGAAAAAAATATATACAAAAAAGTGGCCATTGTCCGAGCGGTCCAAAATAATAAAAACAAATAAAGGAAACCTAACACTAACTAACTATATACAAAGGCAGCGGGCAAGTCCTGCGGCTCACTTGTTGATGTTGCTGGCCAGGGCATCATCGAACTCCATGTCAATGTCCTGGAGGCGGGACTCTGTCCTGGCCCCGAGGTCTCGCAGGGATAACCCCATGTTCAGCTCAAACTCCCTGCGAGCTTCCTCGAGGCACTCAGCCCGCCTCAACGCCCGATGCATGGAGAACTCCGCCCTGACCATGGCGAGCCGCTCCTCTTCCGCCCGCTGCACCTCCGCACCTATCCGCTGGACCAACTGCTCCCACACGGAAGACACCACCATCCCAGGGTTGCCCTGCCCTCCGGCCGATGCCTGCCCCTCTGATCTCGATGGCCCCGAGCCATGATGCCTCCCACGTCGAGCCCGCTGCTGCCTCCGACGCCACTGCCTCTGCCAGCACGACGGCATCCAGGCTGATGGAAACCACCGACGCCGTCGTGCACGTGCCCTGCCTGATGATGCTGTCACATCTTCCACCTGCTGGGGTCCAGTTGCTGTGTTGTCCACCCCTGCTGGACCTCCGACTCCCAACTGTGGCAGGGATGGGATCCCCACCGAGCTGGCTGCATTGGTCGGGGCAGGTCCACAGGGGGCCCTGGTGGCATCTGGGCTGGAAGACGGCAAGGAGAACGACTGGTGGATAGCCTGCACAGAGGAGGAGACCCCTGAACATGGCCGATCCCAATTGGGCCACGTCGGCACGGTGCACTTCGTGATGACGTGCGTGCTCCTCCCGGGTAGCACGCACGGCATCACGAATCACAGCCGTGCGCATCGCGACCCCAATCAGGACCTTCTCCGCACGGCCAGGGGTTCCCACGTCCGCAGGTGGAGGGGAGTCAGGTGACATGGACATCCCCTCTACCTGCGGACGGGCCTGGGACGGGGCATCCCTGCTGGTGCATGGTGGTGCACTCACAGGGTCAGGGACAGCGACATGCACAGGCCCCTCCACGGTGAACTGTGCTGCCTCCTGCCCCTGGCCCTGGACTGCACCACTTGCACCAGCAGGGATGCCCCCACCAGGCCCCATGTGTGCCCCAGTGGCGGCCTCCTCCTCCTCTGTGCAAACCACCAACCTGGATGGCTCCTCACCGTCTCCCACCGTAGCAGGCCCCTGTGGGGGCTCACCCACCCCTTCCGCTGCAGCCGTGGGGGCATCCCCGCCGCCTTGCTCCACAGCGCCGTCTCCGACCCCTCTTCTTCACTAGCCGCTGCGTAGAGGGAGACAAAGAACACAAGCATCAGGGCACTGTACAATGGTCCCCTAGACAGGAAGCAATAGCAGATGAGCACCACTGTCAAAGTACACTTCCATCATGTCCCTCCACAACACATGGGTCAGTCCAGGCAAAACACACACAGAAACAGGCATGGTGCATGCCATGGACATTTCCATGCATGTCCAATAGACTCTTGAAACATTCTATGATATGTAACTCACATGCATCATGGCTCATGCCTATCACATGCACACACTTCACCTCAGTCACATCCATCTGGCCCCAAACACACCAAACACAGCGGATACAAGGGTAATTTGGCTGCTTCACTGAATCTGTGCATTGTTACACACATGTGTCATGCATCCATGGCATGCACAAGTCACAGACACGCAGGTCAGGCACACAGACATAGCTACCATATATGTACCTGGCATCAGCACCCATCCCTCACCCCCACCCATGTCCAGGTACAGAGACTGGCATGCTCTCATGTTCAAAATCTGCATAGGGCTCCCCATGCGGCATTTGAACACATGCAACAACCATGTGGGTCACACATCACTGGTCGCACATGCATTACCATGATGTCCCTGCACACATACATGCATACATGGCCTATGGCACACATACAGGCAAGTATCATAGAACCAGCACACCGCAACATGCCCTGTCTCACACAGTAATGCTTGGACACTTACCGCTCAACTCCAGACGGGCCTCCCTCTCAAGGATCTGGTTGTGGAGCGCTGGGCGTACGCGTTCCAGGACCCTCATCTGGATGGAACTCATGCGGCCCCCCTCCACGAGGCGCCGGGCCTTCACAAGGGTCCTGGACCTCAAGTCCTCCCAGCGCTTCTTGATCTTCAGGACGTCGCGGGTTGCCACCCCCTCCGCGTTGATGGCAACCACACAGTTGGCCCAGATCCTCTGCCGTCCTTCCTTGCTGGCGCGGGACAATCCAAAGAGGGCATCATACTGCCCCAGGACATGCTCCACCAGGACACCAACTTCGGTGGCAGTGAAGCTGGTGCCCCTCTGCCCCTCTGGCCTGGGGTTGCCACTGGTGCCAGATGTGGAAGTGCCCGACATGGCAACCCCAGAGGCAGGTGTGGGTGGGCAACTGGGTCCTGGGGCTGGGCTGTGGAGCGATGTAATCCCAGTCGGGAGTCTTCAGTTCCAGCAGGGGTGGACACAGCAACTGGACCCCTGCAGATGGCTGATGTGCAGGCACCAAATGGCAGGGCACGGTGGCAGCAGGCAGGCAGGCAGGCCGGCAGCAGCAGATGGCACGTGGGAGGCTGCTCGGGGCACTGAGGGGCAGTAACTCGGCCTTCTGGGCAGGAGCGTGGTCTTCCGTGTGTTTTCGCGTGGCCAGCTTGATACGGAGTGATTTGGCACGTGAAAATCCTGCACGTCAGCGTGAAATCCGAGGAAAGGCCCTTAGCGCGTAAGCGCGTCAGCACGCATACGCGATTCTATTGGACCAGAGTCCCTCAGCGCGTAAGCGCGTCTGTGACGTGACCCGCACGGGTGTTCCCCACTCAGCACGTGATGACGGGGCACACGTGGAAATACTGCACGTCAGAGTGTCATCGCGTGTAATTGGACAAAAGTGCGCGTACACGCGATTGGCCTATGTACGTGTATTTAATGGGTGCGCGGGCACTTACACACGCAAGTACGTCAGCGAACCTGTATCCCGTGGTGTGTGTGAATTTACACACGCTATTGGACTGGGAACTGGATTCCAGGGGTGCGCGGGTCACACGCTGTATCCCGTGGTGCGTGTGAATTTCCACACGCTATTGGACTGGGAACTGGATTCCAGGGGTGCGCGGGTCACATGCTGTATCCCGTGGTGCGTGTGAATTTCCACACGCTATTGGACTGGGAACTGGATTCCAGGGGTGCGCGGGTCACACGCTCGCCTAGAACACGCGCAAAGCAAAAATTTGCGCACTTTAACAATAACAAGCCAGACGCCAGGATGAACATACCGTTCCTAGCAGCAGTGGCAGTGGGCTACCAAAGGAGGAGGAGGAGGATAGTCAGGGCCAGAATATTCACACCCAGAACCAGCCTTTTCGGGATGCCTGATGACCAGGTGTATGGAAGGTACAGGTTTCCACCACACATAATACTGGACCTGGTGAGTGAGTGGGAGGATGACCTCACATCACCCACCCTGTGCTCCCAAGCACTCAGCCCCCTGGAGAAGGTCCTCAATGTACTGCACTTCTTAGCCACTGGATCATTTCAGCGGACAAGTGCCATAGTGGGTGGGGTGTCACAGGCCACCCAGTCACGCTGCCTACACCAGGTCTTGAACATCATCACTGCACGCCCATCAGTCCGCAGGCACATATACCTGCCCAGAACACCTACAGAAAGGCATGCTGCAGCCCTGGATTTTTACGGTGTGGCACGATTCCCCAAAGTGCTAGGTGCCATCGACTGCACCCATGTGGCTCTACGTCCCCCCAGGGCATCTGAGCACATCTATAGGAACCGCAAGCACTGGCATTCCATCAACGTGCAGGTAGTATGTAATGCCAAGGGAATCATCACCTCAGTATATGCAAACTATCCCGGCTCCACCCACGACAGCTTCATTTACCGAATGTCCACCCTATGCCGGGACCTAGATGCTGGGCGGCATGGCGATACATGGCTGCTTGGTGAGTATGTATGCCACTGCACATGCATGAATGTTGGATACTGAGCAAGGTCACAACCCCACCAATGATACCAATCACCACCTCCACAGGGGACAGTGCCTACCCTCTCAGCCCCCACATGATGACGCCAATTCGGAACCCCACCACGCCACCCGAGGTAAGATATAACACAGCCCACATTACAACCCGGGGCATAGTGGAGCGCACATTCGGAGTGCTAAAGTCACGCTTTCGCTCCCTTGACCGTTCTGGCGGGCAGCTGTTATACGCTCCCCCAGTAGTGTGCAGGATCATAGTGGCAGCATGTGTCCTGCACAACGTTGCAACACGCCGGGGCCTGGCCGTGGACATGGTGGTGGCCCCACATCCCCAACCACATGCACAGCCGCTGCGCATGGGAGGGGAAAGGGCACGGGGGAGGCAGCCCGTACACAGCTAGTGGCTAATTACTTCACATAGTAATCACACCCCTGTGGACTGCACACTGGCCTGGCACATTCCATCTGACAGTCAATGATGACTCAACCTGACACTGATCCTGAATGTCTGGAGATTCAACCGTGAAAAGCATATCAGCCTGAGATTGTTCACCTGGAAGTGTTACAATGTGTGCATCCCTACCC
This sequence comes from Ambystoma mexicanum, assembly GCF_040938575.1. NCBI lineage: Eukaryota > Metazoa > Chordata > Amphibia > Caudata > Ambystomatidae > Ambystoma > Ambystoma mexicanum. The sequence goes on from NC_090921.1 coordinate 718,359,788, forward strand.
ACACACACCACCAATGCAGTGTTGTGAAGAAACACATTCAAGCAGCTAAAATGAATACCCACTTGCTAAATGCAACAAGAGGACAGTGCCATGTCACCCAACCCATCCCCAGCACCGCCACACAACACACTGTGCCATGTCATGCTATGTGCAGGTAAATAAAGTAATCCCCACAACATGACAAGTGTTGCGATGTACAGTGTCCCCAATTGAAACTTGCTACACCTGAAATACTCACTGTAATGCAGGACCAACAACAAACTTGAGCAGGTACTACCATTGACATGACTTCACTAATGTGATAAATCAGTAGTCTCACCACCTGGAAATGCCTGCACTCCCAACACTTCCAACTGAACAGTGTTGGCGCCATGTAGAGTTGTAGGTGCACTGCTGCCAACAAGGACCCCATCTCCAGACTAGAGGGCCTTGTGTAGACATGAGGTAGGGACCTGCAAATTGGGAGGCAGACACGCAGTGTACAACACAACAGCGATATGCACTAGGAATGTATACACAGTATTGACTAGACTACCCACATATGTAGTGGGAGTCCAATGTCACCATGTACTTCAATGTCACTTGGGCACACCCTTTGCAAGCCCATGGAAACGGGAAGCAGGAGGGGTGTGTGTGACTCAAACCCAGGCATCTGAACCTAATACATGACAAGCCTGCATGTGCCCAGCCACAATGCAGCGTATGCCCACAGGAACCACGGAGCCGACAAATTGTCCCAAAAAAATTGGGAAAAATATAAAATAAAAAATAAAAATAAAAATGAAAATAAAAATAAAAATAAAAATAAAAATAAAAATAAAAATAAAAAAAATAAAAAATGGCCATTAAAGGGCCCGGGGGGGTTGGGGAGGCCACCCAGGAGGTCCGAGGTCAGGGTGCACACCAAAACCCACCTGTGTGGATCCTGGGAAAAAAAAACACCTCCATGGGCTCATGGCCCACACGGCTACCCTATTGTGGGAGTATCATTGCTGTCGCTATTATCACCCTGTGCAGCTGCATCCGGAGGTGGTTGCACTATGGGGGGCAGCCCACGCAAGGCCCTACTCTGTTCCTCCATGGCTGCAAGCATGCGGGTGTGGTAGGTCTCGTTCTGGAGGATGAGGGTGCGGAGGTCCCCATGCAACAACTCACGGGATGCCCGGACCTCCGCCCTCGTTGCTTGCATCTCAGCTGAGAGCGTACGGGTGAGACGCTCCAGCTGCTGTTCTGTCCTTTGGTGTGTTGAAGCCTCAAGCTCAACAAGAGTCGTCCTGAGTTGATGTAGCTCCTGCCTCAGGGCTTCCCTGTGGCCCTGGGACTCTATGGAGGTGGACTCCTGCAGAGTCGCCAGTGCCGCCCGCCTGTCCCTGTTGGACGCCAACATGTCCTCCCTGTGTGACTGGCAGATGGAGTTGGTTGCCTGCTCTAGTCGCTCCATCAGCCTTTCAGGGGGGACAATGGAAGTGGCCACCCTATCCATGGCCTGAGCCATCATCTCGGATGATGCTGCCTGTTGGGTAGCCATACCGTAAATGGATTGCTCCCATGCGGTATTGCCAGGTGGCGTACGGCCACCACGTCGGCGGGCACCACACCTGTCTGGGGCAAGGCGGACTGCGCCTTGCTGTGCCGCCACTGCCTGAGGCTGCAGGACTGCATTCCCCCTCTGATCTGCTGGCCCAGGAACAGGATCAGATGTCGCGGAGTGTGACCCTGCATCCGTAACCACCAAAGGCCTAGCTGCCAACACTGACATCCCCATTGAGGGTTCTGACCCTGGTGCAGTTGGGTGGGACAGAACAGAATCCCTCCCTGGAACACTCACCTGCGACGGCACGTAGGTCTCATCATCCGAGTCAACAGCTGAGTACAGCTCGGGGGAGGTGCAGCCAGAGACACCCCTTGAGAGCACGACCTGCAGCACTTGTGGGTTCTCACCCACCAGCACACCACGTCCCTCACTGGTGGTTGGTCGGCCCTCGGACCCCTCCTGGCTCTGCACCATCTCCACAACCCCAACAGTATCAGGTGCGTCTTCCCCTGCAATGACATAATGACAAAGAAATGGAAACACGCATTAGCACCATGGCACACAATGAGGGCTGAGAAGCAAGAGAACCAGTACTTGATTGACACATGTCCCACATGACTAAGACCCTCCCATGCATGCACCCTCACTGCGTATGAAGGGCAGGCAAATGGCACACACTCATGACACAAAGATGGAAGATGAACACATTTTCTGCATGCTGCCTGGCAGTGGCATCACACATTGGCCTGTGATTGCCAGGTGACACACACATGCCATCACACAGCTGCCATGTACCATTGCTATTGAGTGTAGATGGAGAGGAGGGCAGCACTTATTCATTCAGTCCAGTTCCCGCATGCAATAGCTTTTCTAATTCAAACAGGTCTGATTTTTCACCTGGAGCTGCCAGTCCAATATGGTCAAATTGCACAGGGACATGTGTGAACATATGATATCCAGGTAACAAAGTCACTCCACTTTACCATAGCCATGCCAGACATGTGACCAGAGGACTGAGGAATGCCTAGTATAAGTGGTGGAATGCAAACAATCTGTCTGATTGAACATAGAAAAATAAGCAACAATGTTGTGGCAAGGTGACACTACAAGGGCAACTGGGGTGCTGTTGGGCTAGATGTCTACTGTTGGCAGAAGGGATACTGCAATGGGCAAATGCAGCTGCGCAGGATGTATTGCATGAAGCACATGGCTGACCCATACGACTCAGGCGCACACACTCTCACCTGGCACACAAACAGATGCCCTCACACACACACCATGCACATGGATGACACACACATGCATGTGCACTCACCGGACAATGCCTCGTAATCAGCCAGATCTCCCACGCCTTGGATCTGTTCCTCCGTGACGTAGGTCCCAGCGACTGACTCATGTGGAGTGAGTTCCATGTCTAATACTGGAGACCCACCTCCAGTCACTAGAGTTGCGGCATGACTTGAGGCCAGCTTCTTCTTTGCCCTGCGCTTTAGGTCATTCCAGCACTTATAGCAATCATTGGCTGTGCGCCTCACGATTCCAAGGGCACTTACGATGTCCGCAACGGTCTGCCAGTGTGCCTGGCGTTGTGCAGGTGTGGTCTTGGATCCTGCAACAATGACCATCTCGTTATCATGTCCGGACACATACTGGACAAGTGCATTCAGTTCGTCATCCGTGAAGCTGGGCTTCCTGGACGGGCCGGACTGTGTAGCCGTGTCTGGGGCATCAGCCTGTGCCGGACGAGCACTCTTCCTCTTCCGCTTGGAAGGTGGTGGTGATCCTGAGTGTCCTGCGCCGCTCTGGACACTAGGGGCAGGAGCCCTGGTGGGCTCTGTATCAGGTGTGTGGGATTGCACACTCAGCATGGGAGTTGGTGCAGGCATTGGCTCTAGTGTAATGGTGTCAGGGGGAATGTCAGCAGGATGGACTAGGACCGACACTGTCCTGGCTGGGTGTGTGAGAGCTGGGGTGGATGGAGCCGCAGCTGCCCCTGCAGCCTCTCCGCCCTGCCTACTTGGGGCAGCAGATGACCTTGCTGCCCCAGATCCACGTGGCATGATGGCATCAACGTGCACCAGCGCACGTGTCGTAGCCCTGCTGACCTGGAAGTCAGCCATGGAGTCAGCCAGGTCTGGTGCCACAATGGGCTGGTCCAACAAGGGCTGAGCATTGATGGTGTCAGCCACATCAGCCTCAACGGGAGGGGGGAGGGGGGGAAGGGGGGGGGGGGGATTATGGGTGCCCTTGACTGGTCCTCCACACATGGGGGGACAGGCTCACCCTGCAAGTTACGACCACGTCCCCTACCGGATCCACCACGGCCACCACTTGTGGCTCTTCCACCTTTGCCACCCTTACGGAATCCTCGGCTCCCAGCCAGGGCACTGATATTAATGTGCGTATGGGAGTGGATGTAGACTATTGTCCTGGGCAATTGGGGGTCAAAGGGGTTGGGTACCAGATGGTAATTGTACCCTAGTGCTCTAGCAAGGCTGAATGTAACCCCTGGGGAAAGATGACGGGTCACGCAACGCACAGGAGGCCCAAAAAAGGGAGATGACGTGCACGCAACCCCTCCTAGACCACGTGTGCAGAAAGAAAAACCTGCACTACGCTGTGGCACCCAGTAACACAAGAATGAACGTATGCGTGTCACACGCAGCCTAGAATGACCTCTGAAGGGGTAGGCTACACACGGGGCAAGCACAGAAGTTAGATACGTGCGTGACTCACCGTCTGCCAGGTAAAAGAGCGTGAAAAATGAGCGCGTTTGGTTGGCAACACCCCCACCAAAAGAAGATTTGTACGCTGTCTGAGGAGACAGGACAACAGTAGAAGGGGACACTGTTTGAGGGAACAGGCCCAGGTAAACCAGTACAAGAGAAAAAAGAGAAAAAGCTGTCAGAGGTAACAGGGAGTACGAACTGGAAACGCCGTGAAGTAAATCGCGTGTGAAACGACAAGAAGTACAGAATTCACCCACTCGCTCTCCACGAAAAGCACGTACAAGGAAATGGTGTTCTACACGTACCTTATATACAGGCCCACACGTACAGCGTCACTTACGCGGCGTGTACGTGCTAGGGCCATTGCCACCAATCACACGCTTTGTCACTTCTGCATGTAGGTCCTTTTTCACCAATCACACGCTTTGTCACTTCTGCGTGTAGGTCCTTTTTCACCAATCACACACTTTGTCACTTCTGCGTGTAGGTCCATTTTCAACTATTACACGCTTTGACACTGGGACGTGTCACGCAACATTTTCCTACGCGTGCAGGTTGATTTACATGCAGACGTGTTTGATTTTCGCGTGCAAAATCACTCGTATCAAGCTGGCCACGCGTTCACACACGGAAGACCACGCTCCTGCCCAGGGGGCCAAATTACTGCCCCCCAGAGCCCTGAGCACGCTCCCACCTGCCATCTGCTGCTGCCTGACTGCCTGCTGGCCACGTGCCCTGCCATTTGCTGCCTGCACATCAGCCAGGGGTGCTGTTGCTGTGACCACCCCTGCTGGAACCAAAGGCTCCCGACTGATTTTCCGTCGCCCCACAGCCCTGCCCCAGGACCCACTTGCCCACCCACTCCTGCCTCTGGGGTTGCCATGTCGGCCACTACAACAGGTGGCACCAGTGCCAACCCCCGGCCAAGGAGGCAGAGGGGCACCAGCTTCAGTGCCAGGGAAGTTGGTGTCGTGGTGGAGGCTGCCCCTGCACTGCTGGGGGGTGGGGGTGGTGGGAGACATGAGTGGGGGCCTGGTGGAGGCTACCCCTGCACTGCTGGGGGGTGGGGGTGGTGGGAGACATGAGTGGGGGCCTGGTGGGGGCTGCCCATGGTGGCATGGGGGTGGGGATGGTGGGAGACATGAGTGGGGGCCTGGTGGGGGCTGCCCATGGTGGCAGGGGGGTGGGGGTGGTGGGAGACATGAGTGGGGGCCTGGTGGGGGCTGCCCATGGTGGCAGGGGGGTGGGGGTGGTGGGAGACATGGGTGGGTGCCTGGTGGAGGGTGCCCCTGCACTGCTGGGGTGTGGGGGTGGTGGGAGACATGAGTGGGGGCCTGGTGGAGGGTGACCCTGGTGGCTGGGGGGTGGGGGTGGTGGGAGACATGAGTGGGGGCCTGGTGGAGGCTGCCCCTGCACTGCTGGGGGGTGGGGGTGGTGGGAGACATGAGTGGGGGCCTGGTGGAGGCTGCCCCTGCACTGCTGGGGGGTGGGGGTGGTGGGAGACATGAGTGGGGGCCTGGTGGGGGCTGCCCATGGTGGCATGGGGGTGGGGGTGGTGGGAGACATGAGTGGGGGCCTGGTGGGGGCTGCCCATGGTGGCAGGAGGGTGGGGGTGGTGGGAGACATGAGTGGGGGCCTGGTGGGGGCTGCCCATGGTGGCAGGGGGGTGGGGGTGGTGGGAGACATGGGTGGGTGCCTGGTGGAGGGTGCCTCTGCACTGCTGGGGTGTGGGGGTGGTGGGAGACATGAGTGGGGGCCTGGTGGAGGGTGACCCTGGTGGCTGGGGGGTGGGGGTGGTGGGAGACATGAGTGGGGGCCTGGTGGAGGCAGCCCCTGCACTGCTGGGGGGTGGGGGTGGTGGGAGACATGAGTGGGGGCCTGGTGGAGGCTGCCCCTGCACTGCTGGGGGGTGGGGGTGGTGGGAGACATGAGTGGGGGCCTGGTGGGGGCTGCCCATGGTGGCATGGGGGTGGGGGTGGTGGGAGACATGAGTGGGGGCCTGGTGGAGGGTGACCCTGGTGGCTGGGGGTTGGGGGTGGTGGGAGACATGAGTGGGGGCCTGGTGGAGGCTGCCCCTGCACTGCTGGGGGGTGGGGGTGGTGGGAGACATGAGTGGGGGCCTGGTGGAGGCTGCCCCTGCACTGCTGGGGGGTGGGGTGGTGGGAGACATGAGTGGGGGCCTGGTGGGGGCTGCCCATGGTGGCATGGGGGTGGGGGTGGTGGGAGACATGAGTGGGGGCCTGTTGGGGGCTGCCCATGGTGGCAGGGGGGTGGGGGTGGTGGGAGACATGAGTGGGGGCCTGGTGGGGGCTGCCCATGGTGGCAGGGGGGTGGTGGCGGTGGTTTGACATGGGTGGGTGCCTGGTGGAGGGTGCCCCTGCACTGCTGGGGTGTGGGGGTGGTGGGAGACATGAGTGGGGGCCTGGTGGCGGGTGACCCTGGTGGCTGGGGGGTGGGGGTGGTGGGAGACATGAGTGGGGGCCTGGTGGAGGCTGCCCCTGCACTGCTGGGGGTGGGGGTGGTGGGAGACATGAGTGGGGGCCTGGTGGAGGCTGCCCCTGCACTGCTGGGGGGTGGGGGTGGTGGGAGACATGAGTGGGGGCCTGGTGGGGGCTGCCCATGGTGGCATGGGGGTGGGGGTGGTGGGAGACATGAGTGGGGGCCTGGTGGGGGCTGCCCATGGTGGCAGGGGGGTGGGGGTGGTGGGAGACATGGGTGGGTGCCTGGTGGAGGGTGCCCCTGCACTGCTGGGGTGTGGGGGTGGTGGGAGACATGAGTGGGGGCCTGGTGGAGGCTGCCCCTGCACTGCTGGGGGGTGGGGGTGGTGGGAGACATGAGTGGGGGCCTGGTGGAGGCTGCCCCTGCACTGCTCGGGGGTGGGGGTGGTGGGAGACATGGATGGGGGCCTGGTGGAGGGTGCCCCTGGTGGCGGGGGGGTGGGGGTGATAGGGGACATGAGTGGGGGCCTGGTGGAGGTTGACCCTGCACTGCTGGGGGGTGGGGGTGGTGGGAGACATGAGTGGGGGCCTGGTGGGGGCTGCCCATGGTGGCAGGGGGGTGGGGGTGGTGGGAGACATGAGTGGGGGCCTGGTGGAGGCTGCCCCTGCACTGCTGGGGTGTGGGGGTGGTGGGAGACATGAGTGGGTGCCTGGTGGAGGGTGCCCCTGCACTGCTGGGGTGTGGGGGTGGTGGGAGACATGAGTGGGTGCCTGGTGGAGGGTGCCCCTGCACTGCTGGGGTGTGGGGGTGGTGGGAGACATGAGTGGGGGCCTGGTGGAGGCTGCCCCTGCACTGCTGGGGGGTGGGGGTGGTGGGAGACATGAGTGGGGGCCTGGTGGAGGGTGACCCTGATGGCTGGGGGGTGGGGGTGGTGGGAGACATGAGTGGGGGCCTGGTGGAGGCTGCCCCTGCACTGCTGGGGGGTGGGGGTGGTGGGAGACATGGATGGGGGCCTGGTGGAGGGTGCCCCTGGTGGCGGGGGGGTGGGGGTGATAGGGGACATGAGTGGGGGCCTGGTGGAGGGTGCCCCTGCACTGATGGGGGGTGGGGGTGGTGGGAGACATGAGTGGGGGCCTGGTGGGGGCTGCCCATGGTGGCAGGGGGGTGGGGGTGGTGGGAGACATGAGTGGGGGCCTGGTGGAGGCTGCCCCTGCACTGCTGGGGGGTGGGGGTGGTGGGAGACATGAGTGGGGGCCTGGTGGGGGCTGCCCATGGTGGCAGGGGGGTGGGGGTGGTGGGAGACATGGGTGGGTGCCTGGTGGAGGCTGCCCCTGCACTGCTGGGGGGTGGGGGTGGTGGGAGACATGGGTGGGGGCCTGGTGGAGGGTGCCCCTGCACTGCTGGGGGGTGGGGGTGGTGGGAGACATGGGTGGGTGCCTGGTGGAGGCTGCCTCTGCACTGCTGGGGGGTGGGGGTGGTGGGAGACATGGGTGGGTGCCTGGTGGAGGCTGCCCCTGCACTGCTGGGGGGTGGGGGTGGTGGGAGACATGGATGGGGGCCTGGTGGAGGGTGCCCCTGGTGGCGGGGGGGTGGGGGTGATAGGGGACATGAGTGGAGGCCTGGTGGAGGTTGACCCTGCACTGCTGGGGGGTGGGGGTGATGGGAGACATGAGTGGGGGCCTGGTGGGGGCTGCCCATGGTGGCAGGGGGGTGGGGTGGTGGGAGACATGAGTGGGGGCCTGGTGGAGGCTGCCCCTGCACTGCTGGGGTGTGGGGGTGGTGGGAGACATGAGTGGGTGCCTGGTGGAGGGTGCCCCTGCACTGCTGGGGTGTGGGGGTGGTGGGAGACATGAGTGGGTGCCTGGTGGAGGGTGCCCCTGCACTGCTGGGGTGTGGGGGTGGTGGGAGACATGAGTGGGGGCCTGGTGGAGGCTGCCCCAGCACTGCTGGGGGGTGGGGGTGGTGGGAGACATGAGTGGGGGCCTGGTGGAGGGTGACCCTGGTGGCTGGGGGGTGGGGGTGGTGGGAGACATGAGTGGGGGCCTGGTGGAGGCTGCCCCTGCACTGCTGGGGGGTGGGGGTGGTGGGAGACATGGATGGGGGCCTGGTGGAGGGTGCCCCTGGTGGCGGGGGGGTGGGGGTGATAGGGGACATGAGTGGGGGCCTGGTGGAGGGTGCCCGTGCACTGCTGGGGGGTGGGGGTGGTGGGAGACATGAGTGGGGGCCTGGTGGGGGCTGCCCATGGTGGCAGGGGGGTGAGGGTGGTTGGTTGACATGAGTGGGGGCCTGGTGGAGGCTGCCCCTGCACTGCTGGGGGGTGGGGGTGGTGGGAGACATGAGTGGGGGCCTGGTGGGGGCTGCCCATGGTGGCAGGGGGGTGGGGGTGGTGGGAGACATGGGTGGGTGCCTGGTGGAGGCTGCCCCTGCACTGCTGGGGGGTGGGGGTGGTGGGAGACATGGGTGGGGGCCTGGTGGAGGGTGCCTCTGCACTGCTGGGGGGTGGGGTGGTGGGAGACATGGGTGGGTGCCTGGTGGAGGCTGCCCCTGCACTGCTGGGGGTGGGGGTGGTGGGAGACATGGGTGGGTGCCTGGTGGAGGCTGCCCCTGCACTGCTGGGGGGTGGGGGTGGTGGGAGACATGGGTGGGGGCCTGGTGGAGGATGCCCCTGCACTGCTGGGGGGTGGGGGTGGTGGGAGACATGAGTGGGGGCCTGGTGGAGGCTGCCCCTGCACTGCTGGGGGGTGGGGGTGGTGGGAGACATGAGTGGGGGCCTGGTGGGGGCTGCCCATGGTGGCAGGCGGGTGGGGTGGTGGGAGACATGGGTGGGTGCCTGGTGGAGGCTGCCCCTGCACTGCTGGGGGGTGGGGGTGGTGGGAGACATGGGTGGGTGCCTGGTGGAGGGTGCCCCTGCACTGCTGGGGGGTGGGGGTGGTGGGAGACATGGGTGGGTGCCTGGTGGAGGCTGCCCCTGCACTGCTGGGGGTGGGGGTGGTGGGAGACATGGGTGGGTGCCTGGTGGAGGCTGCCCCTGCACTGCTGGGGGGTGGGGGTGGTGGGTGACATGAGTGGGGGCCTGGTGGAGGGTGCCCCTGCACTGCTGGGGGGTGGGGGTGGTGGGAGACATGAGTGGGGGCCTGGTGGGGGCTGCCCATGGTGGCAGGGGGGTGGGGGTGGTGGGAGACATGAGTGGGGGCCTGGTGGAGGCTGCCCCTGCACTGCTGGGGTGTGGGGGTGGTGGGAGACATGAGTGGGTGCCTGGTGGAGGGTGCCCCTGCACTGCTGGGGTGTGGGGGTGGTGGGAGACATGAGTGGGTGCCTGGTGGAGGGTGCCCCTGCACTGCTGGGGTGTGGGGGTGGTGGGAGACATGAGTGGGGGCCTGGTGGAGGCTGCCCCTGCACTGCTGGGGGGTGGGGGTGGTAGGAGACATGAGTGGGGGCCTGGTGGAGGGTGCCCCTGGTGGCGGGGGGGTGGGGGTGATAGGGGACATGAGTGGGGGCCTGGTGGAGGCTGCCCCTGTACTGCTGGGGGGTGGGGGTGGTGGGAGACATGGGTGGGTGCCTGGTGGAGGCTGCCCCTGCACTGCTGGGGGGTGGGGGTGGTGGGAGACATGGGTGGGTGCCTGGTGGAGGCTGCCCCTGCACTGCTGGGGGTTGGGGGTGGTGGGTGACATGAGTGGGGGCCTGGTGGAGGGTGCCCCTGCACTGCTGGGGGGTGGGGGTGGTGGGAGACATGAGTGGGGGCCTGGTGGGGGCTGCCCATGGTGGCAGGGGGGTGCGGGTGGTGGGAGACATGAGTGGGGGCCTGGTGGAGGCTGCCCCTGCACTGCTGGGGTGTGGGGGTGGTGGGAGACATGAGTGGGTGCCTGGTGGAGGGTGCCCCTGCACTGCTGGGGTGTGGGGGTGGTGGGAGACATGAGTGGGTGCCTGGTGGAGGATGCCCCTGCACTGCTGGGGTGTGGGGGTGGTGGGAGCCATGAGTGGGGGCCTGGTGGAGGCTGCCCCTGCACTGCTGGGGGGTGGGGGTGGTGGGAGACATGAGTGGGGGCCTGGTGGAGGGTGCCCCTGGTGGCGGGGGGGTGGGGGTGATAGGGGACATGAGTCGGGGCCTGGTGGAGGCTGCCCCTGCATTGCTGGGGGGTGAGGGTGGTGGGAGACATGGATGGGGGCCTGGTGGAGGGTGCCCCTGCACTGCTGGGGGGTGGTGGGAGACATGGGTGGGTGCCTGGTGGAGGCTGCCCCTGCACTGCTGGGGGGTGGGGGTGGTGGGAGACATGAGTGGGGGCCTGGTGGAGGCTGCCCCTGGTGACTGGGGAGGTGGGGGTGGTGGGAGACATGAGTGGGGGCCTGGTGGAGGGTGCCCCTGGATGGTGGGGGGTGGGGGTGGTGGGTGACATGAGCAGGTGTGCAGGGTAGTCCCCTGTTTTGTGGGCTGCCTGCAGGGGCCGTGGAGGGTGTACAGGGAACACCTGTGAGGACCCACCCAGCCTAATCGCGTGTGTAACTTCCCACGCACCCCTGTAATACACGTACCAAGCCAAATCGCGTGTGAGAATTCCCGCGCACCCCTGAAATACACGTACCCTGCTGAAGTCGCGTGTAAAACTTCCCGCGCACCCCTGAAATGCATGCCCCCAGGCTATTCTCGTGTGGAACTTCCCGCGCACCCCTGAAATACACGCGCCCAGGCTATTCGCGAGTGGAACTTCCCGCGCACCCCTGAAATACACGTAGCACGCTGGGAGACATGAGTGGGGGCCTGGTGGAGGGTGCCCCTGGTGGCGGGGGGGGTGATAGGGGATATGAGTGTGGGCCTGGTGGAGGATGCCCCTGCACTGCTGGGGGGTGGGGGTGGTGGGTGACGTGGGTTGGGGCATGAGTGGGGGCCTGGTGGAGGCTGCCCCTGCACTGCTGGGGGGTGGGGGTGGTAGGAGACATGGGTGGGGGCCTGGTGGTGGGTGCCCCTGGTGGCTGGGGGGTGGGGGTACAGGGGTGCATGAGCAGGTGTGCAGGGTAGTCCCCTGTTTTGTGGGCTGCCTGCAGGGGCCGTGGAGGGTGTACAGGGAACACCTGTGAGGACCCACCCAGCCTAATCGCGTGTGATAATTCCCACGCACCCCTGTAATACACGTACCCAGCAAAATGGCGTGTGATAATTCCCACGCACCCCTGTAATTCACGTACCCTGCCAAATCGCGTGTGATAATTCCCGCGTACCCCTGTATTACACGTGCCCTGGCTAATCGCATGTAAGACTTCCCGCGTACCCCTGTAATACACGTTCCCTGGACAATCGCGTGTTGAACTTCCCGCGTACCCCTGTAATACACGTTCCCTGGACAATCGCGTGTTGAACTTCCCGCGTACCCCTGTAATTCACGTTCCCTGGACTATCGCGTGTTGAACTTCCCGCGTACCCCTGTAATACACGTTCCCTGGACTATCGCGTGTTGAACTTCCCGCGCACCCCTGAAATACACGTACCCTGGCACCCTGGCTAATCGCGTGTATAACTTCACGCGTACCCCTGATATGCACGTTACCCGCTTTGCGTTCCTTGTTTGGCAGCCCTGTAAACTGGTCCAGGGTTAGCGCAGCCCTTTGCGATGATTTAGCGATTTTGATGGCTTTTCCTTGCGCGAGGGCGTTCTTGGGGGCGTTACTGGCGCTGCTGCAGGGTCGCTGCGATACTCTGCGCCACGGCTGGTTTGGGAGCCTAAAATCCATGAATACGCTGTGCGCGGAAATCGGTTTTAGCGCACGTGCCTGGCGCAGACAATCGCACGCGGACACTCTGCGCCAGCCGCTTGCGACACTTTTCTGCGAAATTCTATGAATTACCCTGTGAATAGCTCAGCAAGTTAAAGCCCAACTCTGACATGTGCTACTTTGGACTTTACAAGTACATATTTCATCCTTTCACCCTTCTAAAGTTGATAAGTTAAATACTATGTGGGTCATCACAAGTTGGCCGGAGCGATAGAAAAGCAGCAGTAATGGTATTACCGCCGCTTTACCGCTCTGCCCAACTATGAGTTGGGTAGAAAGTCGACAGCTTTACCCCCAGCTCTGAGCTGGAGGTAATTATGATCACTACCATCCCATTTTCAGCGCAATTACCTCAGTGCAATTTGCACCACAGTAATTGCACTGATAATGCACCATGGAGTCCTATGGACTCTTGAAAAAATGGGCAGTAACAGCATTGCCACAACTTGGGATCCGGCGCTAATAGCGTCGGACTGAGTTGTGGTAACGCTATTTGCATTGGGTGCTATCCCTGCAGAATTGCCGCCAGGATACCGCCCACGCCTGATGAGGCTGTATTACATTTGGTATTAATAACACCTATTTTTACAGTGCTTAAATGTAGGAGGAATCTGACTTGAAGCGCTATACGCACAAATATAATATAATGCCAAGTACTAGGCCTTTATATGGGAAAATCTAGGCCACAGTGACATGTAAACATGGAGTATTTTAGCACAAAAATCATAGGAATCAGACACATAATACAATTAAGTTGACGCAAAATAAGAATCTTTGGTTTTGGGGCATCCAGTCTGCCGGGACTACAAAGACAACCACTATTTCCCAGCTGTGCCTTTAAAAATATACACTCGTGAGGCTTCCGGCAGGGGCTATTGGTGATGAAAATCATAATGTAAGGTGCAAATGAGGTGAGGTCAAACGGCACCTCACATTCGCTGCAATGTGCACAGATTTCATTTTAATGAAGTGTACAAGATAAGTTCATGACCTTAGATAGTGGTGGATGGTCACATTTGTTGGGTGATCATGACATGATCTTTGCAAGATTTTCATTGTGTTCAATCTCCAGGTTTATCCTACAAATCCTAAGTGCAATGGGGGAACAGCCAGATATTAGCTAAACTCGTCAACATATCGTCAACATATCTATGCCCTACACACATACATTCAAAGGGGAAGATTTTGCATTTCATGTTCACAGTGCTGCTGCTGCAGGGCACAAATAACGTGGGCGGTTAGCAATTTATGTTCCTTGGGCCTCACCAAACCCTCTGTCAACCCTGCCCTAACATCAACCAGTCTTGGGGCCTCATTTCGGTTCTGGCGGTAACCCTGCCAGTGATATCGGCGGGTTGCCGTCAGATCCAAAACAAATTACCCGCACCTGACTTCCCGGTAACTCCGGGGTGTTAAATCCCAGGCTGCCGGGAAGTCAGGCACTGGTATTTCTGTTAATCCCCATTCCCATTCATGGGAATGGGGCCACAGGAGTGCTCTCGTGAGAACTCTGCGAGTGGGTGCCGTGCCACGCGGCAGGTCTGTCCCTGGCGGGCGGGAGGGCAGCAGAGTCGTTCTGTGCCAGACCGGTAACAACGGTGCCAGTAGGCTTACCGACACCGTTGTTACCGGACTGGCACAGTTATAATGAGGCCCATGGTCTTTAAGCCAACATAACTTTGGGGAAATGAAACTACATGTCCCATAATGCAGAGTGCTGATGTCTGAAAAGCCAGGACTGTTAGAAGGCTGCATACATTTTATGGGGCAGCTATTCACAACAGAGGGGGGGAAGGGACATGCGAGGCAGAGGGCGTGGCCAGCTATCTGCATGCACGTTTACGTTTGTGTTCTCTTTATACATGACCTGGTAAAAATGTAAGCCTCGTTTCCTGTGACAGAGAACTGCAACCGCAGAGCAGAGACAGCGTTCAATAAATCATCGTGTTTGGTCCAAGGGGGCGGTGTGCGGGGTGGAAATCGAGCGGGTGGGGGTGATACGATAATGGAGTAAAGTGGCAATCAGCAGAGCGAGAGAGCGAGAGTGAGGTGTGAATAAATAATTCATTAAACAAATAAACATGCAGAAAATGAGAGAGGAGAAGGCAGGAGTGTAACCAAGAAAAGAATCCGCAAACCAGGCGCCATCAAATATTCATGCGAGGACGTCGTCAGGACTGCCGAGGGCCCCAGACACCGGCTTTAAAGCAGCCGCGCACCCCAGAACGGCCCCAAAATGGGAGCAGACGCATTCCATGCTCCCCCTTCTCCTTTCTTGGCAGCAGACCCGGGCGCCATTTCTTGACGCCGCGGCAAGCATATATATATATATTTATATCCCTACTGTACACTTTTCATTAGACACCACGGATGAGATACCGCCTGTATCTGTAATAATATTAAAAACGCATTCCTCCATGTATGATCGACAAGACTGAGAACAGGGAGAGGGAGGGTCGTCAACAGAAGTGTGAGCTTCCATCATGTGAAGGAAAGGGGTATAACAAACACGACATTAGTGTACACGCCACACACGGCGATGTCACAGGGCTGGCAATTAGAGATGTCACGGGCAGTCGCAGTGTCAGCTTCTCAGACTACAGAGGAGGCACTGAGCAGAGCTGCATCCGGGGTCGACGCGCGGGGGGTGGGTGGGAAAAATAGCCCTGACACTCATAAAAAACCAGTCCACAACTGTGGATTGCTTTCATTACTATTTTGCGCAAAAGATTTGAGAGGTACCAGGGGACATATTTTTGGTAACGTTTGGGGTATTAAAAGCAAAAATTCACAAACAGTTTACAGTATACATGCAACATTCATTACTATGCAAACCAAATATAAAACGAAGTTTTTAGAAATGTCCCAATACATGGCCTAATTCACAGAAGCGTTTTATAATGGCAAAACTCCATTGGAAAACGCTCTGTGAATAAGGGCCACAATGTCATACACGTGTGTTGAAAAGCTTGTCAATGCTAAAATCAAAGAATCTGTCCTGCTATAAGACGAGTCCGCCAGAATTCTGGGCAACGGCTGAAAATGTGTGCACACACTTAGAGAAGCAGTTTCCCCCTCAGGCCCTTGTCTATTTCTATTTTGCGAGCAGGTGTTTCATTGCCTCTCGTTGGATGTTTATCTCACGTTATCTGCAAGTCCTGTTTTCTTTACTTCTATTTAACCCGGCGCCTAACACTTCCCTCGATGCAACCAGATCTAACCTAAACCTCGTGTACGGCATTCGCCTCGTATGCCACAGGAATTTAATAAAATACTTTGGGAGAGAGTCTCTTTGCCTTATCGCTTGTGCATATACGGTATAGTGGGAGTACGTGTTAATGCTCCGTTTGGAGAGGGTCGGGGGCAGCACTTTTTTTTGGAGGAAAGGAACAATAAGTCTAAGATCCTTAAACAAAGAGTTTGGCGCAGGATCCAGTCTGTTGGAATACAAGTTACGTTTACTTCACACAACAGAGCTTTGGGAGGATATTTTTTCTCATTTATAAAATTTTTAAAACGGGAGAACAGTACATTTACCGAGTGTTAACATTATCCTTTTAAGAAGCGCAGTTAGTAGTTTCAATGCACTTTGAGTATGATATAATATGATAGGTTATTTATAGCGCGCTTAATATCTAGAGGTTTCTATGCGTGGACCCGGGATCGAACCCGTGTTGCTCTTTGTTGTCTTACTTCCAAGGAGAGCTCATTGCCTCTGAGCTATCCTCCTGAGAACGCCAAAACTCTGGGACAACGCCTGAAAATGTGTTTTCAAATTTAGAGAAGTTTAGTTTGCAAAGGTAGCGGGCGCCCCTCTCTCGACAGAACAAGGCCTGATAACCTGTTCAGTGGTTATTAACCACTTGAGAGTTCGCAGCCACTGCTTTTACTCACTGTGCCTTTCACAGATGGGAAATAACCATTTGCATATCAGTCTTTGTCCTGCCCAGGGGCAGTCCAGCACCGAAATGCAATGGCAATTCCAACCTGAACGAGAGTACCACCAGCAACCCCATACACGTGTTTCACCCTTGTTGGGGATCATCAGTGAGGTGAAGCTGATGCCTCTCTAAGCACAGTGAGAGGGAGACCATGTCTGGTTGCCCCCAGGAGACCTAGGGTTACCATTCCCAGGTTCCTTGAAAAATAGTTTGCAAAGGTAGCGGGCGCCCCTCTCTCGACAGAACAAGGCCTGATAACCTGTTCAGTGGTTATTAACAGATGGGAAATATCCATTTGCATATCAGTCTTTGTCCTGCCCAGGGGCAGTCCAGCACCGAAATGCAATGGCAATTCCAACCTGAACGAGAGTACCACCAGCAACCCCATACACCCCCATTGCACTGGTGGCACTCTCGTTCAGGGCAGGACAAAGACTGATATGCAAATGGATATTTCCTATCTGTGAAAGGCACAGTGAGTAAAAGCAGTGGCTGCGAACTCTCAAGTGGTTAATAACCACTGAACAGGTTATCAAGTCTGTTCTTTCGAGAGAGGGGCGCCCGCTACCTTTGCAAAACTATTTTTCAAGGAACCTGGGAATGGTAACCCTAGGTCTCCTGGGGGCAACCAGACGTGGTCTCCCTCTCACTGTGCTTAGAGAGGCATCAGCTTCACCTCACTGATGATCCCCAACAAGGGTGAAACACGTGTATGGGGTTGCTGGTGGCACTCTCGTTCAGGTTGGAATTGCCATTGCATTTCGGTGCTGGACTGCCCCTGGGCAGGACAAAGACTGATATGCAAATGGATATTTCACATCTGTGAAAGGCACAGTGAGTAAAAGCAGTGGCTGCAAACTCTCAAGTGGTTAATAACCACTGAACAGGTTATCAAGTCTGTTCTTTCGAGAGAGGGGCGCCCGCTACCTTTGCAAAACACATTTAGAGAAGCATTCGACCAAACCCCCAGTTTCAGTGTGGATTGCTCTATGGGCAGGTGCAAGCCTGGCAGCATCCGCTCCCATGCACACGGGCCAGGTAAAGCAAAAGCCAAGGGTTACCCCAAGCATGGACCGCATGTCCTGCGAAGACAGCATGGCCGCCGGCTGTTCAAGCTTTAGCCATCACGCCATATTCCATTCGGCAGACGCTTGTCCAGTCCTGTCCTGTATTCTGAGATCTGAATTTATAATGGGAAAAGGAGAACCACAAGTCCCAGAATGCAAATAAAAAAGCAGGATTAGGCAACCCATCCCAAAGGGAAGGGGGCATGTTGACATGTACTTTAGTCATGCGGAACTGGCACAGCACATCACAGGCGGCAGAGCCGACCTTAGGGGCGGGCCACCCAGGTGACTGCCCGGGGCACTCTGCCATTAGCCCCCCACCACGCCAGTACGGGGGAGACTTTCAAGGTTTCAAGGTTATAAAACCCAACTCATCCCTTCTTTTGTTAGGAGATTTTAATTTGGATTTCACTGATTATAAAGATTCTCAGGCATTGGATTTATTCAATAAACTCGCTGAGTTAGATTTTCTTTTAATGCGTACCCCATGCACATAATTGCGGCCATACATTAGATCGGGCCCTCCTGTCCCTTGGTCATTCCAGTAGATTGGTCTGATTATATGTCCATTCTCTTTGAATTACCACATATGTCAGAGAATTTAGCCATAGCTGACTAAACGGGCCATAACCTTTCGTGATAAACATAAGCTCATGGGTTTGCGCTCTCGACAAAAGCCTTTAATTCTATATGAAATAATTTAGACAGAGTCTCGAGTTCTGATTCTTTAGTAATCCATTTTAATACTCAGGATAGGGGCATTATTGATTATTCGGCCCCTTTAAAGAACAAATTGGTAAAAGCCAAACATTTTGGGAAAAAATTGGTTCTCTCCTGAATTTATAACGTTAAAAAAGATTCTCATACATTTGGCACACATATGGAGAAGGGATTCCAATTGTCCCATCAATAAGATCCTAAGGCAACCTAGAAGGTCATATAAATTAGCCAAAAAACATTTCTACGCTCACGCTATAAATGCTGCAGCTTATTCCCAGAAATAACTCTTTAAGATCTTTCACAATCTGAAAAACGCCTGATCCCCCTCGTCTCTATCTTGGCCTGGCAAAATCCAGAAATGTTTTAAAGACAAAATCCTAAAGATTTGAGGTGATATGAATCCGGTATGCCAACATGATACACCTCCCAGGATCTTCTAATTTACAAGTTGACATGGCTTGTACTGGTGACGAAATTCTTGGTAAAGATCCACCATTGTTTCATTTGGTTACCAGAAATTTGGTCGAAAAAAATTGGCCCACCAGACAAATGGTCGAACCAATTTGGTCGAAAACCAAATGGTCGAATTTGTTTTATTTTTTATTTTCACCCCTTTTTTGTTTTTTTGGGAGGGTCCCCCCTCAACCCCCTTTTTTTTCTAAAAACCCCTTTTTTTTAAAAACGAAAACCCGAAAAATATATATATAAATAAAAAAAGAAATTTGATCATTTGGTTTTCGACCAAATTGCGTCGACCAAATGTCTTTCGACCAGTTTTCAGTCGACCAAATGTCTGGACACAGTTTCATTTTCATCTGCTCTCGGCTGTAGACATTAAGCAGGTTCTCACATCACTTACTCCTACAACGTGCCAAGAGAACCCTTGTTCCTTTCTTATCATCAAGGACTGCAACAAGTCTCTCTGGTCTATCATCAGTTGCATTTCACTTCTTCTTTTAGGAAAAGATTGGGCGTAGCACGCTAAAACAGGCATGGGTAACACTGATCCTAAAGAAACCTTTGTTGGACCCCCAAAACTGTGCTCAATATCTACCGATCACAAATTGCCTGTTTTTGTTTTAAATACTGGATCGGTCTGCTGCTCTTCAGCTTCAAACCCATCTGCAATCCCATAAACCTTTGGGGGATTGCCAATTGGGTTTTTGATCCAGCAGGGGCACCCAGACCGCCCTGTTAGATGTCAAGGATTCTCTTTTGCAAATTATTGATCGTGGGCAAGTGGGCCTGTTGATGCTCCTCGACCTCTCACAATGTTTAAAACCAATGATCAGACTTTGTTGTGTTGACGCATCCGTGAGGTCGACGGGGCATCAGACTCTGTAGTCGATTTGCTATCATCATTCCTAAGTAATCGTAAATCATGTGTCAAATCTTCACACAAAAATCAAAAACAGAACCGATAGAATTTGGGGTCGCTAAAGGGGTGTGCATCTTCCTCCCTCTTTTTAATGTAATATATGAAACTGCTGCATGATCTTTGATCCAAACAGGGGCTGTTTTTCAAACCTATGACAACAACGCCCAGCTGGTTTGCTTTTTAGATCACGATTTGGCTACCAACATTGCTCATATTCAGTCTATTTTTAAATGCGTTAAACAATGGATGGCCCTCAACTTGCTTGGGCTGAATCAAAGCAAGACTGACATTTTATTGGTGGCCTCCCCATCGATACTCTCCAAGTCTTTACGCAGCTACCCTGATTTCAAATTCAGTGAATATACCATCCAAGCTCAAACTAAAGTCAAATCTTTGGGCATGATGTTTGACTCTACCCTATCTATGGTCCTTCAAATTAAACTTTTATTGAACAATTCTAACTATTCACTAATGCTACTCTGACAAATCAGGCCCTTTCTCTCAGAACAACATTACTCCATCCTGGCAAGGGCCTTGGTGGAATCCAGATTGTATTTTTGTAATTCATTGTATGCAGGGTCATCTGTGTCTTCTATAGAAAAACTGCATGTTTTAAAAAAAACTCTATGGCCAGGATTGTCACTAACACCCCCCTATTTCCCCAATACTTTGTAGATTATATTGGCTGCCAGTGAAGAGTAGAATTTCATTCAAACTACTTACTCTAATCTATAAAGCCCTTTATGGCTCTTCTCATTATACAAGCAGCGATTCAAGTGGCTAACATCTTCTAGATCACAACATTAGTTGGTGTTTATAAATCCATCCAGACGTACAAGAGCATTCAGCAGATCTTGTGCTGTGTTGACTGCCAAATTATGGAATCACCTTCCACCTGATTTCTGCAAAATTGACAGCCATACCCTATTGTCCCCCTAAATCTAGCAGAAGTATTGCCTCTCACGGTATAAAATAATAGAACAAAAATAGAAAAAAAAGTGGTCAAGCTGGGATTTGATCCCAGTGTGCAATGTTGGTACTTGACCAGTACTTGTCAAACAACAATATGCAATTACTTGTAAATATTTGGCCCTCATTACAAGGTGGGCCCAAAGGGATACAGGGCATCGGTAATGACACTGGTGCCAGTAATCCCTTTGCACCCTATTCCGAGGTCCCTTTGCTGGTCCTTCCCTTAATGCCTTGTTTTACCAGGCGTTAATGACGGGACCCGCAAAGGGATACCGGGGTCAATAACGGTACTGCAATTTGCGGTACCGTTATTGATGCCTTCCCCCTTCCCACTGAGCCCTATGGGGGCTCAAATCGGAATGGGGAATGGCTGTACAAATGGTGATTTACAAGTCCCGCCAAGGTCAGACTGGACCGGTAAGTCCCCATACCACCAAGTCGGTGGTGGTACCGGTATTGGTGCTAGTCATGGCGCTATTAGCGCCATGACTAGCACCAACCTCGGAATGAGGGCCTATGACTTTTAAGAAATAAAATAATACCCTTTTTTAGCAAAGCTGACTTGCTAAGTACACACATCACATCATAATGCAGCAATGAAAGTTTTTAAAAATATATTTTTAGGAATGTAAAGAAAAACATTTTCAATTATAGTAAAATACAAACCATTTTTAGTATCCAAAAAGTACACCTGAAAATCACTATATATAAAATGCTTAGGTATGTTTCCATATTTGACTGTTGCAATTTATCAGTGTTAGGTTGCCCGCTGCTGTCCAAATGTCAAAGTGCACCTCTGTGTGCCCACTTCAACAACAGCTATCATTTTAACAAACAGAATTAGAGCGGTCCTATGTGGTCATCTTCCACTATCGCACACATCTGTATATATAAAACGCTTAGGTATGTTTCTGTACTCAGCTGATGCAATTTATCAGTGTTAGGTTGCCCTCTGCTGTCCAAATGGAAAAGTGCACCTCTATGTGCCCACTTCAACATCAGCTATCATTTTAACAAACCGGATGAGCACGGTTCTACATGGTCACCTTCAACTTCCACTATCACAAACATTCAGAATAATTTCAAGTTACTTCTTTCCATCCCCACTTCTCTTCACACAGGGCATGGGGGTTCCAGTGTCAATGAACAGTTAATTACCAGCTCAATGTTTCAGTATTGTAAATAAGGCATGGTATCAAGGTCAGATACAAGTAACCACAGTTCAAGGGTGACTCACGGTTCACCCCGGATTCCGCTCAGCCGGGCTCAGATACATATTCCACAATTAATCTCCCTCAGCTGGGCTCGGACCAATTTCAGCAATACCTTTTCTCAGGTAATTCACGGTACACCCCGGATCCCCCTTAGCCGGGCTTAGATCCCTTTTCCACAATTCGCCTCCCTCAGCCGGGCTCAGACAAATTGCAGTTCGTATTAGCTATAAAAGACTTTCGAATGTGCACAGGGTTTAGCTTGACCCATTGCAGCACCACTTCGATTTCACAGTTCAGCAATACTACACTCTCCGTTGGATACCTACCAGAGACCTTCGAATGAGCACCCAAGTGGGGCCGGACCCCTCTGTATATGGCATCTACCTTGGTTTCAAAAGTTCAGTAACTCCTTGGATATTGAACTACGTTCGCCTCATTCATCACATACGGCTCATACTCTTCTTTGCAGATTTCTTCATACAATGTTGCGGCTTGCAACCTTGGTTCTAACACAGACAGGGCTCCCATAAGTTTCCCTGACTCACCGGCTGAGCTGACTTTACTGGCACTGCTTTGTTGTGGGACCCACTTTGGCTATCGAGGTGGGAGGGCCCCGTGTACCTTCAACAGACAATGCACCTTTCTTCAGCTTTAATTCTCGGTCTTATGTTTCTTTTCCCTGAGGGCTCTTGAAAGTCGCGGTTCATTTCTGAAAATGTCATGGGTAGTTCCCTCCTTGCAACCCTCTCTGGCCTTGCTGTCTTTCTCCTCGTATTAAACTCCCATCTTAGAACTGCTGCAAAATGTGTTAGATGAAAGGGAATACCGCGTCTCACTGTTCGGTTTGCGACTCCCACTCCCCGAAGACCCCCCCATCAAGGTGATCCTCCAGCACTGGTCCACCCCTAGGAACTGGATCCCAAAAGGATGGCCGTGTCCTGGTCACCTGCATGACAGATCCCCGGGGGCTAGCGGGTGAGACACCTTCTGGATTCTCACAGTATCTAAAGAGTGAAACGCTGTCGGACGAATGCCTCCTCACAAGCTAAAACGGAAAGTAGGTCCTGTAATTATGCTACTACACAATCTTATACCATCAAAGGGACTCTACAATGGAATGAGGTTGACAATTACACGTATACGAAGACACATCATAGAGGCCTGTGTGATGGATAGAACTTAGATACTGTTCTTATACCGCACATACCTCTCATTCCATGTGATACAAATATGCCTTCAAATTCAAAAGAAGACAGTTTCCTATATGTTTAGTCTTTTCAAAGACCATTAATAAGTCACAGTGACCTATGCCCCGTTCCTGGTAGCAATCAGTGGTAATTCCGATATTTAAGAACGGGGACAGAAGTGACCCTATGTATTACGGACCAATATTGACCTTTAACAAATGCTAGAATGGTGTATGTTACGCCGGGAACAGCTAGTATGCTATATTTTGTTATCCAACAACATGTCATGCATAAACTCCAGGGCCATGTTGTGGACAGTTAGTTCTCAAAACAAACACAAGGAGGTAAATGGAGACTTAGGCCTCGACTCGACAATCCCTTAGAGAGCTTCAATAACCTTTTAAAGCAAACAAACAGTGTCAGGAGGCCATAGGTTCCACTGTGTAAGTGTACCACACTAAACCAAAAACCAGAAACCCAACTGCTTCAATCAACCGTATGAAACCAAAATTATACTAAAAAATATATAAATTTATTAATATCACAAGAATATGGAACAAATTGAAAATTAAACAATACACACAATACACACTAGAAATTGAATTCACTTTCGATCTCTACGGGGTCGTTAACATCTCTTAATTCATTAGTTAAGAAAGGTATGCACAGTGCACGTACATTTTGGTCAGTATATTGAGCAGACAGGAAATACAAATTCAGGGGCTGACGAGATGCTGCCCTCACAGTAAATAGTGTATTTAAAGTGTCATGTGCCATACATTTTCACCATTCTAACACATCATCACTCTAGACTCACTGAAACTCATTCATTCATCCTCATTCTTTCATTCCAACGTGTTTCATTTCACAACCGTGCAAAGGATTTGTTCGGAAATTCATCAGGGAATTGTCTGCAATTCTATATAAATTCATAAAAAATGAATACACAAGGCAATCCAAATATTACAACATTGGAATCTAACGTTGCATGATTTAGCACAATCATTATATCTGTGTATCATAAATGGCCCTTATAAATAAAGTGCTGAAGATAGTGGTGTCTCTCAAGGTTCTGTTTCAGGTTGGTGGCTGTGGGTATTGCCGGGGTACATATGCTTAGTAACTCGGATGTCCAGTTGCCTGTCCGGGGGCATTGTGTTAGCGATAAGTTCGGAATCTGTCAGGGATGTCAATTTATACGGCATCAGTAGGCAGATTTATTTCCAAATCTGTTGTTTGTCCGTTTGTGCTTCCCAGCGTGGGCTTCATTATCTTTAAAAATAATTGTTCAAGATGAACGGTTCCTGGACCGTGAGACCCACGTTTAAAGACCGTAGGCACGGTTTCCAGATGTCGGTCAGTTTCATCTACTGTTTAGCCTTAGTTGTGCCGTCCTTTTTCGCGTTTGCAATAGAGTGCCATGCAGTGTTTTAGTGGACCGAGGATAACATATTGTCACCGAAATTGGGGAGACGGGTCACTGTTACCAATATTCGTCGAGCGTGCTGGTTCCTACCGCTCCTTTTTCTATTATTCCTGTACAAGATCGCGCGATGTTACGAGCTCCAACGGACAGAGACAGCGTTCTTTCGTGCTCTGAGAGTCAAACAGTTAGTTCTGTCAGGATCTGTGTTTTTTTTCTTCCAAATGTATCTTTGCCATACATGTTTACTTGTAATTGTCCTTTTGATATGGGCCAGGGGAGTTGCTAGGTCTGGAAAAGACCTGGGGCTTGGCTGATGTCACAACTGTTGGGACTGGGGGCTTGCTAGTCTTTTGGCTGTAGCTCCTGAGATTCTATCCGGGGCTACAACCAAAAGATCAGGGGCTATAGCCCCCTTAGCCCCCCCTAGCAACGCCCCTGATATGGGCCTTCATTGTCTTTTTAAGGGTGTACTGCCCTCTCTTCTCCTTCCTCCCAAAACCCAGTTTTGATTTCTGCTTCTTTCCTCGCTTCATCTGTTCCTAACCCTTCTGCGCATTAATGTTTTCCTTTCTTAATTCCCCCTTCCCTATTGTGAGGTTGTAACAGAATTGTTCGTTTCAAGTGAGTTTTGCTCTTTTGTTTGTTTTTATTTATTTGTTTATTTATTCATCCTCCCGTTGATTGTCTTCCTGGTACTTAATGCTGGTATCTGTCACATAATGTATCAGAGACTAAACTGAGTAACACGTCCATCCAAGCGTGCAACCCACCAATGTGTGCAGTCAATAAGAAAGTAAAGTAAATATACCTTAATGGGAGTATTAGCGGGAACCACAGTGGAACAAGGGTGAGGAGCGAGGAGCCAGAGTCGAGGAGGCTTTTGACTTTGACAGAACCAGCGGGGCAGAAAGGAGCTCTCTGCAAACATGCTCGGGTGTGGGTGCACTCTAGAAACACTGATGGGGCAGATAGTTGAGCTTACACGGTCCATGGGATTTGGAGCACGGAAGGTGCAGGAGGAATACACTGAGCACATAAGTGTGCAAGTCTATAAACCCTTAACAAAGTCAAAACACATTGAAAAGAAACCTAAACCAGCATATGCTCAAACAGAAAGGCCCATTGAGGCAGCCATATTGGAAAAGGCTCCAGGTTAGGAAAACTGATTAACACAAGTTCCACTGAAGACCCAACGTGCATACACAGTGTGCAAAGGACAAAACGAGGACAATCAGTCCCAGTCCTCCACTTTTTTCAAAATGGCAGGAGAAAGAGGCAACTCCAACAAATAATTATTCCCTCATAATACAGACTCGAAATAATTGAATAAGGCTACAAATAGATCCACAGAGCATGATGTCCCTCACTCCTTCTCACAGTTGAAAATAGATATTGGTTTGATCCTCAAGGAGCTAACTCAAATTAACGCCTCCATGATCTCAATAATTAAAAGAACAGGGAAAATGCAAGAGGACATTAAGGAAATATATAATTAAATGAAATCCATGGCAAATATGAAAAAATTACTACAGTTGAGGAAAGGATTGAGGGTGCTAGAAATCACCTGCAGTGACCACGGTGACAGGAGTAGATGGGACAACATCCCATTCTTTGGAATTCCGGCAACAAAATAGAAGGGCCTGACACAAGCAATTTAATTGAAATGTGGATTCCACAACTACTGAACATCACTAGAGGTTCAGAGATCACACTGTGTCAAGCTGAAAGAACCAAAGATAAAATGGCCCGAGACCAATTATAATTTGTATGTTGAGACAAAAGAAATTCTCATACGAAAGCATAATTTCCCAAGTATAAGGGGCACAGAATTTTTGTATGAGGAGATTTCCATACGAAAAAATGAATAAATAAAAGAAATTCCTCGAATTCTGATCTCAGCTCAGAAAGATTTAGCAGAACTATGGCTAAATTACTCCTGGCAAAAATGATAATTACAGCCAAATATGCAAAACACAGAAATGTGCTGGTTTCATACAAGAACAAAACTCCAAAGAGATGGATACCACTGACCAGTCAGGAGCTGCAACGTAACAGTTCAAACTTTCTAAACCCACTCCTGCACTAACCTAAGACAGAAATGGTTGCTAAGGAAGATAAATGGCACAGGTTCACGTACCATAAAGCATCCTCGACAAAATACAATTCCAGTCCAACCAATACAGAACTTAATGCACAAGCAACAGAAGGACCAGCAACAGAAGGACCGGCAACAGAAGGACAAATCCAAATCCCCAATGAAGTCTACAGACACCTGAACACATAATCCTTTTGGAATAAGAGCAGAAACTGTCCAGCAATTATGTCTTGGCTAGTGCAGAGAATATCTGATGGGATACACCGCATAACGCTGTCCCCTTTACCGGCATCATAATAGAGGTCTCACCACGGACTCAAATGCCACCATTGGGGCAATAAATCAGGTTTACAGGTTAAGCGTACTAGCATCATCTGTATCAAACCGGGCTGCCAGTGTGCCAGCTCTACACACCCCTCAACTGTGTTGTTAAGGATGCAGACCCACTCAACACACAAGGAGCCAGAGGACACCTTACTGAACCATCTCTTCTTTCGAAAACCAGTAGGGCAGTAACACCAGGTCATCAAGGGGTAGGGAAAACCCAGTGTTAGGTAGTCCCTAAATTCAACTGGGCAGAAGTTTTTGCTGATGTAATCCATGTGAGATATGTCAAAAGACCGCATCAACTCCAGTCCTGATTGCCCCCTTGCAATCCTTACCCATTATCAAAGTCCCTTTCTCTAGAATAGCGATGGACAAAGTAGGCCCACTCGAAGCATCTAAGTTCGGAAACAGCTTTCATCTAGTGATTCTGGACTATGCCACCCAATGTCTGGAAGCATTGCTCCTTTGCAATAACACTACCAACATATAAGACAACATTGTTTACCATTTTTGTGTTAAGTAGGATTTCCGAAGGAGATTCTTACAGACCAAGGCACTACATTCATGTTGCATCTCATGCAAGAAGTAAAGGAATTACTAAACATCAAAACCCTACAAACGTTTGTCTACCATCCCCAGACAGATGGTCTGGTGGAGCAGTCCAATCAGACAAGCTGGGTTTAGAGAGGGGACGAGTACTCTGTGGACCAGTCTTTTAGATTATCATTAATTATTGAGAAGTGTGTTGTACTGAGAAAAGTCAACATCTTTGCCTTATTTGTTGATTTATGCACAGCTTTTGATGCAGTACCCTGCTCAAACCTTTGGGAAACTCTCAAGGATTATGGTATTCCTCACGCTCTCCTCACAGCCACATTGTTGTTATATGAAGAAAATGAATCCATAGTTAGGTGGGATCTGAGGGGGGGGACTACTGCCCCATTCCAAATAGAAAAAGGTTTGCGCTAGGGCTGTGTGAAGGCACAATGTAATTTTTTATTATATATTTATAAATGGTTTAATAGATAAGACACCAACAAATTCTCCATCGCTAGCTGGGGAAACGTATCCTGTATTATTATTTGCAGATGATGAAATGTTTATCTCATTAACTCCCTCTAGTTCAAAAAAGAAATTCAGTTGTTCCAGGAGTTCTGCAGCAAGAGGGGTCTGACAGTTAGTTCTAGTAAGACAAAGTCTATGGTCTTTACAAAAGAAAGAAAGATATGCAGCAACCTAGCATTAGGAGAGGAAAGGATCGAACAAGTGGATTTGTATGATTATTTGTGACTGAGGTTTTCCGGCTCGGACCAATGGACTGAGCAAATGAGTAAAGCTGGAGCATCACTCGCTAGATATGGTGGTGCCATCATGAAATGTTCATTCGAGTATGGCGATGGACTGATGGGCTCATTGATACAGACATACAAATGGAAGCTAAACAGGCTGCTCTTTATGGAGCTGAACTATGGGGACACGCAAACTGCCGTAAACACAGTATGATGGAGAACAACTTCCTGTAGAAAAAAAACATGGGCCTTGGAACTGTTACATCTACGCTCCTGATACATGAAGAAACAGGACTGTCTAGGGTAGAGCATGTGCCACGCATTTGATTGTGTGTGTGCTTGACTGGACACACCTGACTGAACCATTTATCTTTGAAACACTTTGCGCCTTGAAACACTTGTGTATAGGCTCGTTATAAATGCCATATCATATCATATCATATCCCCACCTGAGAGGACACATAGAACTTTGTAACAATGGACAATGGGGAGGTCTCATCTGCCAGCAAGAATGCCCTTACCTGAGAAGGATTCCAAAAGGGAATTCACTAAAGGAAGGACAGTTAGAAATGTCTTTTGGAGGAACTGAAAATCGGAGCAAGGAAGACAAAGTTATACAATGAAATAAGGAATGAGAAAAGAGAAACAATAAGTAAGATTAGTGCTCATTGGTGGAAGCGGCCTTGAGCGGCCCTGCAGGGCATCAGGGAGGTGACTCGTTGGGCAGTTTATGCCAGCTGCTGCCTGGCAAAAGATCAAAAGTCCTGGGCCACGTGCAGGGTGCGTCTCAGGTGACGATCTCCCCAGCCCAGGGCAACTGAAGTGAGGCAACCCCAAGACAACCAGTGGCGCAGCCTATGAGGCAACAGCCTGCCCAGACCGGAGCAGAGCGAGAGTCCAAGGCTGTCTGGCACATGGCAGTCAATGTGAAGATGGCAGTGTGACTTTGGAGGAAGTTCACCTGGCCCGAGGCCAGGCAGGGCCGGTGGTGAAGATAAAGTACCCAGATTGCACCAGCGGCTTGTGCGGGACCACCAGCAATGCCAGGGCGCTTGTGAGGTCTACGCACTCCCTGGGGCCATGCAGGGAGGGCAGCGTGGAGCAGGTTTCACCTGGAGCGCGGGCTGCTGCATCATACGTGGGAAAAGGCTAATCGCGAGAGTGCAGTGGTTTACAGTAAGATTCACTCAGGTGGGCAGGACCTGGGCAGAGCCCAACAACATGATCACCCACCCACCAGATGCAATCAAGGCACCACCCACCAAGGAAAAAAGTGAAGCTGTTTACTCCGTTATCAATAAACGATGCCTCGGAGGAAACAAATGTTTTTTTACAAGCCTCATTAAAGTGAAGAACGCCAGGGAGGAAGTGATGGGCTTCCTTAGCCCCAATGAGCAAATGAATGTGCACTCCACATGTACGCTGGCACCACACAGCAGGGCTGAGCCCCGTGGCAGCCACCCATGGCAGAGCAAGGGTGTACAAAGCTGGAGGTGGAAGGAGAATCAGACAGGCAAGTGGGGAAGGACAGCACAGACACAAAAGGTACTGTACTTTGGGGAATTGCTGTGTTTTATCTGACTGACAAATGAGGACATTGGACTCAAAAGTAAGGGCAGCCTGCAGCTACCAATGTAATTTAAGTGATTACAACAGAAGGTATATTGGGAAAAATGGGAGGGTTTGAGTGAAAGGATGGCGCCCAGAGAAATGTGAGATTAGGAACTTGCTCAAAGTTCATCTAGAGTGTGGTTTGTTATGAAGGGTATCCTCTACTCTACAAAATGAAATAACAAACACTGAATGGGAATAAGAAACGGGGCTAGTACTGAATGATAGAAAGTCTACCTGTTAATAGGTTTGCAATTCGTTAAATATAAAAGCCTGCGAGGGTAAACAACTCCCCATCCGGTGTACTGCACACTATTTAATGTCAGGAACCCATGATTGCTGTACTAACAGCTTAATATCGCAGGTTGCTTAGCGCCTTACCTTACCAGCTGGTCTGGGATGGTGAGTGGTTCCAGTGCGTCCCATTACTAGCCCATGGTCACGTTTAAAGGGTGCCCGCCAAGGCCATAATACTAGGGCATACATACATCCAACTGGAAGGGTGTTCACTTTCAACTCCTTTGTGCATACATCTTGTCATAATCTGTGCTTGGGCCTGATTATGGCTCTGTGTGGTATGATGGTGTGGTGATGCCACTGACATTCTATGTGGAGTGTTGGTGTGGTGATGTCACTGACATTCTATGTGGAGTGTTGGTGTGGTGATGTCACTGACATTCTATGTGGAGTGTTGATGGATGTTTGGAGTGCTGGGGTCTACTAGTGTCAGTTGGACCTAATGTGCTTGGCTGGGTGGATGTCCCAGTGCTTTCTCTACTTTGTATCTAAGAGAATAAACCTACATGTAAAGTACTTACCTTCTGGTGTTCCTGATTTGGGAAGGAGGCTTAGTTTATCACGCTGGGGACGAGGATGGTTCTGGTGCTGCTGGGAAGGGGCAGCTGGTGAGAAGCGCTGCCTTCCAGAGAGACATCCATCAAGCAGGAAGAGGCTGCAGGCCGGGCTGTGCAATAAAGGTCCAAGGCTGGGGACCTATTTTGGCAGAGCACACTGTTGATGGTCCATAAGGTGGAGACTGCCAGTCAGCGCTGGGCTGAGGTGGCCTAATGTCGGGAGTGGCGGTCGGTGCGCGGACTCCTGGGGAGCTGTACAGGTGTTCAGCGGAGGTGCTGGATGGGCCTGCGGTGGCTCCTTTACAAGCTGAGGGCTGGAACGGCCAGGTGGCGCCGTTGGGAGCGTTTTGTCAAGCGGTCGGGCAAGTACTGAGGTGGCCCATTGTCTGGAGCGGCCGGCGGTGTTACGGGCCCTGGTGGAGTGGTCCGGTTGTACTGTGGAGGTGCCGGAAGGGGCTGCAGTGGCTCCTTCAGAGGTTGAGGGCGGTATATGGGCTCTCACCTGGTCGCCATGTAGGAGAGCACAGAGAAGCGCTGTGGATTCACCTGGTTTGGTCCGAGTAAAGGACTTTTGCAATTTCGCTTGTGTGCGCTGGTTGGTGGCGTTTTGCCTCCCGTGCATAGGACCACTTGGGGTGCATGGCAACAGAGGTGCGGGGGGCATGGCTAGCGGAGTCGTGGCGGCTTGTGATGTGTCTTCGCAGAGCTTGCAATCAGATTGATGGCGTATCCCAGCTGCATCGAAGAGGACATTGAGAGTGGGCTGGAGCGTGGTGCACTGTTCTTGGTCTCGGGAGCAGTTACGATGACGTCGCTGGGAGGAGAGCCGGCATCCCACTGTGTCTTGCTGGAACGCAACGTTGAATGTTGCAGCTATGTTCTCTTGGAACGCAACGTTCATCATGAGTGTTTTGCCGTGCTGGAGGAGGAACTTGGTATGTTCCGGAGAAGCTCAACTGTAGGTTGGGGACACATGCTAAGGTTGTGTGCTCCTCATATAGACCGAAGCCACAAGCAGGTGATTTGACAAGAGGGCTGGCAAGGTGGCGAGCGCTGGATCCAGACCTATGGGGCTCGTAATGCATGGAGGATCTATCAGTCCAGAGGTTTGTATTTGTATTTGTATTTATTGATTTATAGAGCGCTTTTCACCAAAGCGCTGTCCAATTGAACAATTTAATACATGAAAACATAAACAATATAACGGTAGAAGCAAAATTACAATATGAATCAAGCAACAAAACAGTGAGAAGAACAATTTACTGAGGGAGATAGGGAGTATAGTGGAGTAGGACAGGGTGGGGGGAGGTGATGAGTAGGAGGAGGGAAGGGGAAAGGTGAAAGTGGGGAGGTGGGGGAGGTGAGGGAGATAGTCAAGGGGAAAGATAAAGGAGGGAGGGGATGCAGAAGGGGGAAGGGGTTTCAAGGAAGAGAATGGAGAAGGAGGGATTTAAGGGAAGTGCGGAATGAGGAGAAGGTGGGGGTAGAGCGGATTGCAAGAGGAAGGGAGTTCCAGTGCAGGGGGTTAGGAGTTTGAAGGAGCGGAAACGGGAGGAGGCACAGGGGGACGGAGGTACAGTGAGAAGGAAATGGTCAGTGGACCGAAGGGAACGGGAGGGCGAGTAGAAAGAGAGGAGGGAGGAGAGATAAGGGGGAGCGAGACCATGGAGAGATTTGAAGACAAGGCAGAGAAAGTGAAATTTAAGTTGGGAGTGAAATGGAAGCCAGCCAAGGAAAGAAAGGGAAGTAGAGATGGAGTCGTGGGAGGTAAGGAGACAGAGGGTACGAACAGTAGAGTGGTAGATGGATTTGAGGGGGGCAAGATGAGAAGTAGGTAGTCCAGAGAGTAAGGATGAGCAGTAGAATAGGCAGGAGAAGATGAGGGAGGAAATTAAGAGTTTGGTAGCATGGAAGGTGAGAGAGGGACGGATTTTACGAATATTGAAGAGGTGGTAGCGACAGGTGCGAGAAATAAGAGAAATATGTTGGGAGAAGGAGAGAGAGGAGTCAAAGTGAACGCCTAAATTACGAGCATGGAGAGAGATAGGGAGATTAGAGGGAGGAAAGGGAATGAATGCGGGAGAAGAGGGAGCAGGAAGAGAGTGGAGGGAAAGAATACGACTTCAGTCTTGTCAGTGTTAAGAGAGAGAAAGCAGGAAGACATCCAGTTCTTTATGGCAGTAAGGCAGGAAGAACGTTTTTGGTGAAGGTCATTTGAGAAGGAGGAGAAAGAGAGGAAGAGTTGAGTGTCATCAACATAGAAATGGTGGAAGATGCCAAACAAGGAGATAACAGGGTCAAGGAGGGAGGTGTAAAGAGAGAAGAGGAAAGGACCAAGCACTGAACCTTGGGGTATGCCGTATTCAGGACGATGGGTTGGAGAGGACTGGCCACCCCAGGAGACAGTAAAAGAGCGGGAAGAGAGGTAAGAGGATAACCAGTTGAGAACAGAGCCTTTGAACCCAAAGGAAGAAAGAGTGTGGAGAAGGAGGGGATGATCAACAGTGTCAAAGGCAGCGGAGAGATCGAGGTGAATAAGGCTAGAGGATTGCTTAGAGTGTCGAGCAAAGAAGAGGGAGTTAAGGATATAGGTGAGAGCAGTTTCAGAAGAGTGTTTGGGATGGAAGCCAGATTGGGAGGGGGGGTAGGAGAGAGAAGATTGCTGACAAAGGATGAGAGCTGAGAGTAGGCGAGGCGTTCAAGAAGCTTGGAGAGGAATGGAAGAAGAGAGATAGTTCGGAAGTTAGAGGTGAGAAGGGGATCAACAGAAGCTTTCTTCAGAATAGGGATGATCGTGGCATGTTTGAAAGCAGAGGGAAAGGTTACTGAGGAGAGACAGATATTGAAGAAAGAGGTGAGGTAGGGGATAAGAAGATGGTAAATCTTAGGGATAAGAAGGGAAGGGAGAGGGTCAGTTACGGCGGAGGATGTGGGGTGGGCTTTGGAGAGGAGGGTGGAGACTTCAGAAGGGGAGATAGGTGAGAAGTAGGACAAGCAGGATGAGGGTGGGTGGGGAGGAGAAGAAGGGAAATCCAAGGAGGAATTGATTTTTTGCCAAAGGGTAAGAATCTTGGAGGAGAAGAAGTTATCAAAGTCAGAAGGAGAGAGTGTAGAAGTGGAGGAGGGATCAGGAGTGGGGGGAGAGAGAAGTCGAGAAAGAGTTTGGAAGTTGCAACGAGGGTGAGTGGCTTGAGACTGGAGTAGGTTAGATTAGTAGGAGGATTTAGCAGAGGCAAGACAAGAGTCGTATAGTGCGTGGTAAGAGAAATAGGAGGTTGGGTTGGAAAACAAGGGAGTTTTGAGCCAGAGTCTCTCCAGACATCGGAGAAGGCGCCGCATAGAGAGGAGTTGAGGAGTGAGCCAAGGTTGAGAGGGTTTCCGGGTTGGGCGGAAGAGAGAAAGGGGGTAAAGTTGATCAAGGGAGGAGGAAATAGAAGAGGAAAGAGAGGATAGAGCATCATTCGCTGATAATAAGGAGAAGTCTTGGAGAGAGGGAAGAGAAGAAGAGCAAGTGTCAATAAAGAGGGTTGGGTCGAAGTTGCGAAAGGCACGCCGTGAGTAGATTGGAGGGGAGGGGTTAGCAGCAGAGGAGGGTGGGAGGGGAGAAAGGGAGAAGGAAAGTAAGGCATCATTGGAGAGATAGACAGGAAGAGTAGAGACTAGGGAATTGAAGATGAGGTCAAGGGTGGAGCCAGAGGAGTGATTGGGGGAGGAAGGAAGGGGAGAAAGTAGGTAGGAGTCAAGGATAGAGAAGAGGGGAGAAGATTGAGGGGGAGAAGGAAGGTGGAGATTGAAATCGCCAAGCACAGATAGAGGAGAGGGGTAAGGGGAGATAAACGAGAGGAGATGATCAAGGTCTTCATAGAAGGAAGACAGAGGGCCAGGGGGACGATAGATGATAAGAAAGGAAATAGGGTGAGGAGAGGAGAAAGATTTGTAAAGGAATTCAAAGGAAGGGAAAGAAGGAAGAGATGGTGAGGAAGAGGAGGAGATGTATTTGGGGTGGTAGAGGAGGCCAATGCCTCCGCCAAGGCC
The DNA here is from genome assembly GCF_040938575.1 of Ambystoma mexicanum. NCBI lineage: Eukaryota > Metazoa > Chordata > Amphibia > Caudata > Ambystomatidae > Ambystoma > Ambystoma mexicanum. The sequence goes on from NC_090921.1 coordinate 718,394,372, forward strand.
AGTAGCACGAGGGGTATGAGAGAAGGAGGATGAGGAGGTGGTTAGGGAAGTGGGGACAGAAGTGTTATGGGGAGGGATACAGGTTTCAGTTAGACATATGAAATGAAGGTTGAGATGAAAGAATAAGTAAAGAACTGCTGCGGTTTTGTTGCAGATGGATCTGGTGTTCCAGAGTCCCATATTCATGAGGCTGGAGTGACGGGCGGTAGGGGGGTAAAGAAGATTAGGACGGTGAGAGACGGTAGGTGTGTGACAGGAGGAGTGTGGGAGGGGATAGAAGAGAGGGCTGGGCATGAGGAGGGAAAAGGAGAGTAAGAGGGTGAGGAGAAGGTAGGGGCGAGAGAGGGGGGAAGGGAAGAAAGGGTGGCGAAAAGGAGATTTGGTAGATCGCATAACAGAGGGTTCAGAGATATGTGGAGTAAAGAAGGTCCATTGCTGTAGAGACTTGTGATGGCGAGAGCAGAGACCAGTGTAGCAGTTTCTAGTAGAGAAAGTACTCAATGGACACACTTAGATGAGGGATGGGGAGAGGATTAGCAACAGGGGCTAAGCAGCAGGAGGTGGTAAATGTGAAACTTGCTGGGACTGGGTTAAGGACTTAGAAGAGGAATGGGGAAGGAGTAGCAGCAGACGAGGAGCAGAATGGAGTGGCGCCTGCCACTGTCAGAGGGGGGTCAATGGCAAACACACCTAGTAAGGAGGTGGGAAGTAGATGTGTGGTTCAAATGTTGCTGGCAATGGTACAGCCAAGGATAGGATGGTGGCACTGGGTAGCTGAGGCAGGCCAGAAGGCACTGCCGGTGGTGTGCCTGTACAGTTGGAAATTCTGGATCAGGAGCGGAGACCCCCGACAGGAGAGAGGTGGAGAGAGGCGCTGGAGTGGAAGTGCCAGGCAGCTGGCACCAGTTGCCACCGATGGAAGTCCCAGGACCAGTGGCAGCAGATAGATGACCGGAACCAGAATGGGGATGCAGACAGCAGGCACCCATCGCTGCAGGCAGCCCAAGGCCCAGGGGGTGACCACAGGCATTCGAAGGCAGGCTGGTCAAGGAGAACCAGGGCATCCGCGACTACTCCTAAGCAGGTACCAGTTCATTGATAGGGGCACTGGTGGAAGGGCCCAGGTGGCTGAGGCAGGCAGATTGAAGTCACGATGCCGGGCCGCTACACATGATCATGAGTGGGGAGGGCTGCAGGTATCAGTTCTTGGACAGGTCACCGGCGGAAGGATCCGGGTGGCTGAGGCAGGCAGACTGATGTCAGGATGATGGGCAGCTGAACCTGTTCTTGGGCGGGGAGGGCCGGAGGCACCAGGACCAATGTGGAGGCACCGTAGAGGCACAGGGTAGTTGTCGGGGGAGGCCTGTGAGGATCGTTGTGTGTATGTAGTGGCCTCGGGATAATGTGTCATGAGGTTGGGTCCTGGGTCAGTGTTAGGAGTGTAAGGCCTGCTTATGTATTGCTGTTGTCTTTATGTGGTGGCCTAATGTTTAGGACATTCCCTGGGTTTGGAGTATGGACTCGTGGGTTGGGTCCATGGGCAGTTATAATGTTTCTGAACAATGTTTCACTTGCAGGATGGGTCCAATTGGACTTGTGGTTGTGGGGATGGCACAGGGACTTTAGCGCTATGTTATTTTATTTGCTTGCATTTCATGTACATGTGGGTGCGGGGTCGGCGCAGGGAACTTTAGCGCCATCTCATATGTTCTGGTTTTGCATTTTTCTTGCTTTGCATTTCATGGACATGTCGGGGTTGGCGCAGGGACTTTGCCATTGACTGTTTTTGATTGGTTATTGTAGGGTTTTATGTGTTGTCCTGTGATGTTTTATGTGTGTTCGTAGGGGCATGTCCCCTGGTCATATTTTTGGGGTGCTGTCTGATGCTTTTAAGGGGCAGTGAGGTGCGGTCTGGTCATTTTAAGGGGCGGTGAGGTGCTGTCTGGTGGGCAGTGAGGTGCTATCCAGTCTTGTTAAGGAGCAGTGAGGGGCTGTCTGATGGTTGTAAGGGGCAGTGAGGTGCTCTCTGGGGTTTTAAGTGGCAGTGAGGTGCTGTCTAGTCATTTTAGGGGAGGTGAGGTGCTGTCTGGTCATTTTAGGGGGAAGTGAGGTGCTGTCTGGTTATTTAAGGGGCAGTGAGGTGCTGTCTGGTTATATTAAGGGGCAGTGAGGTGCTGTCTGGCGGGCAGTTGGTGCTGTCTAGTCATGTTAAGGGGCAGTGAGGCGCTGTCTGATGGTTTTAAGGGGCAGTGAGGTGCTGACCATTAAGGTGCTGTCTGGGGTTTTAAGGGGCAGTGAGGTGCTGTCTGGGTAAATTATGGGGATAGTGTGTTGATATGAGGTTGGGTGGTTGGATCAAAGTTTTGGTTAGAGTTTTTTGGAGTTGGACATAAAGATGGTGGCCACATGTCTGTGTGGGGATTAGAAGGTGAGTGGGTTCGTTTTGGTTGCTGTGTGTGCGGTCTCCTCCCGGGAAGGATTTGTTGTTTGTTTCTTCCATTGTTGTTTTCCTTCTGCGGGTTTATAGCTGTGGGGTGTCAGGCTTTGGGATGGGCCTGTGGTCTGGGTTTAGTTTTCTGTGTTTTCCATGTAGGATCTTGGCTATGTTTTGTAGTGTAGTCAGTTGGCTCAGTTGGGAGATGGGAGTTGTTTCTGAGCTGGTATGGGTTATGTATTTATAACTTTTCTTGTAATTTTGCATTTGTGATGGGTCTCTATTATGGGGGTAGTGCTGTGTTAGTGGAAAGGAGGGAGATGTGTCATAATCTGTGCTGTGGCCTGATTATGGCTAAGTGTTGTTATGGGAGTGTGGTGATGTCACTGGCATTCTTTGAGGAATGTTGATGGATGTTGGACCTAATGTGCTGGGCTGGATGGATGTCTCAGTGCTTTCTCTACTTTACATCTAAGAGAATAAACCTACATGTAAACTACTTACCTTCTGGTGTTCCGAATTGGGGAAGGAGGCTTAGTTTACCACACATCTCTTTCCAGAATAGGGTATTTTACAGGCTCCCATTCGCTTGTATCCCAGATCATGTTGAATGACATATTGGTGATGAGCATTTCTGATCATTTCCTAGTGAGGATTCACTTCAATATGGACATTATTGAGCCCACAAAGTGCAGATGGAGGATGGATGTTAGCCTCATCCATAGCCTGCATAAGAAGGAGCTCCTTAGGGACATTATGACATAAACAAAGGCGTGGTTTAAAAAACACTAGCTCACTATTGGCTGCTGGGAAAGCTTAATCAGGGCTAAATTAATCCAGGAAAAACAAAGATTTAAGTAAACATTAGAATCCCTAGAAAGGGGCATTAAAGGACTGGGTCAGCTCTATGCTAAAAAAGGAAGAGGGACAAGTTCAGCTGACTCTTGACTTTTTTAGTTTAGACAAAGAGATTACGAAAGAGGAGAAATGGCAGAGAGATTACTAGCGACTCAATTAAAACATAGAGATAACAACATCAGCATGCCACTACGTACAAGAATAACAAATAATTAATTCTACAATTAATTTACTTGTCACAGAGACACCACAGTGTATACGAAAATAAAAATGGCTTTTTAAGCAAACTAAACCTCCCCAGCCTATCGTTAGAGGTCAGGGAGTAGCGAGGTCAGGACATAGGTGATGAAGAAGAAGTTAAAGACGCGATACATCTCCTACCCACATGCACATCGCCAGTCTTGGCTGGCCCATCTTCTGAATATTATAAGAACTGTAAACACATAGTAGCCCCTTTGCTCTCTTGCATGTACCAATAATCCATTAGTGAACAAATTGTATAGACCCAAAAGATCGTATCTCGAGGGTCGTAGATACGGTTTTGCCGAATAAAGCATAATAATAAATACTGAGGTAGGTGAGCGGGTGTTGCAGGGGTGTCCCCCGCACTCCTACTTTAGTCTTTTCAGGTTTTGGGGGTTGCAGGGAAAAGCTCGACTTGCAAAATGCGGCAGAGTGGGCCTTGGTATTTGAGCTTTTCATCTACGTTCTTTTAACTTACATAACTGTTATCAGAAAAACAGACAGAGACAATAATAGCTGCTCAAACTACAGGCCCATCACCTAGCTAAACACGTACATGAAAATATTAGCAAAGGTACCTGTGCCTAGATCAGTGAAAGTCATTCACTTTGCTATGTTATGTTATGTTAATGGCATTTATAACACACACGCTCACCCGAAGGCATCTTGGCACGAGAATATGCACAGCCTGACAGCAATGGTGCCCAGGAATTAGCAGAATAGTAGTTTTAAGCAGGTGGCGGAAAAGCAGAAGATTCTCAGTCTGCCTTAACTTAAGTGGAATACTGTTCCAGAGTTTACTAGCCACCAGAAAAAGCGCGACCACCAACTCTCTGAAGGCAGAATCTAGGAATCTGAACCAGCCGTTCCCTGCTAGAGCGAAGTGCCCGACTGGGGATATAAGGTTAAAATGTACCCTGAAAGAAAGTCGGCGCCCACTTGATTGTAACCCGATGGACCAGACAAAGAGCCTTAAAGACTATCCTCTTTTTCACAGGAAGCCAGTCCACAGCTCGCAGTACGGAACTAATATGGGAGCCATATGGTGTGGCAGTGGCCGGCCAGGGAGCCAAATTCTGTACCAGGTGGAGCCGATGGATTAAACGGATGGTTGGGCCAGATATAATGCGTTACAATAATCGAGGCTACTGGAGATAAGGGAAGAGACAACCATGGGGCGAAGTGAGGGAGGCAAAAAAGTTGGACCTGGTGAAGAACCCTCAACAGGAAGCGCTCAGTTTGGCACACTGCACTAACCTGTGAGGTCATGGACAAGAACGCAGACAGATAGACCCAAAGATTTTTCACCACCGTCACTGGAATAGGGAAGATACCCAGTGAGACAGGTGAGAAGCAAGGAGACTAGGAACCAGAATCAGGAGTGGCACCCAATACCAGGCCGCCTAGAGATCGAGTAAAATAAGGGCCCCCACACCCACTCCATCAACCAGCCTGGCCATGTCGTCGATTACCGATACCAAGACACTCTCGGTCACCCTACCGGGGCAAAAGTCAGACTGAAAGGGGTCAAGTACAGAAGAAGACTCAAGGAAAGCAGAAAGAAGTGGTCAGATAAGAGCCTCAAGAAGTGTCATGAAAAAAGAAAATAGTGAAATAGGACGGAAATTATAAAGGACTGAAGCATCCAGTGACGGTCTCTTGATGAGAGTAACAACAATAGCCGGCTTAAGTTCTGAAGGAATAAAGCCAGAGCATCATGAGTGGTTAACCGCCTGAGTCAGCAAGGAGATAATGTCAGAAAGAAGATCCTTCAAGACAACTAAAGGTACAGGTTCAGAAGATGCTGCAGATTTCAATTTAGAAATAGCTGCCAAGACGACCTCATCTGTGAATACTGGGAAAGAGGACCAGCCAGAGACAGCTTGCTGCTTAGCATTGTAGACTGGCAAGCTATGGCCCACCTGAATATGACTGCATATACCTTCAATATACCTAAGATCCATCGGACAGCATAGTGGCATGCTGGGTATCCCATTATCGGAAGTAGAAATAAAAGCGCGTCTGAATGCAGACAATATCTTACTATTGGTCATGAAGCCAGAGTCATCCATTAAACATCCCACTACCTTAATAGATTAATTTTCTACCTTCTCAAGATATAAAATTACGGTCCTTCCTTTGACAGTATATTCTTTCAAATCACAATTATCACCTTTTAATTTCAGATGGGTGGAAAAAGGGCTTAAATATCTTGGGATAAGAATAAACTAAGATGTAACACCATCACGGAGTATAATATGAAGGAAGTGTGGGAGAGAATTGTGCTCAGCCTTCGCAAATGGTCCACCCTCAGTATGTCATTGTGGGCGAGCATACAATGTGTGAAAATGATGATTACACCCAAACTGCTATCCGTCTTGGTGGATGATAAAAAAAAGGGAGATCTCCAAGTTCATCTGTTAGCACCTTGAAAGTGCAAGCTAGCTCATGCTCAGACGGGCTTTGATTACCCATTACACAAAGTTATTTCCTTGCAGCACAACGCACACAGCTACCAACACTATATAGCACCGCACACACCCTTTTCTGGGTTGCATCGGAAAAAGAACTAGTGAATAGAGAAGAAGGGAATCGGAGTGTGCACTCTGCAACCTTTTCAGAAAATCAACTGCCCAATACTGAAGACAAATGCTTTCACCTGGGAGAGAGTACACAGATTGACTAAACTACATCCTGTCAAACACCAGGAAGCCAGCCTCTGCCATTGCACACACACAACTGATATGAGATATTGAACTCCGATATGCTGTGGTTAACTTGGGCGGAATTTTAAATCAAGCAAATCAAGCAGATGAAGCACATCTTCAATGGCAATGGGAAAGCTATGTCATTTGATTATTTAACATCCAAATTCAATCTGCTATCAAATCAGTATTGGAGATATCTTCAATTAAGCAATATCGTGAAGAAGGGCCTCATCAGGGTTTGGCGGTGCTGTAAAAATGTGTCGCTAACTCTATTACTGCTGCATTACCGCACTACCCAATGCAGAGTTTGGGGGAAACTTTCTACCTATTTTTGGTGCAATTACAACGGCACAATTACTGTTGCAGTAATTGTGCTGAAAATGCCCCATTGAGTCGAATGGACCAAAAAGAAATGGGACTTACACTGTCACTGCAACTTGGGATCCAGTGCTAAAAGCGCCAGACCAATTTGTGGTAACGGTAATTGCGTTGGTCGGTATCCCAGCAGTTTTACCACTGGGATACTGCCCAACTTCTGATGAGGCCAGGAATCTTGCTCTTCTCCTCATGGTCTCTTATTGTCATTGTTGCTGGCTGTACTCCTCAAGAAACACAAGAACGTAACCATGAAGACATCAGCTCTCTTCTTAGTTCTGATTAAGAATTGCCTCTCAGTGAAATCCCAGCTAGCACTGCACCACAAATGAGGAAAACACGTCAAGGCAACCCTTAGAGATGAGCAATTGGAGTCTGCATTAGACTCTCACAATAAAGGAATCAGGGAATCCAAACAAACCCTCACTCAATTTAAAATACTACATGATTGGTACTAGACCCCAAGCAAATCGTACAACCTTGAACTATCCATGGGCGATGTTTGCTGGAGGTGTAATCTGAATACTGGTGCTTCCCTCTTGGTTGTAGAGTTTCAGCTCTTTGGCTAGGCAGCGTTACTGTTATCATTGTTACAGTTACCATGGTTATTATTGTTGTTGGACAGGTTATCTACTAGTTTTGCGAGTAATAACGCTGTGTTTTATCCTGTCTTTCCTGTGTGTGAGTGAATGGAAGCTTGGATGCCTCCCTACTGCATGGTCTAATGAAATGTTCCCTGGGTGTTCTCTCCTGAGTGTTCTTTGTTTGTCAGGTGTCTTTCCCTTAGGGTGTGGATGCCAAGTGTCTCTGATCTACCCGTGCTTACTTACCTGTGTCCTATTGATCCTTCCAATACAGGATATTCCCCCGACAACCGACTTCCTGTAATCATTGGATACCTTGGGCTTGGAATATGACACATCTTACACCTTTTTTAATATAAATAATAGCAGACTTTCTGTGCCAACTGCAGCTCTGGGCATGTAAAGACTCTACCACACCTTTGACAGTTAACTAAATTGCCAGGCAACCACCTTAACCAGATGTCTACAAAATTACCTTACAAGACTGGACATGGAGTTCACAGGCCACATCATTTGTGGCCTTCTATTATGTTTGTTATTTACCAAACTGATATTACAAATCATTGTGCCCTTTGCTATTTTGTCATAACTGTTACAAGTTGTGTGTTATCATAAAACTTGCAATAAAAAAAAGAAAAAGAGGCTATCAGAGTTCGTGTGTTTGAGGTCAAAACCAACACAAATTAAGATGTCCTCAGAGCCAAAGGCCAAATGTGTGAGGGGTAGAGGAAGGCACCATGGACATCTTGCACAGTTCACTGCAGAAAGAGTAGCTTCTGCAATTGCTGGAGATGAACACATTTCGGGTAGTAGAATAGTACATGGACAGTCAAAATCGACAAGTTACACATACACCACTGCTACAACCAGTGGTTGAAGTGCACAACAAGAGGTAGTGGAACTATGTTCCCTGCTGGGCTGTCCCTGCTCCCCAGAAACTCCATTGCCACGCACCCTCCCCTGCACAATCCAAACCCCCCAAGAAACCTGTTGCTTTACAGAATGTTCTGTGCAGTGCACTGAAGTGCAAGTTTCAACTTCTTCCTACACTTTTATGTGTAAGATAAACCATTCTGGAACAGTTTCTTTTTAAAATAAAAGTATAGGAACAGTAAAACGTTTTAAAATAAGTAGACAAGCACCACTCCTTCTACCACTGGCTACAACAAGTACTGCAAGAATGCAAACTCAACTTGTGGTGATGGATACTAGTCCTTCCAATTCCATTGCTGGCTGACCTGTCCACTTTTGTGCAGCCTTCCCAAACCCCAGCTTCCCTAACATCAGAGTCTGCACAAGTAGGGATATACCCCAAGCTCCCTTGTTGTAGCAGACCAACGTACAGTTTCTCCAGGGATCTGTTGAGGTGCCCACTGAAGCATCTGCCACTGAAACTGTGGCAGAAGGAGGAAATGTTCTTGTGGGTGGTTTGGATTTGCAGCTCTCAGTAGTAGGTAAAGGACAACAGAGTCATTCCCAATCTTTAATGCTAAAGGAGCAGCATGTTTCTCAGCCTAGCACAACCACTGCATCTTCCACCCCTGCCACACCATTGCCCTCTGACTTCAATGGCAGGTGGCGGTGATGATAATGAGCCGTACATTGACCAGATGCCCCTCTTTTTGTAAGAGAAAACCGAGAGAGGTGTTTAAGGCTGTAAGTACTGATGAGGAGGATTGCAGGAACAAGCACAGCTTGAAAGAGTACCTATTACTATTTCTACACTGCAACCACGGCACGGATTCAGAGTGCAAAAATTCCACCATAAAACACTAATTCCCTGTACACTCTCTGGGCCAAAATCAGAGATCCCAAGATGGCATTGGTGTACGTGAATCAATGAAAGCACCTACCAGACCATCACAGCCACCTGTATCAACTCTTGCACCAGTGCACCTGGCAGAGCACAATTTCCCTCTTCTTCTGCCTCTTTTCAACACCTCAATGACAGCTACTGTGAGTCTACAGCACATATCTTCAATGCGGAATATCTTTCTATGGTTCTATGTGATATTACTGCATATTGAAGTCCGAACACAAAAAAGACAGATGTTTTTCAGTCGATTTTGTGCGGTCCTCAATATGCTAAAATATCACATTATATGATATCCAACCCACCCACCACCCCTTCCTTCTAGCCACCCCACTTACACCCCACCCCTCCCACACCGGCATGTTTTTTGTCAAAAGAGGGTTTTCACCCATCAAACGCCCCTTGCCTCCATCTCCTCCACCCTTCCCCACCAAAAGCCTTTCTCATCACAGACTTGCATGCATTCAAACATGCACACACTTACAGTTACCCACTCCCTGCCCCCTGCTCCCTCCCCAAACATTACTCACACACACACACACACACACCCAGACACACAAAAAATGAAATCACTTACCTGGGCCCGAGGCACTTCCCTCTTCTGGCTCTGGCATGCCTGTCAGCCCCTGCGTGCACTCGTGTGCGTCGCATGGGCGGACAGTTCGATTTAGAAAGACCGCGCGGAGCAGTCTCTGAGTGGTCTTTCTAAATCAGTCTTTGAAGAAATCAATTTTTACAATTCTATTTCTTCACTTAGTACACTTTCTACAAGGCCAATAGCAGCATCTTGACACCTGCAGAAGAATTGTGCCCATGGGTAGACTGGGACCAATCTGGGCATGTCATGATTGCTGGGCCTTATGACACAACATTATGTATAAGAGTGTGACTTCATATTTGTATTGCATTTGCATTTTGTATTTATTTGAACATCAGGGATGTCCATTTTTATCAGAAATTGCTTACAATAACTCCTTTACAGATGGCGGAATCATTCCCAAGAAGGATGCCTAAACAATCTAATGAAGATGATAACAGTAGTAAGCCAGTTTATGAGGATTTAAAAAATGTGAGCATACACCAAGGACAAAACAAAGCAAAAGAGAACAAAATGTCTATAAGAAAACCAGTGACTTACAAATGTAACATTAACCTAAGAGGGCAAGTTCTTTTAAGAGATGCACAGTTGGGCTGGCATTTATTATTATGTGTAGCGGGTCCTAGTGGGGCGAGTCGGGAGAAAGAGCAGACGGGAGAGGAGGCACAGGGCGGGTATGGGACGGTGAGGTTGAGAGCAGAGGATGATCGGAGGGAACAAGATGATGAGTAAAATGAGATACAATGAGACAAGCACTGAGGAGCAAGAGCATTGATAGCTTTATAGACTAGTAAAAGGAACTTGAAAAGAGAGCATGTGCATGGAGAGACAACCAGCATGTTGTTGGTAGGTAGAAGTGGGGGAGGATCTGGGTAGGTTGTAGGCAGTGCGTGTAGCAAAGTTGAGCATTTTGTCTAGAGGGACGAAGGAGTGGAATGGAAGGCCAAGGAGTTGACTTGATCAGTAGTCCAGTTTGCTAAGCACAAGGGTGGAGATGAGAGTTTTTGTAGAGTGGTAGTTAAGAAACTGAAGAATTTTCCAAATGTTGAGGAGGTTAATACGCGCATTAGAGGCAGTGGTGGTGATGAATTGTTGCAGCCCTAGGTCACTATCAAAGAAGACCCCAAGATCATGAGCCTTGGGTGAGGAAGCAACAAGGTCAGGTGGGAAGGAGATAGGCGAGGGGAGGGATGTCAATGGCAGCTGTGAGAAAGATGACTTCCGTTTTTGAAAAGTTCAGGATGAGGCAACGGAGAGCCATCCAGTGATGAATTGCATTGAGACAGTTCGTAATCTGTTCTGAGATGGCTGGGGTAAAGAAGGGAAAGGAGAAACATATTTGAGTGTCATCAACAAAAAGGTGATAGTCAAAGCCAAAGGATGAGATGTCTTCCTGGGGCAAACGGATAGAGGGTGAAGAGCAGAGGTCCAAGGACTGATCCATACGTAACACCAACGAGTATAGGGGTAGGGTCAGAGGTTTGCGAGTTACAAGATATTTTAAAATATCGACCTTGCTGGTAAGAGGCTATCCAGCCAAGATCAGATTTGTGAAACCCAAGGACCTTGTGAGTGAGGAGGAGAGAGGGGTGGTCGACAGTGTCAAACACAGTAGAATGGTACAAAAGGATCAGTATAGAAGAGAGTTCGGAGTGGTGTGCATTAGAAAAAAAGTTGGAGACATGCATGAGTGCAGTTTTAGTGGAGTGTTTACTATGAAAGCCATATTGAAGTGGATCTCCAATGCCATTTTCCTCAAAGCACTCAGTGATCTGGTCAAAGACCTCCCGCTCAAGGCCTTTTGAATAATGGGGAAGGAAAGAAACGGGACAATAGTTTTCTGGGATGTTTGGGTCAGCAGAGGTTTTGTTCAATAGGGTTAAGACAGTTGCAGATTTGAAGGAGGGGTGGACCAGTCCAGCTGTGAGGGAGAGGTTAAAGAGCCCCCAGAGATAATGGCAGTGATTGAGTCTGTGGGCCTCATTACGAGTTTGGCGGTAATACGCCCGGGCCACCGGTGGGTTGTCACCAACCCTGTAACACTGTTTCTGCTGCCTGAGATCCCGGTGCCACTGGGACATTACAAGTCACGGTGGCCCAGGATCTCAGGCAGCAGAAATGTTGTTCCCCATTCCTATAGATTCACATAGGGCTCTATGGGAGTGGGGACAGGGAAGTACCGGCAATTCCATGACAACTGTGCCCAGCAGGCCAGACCTACCACCCTCAGAGACTCCGCCAGGCACAGTTGTAGTCTGGAATAGGTGGTGGTACGTTGCTACCGGCACCCTTAATTCCAAACCAGTAGACTTGTAACGAGGCCCTAAGTCTTTGACCATTTTGAGAGCAAAAGGATCAATAAGAGCGCAAGATTGGTTGGCACTGCAAAAGATGGGTGCTCATTTAAAAGGAAGGGGCAGTGGAAAAATAGTTACACATTGAAGAGTTAGTGGGGAGAGGTGATGGACAGAAGGATGGTTGGGGAGGGAGAGAGAGGAGGGCTGTGAGATTATCACACATTTTAGAGATTTTAGAGGAAATGTTATGAGCAAAGTCATTAGCAGAGAGGGCAAAAGTGATGGATATTAGCTTGGGAGGTGTGAGAAAACATTGGAGGGTAGATGGAAGTTTGCAGGGGTGATAACAAAGGGAAATAATTAGTTTTGTGAAGTTGGAGCATTTGGTACAGTCCAGTACAGAGGTTAGAACAGCAAATCATTTTTGTAGTCTAGGAACCGGGAAGGTATCCATAATTTACACCAGTGTCGTAGGTCATAACACATGGTATTTTTAAGGTCTGAATTTTATATGTGATTGGAGGCTAAGGGGTCCAATATACTGCAGAAGATAGCCCATCAGGGGTGAAGCCCGCCGAGGGCCAAGAGCGGCGGGTGTTGACGTAGGAGCTGCAGGAGGAGCTGCAAGCCATCATGTTTGGCCACACACCTCGCGTTCATATACTGCGGAGGATCCCCCGCCAGGGCTAAAGCCCACTGGGGTCCAGGTGCGGCTGGTGTTGATGTCCCACGTCCCGATCCTGGAGGAGCTACAAGCAATCCTGTTTGGCCACGCCCCCTCGTCCATATACTGCAGAGGATCTCCCACCAAGGCCAAAGCCCGCCGGGGTCCAAGGGAAGCGGGCATTGACGTCCGTAGGGTGTTTGCATGCCAGCAGGGCTCCCTTCTGTTGCCTTCTTGCTGGCCAGAGCCTCTGGAGTCTGCTCCTTGCAACCTGATACTGGACGGGCCGATGACTGAGGAATCAAGGCTTCAAGGAAGGTAATTTTCTTTCTTGGAACTTCCATCGCAAACTGTTGACTTTTTTCCTTTCCTTGCCGTGAACACCGCCCAAATTCAACCCAGCCACCCAATGTTGACTGCCTGCCTGTTAAATACTTTCACGACTGGGGCCTGCCTGACTGTTTTGAGAGGCGTCCCTTTACTACCTCACAGCTTACCATGCTGGCATCCTCTGGGCAAGATAGGGGGGGTGAACCACCCACACTTTGAATCTTTTACAGGTCTGAGCTTGGCCCGGGCCTGAATTAGGCCCCAAGAGGAAACTCTGCACACTGAGAAGGAGGAACAAAATGAATACAACAGACACTCATGGGAATCCACAACAGGGTTGAAGCCCCAACTGCCTTCGGTGACACCCCCTTGCTGATCAATGAAATCCAGATGTTCTTGAGTGACCCAGGGGACGGGGGTCCCATTCCACCAGCCTTGTCAACTGAGGTTTTTGCACTGGAACACCAACTGTGTCTTAAATCTGCCCAGTCAAGAGTTAACAACTCGACCCCACTGCATGAGGGAGAGAGAGGAGGGGGTCTCCTATTAATCATCAAATTGTGCAACATTTTCAGATTCAACTGACACCTAAGGAGGGACTTACTTGCCCCATCATCCCGGAAGGCATGACTCCAACCCCTGCTTGCCATATCATCAGGTGTGGGCAGAATGATGTTCCCGAGGTCCACCAACCTGTCCAGGAAGGGGGAGAAGGGCAGTGCTTCTTGATGCCCAGAGGGGGTCCAGTTGGAGAAGGGCAGGTCTCAACTATGCCATGGGGGGAATTGGGTGAGCCGGCACTGCAAGTCTCTGGCCCAATGTTCATCGGGAAGGATGCAGGCCTGGGGGGGGCAGTCGGCACTGGATCGATGGCCCATAAACACCCCTCCACATAGCAATAAGTCTGGCCTAGCTGCTATCCCAGAGGTTACACCACCATCAAAGTGGAAAGAGGAGGGAGGGGGGCAAGGTGTGTTTTTTCAATTGCAGCTTACTCTTGGTCGAACTTTCAATAATAAAGAAACTGCTTCTGTCCATAACTACAACTAACGGCAATGGTGCAATCAATTTGGACCATCCTGAGAGAAGACACACATGCTATAAGTAATGGGATCAACCAGGAGTCTCAATCGCACCCCTATTGCTCCACCAAGGCACCATGTCTAACTCTGCCCAAACTCAATTAAGTCATCAATGGGCCCAGAGTCAGGCCCACCCATGTGAGAACTAAAGGGAGCAAGGGTCTACCTTGTAATCAATCTTCACCTGCACTTGCCACAACAGTGTCACCCCCCCAGCTAAGTATAAAAGGCCCTCAGCAACCAGGTCAATCTACTTGCATGGAGTTCCCAAACCCCTCTGTAGAAGACCAGAACCCAGGGAAGCTCTCTGGAACTAGCTACAAACTATGGGGGGATGCCCCTTTGTGACCAGGGGGCATATTGTCGATTGTACTAGATTCTCCATAAAGGGGGCAGACACCACAGACTCAGTCAAACTGGAATTTTGTGACTTCATAGGTCACGGATTTGCCTGGTTACCGGTGCAATTGAATTGTGCCCGGACCCAGGGGGCTCTGAGCTACAGGGGCTTGTCTTGTCAGGTGCAAATGCTATCCCTTTAGGGGGGGAAACTTGGCCAAAATTGTTATTTTTTACTACTAGGTGATAATTTGCGCTTATGTCCCAATTTACCTACATGGGTTGTACCCTGTCACTGCAATATATACCTTGGCTGATCCCAATGATGGACATGTTTTTTACTGAATATTCATGATGTGTATACTTTCATGGCTTTGCGCTGAATAGAGTTATGTTGATGATGATGGTGCTAAGGATGTGAATGTACAAGCACAATCGTGTTGGTCATATGGAGTCATAAGTGCATAGTGAAATTCGGAGAAAGCGGGATCAATGGAAGAGGCATGAATAGGGGAAAGAAACAGGTTAGAGGTTCTCACATTACAAGGGAAGGGGCAAGAGAGTCCTACTAGAATGTCCTCTTAATCAATGAAGAGAGGTGATGTGGAGTAGAAGGTGGAGGGACTGAGATGTTAAAGTGAACAATCAAATGATCAGAGGTAGTGGGGTCAATTGCGAGGTCTGTGAAGGAGAGTGAATTCGAGAGAAAGACAAGGTCAAGATAGTTCATACCAGAGTGGGTAGGCTGGTCATGGAGGAAGTAGAGGGAGTGCTGAGATAGGAGAGATTTAGGTTTAAGGCAGGTGGCTGCAGAGGGCTTCGGAAGGTTAAAGTCCCCGTGCATGACAATGGGAATTTTGGTAGGAAGTGACCCAAGGAGCTGGGTCAGAACAGGCAAGAAGAAGGTGAGAGAACCAGGGCTTTGATAGAGAGCCAGAGCAATGAGAGGAGGAGGAAGGAGGAGTTGAATGGTGGAATATTCATAAGAGGAAGATTTGATGTCAGAAGGCGTAGTGGGGCAGTGTTGAGGACCTTATTGATAAGCAACCCAACACTGCCACCCTTCCCAACAGGTCTGGGAGTGTGCGAGAAAGTAGAACACTCGGTGTGGAGAGCTGCTAGTGTAGCAGAGCCATGATGGGAGATCCAGGTTTCTGTGATAGCAATAAGTAAAAGATGATGGTGATAAGAGTCAAAGTGGCCAGTGATGTAAGAAGACATGTTGCAATAGGGTTGTGCATTCCGAGGCCAAATGAAAGAGTGATAGGAGTGGGGGGGGGCAAGTGTTGTGCGGTTAGCAAAGGGGATACATGTGTTTGGAGATATTCTAGGAGTCCGAGTGTGTCTTATTTGAGGGGTGCTGGGGAAAGGAAGAAGACGGGAGGCCGGAGACTAATGCAGAATGTACACCAAGTTGAGGTTGAAGGCTATAAGGGAAGGGAAGGAGAATAGTGAGTAGAAGAAGACATTGAGCAAAATTAAGATGCATGATGGAGGGTCAAAGAAATAGGCAAGTGAAGCCAATGAAAAAAGAGTTCAGCCTAAGAGAGAGGAAGGGTAGGTGAGTAAGTGCAAAAGGAGGGGGCAGGTTGATGGTTGAGAAGAAGCAGGTGTAATTTCTGACTTGGGCTAGAATGGGGCTATAGGTAACCAGGTGCCAGTTAAACGACCAAAAACAGCCATTTTCTTTGGTCCTGCAAGGTTACAGAAGCTCCACTGTGAATGGATAGTCAATGGATGAAAGAATCCTTATGAATGGAAGCAGCAGTCAGGTAAAGGTTGAGTTTGGTGCATATTGTAGAGTATACCCACTGGAGCCAGAAAACATTCAGGGACAGGCTGGAAGTGCCCAGTGAAATGAAGCCAGAACTCAAAGGTGTGTCAGCCCCACAGAAAAATGATTTATCTGCCATTGCCAACAGCAGCACCCAAACACAAAATAGTGGTAAAGGAGCTCTATGTGCCAGCACAGCCTCGGTGAGTCATTTGAGCACGGTCAGAAATATATTCATAACCATCCACAAGGCCAGCTGCTCAATGCTAACATTGGAAAAAATGCTGACATTAGACCATCTGCCTTATGCCTTTGTAGGAAACAAAGGTTTGGAAGAGCTGATGTCTAATGGTGATGCTCTCTGGCAAATTCCCAGCCTACTTACCTTTCTTTCAAGGCTGCACCTGTGCTGTATGATGCAGTATTTCTTGCAGTGAGAAAGGCTTTCAACAGGTCAGAGGGTGGGAAAGTCCACTTCACTATGGTGATGTGGACAAATGGGCAAAGCACTGCCTACAAGGCTGTAACAACACTTTGGGTCACTTTCCACTTTAGTGACGAGCAATAGAAGTCACCAGAGCAGCTGCATGATCTCCACCAACAAGCCAAATTAAGTAGTCAAGGCTTTGATGCAAATAGCCACGCAGGGACATATGGGATGAAGTGGAGTAGTGGGTGGCAGAGTGACTAACTCAATGGCAACAACTGTTGGCTTTTGTGGCAGCAGCAGCAGATATGCAATGCGTTTGCTGCATTAAAGGTGGGGAACACAATGCATTTCCATGCTCTGCACATGTTCTCCACCTCACCTGTATGTGATATGCTTGCTGCGGTGCACAAGGTGTGCTCTTATTTCAGCCAGTCATACAAGGCTAGACATTATTTAAGTGCATTGAAGGTGCAGCACACACTCCCACACCACCACCTAAAAATTTCTTTTCCAACCGGCTGGAATTCAACATGGCATATCCTTGACCAGCTGTCTGAACAGAGCAATGCTATAAGTGACTACAGCTACAGTCACCGGCAAGCATTTGATGGGGAATTCTTAGCCCTGACCGAGGGGTAGGTCATGAGCAATGTCTGCTTTCTGCTACGGTCCTTTAAGGAAGCCACCCAGCATGTGAGCCAAAGCTATGTGTCACTGAGGGACGTACTTCCTTTGCTGTGGTTGCTTGAAATTAACCTGTCCAAAAGAGCAATGGAACATGATAACATGTGCTAGTCAGAAATTCCACAGCTAGTGAGAGAACGGCTGGCAATATTTCAGAATGACCCATATACAAAGAGCAAGAAACAAAATTGAATATCTTTTGGTGCCATTTTCAGACCCCGTTTTAAGGTTAAAGTGGCTGCATTCCAGACTGTGGGCAGTAGGACACCACATACAGAAGATATTGTTGGAATGTGCAAGATTGCACTTGAGTGTCGTTTGTAAGCTCACTTGCTTTCAGATTAAAGGATTGAAGGACAGGATACAACAACTATGAATGAGCATCCCCAACAACCAGTAAGAAGTCTCTCTTCATCTGGTAGCACCATCCCCACTGCAACTGTGCCCATGTAAGGTATGCAACCCTCAACATACACCAATGTGGGACTCGCTTCCAGATTCTGCATGCTTCAATGTGTCTGGGCCTGGGAGAGCAACAGGTAGCGGTAGGAAGGCATACAGCTACACAGATGATAGATGCATATTTGAGAGACACATGCAAAATTGGCAAAGATGATGATCCACTATTTTATAGGTTCTTCATGCAGTTTGGTTGGTCAGCAGCATTTATCAGTGTAGCCACTGACATTCTCAGCTGCCCTCCCCCAGCTAGTGTATAGTCAGAGTGTGTTTTTATTAGTGCTGGCACTATTGTCTCTGATTGCAGGAGAAGCGTATCTGTAGCTCATGTAGAACAACTGAAATTCATGAAAATGATTTAGTATCATATCCAATTCAAGTATGGCAATATATGTTGCTTTCACAACCACATTGACAGAATACTGAATGTGAGCAGCAGATCACAGTTGAGTTAGAGTATAAACTGTATCCCATTGGACAGGGCAACCTGGGCAGTGTGGGGGGACGAGTGACTACTAGCTCAGATGCTGGAGATTACATCATATGATGGTGGTGGAGAGGGTGGTGGTGACCGTGGTGATGAAGAAAAACAATTTTGAATAGGCACCCTTCCAAAGTGTTGAGTACCAAGTGAGCTGCATTTTGTATGTCTGTTATCAGAGCATGCCATGGGTGTGGCTGATCCTTTTATCTGCAATTTTCTAATGATTTAACATTATTTTTTTACAGCTTTTCTCTCTCCCTCAAGTTGGTGCATAGGCTGAATTCTTATGTCTATATTGTCTCACATGAGTAGGGGCACACACTCCATTTTGACATCTTTCCTGTTTCGAGAGGGTGGGAGCACACACCAAATGTTGGGATAAAAAGACAGCCCCAGAATGTCCAAGATAGAGAGGCCCCGCCAGGCCATACAAGGAGAGCAAAGCTGGCTTGTGCAACACCCATTGGATTATGCAGGCCAGTCCAAAGCACTTCTTTTCCAACATGAGGCCTAGTGAATGAGCGAGAATGGTCCTCCCTCCATTTTATTAGAATGTACAGGCACTCAGCTGAAGAAGAGTGCGACTCAGAACTGTAATATTGCTAACATTGCCCAATGGATCCCAAAAAGACATGTGGGATTGCAGATGCTTACTTTATGTAAAAAGGGGAAATGTCCACTTTGACAGATTCAAAACTGCAACAGTAAACATGGAAAGAAATTATACATTTTAAACAATGTTGAATGACAGGTTGCGTTTTCAGGAATAAGGAGATTTAATTTCAGCACATAAAATGACATTTATAGGCAAAGGGCTATTTTGTTTTGTGTAAAAGTGAACACTTGTTTCTTATGTAGCTATGGCCTATCTGTGTGACTAATATCCAGAGGGAACTTATTTCTGTTCAAACATTATGTAAAGAAATATTTTATTTCTTGCCAGCAGACCCAGATGCAATACAAATGGTCATGTGTCCCCACATTGTCAATTTACAATGCTATTCTTTCAGAATTGTGAACTGAAACTTGTTTTTCTCTCTGAGCTGAAACTTTGACCCCAAGACCTTTGGGACTGGGTCCACCAAGGAAACAGGTCTGGTTTTCAGTTCAAATGTTAGAAATACAGAGAGAGATTTGAACTATGATACAGATAACATGACCAACAGAAATGAC
Organism: Ambystoma mexicanum; assembly: GCF_040938575.1. NCBI lineage: Eukaryota > Metazoa > Chordata > Amphibia > Caudata > Ambystomatidae > Ambystoma > Ambystoma mexicanum. The sequence continues at coordinate 718,413,701 of NC_090921.1, forward strand.
CTTGAAGGTCAGGTCCCCCATAAAGTGTGCATTAGCTCAGAGCAAAGACCCTTTGAAGCTCTGGAGGGGAGGGCAGAATCACAAGCCGGATGTCCCAGTCATGTGGTTTGCAGGAAATGAAACTGCTTGGGTTTGATCTGAAGTGAAACTAGGAGGACTTATTATGCAGTGCCATTGATTAATTATGGACTCATTTTTCCCTAATAAAAAGTTAATTATACGTCCCAGTGAGCTCACCCCTGATTCATTTTAAAGGTTATAAAGAGTCAGTTGGGACCATATAAAAACAAAATGTGTGTGATGGATGTAATTTAAGTTATGATCAAAATTATGATTCTGGCATTTTCATACATCTGAGGAACTAGAAAATTGAAAGTGATAGATGGTGAAATTAATGTTGGAAGTATGGCGTGTCAGAGTTGTAACTATTACGGCGCAGCCACAAAGCACGAGAAACGATAGTTACGCCCAGAAAAGGTGTGCCGAAATATAATTAATATTGTCTGACTCGCCATAAAATGGAGAATCCAAAAATATACAGATTCATGTAGTTATCTGAAAAATTAGCATAGCTGCCATGTTGTTAGATTTTGAGAACCCAAAAAAGTCAAACCCACCTGTCATTTTGAGATGACAATCATTCTCCTCCCTCAGCCTATATCATACATACCTCCCAACTCCTGGTTCTATCAGCAGCCAGTGGGCGTCCAGGTGGGAGGTGAAGAGAGAGTGCTAGCCAATACTTGCCATGGGAATGATGATAATGTAAGAGAGTCATCAGCCCTATAAGAGGTCAATTTTGCATCAGAGGGCTTATTCACTTTATTCCTGGAGGTACTCTACTGGCAGAATCTTGTGAGAAACAGCTACGGGAGAGGCCTCAATCCTTGCATTGGAAACAGTGACAGTGAAATCTTTAAGCTAGCTGCCCCCCCAACGAAGCTACAGGAAGTGAACCGACCTGTGCTGTCTTCAGAGAAGCCCTGCTGTTCCCCTAGATGTCTTTTGGAAGGAACTTGGGGTTGGTCACCCTAGGTTACCTAGGGGCAACCAGACGTGGACACCCTGCTCACTGTGCTCAGAGAGGCACAGCTCCACCACACTGATGAGGCCCAACAAGGCTCACGTCTCTCGGGTTGATGTTGGTACTCTTGTTCACAGGGGAATTGCCACAGCATTTTGGTGCTGGACTTCCCATGTGAGCGGCAAAAAGACTGATATGCAAATGCATATTTCCCATCTGTGAAAGGTACAGTGAGTAAAAAGCAGATGGCTGCAAACTCTCAAAGTGGTTAAAAACCACTGAACAGGCTATCATGCCGTGTTATTTCGAGAGAGGGGCGCCTGCTACATTTTTGTATTTTTGGAAGGAACTTGGGGTTGGTCACCCTAAGTTACCTGGGGGCAACCAGACGTGGACTCCCTGCTCACTCTGCTCAGAAAGGCAGAGCTCCACCACACTGATGAGGCCCAACAAGGCTGAAACACGTCTCTGGGGTTGATGTTGGTACTCTTGTTCACAGGGGAATTGCCACAGCATTTTGGTGCTGGACTGCCCATGTGGGCGGCACAAAGACTGATATGCAAATGGATATTTCCCATCTGTGAAAGGTACAGTGAGTAAAAAGCAGATGGCTGCGAACTCTCAAAGTGGTTAAAAACCAATGAACAGGCTATCATGCTGTGTTCTTTCGAGAGAGGGGCGCCTGCTACCTTTTTGTATTTTTGGAAGGAACTTGGTGGTGGTCACCCTAAGTTACTTGGGGGCAACCAGGCGTGGACTCCTTGCTCACTGTGCTCAGAGAGGCACAGCTCCACCTCACTGATGAGGCCCAACAAGGTGAAATCATAATGGATTCCGTTCCCGCAGTGGGATGGAAACCGGACTGGAAAGGGTGTGGACAATCATGGTTCTTCAAGAATCTCGACAACTGTGGAGTAATAACTGCCTCTATCAGTTTCATAATAGCCAGAAGGAGGGAGATAGGGCGATAGTTAGCAACCTCCAGGGGGTCTAAATTGGCTTTCTTAAAGAGAGGGGTGACCACAGCATGCTTCAAAGAAGCAGGAATAGTCCCAGTAGAAAAAGAGTGCTGATGGGCCTTAGTAAACAGAATGATTGCCCTTTGAGAGAGAGCTTTAAGATCTGAAGGGGAACTGCGTCATGTGGTGAGGCCGATTTAAGGCCATTTAATGCCTGCATTACAGTTTCATCGTCTATCGGTTCAAGATAGAAATTGCTAAGCTAAGGGGGATCAAGTACAACGTCAGCCACTCTGACCAGGGGCTACCTTAACCAGTCAGCTGATTGGCCAGCCTTCATTGTTTGGTGAATATCGCAAATTCTATCAAAGTAAAAAGAGCCAATTGCGTTACACTGTGACTGAGCATCGGATCATTTAGCCGGCTTCCTAGAAGAGGGGGCGGATAGCTTCCCTAGAGGAGCAGGGCACATCAGTTATTCAGTTGGCATAAAATGTGGCTTTTTCAGAAACAATCATTTTATGATAGCAGGAGACCGCAAGCTTATAAAAGGGTACAATCTTCCTCGAGGTAGTTACAGCGCCACTTTCTTTCTAGACAACGATAAGCCTGTTTCTGTTCTCAAAGGTCAGAGGTAAACCAGGCAGCTGTGATTTTAGATCTCCCAAAATATGTTTTCAGGGGGTCAGATCATTAGCTACCTTAACCAAGGATTTCAAAAGAGAGGTACAAGGGTCAACTCACCTCCCACTATAATCGTTGTTGGCTTTGAGCAACCGGTCAGTAAAAACAGCCCGGTCAACCTTGTGCAAGGCCCTACAAAACCATAGACCATGCAAAATCTTTGGAGCTGGAAGTGAAGTTCTAATAATAAACATAACCAGAAAAGGGTCAGACCAAATAACAGGAACGCTGTCTACCAAAAATCAGGTCCAAGAGGTTAACACTTTGGTGAGTGGGAAGATGGTTTTGAAGCCTCAAAGAAAGTTCTGCCAGGCTAGTAATCAAGTTATCAGTGACCTGATCAAGCGGTCATTAGGATGGAGATTAAAATCTCCTAGGACTTTCTTTCTCAAATATTGCGTTTCTCAAAATAAATCCAAAAAGATTTTTACTTTGTATTGTGAAAGTTTTCTATTGGTTAATTCGCAATTAAATCTGATGTAAGTTGTGACTGACGTATTTCAAAATTCTACTTGTGTGTTGTAGTATTTGTAAGTTCATTAGAAATATAAGTCATTTAATTGGTGCAAGAACTTTGAATTTGTTATCGGTGTAGTGCCACAGCATTGGTGGTTGATCTTTTGGTTGCTATTCCATTTTGTCAAACCTTAAATAAATATATATATTCTTACTATACACCAGCTGGTTCCTACCTCCTTGGGGGCATAGAAGGTATTTGTTGGGGTGGTGCGAGATGGGTTGGAGGCCAGACTAAAGTTGAATCTGTATAAGCGCTTTGGCTGCATGCCACCTTCCTGGGGGGGAAAGGGACTCCCTGAGTTGAGAGTGACCACCTGATTAATCGTGGCAAAGCTTATATGTCTCTCCTGTGTCGCACGTGTAAGGGCACATAGTTACATGTTGTGTCTCTCCTGTCTCGCGGGAGTGGGTGAACAGCCTCCATTTTTACAGATCTCTGTCTCACATGAGTATGGGCACACAACTTGCGCATCTCCTTTATCACAGGGGTATAGCACAGACTGACCTTTACATCTCTTCTATCTCGCAGGATTTAAGGCACACGCTCAGTTTGCATGTCTCATTTACCTACAGGAGTGCGGACACAGCCTGAAATTTAGTTATCTCCTGTCTCATAGGACTGAGACAACACACTCAATGTTTACATCTCACCTGAGTTGCAGGGGTGAGGGAACAGCCTGAGTATTTAGGTCTCGCATGTCTTGCAGAGCTGAGGGCACACACTCAATTTGTATATCTCTTGTTTCTCACAGAGGTAACTCCAAGGACTGAATTTTTACATCGCTCCTGTCTTGCAGGAGTCAGAGGGCAGACTGAATTTTCACCTTACCCGTTTTGCAGGGCTGGGGGCACCAACCCAATTTGTATATCTCTTGTTGCTCACAGAGGTGAGGGCAAGGACTGCATTTTTACATCTCATTTGTCTTGCAGTGGTGGGGGTACACACTCAGTTTTTATGTCTCTCCTGTCTCGCAGGGCTGTGGGATCACACACACTACTTTTTACATCTCTCCTATCCACCAGGGGTAAGGGCACAGTCTGACATTTTACATGACATCTCCCCTGTGTCACCGTGGTACGGGCCCAGACTGAATTTGTATGTCTTTCTACCATCATAGTCTGCAGTAGCATCATCTCTTGGAGGAGACACACTGGGTCTCATTACAAGTCTGCCGGTCCAGAATTAAAGGTGCTGATAGCAATGTACCGGCACCCATTCGGGACCGGCAGACTACAACTGTGCCTGCCGGGGCCTCTGCGCCTTGCATGGTCTGCCCTGCCGGGCGCATCGGCCCCGGTAGGCACAGTTGAAATGGAAACACCGGCACCATTAGCAACGGTGCTGGTGCTTCCGTCTCCCCACTCCCATAGAGTCCTTTTGGACTCTATATGAGTGGTGACTTATGATTTCCGCTGCCTGAGATCCCGGGCCACTGGAACTCATAATGTCCTGATGGCACCGGGATCTCAGGCGGCAGAAACAGTGTTACAGGATTGCCGGCAACCCGCCAGTGGCACCGGCAGGTTACCGCCAACCTCGTAATGAGGCCCAGTCTTTTTGGCTCATCTACACACACACACACACACACACACACACACACACACACTCACTCACACATGTACACGGTCTACCTACCTTGTGTGGTCTATCCTTTGCCAATGTTTTAAAAAATGCTAATAGCAGTTATTTATTCAGAAAAAAAGAATAATTCAGGATCTAGCTTCACATTTGCAAAAATGCCCATTTGTAATCACTTGTACGATACCATCATTGTAGGGACTTGGACATGTGTTACCATCCTTGCGGGACTTATTAAATGTTTCTTATTTAGAATTGAATGCATTAAAACATAATTTAGATTCCAAGTTTGTTAAGTCTTCATGTTATATCATATAAAATTCTACAATTATTTATATTATATGTGCTTTACACACACACACACACGCACTCACACGCACACACCGACAGTTCATCAAATGTTCCTCCCTTTCTTCAGATTTCAAGCAAGAGGGTAAGAGATTCACATCCACCTGTGGATCAATGTCGCTGCACAGAAAACACCACATCAGATTCATCCTCCTACATTCCTGATATTTTACCAAACAAAAAAAGGCCTACCTAAACAAACTAAAAATACACATTTTCTTAACTATCACAAGTAAAAAGAAAACATGGCTTGCCAAATAAACTGGCTTCAAAAGTAAGAACAAAATAAAGTTTTCTCAAGTTAAGTAACACAGGTTTGAAATTCACATCACAACGCAAAAGAACTCGATTCTCTAGCAAGCAAAATATTTGTTATTCGATTACTTTTCACCTCCTGCCAATTTGAAAGTTGACTCCTAAGGGCCAATTGACCTTGTTGCAAGTATCCTTTTTACTTTCCCTTCCCCTTCCTTTTTATTTTGGAAACACATTTCTTTTCAATGGCTATATTTTTTCATTTCAATCCAAAAGCACTAAAGGCTTAATAGCCTAAATGTGTTTTAACACAAACCTGAATTTGATTTCCCTTTTAGACTACTCTGCATGGAACACATCTCTCTCTAGAAGAATAGGGCCTGGTCTTTTAATAACCCCTACGCCGCCAGCCAGTCCAGGGTCTGCTTAGATATCTGTGCCGGGTGTCTCTTTCTCTGGAAGACCAGTGACTGGTCTTTAGGAAGTGCCCCAGTCCCCATGGCCAGTCTGTGCCTGGTAAGAGGCCTGTGCCCAGTACCTCTCTCTCTCTCTGCAAGACCAGGGCTGGTCTTTATGATACCTTCCTAGTAGTCTGGGCTCTCTCTGGAAGACCTGGACCTGGTCTTTAGGAACCCTTACTGCCAGTCCAGGGCCTTATTAGAGCTTTGGGACTGGTACCTCTCTGCGGAAGACCAAGAATGGCCTTTATGTACCTTCACTGTCATCCTATGGCCTTGTTAGCACCCTGTGCCAGGGAACTCTTTCTGGAAGAATGCCCATTTGTCCTTGTCATCTGCAAACCTTCTTTGTCTCTTTCACATCCGGGCCCTGCTAGAGATTACAACTCCCACAGCAAGGTCACATTTGTGATAGGATGCTTTTCGACCTACCACCGTATAGACATAGTTAGGTCATGTTTTGTGTTATGTTGTGTCTGCCTTGTTGGTGTGTCATATGCTTGTGTCCTTGATAAAGGTGCAGTTCAGTATTCAAAGAGTACTCCCAATACCCGGAGGTGTGATTTATGCCCTCCACCACAGCTGACTCTGTTATTCCAATCCCAGTAGCTTTTTGCCCATATGTAATCCGAGAATCAATAGGGTCAAATAATGGGCCTCCTTTCAAGGACACATATTCACAGTATTTATTCTATGACATACATCACCACCACATTACCCCTTTGTTTGTCTAGAGAAAATGGTAAGACTGAAAGGATTCCTGTGCACGCTGAGCAAAGATTTTTGTATTTTTTTATTTTATTTTTATTTTCTATTTAGATTGCAAAGCAAACTTTTAGCTATAAATCACAATCATTATTTATACAATCCATTAACACCATTTCTTTTTTAAAAAAACTTTCTTAAACAATCATATAAAAAAGACAAATCCAATCAAAATATCAACAATACATAGTTTCTATAAAAGATGTTTTAAAAATTACACAAAATGAATGAGTTATTCTTGGATTTTTTTAAATCTTGCCACTGCTATTGAGACAGAGCGATGCTGCCTACTGAATAACATCGCCCACAATGTTTCTGGTGTCAACGGAGTACAGCGCTTTAAAAATCTCTCAAATGCCAAAGCCCTTCTCCCGGACAAAGACTTACAATCAAGTAAAATGTGTCTTAATGTCGTCTCCAGTTTGGCCACATTGTTACAAAATCGGCAGCCTCTGCGTTGCGTTGCCCATTTAGCTCTGGTGCCCTGCACCTCACGTGTGTAGGCAACAGTTGTGAATGCATCCTTAACAAAACTCTCATGAGGGTCAGATGCAGAATGTTTTATAAATAAGGCAGCAATTGGTTAAAAGCCTTGGTTCTGTTACTAAAATTTGCAAATGCTTTATATAACTTGCATTGCTCTAACATATTATCCAGTTCTTTCTCCAAAGCCTTTTTTCTTAGCTCCTGCGGGTTCACAATCAGGGTCTCTATTTGAGAGTCCAGATCACTAATTATCTGAAGATATTAATTTTTCCATGGCACTAAAATCCGATCTGTGCCCAACCTCATAGCATTCCCCAAAATAAAGAAAAGGAAGGGGTCATCCACCAACAGGGACTTTCTCAGGAAACCCAATAGTACTCGAATGAACCATGGCTTTCAGAGACATTAACCCTAATTCATATCGAATTTATTGTATAGGGTGCTCTTTGGTAGGCCCAGCACTTATTTTTCAATGCAGACCTTTCAAAAGATTCCAATTAATGTTTGCATTAGCCATGTAGATTTCGGATCCGTAAATTCAAATTGGGACTACCTTTGCCTTTCCACAAGATAAACGAGCCCTGGGAAGTCTGAAAATTAAACACCAGGTATCAGTATCTATCTATTTCAGCTTTATGTGCAAGTGCTTAAGCACTTATAGCCATTGTATTCATTTTGTCTACATTAATCAACAGGTCATTTTCTTCAGCGTAAGTTTTCAAGGCGTACAAGGATCTTGGGAGTCCCACTGGTGTTCTATCAATCAACACCAAATCATCAGCATAAAACAACCATTGGATTCCCTGACCCGTAATCTCAGAGGGTTAGCTCTCACCGCATCCATCACTTTCCCAAAATCCAACACATACAGGTTAAATAAAGCAGGGGCTGCTATACACCCCTGATTCAGTCCTCTGTAGGTCAGGATGTTCTTTAATAATTGACCTTGTTGATTCAGTCTCGCGTACAGTGAGGTATTCGTGTAGAGCTTTGTAATCATTTGCAACAAACCCTAAGAACACCCCACAGTTTCACATTTAAGCTATCAAATGTGGCAGCTAAGTCTATAAAGTGTGATGAATCAGCAATGATTTCTATAGAAAACCTGGCCTGGGACCCTTCTCATGTGGCCAGGGAAAGGCAGACGCTTCCTGATTCCGACCCTTGCCTTGGGGTGGTGTTCTGCGGCAAAATCACACGGGGGGGACAGGTCAGGAAGACTGGGAAAACCCTTGTTTATTTTTCCCCCGAAATCCTACACTTCTAATGGCTTATTGTAAAATAGAAGAAATAAGCAAACTTGCATAATTCCTTAAGTACCGGGATATAGAAGAGGACTTAATAGCAAGTCTGCAGGAGTGGTCAGCTTGTTAAGGCAAATGACACACACCTGAGAGATGCAGAGAGGCTTAAAAGGCCCCCTCGGGTGCAGGTCATGAGAAGGATAAAGCAGCAGCAGGAGAAGAAGTTGTGGCAGAGCAAGGCACGTCGTTTCAGTTGGCAGTCCAGGCAGAAGTTGGAGGAAAGAGAGGGCATCGGGACCAGTGCAGGGCATATTCTAGCTGCCGGTCCTGAGAGGGTCCTTTCCCCCAATAATTTGTGGTGCAGAAGTTGCTGAGGGTAAAACTCAAAGAAGAAAGGCTTTTCCCACTGTGAACCAATCTGCAGAGGCTGTGCAGCAGGAAGTGTACAGGAGGCTGTGTCAGGTGGCTGGTGTGCACCTGTGAGCCTCAAGAACGTTGATGGTGGCTGGGGTGCACCAGTAGGTCTCTGGAGCAAGGGACGCTCCATGTGAAAGTGGCATGATCAAGGACAAAACCATTGAGGTTTACCTGTTCATGAAGAGCCTAAACCATTGAAGTCCTGCGAGACGCGAAGGGATCAAAGGCAAAGATTGAAGCCGGTGAGTGATCTGGAGTACTCTATCCCCATTCTATAGCTGAAGGCAGTCAACAGTAGCAAGAAAGAATCACTTGCGTAAAAGGTATCACTCAGGTATTAGTGAAATTGCTTTACAATCTACTTTTGAATGCAGAACTAGTGATAGCAGCAATAGTCACATTCACGTATGAATGAAAGGGAAATTTAAAAGCCAAACCATTTATAAGGCAGCAGAAAACATTTTAATAAGAAAACCAATTGACTGTAATTGTGTGAGTTTGAAGAATACCCAGCTAACTGAAGGGGCGACATTATTGTAAAGTAAGATATACAAGTATTGCCCAAAGCCAAACGGTATACAAGCATTGCTTAAGCCAAAAGAGACTGACATCAAGGCCCATACAATTCAATAAATATGGCCACCAGAAATAAAAGGGCTAATGAAAAGTTCCTACGGGTGAAGCTTGTAAATTCACAATTGTCATATAAAACAAAAGCTGGTAAAAACTCACATTGCCGGAGTCAAGAGAGGAAAACTTGATATTCTATTCTTATCATTATTTTGTTGTTGGTGCAGCAGAGAGACAAGTGTGGCAGAGGCTGCACTTCTGGAGGAGAATGTTCAGAAGGAGCTGAGCATTGCTTTGGTGTCAGTCCTTCAGTAGCACTATTACCTGTGGAAAGTTGCCAGGCAGGTGACTAAACCCCACGGCGAATCTTTGTAGAAGTAGACCTGGTATAAGAAAAACCAGGTGGAGGTTGAAGTGCTGTGAAGTTATCCTCACAAAGATTAATTTGCTGTTGAAAGAAGAGCTGAGAAAAGGCGATAATAAGAGACTGTATTTCTTTGAACTTTAAAAGTTATGGCAAATCATCCTGACTAAAATTGTCATTGGTGCTATTGAGGAACTGGGAATATCGTTTCAAGAAAAAAGAAGAATCTTTTCTATATTGAACATTGGAGTATTGGAACATTCTGTTGACAAGTTGAAGTTGCAAACAACTGTGTTGGAACTTTCTTAGAAACCAGGATTTTCTTGTTTCTTTTCGTAGAACATTGAAATTGAATTCCACTTAAAAACTTGGGGTAGGGGAATTCACTCAGGTTATAAGAAGAGATTGTGGTTACAATACAATTACAATCAATGTTGTTTTGAATTGCAATTTATGTTCTTGTGTATTCTATGTACCAGTGTGAGGGCCAGATATCCTTTGTTCAAGTGTTTTCTTTAGTTTTTATAGGCAGGGAAATCCTCATCAGGTTAAGGATAGCGAGGCATTTATTGAAACCTATCATTTAATAAAATGTCATTTGTTGAAAAATCATTTAAAGGTTATCTGCCTCACATTTCTGACCACTCACAAGAGGCTGAATCAATAGGATACCCTTCACTCAGTGCTTTGTTTTTCAGACAATTTAATAGGAACCCATTCAGGGATGTGCCAACACCTTTCGCAACTCCTGCATGGTTCCTGTCAAACTGGCCAGCCGTTCATATCCAAATATTTAGTTCTCTTAATAACAGGGAGGCAAAATGTTTACCTGGTGTATCCAGCAACGCTACTGGCCGATTGTTTGAGGGCAAAGTACTTACCACTTGTTTTAAAAATTGGAATGACTCTAGCAGTCATCCAGGAAGATGCGATTGCTCTCTTTTTTATAACAGATATCAATACTGATGCTAATATATGATCCCAAATATCTGCAAACTTCCTTAGAGTTGAATTTGAGAGCCCATCCATACCCAGAGCTCTAGACCCACTACTATGGAGAATCAGAGTTTGAATTTCGTCCTCATACATAGGCAGGATCCACTCAACATCTCACAGTACTATCTCTCACTGTTCTGCCTCTTTATTCTTTTTATACATGGCAGTGAAATGAGCCACCCATGCTTCCTCCCCTATTGTATTTATTTGTAGGGCTAACTGGGGGATATCTTGCTCTTTAAGTAGTTTCCACAGTTGAGCTGAGTTTTAGAATCTAAAATGTTCAGCGTATTCTCAGAATCTTGCTGGAACAGATAGGCTCTATATGTTCTCATCCAATTTCTAAATCTCAGTTTTTATTTAGCCCTGTCGTAACTCCGTGATTCTTTAGACTTTTTCTTTAAATTATACAGGGCAGCCCTTAGTACGGCTTAAGGGTGGAACCACCCTTCATTACAAAGGAATTTAGTACCATAATATATTTATCTAACTAATCCGTACAGTGAGTAGTCTGGTAATTTATCTATTTCAATATTTTATGATTCAATTTTAAAGTAAGGGCTTCAGTCCAAATAATTTTATTTCTACCTCCGTTACTTCTAAGGTTGGGTTATACCTTAATGAATCATGTTAAATGCAGGGTAGTTTCAGACACACAAACAAAATACCATGATCACTATTACAATTAGAAAGCACCTAAAAATTTAATTACACTTGGAAGTATTGAGTCAGTAACATATACGTAATCTAGAAGTGACTTTTGTGTCATTCAGGCCTGAGTTGGACAATCTTGGATATCACCTTCGATAGCTCAGTTAAGCATTGATTAGCCCCTTGAGTTCATTAGGTCATTCCACAACCACCCAATTCCTAGATTTTTGTTATGTTATTTTATTTAATTAATAGAGCGCTCCCTGTACCCGCAGGCTTAAGGGCGCAAGACCTGTAGACAAAGAGCAAAAAGGTGTGATAGACACATAGTCATCAAGAATTATGCTTGAACATATTGAGTGTTTAACAGAATAATAAGGTCTTTTGTTTTTTCTTTCAGTTGACTCAGTAACTCTTAGCTCCGGGGGTAAGAGATCCAGGCCAGTGGTGCTGCTATGAAGAAGGCTCAATTGCCCATTTTATTGGTTTTACAGCATAATGTTTTCAGGTGTTTGGAGTTGTCAGATCTTAATGATCTAATACTGTGCCTTTTTTCTAGACATTCCATAAGATACAAGGACATATGCCCTGCCAATCATGTTTATGTAATTAATAAAACCCTAAAGTGCACTCTCGCCTGTACCGGAAGCCAGTGTAGACTCTGGGCATTATTGCGAGTTGGGCGGTAAGGGTTTACCGGCACCGGTAAGGATGCTGGTGCCGGTAAACCCTTACCACCCTATTCCGAGGTCCCTTAGCGGGACCCGCAAAGGACGTGTGGTCGGAATAGCACCATGGCTGCCTCCAAACTCGGAATGACCCCCTCTGTCTTGTGACTGAAACATGGTCCCTCTGATTATGCATTTTTGCATTGTATTACTGTGCATTGTAGAAGACAAAGGCACAGTAATGGAAGAGGTCCTGATAACGTTCCTCATGGCCTATTGTACTTTAATTCATACTCCCACAGTGGTGTCAGCAGTGGAACCATTCATGGGAAGGAAAGTATATTCTATGGTTCTGGAACACGCGTCAAGTGAGACCCCGGTAATACACACTCAATAGCTGGATCAGACCTCACACCCCAGGATGAAGGAGAGGAACAAAATAGGGCTCCCCGGGAAACAGTGAGTGGTGAGGATGTTATCGTGGGATAGATGAGAGGAACTCATGACCTACTCCTGATGAAAACTAAGTTCACCAGCCAACTCAGAAGGTACCAGCCATCCAAATGACAGGGATCCACGGAAGAAGTGACGGTTTGTCACCACCTGCCTGGTACCCACACAAAGAGATGATAAGACCACCCCACAGGCTCAAGGATTACCAACTGGATGGAAGACCATAGTATGTCATACTGCATGCTATGAAAGGGAGCTGAGGTATTGAATGTGTGGCTGTTTAAAGTTTTTTAAATTGTTTAATGTGTGGGAGGGATGTTATAAGGTCACACCGCCTATGTTAGCATGTCAGGTGGACATGCCAAAAAGGACCACACCCCCTGGGGCAGACCCACAAACCTGGCTCCTGGCTTCATTGCATGGCTCAGGTGCCTACCATTACTTTGGCGGTAACTGGACCACCTACCATGCTGCGTGTGTCCTGGATAAAGTTGCAGTTCTGTATTTTGCCATATGAGGTGTAAAGGATTTCAATCAGGCGATGCACAACTTAGTCCAGTATGCAGCGCGCAATTGAAATGCTTGTTTTAGATTGGACTCAATATTGAGATGGCTCCCCCCACCCCCCGTTCCTCCCCCGTATGCCTGATTGCCCCCCCACCCACGTTCCTCCCCCGTGTGCATGATTGCTCCCCCCACCCCCATTCCTCCCTGTGTGCCTGACTGCTCCCCCAACCCCCGCTACTCCTCGTGTGCATGATTGCTACCCCCCACCCCCGTTCCTCCCCCGTGTGCCTGATTGCTCCCCCCACACCGACTACTCCCTGTGTGCATGATTGCTCCCCCCCACCCCCCGTTCCTCCCCCGTGTGCCTGACTGCTCCCCCCACCCCGGTTACTCCAGTGTGCATGATTGCTCCCCCCCACCCCCTGTTCCTGCCCCGTGTGCCTGACTGCTCCCCACACCCCCGCTACTCCCCGTGTGCATGATTGCTCCCCCCACCCCCCGCTACTCCCCGTGTGCATGATTGCTCCCCCCAACCCCTGCTACTCCCCGTGTGCATGATTGCTCCCCCCCACCCCCGTTCCTCCCCCATGTGCATGATTGCTTCCCCCACCCCCTGTATGCATGCTAACCCTCCACGCCTTTCCCAGTAAGTAGGTGTAGCTGCCCACAATACCCGAGGAAACCCGCAGCATGCCACTGCCCGCAGTTTTTGAAACTAAACAATAGCATGCACTTGCCTTTCCTCATAAAGCGGCCGGCCCCATGCTATTCTTTTAAATCTCTGCCGTGCACACCTGCATGCTGAGCCTCCTCTGTACTATTATGTCGGGCACCACACACTTACCCTTGATGACGACTCTACATATATGGGTCGCTGTTGCCATGGAACCTATTGCTGACACCCTGTATATGTTCACGATCATGACCTCACAAATGCTTGTAGCTGCCTCCATACAAGACATGGCAGGCACCATGCTTTTGCCCACCTACCTTGACAATGTAAACTATATGATGCTACCATGTAAGAAATGCTTGTACCATACAGTCTACCCATATAACCTTGTATTCCATGCTATGCACTTTTCTACCTTCACGAAGTAACATCTTTGTATGCCTTCATATGCACTTCTGTAACCAAGTAAGCCTTCTTAACAGCGCCACGATGCCCCAGGGCAGCTAGGCGCTTTACAAATGCAAATAAATAAATAAAAATTAGGAAAACGTTCTTAACATTTTAAAGTGGCAGTCTTTTAGAAAATGCTTTCAGTGCCACTGGAGCACATGTTTCTATGTAAATGAAAGATTTATGCAGCTTTGCTGCTGGAAAGCACAACAATATCCAATATTTTCACCCACCCCAGAACGGTGGTAGTGGAAACTGGAGGGGAGAATGCCGGCTTTCCACACTCTAATTAGCACAAGCTCAGAATCAGGCCCTCTGTCTTCAGATGAAGAAAGGGAACAATGCAATTTCCAGGCAAGATTTTTTTCAACAAGACAGTTCCTCTCTGAGAGGACCTTTTTTTGCTGCAAGATGCTGTTTAACACAGAAAAGGGAAAGCCTCGGAGAAAGCATTCACTTTCTTATAGAGAAACCATCACAAGACACCCCAATGCATGTTCATGTTAAACCTGGTCCAGTCCAACCAACTTGCAATTAAAATGCTTAAGTCAGCAATGTTATGTAAATGCTACAAAATAAAACCATCTTTAAATGACTCAGTCGTAGATCAGGCCCCTACTGGCAGATAAATGCCAGAATCACTGGCACGGTTATCCAGGCAACCCCATCCTATCGAGTCCTATGGTACTCCATGGAATGAGGAGTTACCGGCGACACCGCTGCTGTAATTTACCAGGATATCGGGTGATGGACACATACATTAGTTCCCCTTCCCCGGTATCCCACTGGAATTACCGCCAGGATACCGGGGAACTCATAGTGAGCCCCAACAATTTGGTGGTGTGCTATTATCCTGCAATATTGACCTCTCCCTCAGTCTATAAGGCCATAGCGTAGGCTCTGCCATGGTTGCATAGCATGTCGGACTCCCGGGAGAGGGATTGTGAAAAGATAAAATGCTGCTTCAGGGAGAATATCTACGGAATACATTCTTTCGAGACTGCCCCATCAGCAGGGGGCTTTCACGCTCCTGATGCTTTCCATATTATCTTATCATTTAAATGCAGGGGCCATCATGTCAATAAATACTGGAACAAATATAGGCTGACCTACTGCGAGACAGGAAGAAATTCAGACAAGCAAGTACAGAAGAAAAGTCAGTCGGGCTGGGAACGGGTCAGTCACACTTTCATTTAATTGACCTTTCCTCAGACCTTCCAAGGGATCTTGCTTGACCAGACCTCTCCACGCCGTCCTGTGGTGGGGCCAGCCTACCCACTGGATAGGAACACAGATATGAGCCATGCAGTGATTGTATGTTCAGTTTAGGGAAATTTGGTAGAGGCGGGAGACTGCAAGTCGTTCAGGGAAACTGGGGCTGCGAGTCCTGTCATGCTTAGTCAGCAAGTAGCGCATCCTGGAGGGTTGCGGGTAAGAACGTTGCGTTGGCGCGGCAGATGCCAGCTGCAGAGCGGCCCACAGTGCCTGCACCGGGAGGGGGCCCCGCAAATGCAGCTTCTCTTTCAGAGTGACAGACACCTCAACTTGATGGGCACATTACAATGCCAACAGCAAACAACAGGCACGCTTGTTTTCTGCGAAGAAACTGTGATAAATTGAAGTAAATATTTATAGGCCGAGATATACACAACAGCTGACTCGTTTCGTGGGCGGGTGCTCCCAAGTGCTGCTGGTGCAGCAAAGATTCCCATTGGCCCGCGCGGTTCTGCCTCTTTCCCTCTGTGTTTCCTACAGTGGAAGGTTCTAAGAGTTTGCGGAAGCTGTGAAAGTCTCCAGGTGTCCTTAGAGAGCTTATGTTTGAATCATGTAGTTGTTTAGCGCCCTAATTAATGCTGGCTCATGGGAGGCGCCATAGCACCACTGTATACTTGGTCTGATAGGTTGCGCTTTAGATTTATGACCACTTTTGTCTTACATTAAGTTGTGAAGCACACGAGGGAGACAAGAATATTATTATGGATACATGGCATGCGACGTGCAACAGACAGTACAGAATGAAAGGCAAGGGGACAGAGGAGGCTGGTGGGGCTGGGAGGGTGCCGTGGAGCGGTGGAGAGGAGGCGCTGCTATCATCTGCTATGGCAGTGCTTCTTCTGCCGTGCTGGCTTCCTTCCCGGAGTCTCTGCATGGGACGTGAGAACAGACTTACATGGCCGAAGGAGTTCCCTTCACCAAATCCCTAATTGTTGGCTTTGCCAATGCTCGTCAATCTCATAGTCCCTGTCGATGGGTAGGGCATCGCATGACTACCCTTTTTCGTGGAGGAGTATCTTATCTGTTGACCGCGTGTGGTGGTCTCATATGCAGCCATCTTGAAGTGTCTTGCCATAGAACACGCACTGCCCCTTGCCGTTCCTGGCAACACATGTACAGACAGGCACTGGGCCCTATAGCAGGATCAAGACATTCTGGAGCCCCTGGACACCAACACTTTGGGACCCCCTTTCCTTGTCATGTTTAATGTTTTATTGTAAATAGTTGTGAAAAACACGATCCTTTGCTATTTTGTTTTAGATATGGCACGAGTGGCTTTTAACTTTTACATGCACTCTGCACGTCAGTATGTCTTATATTCTACTAGTCAAAATACACTCTTGCATACGTTATTTAACCTTTAGATGCTGAGATTGTGTGGCTCTTTTCGTAATAACAGTATCCATTTGTATTTCTTGTCCTGCTATCTGGCAGCAGCATTGCACAGGGGTAGGTACTCATTCATAATGAACGAGCGTCTGAGCGGGCTGCAGAAGGTACTGCTGCACCAATGGGAAACAGCAACAAGAGGGCACAGACTGGCAGGTCCCACTTAACATTGGGGGTTCCCAGGGTATATACTTCGAGGCTATTGTACGATCTGGCCCTGTTCTGGAAGGTGGAAGGGACTTTTTCATGTGTACATTTGTAGACCAAGAGTATGTCATGTCATCTCATATTTTTGGAGTTTATACCACACAATGGTGGAGAGTCCGCACAGGGAGAGTCCACAGGGAGCCACAATGGCTATGCACTCGCGCAGAGTGTTAATAATGGTATAGAGATGGTCAGTATTCATTGTGAGGCTGATGTGACATCAAGATACTCACAAAAGTGGAAAGGCATGAATGGTATAACCAGAAGCCGCATATTAAAGATGTTTAGGTGTACCACAATTGTAGTTACCCACGTCATTTATATAAAAATAAATCAATTATTTTCAATTGGGTAATATTGGAAGTATATATATTGTACACAGGCAATGTATGAACGATGACCAAGAAAAGACCAGGGCTGACAAGGTTTTTCCTGTTTTTTAGATAGAGACAAATATCTATTACCTGATGTGTGCGGATCCACGGGTGATACAGATAGGAGATACTGGAGATACTGGCCTCAATGTGGAGATTTTTTGAGGAATGTTTAATTATGAACACCTAGTAAGTACCCAAAATCAAATGTGCAAGTGAATTGTGAGACACAAATACGACGTATAAAAGACTAGTGGCGTACTGGAACTTAATCATCCTAGTGAGATGTGTTTTTTTCATAATTTCAGGTGTAAAGAAGTTCAGAAATAAGAGTATTTTGAAGATCCTGGTAATTACAACAACTATAAATGCATTGGAAGTGTGAATTGCCCTACAATTTCTTTTGAGCAAGTGCAATGATTACTGATTGCTAGGTGGACATTTTGTGATTAAGATTGACTATTGTGGTTGCAGAGGGTGTGAGCTAAATTAGCTTTTTATACCCATTAGGAAAGACTCAAATGATTTGGAAGAGTCTAACAATTGTAGCTGGGTTTTAATCATTACATATTGACTTTCCCCACAACCATACTTGGAGGTGAGTCAGATGGAGCAATAACTGAAGGATTGGTCAGTGTGTAACATTAATATGTATGTTCTGAATAAAAGGAGGATGACCGAAGGTTCTAAATGTTTTATTTATTTTATTGTTGTAGATGGTGTGGCTCATTCTCGCATACATGAAAGAAAATATATTTGTTTTTTTTGTCCTGAAGAAGGTTGCAGTAGCAAGAGAGCACTACTGTTGATGCTCGATTATAGCTACTGTAACACGTGTCGACATGAAGATCTGTGGGAACAACAACATACAGATATTGCCACCTAAAATAGATGAAGGGATCTTAACATTATTTAATTGTGTAAGAATAGAAAAATGACAGATGTGTTACTGTTGTTTCGTTTGTAAAACCAATTAGACTGTGTGATGAAGAAAGTATGAGTGTGAATGAATGAAAGATAGAGAGAGCTGTGCGGTACTATTGTGTAATTTAATGATTTTTTAGATATAAGCAATTTCTTTGAATAAAAAAGAAAAAAAAGGCCTGAAACACAAACTAAGCCATTAAGAGTATTTTGTGCTGTCATACTCCGTCTACTAGTCCATGTGCCTTACATTTCTCTCACCACACAATGCTGCCATTGACATGGTCTACAGGCACTCTGGCAGCTCTGAAATAAATGTGGGTGGGGTTTGGCTAATCAGTATGACACTGAACGTGATAGAACACTGTGCACTTGCGTTGATCTATGCAGACCAGTAGTACCCTGGGCTTTGGAGTGCAGATCAGTTTCTCAGAGCTTTGGTGATGAAAGGAAATCATCAATGCTTTGGTTTCCAGCAGAGAAACCTTGTGTCCTCAAGTGCTAGTATTTATTGGCTGGCGGGGTGTAGTATGTAAAATGGTTGTAAAGGTGTAGTGTTCTTTTGTTTGCCACCTGGTTAGAGGGACACTACAAA
This sequence comes from Ambystoma mexicanum, assembly GCF_040938575.1. Taxonomy (NCBI): domain Eukaryota; kingdom Metazoa; phylum Chordata; class Amphibia; order Caudata; family Ambystomatidae; genus Ambystoma; species Ambystoma mexicanum. Next base: position 718,432,535 of record NC_090921.1, read on the forward strand.
TCTGTGTATGAGTGGTCACCTTGTTTTGAAAGTGCTGAGTTTGGGTGTGGAAAGTTGAAAGGTCGGTGGATAGGATTCGCAGAGATTGAAGTGAAACATACGCGAGCACAAGGTGTCTTTGCCAGCATTCCGAGGATCTCTGGGCGTAGGGGGTAAATGGTATGGTACTTGGGAAAATCTTGCCTGTGAGGTAGTACAGAGATAGGTTGACGCCCCTCATAGTGTGGCTAATGTCTGGTGTGCATGGGGTGTCCAGTAGTGAAAGTGCCATTGTAACGAAAGTTATATAGTCGTTGTATGAGGAGCCGGAATGACAATCCCCTGAAGTGGTGGGATTTGTGAGCAGTATGATCTTCCCTTGAAAATGAATCATGGTTCAAGGTGGATAGCTCTCTTTTTCTTGCTGTGGGTTGTTGGTTGCCATAAAAGGGGACTCCTGTTGCTGGGAAGTTACTTTTGTTGATTAGACATTGGAATACCATGCCTTTAGCCTTTTCCTGAATCTGAGATGTTCCTGGATTGCGTGCATTTCCTTTGGTAGAGAGTTCCAGAGATTGGCCAACATATTGGAGAATGCCAATCCTCCATGTCTTTTTCGGAAGCAGCATGTGGTCTCAAGGAGTAGATCGACACTTGATCTTAGCGTCCTTTTTGGTTGGTACTGGATGATCTTTGCACAGATTAGTTCTGATGCACGTCCCTGAAGAGCTCTATGGGTGCTGCAGAGTGCTTTGAATTGGATTATTTTTTTCAGCTGGTAGCCAGTGGAGAGTTCTTAGTGCAGGACTTCTGCTTTTGTTACACACAATCTAAAAATGGGTCGACCCTGTGTTTGATCTTGAGAAGGAACTCCTACTCTTACATTCAGGGTAAGAAGAAGGTAAAACAACCGAGCTAGAGTAGGACTCCCAGCCCTTTCTTTGCTCTAATGTACACCAGAGTCTATTAAATTGCTTTAATGATTAATCAGGTGGCACACTCCGTCGCATAGATACAGTATTGTCAAAGCTTCATTGTTGCATATTTGTCAGCGCTTCATTTTTACATTGTCCCATTAACACAATTTTGCCATTGAGTGAATGGCGAAAAAACACTTATATCAATGTATTCATCTTTTTTATACAATGACAACAATAATCACAAGTTATAATCATATTTCATTGCATTGTATTCATGCACATTACAGGATGATGTGCAAACTGTGCAAAAAACACTTAAAAAGTGCAAGTGCGTCAAAGTGCTTACAGAAAAAAACAACTTGATTCATCTGGTTTGAACATGGATAAAACATAGCTGCAGTCGCAAATACCCTGAGGTTCAATGTGTCCTATGTGTGCCCATTTCAAAATTCAACATGCTAGGCATTGTAATTCTCAACATATTCTTTTTCTAGGTGTTGAATCACCATGTAACACCACCTAGGATGTTCCTACACCTGACCGGATGACTTTACTTAGCCATCAAAACTATGTCTAAATATCTTTGGGTGTCGACACTTGGTGTTTCGGTCCTATAAACTGGAGTCTCCTCCTCCGTGGTGCCTCCTGGATAAATGACAGGGCCTTCCTCGGGACACAGAGGACTTATTGTGAGGAAGAGTCAGGTTTGTGCACTTCTAGCAAAAGAAGACTATCACACCAAATACAATCTGTGAATAAAAACAATGAGTCTTTTTAAAGGGAATTCTCTAACCCAACCAATGGGACTAGTGCAAAGTTATCACCAGAGTATAAGACTACACGTATTTGGTATCCCATACGAGCACCGGGTTTCTTCTTATTTAATAAGACAAGGGGCTGGCCGTGATTTTCTTTGTAGTTGCCTGCACTCACCAACATATTTATGCTGCTTATTCTCATTTCTTTATTTTCAACATTAATGTATAAATGAAATAGTGTTTCGTAGTTGTTCATCTTATGGACATAAATCCTAGAGGGTTTTATAATGTCTATGGCAATGCTGTCCATGCCATAATTACACTAACCCATAGAATCCTTGATGAGTTAACCCAGCCACTCCTATTGGAAGAATAAACTCCTTTCTATTTGTTCACATTTCATTTTAATGGACTATTTCTCATAATCTAAAAAGATTTAAATGTCACAAATAATGTAACAAAAATATAACAACAAATGTGTATGCTTTTTTGGATATTTGAAGTTATAGTAAACACTTCAAATCATATTTCACAAACAATGTTTATAAAGCATTCTATAAAAAAATGAAGAAGAACAGCACAATAAGTATTTCAAAACCTTTAACAGTTGTGAATACACACAATTATTCCTTGATAACAATCTGGTATTGAAAAATATAACATCAATCAAGATGACATCTCATTTAGAGTCCTTATAACCACTATGCGTTTTGGGACTCCAGGCCCCTTCATCAGGTGAGAATGTTATATTTTCAAGAAAGTCTGATAGTATCGAATAGAAAGAATATAGATTTAAAATAATGCCATCAAGCACTTCCAAAACTCTTTAATGTACTTATAATGTGCACAACTAACACTAACTTTCGTGTTCCCGTGCTATCGAGCTTAATGTCAAAATGGAGAGCTGTTAAAGGACATCAAAGAACAAATGCACCAATGTCTTTCCTTTGTTACCTTGCTACAGGGGAGTTGCTAGGTCTGGAAAAGACCTGGGGCTAAGCTGATGTCAGAACTGTTGGGATTGGGGGCTAGCTAGTCTTTTGGCTGTAGCTCCTGAGATTCTATCAGGGGCTACAACCCAAAGATCAGGGGCTATAGCCCCCTTAGCCACCCCCTAGCAACGCCCCTGCCTTACTAGCCAATTTACACTAGAGAAAGTGGGGCCCGATGATCACTGCTATTTGTCAACTGTTGTATCTACTTTCATCATTAGTTTATATCCACATATTCTTATTTATAGTTCTTATGTCAAAGTGTTCAAGATATTGCCCATTTGAGATATAGAATGAACTATATTTTATTAAACCATTTTTTAAATGTATTGTGCATTTAGTTCCATACAAAGAAATTTTAAGTAAATAATGTAAAACAGTATAAAAAGACATATAAAAAGAACAGTTACACAGTAATCAATTAAAAACTAATGAATATAAGGATTATTGATAATCATTTCATACACTTAGTCGAATGTTAAAGGATTCATCTTAAGTGGTACATCCTATTTTCTTTTACACCTTTGAGGACAATAAAAACGCCCAGAAATAATTATTTTTAGTACCAGGCAATTCATTCCAAGTCTTGTTCAGTAACTGTTCTATCCAGCTCCACACTATTGATATAACATATACGTGTTACCTCTTTGTGATTTTTGTGCATTGATAAGAAATGGAATGATTGGATTTTATTTGCAAAATAAGTGGTGTTAGAGTTGGCAAGGCAATTATCAATCATGGCCCTCCAGTTGACCGTAACCATAAGGCTCAGGAAATCTCAAGCCCTTTCAACAGAAGACATTTGGCTTTCTACTATTTACCATGTGGTTTACTACAAATGGTTACTAATTTTTAAAAGAGATTATGTTTTATTTTTTTTATTTGTAATTGACCTGTATGTGGACATTCCAATGTTTGAAGTGTGACTGTATTCTGGTCTGCTTCACTCCCCTCCTCAGAGCTCCACTTTGATTGCCCAGCCATTGTTGGGAATGGACTACATTCTGCTATTCGGTCCCCTCATCACCAAAAGCGAACGTGTGTGATATCTGGCTAAAGTGCATCTTTAGGCCTTCTGTGGAAATATTATGTAATACATCTGTCAGCTCAGTGTGCGAAGAGAAAGCTGCACGCCGCTTAATGCTAGGAGCAGGCCAGGCTGCCCCTTCGGGCTTCCCTCCACCTCAGGCAGTGGGAACATTCCAACTTCTACATCACACACACCAAATACATAGAGACAAAATGCATCTTTTGACTGCGAGACAATAAAGATGCTACAACTTGGGTTTTGTTTCGGAAAGCACCGCAACCGGTCGTGTATTGACAATTAGGCAGAAAGTATTAATTATCATTGAATGCATTCAGGAGAAGCCCCTTAATTCTGGGCACACCTGATTGCTCTTAACTCCTCCTGGGGTTTAAACAAAATGCATTTGCATAATGGAGGGAGTGATTTTAACTCGCTCCATAATGATGCAAATGTAATATTGTAAAGAATCTGAAAGCATTTAAATTATTTACAAGTGCGAAGACTGGTGATGTCCCTTATGCCATGCACAACACTTTACATGGGTGAAGGCTAGCAAATAAAACACCTATGCTTTCAATCATGTAGAGCTCTATGAAAGGCATTAGGGAGACCACGGGTGACATTGCATTTTAGGGCCCTGGAAAATCTGGTGTATGAGGCACCCTGAAGGGCTCTTGACCCCTCTTTTTGCCTGTCTGTCTCAGGCTTGGGGTGGGGTCAGAATGCTGACCCTGCCCTATGCACGATATAAGTTTAGGGAGGAGGAGGGGTGAAGGGCATCACCGACCCTCTTACCCCAATGTGATGATGTCTGGAGGAACAGGGAAGCCCAAGAGAAGATCACAGTGAGGACTTAGGTACACGTTTAACATTTAAAAATAAGAAAGGTTGTGTGCATGTGTTTGTGAGTGTATGTGTTTGAGAGATTTTTTTTATGAAGGGTGTGTGCATTTGAGTGACAGAGTATATCCGTGTGAGTAAGTGCTCTGGTGGGAGCCATGAGAATGAATGAAGAAGCTGCATTCGTGTGTGTCTGTTTGTGTGAATGGTGTGCAAGTGTATATGAGGGACACATTCTAAGCTCCATTTAAAAAAGAAATGTGTTATTGCGTAATGGAATGTGACAAAGGTGAAGGCATTGATGAAATTCTGAGAAATGAGAAGGACTGTGATGAAGGATTAGGTTTTGCAGAAGGACTGTGATGAATGTGAAGGACTATGACAAAAGTGGCTTTCATCAAAGATGACTGTAATGAAGGGGAAGGATTGTGCTGAAGGACTATGTTGAATAAAAAAGACTATGGACAATGAAAAAGACCATGGGCCTCATTACAAATCCGGCAGTAACCCTGCCGGTGATACTGGTGGGTTGCTGCCAGACTTGCAAGATTTACCGGCACCTGGCTTGCCGGTAACATCGGGGATTACGATGCCGGGGTTCCGGGAAGTCAAGTGCCAATAATTGTAAATCCCCATTCCAATTTTAGTCCCATAGGACTCAATAGAGTGGGGACCGTGGAAGCACCAGCACCGTTATTAACACTGCCGGTGCTTCCGTGAAACTCTGCGGGTGGGTGCTGTTTCGCCCGCCAGGTCTGATTCTGGCGGATGGGACGGCACTCACCCACAGAGTCACACTCTGCTGGTTCAGTAACAATCGTGCCGGTAAGCTTACCGGCACTGTTGTTACCGGAATGGCATAGTTATAATGAGGCTCAATGTCAGAAGCAAAGGAGTTTGATGAAGGAGAACAACCTCTATGAAGGGCTTTGTTGAAGAAGAAGGATTGTAAGAAATGGGTCTGTGGTAATCTGTTAAGGATTTCAATCAGGCAATACACCCGGGTCTCGCCTAGCATGTAATGCACAAATGAAATACTTATTTATTGTGTCTATAGGTTCAATATTCTGAGTGATATACCACTCATATCGCACCCTTCTCAAAATACCCCCCAGATCACAATGGACCAGGAATCAGGCTGGTTGGTAAGGTAATATTTATTTATTTATTTTAAATTCAAATCAAACACAAGTTTTAATATATAAGGCAGCAATCACCAATGTGCTGACAATACAAATCAGAACATAGGTAAGGCAGTTGAATTCACTTATAGCAACACAGAAGATAAAACACAGGGAAAAGGGAGAGGAGGAGGGGGATAGTTCTGAAGAGGGCTGAGTTATAGCCATGTGGAGTTCAGTTTAACCAGCGGACACTGGGCGGCTTCAGTGTGAGGGCAGGGAAGCGGTCCGCATAGTCTATGAATGGGGCCCAAGTGTTCAGGAAGGGATTGAGGTTGCCCAGGCGGGAAGCAGTGATCCTTTCTGCTACAATGATGTCCCAACACTTAGCCCACCAGAGTGGGATTGAGGGACCTTCGTGGAGCTTCCAGAGACGGGCTAAGGCGATCTTGGCTGCCAAAAGTAAGTGGGAGCAGAGACGGGCTGCGTTTCCCGACATTGGTAGATCCCCTTCCCCCGGATCTCCAAGTAAAATAATTCCAGGGTCCCATTGAATGTTGAGGCCTGTTATTGCTCGGATGTGGGTCAGTACCCCCTTCCAGTAGTGCGCCGCTTTTGGGCAGTCCCATAGGAGATGGAAAAGTGTCCCCTCTTGCTCGCATCCACTCCAACAGTTCGGTGAGGGTCACACCCCCGCTTTGTACAATTGGGACAGTGTGATATAGTACCTAAAGCATACTTTGTATCCACCTTCTCTGTTGGTAACGCACTGGGTGTTCTTGTGAAGTTTAGTCCAGATTTTGTCCCAGGTTTCAAGGTCAAGGGGGCGCCCAAGATCGCGCTCCCAGTTTAGCATGTACTTTTCCTTTGCTTCGGGGTTGGTTTTTTCTAGGAGTTTATAGAGGGTAGAGATCTTGCCTTTTGGGGGCGATGCCATTAGTGAAAGTTCGAGGGGAGTTAAGTCCCTGGAGCCTCGTTCTCTGATAGAGCGCTGAGAGATCCAGTGCCTAATCTGAGTGTACCGGAATCGTTCCTCCTCCTCCTCTCCTTTCCCATCAGAATATTGTTATGAATGAACTGCATACTGAATTTCACCTTTCATATCCACTCTTCCATCATAATGAACTGTGTTACTATGATCTCTTGCTAATTCCATTGTCTACTGTTTAATTTGTTTTCATTATTTTCTGTTTTGATTAACTATTGAATAAAATATACATTTTGAAAAAAAAAACACAGGGAAAAGGACAGTTTTGGCTTGTGAAAAGATAGCGTTTATGTAAAAATTTCCCCTGCAAAGTTCTTAATTCACAAATGAGCAGTTCTACCCAGATGTAAGTAAACAGCAGGTATTCAGGAGTATAGAAATATAGGGTTTGAATGCAATCTTCCCTCCCCAAACAAGAGAAAAGGCGTTTTTGGAACTTTTACACTTTTAAAATGACAGTTGAAAATGGCTTAGGAAAACAATGAAAAGTGTGCAAAAATCCTTAAATTGATATAAATCCCTATGAGAGCAACACTAAACAAGTCCTAACAAACATAAGCTATAATGTGAGAAACAGTACACACTTTAAATCAGAATGGAAGTTTGGAAATACTTTGAATGGAAAACACGTGTAAAACGTTTGCAAAATTGCAAATTCCCGCCTAAATTTCACTATATGATTTTTAATAAAAATACACAGTTTCAGGATGTGGTTATTTTGGTTGTGGATGTAGCTACATGTCTTAGGTTTAACTCAGAGTTGAAATTAAGTCTCTAGCTATAAAATTGAGGAAGTTATACGGGTTTGAATGAGAGGTGTTTTTGAGAAAAATGAACAGAGAAAAACTGAAAATCGGTTTTAAATATGACATGTTGGTTTTCCTTAAACTATATTAATGCTAAGAAAAAGAAGAATGCCACCCGGGAATCTCCACAGTTACGCACAGCTGATTGTAACCCTTCATGTGGCGGATACTCTGTTTTTATTTATGGGAATTACTTTATTTAATCCAAATCACTAATGGCTTGTGGTCTAGTAAAACAAATGAGAGAAAATCAGTGCTAACACTAGGGATTACAAACAGGTTTGCAAGAATAGTTCTGACAATATTAGAGGTTGTTAAGTTAAAGATGGGATAGGTTGTGAGATGGGTATAGGACAAGGTAAAACAAGATATGCTCTGGTTTACTATGATTCCTATTTATACTTCCATTCCACTGTAAACTAAGATTGGACCGTCAGGTTCAGGTCATCACAGATCGAGTCTACAGACAGCAAGGCACTTCTGGTGGGATGGTCAGCTGAGCGGTTCTGGTCAATTGGACCGGATTGGATTGGCCCTTCTGGTTGCTGGACACTGTAGATCAGTGGAATGGCGAGTTTCAGCAGGCAAGCCTTAATGGTAGCAAGCCAGACTGGATCAGAATGAATTCCCTTGAGTTGGGATGGTTCAAGATTTCTGAAAAGAGTTCAGCAAATGCTAAGGCCTTGGCTTCTAAAGAAATCTGGAATCAAGACAAGATGCAGAATTTTGGAACAGGATGAAGAAGTCAGGAACAGAGTGTCACACGGAAATCAGGATGTAGTCAGGAATCAGTGTGTTTTGTGTGTTGTGAGGTTCCCTTATTTATCATGCCAAGTGACATCACTCAGTTTATGGTAGGGGCAGACTTACAACCTACACCCAAAATGCTGTGATAGGTCAAAGGCACTTGCCTTTTTATGGTTGGAAGACAGAAATGACTGTCATATTTTATGATGTTACTTGGGAAACTCCCACAGTTATTTGGACCAACATTTAACTTTCCTACAAATACACATTTCTATAATTATGCCCGCTAATAAAATCGGACACATACATTACATATTTTGTTGGTTACATTTAGATCCAACTCCCATGTCTGTGAGAGCTCTCTTTGTCTTTCTGTGGAATTTTGCCAATTTTAATCATAAAGGTTTGGTCTAACAATTCCAAATTCGGTACATATCTGTGCAATCATTCCTAGAACACGGGTATACAATATTAGATTTGCAGCATCCATAGTCTTTGCCCAATTAGTGTTTTTGTATAACTTTTGTTCCTTATGCAGTGCAGGGTTCAATCACATCTTCAAAGAAAGAGCATAAAAATAGATTTACAATTACCAACTTTTAGATGCATCCTTCTTCATGTGGCAAAGTTAAAAGTCTTTAAAGCTTAATTACAAATAGGCATTTACCCAACAAAAGTCCTTAGCAGTTTTTTTTTAAACTTTTCTTTCAACTGGCAATAGCTGTCAAATTCCTTTGATCAGAGTGGGGGTCCTCTTCCTTGAGAGGGACGTTTTCTGCCCCTCCCCTGTAGGGATGAGTGTTCAAGCATGCCATTGTCTTTGGCTGTGGCCCAGATGAAAGTCTGATGATTTCTTTGTCATGAGTATGTGAAAACCTCCCAGCAGCAATTAGTCCTTTCCTGCCAGCAGTGAGGTGCCAACCATTCCCAGGCTGAGGCTGTCAGATAAGAATTAAATAGTTAATTAACCCTTTAAGTGCCAAGGACGAGGTATCTCGTCCTTGGAAGTGCACACGCAGTGCCAAGGACGAGATAGCTCGTCCTTTTCGGCACCTTGTTTTGAGCGATCCCTGCAAAGCAGGGATCGCTCAAAACTGTAATCCAACCCCCGGGCTATGTGAGGGGGAGGTCCCCCCTCACTGCCCGGGGGTTGGATTTCCTTCAGTTTCACGCCGACGTGCGTGACGCACGTCGGCATGAAACGGAAAGTAATTCCACCGCAGCAGCCATTTTCGGCTGCTGCGTTGGAGAGAGAAGGTGAGTGCCCTTCTTGTTCCGCCTCGATCTCCGGCTGTATTTCAAGCCGGAGATCGAGGCGGGTATCGTTGGAAAGGGGAGATCTTGCCTTTCCAACGATACCCATTGTGTGGCTTTGCTGCCCGCGGATCGGGCGCAGGGCGCCTCGATCCGCGGGCAGCAACATCACGGATCAAACGAAGATCCTTTTGTGACGCGTGGGGGAGGGGGGGCTGCTTACTAGGCAAACGGCCCCCTTCCCCCGTGGCCCCAAAGCATGGGGCCACAGCGCCAGGGACCCCTGGGGGCAGATGATCACTGCCCCCAGGGGTGGGGGAAAAAAAAAAAATCGAGGGAAGGAGGGAGGAGGGAGGGGGTTTGGGGCCCTGGGGCCCACTGGGCCACCAGGGATTGACCTAAAAGTGGTATCCCTGGAAAGGGGACTTTCTCCCCTTTCCAGGGACACCACACATATGCAGCATTGCTGGTCACGGATCAGCGCAGAGCGCTGATCCGTGACCAGCAACCCACTGAACCACCATGGATCTGTTTGTGAGTTGGGGGGGAGGGGGGCTGTTTCAGGTAAGCAGCCCTCCCCCCCCCGGCCCCCAAAGCCTGGGGACACATGAAAATGAACCCTGGGGGCAGATGGCTGACCATCTGCCCCCAGGGAAATATATAAAACAAAAAATAATAATAATCCGAGGGATGGGGGGAGGTGGGAGGGGGTTTGGGGTCCTGGGGCCCACTAGGCCACCAGGGATTGAGCAAAAAGTGGTGTCCCTGGAAAGGGAGGGGTACCCCAAAAGGTGGGGAAGGACCCCCAATAGATGGGGCAGTAGGGTTTGGGCACCCTGGGGGCAGATAGCCACACTAATGGGCCCATCTGCACCAAGCAAAGTTGGGTAAACAAAAAAAAATATACAAAATCACAGGCTGCTTTTTAGGGGGGGCTGAGGGCCACCCTAAATTGGCAGCGCATGATGTACCGCAACGGGGGGTGGCCCTCAACCCTCCCCCCACACCAAATGGAGGGCCCCACCTCATGCAACCCTCCCTGGGCGCAGATAGGGGGGCCTCATCTCATGCATCCCTCCGTGGGGTCAGATGCCCCTTCCTAGGAGCAGATAGCTGCCCCCAGGGAGGGTTGCATGAGGTGGGGCCCTCCATTTTGGGTGGGGGGGTTGAGGGGCACCCCCCGTTGCGGTACATCATGCGCTGCCAATTTAGGGTGGCCCTCAGCCCCCCCTAAAAAGCAGCCTGTGGTATTGTATATTATTTTTTGTTTACCCAACTTTGCTTGGTGCAGATGGCCACATTAGTGTGGCTATCTGCCCCCAGGGTGCCCAAACCCTACTGCCCCATCTATTGGGGATCCTGCCCCACCTTTTGGGGTGGCCCTCTCCCCCCTCACCCCAAATGGAGGTGGGGTGTACCTCAGGCAGCCGTTTGGAGGAGGCCCAGGGAGGCCTGCATGAGGTGTGTCCCCCAGCCATTGGGGTTGGGGTGGGGGGGCACCCCAAAAGGTGGGGCAGGACCCCCAATAGATGGGGCAGTAGGGTTTGGGCACCCTGGGGGCAGATAGCCACACTAATGGGCCCATCTGCACCAAGCAAAGTTGGGTAAACAAAAAAAAATATACAAAATCACAGGCTGCTCTTTAGGGGGGGCTGAGGGCCACCCTAAATTGGCAGCGCATGATGTACCACAACGGGGGGTGGCCCTCAACCCCCCCCACCCCAAATGGAGGGTCCCACCTCATGCAACCCTCCCTGGGGGCAGATAGGGGGGGCCTCACCTCATGCATCCCTCCCTGGGGTCAGATGCCCCTTCCTAGGAGCAGATATCTGCCCCCAGGGAGGGTTGCATGAGGTGGGGCCCTCCATTTGGGTTGGGGGGGTTGAGGGCCACCCCCCGTTGCGGTACATCATGCGCTGCCAATTTAGGGTGGCCCTCAGCCCCCTCTAAAAAGCAGCCTGTGATTTTGTATATTTTTTTTTTTTTTACCCAACTTTGCTTGGTGCAGATGGCCACATTAGTGTGGCTATCTGCCCCCAGGGTGCCCAAACCCTACTGCCCCATCTATTGGGGGTCCTGCCCCACCTTTTGGGGTGGCCCTCTCCCCCTCACCCCAAATGGAGGTGGGGTGTACCTCACGCAGCCGTTTGGAGGAGGCCCAGGGAGGCCTGCATGAGGTGTGTCCCCCAGCCATTGGGGGTGGGGTGGGGGGGGCACCCCAAAAGGTGGGGCAGGACCCCCAATAGACGGGGCAGTAGGGTTTGGGCACCCTGGGGGCAGATAGCCACACTAATGGGCCCATCTGCACCAAGCCAAGTTGGGTAAACAAAAAAAAATATACAAAATCACAGGCTGCTTTTTAGGGGGGGCTGAGGGCTACCCTAAATTGGCAGCGCATGATGTACCGCAACGGGGGGTGGCCCTCAACCCCCCCCACCCCAAATGGAGGGCCCCACCTCATGCAACCCTCCCTGGGGGCAGATATCTGCTCCTAGGAAGGGGCATCTGACCCCAGGGAGGGATGCATGAGGTGGGCCCCCCCTATCTGCCCCCAGGGAGGGTTGCATGAGGTGGGGCCCTCCATTTGGGGTGGGGGGGGTTGAGGGCCACCCCCCGTTGCGGTACATCATGCGCTGCCAATTTAGGGTGGCCTTCAGCCCCCCCTAAAAAGCAGCCTGTGGTTTTGTATATTTATTTTTGTTTACCCAACTTTGCTTGGTGCAGATGGCCACATTAGTGTGGCTATCTGCCCCCAGGGTGCCCAAACCCTACTGCCCCATCTATTGGGGATCCTGCCCCACCTTTTGGGGTGGCCCTCTCCCCCCTCACCCCAAATGGAGGTGGGGTGTACCTCACGCAGCCGTTTGGAGGAGGCCCAGGGAGGCCTGCATGAGGTGTGTCCCCCAGCCATTGGGGGTGGGGTGGGGGGGCACCCCAAAAGGTGGGGCAGGACCCCCAATAGATGGGGCAGTAGGGTTTGGGCACCCTGGGGGTAGATAGCCACACTAATGGGCCCATCTGCACCAAGCAAAGTTGGGTAAACAATAAAATATACAAAATCACAGGCTGCTTTTTAGGGGGGGCTGAGGGCCACCCTAAATTGGCAGCACATGATGTACCACAACGGGGGGTGGCCCTCAACCCCTCCACCCCAAATGGAGGGCCCCACCTCATTCAACCCTCCCTGGGTGCAGATAGGGGGGGCCTCACCTCATGCATCCCTCCCTGGGGTCAGATGCCCCTTCCTAGGAGCAGATATCTGCCCCCCAGGGAGGGTTGCATGAGGTGGGGCCCTCCATTTGGGGTGGGGGGGGTTGAGGGCCACCCCGCCATTGCGGTACATCATGCGCTGCCAATTTAGGGTGGCCCTCAGCCCCCCCTAAAAAGCAGCCTGTGAATTTGCATTTTGTTTTTTGTTTACCCAACTTTGCTTGGTGCAGATGGCCACATTAGTGTGGCTATCTGCCCCCAGGGTGCCCAAACCCTACTGCCCCATCTATTGGGGGTCCTGCCCCACCTTTTGGGGTGGCCCTCTCCCCCCTCACCCCAAATGGAGGTGGGGTGTACCTCACGCAGCCGTTTGGAGGAGGCCCAGGGAGGCCTGCATGAGGTGTGTCCCCCCAGTCATTTGGGGTGAGGGGGGAGAGGGCCCCCAAAAATGGTGGGACAGGCCCCCCCAGTGGGTGGGGCAGTAAGGTTTGGGCACCCCGGCGCCAGATTGGCACACCAATGTGACCCTCTTCACCAAGGGGAGTTGGGTTACCAAAGGAAAAAAATGAAAATGGTGGAACGCTTTTTAGGGGGGGCGGTGGGGCACCCCAAAGGGTCAGGGAATTTTCTAATGGGATGGGGCATTGACCCCCTCCCCCCCACCCGCAATGGAGTGGGTGCGAAGTCATGCAGCCCTTCCTGGGACCAGATATCTGCTCCTAGGAACGGACGCCTGAGCCCAGGGAGGAGTGCAGGACAAACCCCCCCCCCATCTGCCCCCGGGGAGGGCTACATTTTGCTGGTGTGACCGTAGGTAACACATGTTCTTTGTTTTGTTTACAGCTTTTTCTACCCGAGCAGCTGCAACGTTATGTGAGTACTGTTTTTTATTATTCTATGGTTAGGGCCCACTGTCAGTGGGGTGGGTGAGACTGGGGCTGGATTGTTGGTGGTGTGGGTGGGAAGGGCCCGTATGGGCAGATCACCTCCAACTGTCCTGGAGTTGCAGCTGGGCTGCATTACAGCTTTTCCCTTCGGGGAGGTATTGGCACACTGCCGAAACTCCTTGGTGGGGAGAAGCTGTAACGCAGGGCAGCCAGGGCTCCAGCAAAGTCGGCGGTAATATCCCTGGCCTTGGGCACCCATCTCCCATGTGGGTCTTTGCTGGTGGTTCTGGGTATTACATTCTGGGCCGATTTGCGTAAGTCAGACCTCTGTGGATTCCCACGGGTGTCCTCTTTTGGGAAATGCATGGGGTCCCTGTTTCCCTTGCTGGCTGCGACACCCTAGGCCCAAATCTGTAGGTTGCCCACATGAACAAAATGGGCAGTGGCGAATGGCTTGGGGCTCCCACTCGGTTACCCTTTTCCTTTTGCGCCCCCGGTAGGTGCACCCACACATGTGAGGTACTGTTTTCATCAGGACACGTGTGGGGACACGGGAAGGTAGGCCACGTGTTGTTGGCGGTGTGTTTCGGTGGGTGGCCAGAGCGAAATGTCTGAGAATTGTCTTCATTTCCGGCCAATTTCAGAGACATTTCCCTGTGTCCACTCACCGAAACATGTCGCCAACAGCAGATGTTATACCTTCTTGTGTTCCCACAGGTGTCCCGACGAAAAAGGTACCTCGCATGTGTGGGTGCACCTACCGGGGGCGCAAAAGGAAAAGGGTAACCCGCTGGTAACCCCAAGCCTTTCGCCACAGCACAATTTGTTCATGTGGGCAACCTACAGATTTGGGCCTAGGGTGTCCAAGCCAGCAAGGAAAACGGGGAACCCCATGCATTTCCCAAAAGAGGACACCCGTGGGAAAGCACAGAGGTCTGATTTGCGCGAAGCGGGCCAGACTTTATTACCCAGAACCCCAGACAAAGTGAACATTGTGTTTTTTCCCCACCAAATATCACACTTTGTCGGGGATTATGGCTAATAAAAACTGGGGCAATTTGCGCAAGGCAGACCTCTGTGGATTCCCACGGGTGTCCTCTTTTGGGAAATGCATGGGGTTCCCTGTTTCCCTTGCTGGCTGCGACACCCTAGGCCCAAATCTGTAGGTTGCCCACATGAACAAAATGGGCAGTGGCGAATGGCTTGGGGTTCCCAGTCGGTTACCCTTTTCCTTTTGCGCCCCCGGTAGGTGCACCCACACATGTGAGGTACCGTTTTCATCGGGACACCTGTGGGGACACGGGAAGGTAGGCCACGTGTTGTTGGCGGTGTGTTTCGGTGGGTGGCCAGAGCGAAATGTCTGAGAATTGTCTTCATTTCCGGCCAATTTCAGAGACATTTCCCTGTGTCCACTCACCGAAACACGTCGCCAACAGCAGATGTCATACCTTCTTGTGTTCCCACAGGTGTCCCGACGAAAAAGGTACCTCGCATGTGTGGGTGCACCTACCGGGGGCGCAAAAGGAAAAGGGTAACCCGCTGGTAACCCCAAGCCTTTCGCCACAGCACAATTTGTTCATGTGGGCAACCTACAGATTTGGGCCTAGGGTGTCCAAGCCAGCAAGGAAAACGGGGAACCCCATGCATTTCCCAAAAGAGGAACCCGTGGGAAAGCACAGAGGTCTGATTTGCGCGAAGCGGGCCAGAATTTATTACCCAGAACCCCAGACAAAGTGAACATTGTGTTTTTTCCCCACCAAATATCACACTTTGTCGGGGATTGTGGCTAATAAAAACTGGGGCAATTTGCGCAAGGCAGACCTCTGTGGATTCCCACGGGTGTCCTCTTTTGGGAAATGCATGGGGTTCCCTGTTTCCCTTGCTGGCTGCGACACCCTAGGCCCAAATCTGTAGGTTGCCCACATGAACAAAATGGGCAGTGGCGAATGGCTTGGGGTTCCCAGTCGGTTACCCTTTTCCTTTTGCGCCCCCGGTAGGTGCACCCACACATGTGAGGTACCATTTTCATCAGGACACGTGTGGGGACACGGGAAGGTAGGCCACGTGTTGTTGGCGGTGTGTTTCAGTGGGTGGCCAGAGCGAAATGTCTGAGAATTGTCTTCATTTCCGGCCAATTTCAGAGACCTTTCCCTGTGTCCACTCACCAAAACACATCGCCAACAGCAGATGTCATACCTTCTCGTGTTCCCACAGGTGTCCCGATGAAAACGGTACCTCACATGCGTGGGTGCACCTACCTGGCCGGCAAGGGGCAAGCCGAAAACGCAAGCAACCCCCAGTCTGTTTGCAGAGGGGAATCTTAGCCATTCTGCCGACCGGCACAACATACAGATATGGGCCTCGGGTGTCCAAGCCACCAAGGAAAACAGGGAGCCCCATGCATTTCCGAAAAGAGGACACCCGTGGGAATCCGCAGAGGTGTGATTTGCGCACATCGCCCGAGATTTATTTACCCAGACACCCCTGCAAAGTCCGAAATGTGGGGGAAAAAATGCTTTTTCCGCACATTTCGCTCGACGCACCCATCGAAACACGCACCCAACAACACATGGCCTACCGTCCCACGTTCCCACAGGTGTCCCGATGAAAACGGTACCTCACATGCGTGGGTGCACCTACCTGGCCGGCAAGGGGCAAGCCGAAAACGCAAGCAACCCCCAGTCTGTTTGCAGAGGGGAATCTCAGCCATTCTGCCGACCGGCACAACATACAGATATGGGCCTCGGGTGTCCAAGCCACCAAGGAAAACAGGGAGCCCCATGCATTTTCGAAAAGAGGACACCCGTGGGAATCCGCAGAGGTGTGATTTGCGCACATCGCCCCAGATTTTTTTACCCAGACACCCCTGCAAAGTCCGAAATGTGGGGGAAAAAACGCTTTTTCCGCACATTTCGCTCGACGCACCCATCGAAACACGCCCCCAACAACACATGGCCTACCGTCCCGCGGGGCACATTTCGGACTTTGCGGGGGTGTATGGGTAATAAATTCTGGGGCGATGTGTGCAAATCACACCTCTGCGGATTCCCACGGGTGTCCTCTTTTCGGAAATGCATGGGGCACCCTGTTTTCCTTGGTGGCTTGCACACCCGAGGCCCATATCTGTATGTTGTGCCGGTCGGCAGAATGGCTGAGATTCCGCTCTGCAAACAGACTGGGGGTTGCTTGTGTTTTCGGCTTGCCCCTTGCCGGCCAGGTAGGTGCACCCACGCATGTGAGGTAACGTTTTCATCGGGACACCTTTGGGAACGCGGGACGGTAGGCCATGTGTTGTTGGGGGCGTGTTTCGATGGGTGCGTCAAGCGAAATGTGCGGAAAAAGCGTTTTTTCCCCCACATTTCGGACTTTGCAGGTGTGTCTGGGTAAAAAAATCTGGGGCGATGTGCGCAAATCACACCTCTGCGGATTCCCATGGGTGTCCTCTTTTCGGAAATGCATGGGGCTCCCTGTTTTCCTTGGTGGCTTGGACACCCGAGGCCCATATCTGTATGTTGTGCCGGTCGGCAGAATGGCTGAGATTCCCCTCTGCAAACAGAATGGGGGTTGCTTGCGTTTTCGTCTTGCCCCTTGCCGGCCAGGTAGGTGCACCCACGCATGTGAGGTACCGTTTTCATCGGGACACCTGTGGGAACGCGGGACGGTAGGCCATGTGTTGTTGGGGGCGTGTTTCGATGGGTGCGTCGAGCGAAATGTGCGGAAAAAGCGTTTTTTCCCCCACATTTCGGACTTTGCAGGGGTGTCTGGGTAAAAAAATCTGTGGCGATGTGCGCAAATCACACCTCTGCGGATTCCCACGGGTGTCCTCTTTTCGGAAATGCATGGGGCTCCCTGTTTTCCTTGGTGGCTTGGACACCCGAGGCCCATATCTGTATGTTGTGCCGGTCGGCAGAATGGCTGAGATTCCCCTCTGCAAACAGACTGGGGGTTGCTTGCGTTTTCGGCTTGCCCCTTGCCGGCCAGGTAGGTGCACCCACGCATGTGAGGTACCGTTTTCATCGGGACACCTGTGGGAACACGAGAAGGTATGACATCTGCTGTTGGCGATGTGTTTCGGTGAGTGGACACAGGGAAATGTGCGGAAAAAGCGTTTTTTCCCCCACATTTCGGACTTTGCAGGGTTGTCTGGGTAAAAAATCTGGGGCGATGTGCGCAAATCACACCTCTGCGGATTCCCACGGGTGTCCTCTTTTCGGAAAAATGCATGGGGCTCCCTGTTTTCCTTGGTGGCTTGGACACCCGAGGCCCATATCTGTATATTGTGCCGGTCGGCAGAATGGCTGAGATTCCCCTCTGCAAACAGACTGGGGGTTGCTTGCGTTTTCGGCTTGCCCCTTGCCGGCCAGGTAGGTGCACCCACGCATGTGAGGTACCGTTTTCATCGGAACACCTGTTTGAACACGAGAAGGTATGACATCTGCTGTTGGCGATGTGTTTCGGTGAGTGGACACAGGGAAATGTGCGGAAAAAGCGTTTTTTCCCCCACATTTCGGACTTTGCAGGGGTGTCTGGGTAAAAAAATCTGGGGCGATGTGCGCAAATCACACCTCTGCGGATTCCCACGGGTGTCCTTTTTTCGGAAATGCATGGGGCTCCCTGTTTTCCTTGGTGGCTTGGACACCCGAGGCCCATATCTGTATGTTGTGCCGGTCGGCAGAATGGCTGAGATTCCCCTCTGCAAACAGTCTGGGGGTTGCTTGCGTTTTCGGCTTGCCCCTTGCCGGCCAGGTAGGTGCACCCACGCATGTGAGGTACCGTTTTCATCGGGACACCTGTGGGAATGTGGGACAGTAGGCCATGTGTTGTTGGGGGCGTGTTTCGATGGCTGCGTCGAGCGAAATGTGCGGAAAAAGCGTTTTTTCCCCCACATTTCGGACTTTGCAGGGGTGTCTGGGTAAAAAAATCTGGGGCGATGTGCGCAAATCACACCTCTGCGGATTCCCACGGGTGTCCTATTTTCGGAAATGCATGGGGCTCCCTGTTTTCCTTGGTGGCTTGGACACCCGAGGCCCATATCTGTATGTTGTGCCGGTCGGCAGAATGGCTGAGATTCCCCTCTGCAAACAGACTGGGGGTTGCTTGCGTTTTCGGCTTGCCCCTTGCCGGCCAGTTAGGTGCACCCACGCATGTGAGGTACCGTTTTCATCGGGACACCTGTGGGAACGCGGGACGGTAGGCCATGTGTTGTTGGGGGCGTGTTTCGATGGGTGCGTCGAGCGAAATGTGCGGAAAAAGCGTTTTTTCCCCCACATTTCGGACTTTGCAGGGGTGTCTGGGTAAAAAAATCTGGGGCGATGTGCGCAAATCACACCTCTGCGGATTCCCACGGGTGTCCTCTTTTCGGAAATGCATGGGGCTCCCTGTTTTCCTTGGTGGCTTGGACACCCGAGGCCCATATCTGTATGTTGTGCCGGTCGGCAGAATGGCTGAGATTCCCCTCTGCAAACAGACTGGGGGTTGCTTGCGTTTTCGGCTTGCCCCTTGCCGGCCAGGTAGGTGCACCCACGCATGTGAGGTACCGTTTTCATCGGGACACCTGTGGGAACACGAGAAGGTATGACATCTGCTGTTGGCGATGTGTTTCGGTGAGTGGACACAGGGAAATGTGCGGAAAAAGCGTTTTTTCCCCCACATTTCGGACTTTGCAGGGTTGTCTGGGTAAAAAATCTGGGGCGATGTGCGCAAATCACACCTCTGCGGATTCCCACGGGTGTCCTCTTTTCGGAAAAATGCATGGGGCTCCCTGTTTTCCTTGGTGGCTTGGACACCCGAGGCCCATATCTGTATATTGTGCCGGTCGGCAGAATGGCTGAGATTCCCCTCTGCAAACAGACTGGGGGTTGCTTGCGTTTTCGGCTTGCCCCTTGCCGGCCAGGTAGGTGCACCCACGCATGTGAGGTACCGTTTTCATCGGAACACCTGTTTGAACACGAGAAGGTATGACATCTGCTGTTGGCGATGTGTTTCGGTGAGTGGACACAGGGAAATGTGCGGAAAAAGCGTTTTTTCCCCCACATTTCGGACTTTGCAGGGGTGTCTGGGTAAAAAAATCTGGGGCGATGTGCGCAAATCACACCTCTGCGGATTCCCACGGGTGTCCTCTTTTCGGAAATGCATGGGGCTCCCTGTTTTCCTTGGTGGCTTGGACACCCGAGGCCCATATCTGTATGTTGTGCCGGTCGGCAGAATGGCTGAGATTCCCCTCTGCAAACAGTCTGGGGGTTGCTTGCGTTTTCGGCTTGCCCCTTGCCGGCCAGGTAGGTGCACCCACGCATGTGAGGTACCGTTTTCATCGGGACACCTGTGGGAATGTGGGACAGTAGGCCATGTGTTGTTGGGGGCGTGTTTCGATGGCTGCGTCGAGCGAAATGTGCGGAAAAAGCGTTTTTTCCCCCACATTTCGGACTTTGCAGGGGTGTCTGGGTAAAAAAATCTGGGGCGATGTGCGCAAATCACACCTCTGCGGATTCCCACGGGTGTCCTATTTTCGGAAATGCATGGGGCTCCCTGTTTTCCTTGGTGGCTTGGACACCCGAGGCCCATATCTGTATGTTGTGCCGGTCGGCAGAATGGCTGAGATTCCCCTCTGCAAACAGACTGGGGGTTGCTTGCGTTTTCGGCTTGCCCCTTGCCGGCCAGTTAGGTGCACCCACGCATGTGAGGTACCGTTTTCATCGGGACACCTGTGGGAACGCGGGACGGTAGGCCATGTGTTGTTGGGGGCGTGTTTCGATGGGTGCGTCGAGCGAAATGTGCGGAAAAAGCGTTTTTTCCCCCACATTTCGGACTTTGCAGGGGTGTCTGGGTAAAAAAATCTGGGGCGATGTGCGCAAATCACACCTCTGCGGATTCCCACGGGTGTCCTCTTTTCGGAAATGCATGGGGCTCCCTGTTTTCCTTGGTGGCTTGGACACCCGAGGCCTATATCTGTATGTTGTGCCGGTCGGCAGAATGGCTGAGATTCCCCTCTGCAAACAGACTGGGGGTTGCTTGCGTTTTCGGCTTGCCCCTTGCCGGCCAGGTAGGTGCACCCAGGCATATGAGGTACCGTTTTCATCGGGACACCTGTGGGAACGCGGGACGGTAGGCCATGTGTTGTTGGGGGCGTGTTTCGATGGGAGCGTCGAGCGAAATGTGCGGAAACAGCGTTTTTTCCCCCACATTTCGGACTTTGCAGGGGTGTCTGGGTAAAAAAATCTGGGGCGATGTGCGCAAATCACACCTCTGCGGATTCCCACGGGTGTCCTCTTTTCGGAAATGCATGGGGCTCCCTGTTTTCCTTGGTGGCTTGGACACCCGAGGCCCATATCTGTATGTTGTGCCGGTCGGCAGAATGGCTGAGATTCCCCTCTGCAAACAGACTGGGGGTTGCTTGCGTTTTCGGCTTGCCCCTTGCCGGCCAGGTAGGTGCACCCACGCATGTGAGGTACCGTTTTCATCGGGACACCTGTGGGAACGCGGGACGGTAGGCCATGTGTTGTTGGGGGCGTGTTTCGATGGGTGCGTCGAGCGAAATGTGCGGAAAAAGCGTTTTTTCCCCCACATTTCGGACTTTGCAGGGGTGTCCGGGTAAAAAAATCTGGGGCGATGTGCGCAAATCACACCTCTGCGGATTCCCACGGGTGTCCTCTTTTCGGAAATGCATGGGGCTCCCTGTTTTCCTTGGTGGCTTGGACACCCGAGGCCCATATCTGTATGTTGTGCCGGTCGGCAGAATGGCTGAGATTCCCCTCTGCAAACAGACTGGGGGTTGCTTGCGTTTTCGGCTTGCCCCTTGCCGGCCAGGTAGGTGCACCCACGCATGTGAGGTACTGTTTTCATCGGGACACCTGTGGGAACGCGGGACGGTAGGCCATGTGTTGTTGGGGGCGTGTTTCGATGGGTCGTCGAGCGAAATGTGCGGAAAAAGCGTTTTTTCCCCCACATTTCGGACTTTGCAGGGGTGTCTGGGTAAAAAAATCTGGGGCGATGTGCGCAAATCACACCTCTGCGGATTCCCACGGGTGTCCTCTTTTCGGAAATGCATGGGGATCCCTGTTTTCCTTGGTGGCTTGGACACCCGAGGCCCATATCTGTATGTTGTGCCGGTCGGCAGAATGGCTGAGATTCCCCTCTGCAAACAGACTGGGGGTTGCTTGCGTTTTCGGCTTGCCCCTTGCCGGCCAGGTAGGTGCACCCACGCATGTGAGGTACCGTTTTTATCTGGACACCTGTGGGAACGCGGGACGGTAGGCCATGTGTTGTTGGGGGCGTGTTTCGATGGGTGCGTCGAGCGAAATGTGCGGAAAAAGCGTTTTTTCCCCCACATTTCGGACTTTGCAGGGGTGTCTGGGTAAAAAAATCTGGGGCGATGTGCGCAAATCACACCTCTGCGGATTCCCACGGGTGTCCTCTTTTCGGAAATGCATGGGGCTCCCTGTTTTCCTTGGTGGCTTGGACACCCGAGGCCCATATCTGTATGTTGTGCCGGTCGGCAGAATGGCTGAGATTCCCCTCTGCAAACAGACTGGGGGTTGCTTGCGTTTTCGGCTTGCCCCTTGCCGGCCAGGTAGGTGCACCCACGCATGTGAGGTACCGTTTTCATCGGGACACCTGTGGGAACGCGGGACGGTAGGCCATGTTTTGTTGGGGGCGTGTTTCGATGGGTGCGTCGAGCGAAATGTGCGGAAACAGCGTTTTTTCCCACACATTTCGGACTTTGCAGGGGTGTCTGGGTAAAAAAATCTGGGGCGATGTGCGCAAATCACACCTCTGCGGATTCCCACGGATGTCCTCATTTCGGAAATGCATGGGGCTCCCTGTTTTCCTTGGTGGCTTGGACACCCGAGGCCCATATCTGTATGTTGTGCCGGTCGGCAGAATGGCTGAGATTCCCCTCTGCAAACAGACTGGGGGTTGCTTGCGTTTTCGGCTTGCCCCTTGCCGGCCAGGTAGGTGCACCCACGCATGTGAGGTACCATTTTCATTGGGACACCTGTGGGAACGCGGGACGGTAGGCCTTGTGTTGTTGGGGGCGTGTTTCGATGGGTGCGTCGAGCGAAATGTGCGGAAAAAGCATTTTTTCCCCCACATTTCGGACTTTGCAGGGGTGTCTGGGTAAAAAAATCTGGGGCGATGTGCGCAAATCACACCTCTGCAGATTCCCACGGGTGTCCTCTTTTCGGAAATGCATGGGGCTCCCTGTTTTCCTTGGTGGCTTGGACACCCGAGGCCCATATCTGTATGTTGTGCCGGTCGGCAGAATGGCTGAGATTCCCCTCTGCAAACAGACTGGGGGTTGCTTGCGTTTTCGGCTTGCCCCTTGCCGGCCAGGTAGGTGCACCCACGCATGTGAGGTACTGTTTTCATCGGGACACCTGTGGGAACGCGGGACGGTAGGCCTTGTGTTGTTGGGGGCGTGTTTCGATGGGTGCGTCGAGCGAAATGTGCGGAAAAAGCATTTTTTCCCCCACATTTCGGACTTTGCAGGGGTGTCTGGGTAAAAAAATCTGGGGCGATGTGCGCAAATCACACCTCTGCGGATTCCCACGGGTGTCCTCTTTTCGGAAATGCATGGGGCTCCCTGTTTTCCTTGGTGGCTTGGACACCCGAGGCCTATATCTGTATGTTGTGCCGGTCGGCAGAATGGCTGAGATTCCCCTCTGCAAACAGACTGGGGGTTGCTTGCGTTTTCGGCTTGCCCCTTGCCGGCCAGGTAGGTGCACCCAGGCATATGAGGTACCGTTTTCATCGGGACACCTGTGGGAACGCGGGACGGTAGGCCATGTGTTGTTGGGGGCGTGTTTCGATGGGAGCGTCGAGCGAAATGTGCGGAAACAGCGTTTTTTCCCCCACATTTCGGACTTTGCAGGGGTGTCTGGGTAAAAAAATCTGGGGCGATGTGCGCAAATCACACCTCTGCGAATTCCCACGGGTGTCCTCTTTTCGGAAATGCATGGGGCTCCCTGTTTTCCTTGGTGGCTTGGACACCCGAGGCCCATATCTGTATGTTGTGCCGGTCGGCAGAATGGCTGAGATTCCCCTCTGCAAACAGACTGGGGGTTGCTTGCGTTTTCGGCTTGCCCCTTGCCGGCCAGGTAGGTGCACCCACGCATGTGAGGTACCGTTTTCATCGGGACACCTGTGGGAACGCGGGACGGTAGGCCATGTGTTGTTGGGGGCGTGTTTCGATGGGTGCGTCGAGCGAAATGTGCGGAAAAAGCGTTTTTTCCCCCACATTTCGGACTTTGCAGGGGTGTCCGGGTAAAAAAATCTGGGGCGATGTGCGCAAATCACACCTCTGCGGATTCCCACGGGTGTCCTCTTTTCGGAAATGCATGGGGCTCCCTGTTTTCCTTGGTGGCTTGGACACCCGAGGCCCATATCTGTATGTTGTGCCGGTCGGCAGAATGGCTGAGATTCCCCTCTGCAAACAGACTGGGGGTTGCTTGCGTTTTCGGCTTGCCCCTTGCCGGCCAGGTAGGTGCACCCACGCATGTGAGGTACTGTTTTCATCGGGACACCTGTGGGAACGCGGGACGGTAGGCCATGTGTTGTTGGGGGCGCGTTTCGATGGGTGCGTCGAGCGAAATGTGCGGAAAAAGCGTTTTTTCCCCCACATTTCGGACTTTGCAGGGGTGTCTGGGTAAAAAAATCTGGGGCGATGTGCGCAAATCACACCTCTGCGGATTCCCACGGGTGTCCTCTTTTCGGAAATGCATGGGGATCCCTGTTTTCCTTGGTGGCTTGGACACCCGAGGCCCATATCTGTATGTTGTGCCGGTCGGCAGAATGGCTGAGATTCCCCTCTGCAAACAGACTGGGGGTTGCTTGCGTTTTCGGCTTGCCCCTTGCCGGCCAGGTAGGTGCACCCACGCATGTGAGGTACCGTTTTTATCTGGACACCTGTGGGAACGCGGGACGGTAGGCCATGTGTTGTTGGGGGCGTGTTTCGATGGGTGCGTCGAGCGAAATGTGCGGAAAAAGCGTTTTTTCCCCCACATTTCGGACTTTGCAGGGGTGTCTGGGTAAAAAAATCTGGGGCGATGTGCGCAAATCACACCTCTGCGGATTCCCACGGGTGTCCTCTTTTCGGAAATGCATGGGGCTCCCTGTTTTCCTTGGTGGCTTGGACACCCGAGGCCCATATCTGTATGTTGTGCCGGTCGGCAGAATGGCTGAGATTCCCCTCTGCAAACAGACTGGGGGTTGCTTGCGTTTTCGGCTTGCCCCTTGCCGGCCAGGTAGGTGCACCCACGCATGTGAGGTACCGTTTTCATCGGGACACCTGTGGGAACGCGGGACGGTAGGCCATGTTTTGTTGGGGGCGTGTTTCGATGGGTGCGTCGAGCGAAATGTGCGGAAACAGCGTTTTTTCCCACACATTTCGGACTTTGCAGGGGTGTCTGGGTAAAAAAATCTGGGGCGATGTGCGCAAATCACACCTCTGCGGATTCCCACGGATGTCCTCATTTCGGAAATGCATGGGGCTCCCTGTTTTCCTTGGTGGCTTGGACACCCGAGGCCCATATCTGTATGTTGTGCCGGTCGGCAGAATGGCTGAGATTCCCCTCTGCAAACAGACTGGGGGTTGCTTGCGTTTTCGGCTTGCCCCTTGCCGGCCAGGTAGGTGCACCCACGCATGTGAGGTACCATTTTCATTGGGACACCTGTGGGAACGCGGGACGGTAGGCCTTGTGTTGTTGGGGGCGTGTTTCGATGGGTGCGTCGAGCGAAATGTGCGGAAAAAGCATTTTTTCCCCCACATTTCGGACTTTGCAGGGGTGTCTGGGTAAAAAAATCTGGGGCGATGTGCGCAAATCACACCTCTGCAGATTCCCACGGGTGTCCTCTTTTCGGAAATGCATGGGGCTCCCTGTTTTCCTTGGTGGCTTGGACACCCGAGGCCCATATCTGTATGTTGTGCCGGTCGGCAGAATGGCTGAGATTCCCCTCTGCAAACAGACTGGGGGTTGCTTGCGTTTTCGGCTTGCCCCTTGCCGGCCAGGTAGGTGCACCCACGCATGTGAGGTACTGTTTTCATCGGGACACCTGTGGGAACGCGGGACGGTAGGCCATGTGTTGTTTGGGGCGTGTTTCGATGGGTGCGTCGAGCGAAATGTGCAGAAAAAGCGTTTTTTCCCCCACATTTCGGACTTTGCAGGGGTGTCTGGGTAAAAAAATCTGGGGCGATGTGCGCAAATCACACCTCTGCAGATTCCCACGGGTGTCCTCTTTTCGGAAATGCATGGGGTTCCCTGTTTTCCTTGGTGGCTTGGACACCCGAGGCCCATATCTGTATGATGTGAGAGTGTGACATTTCCGGTGTGAAAACAGACTTGGGGTTACTTGTGTTTTAGGCTTTCCCCTTGGCGGCCAGGTAGGTGCACCCACACATGTGAGGTACCGTTTTCCTCGGGACACCTGTGGGAATGCGCGACGGTAGGCCATGTGTTGTTGGGGGCGTGTTTCGATGGGTGAGCCGAGCGAAAAGTGCGGAAATTGCGTATTTTTTCCCACATTTCGGACTTTGCGGGGGTGTCTGGGTGATAAAATCTGGGGCAATTTGGGCATATCATACCTTTGCGGATTCCCACGGGTGTTCTCTTTTCGGAAATGCATGGGGTTCCCTGTTTTCCTCGGTGGCTTGGACACCCGAGGCCCGTATCTGCATGATGTGAGAGTGTGACATTTCCGGTGTGAAAACAGACTTGGGGTTACTTGTGTTTTAGGCTTTCCCCTTGGCGGCCAGGTAGGTGCACCCACACATGTGAGGTACCGTTTTCATCGGGACACCTGTGGGAACGCGGGACAGTAGGCCATGTGTTGTGTTTGTGTGGTTTTCATAACGGTTTGACCCATTTGCTGGAGCCCATTGTCTCACAACCCTTTCTTTTCCCAAATGTGACCTAAATTTAGTCGCTGCTTTAGCCACCATACACTTTTGTAACCTGTACAAGTCACCTACCCTTGAAAAGGTCTGCCTGTGTTCTTTCAAAAAATGTATGGCTGCCGTTCTTCACTACATTGGTTTTCCCAATTTACACATGCTAAGTGCGTCTGGTCAGGCCGTGAGCGTAAAACTCCTGTGTACCATGGCTCAGTATTTGGCTTATGGTATTGCTTGTTTTGTACAAACACTACAAAAATGGTATGCTCTCCTAACTGCAAGAGTCGGGGGAATGTAGTGGAGCATTGCTTTTCTCAAAATTCATAGAAGCCATTGCCGTACCAACCCAACCATGTCCAACACATACCTTTTTTTCAGTCATTTTCCATCTTTTCCCCCATTCGATGGCAGTTTCCCCTACCTAGTTGTTGCCTGACCTATGCAAATCACCCCTTCCTAAACTTGGAATTTTGTCTACTTTTCAGAAATATATGCCTTTCTGTCCTCCAATTTGGCTTTCCTGCCCTTTTCTTCCATTCCGTCCATGCATGTCCAATTGGCAAAAATGGCAAAAATCGCCTACCTCTCACAAAATGGTTGATAACCCCATCAAAATATTTTTTTTCCATTTCCACTCAACCTGTTCCTGAAAGCCAACACATTGGGGAACTCAGCACCGCAAACCATTTGTTCCTAGCTCTTACAAGGAAAAAACCACAGGCTTCTTTGTACATCATTTTATTGGCATTTTTTGAAAAAAACTCAAATATTTTGCACATTTTCCTTATTTTCTCTCACCCCCCTACAGCAACCTGGGAGCCAAATTTGGCCGAGATATCTCATGTAACGAAAAAGTTACAAGCCATTGAATGGCCATATACCAAAATCACCAAAAAAGGCTCTGGCACTGGGGAGAAATACCCATGGCACTTAAAGGGTTAACTCAGGACTAGGTTTTAACTTTAAGTTACCTACATCTTTCATTAAACATATAACATGACACAGTTTATAGGTGGATTTTGACATTTACCAATCCTCTGACATTTCTCACAGAATCAGACCTTTAAACAAACATGCTTTTAAACAGGTGAGTTGGCACTTTCTTCGTGAAAACCTACATTTGCTGAGTCCTTTAAATCAGATCTTCCTCTGCAGCACACGCAATTAATTCAGCACCAGCCAGTTCTTCCCTTGAGTGCTGGGATTTGCTTGCAGTCTGGATACATGTATCCAGGCTTTTGTTTGGAGTTTCTGCCTGCACAGTTGAAATTGTTACATCTTGCCATTTTAGCTGCATTTGTCCCGTGGAACTGAAAACAAATGTTGTTGGGCTGGTTTTTCATGAGATACATTTCTTAGCTGCTGTCAGTCAATGAGGCCCAGCTCCTCTGAGCCACACTGCATGATCTGTAACCCTTTTCTCTCAAGGATTCCCTGGAAAATAAATGGATCTACTTCCAAACAGCACTTTGAAGGTTGCAAAGCTACATTTTAAAAGACATTTTCAATTTTCAGGACAATTCTGCTGCCTTGTTCCTCATTGAATGTAATAGAACCCACTGGCATGCTCCTGCAGAGAGAATTCTGTATTCCCCGCCCCCCTTGACTATGTGTGGCAGGGTGTACAGCCTGTTGTGGTTGTGACCCAAACGCAGTTTTGCAGATTTTTGAGCGCACAGGTTTAGCGCCTCCATTTTTGTTTGTTTCTTTCACCATTTATGAAGCAATGCAGTGGGGCACATTGGAATGGGTCAAAATATCCCACAGAAGCCCCCCCTTCCGACTTAGGCTTGACTTCCATCATGGGGAAGTGGGCACGTGGGATTTTTTTCTTTTCTTCCATGTAGAGAACACAGGTTTCTTCAGGTGTAAGTTCTTCTCCGATCAGCGAATGACGCAACACGCTCTCCTCGCTGGCTCTGGATGGAATAGGAACGATACTGCCATTCTTCTCTCATGCTTTCGTTTCTGGTGTGTGGAGCGACACTCCGGATGTCTTTGGTTTTTCCTCCTGGGTCCCCGAGGAGGTCCTCCTTGGTTGTTAGGTTTGATTTGTGCAACTATAAAACACAACACAACCCAGTTATGGAAATGTTCCCACTACTTCCTGCCAATAGGGATGACAGCCGTGGGATATATATGTGCATTCAGTGACAATTTACCATATTGCACGCATGTATTTGGTGACAATTTCAAATTTTACTAGGTTTCATTATTCTCTCCCTCTGGGTTTTCTGTAGGCTCTTCTATTTGCTGCAAAGTATGCCTGGGGTGGCAACTCTTTAGCTGGTTTATGGGGACCCACTTGTCTTCTGTCAAATCCCCCTTGGGGATGCAGATTCTGTAGGCGACTGGTGAGATTTGTCCACAATTAAAAAAGGTCCCCGCCAGATGGGCAAATATTTGCACTCCTTGGCTTGTTTCCTTCGGAAATTGTACAAGTAGACCCTGTCTCCTACTTGATATTCACTTTTTGGTTGTCTTAAGGTCATAGTGGGTCTTCATACTGTCTGCAGATCTTTCTAGATTCCACTGAACATATGCAAAAGCATGTTGAAGGTGTTTTCTCAGATTCTCAACATACTCATGAGTTGTGGAGGCATTTATCAATGTCTGCTCTTGCGTTCTATAGAGCAGATGCTGGGTTAGCACCATCCTTCGTCCAGTCATCAGCTCAAATGGAGACATTTTAGTTGCAGAAGAAGGGGTAGATCTGATGGTGATCAGTACAAGGGGTAGTCGAATATCCCAACTTGGCCCAGAGTCTGCCACAATTATTTTTAATATGCTCACAATGGTTTTATTGTACCTCTTAACTCGACCACTAGAGGACCTCCGGTAAGCAATGTGTAGTTTCCTTTTTACCCCAACTATCTCCCTCATTTTTGTCATCACCTCACTGATGAAGGACTACATTGGTCTGACTCAATCCTTTGGGGTAGTCCAAAACGCGAGAAGATGTGATTGATCATCAGGGCAGCTGCTGTTTCTGCCTTGCAATTTGGGGCCGGGAGACATTCCACCCATATCCATTATCCACCAATATTGAAATGTTATCGTGTTCTATATTGACTGATGGTGTTGGGTTTAACCCCAACCCTTGCTGTTGGAGATGGGCGTTGAGGTGAACATATGCGTCAGGATTCTGCAGTTTCTGTTCTCTTTTCATTTTTACTTTAAGTGGGAATAGTCGGGTCCATTCTGAGATGGTGACTTCCTCTCCAATCAGAACTTCAACTGCATACGGCAGCAATTGAGCTGACCGAAATGCTTTTTCTGAATCACCAAAGTCCATGGGATTACCCCCTAATTGGGAACAGGCTTTGAAGTTTATCAGGTCCAAACTAATGGCAAAGCGATTGAGAATGTCACTACCTAAATAGAATGCAGCCGGGACATCTCACACGACCCAACAGTTATGTATTATGCTCTTGTTGCCTATGGATCTTTGGAGCATACATCTGCTAGGAAGGAGATGTTTGGAATTGGGAGTTTCCAGGTCCGTTTCCCATTTGTCTATCAATTTAAATGTGGGAATTGCTGGATTTTTTGGGAGTTTTTGGAACATGGCTTCACTGATGAAGCTCTTACCGTTGTTCACGCACACTCGGGCTAGAACAGAGTCCTTCCCCTCATTTAACTGAATAGGGATGTTCAACTGTTCTCTAATTTTCTGAATGTCAGCTTAGCTTTGAGCTGGTTTCTCATCATTTTGGACTATGGAAGTGGGATTTTCTGATTGTGAATTAGTATAGAATTTTAGACTATTTCCTTCCAGTGTGTAATGCCACTTGAAACTGGAAGGAAGGTTGATTTTCAGAAATAGAGAGGAATTCCCATCGCCAGTTTGTTGTCCTAGTGCAATTACTGTCACGTCAGGGGTTTGGTTGTTTTGAAATTGGAACTCAATGTGCTCCTGTTTTTGTTCAACCATGTGGCATGTGCAATTTAAACTAACATCGTTGACACTATATTTTCATTTTATTGGTTGGTTAGTCTGGGTCCAGAGGACCTTGTTTACACAGTCTATTAGGGGAGACAATCTATGCAGGATCTCATTGCATCGTAAACATGGTGTGCCCTCCAGAGTCACGACTATGACTGGGTGTTTCACCTTGTGTTGCCCAATTTTGTGTTGCCCAGAAGATGTGATTGATCATCAGGGCAGCTGCTGTTTCTGCCTTGCAATTTGGGGCCGGGAGACATTCCACCCACTCAGTAAACAAGCATGTTACGGTTAACATTTACTTGTTCCCCCTAGAGGAGCGAATCACAGGCCCAATGAAATCTACTTGTAAATATGACTATGGCAGTGTCATCCCCCTCTTTCGTAGGGGAGCACGGTGAGTGATGTTGGCTGAAATTGTACACACACAAGACACCCCTTCAAGTATTGGTTGAGGTCCTGCCCCATGTGTGGCCAGTATGCAACCTCTCATAAGATTTCTAATGTAGTATGAAACCCCCGATGTCCGGCTGTGGCCACATCATGGGCATGACTTAGCATCAGGCTTCGGAATGAGGTAGGGACCACACACTGGTCACAGCCAGATATGGATCTCCTCACCAACAGACCATCTTAGATTCAGAACATTTTTGGACATTTCATCAACACTCTGAGGTCCTATCAGTTCATTACCTAAATCTACGACAAAATGTTGGTCATCAACCGCCATTCCAATAATGGTGCCTGCGCCCAGAGTGATACTCCTAAGGTCGCTGTTATCCACCAATATTGAAATGTTATTGTGTTCTATATTGACTAATGGTGTTGGGTTTAACCCCATCCCTTACTGTTGGAGTTGGGCGTTGAGGTGAACATATGCGTCAGGATTTTGCAGTTTCTGTCCTCTTTTAATTTTTACTTTAAGTGGGAATAGTCGGGTCCATTCTGAGATGGTGACTTCCTCTCCAATCTGAACTTCAACTGCATACGGCAGCAATTGAGCTGACCGAAATGCATTTTCTGAATCATCAAAGTCCATGGGATTACCCCCTAATCGGGACCAGGCTTTGAAGTTTATCAGGTCCAAACTAATGGCAAAGCGATTGAGAATGTCACTACCTAACTAGAATGCATCCGGGACATCTCACATGACCCAACAGTTATGTACTATGCTCTTGTTTCCTATGGAACTTTGGAGCATACATCTGCTAGGAAGGAGATGTTTGGAATTGGGAGTTTCCAGGTCCATTTCCCATTTGTCTATCAATTTAAATGTGGGAATTGCTGGATTTTTGGGAGTTTTTGGAACATGGCTTCACTGATGAAGCTCTTACCGTTGTTCACGCACACTCGGGCTAGAACAGAGTCCTTCCCCTCATTTAACTGAATGGGGATGTTCAACTGTTCTCTAATTTTCTGAATGTCAGCTTAGCATGAGCTGGTTTCTCATCATTTTGGACTATGGAAGTGGGATTTTCTGATTGTGAATTAGTATAGAATTTTAGACTATTTCCTTCCAGTGTGTAATGCCACTTGAAACTGGAAGGAAGGTTGATTTTCAGAAATAGAGAGGAATTCCCATCGCCAGTTTGTTGTCCTAGTGCAATTACTGTCACGTCAGGGGTTTGGTTGTTTTGAAATTGGAACTCAATGTGCTCCTGTTTTTGTTCAACCATGTGGCATGTGCAATTTAAACTAACATCGTTGACACTATATTTTCATTTTATTGGTTGGTTAGTCTGGGTCCAGAGGACCTTGTTTACATAGTCTATTAGGGGAGACAATCTATGCAGGATCTCATTGCATCGTAAACATGGTGTGCCCTCCGGAGTCACGACTATGACTGGGTGTTTCACCTTGTGTTGCCCAATTTTGTGTTGCCCTGAAGATGTGATTGATCATCGGGGCAGCTGCTGTTTCTGCCTTGCAATTTGGGGCCGGGAGACATTCCACCCACTCAGTAAACAAGCATGTTACGGTTAACATTTACTTGTTCCCCCTAGAGGAGCGAATCACAGGCCCAATGAAATCTACTTGTAAATATGACTATGGCAGTGTCATCCCCCTCTTTCGTAGGGGAGCACGGTGTGTGAGTGATGTTGGCTGAAATTGTACACACACAAGACACCCCTTCAAGTATTGGTTGAGGTCCTGCCCCATGTGTGGCCAGTATGCAACCTCTCATAAGATTTCTAATGTAGTATGAAACCCCCGATGTCCGGCTGTGGCCACATCATGGGCATGACTTAGCATCAGGCTTCGGAATGAGGTAGGGACCACACACTGGTCACAGCCAGATATGGATCTCCACACCAACAGACCATCTTAGATTCAGAACATTTTTGGACATTTCATCAACACTCTGAGGTCCTATCAGTTCATTACCTAAATCTACGACAAAATGTTGGTCATCAACCGCCATTCCAATAATGGTGCCTGCGCCCAGAGTGATACTCCTAAGGTCGCTGTTATCCACCAATATTGAAATGTTATTGTGTTCTATATTGACTAATGGTGTTGGGTTTACCCCCATCCCTTACTGTTGGAGTTGGGCGTTGAGGTGAACATATGCGTCAGGATTTTGCAGTTTCTGTCCTCTTTTAATTTTTACTTTAAGTGGGAATAGTCGGGTCCATTCTGAGATGGTGACTTCCTCTCCAATCTGAACTTCAACTGCATACGGCAGCAATTGAGCTGACCGAAATGCATTTTCTGAATCATCAAAGTCCATGGGATTACCCCCTAATCGGGACCAGGCTTTGAAGTTTATCAGGTCCAAACTAATGGCAAAGCGATTGAGAATGTCACTACCTAACTAGAATGCATCCGGGACATCTCACATGACCCAACTGTTATGTACTATGCTCTTGTTGCCTATGGAACTTTGGAGCATACATCTGCTAGGAAGGAGATGTTTGGAATTGGGAGTTTCCAGGTCCATTTTCCATTTGTCTATCAATTTAAATGTGGGAATTGCTGGATCTTTTGGGAGTTTTTGGAACATGGCTTCACTGATGAAGCTCTTACCGTTGTTCACGCACACTCGGGCGAGAACAGAGTCCTTCCCCTCATTTAACTGAATAGGGATGTACAACTGTTCTCTAATTTTCTGAATGTCAGCTTAGCTTTGAGCTGGTTTCTCATCATTTTGGACTATGGAAGTGGGATTTTCTGATTGTGAATTAGTATAGAATTTTAGAGTATTTCCTTCCAGTGTGTAATGCCACTTGAAACTGGAAGGAAGGTTGATTTACAGAAATAGACAGGAATTCCCATCACCAGTTTGTTGTCCTAGTGCAATTACTGTCACGTCAGGGATTTGGTTGTTTTGAAAATGGAACTCAATGTGCTCCTGTTTTTGTTCAACCATGTCGCATGTGCAATTTAAACTAACATGGTTGACACTATGTTTTAATTTTATTGGTTGGTTAGTCTGGGTCCAGAAGACCTTGTTTACACAGTCTATTAGGGGAGACAATCTATGCAGGATGTCATTGCACTGTAAACATGGTGTGCCCTCCGGAGTCACGAGTATGACTGGTGTTTCACCTTGTGTTGCCCAATTTTAATTTCCAAATCCGCAGTCCCCACAACAAGAATGTCATTCCCCTCAAAGTTCTGAAGTTGTCCAGGAAGAGGGGTGAGAGGGATCTGGTTTCTCACCCCCTTCCTGAATTCAGCTGATCAAAGGCTGTCTTTGACGGAAGAGTGGCTTGGGATCCAGTGTCCACCAGTGCCAAACATGTACATTGCCCTTGTACTTGGACAGAGACATAACATCTTCCCTCCTTCTCCTAAAGGGGACAAAGTTAATGTGCATTTTGGGTCAGTTGGTGGGTTAGTTTTTTGACTCTTGATTCTGACACAGGGTTAGTTTGGGCAGGATTCTGTGTGGGGGCTTGGGTATCTGTAAGAAAAATATGACAGTTGGATATTGGGGAAGTTTTGGGCTCCCCTGGTTCTGATTCTGGGCTGCCCTCCCCTTTTTGGAGGCAGTCACCAGAATATTTTTGGGCAGTGTGGTTTTCCAAGCAATCATTCTGGGGTTCAATGGTGGGCGATTCTAACTCAGTCCCCACATTTTCCCAGTCTTCATTAGGATCTCTCGGGACCCATTTTTCTTTGGGAGGAGTGCCCCCATCCCTGAAGGAGAAAATCTGAGGACCCCTCTCCTTCAAATTGGAAGACACTAACCTCCTCCACAAAATGGGTCTTTTTAGGTCCTTTATTTCTCCTACCCACCCTCTGTTCCTTGGGTTGCAGACTTTTGTTTCCGGTTCCTGGGTCTCCAGGGGCTTTTCACAAGTTGGAAAGGAAGCTTCCTCTAAGGCTTTACACCCCCTTACCCGTGTGCCTCCTCCCTTGGTGAGTTGTCGGGGTTCTCTCCCCGTCATTGCTCTGGAGTACAAGGCACTTGGTTTGTGGAGTTCTGAGCCGCCATGTTCATCTGAGGGTTCTGCTGAGCCCTCAACATGCGACCCAGATCCTGGGACAAGTTATGGACATGGTGCTCCAGTTGAGACACCCGCTCTGGCTGGTACGGGGATCTCTGGTCCCTCCTTGGTGACTCATGGGAAGGGTAGCTGTCCCTTCTCCCATAGTACCCCGGGTTTGGATAGTTTGGGTAACCATACACCCTTGGCCTCCCCTCTCCTGGATTGGGCTGTCTGGGCTTAGGAAAGTGGGGAAAGAAAGGAGGGTTGATTTGTGGGTTGAGGTTTTGAGGGTACCGGTGGAAGAAGCTCAACCCGGCATTTGGGGGATTACTGCCCTCCTGGGGAAAGTTAGGAGGCAGGTTTCCTGGGTTCATAGCTACCTGGTTGGACTCCCCCCCCTAGGCTGGGGGAGTCCACACATACCCCAGGATGGGTTTGTTGCCGTTGTATCGGGGGCTAATGTAATCAGGGGATATAGGTGTCCCATTTGTGGGAATACCTCCCTGACTACCTCTCTGGGATTGGCCCGAGGGCCTTCTGTTTCCTTGATTGTATGGGTCCTGTACCGGTATATTTCTAGGCCCCCCCATCTCCAGATCTAAAATGGGGGCAACCTTCACCTCCCCCACCTTAGCAGCAGCAGCATGGGTGTTGGATGGTTTGGGGTTTTTATTGGTGTTCTTGTTCTCTTCAGGTTTCTGCACCTCATAAATACGGGTCGCCTGTTCTATGACCCAGTCCAGTGATCTCTTCTCGTGAAAGTCCCTCCCCAGCTGAGTCATGATGTATTTGGGGAGTGCCTGGGAAAAGGTGTTAATGAACTCCCTACTGTCTGTGCACACCCTCCTGGTGGTCTGCGCAAAGTTTGAGTTCCTGCACAAATTCTTGTGGGGCCTGATCTTCCCCACATTGCAGGTTGTAGGCCGCCTTGTGGGCCTCTTGGGGATTTCTATGGACAGAGAAGTGTTTTAAGATGGACACCCTGTAGGTTCTGTTCCTCCAGCCCTGCAAAGAAACTGGAGTACTCAGGGGAGAATGTCCATTTCACATATTGGATGCAACCTTGACTATCTTTCAGATGAAAAGTATCCATCAACTGTTTGTATAATTCAAGGTGTTCCCAGACTGAATACCTAGCATTTTTGTGATAGGGAGTTATAACACTCCTAACAGCTATAATCTGCTTTAGGGTATCTTTTTGTATAGCCTTCTTGATTTTGTTGGCCTTTTTAGTCTTAGTCACCCACGTCCACTCATCCTCTGACTCAGAGGCACCACTACAGGAGGTGTCTATTTGATCCTAGAGGCTCACCCTGATTCTGTGAACTTGAAAAGGGCTTGCAGAATGTGGGGGCCTAGTTTCCTGATGCCTGTGATGCTCAGAAGAGTCTTCTGACTCTCCCAAGCTCCCAGGATTGGCGGAATACCCCCCACTGCCCTAGCTGGGAAGAGGTCTTGAGGATACTATTTTTGGGCTTTATTTCCTGGAGTTGCTCACCAAATTTCACTAAATGGTCTCTTGGAAGGTGGAAGTTTTGTGGATCCAGTTCCCTGACTCTCGCCTCATAGGAGTCTTCCTGATCTGAGATGTTAGCCCTAATATTTGGGGATCTGTACAGAGACGCCCGTCCATCAATTTCTGGGAGGCGCTGATCTGTCAGTCCCATCTTACCCATTTTGTTGAAGTCTACCATCCCCATGACCCCTGGTTCATGTGAGTCAGTGGACATGAATGTAGCAGAGTTAATTGCATTGAAGGGGTTAGGGTCCCTGAGTACAGGGGTCCTGATGTGATGCTCAGGAGTTTCTCTGTCCCTCCCTACCTCTTTTCTTTCAGCCCGATTACCTGGTGATATGCCAAACTCTTATTCTTTTGTTCCTCTATCAGGGCCTTACTGGTCTCAATAAATCTCTCTTGCATGGCTATCTGTTTGTGGAGCACATCATTCTTTTCACAGAGAGCCTCATTGTCTCTCTGTGCTTCCTGTCTAGTCTGAAAATACTGGACCAATTCCTGCTGCAGGAGACTCACCTCCTGAGTTTTAGCATCATTGGTCTGATTGTTCTTTTCCAGGGCATCCTCCACCCACCTAGTGTGCTCTAGTAGCTTCTCATATTCAGTTTTTACTTCCTTGAGATCCTGGAGGGCCAGATTTCTTTCCTCTAGCTTGGTTTTTAATTGGCTTACTTCCTGGCCTAAGGTGTCCCTCTCCTGACTTAGGGTGTCCCTCTGTGCAGCCAGGTCATCCCTTTGTTTTTTAAATGCGTTGGACTTCTGGCGATCCCCATCAAATTCCTCTTGAGAGTGGATGTGTTTAATAATCAATTTATTATTTTCCTCTTTTAATGAGTCTATCTGGTCCTGTAGGGTAACTATTTGCTCTGTGCAGGCTCTATTAAACTGTAATTGTTGCGCCAGCTTGTGTTGACTATGTTGTAAAGAGTCAACCCTTTCCTGACACTCCTCTTTCAGTGCCTGTGATTGGGTGTCTTGCTCTGCCTTCTCCTGCTGTCGGAGAGCCATATCTTCTTTTATTTTTGTCAAATACTGCCTAGCTTCTGTCTCTCATTCTTGGCACTTCTGTAGCCTTTGCTCTGCAGAGTCCAGATCAGTCTGGATTCCTTCTAGTGTTTCCACTTGATTTTTTGCCAGAACTATGTTTTCTGCATGCTTTTCCTGCATTACTCCTATGTGGAGGTACAGATAGGCTGCTATTTTGGCAATTTTACTCTGCTTTTGGGGCCATACACAGTTCACTAAGAGCTTGGTTTAATGGGCCCTTGTCCTGCCATGTATCCAGGTCCATGGCAGTGACCTGTCCTTTGATTTCCTGCAGCCAAATCTGTTCATTCTGTTCTGGCCACGCACCCCTGACAAACAGTTTGTGCAAGAGGTGTTCCCTAGCTATATTGATTTCTACTGGAATCGCCATTTTGGAAATATCAATTTCCTTATGACTTATTTCAGGGTTCATTTACTTTTACAAACAGGCCTGATTTTGGAGTATTTATTTTGAGCGGTGCTTGTACGGTGTAGCACAGTACACCAACCAAACAAGGTGTCTGTACCCTGCAGGTTAGTCTGCTGTGCTAGACTGTCACAGGTAGTAACTCGAACTGAAAATCACGGCACGAGCCCCCACATCTGTTAAGGATTTCAATCAGGCAATACACCCGGGTCTCGCCTAGCATGTAATGCACAAATGCAATACTTAGTTATTGTGTCTGTAGGTTCAATATTCTGAGTGATATACCACTCATATCACACCTTTCTCAAAATACCCCCCAGGCCACAATGGACCAGGAATCAGGCTGGTTGGTAAGGTAATATTTATTTATTTATTTTAAATTCAAATCAAACACAAGTTGTAATATATGAGGCAGCAATCACCTATATGGTGACAAAACAAATCAAAATGTAGGTAAGGCAGTTGAATTCACCTATAGCAACACAGAAGATAAAACACAGGGAAAAGAACAGTTTTGGCTTGTGAAAAGATAGCACTTATGTTAAAATTTCTCCTGCAAATTTCTTAATTCACAAATGAGCAGTCCTACCCAGATGTAAGTAAACACCTGGTATTCAGGAGTACAGAACAGTGTATAGGGTTTCAATGCAATCTTCCCTCCCCAAACAAGAGAGAAGGTGTTTTTGGAACTTTTACACTTTTAAAATGCCAGTTGAAAATGGCTTAGGAAACCAATGAAAAGTGTGCAAAAATCATTAAATTGATATAAATCCCTATGAGAGCAACACTAAACAGGTCCTAACAAACATAAGCTATAATATTAGCAACAGTACACACTTTAAATCAGAATGGAAGTTTGGAAATACTTTGAATGGGAAACACACATGTAAAACATTTGCAAAATTGCGAATTCCCGCCTAAATTTCACTATGTGATTTTTAATAAAATATACACTGTTTCAGGATGCGGTTTTTGGTTGTGCATGTAGCTACAGATCTTAGGTTTAACTCATACTCTCTAGCTATAAAATTGAGGAAGTTATACGAGTTTGAATGAGAGGCGTTTTTGAGAAAAATTTACAGAGAAAAACAGAAAATCAGTTTTAAGTATGACAGGTTGGTTTTCCTTAAACTATATTAATGCTAAGAAAAAGAAAAATGCCACCCGGGAATCTCCACAGTTACGCACGGCCGATTGTAAACCTTCACGTGGCAGATACTCTGTTTTTCTTTTATGGGAATTCATTTATTTAATCCAAATCACTAATGGCTTATGGTCTAGTAAAACAAATAAGAGAACATCAGCACTAACACTAGGGATTACAAAAAGGTTCACAAGAATGGTTCTGACAATATCAGAGGTTCTTAGGTTAAAGATGGCATAGGTTGAGAGATGGGGATAGGATAAGGTATGAGAAGATATGCTATGGTTTACTATGATTCCTATTTATACTTACAATCCACTGTAAACTAAGATTGGACCATCAGGTTCTGGCCATTATGGATCAGGTCTAAAGACAGCAAGGCACTTCTGGTGGGATGGTCAGCTGGGCGGTTCTGGTCTATTGGACTGGATTGGATTGGCCCTTCTGGTTACTGGACACTGTAGATCAATGAAATTGCGAGTTTTAGCAGGAAAGCCTTAATGGTAGCAAGCCAGACTGGATCAGAATTAATTCCCTTAAATTGGGATGGTTCAGGAATTGGGCCTAGCTGAAAAGAGTTCAGCAAATGCTGAGGACTTGGCTTGTAAAGAAATCTGGAATCAGGACAAGATGCAGAATTCTGGAACAGGATGGTTAATTCGCAATTAAATCTGATGTAAGTTGTGACTGAAGTATTTCAAAATTCTACTTGTGTGTTGTAGTATTTGTAAGTTCATTTGAAATATAAGTCATTTAATTGGTGCAAGAACTTTGAATTTGTTATCTGGTGTAGTGCCACAGCATTGGTGGTTGATCTTTTGGTTGCTATTCCATTTTGTCAAACCTTAAATAAATATATATATTCTTACTATACACCAGCTGGTTCCTAGCTCCTTGGGGGCATAGAAGGTATTTGTTGGGGTGGTGCGAGACGGGTTGGAGGCCTCACTAAAGTTGAATCTGTATAAGCGCTTTGGCTGCATGCCACCTTCCTGGGGGGGAAAGGAACTCCCTGAGTTGAGAGTGACCGCCTGATTAATCGCGGCAAAGCTTATATGTCTCTCCTGTGTCGCACGTGTAAGGGCACATAGTTACATTTTGTGTCTCTCCTGTCTCGCGGGAGTGGGTGAACAGCCTCCATTTTTACAGATCTCTGTCTCACATGAGTATGGGCACACAATTTGCGCATCTCCTTTATCACAGGGGTATAGCACAGACTGACCTTTACATCTCTTCTATCTCGCAGGATTTAAGGCACACGCTCAGTTTGCATGTCTCATTTACCTTGCAGGAGTGCAGACACAGCCTGAAATTTAGTTATCTCCTGTCTCATAGGACTGAGACGACACACTCAATGTTTACATCTCACCTGAGTTGCAGGGGTGAGGGAACAGCCTGAGTATTTAGGTCTCTCATGTCTTGCAGAGCTGAGGGCACGCACTCAATTTGTATATCTCTTGTTTCTCACAGAGGTAACTCCAAGGACTGAATTTTTACATCGCTTCTGTCTTGCAGGAGTCAGAGCGCAGACTGAATTTTCACCTTACCCGTTTTGCAGGGCTAGGGGCACCAACTCAATTTGTATATCTCTTGTTGCTCACCGAGGTGAGGGCAAGGACTGCATTTTTACATCTCATTTGTCTTGCAGTGGTGGGGGTACACACTCAGTTTTTATGTTTCTCCTGTCTCGCAGGGCTGTGGGATCACACACACTACTTTTTACATCTCTCCTATCCACCAGGGGTAAGGGCACAGTCTGACATTTTACATGACATCTCCCCTGTGTCACCGTGGTACGGGCCAGACTGAATTTGTAGGTCTTTCTATCATCATAGTCTGCAGTAGCATCATCTCTTGGAGGAGACACACTGGGCCTCATTACAAGTCTGCCGGTCCAGAATTAAAGGTGCTGATAGCAATGTACCGGCACCCATTCGGGACCGGCAGACTACAACTGTGCCTGCCGGAGCCTCTGCGCCTTGCATGGTCTGCCCTCCCGGGCGCATCGGCCCCGGTAGGCACAGTTGAAATGGAAACACCGGCACCATTAGCAACGGTGCTGGTGCTTCCGTCTCCCCACTCCCATAGAGTCCTTTTGGACTCTATATGAGTGGTGACTTATGATTTCCGCTGCCTGAGATCCCGGGCCGCTGGAACTTATAATGTCCTGATGGCACCGGGATCTCAGGCGGCAGAAACAGTGTTACAGGATTGGCGGCAACCCGCCAGTGGCACCGGCAGGTTACCGCCAACCTCGTAATGAGGCCCAGTCTTTTTGGCTCATCTACACAAACACACACACACACACACACTCACTCACACATGTACACGGTCTACCTACCTTGTGTGGTCTATCCTTTGCCAATGTTTTAAAAAATGCTAATAGCAGTAATTTATTCAGATAAAAAGAATAATTCAGGATCTAGCTTCAAATTTGCAAAAATGCCCATTTCTAATCACTTGTACGATACCATCATTGTAGGGACTTGGACATGTGTTACCATCCTTGTGGGACTTATTAAATGTTTCTTATTTAGAATTGAATGCATTAAAACATAATTTTTTTTTTGCTTTTATCATTTTTATGATTTTGCAAAATTGTTGTTACGTTTCATTTCTTTCCACTTAATTTCCTTTTTCTTTTTTTTCGATTGTTTATTTCTTGTTAGCCCATCCGTTTGTGGGTTTTTTCAGTTAGCTGTTCGTTTCAGTTCGATTCAGTACTATTCACTGACGTTGACCAAACCTTTCTTTGCGCATTCCTCCAGCGCGGCATTGAGAAGGTGTTTCACTGACTCCTTTTCGGATTGTGTATTACACAGTCGACAGAGGTTTGAGTCAGAAAGGCCTCTTATGGCCCGTATTTCTTTAATTTAATTTAATTAGATTCCAAGTTTGTTAAGTCTTCATGTTATATCATATCAAATTCTACAATTATTTATATTATATGTGCTTTACACACACACACACACACACACGCACACACACACACACACGCACACACACACACACACACACACACTCACACGCACACACAGACAGTTCATCAAATGTTCCTCCCTTTCTTCAGATTTCAAGCAAGAGGGTAAGAGATTCACATCCACCTGTGGATCAATGTTGCTGCACAGAAAACACCACATCAGATTCATCCTCCTACATTCCTGATATTTTACCAAACAAAAAAAGGCCTACATAAACAAACTAAAATACACATTTTCATAACTATCACAAGTAAAAAGACAACATGGCTTGCCAAATAAACTGGCTTCAAAAGTAAGAACAAAACAAAGTTTTCTCAAGTTAAGTAACACAGGTTTGAAATTCACATCACAACGCAAAAGAACTCGATTCTCTAGCAAGCAAAATATTTGTTATTCGATTACTTTTCACCTCCTGCCAATTTGAAGGTTGACTCCTAAGGGCCAATTGACCTTGTTGCAAGTATCCTTTTTACTTTCCCTTCTCCTTCCTTTTTATTTTGGAAACACATTTCTTTTCAATGGCTATATTTTTTCATTTCAATCCAAAAGCACTAAAGGCTTAATAGCCTAAATGTGTTTTAACACAAACCACAATTTGATTTCCCTTTTAGACTACTCTGCATGGAACACATCTCTCTCTAGAAGAATAGGGCCTGGTCTTTTAATAACCCCTACGCCGCCAGCCAGTCCAGGGTCTGCTTAGATATCTGTGC
This sequence comes from Ambystoma mexicanum, assembly GCF_040938575.1. NCBI lineage: Eukaryota > Metazoa > Chordata > Amphibia > Caudata > Ambystomatidae > Ambystoma > Ambystoma mexicanum. Next base: position 718,475,142 of record NC_090921.1, read on the forward strand.
CGGGTGCCTCTTTCTCTGGAAGACCAGTGACTGGTCTGTAGGAAGTGCCCCAGTCCCCATGGCCAGTCTGTGCCTGGTAAGAGGCCTGTGCCCAGTACCTCTCTCTCTCTATGCAAGACCAGGGCTGGTCTTTATGATACCTTCCTAGTAGTCTGGGCTCTCTCTGGAAGACCTGGACCTGGTCTTTAGGAACCCTTACTGCCAGTCCAGGGCCTTATTAGAGCTTTGGGACTGGTACCTCTCTGCGGAAGACCAAGAATGGTCTTTATGTACCTTCACTGTCATCCTATGGCATTGTTAGCACCCTGTGCCAGGGAACTCTTTCTGGATGAATGCCCATTTGTCCTCGTCATCTGCAAACCTTCTTTGTCTCTTTCACATCCGGGCCCTGCTAGAGATTACAACTCCCACAGCAAGGTCACATTTGTGATAGGATGCTTTTCGACCTACCACCGTATAGACATAGTTAGGTCATGTTTTGTGTTATGTTGTGTCTGCCTTGTTGGTGTGTCATATGCTTGTGTCCTTGATAAAGGTGCAGTTCAGTATTCAAAGAGTACTCCCAATACCCGGAGGTGTGATTTATGCCCTCCACCACAGCTGACTCTGTTATTCCAATCCCAGTAGCTTTTTGCCCATATGTAATCCGAGAATCAATAGGGTCAAATAATGGGCCTCCTTTCAAGGACACATATTCACAGTTTTTATTCTATGACATACATCACCACCACATTACCCCTTTGTTTGTCTAGAGAAAATGGTAAGACTGAAAGGATTCCTGTGCACGCTGAGCAAAGATTTTTGTATTTTTTTATTTTATTTTTATTTTCTATTTAGATTGCAAAGCAAACTTTTAGCTATAAATCACAATCATTATTTATACAATCCATTAACACCATTTCTTTTTTTTAAAAAAATTTCTTAAACAATCATATAAAAAAGACAAATCCAATCAAATTATCAACAATACATAGTTTCTATAAAAGATCTTTAAAAATTACACAAAATGAATGAGTTATTCTTGGATTTTTTTAAATCTTGCCACTGCTATTGAGACAGAGCGATGCTGCCTACTGAATAACATCGCCCACAATGTTTCTGGTGTCAACGGAGTACAGCGCTTTAAAAATCTCTCAAATGCCAAAGCCCTTCTCCCGGACAAAGACTTACAATCAAGTAAAATGTGTCTTAATGTCGTCTCCAGTTCGGCCACATTGTTACAAAATCGGCAGCCTCTGCGTTGCGTTGCCCATTTAGCTCTGGTGCCCTGCACCTCACGTGTGTAGGCAACAGTTGTGAATGCATCCTTAACAAAACTCTCATGAGGGTCAGATGCAGAATGTTTTATAAATAAGGCAGCAATTGGTTAAAAGCCTTGGTTCTGTTACTAAAATTTGCAAATGCTTTATATAACTTGCATTGCTCTAACATAGTTATCCAGTTCTTTCTCCAAAGCCTTTTTTTTTAGCTCCTGCGGGTTCACAATCAGGGTCTCTATTTGAGAGTCCAGATCACTAATTATCTGAAGATATTAATTTTTCCATGGCACTAAAATCCGATCTGTGCCCAACCTCATAGCATTCCCCAAAATAAAGAAAAGGAAGGGGTCATCCACCAACAGGGACTTTCTCAGGAAACCCAATAGTACTCCAATGAACCATGGCTTTCAGAGACATTAACCCTAATTCATATCGAATTTATTGTATAGGGTGCTCTTTGGTAGGCCCAGCACTTTTTTTTCAATGCAGACCTTTCAAAAGATTCCAATTAATGTTTGCATTAGCCATGTAGATTTCGGATCCGTAAATTCAAATTGGGACTACCTTTGCCTTTCCACAAGATAAACGATCCCTGGGAAGGCTGAAAATTAAACACCAGGTATCAGCATCTATCTATTTCAGCTTTATGTGCAAGTGCTTAAGCACTTATAGCCATTGTATTCATTTTGTCTACATTAATCAACAGGTCATTTTCTTCAGCGTAAGTTTTCAAGGCGTACAAGGATCTTGGGAGTCCCACTGGTGTTCTATCAATCAACACCAAATCATCAGCCTAAAACAACCATTGGATTCCCTGACCCGTAATCTCAGAGGGTTAGCTCTCACCGCATCCATCACTTTCCCAAAATCCAACACATACAGGTTAAATAAAGCAGGGGCTGCTATACACCCCTGATTCAGTCCTCTGTAGGTCAGGATGTTCTTTAATAATTGACCTTGTTGATTCAGTCTCGCGTACAGTGAGGTATTCGTGTAGAGCTTTGTAATCATTTGCAACAAACCCTAAGAACACCCCACAGTTTCACATTTAAGCTATCAAATGTGGCAGCTAAGTCTATAAAGTGTGATGAATCAGCAATGATTTCTATAGAAAACCTGGCCTGGGACCCTTCTCATGTGGCCAGGGAAAGGCAGACGCTTCCTGATTCCGACCCTTGCCTTGGGGTGGTGTTCTGCGGCAAAATCACACGGGGGGGACAGGTCAGGAAGACTGGGAAAACCCTTGTTTATTTTTCCCCCGAAATCCTACACTTCTAATGGCTTATTGTAAAATAGAAGAAATAAGCAAACTTGCATAATTCCTTAAGTACCGGGATATAGAAGAGGACTTAATAGCAAGTCTGCAGGAGTGGTCAGCTTGTTAAGGCAAATGACACACACCTGAGAGATGCAGAGAGGCTTAAAAGGCCCCCTCGGGTGCAGGTCATGAGAAGGATAAAGCAGCAGCAGGAGAAGAAGTTGTGGCAGAGCAAGGCACGTCGTTTCAGTTGGCAGTCCAGGCAGAAGTTGGAGGAAAGAGAGGGCATCGGGACCAGTGCAGGGCATATTCTAGCTGCCGGTCCTGAGAGGGTCCTTTCCCCCAATAATTTGTGGTGCAGAAGTTGCTGAGGGTAAAACTCAAAGAAGAAAGGCTTTTCCCACTGTGAACCAATCTGCAGAGGCTGTGCAGCAGGAAGTGTGCAGGAGGCTGTGTCAGGTGGCTGGTGTGCACCTGTGAGCCTCAAGAACGTTGATGGTGGCTGGGGTGCACCAGTAGGTCTCTGGAGCAAGGGACGCTCCATGTGAAAGTGGCATGATCAAGGACAAAACCATTCAGGTTTACCTGTTCATGAAGAGCCTAAACCATTGAAGTCCTGCGAGACACGAAGGGATCAAAGGCAAAGCTTGAAGCCGGTGAGTGATCTGGAGTACTCTATCCCCATTCTATAGCTGAAGGCAATCAACAGTAGCAAGAAAGAATCACTTGCGTAAAAGGTATCACTCAGGTATTAGTGAAATTGCTTTACAATCTACTTTTGAATGCAGAACTAGTGATAGCAGCAATAGTCACATTCACATATGAATGAAAGGGAAATTTAAAAGCCAAACCATTTATAAGGCAGCAGAAAACATTTTAATAAGAAAACCAATTGACTGTAATTGTGTGAGTTTGAAGAATACCCAGCTAACTGAAGGGGCGACATTATTGTAAAGTAAGATATACAAGTATTGCCCAAAGCCAAACGGTATACAAGCATTGCTTAAGCCAAAAGAGACTGACATCAAGGCCCATACAATTCAATAAATATGGCCACCAGAAATAAAAGGGCTAATGAAAAGTTCCTACGGGTGAAGCTTGTAAATTCACAATTGTCATATAAAACAAAAGCTGGTAAAAACTCACATTGCCGGAGTCAAGAGAGGAAAACTTGATATTCTATTCTTATCATTATTTTGTTGTTGGTGCAGCAGAGAGACAAGTGTGGCAGAGGCTGCACTTCTGGAGGAGAATGTTCAGAAGGAGCTGAGCATTGCTTTGGTGTCAGTCCTTCAGTAGCACTATTACCTGTGGAAAGTTGCCAGGCAGGTGACTAAACCCCACGGCGAATCTTTGTAGAAGTAGACCTGGTATAAGAAAAACCAGGTGGAGGTTGAAGTGCTGTGAAGTTATCCTCACAAAGATTAATTTGCTGTTGAAAGAAGAGCTGAGAAAAGGCGATAATAAGAGACTGTATTTCTTTGAACTTTAAAAGTTATGGCAAATCATCCTGACTAAAATTGTCATTGGTGCTATTGAGGAACTGGGAATATCGTTTCAAGGAAAAAGAAGAATCTTTTCTATATTGAACATTGGAGTATTGGAACATTCTGTTGACAAGTTGAAGTTGCAAACAACTGTGTTGGAACTTTCTTAGAAACCAGGATTTTCTTGTTTCTTTTCGTAGAACATTGAAATTGAATTCCACTTAAAAACTTGGGGTAGGGGAATTCACTCAGGTTATAAGAAGAGATTGTGGTTACAATACAATTACAATCAATGTTGTTTTGAATTGCAATTTATGTTCTTGTGTATTCTATGTACCAGTGTGAGGGCCAGATATCCTTTGTTCAAGTGTTTTCTTTAGTTTTTATAGGCAGGGAAATCCTCATCAGGTTAAGGATAGCGAGGCATTTATTGAAACCTATCATTTAATAAAATGTCATTTGTTGAAAAATCATTTAAAGGTTATCTGCCTCACATTTCTGACCACTCACAAGAGGCTGAATCAATAGGATACCCTTCACTCAGTGCTTTGTTTTTCAGACAATTTAACAGGAACCCATTCAGGGATGTGCCAACACCTTTCGCAACTCCTGCATGGTTCCTGTCAAACTGGCCAGCCGTTCATATCCAAATATTTAGTTCTCTTAATAACAGGGAGGCAAAATGTTTACCTGGTGTATCCAGCAACGCTATTGGCCGATTGTTTGAGGGCAAAGTACTTACCACTTGTTTTAAAAATTGGAATGACTCTAGCAGTCATCCAGGAAGATGCGATTGCTCTCTTTTTTATAACAGATATCAATACTGATGCTAATATATGATCCCAAATATCTGCAAACTTCCTTAGAGTTGAATTTGAGAGCCCATCCATACCCAGAGCTCTAGACCCACTACTATGGAGAATCAGAGTTTGAATTTCGTCCTCATACATAGGCAGGATCCACTCAACATCTCACAGTACTATCTCTCACTGTTCTGCCTCTTTATTCTTTTTATACATGGCAGTGAAATGAGCCACCCATGCTTCCTCCCCTATTGTATTTATTTGTAGGGCTAACTGGGGGATATCTTGCTCTTTAAGTAGTTTCCACAGTTGAGCTGAGTTTTAGAATCTAAAATTTTCAGCGTATTCTCAGAATCTTGCTGGAACAGATAGGCTCTATATGTTCTCATCCAATTTCTAAATCTCAGTTTTTATTTAGCCCTTTCGTAACTCCGTGATTCTTTAGACTTTTTCTTTAAATTATACAGGGCAGCCCTTAGTACTCTTTTTTTTCCTTGAACAACGGGGTCAAACCGTTGTTTATGAATACAGAACGGCTTAAGGGTGGAACCACCCTTCATTACAAAGGAATTTAGTACCATAATATATTTATCTAACTAATCCGTACAGTGAGTAGTCTGGTAATTTATCTATTTCAATATTTTATGATTCAATTTTAAAGTAAGGGCTTCAGTCCAAATAATTTTATTTCTACCTCCGTTACTTCTAAGGTTGGGTTATACCTTAATGAATCATGTTAAATGCAGGGTAGTTTCAGACACACAAACAAAATACCATGATCACTATTACAATTAGAAAGCACCTAAAAATTTAATTACACTTGGAAGTATTGAGTCAGTAACATATACGTAATCTAGAAGTGACTTTTGTGTCATTCAGGCCTGAGTTGGACAATCTTGGATATCACCTTCGATAGCTCAGTTAAGCATTGATTAGCCCCTTGAGTTCATTAGGTCATTCCACAACCACCCAATTCCTAGATTTTTGTTATGTTATTTTATTTAATTAATAGAGCGCTCCCTGTACCCGCAGGCTTAAGGGCGCAAGACCTGTAGACAAAGAGCAAAAAGGTGTGATAGACACAAAGTCATCAAGAATTATGCTTGAACATATTGAGTGTTTAACAGAATAATAAGGTCTTTTGTTTTTTCTTTCAGTTGACTCAGTAACTCTTAGCTCCGGGGGTAAGAGATCCAGGCCAGTGGTGCTGCTATGAAGAAGGCTCAATTGCCCATTTTATTGGTTTTACAGCATAATGTTTTCAGGTGTTTGGAGTTGTCAGATCTTAATGATCTAATACTGTGCCTTTTTTCTAGACATTCCATAAAATACAAGGACATATGCCCTGCCAAGCATGTTTATGTAATTAATAAAACCCTAAAGTGCACTCTCGCCTGTACCGGAAGCCAGTGTAGACTCTGGGCCTTATTACGAGTTGGGCGGTAAGGGTTTACCGGCACCGGTAAGGATGCCGGTGCCGGTAAACCCTTACCACCCTATTCCGAGGTCCCTTAGCGGGACCCGCAAAGGACGTGTGGTCGGAATAGCACCATGGCTGCCTCCAAACTCGGAATGACCCCCTCTGTCTTGTGACTGAAACATGGTCCCTCTGATTATGCATTTTTGCATTGTATTACTGTGCATTGTAGAAGACAAAGGCACAGTAATGGAAGAGGTCCTGATAACGTTCCTCATGGCCTATTGTACTTTAATTCATACTCCCACAGTGGTGTCAGCAGTGGAACCATTCATGGGAAGGAAAGTATATTCTATGGTTCTGGAACACGCGTCAAGTGAGACCCCGGTAATACACACTCAATAGCTGGATCAGACCTCACACCCCAGGATGAAGGAGAGGAACAAAATAGGGCTCCCCGGGAAACAGTGAGTGGTGAGGATGTTATCGTGGGATAGATGAGAGGAACTCATGACCTACTCCTGATGAAAACTAAGTTCACCAGCCAACTCAGAAGGTACCAGCCATCCAAATGACAGGGATCCACGGAAGAAGTGACGGTTTGTCACCACCTGCCTGGTACCCACACAAAGAGATGATAAGACCACCCCACAGGCTCAAGGATTACCAACTGGATGGAAGACCATAGTATGTCATACTGCATGCTATGAAAGGGAGCTGAGGTATTGAATGTGTGGCTGTTTAAAGTTTTTTAAATTGTTTAATGTGTGGGAGGGATGTTATAAGGTCACACCGCCTATGTTAGCATGTCAGGTGGACATGCCAAAAAGGACCACACCCCCTGGGGCAGACCCACAAACCTGGCTCCTGGCTTCATTGCATGGCTCAGGTGCCTACCATTACTTTGGCGGTAACTGGACCACCTACCATGCTGCGTGTGTCCTGGATAAAGTTGCAGTTCTGTATTTTGCCATATGAGGTGTAAAGGATTTCAATCAGGCGATGCACAACTTAGTCCAGTATGCAGCGCGCAATTGAAATGCTTGTTTTAGATTGGACTCAATATTGAGATGGCTCCCCCCACCCCCCGTTCCTCCCCCGTATGCCTGATTGCCCCCCCACCCACGTTCCTCCCCCGTGTGCATGATTGCTCCCCCCACCCCCATTCCTCCCTGTGTGCCTGACTGCTCCCCCAACCCCCGCTACTCCTCGTGTGCATGATTGCTACCCCCCACCCCCGTTCCTCCCCCGTGTGCCTGATTGCTCCCCCCACACCGACTACTCCCTGTGTGCATGATTGCTCCCCTCCACCCCCCGTTCCTCCCCCGTGTGCCTGACTGCTCCCCCCACCCCGGTTACTCCAGTGTGCATGATTGCTCCCCCCCACCCCCTGTTCCTGCCCCGTGTGCCTGACTGCTCCCCACACCCCCGCTACTCCCCGCGTGCATGATTGCTCCCCCCACCCCCCGCTACTCCCCGTGTGCATGATTGCTCCCCCCAACCCCTGCTACTCCCCGTGTGCATGATTGCTCCCCCCACCCCCGTTCCTCCCCCATGTGCATGATTGCTTCCCCCACCCCCTGTATGCATGCTAACCCTCCACGCCTTTCCCAGTAAGTAGGTGTAGCTGCCCACAATACCCGAGGAAACCCGCAGCATGCCACTGCCCGCAGTTTTTGAAACTAAACAATAGCATGCACTTGCCTTTCCTCATAAAGCGGCCGGCCCCATGCTATTCTTTTAAATCTCTGCCGTGCACACCTGCATGCTGAGCCTCCTCTGTACTATTATGTCGGGCACCACACACTTACCCTTGATGACGACTCTACATATATGGGTCGCTGTTGCCATGGAACCTATTGCTGACACCCTGTATATGTTCACGATCATGACCTCACAAATGCTTGTAGCTGCCTCCATACAAGACATGGCAGGCACCATGCTTTTGCCCACCTACCTTGACAATGTAAACTATATGATGCTACCATGTAAGATATGCTTGTACCATACAGTCTACCCATATAACCTTGTATTCCATGCTATGCACTTTTCTACCTTCACGAAGTAACATCTTTGTATGCCTTCATATGCACTTCTGTAACCAAGTAAGCCTTCTTAACAGCGCCACGATGCCCCAGGGCAGCTAGGCGCTTTACAAATGCAAATAAATAAATAAAAATTAGGAAAACGTTCTTAACATTTTAAAGTGCCAGTCTTTTAGAAAATGCTTTCAGTGCCACTGGAGCACATGTTTCTATGTAAATGAAAGATTTATGCAGCTTTGCTGCTGGAAAGCACAACAATATCCAATATTTTCACCCACCCCAGAACGGTGGTAGTGGAAACTGGAGGGGAGAATGCCGGCTTTCCACACTCTAATTAGCACAAGCTCAGAATCAGGCCCTCTGTCTTCAGATGAAGAAAGGGAACAATGCAATTTCCAGGCAAGATTTTTTTCAACAAGACAGTTCCTCTCTGAGAGGACCTTTTTTTGCTGCAAGATGCTGTTTAACACAGAAAAGGGAAAGCCTCGGAGAAAGCATTCACTTTCTTATAGAGAAACCATCACAAGACACCCCAATGCATGTTCATGTTAAACCTGGTCCAGTCCAACCAACTTGCAATTAAAATGCTTAAGTCAGCAATGTTATGTAAATGCTACAAAATAAAACCATCTTTAAATGACTCAGTCGTAGATCAGGCCCCTACTGGCAGATAAATGCCAGAATCACTGGCACGGTTATCCAGGCAACCCCATCCTATCGAGTCCTATGGTACTCCATGGAATGAGGAGTTACCGGCGACACCGCTGCTGTAATTTACCAGGATATCGGGTGATGGACACATACATTAGTTCCCCTTCCCCGGTATCCCACTGGAATTACCGCCAGGATACCAGGGAACTCATAGTGAGCCCCAACAACTTGGTGGTGTGCTATTATCCTGCAATATTGACCTCTCCCTCAGTCTGTAAGGCCATAGCGTAGGCTCTGCCACGGTTGCACGCACAGCATGTCGGACTCCCGGGAGAGGGATTGTGAAAAGATAAAATGCTGCTTCAGGGAGAATATCTACGCAATACATTCTTTCGAGACTGCCCCATCAGCAGTGGGCTTTCACGCCCCTGATGCTTTCCATATTATCTTATCATTTAAATGCAGGGGCCATCATGTCAATAAATACTGGAACAAATATAGGCTGACCTACTGCGAGACAGGAAGAAATTCAGACAAGCAAGTACAGAAGAAAAATCAGTCGGGCTGGGAACGGGTCAGTCACACTTTCATTTAATTGACCTTTCCTCAGACCTTCCAAGGGATCTTGCTTGACCAGACCTCTCCACGCCGTCCTGTGGTGGGGCCAGCCTACCCACTGGATAGGAACACAGATATGAGCCATGCAGTGATTGTATGTTCAGTTTAGGGAAATTTGGCAGAGGCGGGAGACTGCAAGTCGTTCAGGGAAACTGGGGCTGCGAGTCCTGTCATGCTTAGTCAGCAAGTAGCGCATCCTGGAGGGTTGCGGGTAAGAACGTTGCGTTGGCGCGGCAGATGCCAGCTGCAGAGCGGCCCACAGTGCCTGCACCGGGAGGGGGCCCCGCAAATGCAGCTTCTCTTTCAGAGTGACAGACACCTCAACTTGATGGGCACATTACAATGCCAACAGCAAACAACAGGCACGCTTGTTTTCTGCGAAGAAACTGTGATAAATTGAAGTAAATATTTATAGGCCGAGACATACACAACAGCTGACTCGTTTCGTGGGCGGGTGCTCCCAAGTGCTGCTGGCTGCAGCAAAGATTCCCATTGGCCCGCGCGGATCTGCCTCTTTCCCTCTGTGTTTCCTACAGTGGAAGGTTCTAAGAGTTTGCGGAAGCTGTGAAAGTCTACAGGTGTCCTTAGAGAGCTTATGTTTGAATCATGTAGTTGGTTAGCGCCCTAATTAATGCTGGCTCATGGGAGGCGCCATAGCACCACTGTATACTTGGTCTGATAGGTTGCGCTTTAGATTTATGACCACTTTTGTCTTACATTAAGTTGTGAAGCACACGAGGGAGACAAGAATATTGTTATGGGTACATGGCATGCGACGTGCAACAGACAGTACAGAATGAAAGGCAAGGGGACAGAGGAGGCTGGTGGGGCTGGGAGGGTGCCGTGGAGCGGTGGAGAGGAGGCGCTGCTATCATCTGCTATGGCAGTGCTTCTTCTGCCGTGCAGGCTTCCTTCACGGTGACTCTGCATGGGACGTGAGAACAGACTTACATGGCCGAAGGAGTTCCCTTCACCAAATCCCTAATTGTTGGCTTTGCCAATGCTCGTCAATCTTATAGTCCCTGTCGATGGGTAGGGCATCGCATGACTACCCTTTTTCGTGGAGGAGTATCTTATCTGTTGACCGCGTGTGGTGGTCTCATATGCAGCCATCTTGAAGTGTCTTGCCATAGAACACGCACTGCCCGTTGCAGTTCCTGGCAACACATGTACAGACAGGCACTGGGCCCTATAGCAGGATCAAGACATTCTGGAGCCCCTGGACACCAACACTTTGGGACCCCCTTTCCTTGTCATGTTTAATGTTTTATTGTAAATAGTTGTGAAAAACACGATCCTTTGCTATTTTGTTTTAGATATGGCACGAGTGGCTTTTAACTTTTACATGCACTCTGCACGATGCACTCTGCACGTCAGTGGGCCTCATTACGACCCAGGCGGTAAGTTACCGCCTGGGCCGTGACTTTACCACCATGGCGTAAACTACGTTTACGCCATGGTGGTTGGCGGACTTACCGCCCCATTCCGAGGTCGGCGGGGCGGTAAGTCCCCAATCCCCATTTACCCTTCCCCATTCCCATTTTTGCCCCATAGGGCATAATGGGAGTGGGGAAGGCGTTAATTACGCCACCGTAAATTACGGTGGCGTAATTAACTCCATGGTCCCTTAGCGCCATGGATTTTAACACCTGTTAAAAGCAGGTGTTAAAAGCGCCATGGCGCTAAGGCACCTCCTAATTGGCGGTAAGGGGTCGGCGCAGCTAACGCTGGCGTTAACCCCTTACCGCCAGGGTCGTAATGAGGCCCAGTATGTCTTATATTCTACTAGTCAAAATACACTCTTGCATACGTTATTTAACCTTTAGATGCTGAGATTGTGTGGCTCTTTTCGTAATAACAGTATCCATTTGTATTTCTTGTCCTGCTATCTGGCAGCAGCATTGCACAGGGGTAGGTCCTCATTCATAATGAACGAGCGTCTGAGCGGGCTGCAGAAGGTACTGCTGCACCAATGGGAAACGGCAACAAGAGGGCACAGACTGGCAGGACCCACTTAACATTGGGGGTTCCCAGGGTATATACTTCGAGGCTATTGTACGATCTGGCCCTGTTCTGGAAGGTGGAAGGGACTTTTTCATGTGTACATTTGTAGACCAAGAGTATGTCATGTCATCTCATATTTTTGGAGTTTACACCACACAATGGTGGAGAGTCCGCACAGGGAGAGTCCACAGGGAGCCACAATGGCTATGCACTCGCGCAGAGTGTTCATAACGGTATAGAGATGGTCAGTATTCATTGTGAGGCTGATGTGACATCAAGATACTCACAAAAGTGGAAAGGCATGAATGGTTTAACCGGAAGCCGCATATTAAAGATGTTTAGGTGTACCACAATTGTAGTTACCCACGTCATTTATATATAAAAAAAAAAAATATTTTCAATTGGGTAATACTGGAAATATATATTTTGTACACAGGCAATGTACGAACGATGACCAAGAAAAGACCAGGGCTGACAAGGTTTTTTCTGTTTTTTAGATAGAGACAAATATCTATTACCTGATGTGTGCGGATCCACGGGTGATACAGATAGGAGATACTGGGGATACTGGCCTCAATGTGGAGATTTTTTGAGGAATGTCTAATTATGAACACCTAGTAAGTACCCAAAATCAAATGTGCAAGTGAATTGTGAGACACAAATACGACGTATAAAAGACTAGTGGTGTACTGGAACTTAATCATCCTAGTGAGATGTGTTTTTTTTCATAATTTCAGGTGTAAAGAGGTTCAGAAATAAGAGTATTTTGAAGATCCTGGTAATTACAAGAACTATAAATGCATTGGAAGTACGCATTGGAAGTGTGAATTGCCCTACAATTTCTTTCCAGCAAGTGCAATGATTACTGATTGCTAGGTGGACATTTTGTGATTAAGATTGACTATTGTGGTTGCAGAGGGTGTGGGCTAAATTAGCTTTTTATACCCATTAGGAAAGACTCAAATGATTTGGAAGAGTCTAACAATTGTAGCTGGGTTTTAATCATTACATATTGACTTTCCCCACAACCATACTTGGAGGTGAGTCAGATGGAGCAATAACTGAAGGATTGGTCAGTGTGTAACATTAATATGTATGTTCTGAATAAAAGGAGGATGACTGAAGGTTCTAAATGTTTTATTTATTTTATTGTTGTAGATGGTGTGGCTCATTCTCGCATACATGAAAGAAAATATATGTGTTTTTTTTGTCCTGAAGAAGGTTGCAGTAGCACGAGAGCACTACTGTTGATGCTCGATTATAGCAACTGTAACACGTGTCGACATGAAGATCTGTGGGAACAACAACATACAGATATTGTCACCTAAAATAGATGAAGGGATCTTAACATTATTTAATTGTGTAAGAATAGAAAAATGACAGATGTGATACTGTTGTTTCGTTTGTAAAACCAATTAGACTGTGAGATGAAGAAAGTATGAGTGTGAATGAATGAAAGATAGAGAGAGCTGTGTGGTACTATTGTGTAATTTAATGATTTTTTAGATATAAGCAATTTCTTTGAATAAAAAAGAAAAAAAAGGCCTGAAACACAAACTAAGCCATTAAGAGTATTTTGTGCTGTCATACTCCGTCTACTAGTCCATGTGCCTTACATTTCTCTCACCACACAATGCTGCCATTGACATGGTCTACAGGCACTCTGGCAGCTCTGAAAGAAATGTGGGTGGGGTTTGGCTAATCAGTATGACACTGAACGTGATGGAACACTGTGCACTTGTGTTGATCTATGCAGACCAGTAGTACCCTGGGCTTTGGAGTGCCGATCAGTTTCTCAGAGCTTTGGTGATGAAAGGAAATCATCAATGCTTTGGTTTCCAGCAGAGAAACCTTGTGTCCTCAAGTGCTAGTATTTATTGGCTGGCGGGGTGTAGTATGTAAAATGGTTGTAAAGGTGTAGTGTTCTTTTGTTTGCCACCTGGTTAGAGGGACACTACAAATCTGTGTATGAGTGGTCACCTTGTTTTGAAAGTGCTGAGTTTGGGTGTGGAAAGTTGAGAGGTCGGTGGATAGGATTCGCAGAGATTGAAGTGAAACATACGCGAGCACAAGGTGTCTTTGCCAGCATTCCGAGGATCTCTGGGCGTAGGGGGTAAATGGTATGGTACTTGGGAAAATCTTGCCTGTGAGGTAGTACAGAGATAGGTTGACGCCCCTCATAGTGTGGCTAATGTCTGGTGTGCATGGGGTGTCCAGTAGTGAAAGTGCCATTGTAACGAAAGTTATATAGTCGTTGTATGAGGAGCCGGAATGACAATCCCCTGAAGTGGTGGGATTTGTGAGCAGTATGATCTTCCCTTGAAAATGAATCATGGTTCAAGGTGGATAGCTCTCTTTTTCTTGCTGTGGGTTGTTGGTTGCCATAAAAGGGGACTCCTGTTGCTGGGAAGTTACTTTTGTTGATTAGACATTGGAATACCATGCCTTTAGCCTTTTCCTGAATCTGAGATGTTCCTGGATTGCGTGCATTTCCTTTGGTAGAGAGTTCCAGAGATTGGCCAACATATTGGAGAATGCCAATCCTCCATGTCTTTTTCGGAAGCAGCATGTGGTCTCAAGGAGTAGATCGACACTTGATCTTAGCGTCCTTTTTGGTTGGTACTGGATGATCTTTGCACAGATTAGTTCTGATGCACGTCCCTGAAGAGCTCTATGGGTGCTGCAGAGTGCTTTGAATTGGATTATTTTTTTCAGCTGGTAGCCAGTGGAGAGTTCTTAGTGCAGGACTTCTGCTTTTGTTACACACAATCTAAAAATGGGTCGACCCTGTGTTTGATCTTGAGAAGGAACTCCTACTCTTACATTCAGGGTAAGAAGAAGGTAAAACAACCGAGCTAGAGTAGGACTCCCAGCCCTTTCTTTGCTCTAATGTACACCAGAGTCTATTAAATTGCTTTAATGATTAATCAGGTGGCACACTCCGTCGCATAGATACAGTATTGTCAAAGCTTCATTGTTGCATATTTGTCAGCGCTTCATTTTTACATTGTCCCATTAACACAATTTTGCCATTGAGTGAATGGCGAAAAAACACTTATATCAATGTATTCATCTTTTTTATACAATGACAACAATAATCACAAGTTATAATCATATTTCATTGCATTGTATTCATGCACATTACAGGATGATGTGCAAACTGTGCAAAAAACACTTAAAAAGTGCAAGTGCGTCAAAGTGCTTACAGAAAAAAACAACTTGATTCATCTGGTTTGAACATGGATAAAACATAGCTGCAGTCGCAAATACCCTGAGGTTCAATGTGTCCTATGTGTGCCCATTTCAAAATTCAACATGCTAGGCATTGTAATTCTCAACATATTCTTTTTCTAGGTGTTGAATCACCATGTAACACCACCTAGGATGTTCCTACACCTGACCGGATGACTTTACTTAGCCATCAAAACTATGTCTAAATATCTTTGGGTGTCGACACTTGGTGTTTCGGTCCTATAAACTGGAGTCTCCTCCTCCGTGGTGCCTCCTGGATACATGACAGGGCCTTCCTCGGGACACAGAGGACTTATTGTGAGGAAGAGTCAGGTTTGTGCACTTCTAGCAAAAGAAGACTATCACACCAAATACAATCTGTGAATAAAAACAATGAGTCTTTTTAAAGGGAATTCTCTAACCCAACCAATGGGACTAGTGCAAAGTTATCACCAGAGTATACGACTACACGTATTTGGTATCCCATACGAGCACTGGGTTTCTTCTTATTTAATAAGACAAGGGGCTGGCCGTGATTTTCTTTGTAGTTGCCTGCACTCACCAACATATTTATGCTGCTTATTCTCATTTCTTTATTTTCAACATTAATGTATAAATGAAATAGTGTTTCGTAGTTGTTCATCTTATGGACATAAATCCTAGAGGGTTTTATAATGTCTATGGCAATGCTGTCCATGCCATAATTACACTAACCCATAGAATCCTTGATGAGTTAACCCAGCCACTCCTATTGGAAGAATAAACTCCTTTCTATTTGTTCACATTTCATTTTAATGGACTATTTCTCATAATCTAAAAAGATTTAAATGTCACAAATAATGTAACAAAAATATAACAACAAATGTGTATGCTTTTTTGGATATATGAAGTTATAGTAAACACTTCAAATCATATTTCACAAACAATGTTTATAAAGCATTCTATAAAAAAATGAAGAAGAACAGCACAATAAGTATTTCAAAACCTTCAACAGTTGTGAATACACACAATTATTCCTTGATAACAATCTGGTATGGAAAAATATAACATCAATCAAGATGACATCTCATTTAGAGTCCTTATAACCACTATGCGTTTTGGGACTCCAGGCCCCTTCATCAGGTGAGAATGTTATATTATCAAGAAAGTCTGATAGTATCGAATAGAAAGAATATAGATTTAAAATAATGCCATCAAGCACTTCCAAAACTCTTTAATGTACTTATAATGTGCACAACTAACACTAACTTTCGTGTTCCCGTGCTATCGAGCTTAATGTCAAAATGGAGAGCTGTTAAAGGACATCAAAGAACAAATGCACCAATGTCTTTCCTTTGTTACCTTGCTACAGGGGAGTTGCTAGGTCTGGAAAAGACCTGGGGCTAAGCTGATGTCAGAACTGTTGGGATTGGGGGCTAGCTAGTCTTTTGGCTGTAGCTCCTGAGATTCTATCAGGGGCTACAACCCAAAGATCAGGGGCTATAGCCCCCTTAGCCACCCCCTAGCAACGCCCCTGCCTTACTAGCCAATTTACACTAGAGAAAGTGGGGCCCGATGATCACTGCTATTTGTCAACTGTTGTATCTACTTTCATCATTAGTTTATATCCACATATTCTTATTTATAGTTCTTATGTCAAAGTGTTCAAGATATTGCCCATTTGAGATATAGAATGAACTATATTTTATTAAACCATTTTTTAAATGTATTGTGCATTTAGTTCCATACAAAGAAACTTTAAGTAAATAATGTAAAACAGTATAAAAAGACATATAAAAAGAACAGTTACACAGTAATCAATTAAAAACTAATGAATATAAGGATTATTGATAATCATTTCATACACTTAGTCGAATGTTAAAGGATTCATCTTAAGTGGTACATCCTATTTTCTTTTACACCTTTGAGGACAATAAAAACGCCCAGAAATAATTATTTTTAGTACCAGGCAATTCATTCCAAGTCTTGTTCAGTAACTGTTCTATCCAGCTCCACACTATTGATATAACATATACGTGTTACCTCTTTGTGATTTTTGTGCATTGATAAGAAATGGAATGATTGGATTTTATTTGCAAAATAACTGGTGTTAGAGTTGGCAAGGCAATTATCAATCATGGCCCTCCAGTTGACCGTAACCATAAGGCTCAGGAAATCTCAAGCCCTTTCAACAGAAGACATTTGGCTTTCTACTATTTACCATGTGGTTTACTACAAATGGTTACTAATTTTTAAAAGAGATTATGTTTTATTTTTTTTATTTGTAATTGACCTGTATGTGGACATTCCAATGTTTGAAGTGTGACTGTATTCTGGTCTGCTTCACTCCCCTCCTCAGAGCTCCACTTTGATTGCCCAGCCATTGTTGGGAATGGACTACATTCTGCTATTCGGTCCCCTCATCACCAAAAGCGAACGTGTGTGATATCTGGCTAAAGTGCATCTTTAGGCCTTCTGTGGAAATATTCTGTAATACATCTGTCAGCTCAGTGTGTGAAGAGAAAGCTGCACGCCGCTTAATGCTAGGAGCAGGCCAGGCTGCCCCTTCGGGCTTCCCTCCACCTCAGGCAGTGGGAACATTCCAACTTCTACATCACACACACCAAATACATAGAGACAAAATGCATCTTTTGACTGCGAGACAATAAAGATGCTACAACTTGGGTTTTGTTTCGGAAAGCACCGCAACCGGTCGTGTATTGACAATTAGGCAGAAAGTATTAATTATCATTGAATGCATTCAGGAGAAGCCCCTTAATTCTGGGCACACCTGATTGCTCTTAACTCCTCCTGGGGTTTAAACAAAATGCATTTGCATAATGGAGGGAGTGATTTTAACTCGCTCCATAATGATGCAAATGTAATATTGTAAAGAATCTGAAAGCATTTAAATTATTTACAAGTGCGAAGACTGGTGATGTCCCTTATGCCATGCACAACACTTTACATGGGTGAAGGCTAGCAAATAAAACACCTATGCTTTCAATCATGTAGAGCTCTATGAAAGGCATTAGGGAGACCACGGGTGACATTGCATTTTAGGGCCCTGGAAAATCTGGTGTATGAGGCATCCTGAAGGGCTCTTGACCCCTCTTTTTGCCTGTCTGTCTCAGGCTTGGGGTGGGGTCAGAATGCTGACCCTGCCCTATGCACGATATAAGTTTAGGGAGGAGGAGGGGTGAAGGGCATCACCGACCCTCTTACCCCAATGTGATGATGTCTGGAGGAACAGGGAAGCCCAAGAGAAGATCACAGTGAGGACTTAGGTACACGTTTAACATTTAAAAATAAGAAAGGTTGTGTGCATGTGGTTGTGAGTGTATGTGTTTGAGAGATTTTTTTTATGAAGGGTGTGTGCATTTGAGTGACAGAGTATATCCGTGTGAGTAAGTGCTCTGGTGGGAGCCATGAGAATGAATGAAGAAGCTGCATTCGTGTGTGCCTGTTTGTGTGAATGGTGTGCAAGTGTATATGAGGGACACATTCTAAGCTCCATTTAAAAAAGAAATGTGTTATTGCGTAATGGAATGTGACAAAGGTGAAGGCATTGATGAAATTCTGAGAAATGAGAAGGACTGTGATGAAGGATTAGGTTTTGCAGAAGGACTGTGATGAATGTGAAGGACTATGACAAAAGTGGCTTTCATCAAAGATGACTGTAATGAAGGGGAAGGATTGTGCTGAAGGACTATGTTGAATAAAAAAGACTATGGACAATGAAAAAGACCATGGGCCTCATTACAAATCCGGCAGTACCCTGCCGGTGATACTGGTGGGTTGCTGCCAGACTTGCAAGATTTACCGGCACCTGGCTTGCCGGTAACATCGGGGATTACGATGCCGGGGTTCCGGGAAGTCAAGTGCCAATAATTGTAAATCCCCATTCCAATTTTAGTCCCATAGGACTCAATAGAGTGGGGACCGTGGAAGCACCAGCACCGTTATTAACACTGCCGGTGCTTCCGTGAAACTCTGCGGGTGGGTGCTGTTTCGCCCGCCAGGTCTGATTCTGGCGGATGGGACGGCACTCACCCACAGAGTCACACTCTGCTGGTTCAGTAACAATCGTGCCGGTAAGCTTACCGGCACTGTTGTTACCGGAATGGCATAGTTATAATGAGGCTCAATGTCAGAAGCAAAGGAGTTTGATGAAGGAGAACAACCTCTATGAAGGGCTTTGTTGAAGAAGAAGGATTGTAAGAAATGGGTCTGTGGTAATCTGTTAAGGATTTCAATCAGGCAATACACCCGGGTCTCGCCTAGCATGTAATGCACAAATGAAATACTTATTTATTGTGTCTATAGGTTCAATATTCTGAGTGATATACCACTCATATCGCACCCTTCTCAAAATACCCCCCAGATCACAATGGACCAGGAATCAGGCTGGTTGGTAAGGTAATATTTATTTATTTATTTTAAATTCAAATCAAACACAAGTTTTAATATATAAGGCAGCAATCACCAATGTGCTGACAATACAAATCAGAACATAGGTAAGGCAGTTGAATTCACTTATAGCAACACAGATGATAAAACACAGGGAAAAGGGAGAGGAGGAGGGGGATAGTTCTGAAGAGGGCTGAGTTATAGCCATGTGGAGTTCAGTTTAACCAGCGGACACTGGGCGGCTTCAGTGTGAGGGCAGGGAAGCGGTCCGCATAGTCTATGAATGGGGCCCAAGTGTTCAGGAAGGGATTGAGGTTGCCCAGGCGGGAAGCAGTGATCCTTTCTGCTACAATGATGTCCCAACACTTAGCCCACCAGAGTGGGATTGAGGGACCTTCGTGGAGCTTCCAGAGACGGGCTAAGGCGATCTTGGCTGCCAAAAGTAAGTGGGAGCAGAGACGGGCTGCGTTTCCCGACATTGGTAGATCCCCTTCCCCCGGATCTCCAAGTAAAATAATTCCAGGGTCCCATTGAATGTTGAGGCCTGTTATTGCTCGGATGTGGGTCAGTACCCCCTTCCAGTAGTGCGCCGCTTTTGGGCAGTCCCATAGGAGATGGAAAAGTGTCCCCTCTTGCTCGCATCCACTCCAACAGTTCGGTGAGGGTCACACCCCCGCTTTGTACAATTGGGACAGTGTGATATAGTACCTAAAGCATACTTTGTATCCACCTTCTCTGTTGGTAACGCACTGGGTGTTCTTGTGAAGTTTAGTCCAGATTTTGTCCCAGGTTTCAAGGTCAAGGGGGCGCCCAAGATCGCGCTCCCAGTTTAGCATGTACTTTTCCTTTGCTTCGGGGTTGGTTTTTTCTAGGAGTTTATAGAGGGTAGAGATCTTGCCTTTTGGGGGCGATGCCGTTAGTGAAAGTTCGAGGGGAGTTAAGTCCCTGGAGCCTCGTTCTCTGATAGAGCGCTGAGAGATCCAGTGCCTAATCTGAGTGTACCGGAATCGTTCCTCCTCCTCCTCTCCCTTCCCATCAGAATATTGTTATGAATGAACTGCATACTGAATTTCACCTTTCATATCCACTCTTCCATCATAATGAACTGTGTTACTACGATCTCTTGCTAATTCCATTGTCTACTGTTTAATTTGTTTTCATTATTTTCTGTTTTGATTAACTATTGAATAAAATATACATTTTGAAAAAAAAAAACACAGGGAAAAGGACAGTTTTGGCTTGTGAAAAGATAGCGTTTATGTAAAAATTTCCCCTGCAAAGTTCTTAATTCACAAATGAGCAGTTCTACCCAGATGTAAGTAAACAGCAGGTATTCAGGAGTATAGAAATATAGGGTTTGAATGCAATCTTCCCTCCCCAAACAAGAGAAAAGGCGTTTTTGGAACTTTTACACTTTTAAAATGACAGTTGAAAATGGCTTAGGAAAACAATGAAAAGTGTGCAAAAATCCTTAAATTGATATAAATCCCTATGAGAGCAACACTAAACAAGTCCTAACAAACATAAGCTATAATATGAGAAACAGTACACACTTTAAATCAGAATGGAAGTTTGGAAATACTTTGAATGGAAAACACGTGTAAAACGTTTGCAAAATTGCAAATTCCCGCCTAAATTTCACTATATGATTTTTAATAAAAATACACAGTTTCAGGATGTGGTTATTTTGGTTGTGGATGTAGCTACATGTCTTAGGTTTAACTCAGAGTTGAAATTAAGTCTCTAGCTATAAAATTGAGGAAGTTATACGGGTTTGAATGAGAGGTGTTTTTGAGAAAAATGAACAGAGAAAAACTGAAAATCGGTTTTAAATATGACATGTTGGTTTTCCTTAAACTATATTAATGCTAAGAAAAAGAAGAATGCCACCCGGGAATCTCCACAGTTACGCACAGCTGATTGTAACCCTTCACGTGGCGGATACTCTGTTTTTATTTATGGGAATTACTTTATTTAATCCAAATCACTAATGGCTTGTGGTCTAGTAAAACAAATGAGAGAAAATCAGTGCTAACACTAGGGATTACAAACAGGTTTGCAAGAATAGTTCTGACAATATTAGAGGTTGTTAAGTTAAAGATGGGATAGGTTGTGAGATGGGTATAGGACAAGGTAAAACAAGATATGCTCTGGTTTACTATGATTCCTATTTATACTTCCATTCCACTGTAAACTAAGATTGGACCGTCAGGTTCAGGTCATCACAGATCGAGTCTACAGACAGCAAGGCACTTCTGGTGGGATGGTCAGCTGGGCGGTTCTGGTCAATTGGACCGGATTGGATTGGCCCTTCTGGTTGCTGGACACTGTAGATCAGTGGAATGGCGAGTTTCAGCAGGCAAGCCTTAATGGTAGCAAGCCAGACTGGATCAGAATGAATTCCCTTGAGTTGGGATGGTTCAAGATTTCTGAAAAGAGTTCAGCAAATGCTAAGGCCTTGGCTTCTAAAGAAATCTGGAATCAAGACAAGATGCAGAATTTTGGAACAGGATGAAGAAGTCAGGAACAGAGTGTCACACGGAAATCAGGATGTAGTCAGGAATCAGTGTGTTTTGTGTGTTGTGAGGTTCCCTTATTTATCATGCCAAGTGACATCACTCAGTTTATGGTAGGGGCAGACTTACAACCTACCATCAAAATGCTGTGATAGGTCAAAGGCACTTGCCTTTTTATGGTTGGAAGACAGAAATGACTGTCATATTTTATGATGTTACTTGGGAAACTCCCACAGTTATTTGGACCAACATTTAACTTTCCTACAAATACACATTTCTATAATTATGCCCTCTAATAAAATCGGACACATACATTACATATTTTGTTGGTTACATTTAGATCCAACTCCCATGTCTGTGAGAGCTCTCTTTGTCTTTCTGTGGAATTTTGCCAATTTTAATCATAAAGGTTTGGTCTAACAATTCCAAATTCGGTACATATCTGTGCAATCATTCCTAGAACACGGGTATACAATATTAGATTTGCAGCATCCATAGTCTTTGCCCAATTAGTGTTTTTGTATAACTTTTGTTCCTTATGCAGTGCAGGGTTCAATCACATCTTCAAAGAAAGAACATAAAAATAGATTTACGATTACCAACTTTTAGATGCATCCTTCTTCATGTGGCAAAGTTAAAAGTCTTTAAAGCTTAATTACAAATAGGCATTTACCCAACAAAAGTCCTTAGCAGTTTTTTTTAAACTTTTCTTTCAACTGGCAATAGCTGTCAAATTCCTTTGATCAGAGTGGGGGTCCTCTTCCTTGAGAGGGACGTTTTCTGCCCCTCCCCTGTAGGGATGAGTGTTCAAGCATGCCATTGTCTTTGGCTGTGGCCCAGATGAAAGTCTGATGAGTTCTTTGTCATGAGTATGTGAAAACCTCCCAGCAGCAATTAGTCCTTTCCTGCCAGCAGTGAGGTGCCAACCATTCCCAGGCTGAGGCTGTCAGATAAGAATTAAATAGTTAATTAACCCTTTAAGTGCCAAGGACGAGGTATCTCGTCCTTGGAAGTGCACACGCAGTGCCAAGGACGAGATAGCTCGTCCTTTTCGGCACCTTGTTTTGAGCGATCCCTGCAAAGCAGGGATCGCTCAAAACTGTAATCCAACCCCCGGGCTATGTGAGGGGGAGGTCCCCCCTCACTGCCCGGGGGTTGGATTTCCTTCAGTTTCACGCCGACGTGCGTGACGCACGTCGGCATGAAACGGAAAGTAATTCCACCGCAGCAGCCATTTTCGGCTGCTGCGTTGGAGAGAGAAGGTGAGTGCCCTTCTTGTTCCGCCTCGATCTCCGGCTGTATTTCAAGCCGGAGATCGAGGCGGGTATCGTTGGAAAGGGGAGATCTTGCCTTTCCAACGATACCCATTGTGTGGCTTTGCTGCCCGCGGATCGGGCGCAGGGCGCCTCGATCCGCGGGCAGCAACGTCACGGATCAAACGAAGATCCTTTTGTGACGCGTGGGGGAGGGGGGGCTGCTTACTAGGCAAACGGCCCCCTTCACCCGTGGCCCCAAAGCATGGGGCCACAGCGCCAGGGACCCCTGGGGGCAGATGATCACTGCCCCCAGGGGTGGGGGAAAAAAAAAAAAAATCGAGGGAAGGAGGGAGGTGGGAGGGGGTTTTGGGCCCTGGGGCCCACTGGGCCACCAGGGATTGACCTAAAAGTGGTGTCCCTGGAAAGGGGACTTTCTCCCCTTTCCAGGGACACCACACATATGCAGCATTGCTGGTCACGGATCAGCGCAGAGCGCTGATCCGTGACCAGCAACCCACTGAACCACCATGGATCTGTTTGTGAGTTGGGGGGGAGGGGGGCAGTTTCAGGTAAGCAGCCCTCCCCCCCCGGCCCCCAAAGCCTGGGGACACATGAAAATGAACCCTGGGGGCAGATGGCTGACCATCTGCCCCCAGGGAAATATATAAAACAAAAAATAATAATAATCCGAGGGATGGGGGAGGTGGGAGGGGGTTTGGGGTCCTGGGGCCCACTAGGCCACCAGGGATTGAGCAAAAAGTGGTGTCCCTGGAAAGGGAGGGGCACCCCAAAAGGTGGGGAAGGACCCCCAATAGATGGGGCAGTAGGGTTTGGGCACCCTGGGGGCAGATAGCCACACTAATGGGCCCATCTGCACCAAGCAAAGTTGGGTAAACAAAAAAAAATATACAAAATCACAGGCTGCTTTTTAGGGGGGGCTGAGGGCCACCCTAAATTGGCAGCGCATGATGTACCGCAACGGGGGGTGGCCCTCAACCCTCCCCCCACCCCAAATGGAGGGCCCCACCTCATGCAACCCTCCCTGGGCGCAGATAGGGGGGGCCTCACCTCATGCATCCCTCCGTGGGGTCAGATGCCCCTTCCTAGGAGCAGATATCTGCCCCCAGGGAGGGTTGCATGAGGTGGGGCCCTCCATTTTGGGTGGGGGGGTTGAGGGCCACCCCCCGTTGTGGTACATCATGCGCTGCCAATTTAGGGTGGCCCTCAGCCCCCCCTAAAAAGCAGCCTGTGGTATTGTATATTATTTTTTGTTTACCCAAATTTGCTTGGTGCAGATGGCCACATTAGTGTGGCTATCTGCCCCCAGGGTGCCCAAACCCTACTGCCCCATCTATTGGGGATCCTGCCCCACCTTTTGGGGTGGCCCTCTCCCCCCTCAACCCAAATGGAGGTGGGGTGTACCTCAGGCAGCCGTTTGGAGGAGGCCCAGGGAGGCCTGCATGAGGTGTGTCCCCCAGCCATTGGGGTTGGGGTGGGGGGGCACCCCAAAAGGTGGGGCAGGACCCCCAATAGATGGGGCAGTAGGGTTTGGGCACCCTGGGGGCAGATAGCCACACTAATGGGCCCATCTGCACCAAGCAAAGTTGGGTAAACAAAAAAAAATATACAAAATCACAGGCTGCTCTTTAGGGGGGCTGAGGGCCACCCTAAATTGGCAGCGCATGATGTACCGCAACGGGGGGTGGCCCTCAACCCCCCCACCCCAAATGGAGGGCCCCACCTCATGCAACCCTCCCTGGGGGCAGATAGGGGGGGCCTCACCTCATGCATCCCTCCCTGGGGTCAGATGCCCCTTCCTAGGAGCAGATATCTGCCCCCAGGGAGGGTTGCATGAGGTGGGGCCCTCCATTTGGGTTGGGGGGGTTGAGGGCCACCCCCCGTTGCGGTACATCATGCGCTGCCAATTTAGGGTGGCCCTCAGCCCCCTCTAAAAAGCAGCCTGTGATTTTGTATATTTTATTTTGTTTACCCAACTTTGCTTGGTGCAGATGGCCACATTAGTGTGGCTATCTGCCCCCAGGGTGCCCAAACCCTACTGCCCCATCTATTGGGGGTCCTGCCCCACCTTTTGGGGTGGCCCTCTCCCCCCTCACCCCAAATGGAGGTGGGGTGTACCTCACGCAGCCGTTTGGAGGAGGCCCAGGGAGGCCTGCATGAGGTGTGTCCCCCAGCCATTGGGGGTGGGGTGGGGGGGGCACCCCAAAAGGTGGGGCAGGACCCCCAATAGATGGGGCAGTAGGGTTTGGGCACCCTGGGGGCAGATAGCCACACTAATGGGCCCATCTGCACCAAGCCAAGTTGGGTAAACAAAAATAAATATACAAAATCACAGGCTGCTTTTTAGGGGGGGCTGAGGGCTACCCTAAATTGGCAGCGCATGATGTACCGCAACGGGGGGTGGCCCTCAACCCCCCCACCCCAAATGGAGGGCCCCACCTCATGCAACCCTCCCTGGGGGCAGATATCTGCTCCTAGGAAGGGGCATCTGACCCCAGGGAGGGATGCATGAGGTGGGCCCCCCCTATCTGCCCCCAGGGAGGGTTGCATGAGGTGGGGCCCTCCATTTGGGGTGGGGGGGTTGAGGGCCACCCCCCGTTGCGGTACATCATGTGCTGCCAATTTAGGGTGGCCTTCAGCCCCCCCTAAAAAGCAGCCTGTGGTTTTGTATATTTATTTTTGTTTACCCAACTTTGCTTGGTGCAGATGGCCACATTAGTGTGGCTATCTGCCCCCAGGGTGCCCAAACCCTACTGCCCCATCTATTGGGGATCCTGCCCCACCTTTTGGGGTGGCCCTCTCCCCCCTCACCCCAAATGGAGGTGGGGTGTACCTCACGCAGCCGTTTGGAGGAGGCCCAGGGAGGCCTGCATGAGGTGTGTCCCCCAGCCATTGGGTGTGGGGTGGGGGGGCACCCCAAAAGGTGGGGCAGGACCCCCAATAGATGGGGCAGTAGGGTTTGGGCACCCTGGGGGCAGATAGCCACACTAATGGGCCCATCTGCACCAAGCAAAGTTGGGTAAACAATAAAATATACAAAATCACAGGCTGCTTTTTAGGGGGGCTGAGGGCCACCCTAAATTGGCAGCACATGATGTACCACAACGGGGGGTGGCCCTCAACCCCCCCACCCCAAATGGAGGGCCCCACCTCATTCAACCCTCCCTGGGTGCAGATAGGGGGGGCCTCACCTCATGCATCCCTCCCTGGGGTCAGATGCCCCTTCCTAGGAGCAGATATCTGCCCCCCAGGGAGGGTTGCATGAGGTGGGGCTCTCCATTTGGGGTGGGGGGGGTTGAGGGCCACCCCGCCATTGCGGTACATCATGCGCTGCCAATTTAGGGTGGCCCTCAGCCCCCCCTAAAAAGCAGCCTGTGAATTTGCATTTTGTTTTTTGTTTACCCAACTTTGCTTGGTGCAGATGGCCACATTAGTGTGGCTATCTGCCCCCAGGGTGCCCAAACCCTACTGCCCCATCTATTGGGGGTCCTGCCCCACCTTTTGGGGTGGCCCTCTCCCCCCTCACCCCAAATGGAGGTGGGGTGTACCTCACGCAGCCGTTTGGAGGAGGCCCAGGGAGGCCTGCATGAGGTGTGTCCCCCCAGTCATTTGGGGTGAGGGGGGAGAGGGCCCCCAAAAATGGTGGGACAGGCCCCCCCAGTGGGTGGGGCAGTAAGGTTTGGGCACCCCGGCGCCAGATTGGCACACCAATGTGACCCTCTTCACCAAGGGGAGTTGGGTTACCAAAGGAAAAAAATGAAAATGGTGGAACGCTTTTTAGGGGGGGCGGTGGGGCACCCCAAAGGGTCAGGGAATTTTCTAATGGGATGGGGCATTGACCCCCTCCCCCCCACCCGCAATGGAGTGGGTGCGAAGTCATGCAGCCCTTCCTGGGACCAGATATCTGCTCCTAGGCACGGACGCCTGAGCCCAGGGAGGAGTGCAGGACAAACCCCCCCCCCCCATCTGCCCCCGGGGAGGGCTACATTTTGCTGGTGTGACCGTAGGTAACACATGTTCTTTGTTTTGTTTACAGCTTTTTCTACCCGAGCAGCTGCAACGTTATGTGAGTACTGTTTTTTATTATTCTATGGTTAGGGCCCACTGTCAGTGGGGTGGGTGAGACTGGGGCTGGATTGTTGGTGGTGTGGGTGGGAATGGCCCGTCTGGGCAGATCACCTCCAACTGTCCTGGAGTTGCAGCTGGGCTGCATTACAGCTTTTCCCTTCGGGGAGGTATTGGCACACTGCCGAGACTCCTTGGTGGGGAGAAGCTGTAACGCAGGGCAGCCAGGGCTCCAGCAAAGTCGGCGGTAATATCCCTGGCCTTGGGCACCCATCTCCCATGTGGGTCTTTGCTGGTGGTTCTGGGTATTACATTCTGGGCCGATTTGCGTAAGTCAGACCTCTGTGGATTCCCACGGGTGTCCTCTTTTGGGAAATGCATGGGGTTCCCTGTTTCCCTTGCTGGCTGCGACACCCTAGGCCCAAATCTGTAGGTTGCCCACATGAACAAAATGGGCAGTGGCGAATGGCTTGGGGCTCCCACTCGGTTACCCTTTTCCTTTTGCGCCCCGGTAGGTGCACCCACACATGTGAGGTACTGTTTTCATCGGGACACGTGTGGGGACACGGGAAGGTAGGCCACGTGTTGTTGGCGGTGTGTTTCGGTGGGTGGCCAGAGCGAAATATCTGAGAATTGTCTTCATTTCCGGCCAATTTCAGAGACATTTCCCTGTGTCCACTCACCGAAACATGTCGCCAACAGCAGATGTTATACCTTCTTGTGTTCCCACAGGTGTCCCGACGAAAAAGGTACCTCGCATGTGTGGGTGCACCTACCGGGGGCGCAAAAGGAAAAGGGTAACCCGCTGGTAACCCCAAGCCTTTCGCCACAGCACAATTTGTTCATGTGGGCAACCTACAGATTTGGGCCTAGGGTGTCCAAGCCAGCAAGGAAAACGGGGAACCCCATGCATTTCCCAAAAGAGGACACCCGTGGGAAAGCACAGAGGTCTGATTTGCGCGAAGCGGGCCAGAATTTATTACCCAGAACCCCAGACAAAGTGAACATTGTGTTTTTTCCCCACCAAATATCACACTTTGTCGGGGATTATGGCTAATAAAATCTGGGGCAATTTGCGCAAGGCAGACCTCTGTGGATTCCCACGGGTGTCCTCTTTTGGGAAATGCATGGGGTTCCCTGTTTCCCTTGCTGGCTGCGACACCCAAGGCCCAAATCTGTAGGTTGCCCACATGAACAAAATGGGCAGTGGCGAATGGCTTGGGGTTCCCAGTCGGTTACCCTTTTCCTTTTGCGCCCCCGGTAGGTGCACCCACACATGTGAGGTACCGTTTTCATCGGGACACGTGTGGGGACACGGGAAGGTAGGCCACGTGTTGTTGGCGGTGTGTTTCGGTGGGTGGCCAGAGCGAAATGTCTGAGAATTGTCTTCATTTCCGGCCAATTTCAGAGACATTTCCCTGTGTCCACTCACCGAAACACGTCGCCAACAGCAGATGTCATACCTTCTTGTGTTCCCACAGGTGTCCCGACGAAAAAGGTACCTCGCATGTGTGGGTGCACCTACCGGGGGCGCAAAAGGAAAAGGGTAACCCGCTGGTAACCCCAAGCCTTTCGCCACAGCACAATTTGTTCATGTGGGCAACCTACAGATTTGGGCCTAGGGTGTCCAAGCCAGCAAGGAAAACGGGGAACCCCATGCATTTCCCAAAAGAGGAACCCGTGGGAAAGCACAGAGGTCTGATTTGCGCGAAGCGGGCCAGAATTTATTACCCAGAACCCCAGACAAAGTGAACATTGTGTTTTTTCCCCACCAAATATCACACTTTGTCGGGGATTGTGGCTAATAAAAACTGGGGCAATTTGCGCAAGGCAGACCTCTGTGGATTCCCACGGGTGTCCTCTTTTGGGAAATGCATGGGGTTCCCTGTTTCCCTTGCTGGCTGCGACACCCTAGGCCCAAATCTGTAGGTTGCCCACATGAACAAAATGGGCAGTGGCGAATGGCTTGGGGTTCCCAGTCGGTTACCCTTTTCCTTTTGCGCCCCCGGTAGGTGCACCCACACATGTGAGGTACCGTTTTCATCAGGACACGTGTGGGGACACGGGAAGGTAGGCCACGTGTTGTTGGCGGTGTGTTTCAGTGGGTGGCCAGAGCGAAATGTCTGAGAATTGTCTTCATTTCCGGCCAATTTCAGAGACCTTTCCCTGTGTCCACTCACCAAAACACATCGCCAACAGCAGATGTCATACCTTCTCGTGTTCCCACAGGTGTCCCGATGAAAACGGTACCTCACATGCGTGGGTGCACCTACCTGGCCGGCAAGGGGCAAGCCGAAAACGCAAGCAACCCCCAGTCTGTTTGCAGAGGGGAATCTTAGCCATTCTGCCGACCGGCACAACATACAGATATGGGCCTCGGGTGTCCAAGCCACCAAGGAAAACAGGGAGCCCCATGCATTTCCGAAAAGAGGACACCCGTGGGAATCCGCAGAGGTGTGATTTGCGCACATCGCCCGAGATTTATTTACCCAGACACCCCTGCAAAGTCCGAAATGTGGGGGAAAAAATGCTTTTTCCGCACATTTCGCTCGACGCACCCATCGAAACACGCCCCCAACAACACATGGCCTACCGTCCCGCGGGGCACATTTCGGACTTTGCGGGGGTGTATGGGTAATAAATTCTGGGGCGATGTGTGCAAATCACACCTCTGCGGATTCCCACGGGTGTCCTCTTTTCGGAAATGCATGGGGCACCCTGTTTTCCTTGGTGGCTTGGACACCCGAGGCCCATATCTGTATGTTGTGCCGGTCGGCAGAATGGCTGAGATTCCGCTCTGCAAACAGACTGGGGGTTGCTTGTGTTTTCGGCTTGCCCCTTGCCGGCCAGGTAGGTGCACCCACGCATGTGAGGTAACGTTTTCATCGGGACACCTTTGGGAACGCGGGACGGTAGGCCATGTGTTGTTGGGGGCGTGTTTCGATGGGTGCATCAAGCGAAATGTGCGGAAAAAGCGTTTTTTCCCCCACATTTCGGACTTTGCAGGTGTGTCTGGGTAAAAAAATCTGGGGCGATGTGCGCAAATCACACCTCTGCGGATTCCCATGGGTGTCCTCTTTTCGGAAATGCATGGGGCTCCCTGTTTTCCTTGGTGGCTTGGACACCCGAGGCCCATATCTGTATGTTGTGCCGGTCGGCAGAATGGCTGAGATTCCCCTCTGCAAACAGAATGGGGGTTGCTTGCGTTTTCGTCTTGCCCCTTGCTGGCCAGGTAGGTGCACCCACGCATGTGAGGTACCGTTTTCATCGGGACACCTGTGGGAACGCGGGACGGTAGGCCATGTGTTGTTGGGGGCGTGTTTCGATGGGTGCGTCGAGCGAAATGTGCGGAAAAAGCGTTTTTTCCCCCACATTTCGGACTTTGCAGGGGTGTCTGGGTAAAAAAATCTGTGGCGATGTGCGCAAATCACACCTCTGCGGATTCCCACGGGTGTCCTCTTTTCGGAAATGCATGGGGCTCCCTGTTTTCCTTGGTGGCTTGGACACCCGAGGCCCATATCTGTATGTTGTGCCGGTCGGCAAAATGGCTGAGATTCCCCTCTGCAAACAGACTGGGGGTTGCTTGCGTTTTCAGCTTGCCCCTTGCCGGCCAGGTAGGTGCACCCACGCATGTGAGGTACCGTTTTCATCGGGACACCTGTGGGAATGCGGGACGGTAGGCCATGTGTTGTTGGGGGCGTGTTTCGATGGGTGCGTCGAGCAAAATGTGCGGAAAAAGCGTTTTTTCCCCCACATTTCGGACTTTGCAGGGGTGTCTGGGTAAAAAAATCTGGGGCGATGTGCGCAAATCACACCTCTGTGGATTCCCACGGGTGTCCTCTTTTCGGAAATGCATGGGGCTCCCTGTTTTCCTTGGTGGCTTGGACACCCGAGGCCCATATCTGTATGTTGTGCCGGTCGGCAGAATGGCTGAGATTCCCCTCTGCAAACAGACTGGGGGTTGCTTGCGTTTTCGGCTTGCCCCTTGCCGGCCAGGTAGGTGCACCCACGCATGTGAGGTACCGTTTTCATCGGGACACCTGTGGGAACACGAGAAGGTATGACATCTGCTGTTGGCGATGTGTTTCGGTGAGTGGACACAGGGAAATGTGCGGAAAAAGCGTTTTTTCCCCCACATTTCGGACTTTGCAGGGTTGTCTGGGTAAAAAAATCTTGGGCGATGTGCGCAAATCACACCTCTGCGGATTCCCACGGGTGTCCTCTTTTCGGAAATGCATGGGGCTCCCTGTTTTCCTTGGTGGCTTGGACACCCGAGGCCCATATCTGTATGTTGTGCCGGTCGGCAGAATGGCTGAGATTCCCCTCTGCAAACAGACTGGGGGTTGCTTGCGTTTTCGGCTTGCCCCTTGCCGGCCAGGTAGGTGCACCCACGCATGTGAGGTACCGTTTTCATCGGGACACCTGTGGAAATGCGGGACAGTAGGCCATGTGTTGTTGGGGGCGTGTTTCGATGGCTGCGTCGAGCGAAATGTGCGGAAAAAGCGTTTTTTCCCCCACATTTCGGACTTTGCAGGGGTGTCTGGGTAAAAAAATCTGGGGCGATGTGCGCAAATCACACCTCTGCGGATTCCCACGGGTGTCCTATTTTCGGAAATGCATGGGGCTCCCTGTTTTCCTTGGTGGCTTGGACACCCGAGGCCCATATCTGTATGTTGTGCCGGTCGGCAGAATGGCTGAGATTCCCCTCTGCAAACAGACTGGGGGTTGCTTGCGTTTTCGGCTTGCCCCTTGCCGGCCAGTTAGGTGCACCCACGCATGTGAGGTACCGTTTTCATCGGGACACCTGTGGGAACGCGGGACGGTAGGCCATGTGTTGTTGGGGGCGTGTTTCGATGGGTGCGTCGAGCGAAATGTGCGGAAAAAGCGTTTTTTCCCCCACATTTCGGACTTTGCAGGGGTGTCTGGGTAAAAAAATCTGGGGCGATGTGCGCAAATCACACCTCTGCGGATTCCCACGGGTGTCCTCTTTTTGGAAATGCATAGGGCTCCCTGTTTTCCTTGGTGGCTTGGACACCCGAGGCCTATATCTGTATGTTGTGCCGGTCGGCAGAATGGCTGAGATTCCCCTCTGCAAACAGACTGGGGGTTGCTTGCGTTTTCGGCTTGCCCCTTGCCGGCCAGGTAGGTGCACCCACGCATATGAGGTACCGTTTTCATCGGGACACCTGTGGGAACACGGGACGGTAGGCCATGTGTTGTTGGGGGCGTGTTTCGATGGGAGCGTCGAGCGAAATGTGCGGAAACAGCGTTTTTTCCCCCACATTTCGGACTTTGCAGGGGTGTCTGGGTAAAAAAATCTGGGGCGATGTGCGCAAATCACACCTCTGCGGATTCCCACGGGTGTCCTCTTTTCGGAAATGCATGGGGCTCCCTGTTTTCCTTGGTGGCTTGGACACCTGTGATGCCGGAAATGCATCTGAGGGACAGGGCCTCTGAATCCTTGTCCTTTCTCTGTTTTTACCGTGTGTTCTGTCATGTTTTCTGCCCAGGAGTCCATGAGGGACTCCTGGCAGTGCAGCTCTCTTTTGATTTGGTGAACAGACCCATGGGATACCCTTATGGCACCCATGGGTAGGGGTACAACCCTGTGCCCCTAGTGTATGTTTTTGGGCACCTGTGGGTGGCCCACAGAGCAGGGTATGGGCTGGTGGCAGCTCCATGCTGAATTTGACAGGTGCTCTGGGTGTCCTCCATTTTGGGATACCCAGGCCCTGCCATTGGAATCAGTTGATTCCTGATAGGAAACAAGATGGCCCCTGTGGCCTCTTGCTTTCTATTGCCTGTTATCTTGTTTTTCCCAAAGTCCTGGGAAGCCCTGACTCTGTCCCTTCCCCCTGACTGGCTGTTGGGTGGAAGTTCCATATATGGTGTTGTTGTGAAGGCCCAGCTAGACTGACTGGAGCCTTCCCAGTGACTGTATGTTGTGGGTACCTCCTGTGGGTGGGACCTGGGTGAATGGAGTGTGTGACCAATATACACTCCTTGTTGTGGTTGTCTGGTTTCTGGCATGAGAGACAAAGACTGAGACAGCCCTGCCCGAAACTGGCCTGAATGCAGTGTGTAGTGTTGAATGGCTGGGTACTTGTCCCAATCCACATTCCTTGTTGTGAGTGTCTGAAAGGGAGGAGTGTGGCCTGAATGCACTGTGTGCCTGATTGGCTGACTGACTGCATGAATGCCCTTCTGTGTGATTGGCTGCTGTGTGTGTGCCAGCAGTGTGGATGAGAGACAGAATAGTATATCTGGGGACCTCTCACCACTGGAAATTGTTCAGAAGCATTCAGAAGCTGAGTCTCCACTCAAGAGTAACTGGATTTGCTGATCCTCGACGTCCAGCTGGAAGAAGAAGACTTGCTGTGGCATTTGCTTCGACGGAACTGAAGGTTGTCGAAATTGTCGAGGGCTGACCCGAGAGAGGACCTGGCTAGGCGCCCTCTTCCCGTGCTCCGAGGGACCATCGAGCACCGCTGAATCTTCGCCGAAGCGCCCTGGAAGTCAGACCCTCGAAAGGCTGCCGACCCGAGACGGGACCGCCGAGGAGATCGAAGTGAAGCACCCGGACATCGACGCCGTCGAAGTCCATTGCCGTCGACCAGGGTTCGCAGGTCTGTGTAACCGCTGGAGGCCCGTCGAAGTTGTGTGCCCAGCCGTGGGAACCACTTGACGCCGTGCCGCCGACGATCGGAGCCGTCCGCTCCATTGCCTAAGAACATTCAATCGAAGGACTCTCTCGACCGCATCGTCGACCGCTTATCCTGCCGGAGAAAGTCGAGGACGACCAACGCGCCGAGGAGAAACCTGCCGGTGGGTTTCCCGCCACCCGACGACCCCAAAGACTCGGACGACTCGACGCCCTTGCTGGGCTCCCGTCTCTACAATCTTTGCGGTCCAGAACTATTGTCATCGAGGTGCCCCGCACACCTCCGCCTTGCAGGACGCCGACGCCCCGACGCCGACGAGCACCGCTCGGACGGAGCTGCCGCCTCTTCGACAACGTTCGGCCTCGTTTGTCGACGGACGTTCGACGCCCCGTGCCTCCCGCCTGAAAAGGAAGGCATTCAAGAAGGGCCGTCGATTCCCCGTCGCCGAACAGCGAGTCCCTCGACGCTTGTCGACGCCTTTTCGAGGAACTCGACTCCACCAGGTACATTGGGGGGGTAAAAACATTATAGGAGAGAAATAGACTATTGAACAATATCTGGACTGGGCTGGTGTTATATCTCTTTATTTTGCAGGTTGCCCAGGTGGGGGGATCTCCACACCGAACTGGGTCCAGTAGCAAGGGCCAGTATTCTGCCTATTGTTTCAACCCTCTGTTATCTCTCCTCTCTCTATTGCTGGTTTCCTTCTTATTGATCTGTGTGCCATTTCTACAGTATTGTGAATGCACTTTAATGAGGTCTAATATTAGTGGTACCACTTTAGAATTGTAGATATTTACCATTGCTGATTTTCCTGAGCACAAAGTGCGTTATTGTGATAAGTGTACATAACCCTTGAATATTAATTATATAAAGACTGTGTTTTCAGTAATACAGTGTGTGGACATTCCTTTGTGGGGGCTTGGGGATACACTGTACTTAAGAACCAGCCTGCATCACCTCCTGAGAAGCTAGGCCTTGATTGCTCGCCCATCGCTACCGTATTAGAGAATCTTGGCTGGGGTCCTCTGTGCCTCCCCTCTACCATATAGAGAGCAGAAGTACAGACCCCCCCACCGGTCTTCTTTACAAAGCTGGTGGCAGCGGTGGGATGCTTATGGTTTTAAGACTCAGTGTATAACCGTGCCACTTACAAAATATCCGCACTTTATTAGATTAAGGTTTGGGTGTGTACCAAATAACT
This sequence comes from Ambystoma mexicanum, assembly GCF_040938575.1. Classification (NCBI taxonomy): domain Eukaryota; kingdom Metazoa; phylum Chordata; class Amphibia; order Caudata; family Ambystomatidae; genus Ambystoma; species Ambystoma mexicanum. The sequence continues at coordinate 718,510,025 of NC_090921.1, forward strand.
GCATTACAGGCAATGGAGCCCATTGCAAATGGTAAATTGACTCGGATGAGCTTAGAGGCTCTCCAGAGTGCTTGTGAAGCCAGGGAGTTGGACTTTGTGGATAAGTCTAGGGCTGAGCTGATAGCTGCCCTGGTGGACTACCAGACTGATGGTGAAACCCTTGATGAAGGGGGGGATGCAACCAGTGAGGACTCTGCCCCTGGGGTTGTCGCTGAATCTGTTTCTGGGAATGCCACCATTCCTGCTGCCTCTGTTCCAAACCCCAGCAATTCCATGGAACTTGAGTTATTAAGGATGAAATTGGCCTTTGAATATCGCAAGTTGGAAATAGAAGCTGAGCTTAAGAAAGAGGAGCTGGCACAGCAAGTGGAACTCAAGAATAGGGATCTTGCGCTCAAAGACAAGGACACTGAATGTCAGAGAATCCAGCTAGAGAGAGCTAGAGTGGAGACTTCAGCTAGACCAATTGAGAGTGGCAGGTCCCCAGCCACCAAGTTTATGAAAGATTTGGTTGGTGTGTTTGTGGAGGGTTCAGATATCCTCCAATGGATTGAAGCGTTTGAAATGGCTTGTGCAATTCATGATGTAGATAAAAGAGATTGGGCTAAGTGTTTGTTAAGCAGAGTGCCTCAAACTGGATATGACTGTATTCTGAAGCTGAGTGTGGAGGAAAGGGGTCAGTATGAGTGTATGAAGTCTGCTTTGATTGCCAAGTTTGGCAAGACACCTACCCAATACCTTAAAAGGTTCAGGGATTTTAAGAAAAGAGAGAATGTGTCTTGGGTTGACTGGGTGAGTACTGCGCACATGAACATGATGGGGTGGATTGACGGTTACAAGGTGAAAACTTTTGTTGAGTTGTCCCACCTCTTGTTTTTTGAGCATTTTTCTGAAGCCTGTTCACCAGAGCTGCGTCAGTATGTGGCTGACCAGAACATTTTGGACCCCTTTAAGCTGGCTAGGTTGGCTGACAAGTGGGTCTCCCACCGGGTGTCCCCTAAGGACTCCAGTGGGAAGGACAAGGACAAAGAAAAGGGGACCTCTCAGAAAGCTGAGGAGTCCCAAAAGCAATCACAGTCGGGTAAACCAAAACCTTCCTCTCCTAAGACCCAAAAATCTGGTGGGGATAAGTCCTCTGTGGGTGGGAATAAGAGTAGTGGTCCACCTGCTGCAAAGCAGGTTCCCAGTGGTTCCAGTACCGTACCCCGCACTCCTGGCACTTGTTGGGATTGTGGGGCTCTGGATCACAAAAGGGGTGACCCCAAGTGTAAAGGTAAGGCACTTGGAGTACAGGCTGTCAGCCTGACCTACCCTTACCCCGTGGCTGAGGTGGAGGCCACTGTCCTCCCCTCCTCTACAGGAATCACATTTGGTGCTCCGGTAGAGATTTCCTTAGTGTCCCTTGGGGCCTGGGACCAGTACGCAGAAGTACTGGCAACTATCCCGCAGAACACCCGTAGGTTTTTGAGAAGTGTCCTCTTGAATGGCCAGCCTTCTACTGGTTTGAGAGACACTGGGGCAAGCATGACAGTGGTGGACAGGACCCTGCTCAAGCCAGAGGACTATGTAGGTGCTCCTCTGAGAACCACCAGGTTAGCTGGTGGGCCTCCCAAATTATCGCCTGTAGCCCTAGTCACACTCATGATTGGAGACAAGACAGCAAAGCTTCCTGTCCTGGTTCAGGACAATGTCCCTGCTAACATTCTGTTAGGAAATGATCTAGTAGAGTTGGGGTTGATCTCGGATGGTCTTCCCATGACTGCTGCTGCAGTCACTAGGTCACAGGTGACACCGGGTCTGGCTGTGAGTCAGGTATCCGAGCCAAAGGCGAGGCCTAAGGCAAGAAGAAGGAAGACCAAGAAGGCCACCTCTGTGGAGGGAACACCTTCTCTTCCTGCTGTTCCGACAGCACCCAATGGGATCCATGCTCCGGACGGGCTGGGTCCAGCGGAAAACCCAAACTCAACTCCTGTGGGAGAAGAGACAGAAGACTCTCCTGTGGGAGAGGTTCTCAACCCGGAGGATCATCCCGACCTTCAATGCTTGTTAGCTGAAGGGGGACCCTCCCGGGCAGACTTCTGTAAGGGACAGAGAGAGTGCCACTCTCTCGAGGGCCTGAGGAAACAGGCCCTGTCCCAGGCACAAGGTGAAGTGCCTAGGACATTCAAGATTTATTGGGAGGGTGAGCTCCTTGTTAGTGAGCCCACTAAGCCCGAACCTGGTGCCCGCAAGAGGTTGGTGGTACCCCAGGTTTACAGGCCCTTCCTACTGCAGTTGGCGCATGAGGTGCCCTTGGCTGGTCATCTTGGGACCAAGAAGACTAAGCAGAGGCTCTCTGCCCATTTCTACTGGCCACGGATGGGAGTAGAGGTGGAGTCCCACTGCAGGACCTGCCCAACTTGTCAGTTGTCTGGCAAGACTGGAGGCAGGGTCATTGCCCCACTGCAGCCATTACCAGTGGTTGGCACACCATTTGAGAGGGTGGGCATCGACATCGTCGGTCCCCTTGACCCTCCCACTTCAGGTGGACATCGGTTCATCCTGGTCTTGGTAGATCATGCCACCAGGTACCCTGAGGCAATACCCCTTCGGACTGTTACTGCCAAGGTGGTTGCCAGGGCTCTCCTGGGCATTTTCACCCGTGTTGGATTCCCCAAGGAGGTTGTCTCTGACCGAGGATCCAACTTCATGTCTAGTTACATGAAAACCATGTGGAAAGAGTGCGGGGTAACCTACAAGTTCTCCACCTCTTACCACCCCCAGACCAATGGTCTGGTTGAGAGATTTAACAAAACTCTCAAGGGCATGCTAGGTGCTTTGGAAGAGCCCCTAAGGAGGAAATGGGATCTCCTCCTGCCATGCCTGCTGTTTGCTTACAGAGAGGTACCTCAAGAGGGTGTTGGTTTCAGCCCCTTTGAGTTACTCTTTGGACATCCCGTGAGGGGGCCCCTCGCCTTGATCCGAGAAGGCTTGGAAGCCACCCCTCCAGGTCCCGCCAAGCAAGTGGGGGACTATGTGTTAGGCCTCAGGCGGAGGATGACACAAATGATGGGTCAGGCAACAGCAAATCTCAAGGCCAGCCAGGAATTGAATAAGTACTGGCATGACCTGAAAGCTTCGCAAGTGGATTGGACTCCGGGACAGGAAATCCTTGTGATGGAGCCTACCAAGCCTAGAGCTTTGGCAGACAAGTGGACTGGACCCTTCAGGATCATCTCCAAGATGGGCGAAGTCAATTATCTGGTGGACATGGGAGCCTCTGGGGTAGCCCCCCAGGTATTCCATGTCAACAGGCTCAAGCCTTTCCACAGGCGAGCAGAGGTCTCATGTCTCTTGCTAGCTTCAGGGCAAGAAGAGGATGAGAGTGAGCCCCTTCCTGATTTGCTGCATAGCAACCCTCAGGATGGCTCAGTGGAGGGAGTACAACTCTCTCCCGATTTGACAACAGAGCAGCAGAGGGCCTGCCGGGCTTTGCTCCAGCAGTATGCCCCTCTGTTTTCACTGACACCGGGCCTTACACCGTGGTGTAAGCACGAAATTGACACTGGTGACAGTGTGCCTGTCAAAAGCAGGAGCTATCGTATGTCAGATACCGTCAAAAACCACATCCAGGCTGAGGTCGCCAAGATGTTGGATCTGGGTGTTATTGAACCCTCCACCAGTCCCTGGTCCAGTCCAGTGGTCCTTGTCCCCAAGGCAAGTTCCCCGGCGGGTACCAAGGATTGGAGGTTCTGTGTGGACTACCGAGGAGTCAATGCCGTCACCAAAACTGACGCGCACCCATTGCCCAGGGCTGATGAGCTCGTGGACACTATAGGTGCTGCCAAATTTGTGAGCACCTTTGACCTTACCTCAGGCTATTGGCAAATAGCTCTGACGGACCATGCCAAGGAAAAGACGGCATTCTCCACACCTGAGGGACTCTACCAGTTTAGGGTCATGCCCTTTGGGTTGAAGAATGCCCCTGCCACCTTCCAGAGATTGGTCAACCATGCGCTCAGTGGGCTGGAAGCCTTTTGTGTGGCTTACTTAGACGACATTGCCGTCTACAGTTCCACCTGGGAAGAGCATTTGACACATCTGGATAAGGTGTTGCAGGCCTTGAAAAGGGCTAACCTCACTATCAAGGCCACCAAGTGCCAGATAGCTCAGGGGAAAGTTACCTATCTTGGTCATGAGGTAGGAGGGGGTCAAATCCAACCTCTCTCCAGTAAAGTACAGGACGTACAGAACTGGGAGACGCCCACTACTCAAACCCAGGTGAGAGCCTTTTTGGGCCTCACTGGGTACTATCGCAATTTCATGGCAGACTATGGAACCATAGCTGCACCCCTGACAGCTCTAACTTCACCCAAACAGCCTAGGAAGGTTAATTGGACTGAAGACTGTCAGAGGGCCTTTGATGGCTTGAAAGAAAGTCTGTGTAGGGCACCTGTGTTGAGTGCGCCTGACTACAGCCGACCCTTTATCGTCCAGACGGATGCCTGCGACACCGGAATTGGAGCTGTCTTGTCCCAGTTAGATGACAAAGGGAGAGAACATCCTATCATATTCATCAGTAGACAACTCAAGGGTAGAGAACTTAGGTGGGCTACTGTTGAAAAGGAATGTTTTAGTATAGTTTGGAGCCTTAGGCGTTTTAGGCCCTACCTTACGGGGTCCACCTTCAAGGTCCAAACAGATCATAAGCCCCTGAAGTGGCTTATGCAGATGAAGGGTGAGAATCCGAAATTGCTCAGGTGGTCGATTAGCCTACAAGGGCTAGACTTCACCATAGAGCACAGACCAGGGAAGAGTCACGATAATGCAGATGGCCTTTCCAGAAGGTATGTTGACCGTCTGGATGAGGGTGTCTATCCCGTGGGAGATTAGGCACCCTCCACCTCAGTCTGGGGGGGGCGACTGTGATGCCGGAAATGCATCTGAGGGACAGGGCCTCTGAATCCTTGTCCTTTCTCTGTTTTTACCGTGTGTTCTGTCATGTTTTCTGCCCAGGAGTCCATGAGGGACTCCTGGCAGTGCAGCTCTCTTTTGATTTGGTGAACAGACCCATGGGATACCCTTATGGCACCCATGGGTAGGGGTACAACCCTGTGCCCCTAGTGTATGTTTTTGGGCACCTGTGGGTGGCCCACAGAGCAGGGTATGGGCTGGTGGCAGCTCCATGCTGAATTTGACAGGTGCTCTGGGTGTCCTCCATTTTGGGATACCCAGGCCCTGCCATTGGAATCAGTTGATTCCTGATAGGAAACAAGATGGCCCCTGTGGCCTCTTGCTTTCTATTGCCTGTTATCTTGTTTTTCCCAAAGTCCTGGGAAGCCCTGACTCTGTCCCTTCCCCCTGACTGGCTGTTGGGTGGAAGTTCCATATATGGTGTTGTTGTGAAGGCCCAGCTAGACTGACTGGAGCCTTCCCAGTGACTGTATGTTGTGGGTACCTCCTGTGGGTGGGACCTGGGTGAATGGAGTGTGTGACCAATATACACTCCTTGTTGTGGTTGTCTGGTTTCTGGCATGAGAGACAAAGACTGAGACAGCCCTGCCCGAAACTGGCCTGAATGCAGTGTGTAGTGTTGAATGGCTGGGTACTTGTCCCAATCCACATTCCTTGTTGTGAGTGTCTGAAAGGGAGGAGTGTGGCCTGAATGCACTGTGTGCCTGATTGGCTGACTGACTGCATGAATGCCCTTCTGTGTGATTGGCTGCTGTGTGTGTGCCAGCAGTGTGGATGAGAGACAGAATAGTATATCTGGGGACCTCTCACCACTGGAAATTGTTCAGAAGCATTCAGAAGCTGAGTCTCCACTCAAGAGTAACTGGATTTGCTGATCCTCGACGTCCAGCTGGAAGAAGAAGACTTGCTGTGGCATTTGCTTCGACGGAACTGAAGGTTGTCGAAATTGTCGAGGGCTGACCCGAGAGAGGACCTGGCTAGGCGCCCTCTTCCCGTGCTCCGAGGGACCATCGAGCACCGCTGAATCTTCGCCGAAGCGCCCTGGAAGTCAGACCCTCGAAAGGCTGCCGACCCGAGACGGGACCGCCGAGGAGATCGAAGTGAAGCACCCGGACATCGACGCCGTCGAAGTCCATTGCCGTCGACCAGGGTTCGCAGGTCTGTGTAACCGCTGGAGGCCCGTCGAAGTTGTGTGCCCAGCCGTGGGAACCACTTGACGCCGTGCCGCCGACGATCGGAGCCGTCCGCTCCATTGCCTAAGAACATTCAATCGAAGGACTCTCTCGACCGCATCGTCGACCGCTTATCCTGCCGGAGAAAGTCGAGGACGACCAACGCGCCGAGGAGAAACCTGCCGGTGGGTTTCCCGCCACCCGACGACCCCAAAGACTCGGACGACTCGACGCCCTTGCTGGGCTCCCGTCTCTACAATCTTTGCGGTCCAGAACTATTGTCATCGAGGTGCCCCGCACACCTCCGCCTTGCAGGACGCCGACGCCCCGACGCCGACGAGCACCGCTCGGACGGAGCTGCCGCCTCTTCGACAACGTTCGGCCTCGTTTGTCGACGGACGTTCGACGCCCCGTGCCTCCCGCCTGAAAAGGAAGGCATTCAAGAAGGGCCGTCGATTCCCCGTCGCCGAACAGCGAGTCCCTCGACGCTTGTCGACGCCTTTTCGAGGAACTCGACTCCACCAGGTACATTGGGGGGGTAAAAACATTATAGGAGAGAAATAGACTATTGAACAATATCTGGACTGGGCTGGTGTTATATCTCTTTATTTTGCAGGTTGCCCAGGTGGGGGGATCTCCACACCGAACTGGGTCCAGTAGCAAGGGCCAGTATTCTGCCTATTGTTTCAACCCTCTGTTATCTCTCCTCTCTCTATTGCTGGTTTCCTTCTTATTGATCTGTGTGCCATTTCTACAGTATTGTGAATGCACTTTAATGAGGTCTAATATTAGTGGTACCACTTTAGAATTGTAGATATTTACCATTGCTGATTTTCCTGAGCACAAAGTGCGTTATTGTGATAAGTGTACATAACCCTTGAATATTAATTATATAAAGACTGTGTTTTCAGTAATACAGTGTGTGGACATTCCTTTGTGGGGGCTTGGGGATACACTGTACTTAAGAACCAGCCTGCATCACCTCCTGAGAAGCTAGGCCTTGATTGCTCGCCCATCGCTACCGTATTAGAGAATCTTGGCTGGGGTCCTCTGTGCCTCCCCTCTACCATATAGAGAGCAGAAGTACAGACCCCCCCACCGGTCTTCTTTACAACACCCGAGGCCCATATCTGTATGTTGTGCCGGTCGGCAGAATGGCTGAGATTCCCCTCTGCAAACAGAGTGGGGGTTGCTTGCGTTTTTGGCTTGCCCCTTGCCGGCCAGGTAGGTGCACCCACGCATGTGAGGTACCGTTTTCATCGGGACACCTGTGGGAACGCGGGACGGTAGGCCATGTGTTGTTGGGGGCGTGTTTCGATGGGTGCGTCGAGCGAAATGTGCGGAAAAAGCTTTTTTTCCCCCACATTTCGGACTTTGCAGGGGTGTCCGGGTAAAAAAATCTGGGGCGATGTGCGCAAATCACACCTCTGCGGATTCCCACGGGTGTCCTCTTTTCGGAAATGCATGGGGCTCCCTGTTTTCCTTGGTGGCTTGGACACCCGAGGCCCATATCTGTATGTTGTGCCGGTCGGCAGAATGGCTGAGATTCCCCTCTGCAAACAGACTGGGGGTTGCTTGCGTTTTCGGCTTGCCCCTTGCCGGCCAGGTAGGTGCACCCACGCATGTGAGGTACTGTTTTCATCGGGACACCTGTGGGAACGCGGGACGGTAGGCCATGTGTTGTTGGGGGCGTGATTCGATGGGTGCGTCGAGCGAAATGTGCGGAAAAAGCGTTTTTTCCCCCACATTTCGGACTTTGCAGGGGTGTCTGGGTAAAAAAATCTGGGGCGATGTGCGCAAATCACACCTCTGCGGATTCCCACGGGTGTCCTCTTTTCGGAAATGCATGGGGATCCCTGTTTTCCTTGGTGGCTTGGACACCTGAGGCCCATATCTGTATGTTGTGCCGGTCGGCAGAATGGCTGAGATTCCCCTCTGCAAACAGACTGGGGGTTGCTTGCGTTTTCGGCTTGACCCTTGCCGGCCAGGTAGGTGCACCCACGCATGTGAGGTACCGTTTTTATCTGGACACCTGTGGGAACGCGGGACGGTAGGCCATGTGTTGTTGGGGGCGTGTTTCGATGGGTGCGTCGAGCGAAATGTGCGGAAAAAGCGTTTTTTCCCCCACATTTCGGACTTTGCAGGGGTGTCTGGGTAAAAAAATCTGGGGCGATGTGCGCAAATCACACCTCTGCGGATTCCCACGGGTGTCCTCTTTTCGGAAATGCATGGGGCTCCCTGTTTTCCTTGGTGGCTTGGACACCCGAGGCCCATATCTGTATGTTGTGCCGGTCGGCAGAATGGCTGAGATTCCCCTCTGCAAACAGACTGGGGGTTGCTTGCGTTTTCGGCTTGCCCCTTGCCGGCCAGGTAGGTGCACCCACGCATGTGAGGTACCGTTTTCATCGGGACACCTGTGGGAACGCGGGACAGTAGGCCATGTTTTGTTGGGGGTGTGTTTCGATGGGTGCGTCGAGCGAAATGTGCGGAAAAAGCGTTTTTTCCCACACATTTCGGACTTTGCAGGGGTGTCTGGGTAAAAAAATCTGGGGCGATGTGCGCAAATCACACCTCTGCGGATTCCCACGGATGTCCTCTTTTCGGAAATGCATGGGGCTCCCTGTTTTCCTTGGTGGCTTGGACACCCGAGGCCCATATCTGTATGTTGTGCCGGTCGGCAGAATGGCTGAGATTCCCCTCTGCAAACAGACTGGGGGTTGCTTGCGTTTTCGGCTTGCCCCTTGCCGGCCAGGTAGGTGCACCCACGCATGTGAGGTACCGTTTTCATTGGGACACCTGTGGGAACGCGGGACGGTAGGCCTTGTGTTGTTGGGGGCGTGTTTCGATGGGTGCGTCGAGCGAAATGTGCGGAAAAAGCATTTTTTCCCCCACATTTCGGACTTTGCAGGGGTGTCTGGGTAAAAAAATCTGGGGCGATGTGCGCAAATCACACCTCTGCAGATTCCCACGGGTGTCCTCTTTTCGGAAATGCATGGGGCTCCCTGTTTTCCTTGGTGGCTTGGACACCCGAGGCCCATATCTGTATGTTGTGCCGGTCGGCAGAATGGCTGAGATTCCCCTCTGCAAACAGACTGGGGGTTGCTTGCGTTTTCGGCTTGCCCCTTGCCGGCCAGGTAGGTGCACCCACGCATGTGAGGTACTGTTTTCATCAGGACACCTGTGGGAACGCGGGACGGTAGGCCATGTGTTGTTGGGGGCGTGTTTCGATGGGTGCGTCGAGCGAAATGTGCAGAAAAAGCGTTTTTTCCCCCACATTTCGGACTTTGCAGGGGTGTCTGGGTAAAAAAATCTGGGGCGATGTGCGCAAATCACACCTCTGCAGATTCCCACGGGTGTACTCTTTTCGGAAATGCATGGGGTTCCCTGTTTTCCTTGGTGGCTTGGACACCCGAGGCCCATATCTGTATGATGTGAGAGTGTGACATTTCCGGTGTGAAAACAGACTTGGGGTTACTTGTGTTTTAGGCTTTCCCCTTGGCGGCCAGGTAGGTGCACCCACACATGTGAGGTACCGTTTTCCTCGGGACACCTGTGGGAATGCGCGACGGTAGGCCATGTGTTGTTGGGGGCGTGTTTCGATGGGTGAGCCGAGCGAAAAGTGCGGAAATTGCGTATTTTTTCCCACATTTCGGACTTTGCGGGGGTGTCTGGGTGATAAAATCTGGGGCAATTTGGGCATATCATACCTTTGCGGATTCCCACGGGTGTTCTCTTTTCGGAAATGCATGGGGTTCCCTGTTTTCCTCGGTGGCTTGGACACCCGAGGCCCATATCTGCATGATGTGAGAGTGTGACATTTCCGGTGTGAAAACAGACTTGGGGTTACTTGTGTTTTAGGCTTTCCCCTTGGCGGCCAGGTAGGTGCACCCACACATGTGAGGTACCGTTTTCATCGGGACACCTGTGGGAACGCGGGACAGTAGGCCATGTGTTGTGTTTGTGTGGTTTTCATAACGGTTTGACCCATTTGCTGGAGCCCATTGTCTCACAACCCTTTCTTTTCCCAAATGTGACCTACATTTAGTCGCTGCTTTAGCCACCATACACTTTTGTAACCTGTACAAGTCACCTACCCTTGAAAAGGTCTGCCTGTGTTCTTTCAAAAAATGTATGGCTGCCGTTCTTCACTACATTGGTTTTCCCAATTTACACATGCTAAGTGCGTCTGGTCAGGCCGTGAGCGTAAAACTCCTGTGTACCATGGCTCAGTATTTGGCTTGTGGTACTGCTTGTTTTGTACAAACACTACAAAAATGGTATGCTCTCCTAACTGCAAGAGTCGGGGGAATGTAGTGGAGCATTGCTTTTCTCAAAATTCATAGAAGCCATTGCCGTACCAACCCAACCATGTCCAACACATACCTTTTTTTCAGTCATTTTCCCGCTTTTCCCCCATTCGATGGCAGTTTCCCCTACCTAGTTGTTGCCTGACCTATGCAAATCACCCCTTCCTAAACTTGGAATTTTGTCTACTTTTCAGAAATATATGCCTTTCTGTCCTCCAATTTGGCTTTCCTGCCCTTTTCTTCCATTCCGTCCATGCATGTCCAATTGGCAAAAATGGCAAAAATCGCCTACCTCTCACAAAATGGTTGATAACCCCATCAAAATATTTTTTTTCCATTTCCACTCAACCTGTTCCTGAAAGCCAACACATTGGGGAACTCAGCACAGCAAACCATTTGTTCCTAGCTCTTACAAGGAAAAAACCACAGGCTTCTTTGTACATCATTTTATTGGCATTTTTTGAAAAAAACTCAAAAATTTTGCACATTTTCCTTATTTTCTCTCACCCCCCTACAGCAACCTGGGAGCCAAATTTGGCCGAGATATCTCATGTAACGAAAAAGTTACAAGCCATTGAATGGCCATATACCAAAATCACCAAAAAAGGCTCTGGCACTGGGGAGAAATACCCATGGCACTTAAAGGGTTAACTCAGGACTAGGTTTTAACTTTAAGTTACCTACATCTTTCATTAAACATATAACATGACACAGTTTATAGGTGGATTTTGACATTTACCAATCCTCTGACATTTCTCACAGAATCAGACCTTTAAACAAACATGCTTTTAAACAGGTGAGTTGGCACTTTCTTCGTGAAAACCTACATTTGCTGAGTCCTTTAAATCAGATCTTCCTCTGCAGCACACGCAATTAATTCAGCACCAGCCAGTTCTTCCCTTGAGTGCTGGGATTTGCTTGCAGTCTGGATACATGTATCCAGGCTTTTGTTTGGAGTTTCTGCCTGCACAGTTGAAATTGTTACATCTTGCCATTTTAGCTGCATTTTTCCTGTGGAACTGAAAACAAATGTTGTTGGGCTGGTTTTTCATGAGATACATTTCTTAGATGCTGTCAGTCAATGAGGCCCAGCTCCTCTGAGCCACACTGCATGATCTGTAACCCTTTTCTCTCAAGGATTCCCTGGAAAATAAATGGATCTACTTCCAAACAGCACTTTGAAGGTTGCAAAGCTACATTTTAAAAGACATTTTCAATTTTCAGGACAATTATGCTGCCTTGTTCCTCATTGAATGTAATAGAACCCACTGGCATGCTCCTGCAGAGAGAATTCTGTATTCCCCGCCCCCCTTGACTATGTGTGGCAGGGTGTACAGCCTGTTGTGGTTGTGACCCAAACGCAGTTTTGCAGATTTTTGAGCGCACAGGTTTAGCGCCTCCATTTTTGTTTGTTTCTTTCACCATTTATGAAGCAATGCAGTGGGGCACATTGGAATGGGTCAAAATATCCCACAGAAGCCCCCCCCCTTCCGACTTAGGCTTGACTTCCATCATGGGGAAGTGGGCACGTGGGATTTTTTTCTTTTCTTCCATGTAGAGAACACAGGTTTCTTCAGGTGTAAGTTCTTCTCCGATCAGCGAATGACGCAACACGCTCTCCTCGCTGGCTCTGGATGGAATAGGAACGATACTGCCATTCTTCTCTCATGCTTTCGTTTCTGGTGTGTGGAGCGACACTCCGGATTTCTTTGGTTTTTCCTCCTGGGTCCCCGAGGAGGTCCTCCTTGGTTGTTAGGTTTGATTTGTGCAACTATAAAACACAACACAACCCAGTTATGGAAATGTTCCCACTACTTCCTGCCAATAGGGATGACAGCCGTGGGATATATATGTGCATTCAGTGACAATTTACCATATTGCACGCATGTATTTGGTGACAATTTCAAATTTTACTAGGTTTCATTATTCTCTCCCTCTGGGTTTTCTGTAGGCTCTTCTATTTGCTGCAAAGTATGCCTGGGGTGGCAACTCTTTAGCTGGTTTATGGGGACCCACTTGTCTTCTGTCAAATCCCCCTTGGGGATGCAGATTCTGTAGGCGACTGGTGAGATTTGTCCACAATTAAAAAAGGTCCCCGCCAGATGGGCAAATATTTGCACTCCTTGGCTTGTTTCCTTTGGAAATTGTACAAGTAGACCCTGTCTCCTACTTGATATTCACTTTTTGGTTGTCTTAAGGTCATAGTGGGTCTTTATACTGTCTGCAGATCTTTCTAGATTCCACTGAACATATGCAAAAGCATGTTGAAGGTGTTTTCTCAGATTCTCAACATACTCATGAGTTGTGGAGGCATTTATCAATGTCTGCTCTTGCGTTCTATAGAGCAGATGCTGGGTTAGCACCATCCTTCGTCCAGTCATCAGCTCAAATGGAGACATTTTAGTTGCAGAAGAAGGGGTAGATCTGATGGTGATCAGTACAAGGGGTAGTCGAATATCCCAACTTGGCCCAGAGTCTGCCACAATTATTTTTAATATGCTCACAATGGTTTTATTGTACCTCTTAACTCGACCACTAGAGGAACTCCGGTAAGCAATGTGTAGTTTCCTTTTTACCCCAACTATCTCCCTCATTTATGTCATCACCTCACTGATGAAGGACTACATTGGTCTGACTCAATCCTTTGGGGTAGTCCAAAACGCGAGAAGATGTGATTGATCATCAGGGCAGCTGCTGTTTCTGCCTTGCAATTTGGGGCCGGGAGACATTCCACCCACTCAGTAAACAAGCATGTTACGGTTAACATTTACTTGTTCCCCCTAGAGGAGCGAATCACAGGCCCAATGAAATCTACTTGTAAATATGACTATGGCAGTGTCATCCCCCTCTTTCGTAGGGGAGCACGGTGTGTGAGTGATGTTGGCTGAAATTGTACACACACAAGACACCCCTTCAAGTATTGGTTGAGGTCCTGCCCCATGTGTGGCCAGTATGCAACCTCTCATAAGATTTCTAATGTAGTATGAAACCCCCGATGTCCGGCTGTGGCCACATCATGGGCATGACTTAGCATCAGGCTTCGGAATGAGGTAGGGACCACACACTGGTCACAGCCAGATATGGATCTCCTCACCAACAGACCATCTTAGATTCAGAACATTTTTGGACATTTCATCAACACTCTGAGGTCCTATCAGTTCATTACCTAAATCTACGACAAAATGTTGGTCATCAACCGCCATTCCAATAATGGTGCCTGCGCCCAGAGTGATACTCCTAAGGTCGCTGTTATCCACCAATATTGAAATGTTATTGTGTTCTATATTGACTAATGGTGTTGGGTTTAACCCCATCCCTTACTGTTGGAGTTGGGCGTTGAGGTGAACATATGCGTCAGGATTTTGCAGTTTCTGTCCTCTTTTAATTTTTACTTTAAGTGGGAATAGTCGGGTCCATTCTGAGATGGTGACTTCCTCTCCAATCTGAACTTCAACTGCATACGGCAGCAATTGAGCTGACCGAAATGCATTTTCTGAATCATCAAAGTCCATGGGATTACCCCCTAATCGGGACCAGGCTTTGAAGTTTATCAGGTCCAAACTAATGGCAAAGCGATTGAGAATGTCACTACCTAACTAGAATGCATCCGGGACATCTCAAATGACCCAACAGTTATGTACTATGCTCTTGTTTCCTATGGAACTTTGGAGCATACATCTGCTAGGAAGGAGATGTTTGGAATTGGGAGTTTCCAGGTCCATTTCCCATTTGTCTATCAATTTAAATGTGGGAATTGCTGGATTTTTGGGAGTTTTTGGAACATGGCTTCACTGATGAAGCTCTTACCGTTGTTCACGCACACTCGGGCTAGAACAGAGTCCTTCCCCTCATTTAACTGAATAGGGATGTTCAACTGTTCTCTAATTTTCTGAATGTCAGCTTAGCTTTGAGCTGGTTTCTCATCATTTTGGACTATGGAAGTGGGATTTTCTGATTGTGAATTAGTATAGAATTTTAGACTATTTCCTTCCAGTGTGTAATGCCACTTGAAACTGGAAGGAAGGTTGATTTTCAGAAATAGAGAGGAATTCCCATCGCCAGTTTGTTGTCCTAGTGCAATTACTGTCACGTCAGGGGTTTGGTTGTTTTGAAATTGGAACTCAATGTGCTCCTGTTTTTGTTCAACCATGTGGCATGTGCAATTTAAACTAACATCGTTGACACTATATTTTCATTTTATTGGTTGGTTAGTCTGGGTCCAGGGGACCTTGTTTACATAGTCTATTAGGGGAGACAATCTATGCAGGATCTCATTGCATCGTAAACATGGTGTGCCCTCCTGAGTCACGACTATGACTGGGTGTTTCACCTTGTGTTGCCCAATTTTGTATTGCCCAGAAGATGTGATTGATCATCGGGGCAGCTGCTGTTTCTGCCTTGCAATTTGGGGCCGGGAGACATTCCACCCACTCAGTAAACAAGCATGTTACGGTTAACATTTACTTGTTCCCCCTAGAGGAGCGAATCACAGGCCCAATGAAATCTACTTGTAAATATGACTATGGCAGTGTCATCCCCCTCTTTCATAGGGGAGCACGGTGTGTGAGTGATGTTGGCTGAAATTGTACACACACAAGACACCCCTTCAAGTATTGGTTGAGGTCCTGCCCCATGTGTGGCCAGTATGCAACCTCTCATAAGATTTCTAATGTAGTATGAAACCCCCGATGTCCGGCTGTGGCCACATCATGGGCATGACTTAGCATCAGGCTTCGGAATGAGGTAGGGACCACACACTGGTCACAGCCAGATATGGATCTCCTCACCAACAGACCATCTTAGATTCAGAACATTTTTGGACATTTCATCAACACTCTGAGGTCCTATCAGTTCATTACCTAAATCTACGACAAAATGTTGGTCATCAACCGCCATTCCAATAATGGTGCCTGCGCCCAGAGTGATACTCCTAAGGTCGCTGTTATCCACCAATATTGAAATGTTATTGTGTTCTATATTGACTAATGGTGTTGGGTTTACCCCCATCCCTTACTGTTGGAGTTGGGCGTTGAGGTGAACATATGCGTCAGGATTTTGCAGTTTCTGTCCTCTTTTAATTTTTACTTTAAGTGGGAATAGTCGGGTCCATTCGGAGATGGTGACTTCCTCTCCAATCTGAACTTCAACTGCATACGGCAGCAATTGAGCTGACCGAAATGCATTTTCTGAATCATCAAAGTCCATGGGATTACCCCCTAATCGGGACCAGGCTTTGAAGTTTATCAGGTCCAAACTAATGGCAAAGCGATTGAGAATGTCACTACCTAACTAGAATGCATCCGGGACATCTCACATGAGCCAACTGTTATGTACTATGCTCTTGTTGCCTATGGAACTTTGGAGCATACATCTGCTAGGAAGGAGATGTTTGGAATTGGGAGTTTCCAGGTCCATATTCCATTTGTCTATCAATTTAAATGTGGGAATTGCTGGATCTTTTGGGAGTTTTTGGAACATGGCTTCACTGATGAAGCTCTTACCGTTGTTCACGCACACTCGGGCGAGAACAGAGTCCTTCCCCTCATTTAACTGAATAGGGATGTACAACTGTTCTCTAATTTTCTGAATGTCAGCTTAGCTTTGAGCTGGTTTCTCATCATTTTGGACTATGGAAGTGGGATTTTCTGATTGTGAATTAGTATAGAATTTTAGAGTATTTCCTTCCAGTGTGTAATGCCACTTGAAACTGGAAGGAAGGTTGATTTACAGAAATAGACAGGAATTCCCATCACCAGTTTGTTGTCCTAGTGCAATTACTGTCACGTCAGGGATTTGGTTGTTTTGAAAATGGAACTCAATGTGCTCCTGTTTTTGTTCAACCATGTCGCATGTGCAATTTAAACTAACATGGTTGACACTATGTTTTAATTTTATTGGTTGGTTAGTCTGGGTCCAGAAGACCTTGTTTACACAGTCTATTAGGGGAGACAATCTATGCAGGATGTCATTGCACCGTAAACATGGTGTGCCCTCCGGAGTCACGAGTATGACTGGTGTTTCACCTTGTGTTGCCCAATTTTAATTTCCAAATCCGCAGTCCCCACAACAAGAATGTCATTCCCCTCAAAGTTCTGAAGTTGTCCAGGAAGATGGGTGAGAGGGATCTGGTTTCTCACCCCCTTCCTGAATTCAGCTGATCAAAGGCTGTCTTTGACGGAAGAGTGGCTTGGGATCCAGTGTCCACCAGTGCCAAACATGTACATTGCCCTTGTACTTGGACAGAGGCATAACATCTTCCCTCCTTCTCCTAAAGGGGACAAAGTTAATGTGCATTTTGGGTCAGTTGGTGGGTTAGTTTTTTGACTCTTGATTCTGACACAGGGTTAGTTTGGGCAGGATTCTGTGTGGGGGCTTGGGTATCTGTAAGAAAAATATGACAGTTGGATATTGGGGAAGTTTTGGGCTCCCCTGGTTCTGATTCTGGGCTGCCCTCCCCTTTTTGGAGGCAGTCACCAGAATATTTTTGGGCAGTGTGGTTTTCCAAGCAATCATTCTGGGGTTCAATGGTGGGCGATTCTAACTCAGTCCCCACATTTTCCCAGTCTTCATTAGGATCTCTCGGGACCCATTTTTCTTTGGGAGGAGTGCCCCCATCCCTGAAGGAGAAAATCTGAGGACCCCTCTCCTTCAAATTGGAAGACACTAACCTCCTCCACAAAATGGGTCTTTTTAGGTCCTTTATTTCTCCTACCCACCCTCTGTTCCTTGGGTTGCAGACTTTTGTTTCCGGTTCCTGGGTCTCCAGGGGCTTTTCACAAGTTGGAAAGGAAGCTTCCTCTAAGGCTTTACACCCCCTTACCCGTGTGCCTCCTCCCTTGGTGAGTTGTCGGGGTTCTCTCCCCGTCATTGCTCTGGAGTACAAGGCACTTGGTTTGTGGAGTTCTGAGCCGCCATGTTCATCTGAGGGTTCTGCTGAGCCCTCAACATGCGACCCAGATGCTGGGACAAGTTATGGACATGGTGCTCCAGTTGAGACACCCGCTCTGGCTGGTACGGGGATCTCTGGTCCCTCCTTGGTGACTCATGGGAAGGGTAGCTGTCCCTTCTCCCATAGTACCCCGGGTTTGGATAGTTTGGGTAACCATCCACCCTTGGCCTCCCCTCTCCTGGATTGGGCTGTCTGGGCTTAGGAAAGTGGGGAAAGAAAGGAGGGTTGATTTGTGGGTTGAGGTTTTGAGGGTACCGGTGGAAGAAGCTCAACCCGGCATTTGGGGGATTACTGCCCTCCTGGGGAAAGTTAGGAGGCAGGTTTCCTGGGTTCATAGCTACCTGGTTGGACTCCCCCCCCTAGGCTGGGGGAGTCCACACATACCCCAGGATGGGTTTGTTGCCGTTGTATCGGGGGCTAATGTAATCAGGGGATATAGGTGTCCCATTTGTGGGAATACCTCCCTGACTACCTCTCTGGGATTGGCCCGAGGGCCTTCTGTTTCCTTGATTGTATGGGTCCTGTACCGGTATATTTCTAGGCCCCCCCATCTCCAGATCTAAAATGGGGGCAACCTTCACCTCCCCCACCTTAGCAGCAGCAGCATGGGTGTTGGATGGTTTGGGGTTTTTATTGGTGTTCTTGTTCTCTTCAGGTTTCTGCACCTCATAAATACGGGTCGCCTGTTCTATGACCCAGTCCAGTGATCTCTTCTCGTGAAATTCCCTCCCCAGCTGAGTCATGATGTATTTGGGGAGTGCCTGGGAAAAGGTGTTAATGAACTCCCTACTGTCTGTGCACACCCTCCTGGTGGTCTGCGCAAAGTTTGAGTTCCTGCACAAATTCTTGTGGGGCCTGATCTTCCCCACATTGCAGGTTGTAGGCCGCCTTGTGGGCCTCTTGGGGATTTCTATGGACAGAGAAGTGTTTTAAGATGGACACCCTGTAGGTTCTGTTCCTCCAGCCCTGCAAAGAAACTGGAGTACTCAGGGGAGAATGTCCATTTCACATATTGGATGCAACCTTGACTATCTTTCAGATGAAAAGTATCCATCAACTGTTTGTATAATTCAAGGTGTTCCCAGACTGAATACCTAGCATTTTTGTGATAGGGAGTTATAACACTCCTAACAGCTATAATCTGCTTTAGGGTATCTTTTTGTATAGCCTTCTTGATTTTGTTGGCCTTTTTAGTCTTAGTCACCCACGTCCACTCATCCTCTGACTCAGAGGCACCACTACAGGAGGTGTCTATTTGATCCTAGAGGCTCACCCTGATTCTGTGAACTTGAAAAGGGCTTGCAGAATGTGGGGGCCTAGTTTCCTGATGCCTGTGATGCTCAGAAGAGTCTTCTGACTCTCCCAAGCTCCCAGGATTGGCGGAATACCCCCCACTGCCCTAGCTGGGAAGAGGTCTTGAGGATACTCTTTTTGGGCTTTATTTCCTGGAGTTGCTCACCAAATTTCACTAAATGGTCTCTTGGAAGGTGGAAGTTTTGTGGATCCAGTTCCCTGACTCTCGCCTCATAGGAGTCTTCCTGATCTGAGATGTTAGCCCTAATATTTGGGGATCTGTACAGAGACGCCCGTCCATCAATTTCTGGGAGGCGCTGATCTGTCAGTCCCATCTTACCCATTTTGTTGAAGTCTACCATCCCCATGACCCCTGGTTCATGTGAGTCAGTGGACATGAATGTAGCAGAGTTAATTGCATTGAAGGGGTTAGGGTCCCTGAGTACAGGGGTCCTGATGTGATGCTCAGGAGTTTCTCTGTCCCTCCCTACCTCTTTTCTTTCAGCCCGATTACCTGGTGATATGCCAAACTCTTATTCTTTTGTTCCTCTATCAGGGCCTTACTGGTCTCAATAAATCTCTCTTGCATGGCTATCTGTTTGTGGAGCACATCATTCTTTTCACAGAGAGCCTCATTGTCTCTCTGTGCTTCCTGTCTAGCCTGAAAATACTGGACCAATTTCTGCTGCAGGAGACTCACCTCCTGAGTTTTAGCATCATTGGTCTGATTGTTCTTTTCCAGGGCATCCTCCACCCACCTAGTGTGCTCTAGTAGCTTCTCATATTCAGTTTTTACTTCCTTGAGATCCTGGAGGGCCAGCTTTCTTTCCTCTAGCTTGGTTTTTAATTGGCTTACTTCCTGGCCTAAGGTGTCCCTCTCCTGACTTAGGGTGTCCCTCTGTGCAGCCAGGTCATCCCTTTGTTTTTTAAATGCGTTGGACTTCTGGCGATCCCCATCAAATTCCTCTTGAGAGTGGATGTGTTTAATAATCAATTTATTATTTTCCTCTTTTAATGAGTCTATCTGGTCCTGTAGGGTAACTATTTGCTCTGTGCAGGCTCTATTAAACTGTAATTGTTGCGCCAGCTTGTGTTGACTATGTTGTAAAGAGTCAACCCTTTCCTGACACTCCTCTTTCAGTGCCTGTGATTGGGTGTCTTGCTCTGCCTTCTCCTGCTGTCGGAGAGCCATATCTTCTTTTATTTTTGTCAAATACTGCCTAGCTTCTGTCTCTCATTCTTGGCACTTCTGTAGCCTTTGCTCTGCAGAGTCCAGATCAGTCTGGATTCCTTCTAGTGTTTCCACTTGATTTTTTGCCAGAACTATGTTTTCTGCATGCTTTTCCTGCATTACTCCTATGTGGAGGTACAGATAGGCTGCTATTTTGGCAATTTTACTCTGCTTTTGGGGCCATACACAGTTCACTAAGAGCTTGGTTTAATGGGCCCTTGTCCTGCCATGTATCCAGGTCCATGGCAGTGACCTGTCCTTTGATTTCCTGCAGCCAAATCTGTTCATTCTGTTCTGGCCACGCACCCCTGACAAACAGTTTGTGCAAGAGGTGTTCCCTAGCTATATTGATTTCTACTGGAATCGCCATTTTGGAAATATCAATTTCCTTATGACTTATTTCAGGGTTCATTTACTTTTACAAACAGGCCTGATTTTGGAGTATTTATTTTGAGCGGTGCTTGTACGGTGTAGCACAGTACACCAACCAAACAAGGTGTCTGTACCCTGCAGGTTAGTCTGCTGTGCTAGACTGTCACAGGTAGTAACTCGAACTGAAAATCACGGCACGAGCCCCCACATCTGTTAAGGATTTCAATCAGGCAATACACCCGGGTCTCCCCTAGCATGTAATGCACAAATGCAATACTTAGTTATTGTGTCTGTAGGTTCAATATTCTGAGTGATATACCACTCATATCACACCTTTCTCAAAATACCCCCCAGGCCACAATGGACCAGGAATCAGGCTGGTTGGTAAGGTAATATTTATTTATTTATTTTAAATTCAAATCAAACACAAGTTGTAATATATGAGGCAGCAATCACCTATATGGTGACAAAACAAATCAAAATGTAGGTAAGGCAGTTGAATTCACCTATAGCAACACAGAAGATAAAACACAGGGAAAAGAACAGTTTTGGCTTGTGAAAAGATAGCACTTATGTTAAAATTTCTCCTGCAAATTTCTTAATTCACAAATGAGCAGTCCTACCCAGATGTAAGTAAACACCTGGTATTCAGGAGTACAGAACAGTGTATAGGGTTTCAATGCAATCTTCCCTCCCCAAACAAGAGAGAAGGTGTTTTTGGAACTTTTACACTTTTAAAATGACAGTTGAAAATGGCTTAGGAAACCAATGAAAAGTGTGCAAAAATCATTAAATTGATATAAATCCCTATGAGAGCAACACTAAACAGGTCCTAACAAACATAAGCTATAATATTAGCAACAGTACACACTTTAAATCAGAATGGAAGTTTGGAAATACTTTGAATGGGAAACACACATGTAAACCATTTGCAAAATTGCGAATTCCCGCCTAAATTTCACTATGTGATTTTTAATAAAATATACACTGTTTCAGGATGCGGTTTTTGGTTGTGCATGTAGCTACAGATCTTAGGTTTAACTCATACTCTCTAGCTATAAAATTGAGGAAGTTATACGAGTTTGAATGAGAGGCGTTTTTGAGAAAAATTTACAGAGAAAAACAGAAAATCAGTTTTAAGTATGACAGGTTGGTTTTCCTTAAACTATATTAATGCTAAGAAAAAGAAAAATGCCACCCGGGAATCTCCACAGTTACGCACGGCCGATTGTAAACCTTCACGTGGCAGATACTCTGTTTTTCTTTTATGGGAATTCATTTATTTAATCCAAATCACTAATGGCTTATGGTCTAGTAAAACAAATAAGAGAACATCAGCACTAACACTAGGGATTACAAAAAGGTTCACAAGAATGGTTCTGACAATATCAGAGGTTCTTAGGTTAAAGATGGCATAGGTTGAGAGATGGGGATAGGATAAGGTATGAGAAGATATGCTATGGTTTACTATGATTCCTATTTATACTTACAATCCACTGGAAACTAAGATTGGACCATCAGGTTCTGGCCATTATGGATCAGGTCTAAAGACAGCAAGGCACTTCTGGTGGGATGGTCAGCTGGGCGGTTCTGGTCTATTGGACTGGATTGGATTGGCCCTTCTGGTTACTGGACACTGTAGATCAATGAAATTGCGAGTTTTAGCAGGAAAGCCTTAATGGTAGCAAGCCAGACTGGATCAGAATTAATTCCCTTAAATTGGGATGGTTCAGGAATTGGGCCTAGCTGAAAAGAGTTCAGCAAATGCTGAGGACTTGGCTTGTAAAGAAATCTGGAATCAGGACAAGATGCAGAATTCTGGAACAGGATGGTTAATTCGCAATTAAATCTGATGTAAGTTGTGACTGAAGTATTTCAAAATTCTACTTGTGTGTTGTAGTATTTGTAAGTTCATTTGAAATATAAGTCATTTAATTGGTGCAAGAACTTTGAATTTGTTATCTGGTGTAGTGCCACAGCATTGGTGGTTGATCTTTTGGTTGCTATTCCATTTTGTCAAACCTTAAATAAATATATATATTCTTACTATACACCAGCTGGTTCCTAGCTCCTTGGGGGCATAGAAGGTATTTGTTGGGGTGGTGCGAGACGGGTTGGAGGCCTCACTAAAGTTGAATCTGTATAAGTGCTTTGGCTGCATGCCACCTTCCTGGGGGGGAAAGGAACTCCCTGAGTTGAGAGTGACCGCCTGATTAATCGCGGCAAAGCTTATATGTCTCTCCTGTGTCGCACGTGTAAGGGCACATAGTTACATTTTGTGTCTCTCCTGTCTCGCGGGAGTGGGTGAACAGCCTCCATTTTTACAGATCTCTGTCTCACATGAGTATGGGCACACAATTTGCGCATCTCCTTTATCACAGGGGTATAGCACAGACTGACCTTTACATCTCTTCTATCTCGCAGGATTTAAGGCACACGCTCAGTTTGCATGTCTCATTTACCTTGCAGGAGTGCAGACACAGCCTGAAATTTAGTTATCTCCTGTCTCATAGGACTGAGACGACACACTCAATGTTTACATCTCACCTGAGTTGCAGGGGTGAGGGAACAGCCTGAGTATTTAGGTCTCTCATGTCTTGCAGAGCTGAGGGCACGCACTCAATTTGTATATCTCTTGTTTCTCACAGAGGTAACTCCAAGGACTGAATTTTTACATCGCTCCTGTCTTGCAGGAGTCAGAGCGCAGACTGAATTTTCACCTTACCCGTTTTGCAGGGCTAGGGGAACCAACTCAATTTGTATAGCTCTTGTTGCTCACAGAGGTGAGGGCAAGGACTGCATTTTTACATCTCATTTGTCTTGCAGTGGTGGGGGTACACACTCAGTTTTTATGTTTCTCCTGTCTCGCAGGGCTGTGGGATCACACACACTACTTTTTACATCTCTCCTATCCACCAGGGGTAAGGGCACAGTCTGACATTTTACATGACATCTCCCCTGTGTCACCGTGGTACGGGCCCAGACTGAATTTGTAGGTCTTTCTACCATCATAGTCTGCAGTAGCATCATCTCTTGGAGGAGACACACTGGGCCTCATTACAAGTCTGCCGGTCCAGAATTAAAGGTGCTGATAGCAATGTACCGGCACCCATTCGGGACCGGCAGACTACAACTGTGCCTGCCGGAGCCTCTGCGCCTTGCATGGTCTGCCCTGCCGGGCGCATCGGCCCCGGTAGGCACAGTTGAAATGGAAACACCGGCACCATTAGCAACGGTGCTGGTGCTTCCGTCTCCCCACTCCCATAGAGTCCTTTTGGACTCTATATGAGTGGTGACTTATGATTTCCGCTGCCTGAGATCCCGGGCCGCTGGAACTTATAATGTCCTGATGGCACCGGGATCTCAGGCGGCAGAAACAGTGTTACAGGATTGCCGGCAACCCGCCAGTGGCACCGGCAGGTTACCGCCAACCTCGTAATGAGGCCCAGTCTTTTTGGCTCATCTACACAAACACACACACACACACACACACTCACTCACACATGTACACGGTCTACCTACCTTGTGTGGTCTATCCTTTGCCAATGTTTTAAAAAATGCTAATAGCAGTAATTTATTCAGATAAAAAGAATAATTCAGGATCTAGCTTCAAATTTGCAAAAATGCCCATTTCTAATCACTTGTACGATACCATCATTGTAGGGACTTGGACATGTGTTACCATCCTTATGGGACTTATTAAATGTTTCTTATTTAGAATTGAATGCATTAAAACATATATATATTTTTTTTGCTTTTATCATTTTTATGATTTTGCAAAATTGTTGTTACGTTTCATTTCTTTCCACTTAATTTCCTTTTTCTTTTTTTTCGATTGTTTATTTCTTGTTAGCCCGTCCGTTTGTGGGTTTTTTCAGTTAGCTGTTCGTTTCAGTTCGATTCAGTACTATTCACTGACGTTGACCAAACCTTTCTTTGCGCATTCCTCCAGCGCGGCATTGAGAAGGTGTTTCACTGACTCCTTTTCGGATTGTGTATTACACAGTCGACAGAGGTTTGAGTCAGAAAGGCCTCTTATGTCCCGTATTTCCTTAATTTAATTTAATTAGATTCCAAGTTTGTTAAATCTTCATGTTATATCATATCAAATTCTACAATTATTTATATTATATGTGCTTTACACACACACACACACACACACACGCACACACACACACACACACGCACACACACACACACACACACACACACACTCACACGCACACACAGACAGTTCATCAAATGTTCCTCCCTTTCTTCAGATTTCAAGCAAGAGGGTAAGAGATTCACATCCACCTGTGGATCAATGTTGCTGCACAGAAAACACCACATCAGATTCATCCTCCTACATTCCTGATATTTTACCAAACAAAAAAAGGCCTACATAAACAAACTAAAATACACATTTTCATAACTATCACAAGTAAAAAGAAAACATGGCTTGCCAAATAAACTGGCTTCAAAAGTAAGAACAAAACAAAGTTTTCTCAAGTTAAGTAACACAGGTTTGAAATTCACATCACAACGCAAAAGAACTCGATTCTCTAGCAAGCAAAATATTTGTTATTCGATTACTTTTCACCTCCTGCCAATTTGAAGGTTGACTCCTAAGGGCCAATTGACCTTGTTGCAAGTATCCTTTTTACTTTCCCTTCTCCTTCCTTTTTATTTTGGAAACACATTTCTTTTCAATGGCTATATTTTTTCATTTCAATCCAAAAGCACTAAAGGCTTAATAGCCTAAATGTGTTTTAACACAAACCTGAATTTGATTACCCTTTTATACTACTCTGCATGGAACACATCTCTCTCTAGAAGAATAGGGCCTGGTCTTTTAATAACCCCTACGCCGCCAGCCAGTCCAGGGTCTGCTTAGATATCTGTGCCGGGTGCCTCTTTCTCTGGAAGACCAGTGACTGGTCTTTAGGAAGTGCCCCAGTCCCCATGGCCAGTCTGTGCCTGGTAAGAGGCCTGTGTCCAGTACCTCTCTCTCTCTCTGCAAGACCAGGGCTGGTCTTTATGATACCTTCCTAGTAGTCTGGGCTCTCTCTGGAAGACCAGGGCCTGGTCTTTAGGAACCCTTACTACCAGTCCAGGGCCTTATTAGAGCTTTGGGACTGGTACCTCTCTGCGGAAGACCAAGAATGGCCTTTATGTACCTTCACTGTCATCCTATGGCCTTGTTAGCACCCTGTGCCAGGGAACTCTTTCTGGATGAATGCCCATTTGTCCTCGTCATCTGCAAACCTTCTTTGTCTCTTTCACATCCGAGCCCTGCTCGAGATTACAACTCCCACAGCAAGGTCACATTTGTGATAGGATGCTTTTCGACCTACCACCGTATAGACATAGTTAGGTCATGTTTTGTGTTATGTTGTGTCTGCCTTGTTGGTGTGTCATATGCTTGTGTCCTTGATAAAGGTGCAGTTCAGTATTCAAAGAGTACTCCCAATACCCGGAGGTGTGATTTATGCCCTCCACCACAGCTGACTCTGTTATTCCAATCCCAGTAGCTTTTTGCCCATATGTAATCCGAGAATCAATAGGGTCAAATAATGGGCCTCCTTTCAAGGACACATATTCACAGTATTTATTCTATGACATACATCACCACCACATTACCCCTTTGTTTGTCTAGAGAAAATGGTAAGACTGAAAGGATTCCTGTGCACGCTGAGCAAAGATTTTTGTATTTTTTTATTTTATTTTTATTTTCTATTTAGATTGCAAAGCAAACTTTTAGCTATAAATCACAATCATTATTTATACAATCCATTTCTTTTTTAAAAAAAAAATTTCTTAAACAATCATATAAAAAAGACAAATCCAATCAAATTATCAACAATACATAGTTTCTATAAAAGATCTTTAAAAATTACACAAAATGAATGAGTTATTCTTGGATTTTTTTAATCTTGCCACTGCTATTGAGACAGAGCGATGCTGCCTACTGAATAACATCGCCCACAATGTTTCTGGTGTCAACGGAGTACAGCGCTTTAAAAATCTCTCAAATGCCAAAGCCCTTCTCCCGGACAAAGACTTACAATCAAGTAAAATGTGTCTTAATGTCGTCTCCAGTTCGGCCACATTGTTACAAAATCGGCAGCCTCCGCGTTGCGTTGCCCATTTAGCTCTGGTGCCCTGCACCTCACGTGTGTAGGCAACAGTTGTGAATGCATCCTTAACAAAACTCTCATGAGGGTCAGATGCAGAATGTTTTATAAATAAGGCAGCAATTGGTTAAAAGCCTTGGTTCTGTTACTAAAATTTGCAAATGCTTTATATACCTTGCATTGCTCTAACATATTATCCAGTTCTTTCTCCAAAGCCTTTTTTCTTAGCTCCTGCGGGTTCACAATCAGGGTCTCTATTTGAGAGTCCAGGTCACTAATTATCTGAAGATATTCATTTTTCCATGCCACTAAAATCCGATCTGTGCCCAACCTCATAGCATTCCCCAAAATAAAGAAAAGGAAGGGGTCATCCACCAACAGGGACTTTCTCAGGAAACCCAATAGTACTCCAATGAACCATGGCTTTCAGAGACATTAACCCTAATTCATATCGAATTTATTGTATAGGGTGCTCTTTGGTAGGCCCAGCACTTTTTTTTCAATGCAGACCTTTCAAAAGATTCCAATTAATGTTTGCATTAGCCATGTAGATTTCGGATCCGTAAATTCAAATTGGGACTACCTTTGCCTTTCCACAAGATAAACGAGCCCTGGGAAGTCTGAAAATTAAACACCAGGTATCAGTATCTATCTATTTCAGCTTTATGTGCAAGTGCTTAAGCACTTATAGCCATTGTATTCATTTTGTCTACATTAATCAACAGGTCATTTTCTTCAGCGTAAGTTTTCAAGGCGTACAAGGATCTTGGGAGTCCCACTGGTGTTCTATCAATCAACACCAAATCATCAGCATAAAACAACCATTGGATTCCCTGACCCGTAATCTCAGAGGGTTAGCTCTCACCGCATCCATCACTTTCCCAAAATCCAACACATACAGGTTAAATAAAGCAGGGGCTGCTATACACCCCTGATTCAGTCCTCTGTAGGTCAGGATGTTCTTTAATAATTGACCTTGTTGATTCAGTCTCGCGTACAGTGAGGTATTCGTGTAGAGCTTTGTAATCATTTGCAACAAACCCTAAGAACACCCCACAGTTTCACATTTAAGCTATCAAATGTGGCAGCTAAGTCTATAAAGTGTGATGAATCAGCAATGATTTCTATAGAAAACCTGGCCTGGGACCCTTCTCATGTGGCCAGGGAAAGGCAGACGCTTCCTGTTTCCGACCCTTGCCTTGGGGTGGTGTTCTGCGGGAAGATCACACGGGGGGGCAGGTCAGGAAGACTGGGAAAACCCTTGTTTATTTTTCCCCCGAAATCCTACACTTCTAATGGCTTATTGTAAAATAGAAGAAATAAGCAAACATACCTTTGCATAATTCCTTAAGTACTGGGATATAGAAGAGGACTCAATAGCAAGTCTGCAGGAGTGGTCAGCTTGTTAAGGCAAATGACACCCACCTGAGACATGCAGAGAGGCTTAAAAGGCCCCCTCGGGTGTAGGTCATGAGAAGGATAAAGCAGCAGCAGGAGAAGAAGTTGTGGCAGAAGCAGGCACGTCGTTTCAGTTGGCAGTCCAGGCAGAAGTTGGAGGAAAGAGAGGGCATCGGGACCAGTGCAGGGCATATTCTAGCTGCCGGTCCTGAGAGGGTCCTTTCCCCCAATAATTTGTGGTGCAGAAGTTGCTGAGGGTGAAACTCAAAGAAGAAAGGCTTTTCCCACTGTGAACCAATCTGCAGAGGCTGCACAGCAGGAAGTGTGCAGGAGGCTGTGTCAGGTGGCTGGTGTGCACCTGTGAGCCTCAAGAATGTTGATGGTGGCTGGGGTGCACCAGTAGGTCTCTGGAGCAAGGGACGCTCCATGTGAAAGTGGCATGATCAAGGACAAAACCATTGAGGTTTACCTGTTCATGAAGAGCCTAAACCATTGAAGTCCTGCGAGACGCGAAGGGATTAAAGGCAAAGATTGAAGCCGGTGAGTGATCTGGAGTACTCTGTCCCCATTCTATAGCTGAAGGCAGTCAACAGTAGCAAGAAAGAATCACTTGCGTAAAAGGTATCACTCAGGTATTAGTGAAATT
Organism: Ambystoma mexicanum; assembly: GCF_040938575.1. Lineage (NCBI taxonomy): Eukaryota > Metazoa > Chordata > Amphibia > Caudata > Ambystomatidae > Ambystoma > Ambystoma mexicanum. Next base: position 718,538,462 of record NC_090921.1, read on the forward strand.
GCTTTACAATCTACTTTTGAATGCAGAACTAGTGATAGCAGCAATAGTCACATTCACGTATGAATGAAAGGGAAATTTAAAAGCCAAACCATTTATAAGGCAGCAGAAAACATTGTAATAAGAAAACCAATTGTGCAATTTAAACTAAAATGGTTGACACTATGTTTTAATTTTATTGGTTGGTTAGTCTGGGTCCAGAAGACCTTGTTTACACAGTCTATTAGGGGAGACAATCTATGCAGGATGTCATTGCACCGTAAACATGGTGTGCCCTCCGGAGTCACGAGTATGACCGGTGTTTCACCTTGTGTTGCCCAATTTTAATTTCCAAATCCGCAGTCCCCACAACAAGAATGTCATTCCCCTCAAAGTTCTGAAGTTGTCCAGGAAGAGGGGTGAGAGGGATCTGGTTTCTCACCCCCTTCCTGAATTCAGCTGATCAAAGGCTGTCTTTGACGGAAGAGTGGCTTGGGATCCAGTGTCCACCAGTGCCAAACATGTACATTGCCCTTGTACTTGGACAGAGGCATAACATCTTCCCTCCTTCTCCTAAAGGGGACACAGTTAATGTGCATTTTGGGTCAGTTGGTGGGTTAGTTTTTTGACTCTTGATTCTGACACAGGGTTAGTTTGGGCAGGATTTTGTGTGGGGGCTTGGGGATCTGTAAGAAAAATATGACAGTTGGATATTGGGGAAGTTTTGGGCTCCCCTGGTTCTGATTCTGGGCTGCCCTCCCCTTTTTGGAGGCAGTCACCAGAATATTTTTGGGCAGTGTGGTTTTCCAAGCAATCATTCTGGGGTTCAATGGGGTTCAATGGTGGGCGATTCTAACTCAGTCCCCACATTTTCCCAGTCTTCATTAGGATCTCTCGGGACCCATCTTTCTTTGGGAGGAGTGCCCCCATCCCTGAAGGAGAAAATCTGAGGACCCCTCTCCTTCAAATTGGAAGACACTAACCTCCTCCACAAAATTGGTCTTTTTAGGTCCTTTATTTCTCCTACCCACCCTCTGTTCCTTGGGTTGCAGACTTTTGTTTCCGGTTCCTGGGTCTCCAGGGGCTTTTCACAAGTTGGAAAGGAAGCTTCCTCTAAGGCTTTACACCCCCTTACCCGTGTGCCTCCTCCCTTGGTGAGTTGTTGGGGTTCTCTCCCCGTCATTGCTCTGGAGTACAAGGCACTTGGTTTGTGGAGTTCTGAGCCGCCATCTCCAGATCTAAAATGGGGGCAACCTTCACCTCCCCCACCTTAGCAGCAGCAGCATGGGTGTTGGATGGTTTGGGGTTTTTATTGGTGTTCTTGTTCTCTTCAGGTTTCTGCACCTCATAAATACGGGTCGCCTGTTCTATGACCCAGTCCAGTGATCTCTTCTCGTGAAAGTCCCTCCCCAGCTGAGTCATGATGTATTTGGGGAGTGCCTGGGAAAAGGTGTTAATGAACTCCCTACTGTCTGTGCACACCCTCCTGGTGGTCTGCGCAAAGTTTGAGTTCCTGCACAAATTCTTGTGGGGCCTGATCTTCCCCACATTGCAGGTTGTAGGCCGCCTTGTGGGCCTCTTGGGGATTTCTATGGACAGAGAAGTGTTTTAAGATGGACACCCTGTAGGTTCTGTTCCTCCAGCCCTGCAAAGAAACTGGAGTACTCAGGGGAGAATGTCCATTTCACATATTGGATGCAACCTTGACTATCTTTCAGATGAAAAGTATCCATCAACTGTTTGTATAATTCAAGGTGTTCCCAGACTGAATACCTAGCATTTTTGTGATAGGGAGTTATAACACTCCTAACAGCTATAATCTGCTTTAGGGTATCTTTTTGTATAGCCTTCTTGATTTTGTTGGCCTTTTTAGTCTTAGTCACCCACGTCCACTCATCCTCTGACTCAGAGGCACCACTACAGGAGGTGTCTATTTGATCCTAGAGGCTCACCCTGATTCTGTGAACTTGAAAAGGGCTTGCAGAATGTGGGGGCCTAGTTTCCTGATGCCTGTGATGCTCAGAAGAGTCTTCTGACTCTCCCAAGCTCCCAGGATTGGCGGAATACCCCCCACTGCCCTAGCTGGGAAGAGGTCTTGAGGATACTCTTTTTGGGCTTTATTTCCTGGGGTTGCTCACCAAATTTCACTAAATGGTCTCTTGGAAGGTGGAAGTTTTGTGGATCCAGTTCCCTGACTCTCGCCTCATAGGAGTCTTCCTGATCTGAGATGTTAGCCCTAATATTTGGGGATCTGTACAGAGACGCCCGTCCATCAATTTCTGGGAGGCGCTGATCTGTCAGTCCCATTTTACCCATTTTGTTGAAGTCTACCATCCCCATGACCCCTGGTTCATGTGAGTCAGTGGACATGAATGTAGCAGAGTTAATTGCATTGAAGGGGTTAGGGTCCCTGAGTACAGGGGTCCTGATGTGATGCTCAGGAGTTTCTCTGTCCCTCCCTACCTCTTTTCTTTCAGCTCGATTCCCTGGTGATATGCCAAACTCTTATTCTTTTGTTCCTCTATCAGGGCCTTACTGGTCTCAATAAATCTCTCTTGCATGGCTATCTGTTTGTGGAGCACATCATTCTTTTCACAGAGAGCCTCATTGTCTCTCTGTGCTTCCTGTCTAGTCTGAAAATACTGGACCAATTTCTGCTGCAGGAGACTCACCTCCTGAGTTTTAGCATCATTGGTCTGATTGTTCTTTTCCAGGGCATCCTCCACCCACCTAGTGTGCTCTAGTAGCTTCTCATATTCAGTTTTTACTTCCTTGAGATCCTGGAGGGCCAGCTTTCTTTCCTCTAGCTTGGTTTTTAATTGGCTTACTTCCTGGCCTAAGGTGTCCCTCTCCTGACTTAGGGTGTCCCTCTGTGCAGCCAGGTCATCCCTTTGTTTTTTAAATGCGTTGGACTTCTGGCGATCCCCATCAAATTCCTCTTGAGAGTGGATGTGTTTAATAATCAATTTATTATTTTCCTCTTTTAATGAGTCTATCTGGTCCTGTAGGGTAACTATTTGCTCTGTGCAGGCTCTATTAAACTGTAATTGTTGCGCCAGCTTGTGTTGACTATGTTGTAAAGAGTCAACCCTTTCCTGACACTCCTCTTTCAGTGCCTGTAATTGGGTGTCTTGCTCTGCCTTCTCCTGCTGTCGGAGAGCCATATCTTCTTTTATTTTTGTCAAATACTGCCTAGCTTCTGTCTCTCATTCTTGGTACTTCTGTAGCCTTTGCTCTGCAGAGTCCAGATCAGTCTGGATTCCTTCTAGTGTTTCCACTTGATTTTTTGCCAGAACTATGTTTTCTGCATGCTTTTCCTGCATTACTCCTATGTGGAGGTAGAGATAGGCTGCTATTTTGGCAATTTTACTCTGCTTTTGGGGCCATACACAGTTCACTAAGAGCTTGGTTTAATGGGCCCTTGTCCTGCCATATATCCAGGTCCATGGCAGTGACCTGTCCTTTGATTTCCTGCAGCCAAATCTGTTCATTCTGTTCTGGCCACGCACCCCTGACAAACAGTTTGTGCAAGAGGTGTTCCCTAGCTATATTGATTTCTACTGGAATCGCCATTTTGGAAATATCAATTTCCTTATGACTTATTTCAGGGTTCATTTACTTTTACAAACAGGCCTGATTTTGGAGTATTTATTTTGAGAGGTGCTTGTACGGTGTAGCACAGTACACCAACCAAACAAGGTGTCTGTACCCTGCAGGTTAGTCTGCTGTGCTAGACTGTCACAGGTAGTAACTCGAACTGAAAATCAAGGCACGAGCCCCCACATCTGTTAAGGATTTCAATCAGGCAATACACCCGGGTCTCGCCTAGCATGTAATGCACAAATGAAATACTTAGTTATTGTGCCTGTAGGTTCAATATTCTGAGTGATATACCACTCATATCACACCTTTCTCAAAATACCCCCCAGGCCACAATGGACCAGGAATCAGGCTGGTTGGTAAGGTAATATTTATTTATTTATTTTAAATTCAAATCAAACACAAGTTGTAATATATGAGGCAGCAATCACCTATATGGTGACAAAACAAATCAAAATGTAGGTAAGGCAGTTGAATTCACCTATAGCAACACAGAAGATAAAACACAGGGAAAAGAACAGTTTTGGCTTGTGAAAAGATAGCACTTATGTTAAAATTTCTCCTGCAAATTTCTTAATTCACAAATGAGCAGTCCTACCCAGATGTAAGTAAACACCTGGTATTCAGGAGTACAGAACAGTGTATAGGGTTTCAATGCAATCTTCCCTCCCCAAACAAGAGAGAAGGTGTTTTTGGAACTTTTACACTTTTAAAATGACAGTTGAAAATGGCTTAGGAAACCAATGAAAAGTGTGCAAAAATCATTAAATTGATATAAATCCCTATGAGAGCAACACTAAACAGGTCCTAACAAACATAAGCTATAATATTAGCAACAGTACACACTCTAAATCAGAATGGAAGTTTGGAAATACTTTGAATGGGAAACACACATGTAAAACATTTGCAAAATTGCCAATTCCCGCCTAAATTTCACTATGTGATTTTTAATAAAATATACACTGTTTCAGGATGCGGTTTTTGGTTGTGCATGTAGCTACAGATCTTAGGTTTAACTCATTCTCTCTAGCTATAAAATTGAGGAAGTTATACGAGTTTGAATGAGAGGCGTTTTTGAGAAAAATTTACAGAGAAAAACAGAAAATCAGTTTTAAGTATGACAGGTTGGTTTTCCTTAAACTATATTAATGCTAAGAAAAAGAAAAATGCCACCCGGGAATCTCCACAGTTACGCACGGCCGATTGTAAACCTTCACGTGGCAGATACTCTGTTTTTCTTTTATGGGAATTCATTTATTTAATCCAAATCACTAATGGCTTATGGTCTAGTAAAACAAATAAGAGAACATCAGCACTAACACTAGGGATTACAAAAAGGTTCACAAGAATGGTTCTGACAATATCAGAGGTTCTTAGGTTAAAGATGGCATAGGTTGAGAGATGGGGATAGGATAAGGTATGAGAAGATATGCTATGGTTTACTATGATTCCTATTTATACTTACAATCCACTGTAAACTAAGATTGGACCATCAGGTTCTGGCCATTATGGATCAGGTCTAAAGACAGCAAGGCACTTCTGGTGGGATGGTCAGCTGGGCGGTTCTGGTCTATTGGACTGGATTGGATTGGCCCTTCTGGTTACTGGACACTGTAGATCAATGAAATTGCGAGTTTTAGCAGGAAAGCCTTAATGGTAGCAAGCCAGACTGGATCAGAATTAATTCCCTTAAATTGGGATGGTTCAGGAATTGGGCCTAGCTGAAAAGAGTTCAGCAAATGCTGAGGACTTGGCTTGTAAAGAAATCTGGAATCAGGACAAGATGCAGAATTCTGGAACAGGATGGTTAAGTCGCAATTAAATCTGATGTAAGTTGTGACTGAAGTATTTCAAAATTCTACTTGTGTGTTGTAGTATTTGTAAGTTCATTTGAAATATAAGTCATTTAATTGGTGCAAGAACTTTGAATTTGTTATCTGGTGTAGTGCCACAGCATTGGTGGTTGATCTTTTGGTTGCTATTCCATTTTGTCAAACCTTAAATAAATATATATATTCTTACTATACACCAGCTGGTTCCTAGCTCCTTGGGGGCATAGAAGGTATTTGTTGGGGTGGTGCGAGACGGGTTGGAGGCCTCACTAAAGTTGAATCTGTATAAGCGCTTTGGCTGCATGCCACCTTCCTGGGGGGGAAAGGAACTCCCTGAGTTGAGAGTGACCGCCTGATTAATCGCGGCAAAGCTTATATGTCTCTCCTGTGTCGCACGTGTAAGGGCACATAGTTACATTTTGTGTCTCTCCTGTCTCGCGGGAGTGGGTGAACAGCCTCCATTTTTACAGATCTCTGTCTCACATGAGTATGGGCACACAATTTGCGCATCTCCTTTATCACAGGGGTATAGCACAGACTGACCTTTACATCTCTTCTATCTCGCAGGATTTAAGGCACACGCTCAGTTTGCATGTCTCATTTACCTTGCAGGAGTGCAGACACAGCCTGAAATTTAGTTATCTCCTGTCTCATAGGACTGAGACGACACACTCAATGTTTACATCTCACCTGAGTTGCAGGGGTGAGGGAACAGCCTGAGTATTTAGGTCTCTCATGTCTTGCAGAGCTGAGGGCACACACTCAATTTGTATATCTCTTGTTTCTCACAGAGGTAATTCCAAGGACTGAATTTTTACATCGCTCCTGTCTTGCAGGAGTCAGAGCGCAGACTGAATTTTCACCTTACCCGTTTTGCAGGGCTAGGGGCACCAACTCAATTTGTATATCTCTTGTTGCTCACAGAAGTGAGGGCAAGGACTGCATTTTTACATCTCATTTGTCTTGCAGTGGTGGGGGTACACACTCAGTTTTTATGTTTCTCCTGTCTCGCAGGGCTGTGGGATCACACACACTACTTTTTACATCTCTCCTATCCACCAGGGGTAAGGGCACAGTCTGACATTTTACATGACATCTCCCCTGTGTCACCATGGTACGGGCCCAGACTGAATTTGTAGGTCTTTCTACCATCATAGTCTGCAGTAGCATCATCTCTTGGAGGAGACACACTGGGCCTCATTACAAGTCTGCCGGTCCAGAATTAAAGGTGCTGATAGCAATGTACCGGCACCCATTCGGGACCGGCAGACTACAACTGTGCCTGCCGGAGCCTCTGCGCCTTGCATGGTCTGCCCTGCCGGGCGCATCGGCCCCGGTAGGCACAGTTGAAATGGAAACACCGGCACCATTAGCAACGGTGCTGGTGCTTCCGTCTCCCCACTCCTATAGAGTCCTTTTGGACTCTATATGAGTGGTGACTTATGATTTCCGCTGCCTGAGATCCCGGGCCGCTGGAACTTATAATGTCCTGATGGCACCGGGATCTCAGGCGGCAGAAACAGTGTTACAGGATTGGCGGCAACCCGCCAGTGGCACCGGCAGGTTACCGCCAACCTCGTAATGAGGCCCAGTCTTTTTGGCTCATCTACACAAACACACACACACACACACACACACACTCACTCACACATGTACACGGTCTACCTACCTTGTGTGGTCTATCCTTTGCCAATGTTTTAAAAAATGCTAATAGCAGTAATTTATTCAGATAAAAAGAATAATTCAGGATCTAGCTTCAAATTTGCAAAAATGCCCATTTCTAATCACTTGTACGATACCATCATTGTAGGGACTTGGACATGTGTTACCATCCTTGTGGGACTTATTAAATGTTTCTTATTTAGAATTGAATGCATTAAAACATAATTTTTTTTTTTGCTTTTATCATTTTTATGATTTTGCAAAATTGTTGTTACGTTTCATTTCTTTCCACTTAATTTCCTTTTTCTTTTTTTTCGATTGTTTATTTCTTGTTAGCCCGTCCGTTTGTGGGTTTTTTCAGTTAGCTGTTCGTTTCAGTTCGATTCAGTACTATTCACTGACTTTGACCAAACCTTTCTTTGCGCAATATCTCCAGCGCGGCATTGAGAATTTTGGCTGTTGCTATAGACCACGTGGTCCGTGAGTCACTCATTAAGCGGGACCACCACACTTCTTCATCGTACTGTGAAAAGGGTTTTAGTGGAGGACCTAAGAAAGCTCTTCTCGATTTGATGGTCTTAGGGCAACTCATGAGAAGGTGTTTCACTGACTCCTTTTCGGATTGTGTATTACACAGTCGACAGAGGTTTGAGTCAGAAAGGCCTCTTATGGCCCGTATTTCTTTAATTTAATTTAATTAGATTCCAAGTTTGTTAAGTCTTCATGTTATATCATATCAAATTCTACAATTATTTATATTATATGTTCACATCCACCTGTGGATCAATGTTGCTGCACAGAAAACACCACATCTGATTCATCCTCCTACATTCCTGATATTTTACCAAACAAAAAAAGGCCTACATAAACAAACTAAAATACACATTTTCATAACTATCACAAGTAAAAAGAAAACATGGCTTGCCAAATAAACTGGCTTCAAAAGTAAGAACAAAACAAAGTTTTCTCAAGTTAAGTAACACAGGTTTGAAATTCACATCACAACGCAAAAGAACTCGATTCTCTAGCAAGCAAAATATTTGTTATTCGATTACTTTTCACCTCCTGCCAATTTGAAGGTTGACTCCTAAGGGCCAATTGACCTTGTTGCAAGTATCCTTTTTACTTTCCCTTCTCCTTCCTTTTTATTTTGGAAACACATTTCTTTTCAATGGCTATATTTTTTCATTTCAATCCAAAAGCACTAAAGGCTTAATAGCCTAAATGTGTTTTAACACAAACCTGAATTTGATTTCCCTTTTAGACTACTCTGCATGGAACACATCTCTCTCTAGAAGAATAGGGCCTGGTCTATTAATAACCCCTACGCCGCCAGCCAGTCCAGGGTCTGCTTAGATATCTGTGCCGGGTGCCTCTTTCTCTGGAAGACCAGTGACTGGTCTTTAGGAAGTGCCCCAGTCCCCATGGCCAGTCTGTGCCTGGTAAGAGGCCTGTGTCCAGTACCTCTCTCTCTCTCTGCAAGACCAGGGCTGGTCTTTATGATACCTTCCTAGTAGTCTGGGCTCTCTCTGGAAGACCAGGGCCTGGTCTTTAGGAACCCTTACTACCAGTCCAGGGCCTTATTAGAGCTTTGGGACTGGTACCTCTCTGTGGAAGACCAAGAATGGCCTTTATGTACCTTCACTGTCATCCTATGGCCTTGTTAGCACCCTGTGCCAGGGAACTCTTTCTGGATGAATGCCCATTTGTCCTCGTCATCTGCAAACCTTCTTTGTCTCTTTCACATCCGGGCCCTGCTAGAGATTACAACTCCCACAGCAAGGTCACATTTGTGATAGGATGCTTTTCGACCTACCACCGTATAGACATAGTTAGGTCATGTTTTGTGTTATGTTGTGTCTGCCTTGTTGGTGTGTCATATGCTTGTGTCCTTGATAAAGGTGCAGTTCAGTATTCAAAGAGTACTCCCAATACCCGGAGGTGTGATTTATGCCCTCCACCACAGCTGACTCTGTTATTCCAATCCCAGTAGCTTTTTGCCCATATGTAATCCGAGAATCAATAGGGTCAAATAATGGGCCTCCTTTCAAGGACACATATTCACAGTTTTTATTCTATGACATACATCACCACCACATTACCCCTTTGTTTGTCTAGAGAAAATGGTAAGACTGAAAGGATTCCTGTGCACCCTGAGCAAAGATTTTTGTATTTTTTTATTTTATTTTTATTTTCTATTTAGATTGCAAAGCAAACTTTTAGCTATAAATCACAATCATTATTTATACAATCCATTTCTTTTTTAAAAAAAAAATTTCTTAAACAATCATATAAAAAAGACAAATCCAATCAAATTATCAACAATACATAGTTTCTATAAAAGATCTTTAAAAATTACACAAAATGAATGAGTTATTCTTGGATTTTTTTAAATCTTGCCACTGCTATTGAGACAGAGCGATGCTGCCTACTGAATAACATCGCCCACAATGTTTCTGGTGTCAACGGAGTACAGCGCTTTAAAAATCTCTCAAATGCCAAAGCCCTTCTCCCGGACAAAGACTTACAATCAAGTAAAATGTGTCTTAATGTCGTCTCCAGTTCGGCCACATTGTTACAAAATCGGCAGCCTCTGCGTTGCGTTGCCCATTTAGCTCTGGTGCCCTGCACCTCACGTGTGTAGGCAACAGTTGTGAATGCATCCTTAACAAAACTCTCATGAGGGTCAGATGCAGAATGTTTTATAAATAAGGCAGCAATTGGTTAAAAGCCTTGGTTCTGTTACTAAAATTTGCAAATGCTTTATATACCTTGCATTGCTCTAACATATTATCCAGTTCTTTCTCCAAAGGCTTTTTTTTTAGCTCCTGCGGGTTCACAATCAGGGTCTCTATTTGAGAGTCCAGATCACTAATTATCTGAAGATATTAATTTTTCCATGCCACTAAAATCCGATCTGTGCCCAACCTCATAGCATTCCCCAAAATAAAGAAAAGGAAGGGGTCATCCACCAACAGGGACTTTCTCAGGAAACCCAATAGTACTCCAATGAAACATGGCTTTCAGAGACATTAACCCTAATTCATATCGAATTTATTGTAGAGGGTGCTCTTTGGTTGGCCCAGCACTTTTTTTTCAATGCAGACCTTTCAAAAGATTCCAATTAATGTTTGCATCAGCCATGTAGATTTCGGATCCGTAAATTCAAATTGGGACTACCTTTGCCTTTCCACAAGATAAACGAGCCCTGGGAAGTCTGAAAATTAAACACCAGGTATCAGTATCTATCTATTTCAGCTTTATGTGCAAGTGCTTAAGCACTTATAGCCATTGTATTCATTTTGTCTACATTAATCAACAGGTCATTTTCTTCAGCGTAAGTTTTCAAGGCGTACAAGGATCTTGGGAGTCCCACTGGTGTTCTATCAATCAACACCAAATCATCAGCATAAAACAACCATTGGATTCCCTGACCCGTAATCTCAGAGGGTTAGCTCTCACCGCATCCATCACTTTCCCAAAATCCAACACATACAGGTTAAATAAAGCAGGGGCTGCTATACACCCCTGATTCAGTCCTCTGTAGGTCAGGATGTTCTTTAATAATTGACCTTGTTGATTCAGTCTCGCGTACAGTGAGGTATTCGTGTAGAGCTTTGTAATCATTTGCAACAAACCCTAAGAACACCCCCCAGTTTCACATTTAAGCTATCAAATGTGGCAGCTAAGTCTATAAAGTGTGATGAATCAGCAATGATTTCTATAGAAAACCTGGCCTGGGACCCTTCTCATGTGGCAAGGGAAAGGCAGACGCTTCCTGATTCCGACCCTTGCCTTGGGGTGGTGTTCTGCGAGAAGATCACACGGGGGGGGCAGGTCAGGAAGACTGGGGAAACCCTTGTTTATTTTTCCCCCGAAATCCTACACTTCTAATGGCTTATTGTAAAATAGAAGAAATAAGCAAACATAACTTTGCATAATTCCTTAAGTACTGGGATATAGAAGAGGACTCAATAGCAAGTCTGCAGGAGTGGTCAGCTTGTTAAGGCAAATGACACACACCTGAGAGATGCAGAGAGGCTTAAAAGGCCCCCTCGGATGCAGGTCATGAGAAGGATAAAGCAGCAGCAGGAGAAGAAGTTGTGGCAGAAGCAGGCACGTCGTTTCAGTTGGCAGTCCAGGCAGAAGTTGGAGGAAAGAGAGGGCATCGGGACCAGTGCAGGGCATATTCTAGCTGCCGGTCCTGAGAGGGTCCTTTCCCCCAATAATTTGTGGTGCAGAAGTTGCTGAGGGTGAAACTCAAAGAAGAAAGGCTTTTCCCACTTGAACCAATCTGCAGAGGCTGCGCAGCAGGAAGTGTGCAGGAGGCTGTGTCAGGTGCTGGTGTGCACCTGTGAGCCTCAAGAACGTTGATGGTGGCTGGGGTGCACCAGTAGGTCTCTGGAGCAAGGGACGCTCCATGTGGAAGTGGCATGATCCAGGACAAACCATTGAGGTTTACCTGTTCATGAAGAGCCTAAACCATTGAAGTCCTGCGAGACGCGAAGGGATCAAAGGCAAAGCTTGAAGCCGGTGAGTGATCTGGAGTACTCTATCCCCATTCTATAGCTGAAGGCAGTCAACAGTAGCAAGAAAGAATCACTTGCGTAAAAGGTATCACTCAGGTATTAGTGAAATTGCTTTACAATCTACTTTTGAATGCAGAACTAGTCTTAGCAGCAATAGTCACATTCACGTATGAATGAAAGGGAAATTTAAAAGCCAAACCATTTATAAGGCAGCAGAAAACATTTTAATAAGAAAACCAATTGACTGTATTTGTGTGAGTTTGAAGAATACCCAGCTAACTGAAGGGGCGACATTATTGTAAAGTAAGATATACAAGTATTGCCCAAAGTCAAACGGTATACAAGCATTGCTTAAGCCAAAAGAGACTGACATCAAGGCCCATACAATTCAATAAATATGGCCACCAGAAAAAAAAGGGCTAATGAAAAGTTCCTACGGGTGAAGCTTGTAAATTCACAATTGTCATATAAAACAAAAGCTGGTAAAAACTCACATTGCCGGAGTCAAGAGAGGAAAACTTGATATTCTATTCTTATCATTATTTTGTTGTTGGTGCAGAAGAGAGACAAGTGTGGCAGAGGCTGCACTTCTGGAGGAGAATGTTCAGAAGGAGCTGAGCATTGCTTTGGTGTCAGTCCTTCAGTAGCACTATTACCTGTGGAAAGTTGCCAGGCAGGTGACTAAACTTCACGGCGAATCTTTGTAGAAGTAGACCTGGTATAAGAAAAAACCAGGTGGAGGTTGAAGTGCTGTGAAGTTATCCTCACAAAGATTAATTTGCTGTTGAAAGAAGAGCTGGAAAAGGCGATAATAAGAGACTGTATTTCTTTGAACTTTAAAAGTTATGGCAAATCATCCTGACTAACATTGTCATTGGTGCTATTGAGGAACTGGGAATATCGTTTCAAGGAAAAAGAAGAATCTTTTCTATATTGAACATTGGAGTATTGGAACATTCTGTTGACAAGTTGAAGTTGCAAACAACTGTGTTGGAACTTTCTTAGAAACCAGGATTTTCTTGTTTCTTTTCGTTGAACATTGAAATTGAATTCCACTTAAAAACTTGGGGTAGGGGAATTCACTCAGGTTATAAGAAGAGATTGTGGTTACAATACAATTACAATCAATGTTGTTTTGAATTGCAATTTATGTTCTTGTGTATTCTATGTACCAGTGTGAGGGCCAGATATCCTTTGTTCAAGTGTTTTCTTTAGTTTTTATAGGCAGGGAAATCCTCACCAGGTTAAGGATAACGAGGCATTTATTGAAACCTATCATTTAATAAAATGTCATTTGTTGAAAAATCATTTAAAGGTTATCTGCCTCACATTTCAGACCACTCACAAGAGGCTTAATCAATAGGATACCCTTCACTCAGTGCTTTGTTTTTCAGACAATTTAACAGGAACCCATTCAGGGATGTCCCAACACCTTTCGCAACTCCTGCATGGTTCCTGTCAAACTGGCCAGCCGTTCATATCCAAATATTTAGTTCTCTTAATAACAGGGAGGCAAAATGTTTACCTGGTGTATCCAGCAACGCTATTGGCCGATTGTTTGAGGGCAAAGTACTTACCACTTGTTTTAAAAATTGGAATGACTCTAGCAGTCATCCAGGAAGATGCGATTGCTCTCTTTTTTTTAATAGATATCAATACTGATGCTAATATATGATCCCAAATATCTGCAAACTTCCTTAGAGTTGAATTTGAGAGCCCATCCATACCCAGAGCTCTAGACCCACTACTTTGGAGAATCAGAGTTTGAATTTCGTCCTCATACATAGGCAGGATCCACTCAACATCTCACAGTACTATCTCTCACTGTTCTGCCTCTTTATTCTTTTTATACATGGCAGTGAAATGAGCCACCCATGCTTCCTCCCCTATTGTATTTATTTGTAGGGCTAACTGGGGGATATCTTGCTCTTTAAGTAGTTTCCACAGTTGACCTGAGTTTTAGAATCTAAAATGTTCAGCGTATTCTCAGAATCTTGCTGGAACAGATAGGCTCTATATGTTCTCATCCAATTTCTAAATCTCAGTTTTTATTTAGCTCTTTCGTAACTCCGTGATTCTTTAGACTTTTTCTTTAAATTATACAGGGCAGCCCTTAGTACTCTTTTTTTTCCTTAAACAACGGGGTCAAACCATTGTTTATGAATACAGAACGGCTTAAGGGTGGAACCACCCTTCATTACAAAGGAATTTAGTACCATAATATATGTATCTAACTAATCCGTACAGTGAGTAGTCTGGTAATTTATCTATTTCAATATTTTATGATTCAATTTTAAAGTAAGGGCTTCAGTCCAAATAATTTTATTTCTACCTCTGTTACTTCTAAGGTTGGGTTATACCTTAGTGAATCATGTTAAATGCAGGGTAGTTTCAGACACACAAACAAAATACCATGATCACTATAACAATTAGAAAGCACCTAAAAATTTAATTACACTTGGAAGTATTGAGTCAGTAACATATACGTAATCTAGAAGTGACTTTTGTGTCATTCAGGCCTGAGTTGGACAATCTTGGATATCACCTTCGATAGCTCAGTTAAGCATTGATTAGCCCCTTGAGTTCATTAGGTCATTCCACAACCACCCAATTCCTAGATTTTTGTTATGTTATTTAATTAATAGAGCGCCCCCTGTACCCGCAGGCTTAAGGGCGCAAGACCTGTAGACAAAGAGCAAAAAGGTGTGATAGACACAGAGTCATCAAAAATTATGCTTGAACATATTGAGTGTTTAACAGAATAATAAGGTCTTTTGTTTTTTCTTTCAGTTGACCCAGTAACTCTTAGCTCCGGGGGTAAGAGATCCAGGCCAGTGGTGCTGCTATGAAGAAGGCTCAATTGCCCACTTTATTGGTTTTACAGCATAATGTTTTCAGGTGTTTGGAGTTGTCAGATCTTAATGATCTAATACTGTGCCTTTTTTCTAGACCTTCCATAAGATACAAGGACATATGCCCTGCCAAGCATGTTTATGTAATTAATAACACCCTAAAGTGCACTCTCGTCTGTACCGGAAGCCAGTGTAGACTCTGGGCCTTATTGCGAGTTGGGCGGTAAGGGTTTACAGGCACCTGTAAGGATGCCGGTGCCGGTAAACCCTTACCACCCTATTCCGAGGTCCCTTAGCGGGACCCGCAAAGGACGTGTGGTCGGAATAGCACCATGGCTGCCTCCAAACTCGGAATGACCCCCTCTGTCTTGCGACTGAAACATGGTCCCTCTGATTATGCATTTTTGCATTGTATTACTGTGCATTGTAGAAGACAAAGGCACAGTAATGGAAGAGGTCCTGATAACGTTCCTCATGGCCTATTGTACTTTAATTCATACTCCCACAGTGGTGTCAGCAGTGGAAGCATTCATAGGAAGGAAAGTATATTCTATGGTTCTGGAACACGCATCAAGTGAGACCCCGGTAATACACACTCAATAGCTGGTTCAGACCTCACACCCCAGGATGAAGGAGAGGAACAAAATAGGGCTCCCCGGGAAACAGTGAGTGGTGAGGATGTTATCGTGGGATAGATGAGAGGAACTCATGACCTACTCCTGATGAAAACTAAGTTAACCAGCCAACTCAGAAGGTACCAGCCATCCAAATGACAGGGATCCACGGAAGAAGTGACGGTTTGTCACAACCTACCTGGTACCCACCCAAAGAGATGATAAGACCACCCCACAGGCTCAAGGATTACCAACTGGATGGAAGACCATACTATGTCATACTGCATGCTATGAAAGGGAGTTGAGGTATTGAATGTTTGGCTGTTTAAAGTTTTTTTAAATTGTTTAATGTGTGGGAGGGATGTTATAAGGTCACACCGCCTATATTAGCATGTCAGGTGGACATGCCAAAAAGGACCACACCCCCTGGGGCAGACCCACAAACCTGGCTCCTGGCTTCATTGCATGGCTCAGGTGCCTACCATTACTTTGGCGGTAACTGGACCACCTACCATGCTGCGTGTGTCCTGGATAAAGTTGCAGTTCTGTATTTTGCCATATGAGGTGTAAAGGATTTCAATCAGGCGATGCACAACTTAGTCCAGTATGCAGCGCGCAATTGAAATGCTTGTTTTAGATTAGACTCGATATTGAGATGGCTCCCCCCACCCCCTGTTCCTCCCCCGTATGCCTGATTGCCCCCCCACCCACGTTCCTCCCCCGTGTGCATGATTGCTCCCCCCACCCCCATTCCTCCCCGTGTGCCTGACTGCTCCCCCCAACCCCCGCTACTCCTCGTGTGCATGATTGCTACCCCCCACCCCCCGTTCCTCCCCGTGTGCCTGATTGCTCCCCCCACACCGACTACTCCCTGTGTGCATGATTGCTCCCCCCCACCCCCCGTTCCTCCCTCGTGTGCCTGACTGCTCCCCCCACCCCGGCTACTCCCGTGTGCATGATTGCTCCCCCCCAGCCCCTGTTCCTCCCCCGTGTGCCTGACTGCTCCCCCCACCCCCGCTACTCCCCGTGTGCATGATTGCTCCCCCCACCCCCCGCTACTCCCCGTGTGCATGATTGCTCCCCCCAACCCCTGCTACTCCCCGTGTGCATGATTGCTCCCCCCCACCCCCGTTCCTCCCCCATGTGCATGATTGCTTTCCCCACCCCCTGTATGCATGCTAACCCTCCACGCCTTTCCCAGTAAGTAGGTGTAGCTGCCCACAATACCCGAGGAAACCCGCAGCATGCCACTGCCCGCAGTTTTTGAAACTAAACAATAGCATGCACTTGCCTTTCCTCATAAAGCGGCCGGCCCCATGCTATTCTTTTAAATCTCTGCCGTGCACACCTGCATGCTGAGCCTCCTCTGTACTATTATGTCGGGCACCACACACTTACCCTTGATGACGACTCTACATATATGGGTCGCTGTTGCCATGGAACCTATTGCTGACACCCTGTATATGTTCACGATCATGACTTCACAAATGCTTGTAGCTGCCTCCATACAAGACATGGCAGGCACCATGCTTTTGCCCACCTACCTTGACAATGTAAACTATATGATGCTACCATGTAAGATATGCTTGTACCATACAGTCTACCCATATAACCTTGTATTCCATGCTATGCACTTTTCTACCTTCATGAAGTAACATCTTTGTATGCCTTCATATGCACTTCTGTAACCAAGTAAGCCTTCTTAACAGCGCCACGATGCCCCAGGGCAGCTAGGCGCTTTACAAATGCAAATAAATAAATAAAAATTAGGAAAACGTTCTTAACATTTTAAAGTGGCAGTCTTTTAGAAAATGCTTTCAGTGCCACTGGAGCACATGTTTCTATGTAAATGAAAGATTTATGCAGCTTTGCTGCTGGAAAGCACAACAATATCCAATATTTTCACCCACCCCAGAACGGTGGTAGTGGAAACTGGAGGGGAGAATGCCGGCTTTCCACACTCTAATTAGCACAAGCTCAGAATCAGGCCCTCTGTCTTCAGATGAAGAAAGGGAACAATGCCATTTCCAGGCACGATTTTTTTCAACAAGACAGTTCCTCTCTGAGAGGACCTTTTTTTGCTGCAAGATGCTGTTTAACACAGAAAAGGGAAAGCCTCGGAGAAAGCATTCACTTTCTTATAGAGAAACCATCACAAGACACCCAATGCATGTTCATGTTAAACCTGATCCAGTCCAACCAACTTGCAATTAAAATGCTTAAGTCAGCAATGTTATGTAAATCCTACAAAATAAAACCATCTTTAAATGACTCAGTCGTAGATCAGGCCCCTACTGGCAGATAAATGCCAGAATCACTGGCACGGTTTTTCAGGCAACCCCATCCTATCGAGTCCTATGGCACTCCATGGAATGAGGAGTTACTGGCGACCCCGCTGCTGTAATTTACCAGGATATCGGGTGATGGACACATACATTAGTTCCTCTTCCCCGGTATCCCACTGGAATTACCGCCAGGATACCGGGGAACTCATAGTGAGCCCCAACAACTTGGTGGTGTGCTATTATCCTGCAATATTGACCTCTCCCTCAGTCTATAAGGCCATAGCGTAGGCTCTGCCACGGTTGCACGCACAGCATGTCGGACTCCCGGGAGAGGGATTGTGAAAAGATGAAATGCTGCTTCAGGGAGAATATCTACGGAATACATTCTTTGGAGACTGCCCCATCAGCAGGGGGCTTTCACGCCCCTGATGCTTTCCATATTATCTTATCATTTAAATGCAGGGGCCATCATGTCAATAAATACTGGAACAAATATAGGCTGACCTACTGCGAGACAGGAAGAAATTCACACAAGCAAGTACAGAAGAAAAGTCAGTCGGGCTGGGAACGGGTCAGTCACACTTTCATTTAATTGACCTTTCCTCAGACCTTCCAAGGGATCTTGCTTGACCAGACCTCTCCACGCCGTCCTGTGGTGGGGCCAGCCTACCCACTGGATAAGAACACAGATATGAGCCATGCAGTGATTGTATGTTCAGTTTAGGGAAATTTGGTAGAGGCGGGAGATTGCAAGTCGTTCAGGGAAACTGGGGCTGCGAGTCCTGTCATGCTTAGTCAGCAAGTAGCGCATCCTGGAGGGTTGCGGGTAAGAACGTTGCGTTGGCGCGGCAGATGCCAGCTCCAGAGCGGCCCACAGTGCCTGCACCGGGAGGGGGCCCGAAATTGCAGCTTCTCTTTCAGAGTGACAGACACCTCAACTTGATGGGCACATTACAATGCCAACAGCAAACAACAGGCACGCTTGTTTTCTGCGAAGAAACTGTGATAAATTGAAGTAAATATTTATAGGCCGAGATATACACAACAGCTGACTCGTTTCGTGGGCGGGTGCTCCCAAGTGCTGCTGGTGCAGCAAAGATTCCCATTGGCCCGCGCGGTTCTGCCTCTTTCCCTCTGTGTTTCCTACAGTGGAAGGTTCTAAGAGTTTGCGGAAGCTGTGAAAGTCTCCAGGTGTCCTTAGAGAGCTTATGTTTGAATCATGTAGTTGTTTAGCGCCCTAATTAATGCTGGCTCATGGGAGGCGCCATAGCACCACTGTATACTTGGTCTGATAGGTTGCGCTTTAGATTTATGACCACTTTTGTCTTACATTAAGTTGTGAAGCACACGAGGGAGACAAGAATATTGTTATGGATACATGGCATGCGACGTGCAACAGACAGTACAGAATGAAAGGCAAGGGGACAGAGGAGGCTGGTGGGGCTGGGAGGGTGCCGTGGAGCGGTGGAGAGGAGGCGCTGCTATCATCTGCTATGGCAGTGCTTCTTCTGCCGTGCTGGCTTCCTTCCCGGAGTCTCTGCATGGGACGTGAGAACAGACTTACATGGCCGAAGGAGTTCCCTTCACCAAATCCCTAATTGTTGGCTTTGCCAATGCTCGTCAATCTCATAGTCCCTGTCGATGGGTAGGGCATCGCATGACTACCCTTTTTCGTGGAGGAGTATCTTATCTGTTGACCGCGTGTGGTGGTCTCATATGCAGCCATCTTGAAGTGTCTTGCCATAGAACACGCACTGCCCCTTGCCGTTCCTGGCAACACATGTACAGACAGGCACTGGGCCCCATAGCAGGATCAAGACATTCTGGAGCCCCTGGACACCAACACTTTGGGACCCCCTTTCCTTGTCATGTGTAATGTTTTATTGTAAATAGTTGTGAAAAACACGATCCTTTGCTATTTTGTTTTAGATATGGCACGAGTGGCTTTTAACTTTTACATGCACTCTGCACGTCAGTATGTCTTATATTCTACTAGTCAAAATACACTCTTGCATACGTTATTTAACCTTTAGATGCTGAGATTGTGTGGCTCTTTTCGTAATAACAGTACCCATTTGTATTTCTTGTCCTGCAATCTTGCAGCAGCATTGCACAGGGGTAGGTACTCATTCATAATGAACGAGCATCTGAGCGGGCTGCAGAAGGTACTACTGCACCAATGGGAAACAGCAACAAGAGGGCACAGACTGGCAGGACCCACTTAACATTGGGGGTTCCCAGGGTATATACTTCGAGGCTATTGTACGATCTGGCCCTGTTCTGGAAGGTGGAAGGGACTTTTTCATGTGTACATTTGTAGACCAAGAGTATGTCATGTCATCTCATATTTTTGGAGTTTACACCACACAATGGTGGAGAGTCCGCACAGGGAGAGTCCACAGGGAGCCACAATGGCTATGCACTCGCGCAGAGTGTTCATAACGGTATAGAGATGGTCAGTATTCATTGTGAGGCTGATGTGACATCAAGATACTCACGAAAGTGGAAAGGCATGAATGGTTTAACCGGAAGCCGCATATTAAAGATGTTTAGGTGTACCACAATTGTAGTTACCCACGTCATTTATATATAAAAAAAAAAAATTATTTTCAATTGGGTAATACTGGAAGTATATATTTTGTACACAGGCAATGTACGAACGATGACCAAGAAAAGACCAGGGCTGACAAGGTTTTTTCTGTTTTTTAGATAGAGACAAATATCTATTACCTGATGTGTGCGGATCCACGGGTGATACAGATAGGAGATACTGGGGATACTGGCCTCAATGTGGAGATTTTTTGAGGAATGTCTAATTATGAACACCTAGTAAGTACCCAAAATCAAATGTGCAAGTGAATTGTGAGACACAAATACGACGTATAAAAGACTAGTGGCGTACTGGAACTTAATCATCCTAGTGAGATGTGTTTTTTTTTTCATAATTTCAGGTGTAAAGAGGTTCAGAAATAAGAGTATTTTGAAGATCCTGGTAATTACAACAACTATAAATGCATTGGAAGTACGCATTGGAAGTGTGAATTGCCCTACAATTTCTTTCCAGCAAGTGCAATGATTACTGATTGCTAGGTGGACATTTTGTGATTAAGATTGACTATTGTGGTTGCAGAGGGTGTGAGCTAAATTAGCTTTTTATACCCATTAGGAAAGACTCAAATGATTTGGAAGAGTCTAACAATTGTAGCTGGGTTTTAATCATTACATATTGACTTTCCCCACAACCATACTTGGAGGTGAGTCAGATGGAGCAATAACTGAAGGATTGGTCAGTGTGTAACATTAATATGTATGTTCTGAATAAAAGGAGGATGACCGAAGGTTCTAAATGTTTTATTGTTGTAGATGGTGTGGCTCATTCTCGCATACATGAAAGAAAATATATGTGTTTTTTCTGTCCTGAAGAAGGTTGCAGTAGCAAGAGAGCACTACTGTTGATGCTCGATTATAGCGTGTCGTGTCGTGTCGACATGAAGATCTGTGGGAACAACAACATACAGATATTGTCACCTAAAATAGATGAAGGGATCTTAACATTATTTAATTGTGTAAGAATAGAAAAATGACAGATGTGTTACTGTTGTTTCGTTTGTAAAACCAATTAGACTGTGTGATGAAGAAAGTATGAGTGTGAATGAATGAAAGATAGAGAGAGCTGTGTGGTACTATTGTGTAATTTAATGATTTTTTAGATATAAGCAATTTCTTTGAATAAAAAAGAAAAAAAAGGCCTGAAACACAAACTAAGCCATTAAGAGTATTTTGTGCTGTCATACTCCGTCTACTAGTCCATGTGCCTTACATTTCTCTCACCACACAATGCTGCCATTGCCATGGTCTACAGGCACTCTGGCAGCTCTGAAAGAAATGTGGGTGGGGTTTGGCTAATCAGTATGACACTGAACGTGATAGAACACTGTGCACTTGTGTTGATCTATGCAGACCAGTAGTACCCTGGGCTTTGGAGTGCAGATCAGTTTCTCAGAGCTTTGGTGATGAAAGGAAATCATCAATGCTTTGGTTTCCAGCAGAGAAACCTTGTGTCCTCAAGTGCTAGTATTTATTGGCTGGCGGGGTGTGGTATGTAAAATGGTTGTAAAGGTGTAGCGTTCTTTTGTTTGCCACCTGGTTAGAGGGACACTACAAATCTGTGTATGAGTGGTCACCTTGTTTTGAAAGTGCTGAGTTTGGGTGTGGAAAGTTGAGAGGTCGGTGGATAGGATTCGCAGAGATTGAAGTGAAACATACGCGAGCACAAGGTGTCTTTGCCAGCATTCCGAGGATCTCTGGGCGTAGGGGGTAAATGGTATGGTACTTGGGAAAATCTTGCCTGTGAGTTAGTACAGAGATAGGTTGACGCCCCTCATAGTGTGGCTAATGTCTGGTGTGCATGGGGTGTCCAGTAGTGAAAGTGCCAATGTAACGAAAGTTATATAGTCGTTGTATGAGGAGCCGGAATGACAATCCCCTGAAGTGGTGGGATTTGTGAGCAGTATGATCTTCCCTTGAAAATGAATCATGGTTCAAGGTGGATAGCTCTCTTTTTCTTGCTGTGGGTTGTTGGTTGCCATAAAAGGGGACTCCTGTTGCTGGGAAGTTACTTTTGTTGATTAGACATTGGAATACCATGCCTTTAGCCTTTTCCTGAATCTGAGATGTTCCTGGATTGCGTGCATTTCCTTTGGTAGAGAGTTCCAGAGATTGGCCAACATATTGGAGAATGCCAATCCTCCATGTCTTTTTCCGAAGCAGCATGTGGTCTCAAGGAGTAGATCGACACTTGATCTTAGCGTCCTTTTTGGTTGGTACTGGATGATCTTTGCACAGATTAGTTCTGATGCACGTCCCTGAAGAGCTCTATGGGTGCTGCAGAGTGCTTTGAATTGGATTATTTGTTTCAGCTGGTAGCCAGTGGAGAATTCTTAGCGCAGGAGTTCTGCATTTGTTACACACAATCTAAAAATGGGTCGAACCTGTGTTTGATCTTGAGAAGGAACTCCTACTCTTACATTCAGGGTAAGAAGAAGGTAAAACAACCGAGCTAGAGTAGGACTCCCAGCCCTTTCTTTGCTCTAATGTACACCAGAGTCTATTAAATTGCTTTAATGATTAATCAGGTGGCACACTCCGTCGCATAGATACAGTATTGTCAAAGCTTCATTGTTGCATATTTGTCAGCGCTTCATTTTTACATTGTCCCATTAACACAATTTTGCCATTGAGTGAATGGCGAAAAAACACTTATATCAATGTATTCATCTTTTTTATACAATGACAACAATAATCACAAGTTATAATCATATTTCATTGCATTGTATTCATGCACATTACAGGATGATGTGCAAACTGTGCAAAAAACCACTTAAAAAGTGCATGTGCGTCAAAGTGCTTACAGAAAAAAACAACTGGATTCATCTGGTTTGAACATGGATAAAACATAGCTGCAGTCGCAAATACCCTAAGGTTCAATGTGTCCTATGTGTGCCCATTTCAAAATTCAACATGCTATGCATTGTAATTCTCAACATATTCTTTTTCTAGGTGTTGAATCACCATGTAACACCACCTAGGATGTTCCTATACTTGACTGGATGACTTTACTTAGCCATCAAAACTATGTCTAAATATCATGGGGTGTCGATACTTGGTGTTTCGGTCCTATAAACTGGAGTCTCCTCCTCCGTGGTGCCTCCTGGATCAATGACAGGGCCTTCCTCGGGACACAGAGGACTTATTGTGAAGAAGAGTCAGGTTTGTGCACTTCTAGCAAAAGAAGACTATCACACCAAATACAATCTGTGAATAAAAACAATGAGACTTTTTAAAGGGAATTCTCTAACCCAACCAATGGGACTAGTGCAAAGTTATCACCAGAGTATAAGACTAAAGGTATTTGGTATCCCATACGAGCACTGGGTTTCTTCTTATTTAATAAGACAAGGGGCTGGCCGTGATTTTCTTTGTAGTTGCCTGCACTCACCAACATATGTATGCTGCTTATTCTCATTTCTTTATTTTCAACATTAATGTATAAATGAAATAGTGTTTCGTAGTCGTTCATCTTATGGACATAAATCCTAGAGGGTTTTAGAATGTCTATGGCAATGCTGTCCATGCCATAATTACATGAACCCATACAATCCTTGATGAGTTAACCCAGCCACTCCTATTGGAAGAATAAACTCCTTTCTATTTGTTCACATTTCATTTTAATGGACTATTTCTCATAATCTAAAAAGATTTAAATGTCACAAATAATGTAACAAAAATATAACAACAAATGTGTATGCTTTTCTGGATATATGAAGTTATAGTAAACACTTCAAATCATATTTCACAAACAATGTTTATAAAGCATTCTATAAAAAAATGAAGAAGAACAGCACAATAAGTATTTCAAAACCTTCAACAGTTGTGAATACACACAATTATTCCTTGATAACAATCTGGTATGGAAAAATATAACATCAATCAAGATGACATCTCATTTAGAGTCCTTATAACCACTATGCGTTTCGGGACTCCAGGCCCCTTCATCAGGTGAGAATGTTATATTTTCAAGAAAGTCTGATAGTATCGAATGGAAAGAATATAGATTTAAAATAATGCCATCAAGCACATCCAAAACTCTTTAATGTACTTATAATGTGCACAACTAACACTAACTTTCGTGATCCCGTGCTATCGAGCTTAATGTCGAAATGGAGAGCTGTTAAAGGACATCAAAGAACAAATGCACCAATTTCTTTCCTTTGTTACCTTACTAGCCAATTTACACTCGAGAAAGTGGGCCCGATGATCACTGCTATTTGTCAACTGTTGTATCTACTTTCATCATTAGTTTATATCCACATATTCTTATTTATAGTTCTTATGACAAAGTGTTCAAGATATTGCCCATTTGAGATATAGAATGAACTATATTTTATTAAACCATTTTTTAAATGTATTGTGCATTTAGGTCCATACAAAGAAACTTTAAGTAAATAATGTAAAACAGTATAAAAAGACATATAAAAAGAACAGTTACACAGTAATCAATTAAAAACTAATGAATATAAGGATTATTGATAATCATTTCATACACTTAGTCTAATGTTAAAGGATTCATCTTAAGTGGTACACCCTATTTTCTTTTACACCTTTGAGGACAATAAAAACGCCCAGAAATAATTATTTTTAGTACCAGGCAATTCATTCCAAGTCTTGTTCAGTAACTGTTCTATCCAGCTCCACACTATTGATATAACATATACGTGTCACCTCTTTGTGATTTTTGTGCATTGATAAGAAATGGAATGATTGGATTTTATTTGCAAAATAAGTGGTGTTAGAGTTGGCAAGGCAATTATCAATCATGGCCCTCCAGTTGACCGTATCCCTAAGGCTCAGGAAATCTCAAGCCCTTTCAACAGAAGACATTTGGCTTTCTACTATTTACCATGTGGTTTACTACAAATGGTTACTAACTTTTAAAAGAGATTGGCCCTCATTACGACCCTGGCGGAAATCGAAAAACGATAGCGGAAATGTAATACCGCCATCGAATACCGCTCGGTGCGATTATGACCCGTCACCGTAAAGTACGATGCCATTAGCGACACCGTAGTGAACGCCAACGCTAACTGCACCAAGTACGCGCACGCACGCCATGCAAAACCGTAATTACCACCATGGCGCAACGGTACGCGAATTCTGACCCCAGCGGACATTTACTTAACGCTATCAAGCATGGCGGAAAGTACCATTCCGCCATGGTGAGAATTACGGCATCGTGAACCAACCGTAAATGGCCCTACTGAGTGCCTGTACACCACTCCCTGCCCACATTGCACAACTCCTCGTAGGTGCAATGAAGTTACACAATGCAACCAGTGAAATGCACAAGTCACCCATGCATGCCAACGAACAAATGAATGTAGGGGCTCCAAGTGCCTTGTGAGTGGCCATCCATATTTGGCATGTCACCATTGCCGTACTGATGCAGCACAGGCATGTGAAGGTTCAAGTACAGCAAAATGAACTGAAATATGAGACAAAACAACAACAGGCCCCCATCGCTTGACACCAGTGTAAGGCAACATTCAAAGCAGTATCCTGAGGGAGACTGCACCTGCCCTGTACACATGCCAGTAAACAAACCAACCATCAGCATAAGCATGTACCACACAAGTTGGCAGAGTGACTGAGCAGCCAGGCTCATCTCAAGAGGGGCCAATGGGAGCTGCAGGGCACAGATGGCACGAATACAGAAGCTATTCCAATGGACATGACCTCAGTCTCCCTCCAAGAAACGCACGCAAACACAGGCACCTGTGACCAGCCATTTTCTGATAATCACATCATTCCACCAATCCACCTGGCTGACCGGCATCTGTTACACAAAAGCTAATCCCCCGCCCCTAAGCATGACATCATTAAAACAGTCATAATGGCAGCCCCTATCCCTGACCTTACTGGGCTTCGTAGGCAAACGCGGCCAGTACAGTACCACGCAACTATACTCAGAAGCCGGAACCCAATGCAGATCTACTCACAATACATCGCTCCACAAATTGGAATATGCTACATTACTTGCAAAGAATAACGCTACACGGTTAACATTAGAATAAAATTTTAATGCACATCAAATTCACCAAGCCCATACAGCTATTAGATCATAAACCCCAAAATATCTTCATTACTGTGGGCTGCATCCGCAATAAATGACCAGCTACTCCTTGTGTGACGCCCTGTTCCTTCATGGTACACAGGGGCTACATTCACGTTCAAAAAGGCAACATGGAAGCGCCTAGAACCGCAGGGCCGTCCCATTAGGTAGGCACTAGTCCAGCTGAAAGGTTGATATGTTGCTCCTAGCCACTAGTACTGCGTAAGGGCATGTGTCCCATTGGCGATCGTCCCATAAGATCGTAATGGTGCTCCACTGATTAACTCGAAGCAGCAGGTGTCGGGAGTAAAAGCCATCTGCAGGAGTGGCATACAGATGGCAGCGGCAAAAGGGGAGGAGATACCTGTCACCCAAATGAAATGAAAAAGAATAGTATGGGCATCAGAACTTCATTAGTATTACTCACTTCAATGATCACACTAAATCTACAGCAATATGCATGCTAGCCCACTCAAAAGGATTATTTCCACCCAAAAATCACTTGCCAATCATAACAATATAAATCGAGGTGAAAACACTATTACAAACGAGTGTTTGTGTGCATGCGTCTGTTAAAACAGAATCCATGAGATGGGATTAGTAATGTGCATAGACACAAGTGTTGGAAGGCGCGTCGAGACAGGGAGGGTTGAACAAGGGCAGATAGACGATGGTCCCACTATGGCAGCTCTGCATCACATAGCGCAGGGGAAGGGGATAGATTCCAATAAGCCATGTACATGGCAAACTCTCAATTAAATCATCTGTCCATGCATCCATACATCATTCCCTCATCCCGGTATAAAAACGCCTGATTATTTACTCACATAACATTTGAAATCTCCATTGAGTCTGTGCGTAATGCAGTCTGCAAAATCCACTGTGCTCCAGGCCGGAATAATAGTGTTGTGAAGTAACATGTATTTGGGAACGTCCTGCCTAATCGTCCACTACGCTATTGCGCATCCCATACTATTCACATCAATCATTGCATTCTCGCCATGGCCCCTGTCCCAAGGACATTAAACAATAGAACGTTATGTTTGCAGTCAGACCTGTGGGCGTCTCCTCGCCGCTAGCTGAAAACCGAAAGCGCTGTCCTTCGAATTCCTCATTTGCAACATCACGTCGAAAAGGCATCTGTGACCGCTTGAAATCACAAATTCATCCATGTAGTGCGGCAGTGTGTGAAAATGGCAACTGGCTTCACTCACAAATGGGACGCCCCGCCCGTCGGTGAACCTCGGTACAGTGCTCGCCCAAAGGGGATTGCAGCTGGCACAGGTGGAATGAATCACCACAGGTGGAGGCTACACAGCCTGAAAACACATAAATTGCACACCCAACCCCCTCCCACAACCACACCCACTCCAAAATGCTACCGGCAGGACTAGCGATGTTGGGCCTGGGGGACCTGATAGCACTGCAAGTACTCCAACTTCAAGAAGAAGACGAACACCAACTACTACAACAACCAGCCGCACAGAGGAGACGTAGGAGGAGGAGGAGGGCAAGGCAGGGCCAGCAAGGCCCACCAGCACAGCCACTACCACCACGCAGGCAGCCCGCAATCCCACGCCTCCGAGCTCATCCGTTCAACCTCACTGCTGAGCAGATCCACACCCTCTACCATTTGGACCGGGACACCATAATCTCCATTGTGGACATGACACACGCTGACCTTGTCAGCATGATAGATAGCCCAACCGCCATCCCACCCCTACTGAAGGTGGTGTCTGTACTCCACTTCCTGGCCTCAGGCACCTACCAGCACACAGTCGGACAGTTGCATGGCATTTCACAGCCACTGTTCTCACGGACACTATTGCAAGTGCTCGATGCCCTCCTGAAGCACGCAGACGACTACATCTCATTACCACGCTCGGAGCTGGAGATTACAAACACAAAAGTGGGATTCCATGCACTTGCCGGCATACCGGGTTGCATTGGTGCCATCGACTGCACCCATGTGGAATTGGTTGTCCCACATGCCATGGAGGTCCAGTACCGCAACCGGAAACAATATCATTCTCTTAATGTACAAATGGTGTGTGACTCCAACAGGATCTTTACACATTGTTGTGCCCGATTTCCTGGATCAACCCATGATTCTATGGTCTTGAGGAACTCTACAATACCACGCTACATGGAGCGACACGCAGGGAACAGATCCTGGCTACTCGGTGAGTCTCATTCCATGCATGATAATGTGGGGTATGTGATGCGGCAATGACCTGGCAGGAAGGGGGGGGATGCGTACGTAGCAATGTCATTCCACAAACATCCTTTATTGTCCACATACAGGTGATGCCGGGTATCCACTGAAGAGATGGCTCCTTACACCACTCCGGAACCCACAGGACCAGCATGAGGAGGACTACAACCATGCCCACTCACGTACCCGTGTAGTCATAGAACAGGCATTCGGCCTACTGAAGGCTCGTTTCCGCTGCCTCAGCAGGTCTGGCGGGGCACTCCTGTACCGCCATGAGAAGGTTGCAAAGATAGTCATGGCATGTGTCATGCTACACAACATGTGCGTACGTAGAAATGTGCCCATGCCCCCTGACGCAGAACTGCAAGCACCTGAAGATGGTCATGATGAGGCTGGGGATGTGGCAGCACCTCAAGGAGTCCGCGAGGCACAGGAGGCCCGTGAAATTCATCAGAATATCATAGATTCATGCTTCTAGCACTCACGCCTGGTGGCTGATGCATGGACACGGGACTTGTGGCACTGTGTGTGTCGGGAACATGCACAATGTGGACTGTACGCCTATAAAGGCCTCTTACACAATGAACAATGTCCACACATCTCATTGGATGATTATGTAATGTTTATAGCATATGTGAAATTATGTTACACACCCCATCGACCCGCCACCCAAGAAAGCCCAACACCCCCCCTCCATCCTCCTACCTCCCCCCCGAACACCAGTGTCCAAAGATGCTCATTGTCAGTCGGCAGACGCTATTGCAAGCCCCCTCTCCGGGTATCAGGGGCACCCCTGCCTGTGGAGTGCAGGTTCCTCCCAGATCTACGTTGGGGGCTGCCCTGGACGGAACTTGCAACGGATGATGTCTCTGCGTGCTCACATCCATGCATGTCCCTAAGGGTTTGTGAGAGCTCAGTGAGCACACGGCGCACAGCGGCAAGTTCACCACATACGTCTTTGGACGTCGCATGCTGTTCCCCCCTCAGGCTCTCGGTGCTTCTCTCCATTTGTACCCTTAGTGTCTCTGTACTTCGCTCCATTTGTGCCCTAAGTGTCTCAGTAGATGTTTCTATGGCTGCCTTGGAAGCCCCACATTCATCAGCCTGCTCCTTGAGGAGCGTGGCCAGTTGCTGCTGTTGCACGATCACCTGGTCGAGGGACTGTTGCCTCTGCTGGGCCATGCCCATTTGCGGTGGTGTCACAGAGGGGCTGATCAACTCATGTTGCCTTGCCACAGGGCTTGTGGGGGATGGCCAGTCGTCGTCTTGTGGGTGCCCCTGCGTGGTATCCTCATGGTGTACGGGATGAAACGAACAGGGGGATTGTGACAGGTCATGGATGGGTCCTACATCGACAGCACCGTTGTCTGTGTCGGAGCATGCTGGCATTAATGCAGTGTCACCTATGGTGCTGCTGCCATCAGAAGCAGTGCCTTCTGTGGCATCCATTGGGGGGACCTGTGGTGCTGCTGGTGTGGGCATGCTGGCTGCTGGGGTGCCTGTTGAAGTCCCCTCCTGTGTGCTGCCACTTGATTTGTGCTGCTGCCGTGTCTTGATCCGTGCAGCTGAGGTGGAGGGTCTTTGGCCGTTGGTCTTGGCCCTCTTTGCAGGTGTGCTGGTAGGGGTGTCCTGCAGCTCGTCGTTTGACTCGGACCCTGTGGTGGAGTAAAGGAGGGCGAGCGTTATTTATGGGTCTGTGGAAATTGGAATGGCAATGTATCACATGCATTGGGGTGGTACCTGAGGGTGATTTGGGTCAGGGCCTTGGAGGTGGTTTCATTTTTGTGTGGATTGAGGATGCAGTTGTTTTGCAGCCTGCAGTTAGGGTGTGCATGCTGCACGTGTAGAGGGTGTTTTTAGGATTTTTGATTGTTAATGTATTTGATGTGAGTTTTAAAGTGCGCTATCAGGCCAATGTATGTGGCCGTTCTCCTGGACATGTGTTTCTGTTGCACTGTGTGGACACATGGTACTTCACATGATTGGACATTGTGGATTTAGCATTGTTTTATTTGGCCCACCTACCTGATTCTTCGGATGTCTGCACTCCTTTCTCCATCCCTCCGACTCCCTCTATACTCTCCATTCCAATGGTAGAGGCACAGATTTCTTCCCAGGGGGTCAACTTGATGGGTGATTCCGATCCTCCCCCGGTAGCTGTGGCAATGTTACGGTTGGCTGATAGTATGCTCCGTACGCGTATCCGCAAGTCGTCCCATCGCTTTCTGCATTGCTGTGGGGTGCGGGGTGCGGTCCCCACCGCACTTACCCGCTGTGCCACCAGGGCCCATATGGCCTTCTTGTTCGCAAGTGCCGTCCTGGTCATTTGCGTCGAGAAGACGACGGCAGCATTCTCCTGGAGGGTCTCTGTGAGCACGGTGAGTTCCTCATAGGAGAAGTGGACCTGCCGCTTGCGGTCGCACGCTTTTTTAGCAACTTTTCCCATTTTGATTGTTTTAACTAGGGTGGCTAACGGGTTGGGATGTGTCTCAGGGTCGGATTTTTGATGGTTGTGTTGGGATTCTGATTTTATAGGTGTACGGCGTGCTGTTTCCCGTTCCGGCCCCATGTTTTTACTTCCGTTTCCATATATTTACGGTCACCGTATTTTGCGATTAGCGCTCATTACGGTGACCGCTATGATGGGTGGCGGAATTGCACCTAGGGCGCCGTACGACGGCGGTGAGGGGCGTTTTGGGGACATTTCCGCCATCGCGGACTTTGCACTTCCGCCATGGCGTAATGCTCGTGCCCGATGGGTCAGAATTAGCCGCACTTTACTCCATCGTGCAATGCGGAAACGCTATTTACGCTATAGCGCTCAGGTCAGTTACTTTCCGCCAGGGTCGTAATGAGGGCCATTGCATTTTAGGGCCCTGGAAAATCTGGTGTATGAGGCATCCTGAAGGGCTCTTGACCCCTCTTTTTGCCTGTCTGTCTCAGGCTTGGGGTGGGGTCAGAATGCTGACCCTGCCCTATGCACGATATAAGTTTAGGGAG
Organism: Ambystoma mexicanum; assembly: GCF_040938575.1. NCBI lineage: Eukaryota > Metazoa > Chordata > Amphibia > Caudata > Ambystomatidae > Ambystoma > Ambystoma mexicanum. The sequence goes on from NC_090921.1 coordinate 718,569,695, forward strand.
GAGGAGGGGGGGTGAAGGGCATCACCGACCCTCTTACCCCAATGTGATGATGTCTGGAGGAACAGGGAAGCCCAAGAGAAGATCACAGTGAGGACCTAGGTACACGTTTAACATTTAAAAATAAGAAAGGTTGTGTGCATGTGTTTGTGAGTGTATGTGTTTGAGAGATTTTTTTTATGAAGGGTGTGTGCATTTGAGTGACAGAGTATATCTGTGTGAGTAAGTGCTCTGGTGGGAGCCATGAGAATGAATGAAGAAGCTGCATTCTTGTGTGTCTGTTTGTGTGAATGGTGTGCAAGTGTATATGAGGGACACATTCTAAGCTCCATTTAAAAAAGAAATGTGTTATTGCGTAATGGAATGTGACAAAGGTGAAGGCATTGATGAAATTCTGAGAAATGAGAAGAACTGTGATGAAGGATTAGGTTTTACAGAAGGACTGTGATGAATGTGAAGGACTATGACAAAAGTGGCTTTCATCAAAGATGACTGTAATGAAGGGGAAGGATTGTGCTGAAGGACTATGTTGAATAAAAAAGACTATGGACAATGAGAAAGAGTATGGGCCTCATTACAAATCCGGCAGTAACCCTGCCGGTGATACTGGTGGGTTGCTGCCAGACTTGCAAGATTTACCGGCACCTGGCTTGCCGGTAACACCGGGGATTACGATGCCGGGGTTCCGGGAAGTCAAGTGCCAATAATTGTAAATCCCCATTCCAATTTTAGTCCCATAGGACTCAATAGAGTGGGGACCGTGGAAGCACCAGCACCGTTATTAACAGTGCCGGTGCGTCCGTGAAACTCTGTGGGTGGATTCTGTTTCGCCCGCCAGGTCTGATCCTGGCGGATGGGACGGCACTCACCCACAGAGTCACACTCTGCTGGTCCAGTAACAATGGTGCCGGTAAGCTTACCGGCACTGTTGTTACCGGAATGGCATAGTTATAATGAGGCTCAATGTCAAAAGCAAAGGAGTTTGATGAAGGAGAACAACCTCTATGAAGGGCTTTGTTGAAGAAGAAGGATTGTAAGAAATGGGTCTGTGGTAATCTGTTAAGGATTTCAATCAGGCAATACACCCGGGTCTCGCCTAGCATGTAATGCACAAATGAAATACTTATTTATTGTGTCTATAGGTTCAATATTCTGAGTGATATACCACTCATATCACACCCTTCTCAAAATACCCCCCAGATCACAATGGACCAGGAATCAGGCTGGTTGGTAAGGTAATATTTATTTATTTATTTTAAATTCAAATCAAACACAAGTTTTAATATATAAGGCAGCAATCACCAATGTGCTGACAATACAAATCAGAACATAGGTAAGGCAGTTGAATTCACTTATAGCAACACAGAAGATAAAACACAGGGAAAAGGGAGAGGAGGAGGGGGATAGTTCTGAAGAGGGCTGAGTTATAGCCATGTGGAGTTCAGTTTAACCAGCGGACACTGGGCGGCTTCAGTGTGAGGGCAGGGAAGCGATCCGCATAGTCTATGAATGGGGCCCAAGTGTTCAGGAAGGGATTGAGGTTGCCCAGGCGGGAAGCAGTGATCCTTTCTGCTACAATGATGTCCCAACACTTAGCCCACCAGAGTGGGATTGAGGGACCTTCGTGGAGCTTCCAGAGACGGGCTAAGGCGATCTTGGCTGCCAAAAGTAAGTGGGAGCAGAGACGGGCTGCGTTTCCTGACATTGGTAGATCCCCTTCCCCCAGATCTCCAAGTAAAATAATTCCAGGGTCCCATGGAATGTTGAGGCCTGTTATTGCTCGGATGTGGGTCAGTACCCCCTTCCAGTAGTACGCCGCTTTTGGGAAGTCCCATAGGAGATGGAAAAGTGTCCCCTCTTGCTCGCATCCCCTCCAACAGTTCGGTGAGGGTCACACCCCCGCTTTGTACAATTGGGACAGTGTGATATAGTACCTAAAGCATACTTTGTATCCACCTTCTCTGTTGGTAACGCACTGGGTGTTCTTGTGAAGTTTAGTCCAGATTTTGTCCCAGGTTTCAAGGCCAAGGGGACGCCCAAGATCGCGCTCCCAGTTTAGCATGTACTTTTCCTTTGCTTTGGGGTTGGTTTTTTCTAGGAGTTTATAGAGGGTAGAGATCTTGCCTTTTGGGGGGGATGCCGTTAGTGAAAGTTCGAGGGGAGTCCCTGGAGCCTCGTTCTATGATAGAGCGCTGAGAGATCCAGTGCCTAATCTGAGTGTACCGGAATCGTTCCTCCTCCTCCTCTCCCTTCCCATCAGAATATTGTTATGAATGAACTGCATACTGAATTTCACCTTTCATATCCACTCTTCCATCATAATGAACTGTGTTACTACGATCTCTTGCTAATTCCATTGTCTACTGTTTAATTTGTTTTCCTTCTTTTCTGTTTTGATTAACTATTGAATAAAATATACATTTTGAAAATAAAAAAAACACAGGGAAAAGAACAGTTTTGGCTTGTGAAAAGATAGCGTTTATGTAAAAATTTCCCCTGCAAAGTTCTTAATTCACAAATGAGCAGTTCTACCCAGATGTAAATAAACAGCAGCTATTCAGGATAATAGAAATATAGGGTTTGAATGCAATCTTCCCTCCCCAAACAAGAGAAAAGGCGTTTTTGGAACTTTTACACTTTTAAAATGACAGTTGAAAATGGCTTAGGAAAACAATGAAAAGTGTGCAAAAATCCTTAAATTGATATAAATCCCTATGAGAGCAACACTAAACAAGTCCTAACAAACATAAGCTATAATATGAGAAACAGTACACACTTTAAATCAGAATGGAAGTTTGGAAATACTTTGAATGGAAAACACGTGTAAAACATTTGCAAAATTGCAAATTCCCGCCTAAATTTCACTATATGATTTTTGATAAAAATACACAGTTTCAGGATGTGGTTATTTTGGTTGCGGATGGCGCTACAGGTCTTAGGTTTAACTCAGAGTTGAAATTAAGTCTCTAGCTATAAAATTGAGGAAGTTATACGGGTTTGAATGAGAGGTGTTTTTGAGAAAAATGAACAGAGAAAAACTGAAAATCGGTTTTAAATATGACATGTTGGTTTTCCTTAAACTATATTAATGCTAAGAAAAAGAAGAATGCCACCCGGGAATCTCCACAGTTACGCACAGCTGATTGTAACCCTTCACGTGGCGGATACTCTGTTTTTATTTATGGGAATTACTTTATTTAAACCAAATCACTAATGGCTTGTGGTCTAGCAAAACAATGAGAGAAAATCAGTGCTAACACTGGGGATTACAAACAGGTTTGCAAGAATAGTTCTGACAATATTAGAGGTTGTTAAATTAAAGATGGGATAGGTTGTGAGATGGGTATAGGACAAGGTAAAACAACATATGCTCTGGTTTACTATGATTCCTATTTATACTTACAGTCCACTGTAAACTAAGATTGGACCGTCAGGTTCAGGTCATCACAGATCGAGTCTACAGACAGCAAGGCACTTCTGGTGGGATGGTCAGCTGGGCGGTTCTGGTCAATTGGACTGGATTGGATTGGCCCTTCTGGTTGCTGGACACTGTAGATCAGTGGAATGGCGAGTTTCAGCAGGCAAGCCTTAATGGTAGCAAGCCAGACTGGATCAGAATGAATTCCCTTGAGTTGGGATGGTTCAAGATTTCTGAAAAGAGTTCAGCAAATGCTAAGGCCTTGGCTTCTGAAGAAATCTGGAATCAAGACAAGATGCAGAATTCTGGAACAGGATGAAGAAGTCAGGAACAGAGTGTCACACGGAAATCAGGATGTAGTCAGGAATCAGTGTGTTTTGTGTGTTTGAGGTTCCCTTATTTATCATGCCAAGTGACATCACTCAGTTTATGGTAGGGTAAGACTTACAACCTACACCCACAATGCTGTGATAGGTCAAAGGCACTTGCCTTTTTATGGTTGGAAGACAGAAATGACTGTCATATTTTATGATGTTACTTGGGAAACTCCCACAGTTATTTGGACCAACATTTAACTTTCTTACAAATACACATTTCTATAATTATGCCCTCTAATAAAATCGGACACATACATTACATATTTTGTTGGTTACATTTACATCCAACTCCCATGTCAGTGAGAGCTCTCTTTGTCTTTCTGTGGAATTTTGCCAATTTTAATCATAAAGGTTTGGTCTAACAATTCCAAATTCGGTACATATCTGTGCAATCATTCCTAGAACACGGGTATACAATATTAGATTTGCAGCATTCATAGTCTTTGCCCAATTAGTGTTTTTGTATAACGTTTGTTCCTTATGCAGTGCAGGGTTCAATCACATCTTCAAAGAAAGAGCATAAAAATAGATTTACAATTACCAACTTTTAGATGCATCCTTCTTCATGTGGCAAAGTTAAAAGTCTTTAAAGCTTAATTACAAATAGGCATTTACCCAACAAAAGTCCTTAGCAGTTTTTTTTAAACTTTTCTTTCAACTGGCAATAGCTGTCAAATTCCTTTGATCAGAGTGGGGGTCCTCTTCCTTGAGAGGGACGTTTTCTGCACCTCCCCTGTAGGGATGAGTGTTCAAGCATGCCATTGTCTTTGGCTGGGGCCCAGATGAATGTCTGATAAGTTCTTTGGCATGAGTATGTGAAAACCTCCGAGCAGCAATTAGTCCTTTCCTGCTAGCAGTGAGGTGCCAACCATTCCCAGGCTGAGGCTGTCAGATAAGAATTAAATAGTTAATTAACTCAGGACTAGGTTTTAACTTAAGTTACCTACATCTTTCATTAAACATATAACATGACACAGTTTATAGGTGGATTTTGACATTTACCAATCCTCTGACATTTCTCACAGAATCAGACCTTTAAACAAACATGCTTTTAAACAGGTGAGTTGGCACTTTCTTTGTGAAAACGTACATTTGTTGAGTCCTTTAAATCAGATCTTCCTCTGCAGCACACGCAATTAATTCAGCACCAGCCAGTTCTTCCCTTGAGTGCTGGGATTTGCTTGCAGTCTGGATACATGTATCCAGGCTTTTGTTTGGAGTTTCTGCCTGCACAGTTGAAATTGTTACATCTTGCCATTTTAGCTGCCTTTTTCCCGTGGAACTGAAAACAAATGTTGTTGGGCTGGTTTTTCATGAGATACATTTCTTAGCTGCTGTCAGTCAATGAGGCCCAGCTCCTCTGAGCCACACTGCATGATCTGTAACCCTTTTCTCTCAAGGATTCCCTGGAAAATAAATGGCTCTAGTTCCAAACAGCACTTCGAAGGTTGCAAAGCTACATTTTAAAAGACATTTTCAATTTTCAGGACAATTCTGCTGCCTTGTTCCTCATTGAATGTAATAGAACCCACCGGCATGCTCCTGCAGAGAGAATTCTGTTTTCCCCGCCCCCCTTGACTATGTGTGGCAGGGTGTACAGCCTGTTGTGGTTGTGACCCAAACGCAGTTTTGCAGATTTTTGAGCGCACAGGTTTAGCGCCTCCATTTTTGTTTGTTTCTTTCACCATTTATGAAGCGATGCAGTGGGGCACATTGGAATGGGTCAAAATATCCCACAGAAAACCCCCCTTCCGACTTAGGCTTGACTTCCATCATGGGGAAGTGGGCACGTGGGATTTTTTTCTTTTCTTCCATGTAAAGAACACAGGTTTCTTCAGGTGTAAGTTCTTCTCCGATCAGCGAATGACGCAACACGCTCTCCTCGCTGGCTCTGGATGGAATAGGAACGATACCCCCATCTTCTCTCATGCTTTCGTTTCTAGTGTGTGGAGCGACACTCCGGATTTCTTTGGTTTTTCCTCCCGGGTCCCCGAGGAGGTCCTCCTTGGTTGTTAGGTTTGATTCGTGCAACTATTAAACAGAACACAACCCAGTTATGGAAATGTTCCCACTACTTCCTGCCAATAGGGATGACAGCCGTGGGATACATATGTGCATTCAGTGACAATTTACCATATTGCACGCATGTATTTGGTGACAATTTCAAATTTTACTAGGTTTCATTATTCTCTCCCTCTGGGTTTTCTGTAGGCTCTTCTATTTGCTGCAAAGTATGCCTGTGGTGGCAACTCTTTAGCTGGTTTATGGGGACCCACTTGTCTTCTGTCAAATCCCCCTTGGGGATGCAGATTCTGTAGGCGACTGGTGAGATTTGTCCACAATTAAAAAAGGTCCCCGCCAGCTGGGCAAATATTTGCGCTCCTTGGCTTGTTTCCTTTGGAAATTGTACAAGTAGACCCTGTCTCCTACTTGATATTCACTTTTTGGTTGTCTTAAGGTCATAGTGGTATAACACGAGTATGACCGGTGTTTCACCTTGTGTTGCCCAATTTTAATTTCCAAATCCGCAGTCCCCACAACAAGAATGTCATTCCCCTCAAAGTTCTGAAGTTGTCCAGGAAGAGGGGTGAGAGGGATCTGGTTTCTCACCCCCTTCCTGAATTCAGCTGATCAAAGGCTGTCTTTGACGGAAGAGTGGCTTGGGATCCAGTGTCCAAAAGTGCCAAACATGTACATTGCCCTTGTACTTGGACAGAGGCATAACATCTTCCCTCCTTCTCCTAAACGGGACAAAGTTAATGTGCATTTTGGGTCAGTTGGTGGGTTAGTTTTTTGACTCTTGATTCTGACACAGGGTTAGTTTGGGCAGGATTCTGTGTGGGGGCTTGGGGATCTGTAAGAAAAATATGACAGTTGGATATTGGGGAAGTTTTGGGCTCCCCTGGTTCTGATTCTGGGCTGCCCTCCCCTTTTTGGAGGCAGTCACCAGAATATTTTTGGGCAGTGTGGTTTTCCAAGCAATCATTCTGGGGTTCAATGGTGGGCGATTCTAACTCAGTCCCTACATTTTCCCAGTCTTCATTAGGATCTCTCGGGACCCATTTTTCTTTGGGAGGAGTTCCCCCATCCCTGAAGGAGAAAATCTGAGGACCCCTCTCCTTCAAATTGGAAGACACTAACCTCCTCCACAAAATGGGTCTTTTTAGGTCCTTTATTTCTCCTACCCACCCTCTGTTCCTTGGGTTGCAGACTTTTGTTTCCGGTTCCTGGGTCTCAAGGGGCTTTTCACAAGTTGGAAAGGAAGCTTCCTCTAAGGCTTTACACCCCCTTACCCCTGTGCCTCCTCCCTTGGTGAGTTGTCGGGGTTCTCTCCCCGTCATTGCTCTGGAGTACAAGACACTTGGTTTGTGGAGTTCTGAGCCGCCATGTTCATCTGAGTATTCTGCTGAGCCCTCAACATGCAACCCAGATCCTGGGACAAGTTATGGACATGGCGCTCCAGTTGAGACACCCGCTCTGGCTGGTACGGGGATCTCTGGTCCCTCCTTGGTGACTCATGGGAAGGGTAGCTGTCCCTTCTCCCATAGTACCCCGGGTTTGGATAGTTTTGGGTTACCATCCACCCTTGGACTCCCCTCTCCTGGATTGGGCTGTCTGGGCTTAGGAAAGTGGGGAAAGAAAGGAGGGTTGATTTGTGGGTTGAGGTTTTGAGGGTACTGGTGGAAGAAGCTCAACCCGGCATTTGGGGGATTACTGCCCTCCTGGGGAAAGTTAGGAGGGAGGTTTCCTGGGTTGATAGCTACCTGGTTGGACTCCCCCCCTAGGCTGGGGGAGTCCACACATACCCCAGGATGGGTTTGTTGCCGTTGTATCGGGGGCTAATGTAATCAGGGGAGTTAGGTGTCCCATTTGTGGGAATACCTCCCTGACTACCTCTCTGGGATTGGCCCGAGGGCCTTCTGTTTCCTTGATTGTATGGGTCCTGTATCGGTATATTTTTAGGCCCCCCATCTCCAGATCTAAAATGGGGGCAACCTTCACCTCCCCCACCTTAGCAGCAGCAGCATGGATGGTTTGGGGTTTTTATTGGTGTTCTTGTTCTCTACAGGTTTCTGCACCTCATAAATACGGGTCGCCTGTTCTATGACCCAGTCCAGTGATCTCTTCTCGTGAAAGTCCCTCCCCAGCTGAGTCATGATGTATTTGGGGAGTGCCTGGAAAAAGGTGTTAATGAACTCCCTACTGTCTGTGCGCACCCTCCTGGTGGTCTGCGCAAAGGCATGTTTGAGTTCCTGCACAAATTCTTGTGGGGCCTGATCTTCCCCACATTGCAGGTTGTAGGCCGCCTTGTGGGCCTCTTGGGGATTTCTATGGACAGAGAAGTGTTTTAAGATGGACACCCTGTAGGTTCTGTTCCTCCAGCCCTGCAAAGAAGCTGGAGTACTCAGGGGAGAATGTCCATTTCACATATTGGATGCAACCTTGACTATCTTTCAGATGAAAAGTATCCATCAACTGTTTCTATAATTGAAGGTGTTCCCAGACTAAGAATACCTAGCATTTTTGTGATATGGAGTTATAACACTCCTAACAGCTATAATCTGCTTTAGGGTATCTTTTTGTATAGCCTTCTTGATTTTGTTGGCCTTTTTAGTCTTAGTCACCCACGTCCACTCATCCTCTGACTCAGAGGCACTACTACAGGAGGTGTCTATTTGATCCTAGAGGCTCACCCTGATTCTGTGAACTTGAAAAGGGCTTGCAGAATGTGGGGGCCTAGTTTCCTGATGCCTGTGATGCTCAGAAGAGTCTTCTGACTCTCCCAAGCTCCCAGGATTGGCGGAGTACCCCCCACTGCCCTAGCTGGGAAGAGGTCTTGAGGATACTCTTTTTGGGCTTTATTTCCTGGAGTTGCTCACCAAATTTCACTAAATGGTCTCTTGGAAGGTGGAAGTTTTGTGGATCCAGTTCCCTGACTCTCGCCTCATAGGAGTCTTCCTGATCTGAGATGTTAGCCCTAATATTTGGGGATCTGTACAGAGACGCCCGTCCATCAATTTCTGGGAGGCGCTGATCTGTCAGTCCCATCTTACCCATTTTGTTGAAGTCTACCATCCCCATGACCCCTGGTTCAAATGAGTCAGTGGACATGAATGTAGCAGAGTTAATTGCATTGAAGGGGTTAGGGTCCCTGAGTACAGGGGTCCTGATGTGATGCTGAGGAGTTTCTCTGTCCCTCCCTACCTCTTTTCTTTCAGCCCGATTCCCTGGTGATATGCCAAACTCTGATTCTTTTGTTCCTCTATCAGGGCCTTACTGGTCTCAATAAATCTCTCTTGCATGGCTATCTGTTTGTGGAGCACATCATTCTTTTCACAGAGAGCCTCATTGTCTCTCTGTGCTTCCTGTCTAGTCTGAAAATAATGGACCAATTTCTGCTGCAGGAGACTCACCTCCTGAGTTTTAGCATCATTGGTCTGATTGTTCTTTTCCAGAGCATCCTCCACCCACCTAGTGTGCTCTAGTAGCTTCTCATATTCAGTTTTTACTTCCTTGAGATCCTGGAGGGCCAGCTTTCTCTAGCTTGGTTTTTAATTGGCTTACTTCCTGGCCTAAGGTGTCCCTCTCCTGACTTAGGGTGTCCCTCTGTGAAGCCAGATCATCCCTTTGTTTTTTAAATGCGTTGGACCTCTGGCGATCCCCATCAAATTCCTCTTGAGAGTGGATGTGTTTAATAATCAATTTATTATTTTCCTCTTTTAATGAGTCTATCTGGTCCTGTAGGGTAACTATTTGCTCTGTGCAGGCTCTATTAAACTGTAATTGTTGAACCAGCTTGTGTTGACTATGTTATAAAGAGTCAACCCTTTCCTGACACTCCTCTTTCAGTGCCTGTAATTGGGTGTCTTGCTCTGCCTTCTCCTGCTGTCGGAGAGCCATATCTTCTTTTATTTTTGTCAAATACTGCCTAGCTTCTGTCTCTCATTCTTGGCACTTCTGTAGCCTTTGCTCTGCAGAGTCCAGATCAGTCTGGATTCCTTCTAGTGTTTCCACTTGATTCTTTGCCAGAACTATGTTTTCTGCATGCTTTTCCTGCATTACTCCTATGTGGAGGTACAGATAGGCTGCTATTTTGGCAATTTTACTCTGCTTTTGGGGCCATACACAGTTCACTAAGAGCTTGGTTTAATGGGCCCTTGTCTTGCCATATATCCAGGTCCATGGCAGTGACCTGTCCTTTGATTTCCTGCAGCCAAATCTGTTCATTCTGTTCTGGCCACGCACCCCTGACAAACAGTTTGTGCAAGAGGTGTTCCCTAGCTATATTGATTTCTACTGGAATCACCATTTTGGAAATATCAATTTCCTTATGACTTATTTCAGGGTTCATTTACTTTTACAAACAGGCCTGATTTTGGAATATTTATTTTGAGAGGTGCTTGTACAGTGTAGCACAGTACACCAACCAAACAAGGTGTCTGTACCCTGCAGGTTAGTCTGCTGTGCTAGACTGTCACAGGTAGTAAGTCGAACTGAAAATCACGGCACGAGCCCCCACATCTGTTAAGGATTTCAATCAGGCAATACACCCGGGTCTCGCCTAGCATGTAATGCACAAATGAAATACTTAGTTATTGTGTCTATAGGTTCAATATTCTGAGTGATATACCACTCATATCACACCTTTCTCAAAATACTGCCCAGGCCACAATGGACCAGGAATCAGGCTGGTTGGTAAGGTAGTATTTATTTATTTATTTTAAATTCAAATCAAACACAAGTTGTAATATATGAGGCAGCAATCACCTATATGGTGACAATACAAATCAAAATGTAGGTAAGGCAGTTGAATTCACCTATAGCAGCACAGAAGATAAAACACAGGGAAAAGAACCGTTTTGGCTTGTGAAAAGATAGCGCTTATGTTAAAATTTCTCCTGCAAATTTCTTAATTCACAAATGAGCAGTCCTACCCAGATGTAAGTAAACACCTGGCATTCAGGAGTACAGAACAGTGTATAGGGTTTCAATGCAATCTTCCCTCCCCAAACAAGAGAGAAGGTGTTTTTGGAACTTTTACACTTTTAAAATGACAGTTGAAAATGGCTTAGGAAACCAATGAAAAGTGTGCAAAAATCATTAAATTGATATAAATCCCTATGAGAGCAACACTAAACAGGTCCTAACAAACATAAGCTATAATATTAGCAACAGTACACACTTTAAATCAGAATGGAAGTTTGGAAATACTTTGAATGGGAAACACACATGTAAAACATTTGCAAAATTGCGAATTCCCGCCTAAATTTCACTATGTGATTTTTAATAAAATATACACTGTTTCAGGATGCGGTTTTTGGTTGTGCATGTAGCTACAGATCTTAGGTTTAACTCATAGTCTCTAGCTATAAAATTGAGGAAGTTATACGAGTTTGAATGAGAGGCGTTTTTGAGAAAAATTTACAGAGAAAAACAGAAAATCAGTTTTAAGTATGACAGGTTGGTATTCCTTAAACTATATTAATGCTAAGAAAAAGAAAAATGCCACCCGGGAATCTCCACAGTTATGCACGGCCGATTGTAAACCTTCACGTGGAAGATACTCTGTTTTTTTTATGGGAATTCATTTATTTAATCCAAATCACTAATGGCTTATGGTCTAGTAAAACAAATGAGAGAACATCAGCACTAACACTAGGGATTACAAAAAGGTTTTCAAGAATGGTTCTGACAATATCAGAGGTTCTTAAGTTAAAGATGGCATAGGTTGAGAGATGGGGATAGGATAAGGTATGAGAAGATATGCTATGGTTTACTATGATTCCTATTTATACTTACAATCCACTGTAAACTAAGATTGGACCATCAGGTTCTGGCCATCATGAATCAGGTCTAAAGACAGCAAGGCACTTCTGGTGGGATGGTCAGCTGGGCGGTTCTGGTCTATTGGACTGGATTGGATTGGCCCTTCTGGTTACTGGACACTGTAGATCAATGAAATTGCGAGTTTTAGCAGGAAAGCCTTAATGGTAGCAAGCCAGACTGGATCAGAATTAATTCCCTTAAATTGGGATGGTTCAGGAATTGGGCCTAGCTGAAAAGAGTTCAGCAAATGCTGAGGACTTGGCTTGTAAAGAAATCTGGAATCAGGACAAGATGCAGAATTCTGGAACAGGATGAAGAAGTCAGGAACAGAGCGTCACACGAAAATCAGGATGTAGTCAGGAATCAGTGTGTTTTGTGTGTTGTGAGGTTCCCTTATTTATCATGCCAAGTGACATCACTCAGTTTATGGTAAGGGCAGACTTACAACCCACACCAACAATTCTGTGATAGGTCAAAGGCACTGGTTGGAAGACAGAAAGGGCTGTTATATTTTATGATGTGACTTGAGAAACTCCCACAGTTATTTGAACGAACATTTAATTTTCTTACAAATAAACATTTCTATAATTATGCCCTCTAATAAAATTGCACACATACATTCCATATTTTGTCGGATACATTTACATCCAACTCCCATGTCAGTGAGAGCTGGCTTTGTCTTTCTGTGAAAATTTGCCAATTTTAATCATAAGAGTTTGGCTTAACAATTCCTAATTCGGTACATATCTGTGCAATCACCACTAGTACACGAGTATACAATATGAGATTTGCAGCAGCCATAGTCTTTGCGCAATTAGTGTTTTTGTATAACTTTTGTTTCTTATGCAGTACAAGGTTCAAACACGTCTTCAAAGAAAGAGCATAATATTAGATTTACAACTACCAACTTTTAGATTTATCCTCCTTCGTGTGGCAAAGTTAAAATTCTTTAAAGCTTAATTACAAATAGGCATTTAACCACCAAAAGTCCTTAGCAGTTTTTTTTCTTTTCTTTCAACTGGCAACATCTGTCAAATTCCTTTGACCAGAGTGGGGGTCCTCTTCCTTGAGAGGGAAGTTTCCTGCCCCTCCCCTGCAGGGATGAGTGTTCAAGCCTGCCATTGTCTTTGGCTGGGGCCCAGACGGCAGTCTGATGAGTTCTTTGTCATGATTATACGAAAACCTCCCAGCAGAAATTAGTCCTTTCCTGCCAGCAGTGAGGTGTCAATCATTCCCAGGCTGAGGCTTTTAGATCAGAATGAAATAGTTAATTAACTCAGGACTGGGTTTTAACTTTAAGTTACCTACATCTTTCATTAAACATATAAAATGGCACAGTTATAGGTGGATTTTGACATTTAGCAATCCTTTGACATTTCTTACAGAATCAGACCTTTCAACAAAATATGCTTTTAAACAGGCGATTCTGTACTTTCTTCCTCGAAAAGCACATTTGCTAAGTCCTTTAAATCAGATATTCCTCTGCAGCACACACATTTTATTCAGCACCAGTTCTTCCCTTGAGTGCTGGGATTTGCTTGCAGTCTGGATCCATGTATCCAGGCTTTTGTTTGGAGTTTCTGCCTGCACAGTTGAAATTGTTACATCTTGGCATTTTAGCTGCATTTTTCCCTGTGGAACTGAAAACAAATGTTGTTGGGCTGTTTTTTCATGAGATACATTTCTTAGCTGCTGTCCGTCAATGAGGCCCAGCTCCTCTGAGCCACACTGAATGATCTGTCACCCTTTTACTCTCAAGGATTCACTGGAAAATAAACGGATCTTGCAACAAAAGAGCACTTTGAAGGTTGCAAAATACATTTTAAAAGGCATTTTTGATTTTCAGGACAATTCTGCTGCCTTGATCCATATTGAATGTAATAGAACCCACTGGCATGCTCCTGCAGTGAGAATTCTATTTTCACCCCCCAAACCTCCTTGACCTTGTGTGGCAGGGTGTACAGCCTGTTGTGGTTGTGACCCAAACACAGTTTTGCAGATTTGTGCGTGCACCGGGGTTAGCACATCCATTTTTGGCTGTTTCTTTCACCATTCGTGAATTGATGCAGCAGGGCACATTGGAATGGGCCAAAATATCCCACAGAGGATTGTGATTAAGGAGAAAGACCATTAGGTATGATAAGAAATGTCATTTATGGTATGGACTATGAGGAAGGAGAAGGGCTTTGATGAAGGACTGTGAGGAAAGAAAAGTACTTTAATGAAGGAAAAGGACTTTGACAAAGGAGAAGCACTGTGAGGAAGGATTGTTGAAACAGCAGTGCTTTGATGCAAAACTGACAAAGGAGAAGGACTGCCACGAACACGGGTTGTTATTATGGAGAAGGAATGACGAAGGACAAGGCAATGGGCTTCTGAAGGAGAAAGGCCACGTTCAGGGGCTGATGAAGGAGAACAACATGACAAAGAAGGACTGACAAAGCTGATAGACCATAATGGAGAAGGACTGTGACTAAGGATCCACACTGCAATAAAGGACTTTGATGTAGGCAAATAAAAGACTATGAAAGGGACTGTAATGAAGGTGAAGGACTGTGATGGAGGTCTGTGATTAAAGACAAGGTTTGTGATGAAGGGGGGATGTATGAAGAACAGTGATGTTGGATTGTGATGTTGAACAAAGACTGTAGTGTAGGACTTTAACAAAAGAGAAGGGCTGTGATCAACAACTTTGACGAACGAGAAGGACTGTGATAAAGGGGGAACTGTGAAAGGAGAAGCAAGAACTGGGATGGAGAAGGATTTTGATAAAAGACTACGGAGGGGAATGGCTGTGACAAAGAGGGACTTGGAGAAAGGAAGACTGTAACAAAAGACTGGCAAAGGTGGAAGTGATAAAACACTGTGGTGACTGAGAAGGTTCTCTTCTGAACATACTTTCTCTTCTTTCTTTTTACTGGAGAATTGTTTTGGCCAGATGCTGTTGCGCATATATTCCAAAAATAAACTCAGCAAGATAAGTTGCATACAGAAAGCCTGGATGCATGCACACTAGGAAGAAAACAGAGAGTTGAATTAGAATATATTGTATTCTGACACCAATCCAAAAGCTGTCATGCACAGGAATATTTTGGCACAACAAAACTAAATAAGGATGTTTTTGTGCCCACCTGTGAACTGTAATTTCAAAAGTACTTGTACAAAAATGCGTTCAGCAGTTTATGTTTTTACCTCTCCCATTTTACATAGCTTTAGTGCTAGCATGTAACCTGTGTGTTTCCTAAATACTGCACCAAACTGTAAGCATCAATAGAGGGCATGGCACAGTGCTGGTTCTGCAATTGTGCAATTATCGTTGTGGGGATTGAGAGAAGGACATCTTGAGCAGGAGCTAAACCCAAGCTACCCCTGGGAAACCAGGACTTAGTACATAGTGGGTTGCACATCTAACTGCTGCATGATAGGCAGCCTATACACCTTTGTCCATACTATAAGACCCCAATAGTGCTTTAGACACATCCCCCAACACCCAGAGTTAATGCCATATAGTTAGGTTTTTTGCGGCAACTGTTGGGGAGTTAGAAGTAGCTCCTCTTGTCCAGCAAACCAGATTCCTTTAGCATACAAGCACAAGCACCCAGCACCTGGCAATTCTGAACTCTATGTTGCAATTGTGATTTAATAATGAATTTTTATTTTATTTTAATGCTGACAGCCCCCTTCCAAGCATTCCAAATTGTGCCATATAAAGGAGCTGAGGTGTGCGGTGGTACAGCTGTTACACACAATTAGAAAATGTGTTCCAGTGGTTGGGTGGCAGAGTAGAAACCAGGTCAACTGAGAACAATGTCTCAGAATTAGTCCTAAACCTTTTTCTCTGCAAAGGAGAGCATAATTACCTTATAGTGAAAACAAGATAATTCATAACGTGCCTGTAGGACTGCTTGGGCTGGATTGTAGCCAGTCAGTCGCATGGTTTACTCGCGAGCCACAGAATGCACCCCATCCCTAAAAGGAGTTGTGTTTGACCTAGTACAGCTGTTTCAAACCTGCTGCTTTCCAGATGTTTTGTTTTATGACGCCCATGTTCCTGAACTATCGCTTTTGCTGGCGAGGGCAAATGGGTGTTGAAATCCAAAACATCTGGAGAGCCAAAGGTTGCCAAGCCCTGATGTGGTCACTTGGTGCTTAGACCATCAGCGAGGCGGATCAGGTGAAACACTTCCCAGTACATATCTTGCCTGGGCTTTTTAAAAGTTCTGCATGATTCATATATGATGATGCCTGCCGGTAAGAGCAGGCTGTTTAATATGCACACACAATGAAGAACGTTATCTCTTATCATAAATCACGCTTACACACACAAAGAGCATGTAAAACAGAAACATTAGTGAGCTGCTGTTCATGTATGTGTGATTTGTCCGCTGATTATGTGTACATAGTACTCTTACAAAATACAAGACTCTACTTAGAATAATGAGGTTAATTTAGTCTATTAACCTCATTAGAGGTGAGCCGGTCTGTAAATAAGGTGCCGGTAACAAGGTTACAAGTGCCTTTTCCAGACCCGCTCACTCAGAGTCTGTCAGTAGGGGCTGTGAACTACCGGCAGGCCTGACCGGCCCATAGTTCAGGTCCCTACAAGCAGAAGAATCACTGAAACGCCAGCACCGGTGCTTCAGTGTTTCCATTCCCGTGGACGGAATGGGAACTTACTGTTCCGCGGCCACCCATAATATTCGGCAGATACCGGGATATCAGGCTGCAGAAACGGTAAGTCGAGGTTGGTGGTAGTACAGGCGGCCTACCGGCAACCTCGCAATGAGGGCTTATGTTTTGCTGGGATATTTGCATCCCTCTTTGACACAATGATGAGTAAAGTCAAAGCCTTTGAGGGAATACAGAACAGGTGAGTCCACGGATCAGTGTGCTGCCTGCATCAGTGGCCTACTCGGGCCACCACTGGTAGCGCTTTGGAAAAACAGTTGATAGCGACTGACAGAGAAACCTTGTGGAAATTGACTGCAGTGGGCTTTACTGTGCATTTTCAATGTGATTTTTTCACAAAGGTTGGCTGGGGGAAGGGATATTCTTTGTCAAGTGTTTCATAGTGTCAGTGTTTGAAGAACAATGTAGTTACTCAGAGTGTCATGTAGTTTTTGCAGACTTGGATGCCAACCCCTTCCTCTGTACCGGACCTTAGCGCTTCCAGGTGAATGTCACACCTTAGAGTCCCACTTCCCACGGAAAGGGGTGAGGCAAAACAAGGGAGAGTCTGGAGCAGGCTCTTCGCAGGATTTCCATGAAGTGTAAAAGAACACACATTAGCAACCAGCAAGAATTCGTATAAACCCTCACACAGTGGAAGTGCTTTGTGGAATTACCCGGTAGAGGGTATTTTGCTGCAGTCCCCAATTGATACTTACATGTCCCTTCTTGACCTTCCCCTCCGCCCCTCCCCCGTAGACAACAACCCCTGATGCCTCAGGGAAAACTGCCTCTGAAATATCGAACTCTAGCGAAAGTGGAGTATTCTTCCTGGACCGTATCCAAGAGTAAAGGTGTGGGAGCCTCACCTTCAAAGAAGGGAAGCATATGCAAGGAGAGTGCAGGCACACAGAAGGAGCTGGCACATAGTGCCGAGAGGCACGTCATCATCATCACCACAAAACATTATTTCAGCAAGTGCCAAACAGGTCGTAAACTGTAGCATACTGCTGCTATTACACAACTTGCATATTGTATACATCATTTTTAAAATTGTATCAAGGTCATAATTTACCGCACAGTCATAAAAATATCAACTAATGTTATACTGCAAGCTCATAAGTTAAAGTGCAAGCATAGGGAAATCTCCTTAGTCATGTCATAGTTTCAAAGGTAACCCGAACGACATCCAAGTGATAAAGCGCAATATATTACATAATCACACAATAAATAATGTTTAAATGTTGGTTTAATCCGCTTTAGGACGTTAACATCCCTGCAAATTAAGACCATTGGGCCTCATTACATCTTTGCCAGTCCGTAAACAACCTTGTTGTTTCCGGACCAGCAAAGTACAAGTCCTATATGGCAGACGTCGGTAGATGCTCATCGAGGCACTTCTCCCAGCGTCTTCAATGGACTTGTGTCATCCTTTAAGGCGGATGGGCCAGAGCTGAGGAGTGTGTTGCAGGCAGCTGCCTTGTCCTTGGTTGTAGGTTCAGAGACCTTCTGGCACGCCATATCCAGGGGAAGGATCTTGCTTCCCTCTTTGGAAATTCTGCCCTTCGTTCACTGGCAGAAGATGTAAGGCAGACTGCACCTTCAGTGAGGGTCCAAGGAGAAGTTCTTCTTTCTGCTTCTGGTGAAGCCTTCAGATGATCTGCCAAAAGAGGGGATCAGCCCTCTTTTTAAAGCCAAGTGGGCCACATTGATTGGTGTAGACTAGGCCTACCATAATGAACAAATCCTGGGGTCCCTACTACCAATCGCCTGTATGCATGAGGCCATAACCAGAGTGCTTTGCACCAGGAAAGGTAAAGGGATGAAAACTTGTGGTACTATGTCCCACCCATCTTCCTGTCTGTTGTTGATCAAAGAGTCTCTCTGGTTCATGGATTTCTCTGTGGTTCCTGATTAAAGCGGCAGGTCTCCAAGGAAACTGCAGCAAGACCAGACTCTCTGGCTCCTGCAGACCACTTTCTCGTACCTTATGAATCGGGTCCCCCTTACGGGGTGGCCTACTGCAAACACGCAGTCCCAGTCATGATAGCAAACTGACCTTGATACTGAGGTGGGAGCTGGCTTCAGGTTGACACACTTACATATAAAGGTTGTTGGGGTTTCCTGTCCCCTTTGTTGACCTCTGCATCCATGCCCCATGTGGTTCCATTTGAAGTACACTTTATTAGTAAATTAATTGCGGCCACCAGCTGCAGGGCCTTACAAAAGAGCAGAGCATATCAATGGGGCCTTTGTTAGTTAATCAGGCTGGCCATGGCATGGGTAAGGTGGATCCTCCACTTCCTGGAGATGAGAAAGTGTACTCCTGGCTGTCACATCCCAACTAAATATGACAGAGAGTACTCTGCCTGTCGGCTGTGTCCACCCAGAGTACATGGGTCTATGCGTTTGTTGCGGTGTGAGCATAGGATAATGTGTGTGGATTAGCCCCATACATTTTCCAGAGGTTGATCTACCATCATTCCATTTAATACAAAAGGTCATTAAAGCCTAGTCTAGTGCACACCCACCGTGCAAATGGTCAATCCTCACATATGAACAGGAAATTTGTAGGGATACACGCTAGTCTGGGAAAAAGGAGCGAAATTGGGATTTCTTATTGCCCCGTCTATTTAAATCTGTTTAAATTAATTCCCAAGAGGCATGTAGTAGCATAGCGAGAATACTGCCACCTAGGAGTGCATCAAGGGAGCTGAGGGTGTGCCAATGCCGAAAAAGAGTCTTGCGAGTGTGGAAGACTGTGAGGGTGAGACAAGGTGACACAGCCAATCGATATGGCAAGGAGGGGATGGAGAAGGAAGCCACACAGAAAGAATCAGGAAAAAGAGGGCAGTGGAAACAAACAATATTCCTACCCAGAAGTAGACAGAGGAGAGAATTGAATTGCATATTATCCACTGAAGCAAAACTAAAATAATCTGAAAGGGACCGGAATACAACTGAGCAATGATACACATAAGAATGTTACTATGCTACTCCTTCAAGATACTCCCGATTATTTATAGTCCCGTCCTATCCCCTAGTAGGCCGGCCCATCTATATCACTACCCAAATGTGCAGCCCTGGGTCCATCTTGCACTGGTACAGGATGTAAACACGTGCTATTTCCAGAAACTAATGGGGCACTTCCACCTTGGTCTCACATTTGTTTTACTGCCCAATTTCCATCTGTACTAGATTCTGCACTCACCTCATGGTCCTTTTCTCATCCAGTTCTTTCTTCGCGTACCTCTTTTTCACTGGATCCTGATGGTTCAACTCCTCTAAAAGCCCTCCCTACCTACTCAGGTTTCATCAGGAATTTCTGGTGAAATCTGCTGACTAGACAGAACATATGAACAACTTCTGTCAGTTCCCAAGATCGTTTTTCTGACCATACCCCATCCTGTCTAGCAGCTACTGTATCTGTCCACTCTATAACCAAATTAACAAGGGGGGTCCTGGGAGTCCCTCTGCCAGACATTAGTCCTGGTTACGAGAGACTTACCCAGAGTCTTTAGCTCACTATCTTTCACAGAGAAGAAATATCCTAAACATATCAGTCTTTGTCCTGCCCTGGGGCAGTCCAGCACCGAAATGCTAGGCAATTCTCCTCTGAACAAGAGTACCAACAGAAACCCCAGACACGTGTTTCGGTCTGGTTGGACCTCATCAGTAGGGTGGATCTGTCCCTCTCTAAGAATAGTGAGTAAGGGGTCCACATCTGGATTCCCCTAGTAACTTAGGGTGAGACCCAAAGTTACTTAAATATGCAAATTAACAAGGGGGGTCCTGGGAGTCCCTCTGCCAGACATTAGTCCTGGTTACGAGAGACTTACCCAGAGTCTTTAGCTCACTATCTTTCACAGAGAAGAAATATCCTAAACATATCAGTCTTTGTCCTGCCCTGGGGCAGTCCAGCACCGAAATGCTAGACAATTCTCCTCTGAACAAGAGTACCAACAGAAACCCCAGACACGTGTTTCGGTCTGGTTGGACCTCATCACTAGGGTGAGACCCCCCTTGTCAATTAGCATATTTAAGTGTGTGTATTTAAGAGTGTGTGTGCCTGTATGGTGAAAGAGTGCACACTTAAATGTATGGATGGCTGGGTGAACATGTGTTTATATGGTGAATGGTGTGTGTGCTTGTGTTCAGGTGTTCAACAAAACCTACATTTCGGGGGGGCAAACCCTTCAAATGTTGGGAGAGGCACTAACTTCACAGGCACTCGGGGAGGGGCAAACGTATTTGTGTGTGGAATCCAATTTCATTACGCATTTTAATGAGACTATTCTAGTGCAGCTTCAATGTTACAAACAGTTAACTCCTTTAAGGTTTAAAGCTCCCACATATGGACTGCTGCGAGAATTGAGTGGTCTCCTGTTCCCTCTCTACCCTTCCAATCACTCCCGTGGCATGCAAGTACTAAATCCACATCACAATTCCAATTGGCTAAAAAATGTGGCATTTGAATGCAGGTACTAACAGTGAAATGTTTTATGTTAGTAATTGCTGGGCTCTGGTTAACAGCAAACCCTAGGTGTCATTTAACATCTTTGTCCGGTTCTGTCCGGCAACAGCTCTGAAGGTCAGCCAGGTCGTGTCAACAAAGCCCAACATTTCAGGGGGGAGGAGTGCTGAATCCCAGTCAACTCAATGGTATTGCACCACTGCTTTTGTTTAATGCCTTGATTACTTATTGGTAATCTTCATTACTCCTAGCTCTATTCTTCCTTGTCCCACTACTTGTGTATGAGGCACTCTGCCTCATACACAAGTACTGGGATGAGGTAGAGGTACATGGAGGTAATGCCTGACTTAGCTACCTGTAATCACCGTTACTCCTAGTCCCACTCTTCCTCATCCCAGTACTTACCCATGAGGGAAGGAGCCTCATATGTAAGCTCTGGGACAAGGAAGAGGGACATGGAGGTAATTCTGGGCCAAGAAGCTGATTTTGGAGGTTGGGGTAGGGGTGGGAGGGAGAGGAGATGTTTGTGGGGGGGTTGGGATTGTGTGACAAATCATAATGGTTGTCCATGTCCAGTCCAAGCAGGCATGATATGTGGTATTAGTGGCTAGACAGGCATTTTGGTGCAGCCAGTCTAGTCATTCCTCAGTTTGGTATGACTTTTCTTTTTTTTATAACGGGGCATTTCTGATAAAGCAGTCCTGCTAAGTGTAATTACCTGGCTAGACTGGCATTTCGGTGCTGCCAGACTAGTCATTTCTTACAGGGGCATTGTATATTTTTCTGGGAATCTGTGATAAAATGATATGATATAAGTCATTTATAACACACCTGTATACAAGTTTTCCTTGGTGCTAGTAGTAGTAGCTAGTAGTGGGACTTCTTGGCGATGTCCGAGATGTGAGGAGAGAAAGAGAGCGTGGCGTCAAAGATGACAACCAAGTTTTTTGCCTCGCAGGAAGATGAAAGAAGAGGGCCCAAGGTGGGCCGAGAGAGTGCGAGAGGAAAAGCAGGGGCAGAGGTTCCAATGAGAAGGATCTCCATTTTACTGGCATTAAGGGAGATATCGATGGATACGCACCAATCCTGAATCGTGGATATACAGTCTGGAATGACACAGAGAGGAGAGGACTCTGAGGGGAGCCTGAAGGAATGCTAAGTGTCATCTGCATAAGAGGAGAAGGTAGAGATCAGGTGGGTCAAAGGGCGAAGAAGAGGTTGAAAAACCAGCATAAGAGGATGGAGCCCTGGGGAACGCCACAGGTATAGAGAGATGTGGTGGAGAGAAAGGGACCAAGGTGCAACAGGAGGGGCAGTCCAAGAGGAAGGAGGTCAGCCACTCAAGGGCCTGATCTGTGATGCCAGCTTCTCATGGAGTCGATTAATCTGGATGACGTGGTTGACCATGTCGAATACAGAGGAATTATCAAGGAGGATGAGGACAGAAGGAATGCTGCAATCAAGGTTAGAGAGCAGATCTTCACTGGTGTTCAGGAGAACAGTTTAGCACAATACATAGACAAAATATTTCAGCCATTAGCACATAAAGGAACCACGTACATCAAAGACACTAACCACTTCCTGAGAAAATTAATAGAAACAACCTTCGAAGCAGACACAGATATTCTATTTTCCATGGACGTGACAAGTCTTTACACGAACATCGCACATCACGCAGGCCTCGAAGCGATGGAGTGGATGTTGCTGAACACAGAAGAAACCGTCAGGAGTGTCCATGTCTTTTTTATGAAACTCCTCGCCATAGTACCCAATAACAATTTCTTTTTATTTGAAAATCGATATTTTGTTCAGATTTCGGGAACCTCGATTGGGGCCGTCATGGCCCCAAGTTATGCCGATATTTATATGTCATACCTGGAGGAGAGAAAAGTGATCAATGACCCGAGATGGAGAGACAAACTGAAGTGTCTGACAAGATTTATTGACAATCTGTTTGGGATTTGGAAAGGAAGTGAAGAAGAACTTCTGGAATTTTTCGATTACATGAACAATTTAGCCCCACACATCAAATTAACATACAATACAGCAAATCCTCAATTGAATTCTTAGATGTTCAAGTATACCAGAAGGCCAACAAATTGGAAACCACAATGTATATGAAAAGTACGGACAGAAACAGTGTACTCCTAGCGACAAGTTTCCACCCAAGGAAAACAATCTCGAGTATCACCCTAAGCCAGTTCATGAGAGACAGGCGTATTATCTCAGAAGAAAGTGAATTTGAATTAAAAGCCAATGAACTAAGAGACATATTTGTAAAAAGAGGATACAACAAAGAGATATTATCTAAACATGTACCAACTGTCAAAAACACGAGAACTGAGGTAGTTAAAACTAAAGAGAAGACCACCAATGTAGATCTGGTGTATGTCACCACCTTCCCCCAACAAAGTCATATAATCAAAATAATTGTCAATAAGAATTGGGAAATACTGTCTCTAGACCCTACACTTGCGAATTTGTTTCCAACACCCCCTTTGTTCGCATACAGCAAAAGTAGATCCCTCAAGGATGACCTGATCAAATGAGACTTCATCCAAAAATACAACAAAACCAAAACTCAATTTCATGGCACCTTATCATGCAACAATTGCAGTTGCTGTAATAATGTAATAAAAGGGAATTATGTACATCATCCACACAGTGGTCAGAAGATTCCTCTCATGCACACTTCTACTTGTGACACCATGAATATCATATACAGCAGTGCATACTGGTTATGCAAGTTAAATTAATTTATATTATTAATTAAAGTAAGTTATATCAAGATAAATTTGTGAAAATCCACATGCAGTGTTGAGGTACCATTTGACTTGGAAATTAAATGCCCATGTGGACTTTTCTACGTCGGATTGACAAGTAGGAAAGCCAAAATTAGATGGGGAGAGCACAAATCGAAGATCCGCAATCATGTCATTAAATCCCCAGTTGCTCAACATTTTGATTTGGAAAAACACGCCATTGCCCAAGTCCAATTTGTAATCTTGGAACAAGTAAAACTCCCAAGAAGAGGTGGGAATGTAACCAAGCTTCTCCAACTTAGAGAAATATTCTGGATCGAGAAATTGGATACAATGTACCCCCGGGGAATGAATCTTGAATGGGACCTTAATTGCTTTTTGCGATTGAACTGACAAACTTTTGTGTGGAAATATTATGATGACACAGTGATATGAGGATTTTACAGAGTTGAGGATGAGACTGAAATTAAGCCTTTAATGTACTCTATAGGTAATTGCCACAGGTATTGCTGTATTGTTGCATACCACGAGATGTAATGTTTTACCTTAATAAATAGGGAGATGTAGTGTTTTAGGTTAACAAATAGGGAGAAGAATCTGTGGCTCCAAGCAATATCCAAGATTAGATACTACAGTGATTATAACGGCTTTCTTCATAATATCGCACCGCTGTAAATACATTTTGAATTCATGCCCTATAGTCAGGCACACATGCACAACATACTGAATCTTCTCCCAAGATCGTGCCAGGAATCGCCACACAGAGATCGTAACAAGCATTCTAAACACTATACAGCAACTGTCTGCATGGCAATGTGTTTGTTTGCTCTGCAGCAGTCAGTACGCTACACGCGAGCAAAGCCCTGAGCGGTGTGAGCAGCGAATACAAGAACGAAGGTGAGCTGAAATACACTTGTACTTAGCCATCCGATATTAGCGATCTCACAGTACGTTTCACTGCGCCTTGTATATATTTTCTATAGGATCGCTCCGATCCGAAAGAAAAGTTCCGTTGACTTTGCGGCAGCGATGAAGTTTAAGTATATGTGATTACCTGCAGCTAAAAAACGGGCCTCTTCACGTAAACCACCAGCCAAGTAGGCCCAACACTCTCCTTATTTAACTCTCACATAGATAGCCTAGGAAACGCAACAACAAACTTTTTGATTACATCTCTGTAGGGGTCACGCATTAGTGACGGTATTACTTGGACACTCATATCCCGCACGGGACTCAGCCACCCACATTGATCTAAGACGATCCTTGGTAAGTTCACAGAGCTTTTAAAACTATCCTTGATGCAAAAGCACAGTTCAATGACGGTGCACGGGGGGACCCAGCGCTTATGTTTAGCGCTTTGTCCCTCTGCCCACCGTAAATCCCAAATGAGGTTATAAGGCAGTCATTCTTGACTCTTTCATTTATTCATTATAAACCCACAACGTCTCACAAGTTGGGATGCATAACCCTAAGCTGAATACCAACCAAAAGGTTAGTCCAGTGTATATGTTTGGCATAATAGAGCACATCCAGGTCTGATTTGTAGAGTAGTAACCTGGCAATTTATCATTTATGTTGAATGTGTGTTCGCTTCTTGATGAGTGTTATTGCTTCGACTGGCATTTTGGTGCAACCAGTCTAGGTCTGTCGAAATGTGGCCTGGCATGCTTTACTGTAATGTTATTACACTGGTCTACATTGTGCAGCCAGTTGGACATGTTTTCATTGTAGTATGGCATTTTTAATAGCAAAGCATTAATGTTCCTGTGCACTGTTGGTGACTTGCATGTATTGGATTGGTGCTACCCCGACAAAACCATTGCAAACACTCTGGCTTTTTAGCCAATTTTTCTCAGAAAGTGTGCTGTATATTGCATTTAAACACATATTTATATCTTTCTCCTAGTGCAGTATGTGGCATACCCCTTCAACAGCACATTCTTGCGTATTGCGCAAGTGTGATAATCTATGCCAGCCCAGAGTGTGGCGCGACCCGTGATTTGTTGCTGAGTTGAGGGGGGCCCCCTCAGCATGGCTCGCAGGGGGGCCCTCACATTTTGTGTTATGCAACTGTTGGTAGGTTCTAACTGCACTGTAACTGGATTGATTATCCACTGGACATTAACTGGCCCCAAGAATCGTGGTTCAAACCTGGCAAAAACAGTGTTTTAAAATAATTTTTGAAAGCTACACTACCTTTCCCAATTATTACTGTAGTGCCTTTTAGTGTTTACAGTCTGAAAATATTGTATAGCTCTGCCTGGCTTCTCTCAAATGTGCAACAATTTCTTCCATGTGTCTTTTAATATGTGTGTCTGCAATTGTGCTTGAAGAAACCCTGCTGATGGCATTATCGTTAGAAATATTGTTGGGTGAAATCCAAATGTATTAAAGGACGGTGAAAGCTTCGTGATTGCATTTGTGATATTATTATATGCAAGCTCTGCTAATGGTAAACTCAAGGAGCAGTCATCTTTGGAATTGTGTCATTAAGCATCCTATAAAAGGCAACATCGATTGATTTACCTGTTCTGCCTGTCCACATAATTGCGATAGTAACTAGAGGACTTGTTACAAGTGATGACATATAATTTACAGAGTGCCGCCCAGAATCTATAAGCAAATTGCAATCCCCCATTGGAGATGATAGTGTATGTTAATCCATGTAAGAGTTGTATTTCATTTACAAAAATATAAAGAGAAGTTCATTGCTGTGGGTAGTTTGTCCAAGGGAATCAATTGTGCCAGTGTTGTCAATGTGTTCACTACCAGCAAAACCGCAGTGCATCCTATTAAATGTAGTTTCAATATAAAATCTAGGGACACTTGTCGTGATCTGCTTGCTGTATGCAATGGGCATAACAGTCCCACTGGTTATGATTGAGATGTCTTGGCTCTGGTGCATATTTTGTATGACTGCACATAAATAGTTACCTCTTCCTCATCAAGGGCCACCCAAATGATCTTGCCAATAGGTCTAAGGTTCGTGTGATCCCCAGCTGGCCTGCTAATTGTGAATCATGATACCAGTTCAGAGCAATAGTTTGAGGGGCAATTCCAGGTAAAAAGAAGATTTACTTTCTAAACAGCCTACCCTCTTCCACCCTTCCCATATCCAGTTATTTTCCTAGCCACTGTTCAATGTTAATTGACCTTTATTCCTCTCTAAATGGTTTGCCTATTATTACCTGTTGCAAAATACTACACAAACTAAATTAAAGTTTAAATATGTGGCTGTGTTCTCTTCCAAAGTAGATATTGCATCAGCAATCCCATGCCTATTGCTGGTTCGATATAAGTGGCTAAACTGAAATCGAGAAAATAACAGCATCCACAGAGCATGTCTTTGATTGGAGCATTTTACAGTCCTAAGGAACCCTGGGTACTTGTGATCAGTCCACACCTGTTCTGGGCCTATAGATCCTTCCATATAATGTTGCCATTGGACAAATTATTCTTTTATGGCCAACAAGACACAATCATGTATTCTGTAGTGTTGTTCATGACCAGATAGGGTTTTGTAACAAATACAATTAGATGGATTTCACCAGCCCCCTTATCCCTGTGAGAGAGTATGGCACCAATGGCTGTGGTCCAGTCATCGGTCTCCATAAAAAATGGCAAGTGTTCATTTGGATGCCCGAGGATTTGCTCCAACGTGAAAGTCTTGGTTAACCACCAGAATGCATGATTTTGATAAGGTTCCAACACACATTTTGGAACCTTGTTAGTCAACAGTGTGATGGGTTACACAATAGCTGAGAAGTTATGAATTAATTTCCTATGAAAAATAGCACAATCTAGAAACAACTGGACTTATTCATTGATGTCGGAGCTGGCTACTTGAGAACTCCTCTCACCTTTGGTGGATCCATTTTGATGCCTTTTGCATCAATCCACAACCTTAAAAATGTCAATGAGTCTACCACAAATTGGCAATTATCTAGTTTACCAAATAACCTATGTTTACATAACTACTTTGGAACCTCCCTTACATTTTCCCTGTGAGATTCTAATGATTATGAGATGATGAAGATGTTGACCAGATGTAGAATAGTAGCGGTGCCTGATGAACCCCAAATTACATAATTGATGAGCTATTGGAAAGTTGCTGGAGCAGGTTTTGAAGTGAATTACGTCAAAGCAAATCTCCTATTGATGACCATCTAGAGTTACAATAATTAAGGATTTAGTCCTGCTGCACACATCCCCTGATGTTAATGGTCTCCCATTTACTGCCCTTATGTGTTCCAGACATACATTTTGTAATGTTTGAATTCCATTTGTGGCTGCGAAATACCCAGAGGATCCCAAATTTAATAGTCAACTACCACTAAAGAGTTTATCTTGAGAGACACAAAAAATCAGCAAACCAGTGTTGGTTGCTGGGAATGGGATAAGATTAGCCTACCTAGGCCTGTTTAGCCTACCTATGCCTGTTCTTACAGGCCAAACTTTGCCGGTTTTCATCACACTGGAGAAGTTTCGTACATAGTGGCCTGTCTTCCCACAATAAATACAAAAATTCCCTTATCGTTGCTCTTCTCTTCCTTGTCCACGTAAATAGAACCCAAGACTATTAACCTAAAGCAAACTGATGCCGGAAAACTGCACACTGGTCTGTTCCTTTAAAGTGTGCTTACATGAACAAAACCAAAACCTCAGGGTGAGAGGTCACACAGTTCCAACATTATAACAAATATAACAGTCACTTCTTACTGCATTATTCTTCACAAAATGTATTTTAATGACATCTGGATAATGTTGGTGGGGATAGAGCACCCAGAGATATTTGGAAAAAACATTTCATATAGGTATGATCCAGTAAGACAGGCTGGATCTCAATGCAATAACAACAACGGAAAACTGCTACTATTGGTTGATCATTTCAATTGTGCAGTCGCAAGAATAAACATAAACCCACATAAATGGACATATATACAAAAAGCACATTAACAATGCTTCAAATGTGCACTGCTTAAATGGTGATATCGCCGACACAAAGGTGTTTTGGCCTCGAGGAGCTGTAGAGTGCAGCTTTATGAGCAGGCCTTAATCAGGACGTGTGATGGAATGGATGGTGGTCCCGGGGTCTCTATCTATGAACAACAAATGGGAAGGGGTAAGTGGAACAATGACCTCAAGTAAAATGATAATTCACAAAGCTCCCATAGGATGCTTCATTAAAAAAGAAACAGGAGACTCCCTAGTAGAGGAGCCTAGATCTTACCAAAGACTTATCCAGTGCAAGGGTAAGTAAGATAATTCCTCATGGGTATAGATATCTTTGGGGCATTCAATGCGTCGTTGAGGGAACAAATGTTTACCTGTAATGACATATAAAGATCTGTAAGAGTTCTGTACAGATCGTGGTGTCATGTATGAGTGAAAGGAAAATGGGTAAAATCTTACCTCAAATGGTAAGATGTGTCTTCTTGGTTCAAAATGGCAGAGACACCCAGTGAGAATAGTGGTTCTTATCCCAGATTGTCCAAACTGACAGTATCTGTGTACGAAAAATGCACATGTGTAAGGACGAAAGGGAACTTTTCTATGAGCAAAATATAGGTCTGCAGGTATAGTGAGGGCAACGTACTGTGTTAGGCCCTGTTTCGTGGCCCAAAATCAGAGCACATAGGGTTTGACTTACATTCGTACCTTAATGTGTTCGTCTGGGCTAGGCGAGGTGGCACAGCGTCTCTGGACACGAACGTCTCTGGACACGAACGCCTTGAAAGTGAAACTGTAGCCATGATGACCTCGGGTAATCAAACCCGTCGGTCGTGTTGATTGGCTAGGTGGTGGCGCTCCCCTAGTAGGGCGTCATCCGTCCAGTAGCCAATCATAAACAGCCACGGGGGCTGGAGGGGGCGGACCCACTAGACACATATGCTAGGTGCGAGAATACTGTGTGAAGTTAGGCTAGCGTAGTGCGCGCTGATTGCCGGTCAGCTGCAGAGTTAACGGAACAGCGTGCAAACACCTAGATTTTCGCAGATGTAATGCTGTGGAATGGGCAGAGTTTATGTGGAGCAACCCAATGTTGTATGGGCCTGTACAAACAGTAGGGGAGCCTGAAGTGTGGGTACACACCATGTGGAAATAAAACCAATGTCTTACTGTAATATAATGTATACGGGTACTAATGTCGGCCATAAGTGCATGTATTGTCACGATCTAGTCAACGTACAAGATGGAAGCGTCTAATGTGTATCACAATGTTGTATATCGCAATGTTGTGTACTCAAAGCCATTACAGTCAAGTCAAGTGTGGCTTGCAATCTGCAATCAATCGAGACATGTAAATCACTTATGCATCACATTTCAGAACAAAAATGTATACAGACAACGATATGCCCACGTTGATTCATGTACGAAATGGGTATTATACAGTGCAACTTGCAACAACCAAATATATGTATTGAAAATAAAGATGTATGGATGAAGGGTTGTTATTCCCCAGCGACACAGCCTCAAATATAGTACCCATGGTACCAGAAAGTGCAGGATCTGTGGAGGTCATCATGTAGGTTAAGCCGTTCATTTCAATTCACTGGCTGTAGAAGTGTTTCCATTCTACAGATATATTTAAGCCTGTTGTAACAGTGTCTAGTTTATGGACTAACTGTTGCTCGAGTCTCGTCAGAGCTTTATCCCTGTCCCCTCCTCTTTTTTGCGGAGTGAGTTGCTGTATAATGGTCCAGGAAATGTCATCATTTGTGTGTCCTAGTCGACTGAAATGGTCAACCAAGGGTTTGTCCAGTACCTAGTTTTTGAAGCAGGATCTATGCTCTGAAATTTGCTGTTTCACTCGTCTAGTGGTTTTTCCTATATAGAGCAGGTGACACGGGCATTGTATTCCATAGATCACAAACTTGCTGTTGCAGTTGGTGTGGGTCTGTAGAATTCGATGGTAATCCTTGTAGTCAAAGATTTTTGTAGGGCTGGTGTAGTGACATGCCACACAAGTACCACACCGGTAGTGTCCCACCACACTCGGGAGGTCCCACAATGTGTTTGGTGGCTTAATTTCTTCGATGTAAGCATGAACAAAAGTATCCCTTAGATTCTTGTTCTTTTTGAATGCAAAGATTGGCTTTTTCTCCAGGGTACCCTTATTTTTTATCAAGTGCCAGTGTTTGTTGATTGTTTGTTTGGTAAGGTTACTCAGAGGACTATATGTAGTGACACAGACCAATCTGTTCATTTCGGTTTTGTCCTTCGGTGCCAGGCATATGGTTCTGTCGGTGTTCGATGCCCTTTTTCTTGCCTTTCTAATCGATTTTTTGGGGTATCCCCTCTCCTTCAGTCGATGTTGTAGGTCGTTGGCATGTTGCTCGTATTTCTCTTTGCTTGAACAGTTCCGTCTGATTCTTAGAAACTGGCCGTAGGGAAGATTGTATCTAAGACCCTGGGGGTGATAACTCGAGAAATGCAGTAAACTGTTGCGGTCAGTTGGCTTCCTGTAAAGTTTGGTTTGGAGGTTGTTGCCTGATCTATAGATGTGCAGATCGAGGAAATCCACAGCCTGGTAACTCCAATCGATGGTAAATCAGATGTGATCATTGCATTGATTCAGCCATTGATGGAAAAGGCCTAAATCAGATTCTGTACCAGTCCATATAAGTAGGACGTCATCAATGTACCGTCGTCATAGGAGTATTTGTGATTTGAAAGGGTTGTGATCATTGTGTATATGGTCTGTTTCATACTGGGCCATATACAAGTTAGCAACGTCAGGGGCGAAGGTAGCCCCCATGCTGACACCTTTGATTTGTTGGTATAGTAGATCTTTAAAAAGAAAGAAATTCTCCGACATGGCAAGTCTGACGCATTCTAGGATGAAATCTGTGGGTGTTGTGGTCACATCAACCCTTTTGTTAAGACAAATTTGGAGAGCTTCTAGGCCTTCTCTTTGTGGTATCGAAGTATATAGAGCTTCAACATCCATTGTGTCCAAAATGCAATGTTGTGGTAATTCCAGGTCTTGTAGCATTAATATGACGTTGGTGGAGTCTTTGATGTAAGAGGGTGTCTTGCTCACAAACGGTTTCAGAACAAAATCGGTGTACAAGGATAAAGGTTCTAGTAGAGAGTCACATGCAGAGACTATAGGTCTTCCCGGTGGTTGTCTTGGGTTCTTGTGAATTTTGGGTATAATATAAAATGCAGGGATTCTTGGATGTGTTTTATTAAAAAATTGACGTTCTCCCTCGCAAATCCACCCTTCCTGTTCTGCATGTTTGGTTAAGTTGGTAATCTCTTCCTGGAGTCTGGTGGTGGGATCTCTCGCCAGGATCTTATATGATGTTTCGTCAGCCAGAAGGCACAGGCACTCACTCTTTGTTGTAGTCAGCTGTCTCCATAATGACAATCCCTCCTCCTTTATCAGCCGGTTTCAGAGTGATGCAGGCATCTTGGTTGAGGTCTGCTAGGGATTTTCTTTCATCTCTTGTGAGATTGTCCTGATAGTAATTTCTTTGTATCAAACCTTCCTTTAAACTTTTAGTGACCAAATTCTCAAAAGTTTCAAACTCGACCGGTATAGTGTGTGGTGGTGGCATAAAAACTGATTTGGGCTTGAAGCCAGTAATATTCTCGGGTGCTTCATTGCTCTCAGATGCAGTGTCTTGATGGTAGGTATACTTTGAAAAAGTACTTGAGTCTGATGTTCCAGAAGAATCTCTTCATCTCAATTTCGGCTTGAAAAGGATTTGCTCGAGCTGATGCTACAAAAGACAAGCCTTTCCGCAAAAGGGTTTCTTCTGACAAAGTCAATATTCTGGATGACAGGTTAAAAATGGAAATCTGTTGTCTCATGGCTGGTTCGAGTACCACTGTCGAGTCCTCATATATTGTCCTTGTTGTTGAGGCCGTCTCTAAGGGCGCCATTGTTGTCCCCCCGGGGAAAAAAAGTAGGAGGATGTTGTGATGGTGGGCCCGCTGTGTTTCCTCCGGAAAGACAGAGGTCACTGCCGCTGGAGGAGGCTGAGCTGCCAGAGAAATGTACCACTTTGTTGCACCTATAGAAGTTCTTTTGTTGCTGCTGTTGTAGATCAGTATATGTTTCTCGTAAGTAGGGGTAGGTCTTCTCCTCTACGTAGCTACTTAGATATTTTTGGAACTTCTGAATTTTTCTGTCGATGGTGATCTGTTTGAATTTTGCGACTTCTTCTTCTAATTTTTCTAGTTTCTGCTTGGCGTCTTGAATGGTTGCGTTTTCCGTAAATATTTTCTCTAATTCAAGTATCTCCTCTCCTTGTTTCTTACATTCCTCTTGGGCGGTATCTATGATTAAAATAATCCAGTCCCTACTGCATTTATTTCCCACACCACTAAAGTTCTTCTTGAACTTCAGATTGTCAATAAATACTCGTGGTATGTTATTGACCTGTAATCCCACCTGGCGAGAGATCCCACCACCAGACTCCAGGAAGAGATTACCAACTTAACCAAACATGCAGAACAGGAAGGGTGGATTTGCGAGGGAGAACGTCAATTTTTTAATAAAACACATCCAAGAATCCCTGCATTTTATATTATACCCAAAATTCACAAGAACCCAAGACAACCACCGGGAAGACCTATAGTCTCTGCATGTGACTCTCTACTAGAACCTTTATCCTTGTACACCGATTTTTTTCTGAAACCGTTTGTGAGCAAGATGCCGTCCTACATCAAAGACTCCACCAACTTCATATTAATGCTACAAGACCTGGAATTACCACAACATTGCATTTTGGACACAATGGACGTTGAAGCTCTATATACTTCGATACCACAAAGAGAAGGCCTAGAAGCTCTCCAAATTTGTCTTAACAAAAGGGTTGATGTGACCACAACACCCACAGATTTCATCCTAGAATGCGTCAGATTTGCCATGTCGGAGAATTTCTTTCTTTTTAAAGATCTACTATACCAACAAATCAAATGTGTCAGCATGGGGGCTACCTTCGCCCCTGACGTTGCTAACTTGTATATGGCCCAGTATGAAACAGACCATATACACAATGATCACAACCCTTTCAAATCACAAATACTCCTATGGCGACGGTACATTGACGACGTCCTACTTATATGGACTGGTACAGAATCTGATTTAGGACTTTTCCATCAATGGCTGAATCAATGCAATGATCACATCCGATTTACCATCGATTGGAGTTACCAGGCTGTGGATTTCCTCGATCTGCACATCTATAGATCAGGCAACAACCTCCAAACCAAACTTTACAGGAAGCCAACTGACCGCAACAGTGTACTGCATTTCTCGAGATATCACCCCCAGGGTCTTAGATACAATCTTCCATACGGCCAGTTTCTAAGAATCAGACGGAACTGTTCAAGCAAAGAGAAATACGAGCAACATGCCAACGACCTACAACATCTCGACTGAAGGAGATGGGATACCCCAAAAAATCGATTAGACAGGCAAGAAAAAGGGCATCGAACACCGACAGAACCATATGTCTGACACCGAAGGAGAAAACCGAAATGAACAGATTGGTCTGTGTCACTAATTATAGTCCTCTGAGTAACCTTACCAAACAAACAATTAACAAACACTGGCACTTGATAAAAAATAAGGGTACCCTGGAGAAAAAGCCAATCTTAGCATTCAAAAAGAACAATAATCTAAGGGATACTTTGGTTCATACTTACATTGAAGAAATTAAGACACCAAACACATTGTGGGACCTCCCGAGTGTGGTGGGACACTACCGGTGTGGTACTTGTGTGGCATGTCACTACACCAGCCCTACAAAAATCTTTGACTACAAGGATTACCATCGAATTCTACAGACCCACACCAACTGCAACAGCAAGTTTGTGATCTATGGAATACAATGCCCGTGTCACCTGCTCTATATAGGAAAAACCAATAGACGAGTGAAACAGCGAATTTCAGAGCATAGATCCTGCATCAAAAACAAGGTACTGGACAAACCCTTAGTTGACCATTTCAGTCAACTAGGACACACAAATGATGACATTTCCTGGACCATTATACAGCAACTCACTCCGCAAAAAAGAGGAGGGGACAGGGACAAAGCTCTGATGAGACTCGAGCAACAGTTAGTCCATAAACTAGACACTGTTAGAACAGGCTTAAATACATCTGTAGAATGGAAACACTTCTACAGCCAGTGAATTGAAATGAAGGGCTTAACCTCCATCATGACCTCCACAGATCCTACACTTTCTGGTGCCATGGGTACTATATTTGAGGCTGTGTCGCTGGGGAATAACAACCCTTCATCCATATATCTTTATTTTCAATACATATATTTGGTTGTTGCAAGTTGCACTGTATAATACCCATTTCGTACATGAATCACGTTGGCATATCTTTGTCTGTATATATTTTTGTTCTGAAATGTGATGCATAAGTGATTTACATGTCTCGATTGATTGCATATTGCAAGCCACACTTGATTTGACTGTAACGGCTTCGAGTACACAACATTGCGATACACAACATTGTGATACACATTAGGCGCTTCCATCTTGTATGTTGACTAGATCGTGACAATACACGCACTTATGGCCGACATTAGTACTCGTATACATTATATTACGGTCAGATATTGGTTTTGTTTCCACATGGTGTGTACCCACACTTCAGACTTCAGGCTCCCCTACTGTTTGTACAGGCCCATACAACATTGGGCTGCTCCACATAAACTCCGCCCATTTCACGGCATTACATCTGCGAAAATCTAGGCGTTTGCACGCTGTTCTGTTAACTCTGCAGCTGACATGCAATCAGCGCGCACTGCGCTAGCCTAACTTCACACAGTATTCTCGCCCCTAGCATATGCGTCTAGCGGGTCCGCCCCCTTGAGCCCCGTGGCTGTTTAAGATTGGCTACTGGACGGATGACGCACTATTAGGGGAGCGCCACCACCTAGCCAATCAACCCGACCGATGGGTTTGATTACCCGAGGTCGTCATGGTTACAGTTTCACTTTCAAGACGTTCGTGTCCAGAGACTTTCGTGTCCAGAGATGCTGCGCCGCCTCGCCTAGCCCAGACGAACACATTAAGGTACGAATGTAAGTCAAACCCTATGTGCTCTGATTTTGGGCCATGAAACAGGACCTTACACAGTATGTTGCCCTCACTATACCTGCAGACCTATATTTTGCTCGTAGAAAAGTATCCTTTCATCCTTACCCATGTGCGTTTTTCGTACAAAGATACTGTCACGTTTGTACAATCTGGGATAGGAACCACTATTCTCAGTGGGTGTCTCCGCCATTTTGAACCAAGAAGACACATCTTACCATTTCAGGTAAGATTTTACCCATTTTCCTTTCACTCATACATGACACCACGATCTGTACAGAACTCTTACAGATCTTTATATGTCGTTACAGGTAAACATTTGTTCCCTCAACGACGCATTGAATGCCCCAAAGATATCTATACCTATGATGGATTATCTTACTTATCCTTGCACTGGATAAGTCTTTGGTAAGATCTAGGCTCCTCTACTAGGGAGTCTCCTGTTTCTTTTTTAATGAAGCATCCTATGGGAGCTTTGTGAATTATAATTTTACTTGAGGTCATTGTTCCACTTATCCCTTCCCATTTGTTGTTCATAGATAGAGACCCCGGGACCACCATCCATTCCATTACACGTCCTGATGAAGGCCTGCTCATAAAGCTGCACTATACAGCTCCTCGAGGCCGAAACACCTTTGTGTCGACGATATCACCATTTAAACAGTACACATTTGAAGCATTTTTAATGTGCTTTTTGTATATATGTCCATTTATGTGGGTTTATGTTTATTCTTGTGACTGCACAATTGAAATTATCAACCAATAGTAGCTGTTTTCCGTTGTTGTTATTGCATTGAGATCCAGCCTGTCTTACTGGAGCATACCTATATGTTTTGTTTTTTCTAAACATCTCTGGGTGCTCTATACCCACCAACATTATCCAGATGTCATTAAAATACATTTTGCAAAGAATAATGCAGTAAGAATTGACTGTTATATTTGTTATAATTTTGGAACTGTGTGACCTCTCACCCTGAAGTTTTGGTTTTGTTAATTTAAATATACCCATCTGGGTTTGTCAGGGCTCTGCCAGGTGCCCTAATTTTCAATCTCCTTTACAGTGTGAGGCAGAAGGCTTAGTGTATGGGAAAATCAAAGACCAATGGAGTCTATTTAAAGTTTAAATGAGAGAGGTGCCATAAAAATGCATCATATCAGTTATGATTTTCACCTCTTATTCGATAACATGACAAGTGTGCACATGAAAAATATCATTCGACACATTGGGCCTTTGAGTACATTTCACACAAAGACTGGGTTTTTACCAATGTTACGGAAACAAGAGATGTAGAATGCACCAGTTTAAAATAGAGCTTCATTTCTAAAAGGGCAAAGAGGCCCACATCTGTCAAAAATATAATCTTGTTAACCAGTGAACACGGCCTATGTTACAGAAATGTTAAAATGATACAATCAAGTGGTAGGATGTTTTCAAGTGTTCTGAATAGTGTACTCGTGCATTTCCTACTGTACATCAAATGAAGGAAATGAAGCATTATTCATTCAGGGTCTTTTAATGTAATGTGTTATTTCTACAACTGTTAGATTATTGTGCAAAGCTTGCAATGATATAGTGGACTTAAATAATATCCTACAGTATAAATATATAGAAGATCAGTGATTCTGTGATGTTGGTTTGAATTACATTGGTGTTTGATTGAGCCTGATAATGTGCTCACCTCAAGATGACCTGGCTTTCAACTAGGAGCCTGCTAGCCCTTCCACTGTCAGGAACAGGCGTTACCTTTTTGGTCTTGGAATCCTTTGAAAGGAAGAGGTAAGGCCTGTCCTTCCAGTTCACCACTTTGCAACCCAGGGAGTGAAATCAGGGGGACAGAAGGGCCACCTGAAAATCTAGGTCTCAAGGGACAAAAACTGTGAATGGGAAATACCTCAAAGATGGTAGTATCCAATGCAAGCAAAGCAGTAACGACAGCAATCCTCAAGAGTAATCCTTCCAGGTAAATGTAGGTCTACACATCCACGTAGCACAATAGGATTGCTGCCAAGATAGCGGCAATAAGTACAGTGGCTGGAGCCAGAAGAGTAGGATTTTCCATGAGCAATCAGCCATGGGCAGGAGCGTGACAACAGGAGCAAAACAGGAAGAGGAATAGTGGCCTTGGAGACAAGGTGGAGCACAGCAAAGCAGCGTACCGGTAAAAGCAAAGACACAGGGATTTCAGGAAAAGTGCTTGACAGAGCACAAGCAAGGGGAGAGCAAAAACAGCACAGCGCAACCAACCAGACTGTTGCAGCGTGCCGCTAACCCGCCACCTTAGGCTCTTATTGCCTTATCTGGGTTTCTGTATGTGGGATGCCTGCGTGCTGATGTCACAGTCTTCCATACGAATACGGACACCATCTTGGTTTGGGGAAACCCCTTACAGCATCTCCATAAAGAAACACAAGGTTCCAAGTACAGCAGTGACATTTTGTGAGCATTACATCCACATTTTGGAGTCATCCAGGGAAAAATGTTAGACCCATATTCTAACATACCAGAAAATAAAACTTGCAGTCTATATAGAAATATATGCTAGTAAAAATGTGTTTGTTTTTATTGCCAGCTTCAAATATTTTCATTGCACTTAACATGAAATGCTGAAGCATCCATGCTCATAAACTCAACATGTGTGTTGTTCTAAAGCAATGAAAACAAAAGGAACCATGGCAGGGAAAATTAAGATAGAGTCGAAAGCAGGGTTGGATTGGCTCCTCGGCCTTTCGGCCCGTGGCTGGGCCGAAATCGTCCCTGTGGAGTGGGGGCCGATTTCTGGCCACTCCTGGCCGATTTTGAAAAAAAAAATGGTAACATTTTTTGGGGAAAAAAAAAACACCAGCAACATTTAATAAGGATCTATACACACAGATATTAATGATACATTTGGTGATCCATTCTTGTTTGAAATGTATATCATATTAGTGAAATCATAACCATATTTTTCATACTGTGCTTAGGGACAATGCTACGCCACTTCCTGTTTTGTCAAGGGGTGAAAGGTCATGTTTCATCGCTTCCCAGGATGTCACTGGGGTGGGGTCAAATGACATCAGTTCTGGTCAAGGGTCGCAAAG
The DNA here is from genome assembly GCF_040938575.1 of Ambystoma mexicanum. Classification (NCBI taxonomy): domain Eukaryota; kingdom Metazoa; phylum Chordata; class Amphibia; order Caudata; family Ambystomatidae; genus Ambystoma; species Ambystoma mexicanum. The sequence goes on from NC_090921.1 coordinate 718,608,365, forward strand.
GGTGGGCCACTTTTTTGAGGCGAGGGGTGGGTACTTTTTTTTGGGTGTCCGGGCCTATTTCTTGTCCCTGTCCGACCCCGGACGAAAGTAGTCTTTAGGGGTCCAGGACCAGTAACATTTTGGAGTCCCCTATTTGGCATCACTTGGCACCTTCTGCAAACACATTATTTGAACAAAAACAGACCACCTGGTATCAACTAGCATTCCCCCAGAAGATAAAAACTTTCCTCGCCCCAAAGGGCTTCAAAAATATGGTCCAAGCTCTACTAATCGCACACCTCAACAGAAGGCATTCCCTGCTAGCCGGTGTTTCAGCCGTACTCTCAGCCCATTCAACATGCCTGATTACAGGATCAAAGAAATGTGACTGCAGCTCACCCTTCCTAAGAGAATTGCACCGGTTACCCATCCCAGCCAGGAAATGCTTCAAGATAACCTGTATCACATACAAGGCAGCTACTGCCGAGACACACACCTGCCTCACCACAAAACCCACTGGCTCAGATGGCAAATGCACTTCTATGAGCCGTAGAAGTACAAGGCTTGAAAAAAACTGATGCAAAAAGAAAGCCAGGTAATGCACATTTTCTTGTTACTCGCCAGCCTACTGGAAAAATCTCCCGGTCATAACTAGGATTGCCCCAATACCCTTGCACTTCAGGAAGAAGCTCAAGGCCATTTTCTTCAGCCTGTAACCAAGGAACAGCTAGGACCCCCAGCTTCTCCCGGAAAGAGAAAATTACCCCTTTTGCCAGGACTTCCCAGATCAAGAGCCGGAAACCTGTCTCATGTGGGGCCGGATTGCACTTTTGCTGTAATCCTCAACCAACATTGTACAGTGCTCTATTGCTCCCCAGCTAAATTCGCACTATGTAAAAGCCCAAATACAAATACATACAACCAGATTTTTTTTTAAAGGAGGTTGAAGGAGCATGGCTTGTTGAAGTACTCTGAAAGGGTCCTTAAGCCAGCAGCGACGTGGCACAGCGGCCCAACAGTCATTATTTTTACATGTAACCTTTTGCAAAAGTGAAAATTGTACAAAGCTATCAGATGGATGACAATGAAGGTTGAAATAATTCCCAAAGATTATCTTCTAAAAATGATGTATAGCAATACAAGGACAAACGTGAGTTGTAGTGCACTTTTAATGGTGGGATTCAGTACACAAGGTGGTCTTCCACGCATCATAGCGTCTCCAACGATGAACGATGTATGCAACATATACATTTAACCAGATAAAGGTGTTTGCTACCATAACTTGACCCATCAAGACGGGAACGAGTCGTAGTGCGAGGCACTAAGCAGAAGTGGAGGTTTATTTTAGTTTTATTGTGGTGTCCATTTATTAGCAGTAGCACTACATATGTGCCTGTGACCAGAGATGGTAATGCCCATTACCATAACTGGTCACATGCTTACTGCTAAAGCTGTGTGTGAGCATTAGCACTAAGCATGTACATGTGACCAGAGGTGGTAATGGGCAGCATGTGCGGTGCTTTGAGAAGTGTCCACATGTTCTAGAAACTGAGTTTTATGAACCATTTACTTCCTGGCTTCTGGTAAATACCCCTAGCTGTGGAGAACACACCCTGCAATACTGACATTTCTTGTTGTTTACCTGGTTGTTGCCTCCTGCCTGGAATCCGGTTGACGTGCAGCCACATCCTGCTTTGTGAGCTACTTTGCCACTGCGGGACGCTTAGGAACCATGCCAATCATCAAAATCTCATGTCCTATAGTGAGAACCAACTCGGGTCTTATATTGCCTGACATCTTCCAGTCAATGGAGACCATTCCTGCTGCAATTTTCCTGAAACCGTGCAGGTCATGTCTCTATTGGTGAAGTATTATTGTGATAGTAAATTATTAGTATTACGTATCTCTCTGTTTCCCGAGCAGTGCTCCAAGCCTGGTTTCACTGCCATCAGGAGTTGTGCCATGGTAATCATCTTCAATATATCAAAGTGAGGTTCTCATAGAAATGGAGTTCATTAGACATTCTCTCAGTTCCTTGAAACAGAGAAGATCAGTTTTCTTCGAAAAGCACACGAAAAGTGTTCCAAAGTCTGTCCTGGAACCCCAGCTGCACGGAGGCGAAAGTCCCTCAAGACGAAAACAGGTTTGTCAAGGATATCTCTTCATTTTCCACAAATCCACAAACCCAGCTTTGTCCTGCGGCGGATGCCACACAGATTTATCCAACTACCAACCTGGCTATATGTTCCCCCTCCACATGAGCAGTCTGTGCATGCGTGTCCCTCATAACCACTGTGGAGAGTCACTTGCCGCAGACAAGCCTGGGATAGGCCTGGGTACTTATCACGCCATGACTACCGTCTGTCCACATCCTAGCTAGGTCTTGATGCTCCAAAGCTTCTACATGACAATACGGTTTATAGTGATAATACCGAAATACAAAATCTCGAAAAAAAAAATCTCGAGTTCAAAATCTCGAAAAAAAAAATCTCGAATTTTTTTTTTAATACATTTTTATCTCGAAATGGGGGGGTTCCCCCCCCCAACCCCCCTTTTTTCTATTTTTTTTTTATTTTAACCTTTTTTTTATTTACCTGACACCAAAAACACATATAACTAAATAAATAAATAATTCGAGATTTTTGTTTTTCGAGATTTTGGATTCGATATTTTTGCAGTTCGAGATTTTGTTTTCGGTTTTTTGACCGACCACCGACAATACATGTCTGTGTAAGGCTGCACCTTACATCTTCCTGTCAAAATAAGTTCCAGAGTTCTAGAAAATGACAGCGGCCCAGGGAACCCTCCATTGGTTAGGTAGGACCTTAAAAGGGGACTAGTAGGCATGGTTATTTACAGAGCAAGACAGGACACCACAGAGGAGAGCTTAAGAAACCGATCCACCCCACCTCACGGATGGTAAACTGAAATGCAAAGCCAATGGAGGAGAAAAAGCCAGCCTGTCTGCGAACCTCAACATTTAGTGGAGAAAACAACGGGAAGATAGTCACCACCTAAAGCAAGGCAGATAATGCAAAAGAGAAGTTCTAAGGGGTATGCGGTTACCTCAACACAACTCAATGTTGGTTGTGTATCCAGGGGACGCATATCGAGGTAAAACTTCCATTGAGGTCGCTCCAATGATGACGAAGTCCAGAGGATCTTGAGCAGGGCCGGCCTTAGGGTGGGGCAGGCCGGGCGACTGCCCGTGTCACCATGCCCCCCCCAGGGTGACATTAGCCACCCACCACGCCAGCTCGGGGAGTCTTTCAAGGGCTCCCCCGAGCTGGCGAAGTCAGAGAAGGCGTGGTAGGCGCCCTTTTGTTATTAAATGCGCCCGCGGCAGTTGGGCGCATTTATTAACAATAGGGTGCTGATGGTTTACATCAGCACCCTATTCAGCACCCTACTCACAGGATTACCTCCTCGCTCTAACGTGGGAGGGAGATGGTTTGCATTGGAATAGGGCGCTGATGCCTTGCCTTGCGCCCTATTCCAATGAGTAACCCCCTGCGAGGCTCTGGAGCGAGAAGCAAAAACAAATGTGCGCCCCCCAAACAAATGTGCCCCCCCCTGTGTTTTCCACTAACACTCGCTGGAGCATTGCAGCTGTGTTTGTCACGTCTCCTGATGCTATCAGAGAACAATGCCGGATGCATATTCATATACAAGAAAATCTCACCGGGAGTGGGTGGCTCATCAATTCATCAATGTGGCCCCCGCCCCCTGTTCCTGGTTGACATGACTGCTTTGCATTCTTGAACGGATTAATTCATTTCTTGCCACAGAATTTGCTCGCCAAATTCTGAAATGGAGGTGCAGTGGGATGGGGGAGGGGTCAAAACCCAATTATCACAACCCTAATCATTCACCATTATGTAACCTAGTGCTCCAGTTTGTCCTAGATCACAGGAGGTTACAAGTGTGTCAAATTGAGTAAATAAGAGGTGAGATCCTAATAATTTGTTTAGTCTTTTTGTTACACCGCTTCATGGCACGGATTTTCGTTTTTGTATCCCTCTGATCGCCAAACCTCGAAAAGCTTAAGTGGTCTTCCACAGGTCAGTGCAAGGAGGGAGGGGGCGCATTTCACCCAGGGTGCTGCCGCTGTTAAGGCTGGCCCTGATCTTGAGGAGTGAACAATCCAGGATGACCCGAAGCCAAACAGAAATATAGATGCTACGAGTCCAAACACTGGAGAACCATGCACAAAGAAAGCCAGCAAATCACAGAGAACCATGATCAAATGATCAAACAAGGCTTCAGAGATAACATAGATGGAGACTAGGGGGCTGATCCACAGAAGGCAATGCAGAAAAGAACTAGGCAAGAAGGTGTAAGGAGATTGTGGGAGGAGTGACAGCGAACCAAGGCTAAAGGAGGGTGGGAAACAAACAAAGCATGGCCACTATCTTTAAACAACAAGAGTGAACCAGAACCAAGTCCTAAGACAAGTAAAAGTCAAAGGTGGTGACCAAGGTCAAGCCAATCCCGAGGTGCGTGTAGGAGAGAAAAGGCAGGTAAAACAGCAGGCTGAAGGTCAAAGTGCCGGTATTTCCAAAAGAGTACATGCAAATCCACAGTGTAGGGTAATGTCAAACCAGGACATCTTGTTGAAGAGCACCAACTGCTCCTGTTTCCGGGTTTACACAGGAAGTGCAGCATAAGCACATGACTAACACTGGTTTCTGTGGAGGGGAGAGAAGCAAGTACATCCTGGAAAACATAGTTCATAGATCCATCCACCTGTTTGCCAGTCCCTGGGGCTGTTTGTAGAGGTTATTGGGGAATATACCACTCGGAACATGACAGTTATGGTGTGTGGTCCACATAAACGTGCTGCGCACAAAAGATGAGGGCGAACAGGTGAGTCCATTGCCTGTCGTAGATTGTGTGGGCTCGGGACTGCAGGATTTCTGCTTGTATTAGCACCAGGATTTGTCTCACCAGTGCCTCTGCCTGCAGAACCCTTAGGCTTACAAACTGCTCCTTGATATTTACATCATGTACATTGTTTGTTGCCAGGACCCCTTTCCAAGGAGGGGGCAGGGCCAAGTGGCCTGTTCTGTGGTCTAGGCCCACTCGGGAGGGTCTGCGGTCATATGTTCACTCACTCGCTGTGACTTGCCAGAGGAGAAATAGCCATTATTTTCTCAATGGAGAAGATACCAGTTTTGGAAGTGTTGGGAATTCACCTTAAGTTTTTAAGTGTAATTCGGATGCTTATCCTTGGCATTCAGTGCCCATAGGGAGGCAGCAACAGGGCTGCACTTCGGTCCCAATGCCCGTGTGGCCCACATTATTTTTACTCTGGAATGGTGATGGGCCAAGTCCCCACGCTGATGGGGACCTCGCCGCATATCAATTTCGCTCCCTAGTCCAGCTGTGAAGAGAGCATCATTTTAGGCAGACTATTCATCACCGGGACTCTGTCAGACCAGAGATAAAAGATGTTCAGTCTTGGGATCCACGCTTTGTAATACATTACCAAGTTCTGTGGTGGCAGGCCCTTGTTGAAGCAGCTGCTGTTCAGGTAGGTGTTAAGTGCAGGTTCCAACAGAGTTATGTTCAGCGAGTAGTGGTGATTGATGTCACAAGGCCATGCACACATTTTCCTGCTGATTGACCAACCGAGAGAAATTAATACAAATCAATACAGAGGACTTCTTTCTTTTGTCTGTTTCACCCACTTGGCTGTCAACGTGGCCCAGTCACAATCCCTTTAAGCATGTGTTGCACCTTGCTCCCTCCTGCCGTCCCCATGCCCGGTCAGAGTTACAGATCCACTACTTTTTTTGGCACACTTCTCCCACGGCTAGGCAGACCCCAGTCCTTCTTAGACCATGCTCTGTGCTTCCCCTGACTCCTGCGGATCAGACTTTGGTGCCCCTGCTACTTCCTTGCAACGCTGCTGCTGCATCACATTAGTTGGGCCAGGCTCTCCCCCGTCTTTGCTATCAGTGCTGCTGCATCAGGCGGACTCTGACGCGGCCGGGCAGTTCCGCCGCTTCAGCGCCGCCCAGACAGAAACTCTTTGCTGGCAGTCCGCTATGTCCTAGCATGGTACCCCACTCCTCCCCTTCCCCACTATTAGAATAGTGGATGCCTTCTGGCTTTTCTTCACAAAAGCCACTCCCTCCACCTTGGCAGCCCGTGTTCTCCTCAGGATCCAGCAGCTGAACTTTGAACCCATGCCTCTGCCTTCACCAACTACTCCCTCATCACAGCGCCGAGGGCAGACATGCCTCCTGCAAAGCTGATACCTGATGGGGCGGGATGCCCCTTCCTGCCACCTCCAGTCAGCCCTGGGCTCCCTTGAAATGGGGGTGACTGTTTTCACTCTCCTCAGAGGGTACTCATGAGGTACGGTCAAAAAGCCCATCTTCCTGAACCTAGGGGGCCCGCCCTAATCAATAGCCACTCAGGAGTCAGCCCTCCTTCATCTGCCCAACGACCTGCGCTCAACAGTTGCTTTTTCCCCCTTTTTTTCTTCCTGGCAGCACCATGTCAGCCATTTCCCTGGGTGGGAAACCAGTCCATGAGCCCTTCACAGGCTTCCCTGCTGCTAATGGAGCCATCCACTGTAGCTGTGTAGTAGTAAAATAAACACTTATAACACAAAATGAACAGCCATTAATCCATATGTGTGTATTATTTTTGTAAGGGCAAAAGAATAACCCGCATCTTAAGCAGGCCCTGTTTGGGGCAGGGGTTGCATCTAACGAGGCAGAAACACGGGTCTGTGATTGATGTTGGTATTCTTGCTTAGAGGTGACTTACCTACCATACCAATGCTGGACTCCCCTGATGGACATGCACATGGATGCATCTCCTGTGGTGGGAGGCGGTGGGCTGGGGAGTGATTGTGAACCCTCCTGCATGGGTGCCATTCCATGGAGCTGGTTGTTGGGCCTTGTTCATTATCTGAGAAAGGGCTATCAAATGTTTGTCTCCGGCCGATTGTTGACCCCATATATTGCTCATTCCCATGAATGCGGCAACCCCATACACTTCTCTTTTTTGTGGCATCTGATATATATTGATTACTGCACACCATATATTGATTATTGCATGGCATAGAATGATTGTGCAAGGCTGTTGCATATATATACTGATTGCTGCAACCCATGCATTCATTGCTGTACACGCCTCATATACGCCTTCTTGATGATTGATTCTGCTCCATGGCTTTTGCAACCTACGTACAGATTATTGAATCCCTTAAAGTTATTATTGCACTCCATACACTCCTTCTTGGTTTCTGTTTCCTGGACACTGCTCCTGGACTTTTCACAATCCCATTGATTAAATTGTTGTACTTTATATAGCTCTCTATATTGTTGCACCATGTATTGATTACTGAATCCCACAGGCTGGTTTCTATGCTGCATAGAATAATTGTTTCATCACATGAATGTCTTCTACATTATGTCACACGTAAAGTGATTTTTGACTTTGAAGTTCCACTTCTAAATGTGTCACCCACACACCGATTATATAATGTTTGTCGCATCCAACAGATTTCTCGTTGAATTTATTGGTCATTCCATTTATCCCTAAGAATGCTTGTATCCCATACATTTCTCCTCCAACATCGCATCCCATATATTGTTCTTTGGCCTTGGTGGCCGTGTAGCTCAACGTTTCCAAGGAAATATCATCCCATACCAACCAAGAGTGATGTACTCCTAACAATTCTGAAATAAAGTCTTTCTTTCATTTCTACCATCAGGCTGACCGGTAGCATTTTTAAATGGTGCAGGGATTTGCTGTGTGCAAAAGCAAAGCTCATCGGCACCTATCCACGCCTGGTTCGTGCTGCGAGACAGAAAATGTGTGTGTTTCTCTGCTTCTCCTCATTTCGATCTAGGACTATTTATTAGGCGAGATACCTCACATACGTAAACTTAATGATATCCCTCTTTAAGTCAATCCATATCTGCTTATTTATTACAGATGTGTTCTCCTTACTACGGTTAGATGTGTTCTCCTTACTACGGTTTGGACCACAGTACGCTCAGCATTCTTACAGAGTTAAATCGTTTTCAGCCTTCATCACTTATCAATATCATAAAGTAATTTGTATTGCTCCTCCATTGTGCACGCAATTCTCCTTAAAGCATGCCTATGCTGAACCATTGCTCTAGTACGTATGATCTGATTTAATACTTTATTGGACTCATTTATGTATCACTGAATCCTGGTTTACACAATACACTCATCCCATTTTTTCGGACTAAAGTTTCGTCTTACTATAAAATCTCTAGGATTAACCACAAATCTAGAGGTTGTGACGTTGCCATCATCTCACACAATACTGTTGCAAGGCACTGGAGTGACCCCCGTTTCACTCCTTGGAATCACTCCACATCGTATGTTTGTTGCCACACTCGACTGCCACATTCTCTATCGCCCACCAACATATACGACGTTATTCAATGCTGAACTCAATTAATTATTATCTCAACTTCTAGTTAAGACTCCCAATCTTGTGCTTTTATAAGATTTTAACCTGTGCTTTCAGATTCCTTCCAACCACGCGACCAACCAAATCTTGAGGAACACAATAAATAGTACACAGAAGCAATACGAAAACACATCTCTTTCCCGAACTGGAGCAAAATCGGTGTATTAATGACCGATTCATGGGCCTTTCCTTAATTCCAATGTATGGTCCCCGCACCAGAAAGTCATTTACCTCACTGCATTACGTGGTTATAAATTCGGCCATAGGCAAAGCTGATACATGTTTTTTTTCTTCTTGTTTCGGGGAATAGATAGATTTTGTTCACAATACTGCCAATGAAATACTTAAGATTCTTCAAGACTTATCACTTACACAGAAATAACCAAATATTGTATTCCCTCATGATCTTTATGTGATTCTTTGGCAGGTTATTTTATAGGTATAATCATTGTTCAGTGAAGTGACCTGGAAGAGAATGTACTCAACCTCTCCCTCTTTATACATGTTTATGTTATACCAGTCTTTCCAGCTTTTGCTTTTTCTGAGTTACAGGCTTTTCCTACTGTTACCCGGGAGGATATCTGCAAAATTATTTTGATCTGTACACCATCTGGTTCTCCTCTTAACATCCCTCCCGCTGATATACCTTAAGCAATTCATGATGCATTTGCTCCTGATTTGACCTAGTCGGTCAATTGCTTTTTGAGTGTTGGCAAAATATTTTGAGATTTTTATAAGCCTATTGTTGACAACATTAACAATTATCATCGCATTTCTCAGCTTGCTATTCCCTTTTAAATACTGGGAAGAGTGGTGGTGCATTGTCATCAAAATAATGTACACTCTGCATACCTCTTACATCGCGTTCAGGGTGGCTGGTGCCTTGGTATGGGTATAACGCCGTGGTATGGGAATAACGCCAGCTCTGGTCAGCGTAATGAGGAGTTGCATTGGGCAGTTGATGGTGGCGGTGCGGCAGCTTTGACCTTGTTGATTTATCAGCCACTTTTGACATATTGGCAACCAAGCAACATATTTCTCAGTTGACCTCTTTTTGGGATTGATGGATTTATTTATTCCTCCGTGAAAGTGTCCAGGTGGTATTTCTGCCCACTTTTCTTTGTGATTAGGATCCCCTTGTCCTCTGTTATTTCCCTTCGGTGATGAATGTTGACTCCCCAGTAGACTTAATTTATGTTGGCCATTAGCGCATCTTCCTAGACTTTTGTCTAAAAAAATGTTAGTCTTTAATGTTTAAGGTATGTTGAAAAAATAACCGAAATCGGAACTTGGTGGCTATTGGGAACTAATGAGCACAAGAAGCCAAGACAAGGAGGTTTGTTCCCAAATGGACCATTCAAAAACCTGATAATGGTTTATGTAATTTAACCACACAATGAATGAAACTGCAAGCATGTGTGGGCTAGGTCAAGGCAAATTAATATAGCATACAATAAATAATTAGTAAACGAAATATGATATTTTATTATGTTTCGGACAAGTGAATTGTCCACTAGATGAGAGTATCCAATAACTCGTACAAAAATACTAATGAAACAAATGCAGAAGTAATTAGAGAATGTACAAAGTTCTCACTATCTTGTAAGCAACATAAAGCAAATTAATATAGATATACAAAAAGAAGGGAAACATGTCACACATTTGTTTTAAACATGAAAGTAAACTACACTTTTACTGTTGCTATCTGGAAGATCCTCTACCATCGAAAAGGCATGGAAGAAAGAAAGGAAATGCACCCCATTCTAATCCTGATCTAAAGAATGAGGGATCCAGATATTCAAGGCCAGAACTCAATTTGTTCGAGGCCCGTGGACACATCTCAGGTCTACATCCTAGTAAGTATCAACGGCACCATGAATGTCCAGATGGTGCCTGGTGCTAGAGATGGACATTTTAGTGGGCAGTGGAGGTATGCCACCTTCTTCAGGACGCCAAGGATAGGGAACACTGTGGATGTGAAGAAGCAAACTATTGAAAGTTATAAGAAATGGGTATCTAAAATAACTCAGTGTACAAATATAAAATTAGAATTGAATGCCCACTAGGTGTGCCATCACCAACAGAAGAAACATTCAGAAACTAATAGCATGTTGCTCCAAAACAATACACCTTATATAGCTAAAGAAGCGGAGTGTGACACATTCCAAACAACTGCCTCAACCACACCCACACACCAGGGTCACGTGAAATGTCAGAACAGTACAGGGCGCACCCCAACACGCCCAAGCCCCGGGTGGGTCAGCAATCAACTTACAGTGTGTTATCCCGGAAGCCCTGGTTGGGTGATAGTAGAGAGGCCAAGCGGAATGAGTGTGGAATGCTTTCCGTCTTTCAAACTTGAAATTGTTCACGCAAAGACGACAATGTCACTAAGCTCTCTAGATAACATATGAATAGTGGCCACATGGCCAGGGGTACAGAGGATGGCGAGTATGCCCCCGCAGGTGTCCGTACAGAAGTATACTATGGCTGCATCATATGGTCAAAATAGCACTACAAACTAAGGAGACATGGCCCAAGGGCACTACAGGAGACATGATGTACCCATAAACAGGGTAGAAGTCTCATGGTCAGGCCAGTCTAACGAAGCATAAGCCGGTCCGTAGTTTCCATATAGTTGGACTCCGAGCAAGTGGGAGAATCTATGCCAGCAGAGTACTGAATGTAATATAGCAATGTCCCATAGGCCGGCGGCAAGGGTGTAAACAAAGCATGTTGAAGACACCCCTGTTTACCCTACGGCTGGATGAGGTTCAAGGAGCCCTCTCAGGGAATGTTTAATTCTCCATCTTTGCCGTGGATGTATGTATGCGTCACTTCAAGCTCAAATTGAATGGCTCACAAACCGAGATTCTTAGGCCCCAACTTAGTTCCAATATATGGTCTCCAACTTTCTGGATTGAATGCCTGGGTGTTTGCCCAGCTCCTGTCTCGATTGTGTAAAATCTTGGAGTCACATTTGATTCGATGTTTCTTGGCTTTCATTTTTTAAGTGTGGTTCAATCCTTTCCTTTCCACCTTCGTCTTCTTCATAGGATTCTCCATTTCTTTACCGTCCTCGCCCAGGTTGCTGTAATGAATAGGTTAATGTCCAGCAGACTATTGTAATGCCATCTTTCTTGGCATCGCTGGACTCTGAGTAGTGCAGAAGTCTTCTGCAAGACGATAATGGGTCGCCAGCACTTTGACCATGTGCCCTTCCTGTGGCAAAAAAAAGCCTCTTTGCTTTGTTTGTAAAACATTTTGTTGGAACCATCCTCTTTTTTGGCCTCCAAACTCTCGCGCTTTTCTCCCTGTAGCCCTCTCCACTTTTCTGGTGATTGTTCAATTTCTCAGTTCAATCTATCTTTCTATCGAATTCCCTACTGTTTTTGGGCTCTATGCTTGAATGTCTTACTTTTAGCAAGAAATTACAAACTTGGCTATTGATTTTGGCTTGATCTTTCTCGATTTCATAGTTGGTTTTTCTTTGCCCACCATGAATGGTAACTGTTCCTTTAATGTTCAAATAGCTACAGAAGTCCTAAAATCCACAAATGGTGATAGTGTGCTTCATAAAAGTAAATAAAGAAAGAGGCAAGGGTGCTTGGCCTTATCCATCATTAGAGCGAAGCTTTGGAAGGAACTTTCCAGGGGTATACACACAATACAGGAATGGCTAACCTTCAGCAAAATACTGAAGACCTTGCTATTCAAGAAACTATAACTATCCAATAACCCGTCATCCAGGCCGAACTCCAGATGTGGGTGGCACCAAACAAAATGCAACCCTCTCAAATACAGACTTTCGTTACCACCAACAAGGTTTAACTCCAGGCTGGCTAAATGCTTGAACTATAGGCAGGTCAACCACTGCAAGCTCACCCAGTAATCACCTTCGGACCCAAACCTCTCTGTGACGAATCGACTTCCGGTCCACCAGTGGTCCAGGGATGAATATCGGTTTCTAAAACATCAATCAGCCCCACACATCTAGTACACCAGAAGGGATCCGAACAGATTGGAAACACAAGCAAATTATAAACGTGCTCGTCCAATTTTGGTAATGTGGACGGAACGGCAGGCTTATCTCGGCAAGGTCGTGGATCGTTGGTTAGTTGCAACACAGCGAAAATATAATTATTATCCAACGATAAAAGGGATTGTCCATTCAAGGTTGTATCCACAAATCAACTTTATTATTATCACAACAGACCATTCTAGCACACTACAAAATACAACCCACCCAGCGAAGGAATGCAGAGGCAGACAGTTTCAAGAAGGAAAAGGGATGCATTCTGGATACAGACGGGGGAAGGAGGGTAGTCGGTAAAGTAATTAATCACAATAGTTCAAGGATACTTAGTTTTAGCACAAAGGGAACAATGGGTCATACAATGTCACTAGGGGCCTTCAGAGAAGGATGACGGGGACAGAACCACAATGCACCTTGTGCTTGTAGAAGTCCTTGGTGCACGACAGGGTCGGTTTGTTTTCAGGGCACTTTGCAGCTTCTGCAACAGAGTTGAAGAGGGGAGACAGCTACTGATATCAGGCGGTAGGTAGTTCGGCGAGCGAGGCTGGATGGACGGCTGCAGGCCAGCCTACATGGCGGCTCGGGTCAGGAATCGTCTGAATGCTGGTCTGTGCGAGTCGGACACACTGGTTGAGGTGTCTCAGATGGCGTGAGCGACTGCGGCATAACAATAGGCAGCGGTGCAGTCGGTTGCAGCTCTTGGAGCTGGATTGGCTCAAAAATGTCCTTTAAGGCGGATGCTGGATGATGCATGTCAATGCACTACTCCTAACTTCTTCACTGGGCTCATGTCATACTTTAAAGCGGATGGCCCAAAGCTGAGGAGAGTGTTCCAGGCAACGGCATTGTCCTTGGTTTGGTTCAGAGACTCTATGGCACTTCCCACCTAGGAAGCTTGCTGCAGAGACAAGCACGGCACACTGTGTGCCCACTGGTTACTGGTTCTGGAGCTGTGGAGGGTCCTCTGGATTCAGTATCTCCCTTTGTTCCCTGGGAGATGTTTAGGGGAGAGATTTTTCTTCCCTCTTTGGAAATCCTGGCCTTCCTTCACTGGTGGAAGCTGTGAGGCAGACAGTACCTTCAGCCAGGCTCCAAATGAGTTCTTCTTGTTACTCCTTGCAAAGTCTTGGTACCTGATTAAAGCGGCAGGTCTCCCTTTAAGCTGCGGCGAGACCAGACTTTTGTTGTTTGTACCTTCTGATTGAGGTCCCCCTGTGGGGATGACTGCTGTAAACAGCTGTCTCAGACATGACAGGTCACTGCCCTTGATGCTGAGAGGTGGGTGCTGGCATCAGGTTTAAACAGTGCATAACAAAAGTTGTTGGGTTTTCCTGTCCTTTGTTAGTCCTGAGACCAGGCCCCCCGTGGTCCTGTTTGAAGTTACTCTGATTAGTATGTGAAGCTGCCACCAGCAGCTAATAAAGGGCAGGGCGGACCATGGAGCATTGTTAGTTAATTAGGCTGGCTATGGCAGGAGGAAGGTTTTGCCTTCCCCCTTCTAAAATGCCTTAATGTTCTCTTGGCTGTCATATTCCAACTAAATAGGACAGGGAGTGGCAGCTGTAGCCTGTGTCTACCCAGAGGACACGGGTCTATGTGCATGTCGTGCGGTGAGCATAGGAAAATGTGTACGGATTAGCCCCACACATTTTCCGGAGGTTGATGTACCATCATTCGATTGTATTTAAAATTTCAAAATATCCCAGGCGAGCGCACACCCACCATGTGGATGGTCGAATTCCTCACATGCCCCCCAGCCTCAACATGTGAACCACCATCCTACTGAGAGTCTGGTTCGTCATCAAGGTGAAGGTACCGGCCGAGGGCTTCTGCATTTCCATGCTGGGAGCATGGATTGTTCTTGATGTCCATATCTAATCCCTGTAGGGATATGAGCCAAAGCAGCAGCTTGAGGTTCTCCCCTTGCATGACCATTAACCATCGAAGAGGCCGGTGGTTTGTCTGGATCATAAAGTATGACCCATAGATGTAGGGTTTCAGCTTTTGTATGACCCACACAACCACGTAAGCCTCTTTTTCAAAGATGGTCCAGTTCCTTCCCCTTTTTGTGAATCGCCTGCTAATGTAGGCAACAGGTTGCTCTAGGCCTTGTAATTTCAGCTGTGCTAACAGTGTTCCAATCCTAAAATCACAGGCATCTGTCTGGATAATGAACTCCTGACCATAGTCTGGCACTTTCAAGACTGGGGCCCTGCACAATACATCCTTTAAAACCCGAAAGGAGTTTTGACAGGTGGGGCTCCAAGTTACCTTCTTCGGCATCTTCTTGGAAGTTACATCATTCAAGGGCATGGAAATGGTCCCATACCCCTTTATGAATGACCAGTGGTACCCGGTGAGAACTCGAAAGGCTCTCACCTGCTTCTGTGTGGTGGGTATATCCCAATCCTTCTCAGCCTGTACCTTCGATTCAAGAGGTTGTTTCTTACCTCCACAGACCAGGTGGCCTATGTAAGTCATGGTGCCCTGTGCTATCTGTCCACATCATGGGTGCACCAATCTTCGTGACCTGGAGTCAGTGAAAACAGACTGGCAAACTGTCCCAGTAAACAGTGTCAGTCTGTCAGTTGCTTTTCTGGCAGGTCTGTTGCAAGGTTGACACCTTCAACTGAACCATCGGTGGCTTCAATGTGCAGGAGGTCTGGGAAGAGATCGGTCTCCTCCTCAGTCTCTCCATCAGTCACTAATGCCATGACCAAGTAATCCTGGCTATAATTGGGTTTTAGCCGGTTGACATGAAAGACCCTGCATAGGTCCTTTCATGTCAATGAGATAATTCACCTCACTGACTTTTTACAGCACACAGTAAGGCCCATTCCACTTGTCCTGAAGGTCCATGGGGTTGGCAAGCTCCATAAGCCACACCCACTGGCCTGGAGAATAGACTGTCACTGTGTCTTTCTGGTCATGCAAGTACTTCATCAGCTCCTAAATGGCCTTTAGGTTTCTTCTTGACTGTTCCATGTACTTTGCCATTCTAGACTGAAGGCTAAGTACATCTCATGTAGGGAATGAGGGGCTTCTCACTCATCCCTCTTTCACTAGACTGAAGGGACCACATACAGGGTGTACAAACAGAAGCTCAAGGGACTAAACCCTACGCTGTTCTGTGGCACCTCCCTGTAGGTGAACAGCAGGCATGGCAGAAGAATATCCCATTTTCTCCTAAGGTGCTCTTCCAAGTCACCTCTCATGCCTTTCAGGGTCTTGTTGAACCGCTCAACAAGTCCATTTTATCTGTGGATGGTAGGATTTAGAGAGCGGGTAGGTGCCTCCACACTTCCCACATACCCTTCATATACGCTGATATGAAGTTTCATCCCCTGGGGGAATCGAACATGGGAGAATATCCCAGTCAGAGCCTTCACAAACCACAGGGCTGTGATGCTCCTCAGAGGGACAGCCTCAGGCTACATTGTGGTGTGGTCTACCACCACCAAAATGTATCTGTTCCCTGAGCTGGTTTGAGGATCCAAAGGACCCAAAATGTCCATGCCCATTCTCTTGAAAGGCTGCCCAATGATGGGTAGTGTAATTAAGGGGGTCTTTGTGGCACCACCTGACTTGATAGAAGCATGACATCTTGGGCAGGACTGGACACATTTCTTAACCTTCACGCTGAACTGCGGCCAGTAAAAGTGCGCAGACAATTGGTTTTGATGTCTTAGTCACTCCCAAGTGACCCGCTTAAGAAAAGAAATTTGGTGAGCCAAATCCAAAAGGAACTTTCTGTGGCACTGGGGAATAACCAACCTTCTGGTGCCCTCGCCCTCAGAGTCTTTTGACTCACTATAAAGGAGTCCATTCTCCTAGTACACTTTGAACAGTCCAGAGGACCCACCCTTAGCCTGCTCCTTCGCCTGCTCCCACAGACCTGCCAGAGTGGGGTACTCATTCTGGGCTGTGAAGAAGTCAGTCTGATCTGGGCCCCCAGCTGATGCAAACTCATCCAGCTTGGGTAGGCCCTTCAGATCTGTACCCACTTGGTCCTCCACCTAAGGTTCCTGGGGTGTGCCAGGCAACTCTGAAATCGCAGAGTCCCCTGCTACCAAAGTAGGGTCCTCAGTGGCTACTGGCTCCTCTCCCGCAGGAGTAGGCATCTCTGCAGTCTGTGTACCTGGACTAGGGGCTACCGGCCATGTCAGTCCTTTCAACAAACCCCCTGGAAGCACTCCAGGCTCTGAAGCTTTGAGAGTGTTCAATCTGACGATCTCTATGACCCTCAAACAGGTTGCTTCCTGCGACTATCTCGGGCTCAGGAAGATCATTACCCAACAGTCAATGGACATGGATGGAGTCTTTCACCGCTACACAGCGCTGGGTTGGTTCACCTCACCAGCTGAACTCTACTATCGCCAAGGGGCACTTACTCTTTCCGTCAAACCCACTGATGCTAAAATCAGGACCATCAACATACTGGCCTGGCTGTACCCACTGCCGGGTGACAGCAGTGACGCTAGCTGCGGTGTCTCAGACTGCAGGGGTTTTGTGTCTATTGATATACACATGTTCTAAATAAAGTTGAGTATTATTGGGAACTTGGATCTTTTCTGGAGACCAGATACCGCTCCCTCTCTGTGTAACCAATCCACATTCCTTGGATTAGTGGGAAGTCCTACCCTGGGAGGGCCACATTAATGATCACTTCTTTCACAAGTCCAACATTCACTGTGGCTTACTTGGGTAAACCCTTGCAAGCAGAATCTCCCTACACATGAAACAACCTTTGGGTGGTGAGAACGCAGGTGTTCCAGCATTAGGGGTGTCTGCGCTCTTCTTTTTCAGTGTGCATGGCTGAACTACAGTTTGGGGATTTCCCTCCATTCTTTTGGAGACTTGACTTCGAAGAGGAGTGGGTTGCACCTTGGTCCTTCCCATCCTTGTTTACTTTTTGTCTCAAGATTTCTCTTCCAGATTGGGAGGGCTCACCTGAGCCTTTTTCTGGACTTGAGTACTCACTAACCTGTTGGCAGCCTTTGTAAGCTCACTAGGGTCTACAATAGTCTTGTCCACAATATGCTGGTGTAGGTCACCCTCACAATTGTTCAAAACATGCTCACAAGCAATCAAATTGTACATCCCTTTCCATGTTTCCACTTTGTTACCAGCCACCCATCCGCTCAGTTATTTCAACAACAAGTGTATTAACGCTTCAAATGTCTGCCCACTTTTATTTATGAGCTCTCTGAAGCTCTGATATACTATTCTGGGGTATTACAGAACTATCTGAGGAGGGCCACCGTCATGCTTTCATAAATAGGCCTTTCCTCTGGAGTTAACTGAAGAACTGCATCAGTCCCTGATGTCGGTAAGCAACTCATCAGGACTGCACCCCAAAGTACGTTGTCAAACTCCTGTAACTGAAACTCCAGCTTGTGTGCTTCAAACCAGTCAAAAATATCCTTCCCCACTCCGTGAGCCTGCGCTAAGTCTTTGGGTATGTGTACCAGGGTTTATCCTGGGCACTCTGGTTTGAGGCACTACTGCTGCTTTCGCTAGAGGTGGATCTGTGTGCCTCCTCCTTCTCTACAGCACCAGCATGCGCCGCTCTATGGCCGCCCAGTCCCGCTCTATGGTGACCTTGTCCTGCTGTTTCTGTTCCTCTAGCGCTAGTCTCCTCTCCTCCAGCAGGAGCTTTATAGCTGCTGCCTCATTAACAGCCGGAATAATTACTGGGCGACTTATAGCCTGTGCTGAGGCCTGGGAACCTGTGGGATACCGCACTAGCCCTTGATCTCACTGATACTGTAGAGTGTTGAGAAACAACGCTTGCCCCCCAGTGCTATGGTTGGCGAGAAACTCTGCTCATGCTGTCTTCATCGTCATCTTCCACTTTACCTCTGGAAGGTCTTTCCCTTTTAGGTACATGTGGCCTAGCCCATCTCCGCAGCCCCCCTCACTTCTACCCAAGCTTGGAGGCTGTTCAGCAGCTCAGGTTTATGAACTTTAGTGTTGTGGGAAGTACCCTCTCTTGACATAGGATGCACAGCACATCCTTGGTTATGCCTTTTACAGTCTTTATGTCATGAGCTATGACTATTACAAATACCTAGCAGTGTCTAAACAATGCCTGCAACAGTACTTGTATCGTTTGGTGACTAAGCTGTGCGCAAGGCTACAACTAGATCTGACCGCCTGCCACCAATATGACTAATCAACTTCCGGGGCACCAGTGGTCCACGGATGAATATCGGTTTCAAAACCATTAATCAGCCCCACACCTCTAGTACACCAGAAGGGATCCGAACAGACTGGAAACACATAAACCTCTTTGTCCAATTTTGGTAAAGTGGATGGATTGGCAGGCTTATCTCTGAAAAGGTTGTGGATCGTTAGTTAGTTGCAACACAGCAAACATACAATTATTACACAATGATAAAAGGGACTGTCCAGTCAAGGTTGTATACACATATCTACTTTATTATCACAACAGACAGTTCTAGCACACTACCAAATATAACCCACCCTTCAAAGGAATGGAGAGGACAGATAGTTTCAAGAAGGAAAGGGGATGCACTCTGGATACTGACAGGAGGTAGTAAATAAAGTAATTAATCACAATAGTTCAATGATACTTGCTTTCAACACAAAGGGAGAAATGGCTCATAAAATGTCACTAGGGGCCTTTGGAGAAGGACCAGGGGGACACAACCACAATGTACCTTTTGCTTGCAGATGTTCTTGCTGCTCAACAGGGTTAATTCGGTTTCAGGGTGCTTTGCAGCTTTTGCGAGTTCAAGATGGGAGACAGCTGCAGGTATCAGTCAGCAGGCAGATCGGCGAGCGAGGCTGGGTGGACCGCTGCAGGCTGGCCTACACGGTGGCTCGGGGTCAGGAATTGTTGTCTCACTGCTGGCTGGCAGGTCTGAAGCACTGGTCGAGGTGTTCCGGGCGACGTGAGTGACTGCGGCGTAGCAACAGGCTTGACTGGCTCGAAAATGTCCTATAATGCGGATGCTGGTTGATGCTTGTCGATGCACTCCTCCTAGCTTCTTCATTGGGCTTGTGTCGTCCTTTAAGGTGGATGGCCCAAAGCTGAGGAGAGTGTTGCAGGCAATGGCCTTGTGCTTGGTTTGCTTCAGAGACTCTGTGGCACTTCCCACCTAGGACGCTTGCTGCAGAGCTTAGCAGGGTATGCTGTTTACTGGCTGGATATCATTTCTGGAGCTGCTGGAGGTTCTTCTGGATTCAGTATCTCCCTCTGTTCTCTGGGAGATGTTTAGGGGAGGGATTGTTTATCCCTCTTTGGAAATTCTGGCCTTCCTTCACTGGCAGAATCTGTAAGGCAAACTGTCCCTTCAGCCAGGGTCCAAATGAGTACTTCTTGTTACACCTTGCAAAGTCTTCAGATGATCTACCCAAAAGAGGGGCTCCACCCTCTTGTAAAGCCAAATGGGCCACAGCGATTTGTGTAGGCTAAACCTACCTTAATGAACCAATCCTGGGTTCCCACAACAATCTCCTGTAGGCATGAGGTCATAGCCAGAGTTCTTTGCAACAGTAAAGGTAAAGGGGTGAAAACATGTACTACTAAGTCCCACCCATATTCCAGTCTGTTATGGATCAATTGGTCTCTTTGGTTAATCGAGCTCTCTGTGGTTCCTGATTAAATTGGTAGGTCTCCCTTGAAGCTGCAGCAAGACCAGATTTTCGGTCGCCGCCAAACCACATACTCATACCTTCTGAATGGGGTCCCCCTGCAGGGATCACTATTGTAAACAGCTGTCCCGGGCATAACAGGTCACTGCTCCTGATACTGAGTGGCTGGAGCTGGCTTCAGGGTGACACAGTGCATGTCAAAGGTTGTTGGGGTTTTCCTGTCCTTTGTTAGTCCTGTGACCAGGCACCCCACGGGCCTGTTTGAATTAACTCTGATTTATATATGAAGCTGCCACCAGCAGTTATCAAAGGGCAAGGCGGATACATGGAGCCTTTGTTGAGTAATTAGGCTGGCCATGGCAGGAAGAAGGTTTTTCCTTCCCCTTTCTCAGATGCCTTTATGTACTCTTGGCTGACATAATCCAACTAAATATGACAGAGGGGGTGGTGCCTGTAGGCTGTGTCCTCCCAAAGTACACAGGTCTATGTGTATGTTGTGCGGTGAGCATAGAAAAATGTGTGCAGCTTAACCCCACACATTTTCGGGGGGTTGATCTACCATCATGCAATTTCATTTAAAATTTCAAAAAATCCCAGGCGAGCGCATAACCACCATGCAGATGGTCGAATCCCTCACACTCTCACTGCACCTTATGCATTGCAAGGCAGTTTGAGGCTCAAGGTAGCTCCCCAGGCCTTCGCTCATTGAATGTTTACTCCCTACACTGGATCTGGGAGAATGACGCTCTGGTCAGATGGCAGTCTCCCACACTCACATGTGGTCATACCAATCAAGGAATCGTCACTCAACTCCAAGCAGCACTTTATTTCCCTATCTTGACTGCATGTTAAGGCACAATGAAAACCCACCAAAAGAATCACCCTGGGACTTAAACCTCATAAAACACCTCATGCCTTAGCCACCAGCTTGAGGCCCTTGAGTTGTAAATCACGTTCACCATGATCCAACACTGGACTACATGCTGCACTGTATTTTCCACATTAAGGTGCCACCAGCAGTGCAGCACACACATGGATGCTGGCCTGCAGTTGAGCGATGGTTTCTTGGTCGGCAGGACCGCAGGTGGATGCAAGGGATGAGGGGCAACATATAAAGGAGTATCCTCCTTGACCTACTGTAATTGGTTAATCCAGATGTTACCCAATATGATTGGCCCCCAGGTAACCCCTGAATTCTCCCCAAAATGACGTCAACATAGTTGTGGCCCTAAGTGCTCCACTGCTTTTCATTCCTAGGTGCCACATGTGATGTCATCAGTGATGTCATCAATGATATGTGTGACATCATCTTCGATGTCCTGGGTGGTAGTCTTAGCAGTGCAAGGTGGTGGCGTGAGTTATGGTTGCTTAGCTTACCATAACTGTTGAATTTCAGGGGTTTTTCGATTTTACTTGTAACCATAACGTCCTTTTAACAACTTTTTTTACTGAATTTCATAGGTTTGTATTAGTGCAACTAAACAATAACGTCCCTATAACAATGTTTTTTCATCGAATTTCATAGGTTTGTATTAGTGCAACTTAACCATAACGTCCCTTTAACAATGTGTTTTCAGTGAATTTCATGGGTTTTTACCAGTGCATCCTATTTTCCCACTACTTACTAATATCATACTTACCAAATATAACAATATTTGTGTCCAATTTACAAAGTGTCACCTTAAAACTGTGCCATTTCCCACCTTCTAGAATCATTTGTAACACTTCTGTACACTTTTTGCAACTATTTCAACTAGTTTTGCATCCGTAGACATCTACGGACATCTGACTTCATTGCGGACCTTCCGGACAGTGCCACATGACCATACGCTGGCGTGCCCCATGATGACGTGTCCGATATCCGAGAACCCGTCTGCACTTCATGATAAGATCCGTCCTTCGTGGACAGTTTGGAACTGCATTCTCTACTCATCTAGGAACTTTCAACTTCAAAATTTCCCTTTGCACACCTCCTACACCTTTTCGTACCCATTATCCATTATCAATCCAGTACACAGTACAAACTTGGAAGAATGTTATCAAAACTGCTATTTATCTTCTTAAAAATGGCATCAGTTATTGCCATCCCTCCTCCCCAAGAGCCACCACCACCACCACCAGCTGGAGGACTTTCACAATAGAAAAAGCGCAGTACTTTCAAAGATAATGAAGAGGACCAAGAAGTTGAGGTAGAGGAAGTGCCTACTTCTAGCACCAAGATTGAATCATGGGTGTGCCAGTTCTTTGCTACTGTTGGGAGTGTACCAAAGGCTAAAGCTACCAAAGTGAAATGCACTGAGTGCAATTGTGTACTCATTCGCAGACTATCTGGATAATACTCCTACGAGACCACCTCCATGTGCTGCCACACCAAATCCAATGACCGCAATGCTCTCAGAAAGGTTATTCTTTTCTCAGCAAGTCGTAAGCGGTCTTCCTCCACCTCATCGTCCTCACAAAATACTGTAACCACACAACCTGATGTCTGCGGGCAATGGTGCATTAAAAAATAAATAAATAAATAAATAAGGAGGACTATGGACCATTATCGTCCATTGCAGCCCCTGAAAGGGGGGATAAAGGCCATTAGCACCCCTGGTTCCCAAAGCGGGAACCCAGGGTGCTAAAACATAGATTGTTCTTCCTATAGCGGGAAGTCTGAGGCGTCCCGCTGTAGGAAGGACGGAAAATCCTTTTTCAAGACAGCCAACATGGAAAGAGAAGGTGGGGCTCCGTACACAGCCCCTCTTCCCTTGCCATGGCAGCCAGCAAAACCCTATGAACATATTACCACAAGCACTTTTTTCACTTTCAAATCTATCCTACCTTCGAATAACTTTACCACATAGCCGGTCCCAGGTAGACGTAGCCACTTTAACACAATTTTTAGTCCCTAGCAGTAAAGGCCAGTAGCCAGATTGTCCGCGTCATGACCTTATGCCATGACCCAGACAAACAGGCTACTGCCCACGGCCACAGGCTATACCTCAGTCACCAAAGGTATAGGACTATTTTTTTGCACCTACATTGTTTGTTTGTTTGTTTATTCATTTGTTATGCGCTCCAGACCCATAAGTAAAAGGGCGCAGCAGTGTGAAGATGCAAAGCTTACATAGTTACAAAATATACACCAGATACAGAGCTTACATAATTACAGAATATACAAAATGTGCAAATATAAACAGAAATAAAATGGCCTATATAATTACAAAAATAAACAATAAACAATGTACAAAAATACAAATTGCAGAGTGATACCCTCAGTATATCACTAAGGCTCACAAGTAAGCTAGATTACGCATGATCTTCAAGTATTAACACACTATTACAATATTAATATAGGGTGAATAGGTCACTATTTTCTGAAATGTAGGTAGAGTTGGTCGGCTCTCAGGTCTTGTGGCATTGAATTCCAACATTTAGCAGCCTTTAAAGGGAAGCTATTACCACCAATAGTGGTGAGCTTGTATTTAGGTATGGTCAGGCAGTTAACATTACCAACTCTGGTCGGTCTAAGAGAAATTCTTCTCTGGAGTTTGTCTGTAAGGTATGTTATGTTATGCAAACTTAGTAAGGAGCACGTACACCCGAGGGTATCTTGGCGCTAGTTGCTGAGGGTAATAGAGGACCAGAAAGGCCAGACAATACCATAAGAGAGAAAGGGTGGCTTAAAAGAGAGTAGTTTTCAGCAATCAACGGAATGTAAGGTGGTCTTCAGTTGCCCGAAGAGCAATAGGCTCTTCGTGACAGACGGAAGTGGGGGATAGTAAGAAGACACGCAGAATGAGAACGCAGCAAACGGGATGGAGTGCAGCGGACAAACTTAGTTTGAAGATACTCAGCGCTAACGCCATAAAAGACGCAATGCACCAAACATAGTGATTTAAACAAGATCCGGCTGGCCACCGGAAGCCAATGGAGTTTCTTAAGCAGAGGAGAGATGTGGGATCCAAAGGGAGGGCGAAGTATAGAACGAACTGTGACATTTTGCAGCAGTTGAAGCTTTTGGATCAGATAGCGAGGCTGGGCCAGATAAAGAGAGATACAATAATCAAGCGTGTTAAGGACAAAGGCTGCCACTACCGGTGCCTGGCATTCAACAGGAATAAAAGGAAGTACTTTCCGCAAAATGCGGAGTTTAAAATGCCCGGCACTACCGACACTAGCCACCTGATTATCAAGAGACAGAGATGCAGAGATTTCAACACCAAGGTTACGGACTGATTGAACTGGAAGGGGGAGAGGACCAAGACTCGATGGCCAGAATTGCGAGGTCCAATACAGAAGGGGAGAAGAGTTACCCACAACCAGTACCTCTTTCTTATTGCCATTCAGTTTTAACCAATTAGTCATCATCCAGTGCCCCAGATCCTCCAGACAATTCCAGGTAGCTAGGGGCAGCATTATTGATTATTGAGAGCTCTATGAGTCAATGATAGCGTCTTTAGCTGTATTTTATTGGCCGTGGATAGCCATTTCTGTTGCCGTCTAAGGGGGGAAATGTGTTTTTTTTTGTTTATGTGTAAGGCTGCTCTTAAGGCATTATTTTGTAATATTTGGAGTTTTTGGATGGTACTTTTATTAGCAACACTGTATAGAGCATTACAGTAATCAATTCTAGAGCGTATTAAGGCTCTGGCCAAGATCAAGCAGCTGTCATCAGAGAGGAATGGCTTGCCAGCTCTGAGTAGCTTGCAAGTGTAGGCCGTGGAAGAGGTCAGGGATTTTACCTGTTTATCAAAAGACAGTGTGGAGTCCAATAGACGCCGAGGGTTATTACCTCCTTGGAGACTTTGTTGGAATTCCCGTCAAAATTGAATAAAGACAATTCCTGGCCTAGTTTTTTAATGTTAGCTTGTGAGCCCAGAATTATCAACTCAGTCTTATCATCGTTCAAGCATAGGCCATGAGTGGCCACCCATGCTTGGATGATAAGATATACTTTGTTCACCAACCCTGTGTCCTTACTGTGATCCCCAGAAAGCGGGAGGAGAATCTGAGTATCATCTGCGTAATTAGTGTAGGTAATACCCAGATGGTGTAGATCATCGAACAAGGGTTTGGTGAAGATATTGTAGAGAGTTGGCGAGACGCAAGAGCCTTCAGGAACACCGCACAGGATAGAGGTCGGGTCTGCAGCTACCGAAAGAGAGAAGACTCTAATGGTTCTCTTGCTCAGGAAGGATTCAATCCATCTGATGGCTCCCGGGGAGAAGTGGGCGGCAGAGTCGAGGTGTCAGTATAGGACCTTGTGATTGACCAGATCGAATGTGGCTGAGAGATCAAGTAAATACAAAATACAAAAATACAAAGTAGGAACAGAAGTACTGTCTTCCCTTTGCCCCTGAGCACGTCTATCTGAGACTTTAAGTTGATTAAGGCTGTTTCCGACCATGTAGTGGACGGAAGCCGGATTGTCTATTACGTAGGCGTTTATGCAGTTCAAGGTGTTTTTGAATTTGGTTGTAGGCGGCTTTATCCAATATTTTGAGTAAGAATGGGACTGTGGTAATAGGCCGGTATTTAGTAGGGAACAGAGGATCTAGAGTCTGTTTCTTGAGGAGAGGGAGAACCCAAGACTGTTTAAGGTTGGCTGGGATAGTGCCTGTGGCAAAGGAAGCATTAAAGGAATGGTTCGGTAAACATTTTTTTATTGCCTCTACGAGTCGGCCATGTGTTTTTAAGCCTAAGTCGCTCGATTTTAGAAAAATTTCCTATGGTCCATACCCGAGTTTTCGTCCATTAAACGCACGCGAAAACAGGCATCAGGGAGCTGCCATTTTGTGATAATCCTATCACTTGCCGCATCGCCCTGGCTGACCTGCTTTTGCGGCATATCGCCCTGGCTGACCTGCTTTTGCGGCACTAAATCATATCCCCCAACCCTGAGCCTGACATTATCAAAACATTCATATTCCCCGCCTCTCTCCATGACGTTTCTGTGCTGCGTAGGCAAACGCACCCAGTCGTCTTCTACGCGACTTCACACAGAACCCGGAAACCAACACAGATCAACTCACAACACAGCGCGCCACAATTCGGAATATGAAACTGTACTTTAAAATCAAACAGCAACACGGTACATTTGGTAAAGTACATTTATTTGACATTAAATATTTATAGAATATTCAGCAATTGCCATATTAACTCGGGATGCCATTTATTTTCTTTTATCTCTATCTGCAAAAACTTTATCGTGAGTCACGCGCTGTTCCTTTTTGGTACACAGGGTGTTGGTTTTCGTTAAAAGAAGCACTTTGGTCGCACAGTGAACCGCAAGGCTGTTCCATCAAGTAGGCACTAGGCCACCGTAAAGGTTGATATGTTGCTTCTAGCCGCTAGTACCGCGTAAGAGCATATCGTCAAGATTGTCAAAGTGATGCAGTTGTTGACAAGAAGCTGCAGCTGGCATTTGAAGAAGCTGTCTGCCGGGGTCTGAAACTGGTGGCAGTCGCAGTAGGGAAGGATATACCTGTTTTGAAAACATAACCATTATAATTAGTCTCGCCAGCTGATCTTTATTAATATTATTCATTTTATTTATTACGGCCGAGCTGAAACTATTTGCTTTCAAGGATAGTGCAATGGAGTATGTTTGGCTCTAAAATCAATGCGAAAATGAACGAAATTAATCGAGGTTAGCACACAATGAGAAACGACTGTCTACATGCGTGTGGATTGGGACCTGCATGCCCATGTAACCGCTACAAGGACGATCCCACAAACGTTTTCCTAGCTCTTCATTCATTAATTTATTCATGCATCCATTCATTAATTCTTCATTCCGGTGTATAATGCGTCTACAGAGTTACTTACATTATATTTGCAATTGCCATTGTGTCTCTGCGTAATGCAGTCCGTAAATCCCACTGTGCTCTTGACAACAATTTTTCGTATACTGAACTAACATGAAACTCGGTTTAGTTTCAGAATTTTCTGACATCTCTTACGTTATTGCACCCCCCCCTTCAAATGAAGTTCTTTCGGCATGGTCCCTGTCTCTCGAGTTCAAAAAACAATAGAACCTTATACTGCCAGTGCGAGTTGTGGGCCTCTTCAGGCGCGAGCTGAAAATCAAAGCCGCTGACCTTCACTAGAAATGAGCATACATTCTTTCTTTGCAACATCCCGTAGTAAAGCCATCTGTGAGAACTTGAAGTTTCGAATCCATCTATGTACTGCACCTCAATGTGCAAATACAAACTGGCCTCTCTCCCATCTGCAATGGCTCTCTTTGGCGTTCTAAGGCCCCCAATTTTGTCCTTGTTGTCTGCGAGCTTTGCAGCCCCAAAGAACCATAACTATTGAGACTTTTAATTTTTTTGTGAAGGTCCGGGAAAGTATAAAGTACCCGAGGAGTTGAGTTGAAAGTGAAATTTTTGTTTGTTTGTTTTATTATTTGCAATATGCAAGCCTCCCCTCGGTTAACAGTGCGCAGCATTTACATGAGATTCCAAAAATGTGTTACATCAACAAAAATATATACATACACATATAGACAAGGTCAGCAATATGAGGAGAATAGAGAGAGAATTCAAAGATGACACCCACGTTGTTCGCCACCCAGGATGGTAAAGGTAGGGGTTAGGGTTAGCATACTTTGTACAATAACATTCATTTACAAAAAGACAATCGTATTACAATTATTTAAACCAGGATTTGTACTTCACAACCAGCTCTCCTTTGGGTGGACATGGCACAGTGGCAATGTTTGGTGGCAATGGATCAGTGCTCTGCACAGAAACGTTCAAAATTCCATATCTGTGCTTCTCTAATACAGCAACAATAAGGCTTTTGACATCCTTACATTACCTGTAGTCCTAGATTGTTCACGGCCGAGATTCTCGTTATGGGCCAAGACGGCAAGTAGAGTCCTATGTCTCATGTCCTGTATGCTGAAATGCAAGCGCTTTGGCCTGTACATTAGGCACATATTGCGGACCACCTCCAAACCTCCTGTGTGACAGAAGTCTGTCAGTCCCCTCAAATCTCTTGATAGAGTTTTATCGAAAACAATCTTCTCAATGGCTTTGTGTGTCGGTGAAGATGGAATCAACCACTTCTTCTTTCGTGCCTCCACTGGGGACAAAGGGCCATGTTCACATTGGTGGAAATGTAGGTTTTCTGACCAGCGGTGCACGTTGGTACAGTGGTGCATCAGTGACCGCCATTTTTCAAGTAGTATTTCCACTGATCCTTCACAAGTTTTGGAGCTCCACCATAGATGGTTGCTGATAGACTGGGACCACTCTGAAATACTTTCCAAACCTTTTTTTTTCCCTGCAGCCAAGATTTTCTTATTGATTGATTTAGCAAGATGCCATACGTCAAATTGATGTTTAATATGTGGGAACTGCTCTCTCATTGTCTTGGCAATTGAAACGTGTCTGTCCGTGGCTGTGAGGTCGATGTGCATTCCCCTCGATTGTAGATATTCCACTGATTTTATAAATCCTAGTTTCTCCATGGCCACTGAGGATGTACATTGTGTTACCTGCACAACCACCGAACTCACAATTTTCTTACTATCCATGTCCTGAAAGTGGTAGGTGCAGTACTTGGCAGAAAATCCAGGGCTGTCCCACTGTCCATCGCCGGCTAGCCTGAATCGTTTGCCTTCGAATGTACTTGCTAGAGACAATTGTTCAATTTTCCAAGCATCACTAATGGCCGGAAACAGATAATCATGTTGGTATTTGTAGTACTGCGTTTTTTAAATGAAATGGAGTCCCACAAACTGAAAGAAAGACTCTAACTTTCTAAAACTGGACCCACTAAAAAGTGATGCAGCTGCACACAGTAGATTGCCTGCTGGCAGTTTCCCCAGCATCGGTTGTGCAGACCATGAGAACGTATGGTTTAATCTGCAGGCAGCATTTATTTTCCCTCTAACGGAATGCCCACATTTCAGCATACTTATAATATTCATCAAACAACTGTTGAATACTATGTATTTGCCCTCTTTCATTAGACTGTCATCCGGCGTCAAAGTTGTTTCGGCCTGTGACGTTGAGGACATATCACCACATTTGAAAGAAATATCACTGCTATCAAGTTCTGATGCGTTGGTGAATGCTGCTGCTGGTTCATTCTCTGTCATTTCAACATCTGCTACTTCAACATTGATGGGAGAACACAACAATGTCGACAGCTTTTTTGGTGTCAATTTTTTGGTGGGTGTAGATTGTGTGAATTGATCTGCGACTACTTCAGAGCTATCTTCAATACATCCAGTATCATGTTGTTGTGGTGGTGTGGTCGCACTGTAGCAATGGTTCTTTACAATTTTGCTGGATTCTCCGGGCACATTCATTTCATGTTCTGGCCATTGGACATGAGCATCCCTAGTCTCAACACGCGGCGTCTGAATTAATAGCTCCTCCATAGTGTAAATGGTCTGGCAAGCAACATCTCTCATTCGCTTCACTGTCTGTGTATGTATGGTTCGGACACCCACGGGTAACTAGAGGATAGATTGGAAAAGGGATGTTCAGTTTAAACACAAGATAAAGTATAGTACAATTGACTGGAAAAAAACATGAAATAGTCCCCAGCACAAAGAAATTTCTAAAGTTATGAACTGTTTGTAACTAACCTTATTTTTGTTTCTTTTCTTTGCAACTTTTTTGACTCGACCTTCAACATCTGCACGCTGTTGCTCCGATTCGTATCCGCATGTCTCCCCTTCCTCTTGCGCTGCAACGACTATATTTTCTGTATCCGCATAGACAGCACGGAATGAGGCTCCATCGACTCCCTGAAACATAGTATTTTCATTACTGTATATCAAAATATTGTTAGCATAAAACACACGTGAGGACGAACACACAGGTACATCTAATTAGCCAAACACGATTTAAACATTGTGTGGAACAATCAAACGACAATTATTCGAGCTCTGATGACCTAGTTCGATGGAGCTGTCAGTATCCGTACCTCTGGCTCCGCATGGACTGCCACGAATGATTGTATTGAAGAGGAGGCATCAGCAACTCCCTGAAACACAGTACTTGCGTTAGTATGGTTTTCAATATTGTAAACATAACACACACTTGGGGTCGACGGCATAGGTACATATAAAGAGATAACCACAAATGTTGCATTGTCTAAAAGAATCAAGGAATATTTAAATATGATCAGATTTAATCTACTTATTTCTCCGATTTCTTTACACCTGCATCATCTAAATGGGATCTTGTGATTGTAGTGGAAGCTCCATCGTCTCCTTGAAACACAGTACTTGTGTTGACAGGGAAGAAAGTATAGCAAATGGATTCACGTTATATGATCACGCTCGATGGAGCTGTCAGTATCCATACCTCGTGCTGCTGAAGAACATCTATGGATGATGTAAACGTGGTGCGCACTTCCGAAAGCTGTTGCGCCGATTCGTATCCGCATGGTCCCGCTTCCCCTGGAATTACTTGAATGTTAGGCTCCGCATCAAGTGCGTGGGTTGACGCTTCAACAACTGCCTGAAACATAGTATTTGCATTAGTAAGGATTACAATATTGAAAACACAACACACACTTGGGGTCGACCGCACAGGTACATATCGATGGCTAACCACGAATGAAACATGGTGTAGAACAATCAAATGACAAGTGTTCCAGTCCTGATGATCACGGTCGATGGAGCTGTCAGTATCCATACCTCGTGCTGCTGAAGAACATCTAAGGCTGTTGTCAATGTGGTGGGTGCTTCAGCATCTCCCTGAAAGACAGTACTTGCATTAGTATGGATAACACTAATTATAACTGAAAACAAACACCAGGGGACGACAACTAAGGTTTATATCAATTGGAAAGCACTAACCAAACAATTGGTAAAATAATCACACGATACATAAAAACTATTACTTGACATGCATAAAACAAGTCTGTAGCGGAATAGCCAAGTATGATTACCTGATACGCGCTAGAAGTGGTTGATAACTGTGGGCACGTCACGGATGTAGAATGTTCTTGCTTCAGATTCAGTGGATAGTCAAGCAGTTGTAAAGGTAAATTATTGTTTGATGATGAAATGCAAATATTAAAAAATTGCCATGTAAACCGATAGAATACTTGAGAATAATGCTATTGAAAATGCGCAATATAGTACAGTTCCCTGTGCCCATAAATAGATTTCCTTTGGGGGTTATAAAATCGAAAAATAATGTATTGATAAATGTCATTATTCAAAAAGCTATACACTCATATCAATAACGAAAGTATTACAAGGGAGTATTACAAGCGTCACAACACCTAAAATATAAATTAATCAATTCGGCTACCTACACATTACCGCAAGGCCTAAAGCTAGATCCGGACACTTGACTCACCAGTGGCGGAATGTGGACGAATAGAGTTGGAATAGTGTTTGCGAGCAATTTTCGAGTTGTTCGCCGTTTATTCTTCTTTGTTACCCAAGATGTGGCGTACATGTTCGAGGAAAAGTGCCGGCTGCAGATGCGGTATCGATCATCCCTCTTGTCCTCTAAGACTTGTTGGACTCTACTTTCCAGCTCATCCAGTGGATATCCGCAAAGTCTGACCCATTCTCTTATTCGATCAACAGTTTTCGCGAATACATGCATTGTAGTGCCTTCAGATTTAGCATGGGTCTTCCAAGGGCAACCGCCAATCAAACAGGCAGGCATTGTTGAAAATTCTGAAAAGTAAATATCAAGATTATTATAAAACCTTGATGAATAAAAATGTCATAAAAAAGTAAATGAACCATACCATGCTCAATGCAAGGTTTGTTTTGGTCGCTGGAACTATACCAGTTCATCATGTGCGGCTTAGTATTTGCATAAGTTACAGAAATGTCTTAAATTATGTGACTAAACTCTGAACATGTGACTTGTCCCTTGGATGTTCTATCTTGCACGAAAAGGAAACATGCTTACATTATAGACTGGACCCCCGAAGGACGCAATTCGATGACAATTGACACAGATGAAAATAAATAGATCTATTGATAGCATAACAATTGAAACTCAAGTCAATAGCAATGAGACCAATGACCATAGCTCTATTGGGTACTGTAATCGCAAATAGAAATGTAAAAATGACCGAAATATGACTAGGATACATGGCCTTACCTTGACCAACAAACAGTTGGATTCATCAGGCCGAGCAGTATGTTGCAGGAGAACAGGCAGATGGCCACAGGTAGCACACTGATGAGTTTGCTCAAGCGGTCACAGATAGCCCGACGATGAGCAGATTAGCATAGATCTCAGTGCTTCTCAGGTAGAAGGTTCAGGAGTTGACTTGCAAAGCACAAAGATGTTCTCATGAGACATATCAAGTGGTTTATAAAGTATTAGAAACAGGGGAGGCCTGCCTGGAGAAACGGGGTCTGAGGAGGCCATGTGAGCGATGGCCCCTGGGCATGGGATACCTTTTGAAGTGTACATGCTGTTTGGCACCTTGGCCGTTTGCGCCCGTGACAGCCCCCCATGCCAGCGCTCATCCCCGGGTGCGAACCACCTTTGATAGAGGGGGGTGGGATGGATGGGCCAGTGGGCGTGCAGATAAGGCACAGGAAGACTGCTGAATGGAGACACACTTATGTGGATTGCAGGGGGGTGGCCTGCCTCAGGAGAGGCCTGCCTGGAGACACGGGGTCTGAGGAGGCCATGTGAGCGATGGCCCCTGGGCGTGGGATACCTTTTGAAGTGTACATGCTGTTTGGCACCTTGGCCGTTTGCGCCCGTGACAACCCACCATGCCAGCGCTCATCCCCGGGTGCGAACCACCTTTGATAGAGGGGGGTGGGATGGATGGGCCGGTGGGGGTGCAGATAAGGCACAGGAAGACTGCTGAATGGAGACACACTTATGTGGATTGCAGGGGGGTGGCCTGCCTCAGGGGAGGCCTGCCTGGAGAAATGGGGTCTGAGGAGGCCATGTGAGCGTTGGCCCCTGGGCGTGGGATACCTTTTGAAGTGTACATGCTGTTTGGCACCTTGGCCGTTTGCGCCCGTGACAGCCCCCATGCCAGCTCTCATCCCCGGGTGCAAACCGCCTTTGATAGAGGGGGGTGGGATGGATGGGCCGGTGGGTGTGCAGATAAGGCACAGGAAGACTGCTGAATGGAGACCCACTTATGTGGATTGCAGGGGGGCGGCCTGCCTCAGGGGAGGCCTGCCTGGAGACACGGGGTCTGAGGAGACCATGTGAGCGGTGGCCCCTGGGCGTGGGATACCTTTTGAAGTGTACATGCTGTTTGGCACCTTGGCCGTGTGCGCCCGTGACAGCCCCCCATGCCGGTGCTCATCCCCGGGTGCGAACTGCCTTTGATAGAGGGGGTGGGATGGATGGGCCGGTGGGCATGCAGGCAAGTGTGTGGGAGCGAGGGGCCATCAGGCCCCTCTCATCCTTTACTTCTCAGTAGAAACTCCGACCAAGTGCCTCCAGTAGTGGGTTCGCCCCTTAGATGTTAACTTTGGTTGACATTTGCGTAGATGGGACCACTGAGCAGGACACGGGGCATCCATTTTTGTACCCCCTTTCCAATCCATCTTGGTGACCAGGCCTCACTGCGCACAGCACATGGCCCCCACCCTCGTTCCCACTCTGACTAGAAAACTCCAGAGGTATTTGCAACAGCTAATAAATGTAACACATCACTCTTCCTCTTCGATCACTGTCCTGCATGTGAACCAGCCTAAACTAGGCACATAGCTCGTTCAGCTCCACAAACGTGTCCTCAATACCTGCATGCATTATTGAGAATATATTATGTTAGCTTAGATAGTGACCACCCTGCTTCACAGCGACCTGACCTTCACCCATTCGGGGCACAGATGTCTGACGTTCATCTTTGAATGGAGACACACTTGATTCATTTAAAAAATCGAAACAACCGTTGTTAAAATATATGTGGTGTTTTATTTTGTATCTTATTTTGATGACACAAAAATACAAGACTTTACACATTGTACAGGTCAGGTTGCAGCACAGTGAGAGAAAATCCCCTGTACTGACCGCTGTCACTCGGGAACGTTTCTCTTATGGCACGAACGGCACAGGCGGGTATTACTCTTTGGACGCGGCGTCCAAGCCTCCCGTGAAAACACCATGTAAAGGAATGATAGGCCACAGCCTGTACCACCTGTGAAAAGGAATGAAACAAACTGTTTTTAAATGACCAAGATTAGTTTAATTAACGTTTGTTGTCAATGACAATTCTTGTAACTAATGGCATTCTGCTCGGACAAATGCTATCTAGACACTGCACACTATTGAACGACTTTCATGTGTTACAATGATATGTATATGTAATTTTGGATATAGTAGAAGACCATTAAATAGGAGTGGCATGACAAGCAGAGTATACTTACTCGTTACTCGCATTACGAGGACGAACAGTTGGGCGAAGTTCGTGCATAAGCACCACCATTATCCTCAACACGGACCGTGTGAGGCAGGCTGCCCTGAAGTCTGGCAGCTCGGTGATGCCTTGCGGTCGTGGCTCGCCTTCCGAAATGTAGGCCACGCATCCCGAGTTTTCACAGCAGCAGCAGTTCTCGTCCTCGGTTGGCATTAGCTCGCACCGATTGCATGTGCACCAGGTGGAAACACTGTCCATGCGACTAGGTCCAGGCTCTTCAGCTGTTGAATCGTCCCCCCAACTGCCGTCCGAAGACCCATCGTTTTTGCGTGTTTCCCTTTCCAGTAGTTCCTCCTCAGTATACTCGGGCTCGTATATGTAGAGCATTATTGTAGCCATTGTGTGTTAAACAAACTAAAATAATTTATAGCGGTGGTACAGGTATCTGTTCACACGGGCTACAAGCAACAAAGGTAGCTGACCAGAGCACAGAAACAAGTCACAGAATACTCAAAATAACACAGAGAGAGGAATGGAATCGAAAATCTGCTGCTGTGTGTTGTGAAACGGTCTGTTTATACTTATTGAGGAAAGAGGCGTCCTGCCATTTCCATGGTGACACGTCATTAGCTGAAGCGCAGCAAATGTTGACATGAGACGTGCTTTGGCGTTGTGAAATGGGCGGTACGCATCTGCTGATGACAGGCTCAGGGGCGGGGGATATGATTTAGTGCCGCAAAAGCAGGTCAGCCAGGGCGATGGGGGAAATTATATGATTATCACAAAATGGCCGCTCCCTGATGCCTGTTTTCGCGTTTGTTTAATGGACAAAAACTCGGGTAAGGTCCATAGGAAATTTTTCTAAAATCGAGCACTTAGGCTTAAAAACACATAGCCGACCCGTAGGGGCAATAAAACATTTTTACGGAACCATTCCTTTAATCAGTTTGGTGATGAATGGGGATAATTCTCTGGCAGCATCTTTTATTAGTTGTGCTGGGCAGATGTCACCTTTGCAATTAGAGGGCTTCAGTGACAGGATGATTTTTTCTACTTCCAAGGTAGACATTTTGGAAAAATTGAATATATTATTGTATGCCGGTGGTGAAACACTAGGCAAGGGGTTATTGGGCGAGTGCTGGTGGTTCAGTACTTCTTTTTTTTTCCTGAATTTTATTTTGGAGCGTGTCAATTTTATTGGCTAGTGCGTGTTGGATGTCTGTACAACAAGATTTGTCTTTGGTGCAGATGTCAGGTATAGCTATTGCGGACTCCAGTTCTTTAAGTGTGGAAAAGAGTTCTTTCATACTAGAATTGGATTTGGAAATACGCTCATCATAAGAGTTGCGTTTTGTCCAGCAGACTTCCTTCTTGTAATGTGAGGAGAGTGAGGTTAATTTGGCTTTGTTCTCACTGGAAGGGCAGAGTCTCCAATTAGTTTCACTTTTTCTTTTTAGGATACAAAGGTCTTTGAGTTGTGGTGTAAACCATTTGTTTAGATGGGCTATTGGTTTGCTGGGTCTAAGTTTGAGAGGTGCAATTTTGTCCAGTGTGGGGAGCATAATATTATTGAATTCATGAACTAGGATATTAGGATCAAGATTTTCTGGCAATGCATTAAGGGTGGGAAGGATAGCAGGGATAACTTTCTCTGATGTAATACTTTTTTTATTTCTAGTTAAGCATGGTGGCGCTAATGGAAGAGCCAATGGAGTGGGTCTTATGGTAGATAGGTAGAAGGACATCAGTGAGCGGTCTGTCCAAGATAGCGGCAGGATGGATGTGAAAGTAACTGTACAGTTACAATCCGCTATCCAATCCAATATTCTCCCTTTTAGGTGTGTAGGTTTATTACCTTTATGGGATAGACCTAGTGCGTTAATTATATTAACTATATCTGTGGCGTTTTTATCCATTTGGTCATTAAAACCTAGTTTGAAGTCCCCTAATAAGAGTAATTGCGAGGAGGGTTTAAGGTTGTTAGTAAGTATGTTGTGCAAATCCTCCTCGAAGGTGCCAAATGGACCAGGCGGTCTATATATTAGGTGAATGGTGAGTGATTGTGAGTTATTTATCTGGAATTTGGCAGAGAGAACTTCACATGATTGTGACAGATGGATGGGGGCTAGTCTTGGCAGAGACATGTTTTAGAAATAATGGCAATGCAGCCTCCTCGGGCGCTATCTTGGTCTTGTCTAACTATTGTGTAGCCATCAGGGATAGCTAGCATGAGTGAAGGTCCTGCTGCATTATGGAGCTATGTTTCCGTAATCGCAAGCAAATCCAGATTTCCTTCAGTGATTAGGTCGGCAATGTCAGTGGCGTGCGCGACGAGCGATCTTACATTGAGAAGCCCTCTTTTGGGGGGGGCCTCAGTTGCTTCGTTGACTAGGATACATTTGTCAGAGTTATTATCACATGACTTACGCTTGTGATTATTAGTCTGGGGGCATTCGTCTTCGAGATGGACAGTGGCGGAGATAGATTTAAATGGCTAGGTATCAAACTGAGGTTGTGGTTATTTTTAGGGTTGGTAGTCGGTAGGGATCTTTTCAGAGGTTGATATAGTTTGGTTAATCTGGCGCAGAGTCTAGCGTTTCTGTTATTACACTTGCCAAAAAATAAAACACAGGCAGATTTGCAAAACCATGGTTTAATGTCTTTGCCAATGCTCCTCACAAGTTTGCTCGAAATCCGCCCATGTTTTATTTTTTTAAAAGTGTCAAAATGTATGTACATACATTAGTCATATAACTTAGCCCACACTTGACAAAATCCATTCAGTCGTTACACAAACATTGAAGGTTGTGTCTATAATAATTTTCAAAACCTTTGTCCATATTCGTCAAATAGCAACAAAGTTATAAGCCATCTAAAAATGTTGAGACCCCCATCTAATTTCACCCCATCTAGAGAAAATCCAATCCAAACTATAGAAAACTATTCATATCTAGATCGAAAATCGTTTTGCCAAATGTTGTGCAGATTTGTCAAATTACACCACATTTATGTATTTACAATATTTTGGGACCCCCCCTCTAATTTTACCCCCTCTTGACAGAATCCCACAAAACTATTCAGGATTAGTTCTAGGATAAAATTTCAAAATTACATGCAGTTTCATTGAGTGGCACAAAAGTTATAAGCCATCCGAAAACTGCTTTCCCCCACCCCTCTAATGCAGAAATAGGTTCAGATGTCCTAACAGATGTCCTAGGACATCTGATGTGTCCGCGAACACCACAGGACTGCCCCACGACATTGTGAGTGTTCGCTGACCTTCGGGGGTGGGGGTTGAAACAACACGTTTTTTGGCTTCTTAGGGCCATATCCAATCCAATACTCATCCCCCCCACATCCCAAGAGATTGTTTGTTGAGTTTGACAAGTGAAATGCTGCTTTTTTAAAATGTTTTCACTGCACTGTTCGCGGACAACAAAAAGTTTGCGAATCCAAGTTGGGAGCCGTTTCAGGAAAACCAACGCATTTCACGGTTTCCCACCACCCAATCAGCAGCCGCGTCCCGATGTCCATGGACCACGCAAAAGTCTACACATTTTTCTGGCCAATCAGAGGCCAGTCTGCAGACAGTACAGCCAATCAGAGTCCAGTCCGCGGACCGAACAGGGAAGTGAGTCCACGGACCGGACATAGATATAACTATTTTTTTTTGCCTTACGTTTTGGTCATTTAAAAAAAAAACTACTGGATGATTTACACCAAATTAACAAAAGCACGCTTTCGGGACCAAGCCGCCTCTCCTTCCACAAATTTGGTGAAAATCCGTCCAGTGGTTTGGGCTGTAAGCGTGAGCAAAGTTTTTTCCCATTATGTCTATGGGAAAAAAAGACATTTTGGGACCCCCTATAACTTTGCCCCCCCCCTTGATCAAACCTCACCAAACTTTGCAGAAAAATTCTGGCCATATACTTTTTTTCTGCAAAGTTTGGTGAGGATTCGTCCAGGGGGAGCGAAGTTATAAGCCTCCCAAAAAGTGCTCTTCCTATGAGATGAGCAACTTAACCATAACTACATGGCCGCTATCGCAGGCCAAGTAATATGTAGAATAGTCCATTGGAGACAAGTCACACATTCCACGGTGCCACCAAGTAGCCATCACTGGAAGTTCACCTTCAGTTCTGAGCCACATCAGCAAGGCATTGTGCGTTTCCACATTAGCCAAAATGCAAATCTTGTTCTCCAGGAAATTGTCTTTGTCTTAGAGGGCAGTGCTAATTTATAAATAGCCTAATCAACCAAGGCGGACATTTGCAAGGCTGCCAGGACAACTAGATACCTGGTTTCACCCTTATTAGGCATCATCAATGAAGTATAGTCCTGACAGCCTTGAGGTTAGAGCATTGGACCATGTTTTCAAAACACCAAGAAAGTTTTGGTGGGTTTAAAAAGACTTGGAAAAAAATCCTTTCACCATAAATATGAAAGTAGAATAGTCCATTTAAATTCACTGAAAAAACTTTGGCACATGCAGTTATGTTGCACAGATTTAAGGCAACAAAAACCTTGAAATTCAGCTGATGTGGGAAGTCATGACCAGCTTAACTCGGTACGCTCCTGTTGATGTCCCCCATAACACCATTGTGTGTCTCATTGTGAATCCCTTCTCTTATAATATGTATGTGCTTTGCAATGGGAACGCGCCGAGTTGTTAAGCTGGTCATGAATTTCAACATCTGCTGAATTTCAAGGGTTTTGTTGCGTTAAATCTGCACAACTTAACTGACGCTTAAGCAAGGTTTCTTCAGTGAATTTCATTGGCCTTGTCCACTTTCCATATTGCACCATTCTGTACCTCAAAATAACCCAGTAGCCATAGTCTTCAGCCACACACATTAACCCCACCTCACTATAGCTGTAACATTGCACTTCCTTTTGTATTGATCACATTTTGTAAACTGTGTTTTTTAAAAAACGTTTTCCCATAGCTGCAGTTAGTATAACACTGATTATAGTAATGAAGTACAAATAACCCTGGTTATTTATAAAATAAACCCAATGTGCAAAATAACCGCAGTTATGAGAAAACATTCATGCTAAGAACTTAGGGGGTAATTCAAAGAATTCAGCGCACAAGTGGCGCACGCGGCTGGCGCACAGTGTGCGCGTGCGAATCCCTGCGCCAGCTGCGTGCGCTAAAATCCATTTCCGCGCACAGCGTATTCATGGATTCCAGCCACCAAAACCAGCCGTGGCGCACAGTGGCGCAGCGACCCTGCAGCAGCGCCAGTTACGCCCCCAAGAACGCCTCTCGCACAGGGAAAAGCCATCAATATACCCAATCCAGCGCAAAGGGCTGCGCTAACCCTGTACCAGCACGGCAAGCGGGCTACGTGTATCACTGGGGTGCGCGGGAAGTACCTCACGCGATTGGCCCTGTGCGAGCAGGGTACGCGTATTTCAGGGGTGCGCGGGAAGTTCCAAACGCGATTTCCGCAGGGTACGTGTATTTCAGGGGTGCGTGAGAAGTTCCACACGCGATTTCAGCAGGGTACGTGTATTTCAGGGTACGGGGGACGTTCCACACGCAATTTCAGCATGGTACGTGCATTTCAGGGGTGCCCGGGAATTTCCAAACGCGATTGGGCCCGTGCGAGCAGGGTACGTGTATCTCAGGGGTGCGCGGGAAGTGCCACACGCGATTACAGCAGGGTACGTGTATTTCGAGGTGCGGGGGAAGTTCCACACACGATTTCAGCATGGTACGTGTATTTCAGGGGTGCGCGGGAATTTCCACACGCGATTGGGCCCGTGCGAGCAGGGTACGCGTATCTCAAGGGTGCGCGGGAAGTGCCACACGCGATTTCAGCAGGGTACGTGTATTTCAGGGTGCGGGGGAAGTTCCACACGCGATTTCAGCATGGTACGTGCATTTCAGGGGTGCGCGGGAATTTCCACATGCGATTGGGCCCGTGCGAGCAGGGTACGCGTATCTCAGGGGTGCGCGGGAAGTGCCACACGCGATTACAGCAGGGTACGTGTATTTCGGGGTGCGGGGCAAGTTACACACGCGATTTCAGCAGGGTACGTGTATTACATGGGTGCGCGGGGAGCACCACACGTGAATTGCACAGGGGCCTACCCTGCACATGTCCTGCAGGCACCCCATCCACCATGGCCATGCCCCCCAGCCAACCCACATGTCAACTTGCACTACTGCCCACCAACGCATGTCCCCCTGCACCCCCAGCCACCAGGGGCACCCTCCACCAGGCCCCCACCCATGTCTCCCACCACCCCCAGCCCCCAGCACTGTGGGGCACCTGCCACCAGGCCCCCACCCATGTCTCCCACCACCCCCACCCCCCCAGTCACCAGGGGCAGCCTCCACCAGGCCCCCACCCATGTCTCCCACCACCCCCACCCCCCCAGTCACCAGGGGCAGCCTCCACCAGGCCCCCACCCATGACTCCCACCACCCCCACCCCCAGCCACCAGGGGCAGCCTCCACCAGGCCCCCACCCATGTCTCCCACCACCCCCACCCCCCAGCACTGTGGGGCACCTGCCAGCAGGCCCCCACCCATGTCCAACTCATGTTCCCCACCACCCCCACCCCCCAGCACTGTGGGGCACCTGCCACCAGGCCCCCACCCATGTCCAACGCATGTTCCCCACCACCCCCACCCCCCAGCACTGTGGGGCACCTGCCACCAGGCCCCCACCCATGTCCAACTCATGTTCCCCACCACCCCCACCCCCCAGCACTGTGGGGCACCTGCCACCAGGCCCCACCCATGTCCAACGCATGTTCCCCACCACCCCCACCCCCCAGCACTGTGGGGCACCTGCCACCAGGCCCCCACCCATGTCCAACTCATGTTCCCCACCACCCCCACCCCCCAGCAGTGCAGGGGCACCCACCACCAGGCCCCCACCCATGTCTCCCACCACCCCCACCCCCCAGCACTGTGGGGCACCTGCCACCAGGCCCCCACCCATGTCCAACTCATTTTCCCCACCACCCCCACCCCCCAGCAGTGCAGGGGCACCCACCACCAGGCCCCCACCCATGTCTCCCACCACCCCCACACCCCAGCACTGTGGGGCACCTGCCAGCAGGCCCCCACCCATGTCCAACTCATGTTCCCCACCCCCGTACCTCCCAGCACTGTGGGGCACCTGCCACCAGGCCCCACCCATGTCCAACGCATGTTCCCCACCACCCCCACCCCCCAGCACTGTGGGGCACCTGCCACCAGGCCCCCACCCATGTCCAACTCATGTTCCCCACTACCCCCACCCCCCAGCACTGTGGGGCACCTGCCACCAGGCCCCACCCATGTCCAACGCATGTTTCCCACCACCCCCACCCCTCAGCACTGTGGGGCACCTGCCACCAGGCCCCCACCCATGTCCAACTCATGTTCCCCACCACCCCCACCCCCCAGCAGTGCAGGGGCACCCACCACCAGGCCCCCACCCATGTCTCCCACCACCCCCACCCCCCAGCCACCAGGGGCAGCCTCCACCAGGCCCCCACCCATGACTCCCACCACCCCCACCCCCAGCCACCAGGGGCAGCCTCCACCAGGCCCCCACCCATGTCTCCCACCACCCCCACCCCCCAGCACTGTGGGGCACCTGCCACCAGGCCCCCACCCATGTCCAACTCATGTTCCCCACCACCCCCACCCCCCAGCACTGTGGGGCACCTGCCACCAGGCCCCACCCATGTCCAACTCATGTTCCCCACTACCCCCACCCCCCAGCACTGTGGGGCACCTGCCACCAGGCCCCACCCATGTCCAACGCATGTTTCCCACCACCCCCACCCCTCAGCACTGTGGGGCACCTGCCACCAGGCCCCCACCCATGTCCAACTCATGTTCCCCACCACCCCCACCCCCCAGCA
The DNA here is from genome assembly GCF_040938575.1 of Ambystoma mexicanum. Classification (NCBI taxonomy): domain Eukaryota; kingdom Metazoa; phylum Chordata; class Amphibia; order Caudata; family Ambystomatidae; genus Ambystoma; species Ambystoma mexicanum. The sequence continues at coordinate 718,650,664 of NC_090921.1, forward strand.
GTGCAGGGGCACCCACCACCAGGCCCCCACCCATGTCTCCCACCACCCCCACACCCCAGCACTGTGGGGCACCTGCCAGCAGGCCCCCACCCATGTCCAACTCATGTTCCCCACCCCCTTACCCCCCAGCACTGTGGGGTACCTGCCACCAGGCCCCACCCATGTCCAACGCATGTTCCCCACCACCCCCACCCCCCAGCACTGTGGGGCACCTGCCACCAGGCCCCCACCCATGTCCAACTCATGTTCCCCACTACTCCCACCCCCCAGCACTGTGGGGCACCTGCCACCAGGCCCCACCCATGCCCAACGCATGTTTCCCACCACCCCCACCCCTCAGCACTGTGGGGCACCTGCCACCAGGCCCCCACCCATGTCCAACTCATGTTCCCCACCACCCCCACCCCCCAGCAGTGCAGGGGCACCCACCACCAGGCCCCCACCCATGTCTCCCACCACCCCCACCCCCCAGCCACCAGGGGCTGCCTCCACCAGGCCCCCACCCATGACTCCCACCACCCCCACCCCCAGCCACCAGGGGCAGCCTCCACCAGGCCCCCACCCATGTCTCCCACCATCCCCACCCCCCAGCACTGTGGGGCACCTGCCACCAGGCCCCCACCCATGTCCAACTCATGTTCCCCACCACCCCCACCCCCCCGCACTGTGGGGCACCTGCCACCAGGCCCCACCCATGTCCAACTCATGTTCCCCGCCACGCCCACCCCCCCAGTCACCAGGGGCAGCCTCCACCAGGCCCCCACCCATGTCTCCCACCACCCCCACCCCCTCAGTCACCAGGGGCAGCCTCCACCAGGCCCCCACCCATGTCTACCACCACCCCCACCCCCCAGACACCAGGGGCAGCCTCCACCAGGCCCCCACCCATGTCTCCCACCACCCCCACCCCCCAGCACTGTGGGGCACCTGCCACCAGGCCCCACCCATGTCCAACGCATGTTCCCCACCACCCCCAACCACCAGCACTGTGGGGCACCTGCCACCAGGCCCCCACCCATGTCCAACTCATGTTCCCCACCACCCCCACCCCCCAGCACTGTGGGGCACCTGCCACCAGGCCCCACCCATGTCCAACGCATGTTCCCCACCACCCCCACCCCCCAGCACTGTGGGGCACCTGCCACCAGGCCCCCACCCATGTCCAACTCATGTTCCCCACCACCCCACCCCCCAGCAGTGCAGGGGCACCCACCACCAGGCCCCCACCCATGTCTCCCACCACCCCCACCCCCCAGCCACCAGGGGCAGCCTCCACCAGGCCCCCACCCATGACTCCCACCACCCCCACCCCCCAGCCACCAGGGGCAGCCTCCACCAGGCCCCCACCCATGTCTCCAACCACCCCCACCCCCCAGCACTGTGGGGCACCTGCCACCAGGCCCCACCCATGTCCAACTCATGTTCCCCACTATCCCCACCCCCCAGCACTGTGGGGCACCTGCCACCAGGCCCCACCCATGTCTAACTCATGTTCCCCACTATCCCCACCCCCCAGCACTGTGGGGCACCTGCCACCAGGCCCCCACCCATGTCCAACTCATGTTCCCCACCACCCCACCCCCCAGCAGTGCAGGGGCACCCACCACCAGGCCCCCACCCATGTCTCCCACCACCCCCACCCCCCAGCCACCAGGGGCAGCCTCCACCAGGCCCCCACCCATGTCTCCAACCACCCCCACCCCCCAGCACTGTGGGGCACCTGCCACCAGGCCCCACCCATGTCCAACTCATGTTCCCCACTATCCCCACCCCCCAGCACTGTGGGGCACCTGCCACCAGGCCCCACCCATGTCCAACTCATGTTCCCCACCACCCCCACCCCCCCAGTCACCAGGGGCAGCCTCCACCAGGCCCCGACCCATGTCTCCCACCACCCCCACCCCCCAGCACTGTGGGGCACCTGCCAGCAGGCCCCCACCCATGTCCAACTCATGTTCCGCACCACCCCCACCCCCAACACTGTGGGGCACCTGCCACCAGGCCTCACCCATGTCCAACTCATGTTCCCCATCACCCCCACCCCCCCCAGTCACCAGGGGCAGCCTCCACCAGGCCCCCACCCATGTCTCCCACCACCCCCACCCCCCAGCACTGTGGGGCACCTGCCAGCAGGCCCCCACCCATGTCCAACTCATGTTCCCCACCACCCCCACCCCCCAGCACTGTGGGGCACCTGCCACCAGGCCCCCACCCATGTCCAACTCATGTTCCCCAACACCCCCACCCCCCAGCACTGTGGGGCACCTGCCACCAGGCCCCCACCCATGTCCAACTCATGTTCCCCACCACCCCCACCCCCCAGCACTGTGGGGCACCTGCCAGCAGGCCCCCACCCATGTGCAACTCATGTTCCCCAGCCAACATGTCATCACAATCTAGATCCCTGGTCCCTATGGTCAGCCTCCAAATGCAAAACACCCACCCGAGTATTGCATCCACCCACTCATAATTTGCAATTACATCACAGAACACCAATTGCAAGTTCCGAAACAAACACATTTTCCTCACATACACCCAATGGGTGTCAGTGAATCTCAAAACACATATCATGAAATGCATGAAACCAATGAGATACCACACATTGAAGTTCACCAAAATAAAATATGTATTAAAGGAAACACAAATAGAATGAAAAATGAAGAAACAGAAACGTGAATGTACAAAAATGAAAAGAAGCATGTCTGTTAAAAAAAGCAAAACCAAAAATAAAAATCCAAAGTAATGTTGTCCAAAGTCAATGTCCACGAAACAAAATCCAATGGGAAATAAAAAAGAAAGCCATTGCTCCATGGTAAAAAATAAAAAAAAAAATACAATCCAACTGTGAACTATGTACATGGGAACAAGCGAGGGTCCATTATCCCAACTAAATAAAGGAAACCTATCTAACTACACTAACTAATAAAATAAACTATATACAAAAATGTCGCCAATGTCCGAAAGGTCCAAATAAAATAAAAACAAAAATGAAACCTAACACTACTTACATAACTATGTACAAGGGCAGCGGGCTAGTTTCACGGCTCACTTGTGGATGTCCCGGGCCAGGGCATCATCGAACTCCTCCTCAATGTCCCGGAGGCGGTCCTCTTCCATGGCCCCGAGGGTCCGCAGGGCCGTCGACGTCTCCACCTCCAAACCCCTGCGGATTGCCTCGAGGCACTCGGCCCGCCTCAGGGCCCTCCGCATGGAGTTCTCCGCCCTGACCATTGTGAGCCGTGCCTCTTCCGCCCGCTGCCGCTCCGCATCTATGGCGTGGCCCAACCGCTGCCACACGGAAGACACTCTCTGTCCTGGGTCCTCCTGCCCTCCGGCCGATGCCTGCCCCTCCGATGTTGAAGGCCCCGAGCCTTCATGGCTCCCACCACGTTGCTGCTGCTGCTGTGCCTCTGCCCGTGCACTGCTTCCTGCTGCCTGCACATCCTCCGCCGGCTGAGGGTGCAGTCGTTGATGTGGCCACCCCTGCTGGACGTCCGACTCCCGACTGTGGCAGGGATGCTTCCTCCACCAGCCTGGCCGCACCATCAGAGGCAGCTCCACAGGGCACCCAGGTGACTGATGGGTGGCAAGATGGCACAGAGGACGACTGGCGCGTAGGGGGTCCAGTTGAGGAGGGGATCGGAGCAAGCCCCATCAGATGGAGGAATCCGGCCTGGGTGACCTGTCCCAGCAGGCTGACGTGGTCAACGAGCCATTCGAGATGACGTGCAGTCTCTTGATGAAAAGACTGCAGGTCACCTCGCATGGCCCGTTGACGCAACGATACACCAGCCAGGACAGGCTCAACCCGGACCTGGATAGCCACATCCGCAGGCAGAGGAAGGCCAGTTGACGTGAGCTCATCCCCTGCCTGAAAACCGGTCTGGACGTAGGCATCCTTGCTGGTGCAAGATGATGCAGGGACAGGATCAGGGACAGGATTGCACACAGGCACCTTCGCGGCGGCCTGTGCTGCCTCCTGTCCCTGGTCCTGCACTGCACCACTAGCACCAGTGGGATCCCCACCTCCAGACCCCGTCTCTGGTGCTTGCACGGCCTCCTCCTCCACCAAACCCCCCACCAACCTGGATGACTCTGTGCCATCTTCCCCTGTTGGGCCCTGTGGGGTCCCAGCTGCCCCTTCTGCTGCCGAGGAGTCCAACTCCAACCTCCGCCTCTTGGACCTCCCCCCGGCAGCTGCGGCCTGGGACGCGGCACCGGACTACTCACTCCCCGACGAGATGACAACATGGGAGGGGAGCCGGGCCTTGCGTCTCCGGCTGGCAGTGGGATCCCCGCCGCTGTGCTCCACAGCACCTTCTCCGCCCTCTTCATCGGTTGACGCTGCAGAAAGGGAGAAACAAAACACAGGCATCAGGGCACTGTACAATGGACACATACACACATGACAGTTGTACATGAGTGGCATTGGCAAACCTCAGACACGTCATCACAATCCCCAACACACATGTCATTACAACTCGCACACATGAGCCATACCACAGCCATATCGCAACTGCCACCACCATCCATACACATACAACAGCATGAGCAGCCAAAGGTGAGCCAGACATCACATGCAACACAGGAAGTGCACCACACATGTACACACACCACCACACTTGCATGCATGTGTACACCTCTGCCAAGTGTCGCAGTGTTCAGACGGGCATCCATGTCACATCTGCCAATCAGGCTTCCACATACCGCTGTCACATGCATCCATGTTGCATCACTGTTGCACCCTTGTCAAATACACACACATGCACATGTACACAGTGCTGATACATGCAGCCAAAAACAACATACATGCGTGACATCACGAACATGTCTACTTACATACACATTCATCCAAACATGTGTGCCCACACAACTGCATTTGGCATGCAAGCCTACACACACAAGCACCATCCATGTTTCACACATTACAGCCCTCGCATGTGTCAGCCCCACGGCCCTGTACACCCCCACCCATACTCGACCCCCTACAAACAGATGTGCAACCTGCACACTACTGAATAATCACCACATGCACTGCTCACAATCAGGATGCATGTACACTCACCGCTCGACTCCAGACGGGTCTGCTTCTCAAGGACCTGGACGTGGAGCGCTGGGGATATGCGTTCCAGGACCCTCATCTGTTCTTCCGACAAGTGGCCCCGGCGCCCCTTGGCATCCGCTGCCTTCAAGAGGCGCCGGGCCTTGTTCAGGGTCCTGAACCTGAAGTCCTCCCAGCGCTTCTTGACATGTTGTAAGTCGCGGACTGCCACCCCCTCCGCGTTGATGGCAGTCACGATGTCAGTCCAGATCCGAGTCCGTCCTTCCTTGTCGGCGCAGGAACATCCGAAGAGGACATCATACTGCCCCAGGACTTGCTCCACCAGGACACCAACTTCGGTGGCACTGAAGCTGGTGCACCTCTGCCTCTCTGGCCGGGGGTTGTCAGTGGTCACAGACGGTGTTTGCCCCGACATGACAACCCCAGAGGCAGGAGTGGGTGGGCAACTGGGTCCTGGGGCTGGGCTGTGGAGCGATGGAATCCCAGTCGGGAGTCTTCGGTTCCAGCAGGGGTGGTCACAGCAACAGCACCCCTGGCTGATGTGCAGGCAGCAAATGGCAGGGCACGTGGGCAGCAGGCAGTCAGGCAGCAGCAGATGGCAGGTGGGAGCGTGCTCGGTGCTCTGGGGGGCAGTAGTCCGGCCTTCTGGGCAGGAGCGTGGTCTTCCGTGTGCTTACGCGTGGCCAGCTTGATACGGAGTGATTTGGCACGTGAAAAATCTGCACGTCAGCGTGTAATTTGAGGAAAGGCCCTTAGCGCGTAAGCGCGTCTGCACGCATACGCATTTTCATTGGACAGAAGGCCCCTCAAGCGCAAGCGCCCCTGTGACGTGACGCGTACAGACGTGCATGGGCATTTCAGTGCACGTGAAAAGCTGCACGTCCGCGTGTAATACGAGGAAAGGCCCTTCGCGCATATGCACGGCAGCACGCATATGCGATTTCATTGGAGCAAAGGCCATTGGCGCATGAGCACGTCTGTGACGTGACGCGCGCAGGTGTTTCCCTCATTGCACGTGATGACAGAACACACGTGGATTTCCACCAATCGCGTGTGAAAGTTCCCGGCACCCCGGAACACACGTACCCAGGCTAATCGCGTGTGGAACTTCCCGCGCACCCCGAAACACACGTACCCAGGCCAGTTGTGTGTACGCTCACTCCCCTCCGATCACACGCGATGACACTCGGACCGTATCCGAATATGGGAAACCCGCGCACGGCAAAAGACGTGCACAGGCGTCAACGCGTCCGCCCACACAAAGGCAGGCGGAGCCGTCCCCGCGCACAGCATAAAAGTGCGTGCAAACAACAAACGCGTATATACAGCTAAGATGAATGCCCCATTTGTCGCTGCACTGATCGTGGGACACCGCAGGAGGAGGAGAATAGCCAGGGCACGCATTTTCGCACCACAGACAAGCCTTTTTGGGATGCCTGACGACCAGGTCTATGGCAGGTATAGGTTTCCACCCCATATCATCCTAGACCTGGTCAGGGAGTGGGAAGATGACCTCACATCCCCCACCCTTTGCTCCCAAGCATTGAGCCCCTCGGAGAAGCTGCTCAATGTCCTGCATTTTTTGGCCATTGGGTCATTTCAGCGGACCACTGCCATAGTGGGGGGGGTCTCACAGGCCACGCAGTCACGCTGCCTACACCAGGTACTGGCAATCATGACAGCGCACCCCTCAGTCCGCAGGCACATTTACATGCCCAGAACACCCGCAGAAAGGCAGGCCGTTGTCCTGGATTTTTTCAGGGTGGCACACTTCCCCAAAGTGCTTGGTGCCATAGATTGCACCCATGAGGCCCTACGTCCACCTAGGGCCATTGAGCACATCTACCGAAACCGCAAGCACTGGCATTCCATCAATGTACAGGTGGTATGCGATGCAAAGGGAATCATCACCTCTGTCTATGCAAACTACCCTGGCTCCACCCATGACAGTTTCATATACAGAATGTCCGCCCTGAGCCGGGCCCTGGAAGCTGGCCAGCATGGCGACACATGGCTCCTAGGTCAGTACAAATGCCCTTGCACATGCATGCAAGTCACACACAGACAAATATCCAAACCCTAATCATCTCAACTATTATCACCTCCCCAGGGGACAGTGCCTATCCTCTGAGCAACTACATGATGACGCCAATCCGGAACCCCACCACACCACCCCAGGTAAGATACAACGCCGCCCATATTGCAACCAGGGGCATAGTGGAGCGCACATTCGGAGTGCTCAAGTCACGTTTCCGCTCCCTTGACCGCTCTGGTGGGCAACTACTCTATGCACCCCCAGTAGTGTGCAGGATCATTGTGGCAGCATGTGTCCTGCACAATGTTGCAACACGGCAGGGCGTCCCGGTGGACATGGTGGTGCCCCCACATCCCCAACCACAGGCACAGGCGCTGCCCATTTGAGGGGACAGGGCACGTGGCGAGGAAGCCCGGACCCAGCTTGTGGCCACATTTTTCACCTAAACTCCCACCCCTACGGAGTGCACACAGGCCTGGCACATACCAGGTGACAATCGATGATGACAAAGAGACAGTCAACTGTCACAACCCTACCACCCTGAGATAGTTGCCATGGACGTGCCACATCGTCTGCATCCCTAGCTACTTAAACACAAGCTATCCTGTGTGACCAAAAGGCACACATATGACATATGACATGATATGGGCCATACACAAGTATTCCAAGGCGCAATGAGGCAGGGAGGGGGGAACAAGGGAACACAGAGAACGGTACTACTAGGCCAGGTGTCATTGAGATCGTGCAAGTGCAGGAGTAGGGGGGATGGGAAAAGTGCAAGGGGAAGGGTGGGGGGGGAGTCCAGTACAGGGGAAGTAGCCCAAAAAAATAATACATAGGTCGCCTGGTGGCAACTACAAAGGTAAGTGCAGACAAGTGCTGGGAAGGGAGGGCTGTGGGGGTGGAGAGACAGTACTGCAGTGCAGGGGTTGCCAGGGAGGCAGTGCAAGTGGAGAGTGGCTGGGCCAGGGACCGAGGTCGGTGAGAGTGGCCCAGTTGCAGCTCCTGTGCAGTTCCAGTGGAGAATTCTGCAAGGGAGAGGCAGACAGTAAGCAGAAGCAAAGAGGAAGGTCTTGAGGTGCTTCCAGAACTGGAGATGGTTCCCCTCAAGTTCAAGTCAGGCCGGAAGTCAGTTCCAGGGGGAGGGCCCTGCTGCGGAGAGAAATCTACCCCCAGCTAGTTGCACTGAGAAGCGGGTGACCCGGACATGCAAGGTGTGCATCACACACACCTGCAAAACAGGCCATGGCCATCACTGTCATGTCACTCAAACCCTCCCAAACATCAACATGGCATGGCAAGCAATACCCATACACCAATGCAGTAACGATAAGGTACACATTGCCATGTCCTAAATGTACAGTGGCATCGGACACTGCTGCCTGACCCGGAATCAGATGAAATGACAGATCTACAAAATCTCCCACCCAAAATAAGTCATTTCCAAATGCATTACAACAGTCGTAGACGTAACATCACAATGAATGCCTGTCTACATGCACATTATGCATTGCAAAATCAACACTGCAGCTCATGTGTGCAGTGTCCTACTCCTGCATCACACTGCTCAGCGCACAGCACAGTGAACAGCCATTGTGTGTGATGCACACCCTGAGCATCACATCTAAGTGACAGACCACGTCAAACATCAAATTAGGCATGTACTGGATCCATGATCGGTCACAGAACATGTGTTCCCGGGACACAGTGGGCACCAGAAGGCAAACAGTGTACACGTGGATATGCAAGGGTGGGAGTACATGTAGTGCATCAGAGTGCAAGTGTGTGGTTCTGCAAGGACATGCACTCCACATATGCATGTGCACTCAAGTGACCATCAGTGTTCCCTAAACATCACATGTGAACATCCACCATGTGTACACCCCAGCATGTCAAACCACAACTATCCCCTCGCACCTGAAAGGAAGACACAACACATGAACAGGCATTGATCAGCAGAACACAACATGTACATAGGATACCACCATTACTATGTCAGAGATCCCATCACACTGCAGGGCAAGGCAACTATCAACAACAACCCCCCCTCCCTCACAAATGACCATGACCCATTGAACAACTGCACCTGGGTCATGGAGCCTCCAAACCTCAATTCCACCTGGCCACAGGATCACCTTTACCCTTCGTCACCATCTCCCACCTTGTGTGTAAAAAGATGCCTGAACCCTCAGAATCCACACTCATTTCCAAAATCACAAAATCCAAGGCATAAAAACGAACCCGAACACCCTCCAGTAGATGACTTGACATAGCAGTACCTCACAAAGGCCAAGTACTACCACAATGATGCAACAACCAAGGTAGCACAGCAAAACAATGTCACGACAGGATGTGAGACATGTGTGGTACATGACATAGGATGATGCACCATGAATTGATGTGTAATGTCACAGGTCCCCTGTACAGGCGCGGGAGTGTCACGAAACAACCACCCCCACCATGTCCCGGGTGCCTGCAAGGTCAAACTCACACAGGCCCCTGAGACCCTGGTGGGGGATGAGGTTCAGGGATATGCAGTCGGGACAGGTGTTGACACACTGGATGACTGGAATGAGTGGCAGGAGAGGGGAGGAGGAATGACACATGAAACTAGGGAATGCACGAAATTGTACAACCTGCATGAACACATACACAATCCAAACAAACTTGGACATCATTGTCATGGCCTTCTGTAGTCCAGGCTCAGGAGTGGTACGAACCAACCACCCCCTCTAGGGTTTTGGCGCCTGCAAGTTCGGGGCTTACACAGGCATCCGCAACCCCAGTGGGGAAAGAGGGTCAGGTAACGTTGCTTGGATAGGCACGGGAAGCAGGAACACCGGGTAGAGGGTACAGGTTTCAAAATTGCATAGGATCACGGGTGATTAGGGAGAACAAAACATACCAAATTGAACCACACAGACATCCATGCATCAGTACACTCCCCAGCAAGCCTATGCAGAGCAGTTCGTAAGAAAAACAACAAGACACTTAGCTCTGGTTTTGAGTGCTGGCCTCCTGCCTGCGCACTCTCAGGTCCGGTTACAGGAGCACTGCAATGCTGCAAAGAGAGCCACAGTCAACAACCTGTACGTGCCAATTACACAAAAACACAACACCAAACATGCCCCATAGCAACAAACTACTCTACAAACAGACAATCTGTGGTTGATGCTTCGTACCCATATATAACACCACCCCTGTGACGGGTTATACACAGTCAATGCAGTAAGGCAGCCGCTGGTGGGTGCGTGGCAAATGGAACACCAATGTTCACAATTCACACAACATGCAATGTTCCCTGGGTAAGCAGACAGACCCATATAGCAAGCCATGACTACAGAGCAAGTTGCGTACCACCATGACCGAAACAAAGTTGGCAGTGCATTTATCATGAAGTACGTGGAAAAGACATGCACTGCACCCGAGTATGTCCCTTGCTGTATGTCCCTGTGAGCTGCCCCTTTCCATGTCTCGGAAGGCTACATGGTTGATACAAGTGCCTCAATGGACCTTGGTGTACCGGAGGGTATGTGCCACTGCCCCTGCATGTGTCCCAGACAACCCTACTATTAACAGCCATCAGTCCACAGACACATCTGAGCTGCATTGTGTGCTTCAACACCAATATTCGTCTAAGCTCACCCTCAGTGCTGTGACTAAGCCTGCATGTGCAACTCGCCTGGTGCAAGCTTTGCTGTGTCGTGGCCCCCCTGTGATGCTCACCTTGCCTGGAGTTCCTTGGAACATGTCAGCAGTTCTAGGATGTGGGTCTGCAATCACTGTGCCTCTGCTTGTGCACACATGTGCATGTGGGCACCAACAAACGGGTCCAGAATACCGTCGTCCAATGGCCCATGTCTGCTGGCAAAGGTGCTCTGGAGGCTCATCCCCCTGCAGAAAGGGCATGAAACACATGATTAATGCTTCAAAGTCATCTGTGTGTGTCTCATCAGGCATCTCACTACTTGACCATGTCAGAGAGTCACATCACAAATCACACCATCAGTCCGTCTTTCACCTCCAAAGTGTGGAACACTATCTACAGCATGAATTGCAACAAGCACATGTACAGGAAAGATATGAAACATACTACACAATGCATAGCAATCAATGTCCACATTAATCATGACACACCCCCTCTAGCAAAAGCTGAACAGTGGACAATGACACCTAAATCATCCCCACTATGGGTGTCAACACAAGTCACACAGCACAAGACATGCCACAGATATGACAGTCCAATGCCCTTGTGTAAAATGCTGTAACACCGAACCATCCTTGCGAGCCCATGGATAAGGGAGGCAGGAGTGGCATATGTGAGTCAAGGACCCCAAGCAGCAAACACATACACAAGACAACCATGAGGGGCCCAGCTGGAACAGACAGTGGATGCCTTCAAAAGCCACAAAGCACCGCACCGTCACATGAAAGCACAATAGACTAGCAATTTTAAACTAAATCAACTATTAACTAATTACACTAATTATGGAAAACCTACATTACCTATTTAAACTAACTATCAAACAGAAACTTAACTAACTAAACTAAAAGAAAAATCAAAAATGGCCACATACGACCCGGGGGGGAGGGGAGGCACCCAGGAGGGGGGAGGTACACGGTGCTGCTCAACATCCACATGCGATGATGCTGAGCCAAAAAAAATCCTCCATGGGCTCAACGCCTGCACAGCACGACCTATGTGGGAGATAGATGGTCGTCCGAGTCTGGCTCATCCTGGAAAGGAGGACGTGGCACAGTAGCCTGGCCACGCCTAGCCGCAGCTTGCCCCTCGTCGGCAGCAAGTCTGCCGGACGGGTGAGCCTGGTTCTGTGTGGCGATGTGACGTAGGTCTGCATGCAGTACCTCACGTGATACACGTGCTTCCTCTTGCAAGGTAGCATGTGTAAACCGGAGTTCCACCTGCAAGGCCTGGCTGGACAACCGCTGCACCTCCCGGCAAGCCTGTAGCTCAGCCGAGATGGTACGCTCAAGCTGTGCAAACCTCTCCTCTGCCTGCTGCCTCTGGGACATCATAAGGACATCCAGGATGGATCTGAGGGAAGCATACTCCTCCCTCAGGGCATCCATGTGCGCCTCTGCGTGAGCAGCAATTGCTTGATGCAGAGACGACATTTCAGCCTAGCGTGCCCTGTCTGAGGCCGCCATGCCCAGCGTGAGCGAGCGGGCCGTGGACCGTGCCGCCTGCTGCTGGAGAAGCACCTGCCTAGCAGTGGGGAGCACAGATCGGGCCACATGCTCCATGCTCTCAGCGATGTTCTCCATTGCTGCCCCCTGCCGTTCGGAATTGGCAATCATGTCTTGCTCCCACTCAGTATAGAGCGGTTGCGCGCGGCGACCGCGTTGCCGGGCTTGACCCCTGCGGGACCCAATGAACGGGGGTCCTCGCTGTGTTGGCACCGCCTGCGGCTGCACGACTACATGCCCCCATCGACGTGATGTCCCAGGCACATCAGTGACTGGAGTGGAGGGTGCCCCTGCGTCCCGATCCACCACGGGCGGAGGAACCAAGACTGTGTGATCCCTCAGTGCAGGTGTCGCAGATAGAGGAGTGTCCACATCAGAATCACTCACCCCTGACACATGGACTTGATGCTCATCCAACTCAACATGGACGTCAGAGTCGTCATCAAGGCTGGACTCATAGGCAGCCAGAGACAAGATGGACTGCAGCACTTGGGGGTTTTCGTGGCCTACCACCCCACGACCCCCACTAGTGCTGGGTTGATGTGGTGTTACCAACCCTGTGTCTGGCATGACAACACCATCCTCCGCCTCCATTGCGTCATCACCTGAAAAATAGAGAGAAAAAGGTCAATATACATGTCAGAAGCACACGACACACACACACACCGACAGCAAAGGCATCCGGCAGACATGTGACACACAACATATGACCTGGCATGCATACTGGGTATACTTTGAATATCTTCTGTGATCAGACCTGTTGAAAGGTGGCAGTTTCCATGGAAGTGGGTCTATGCAGTGCAGAAAAAGTGTACGCCACTCACTACCTACATGTACAAGCACTACATGGTGTGTGCCAGGAAATGTGAAGGCAGTGCAATGTCAAATTCAGACATCACGTGCATTGTGCATTCAATGTGTACCATGTCTAGAAGCCAAGCACCCCTCCACCCCAGTACCAAAGCAGGGATGCCTAGCATGGTATCAAAAGGCTGACCATACACCTGTGTATTGACAGGCAGTGTTGACTGGCATCAACAGCTTAATGTGATTCAAATTACAACACTGCAAATGATGCTGGGACAGTGGGCAGGACACATGATGGAAACTCCGGCGGCCGCCCACGTGTGAAGAAGACACAACAAGAGTTGGACAGAATCATTGGTCATTGAACAGGCTGAGGCCTGTGAGCCACACAGATTGTCAGAGCCTAAACATGTGTTCAACGCAGGACTGAGCCACAGTTGACATGGGAAGGCTGATGAGATGGCAGGCAATGTATGTAACCAAGGACTTATATTACAGTGATCATCCAGTCAAGGGCACATGGAGCATGAATGGGCACTCATGTCCCTGCAGGACATGTGACCCATGCACAGTACAAGTGAGATACCCTGCATCGAGTACTAAGGCTGTACCACACGGCATATGTCTGGCAGATTCTACGCTGGAAGTTAGCATCTACACAGGACACATGAACAAGAAAGTACACATTGGCAAGATTGAAGCAGACCAGTGCAAATGTGGAACTGGGGTGCAGAGTGGCGGAGGAGGGGCAAGGGAGCATGCCTACATGGAGTCCCGCATGCAGGTAGAGGAGACATGCATGACGGCAGCATTGCATTACTTACACATCAGAACCATGTACACGTCACATGTAGCAGCAATCATGCACAACACATCCCACAAGTGAAACACACACGTCCTCAACAAACACGCATCAACACTCACTGGACTGGGCATCAAAGTCCAGCTTCTCTCCCACTCCTTCAACCAATTCAGGTGGTATGAACTCCGCAACGAGAGCCTCATGCGGAGTGAGTTCTTCCTCCTCTGGTGCAGGCCCACCGCCAGTCACCAGAGTCAAGTTGTAATTTGAGGCACGCTTGGCCTTAGTGCTGCGCTTGATGTCATTCCAACGCTTTTTGCACTCCTGTGCTGTGCGCACCTCATGGCCGAATGAACTGACATGTTCCGCAACATGCTTCCAGTGGGTGTCACGTTGGGCAGCCGTAGTCTGACTATTGGCACCCACTAGCATGTCACGGCTGTGGCCCCGCACGTAGTCCACGAGGAAGTCCAGTTCCTGCTTACAGAAAGGCTTCTTCCTCGACGTGCAGGAGGTCGTGGCTGTGTGTGGGGTCCCAGCCTGTGCTGCAGGTGCAACCTTCCTCCTCTTGGACTGTGGCGCAGACCCTGGCTGGCTAATGCCGCCCTGACCAGTATGGCCAGTGGGTTCGGTGGATTGAGCCAAGGGAGTGGCAGGTGGAGGGATGACCAAAGGCCTGACTTGTGTCAGTGGCAGCTGGGTGCCCACTAATGGACCCTGCGCAGCAACATCAGCTGTGGCAGGGTCATTGACCGCAACGGTCCTGGTTGGCAGACTCACAACCGGGGTGCTGTTGGGTGCATCTGCCCCTGCACTTGCCAACACCCGGCTGTTTGGGGCAGCAGATGACATGACTGCCCCAGGGACACGTGTCTTGGTCTGAGCAGCCCGGCCTGCCCCTATGGTTTCCCCCCTGGCCTGTTGGAGATCTACCAAGGGCTCTTCAAGTACCAACGCAGCCTGCGCTGGCAGACCCTGAGCCTGGGTGGCGGTGTCCACAGCTGCACCTGCAGCTACCACTACCCTTGGGCCCGTGGCAGTCGATGGAACGGACTGCCGGGTCATATGGGTGCCAGTGCCAGATGCAGGAGCTGCATCCCCCGGAACCACAGGGGGTGGTGGCATGGCTGCACCGACACATGGCACAACATTATGCTCAAGTGGCGCACCCCTGCCTCTTCCCCCTCTGTGGCTGCCCTGGACACCCTGGAGTCCCCCTACTCCCTGGTCACCACGGCCACGTCCCCGACAACGCCCGCCACGTGGAGTACGCCCAGCTGAGGCGCCCCTCACCTTTGGTGGCCTCCCAACCATGGCACAGATGTATTAGTGCTGGCACAGATGGAGTGGTGCCAATGGGAGGTGTACACCACAATTGACCTGGGAAATTGGGGTAAGTGGGTGGGAAGCAAGATGTTAACAGCCCCCTTGCACCTGCAAGGCTGTATGTGACCCCGGTGATGTGGTGACGGGTCACGCAACGCTCAGGCACCCCAAAACTGCAGTAAAACCGTGCACGCAACCCTGCAGCCTACGTGCGTGGATTCAACCTCCCGCAGTACGCGGTGGCACCCAGTAACACGAATAACGCATGCGCGTGGGACACGCAGGCTACTATGACATCGAAAATGGGTGCGATACACAGGGGCACCCGCAGTGGGAAAAAGAGCGTGTGCGACTCACCGTCTGACTAGCGCGATGCAGAAAAACACGCGTAGCCAATACCCCCGCCAAAAGAAGAGATACGTCCTTGATAGCTGTGAAGTTGGGATGGCGTGCGAAACAACAGGAAGCAGCAACACACGTCGGTCTCCGTGAAAGGCACGTACAGCGAACTGCTGGGCCCGCTCACCTTTAACCCGTGCTGAGGGAAACGCACGCGCGCGTCACGTCACTTACGCGCATGGTCCCTTTCCTCGTATTACATGCAGACGTGCAGTTTTTCACGCGCGCTCACGCGCTAAGGGCCTTTGGTCCAATGAAATCGCATATGCGTGCTGCCGTGCATACGCGCTAAGGGCCTTTCCTCGTATTACACGCGGACGTGCAGTTTTCCATGCGCGCTTACGCGCATGGGTCCTTTCCTCGTATTACACACGGACGTGCAGTTTTTCACGCGCGCTGAAATGCCCATGCACATCTGTACGCGTCACGTCATGGGGCGCTTGCACTTGAGGGGCCTTCTGTCCAATGAGAATGCGTATGCGTGCAGACGCGCTTACGCGTTAATGGCCTTTCCTCGGATTAGAGGCTGACGTGCAGATTTTTCACGTGCCAAATCACTCCGTATCAAGCTGGCCACGCGTAAGCACACGGAAGACCACGCTCCTGCCCAGAAGGCCGAACTACTGCCCCCCAGAGCCCCGAGCACGCTCCCACCTGCCATCTGCTGTTGCCTGACTGCCTGCTGCCCACGTGCCCTGCCATTTGCTGCCTGCACGTCAGCCAGGGGTGCTGTTGCTGTGACCACCCCTGCTGGAACCGAAGACTCCCGACTGGGATTCCATCGCTCCACAGCCCAGCCCCAGGACCCAGTTGCCCATCCACTCCTGCCTCTGGGGTTGTCATGTCGGGGCAAACACCATCTGTGACCACTGACAACCCCCGGCCAGAGAGGCAGAGGGGCACCAGCTTCAGTGCCACCAAAGTTGGTGTCCTGGTGGAGCAAGTCCTGGGGCAGTATGATGCCCTCTTCGGAAGTTCCTGCGCCGACAAGGAAGGACGGACTCGGATCTGGACTGACATCGTGACTGCCATCAACGCGGAGGGGGTGGCAGTCCGCAACTTACAACATGTCAAGAAGCGCTGGGAGGACTTCAGGTCCAGGACCTTGAACAAGGCCCGGCGCCTCTTGAAGGCAGCGGATGCCAAGGGGCGCCGGGGCCACTTGTCGGAAGAACTGATGAGGGTCCTGGAACGCATATCCCCAGCGCTCCACGTCCAGGTCCTTGAGAAGCAGACCCGTCTGGAGTCGAGCGGTGAGTGTACATGCATCCTGATTGTGAGCAGTGCGTGTGGTGATTATTCAGTAGTGTGCAGGTTGCACATCTGTTTGTATGGGGTCGAGTATGGGTGGGTGTGTACAGGGCCGTGGGGCTGACACATGCGAGGGCTGTAATGTGTGAGACATGGATGGTGTTTGTGTGTGTAGGCTTGCATGCCAAATGCAGTTGTGTGGGCACACATGTTTGGATGAATGTGTATGTGAGTAGACATGTCCGTTTGAACACTGCGACATTTGGCAGAGGTGTACACATGCATGCAAGTGTGGTGGTGTGTGTACATGTGTGGTGCACTTCCTGTGTTGCATGTGATGTCTGGCTCACCTTTGGCTGCTCATGCTGTTGTATGTGTATGGATGGTGGTGGCAGTTGCGATATGGCTGTGGTATGGCTCATGTGTGCGAGTTGTAATGACGTGTGTTGGGGATTGTGATGACATGTCTGAGGTTTGCCAATGCCACTCATGTACAACTGTCATGTGTGTATATGTCCATTGTACAGTGCCCTGATGCCTGTGTTTTGTTTCTCCCTGTCTGCAGCGTCAACCGATGAAGAGGGCGGAGAAGGTGCTGTGGAGCACAGCGGCGGGGATCCCACCGCCAGCCGGAGACACAAGGCCCGGCTCCCCTCCCATGTTGTGATCTCGTCGGGGAGTGAGGAGTCCGGTGCCGCGTCCCAGCCGCAGCTGCCGGGGGGAGGTCCAAGAGGCGGAGGTTGGAGTTGGACTCCTCGGCAGCAGAAGGGGCAGCTGGGACCCCACAGGCCCAACAGGGGAAGATGGCACGGAGTCATCCAGGTTGGTGGGGGGTTTGGTGGAGGAGGAGGCCGTGCAAGCACCAGAGACGGGGTCTGGAGGTGGGGATCCCACTGGTGCTAGTGGTGTAGTGCAGGACCAGGGACAGGAGGCAGCACAGGCCGCCGCGGAGGTGCCTGTGTGCAATCCTGTCCCTGATCCTGTCCCTGCATCATCTTGCACCAGCAGGGATGCCTACGTCCAGACCCGTTTTCAGGCAGGGGATGAGCTCACGTCAACTGGCCTTCCTCTGCCTGCGGACGTGGCTATCCAGGTCTGGGTTGAGCCTGTCCTGGCTGGTGTGGCGTTGCGTCAACGGGCCATGCGAGGTGACCTGCAGTCTTTTCATGAAGAGACTGCAAGTCATCTCGAATGGCTCGTTGACCACATCAGCCTGCTGGGACAGGTCAGCCAGGCCGGATTCCTCCGTATGATGGGGCTTGCTCCGACCCCCTCCTCAACTGGACCCCCTACGCGCCAGTCGTCCTCTGTGCCATCTTCCCACCCATCAGTCACCTGGGTGCCCTGTGGAGCTGCCTCTGATGGTGCGGCCAGGCTGGTGGAGGAGGCATCCCTGCCACAGTCGGGAGTCGGACGTCCAGCAGGGGTGGCCACATCAACGACTGCACCCCAGCCAGCGGAGGATGTGCAGGCAGCAGGAGGCAGTGCATGGGCAGAGGCACAGCAGCAGCAGCAACGTGGTGGGAGCCATGAAGGCTCGGGGCCTTCAACATCGGAGGGGCAGGCATCGGCCGGAGGGCAGGAGGACCCAGGAAAGAGAGTGTCTTCCGTGTGGCAGCGGTTGGGCCACGCCATAGATGCGGAGCGGCAGCGGGCGGAAGAGGCACGGCTCACAATGGTCAGGGCGGAGAACTCCATGCGGAGGGCCCTGAGGCGGGCCGAGTGCCTCGAGGCAATCCGCAGGGGTTTGGAGGTGGAGACGTCGACGGCCCTGCGGACCCTCGGGGCCATGGAGGAGGACCGCCTCTGGGACATTGAGGAGGAGTTCGATGATGCCCTGGCCCGGGACATCCACAAGTGAGCCGTGAAACTAGCCCGCTGCCCTTGTACATAGTTATGTAGGTAGCGTTAGGTTTCATTTTTGTTTTTATTTTATTTGGACCTTTCAGACATTGGCCACATTTTTGTATATAGTTTATTTTATTAGTTAGTGTAGTTAGATAGGTTTCCTTTATTTAGTTGGGATAATGGACCCTCGCTTGTTCCCATGTACATAGTTCACAGTTGGATTGTATTTTTTTTTAACTTTTTTACCATGGAGCAATGGCTTTCTTTTTTATTTCCCATTGGATTTTGTTTCGTGGACATTGACTTTGGACAACATTACTTTGGATTTTTATTTTTGGTTTTGCTTTTTTTAACAGACATGCTTCTTTTCATTTTTGTACATTCACGTTTCTGTTTCTTCATTTTTCATTCTATTTGTGTTTCCTTTAATACATATTTTATTTTGGTGAACTTCAATGTGTGGTATCTCATTGGTTTCATGCATTTCATGATATGTGTTTTGAGATTCACTGACACCCATTGGGTGTATGTGAGGAAAATGTGTTTGTTTCGGAACTTGCAATTGGTGTTCTGTGATGTAATTGCAAATTATGAGTGGGTTGATGCAATACTCGGGTGGGTGTTTTGCATTTGGAGGCTGACCATAGGGACCAGGGATCTAGATTGTGATGACATGTTGGCTGGGGAACATGAGTTGCACATGGGTGGGGGCCTGCTGGCAGGTGCCCCACAGTGCTGGGGGGTGGGGGTGGTGGGGAACATGAGTTGGACATGGGTGGGGACCTGGTGGCAGGTGCCCCACAGTGCTGGGGGGTGGGGGTGGTGGGGAACATGAGTTGGACATGGGTGGGGGCCTGGTGGCAGGTGTCCCACAGTGCTGGGGGGTGGGGGTGGTGGGGAACATGAGTTGGACATGGGTGGGCGCCTGGTGGCAGGTGCCCCACAGTGCTGGGGGTGGGGGTGGTGGGGAACATGAGTTGGACATGGGTGGGGGCCTGGTGGCAGGTGCCCCACAGTGCTGGGGGGTGGGGGTGGTGGGGAACATGCGTTGGACATGGGTGGGGCCTGGTGGCAGGTGCCCCACAGTGCTGGGGGGTGGGGGTGGTGGGGGACATGGGTGGGGGCCTGGTGGAGGCTGCCCCTGGTGGCTGGGGAGTGGGGGTGGTGGGAGTCATGGGTGGGGGCCTGGTGGAGGCTGCCTCTGGTGGCTGGGGGGTGGGGGTGGTGGGAGACATGGGTGGTGGCCTGGTGGTGGGTGCCCCTGCACTGCTGGGGGGTGGGGGTGGTGGGAGACAGGGGTGGGGTCCTGGTGGAGGCTGCCCCTGGTGACTGGGGGGATGGGGGTGGTGGGGAACATGAGTTGGACATGGGTGGGGGCCTGGTGGAAGGTGCCCCACAGTGCTGGGGGGTGGGGGTGGTGGGGAACATGAGTTGGACATGGGTGGGGGCCTGGTTGTGGGTGCCCTGCTGGCTGGGGGTGCAGGGGGACATGCGTTGGTGGGCAGTAGTGCAAGTTGACATGTGGGTTGGCTGGTGGGCATGACTATGGTGGATGGGGTGCCTGCAGGACATGTGCTGGGTTGGCCCCTGTGGTGTGAGCCACCTGCGGGGGCCATGGAGGGTGTAGAGGGAACACCTGGGAGGACCCACACGTGCAATTCACGTGTGCTGCTCCCGGCGCACCCCTGTAATTCACGTACCCTGATGAGATCGCGTGTGGAACTTCCCACGCACCCCTGGAATACACGTACCCCGCTCAATCGCGTGTGTGACTTCACGCGCACCCCCGAAATACAAGTACCCCGCTCAATCGCGTGTGTAACTTCCCGCGCGCCCCCGAAATACACGTACCCCGCTCATTCGCGTGTGTAACTTCCCGCGCGCCCCCGAAATACACGTACCCCGCTCAATCGCGTGTGTGACTTCCCGCGCGCCCCCGTAATACACGTACCCCGCTCAATCGCGTGTGTAACTTCCCACGCGCCCCCAAATACACGTACCACGCTCAATCACGTGTGTGACTTCCCGCGCGCCCCCGAAATACACGTACCCCGCTCAATCGCGTGTGTAACTTCCCGCGCGCCACCGAAATACACGTACCCTGCTCGCACAGGCCCAAATGCTGTATGTTGCCACTTTTGTGATGCGCTGGGACTCTACCGCCTGCCTTCGTGTGGCGGACGTGTTTCAGCTTGTGCGTGTCTTTGGCTGTGCGTGGCTTTGCCCTATTCGATTCCATGAACACGTGTGGTTCGAGTGCGTGTTGCCGTTCCGTCTGCTTCCCTCCAGTACATCCCCAGTTACGCCCTTATTTTCGCGCGTTGTTCCCCATTCCGCGCGTTACGCCCCGTGTCCCGCCCACTTTCTGGTGTATGCGCCGAGGTTGTGCGCTTTCACTGTGTGCGTCGCGCACGCCTTTCGGGATGTTGCAGTGACTTGTGCGCCATGCACGGGTTTGGCGCACATCACGAGGTGTACACGCGCAGGGACTTCCATGAATCGCAAGCGTGCGCGTGCGCCTGTTTTTTTCCGCTTGCGCCTGCTTGCGCCTGCTTGCGCGAAGATTTTCAGCGCACGTTTGTTCCATGAATCGGCCCCTTAGTCTTCAGCCCCTCCCAACCCCCTAATTTCACATAGTGTCCTCTTTACCCCTCCCCTCCTCTAGCCTGATGCCATGCCATCCTTTTTCCTTCTCCAAATGTCATTTTTTCCACTTTTTGTTTTTGGCTAACCCTGGTTATTTCGAAAATAACCCTGGTTATCTCTCTCATCGAACAAAGAAATATAATTATGGGAAAAGGGAGCACCCTTTCCCCATCAAACATTTTAACAAATACTGAATGGAATAACCCTAGACCCCACCCGGAAATCGAGTGAACGCTTTGTGCCCAAGTTGTTTTGTACCTGGTCCAATTCCTTCCAGTGCTTTTTTACTTTTTTTTCTATAATGGGAGTAGGCCTGAAAACAGTGCCTCTTCTAAGACAAACGCATTGCCCCTGGGCTATCTTTCCACACCTTAGGCCCTAAACACTGGAACAACATTACCCTCAACCTAAAAACAGAACATAACCCCTAGAGATTCATACGAAATCTGAAACACTGACTCCCCAACCACAAACCCAAAACAGAAAGCCCTCTTCAGTGACAGTATTGTTTCCCCTACTAGCCATGAACCAGGGGACCCTCAGCACGTACCTCTACAAAAAACTGCACTTTTAGAGCCGCTCTGGTCATTTCAATTAACCTCAAACCATACTGCTTTGAGAATGGAAAAGGTTATATTACCTGTACCTATCATGTCTCACCATGTTTAGTAACGACTATAATGTTTGCACAACTAAAACCTTGTTTACTGTGTAGCAAAGAATTAGGCTGCCTGTTGTTTCTTTCAAGTAACCCCAGCTTGTTGGAATCAGTGAAACTATGGGCCTGATACGTACATGATTCTGGTTATTTTGGGTTTTCTGTATTTACCGTCCTTGTATTGCTTTGTAATGTAATGTATAATGTATAATGTCTACCATTGAGCTCTAAGGCAGTACTCCTGCGAGTTCATACTATACAACACCAAAATAAAAAAATAAAACATATTGATCATCAGTTTTTGCAATGGATGCAGCACACGCATAAAAAACGTTCACACAGGCCCTGTTTCTCTGAACAATCTCATATCCTGTTAAGGGTAAATGTTGATGTTCATTATGAATAACAATAAAATGCATGTCTGGGTCAAATAATGGCTAAGAGTAGGTGACTTTGTAGAGGAGGAGCCAAATGCCTCTACCGGAAATCCCGGCCCTGAATTTCCTATATGTTGGGAACTGGAAATTGTGACAAGCAGAACACCAGTAATGATGCCTATAACACAAAAAGCCTTTGAAGCAAGGTATCCATTGAGAAAACTGTTCTTCATGTATCCTCGGAGAGCTGACGGACTCTTAGGAGAGGTGCCGGAAGAAGTGTAAAGATGAATGAAAGAGAAGACCGGTGACATCCCATGAAGCAAAGACGACACGCCAAGAAGAGATGCAAATGGACCTTATAGAATCTGATGACGAAATAAAGAGTCGAGTAACATTTCATGTGTGGAATGAAGATTGCATGTGCGTAGAACACTGAAAAAAATATAAGTCGCTTTATAACTGTACAGATGCTGCAAGGCAAGTAGACTAAGGGCCTCATTCCGACCCAGGCGGTAAATTACCGCCTGGGTCGTACCTTTACTACGTTTACGCCATGGTGGTTGGCGGACTTACCGCCCCATTCCGAGGTTGGCGGGGCGGTAAGTCCCCAATCCCCATTTACCCTTCCCCATTCCCATTTTTGCCCCATAGGGCATAATGGGAGTGGGGAAGGCGTTAATTACGCCACCGTAAATTACGGTGGCGTAATTAACAACAAGGTCCCTTAGCGCCATGGATTTTAACACCTGCTAAAAGCAGGTGTTAAATCCTCCATGGCGCTAAGGGACCTCGGAATCAGGCGGTAAGGGTCGGCGCTGTTTACGCTGCCGTAAACCCCTTACCGCCTGGGTCGGAATGAGGCCCTAAGTAACCATAAAGGCTGGCTATACGTCACATTTTAGCAAATCAGGACCTCAGTCGCAAAAGGGCTGAAAGTGTGGCGCAGCAGAAAAGCAGCTGAAGATGGAGGAAGAATCGAGAAGGCATGTCTGGCTCAGTGTCAAGGGTTGAGACAGCCAAGAAACTGGTTATCTATTTGTAAAGATACAATGAACGTGAGAAGCGAGGCGAGCTCCTGTTGAGGTGCAATGGAAAAACACTATGAGTGCCAAGTTTCATTCATTTAATAGTATTAATTGTGAAGAAGGAGCTAAAACACAGTCACCTGTCACATGGGGTAGTTGGAAAAAGACTTTGTGCAAGCTACATCGAGAGTGAAGATAAGAACGTGCTCACACTCCCTTCTATTCTCAGGCGCAGTGATACTTTACAAGGCCGAGTTCAAAGGTAATTTGAATGGCAGACAGCAGGCGTGATGATGGATGATGGGCTAATTGGGTGCTGAGGGATGGTCAAGTCCACCCACAAGCACCTGGGGTACGAGCTTGCGTGTTGCTAGCGAGTGGAATATTCCAGAAGGGTACAAGCATGCCAAACAATTATAGAGGGCCACGTAGCAAAGAGCCCTATAGTTTGAGAGACAATGAAACGTGAATTTGATGACAATGAAGATGATTTGCATAGTTGTCCACCTGACAATAGAGACCCAATCATAATCCTATCCCCCATAGAAAGTATACCTAGATGTTCCCCGTAGACCAACCACAGTCCCAGATAAGTTTTCTTAGTTTACCACATAGTATGAAGTCAATGATGATGAGTTTTTGCTATAAAAGTGTATTTTTACATGTAAAACTTTAGAGGTTGATGATGCTGGTGCCAGAGGCTTGGACCTTTTAGGGCTGTCAGCAGGATTTGGCACCATCGATCACACTTTCCGCTGACCCGACTTGAACAGCTTCATATAAGCAGTCTAGTTTTACCGTGGCTTAGATCTTTTCTGACAAATCGTTCTCAATCACTCAAATTGCTAAGTTTCAGTTCCTGCAAAAATGTAATAACTTGCAGGGTTCCTCAGGGTTTCACTCCATGACCGCTACTTTTCAACCTCTATATAACTCCTGTGGCTCACCTTATTTCGAAGTCCAGATGTATTTTTCTTAAATTATGCAGATGACACTCAGATGTTTATGAAACTATTTGGAGATACTCACTTCTCTGCTTGTTCCTTTAGGACTTGTCTGCTGACTGTCAAAGACTGGGTGGATTTGCTTTACTTAAACATTAATCCAGCTACAGCAGAGATTTTGATAATAAATGTTATTTTATGTTAATATGCTTTTACACTCCACATAATCACCACCATGTTAGTTGCAGAGTGCCCAGGCTTGTCCATCCGTAGTATACTGTACCCCCACTAGATGTAGCCCAGCGTTAGTCTGCTGGAAGAAAGATAATGGGAGAGGGGAAGATAAGAGGATGCGAGAGAGGGAACTAGATGCTATAAACACAGGGAGGGAGGGGTGCAGCGGGGGTGCAGTGGGGAAGAATGTTTTGTGATGGAATAGGTGCTTGCCAGTCCTGTTAGGGAGACCATGGTTCTGCTAAACAGAGGAGGCAGATATGCCCTGATGTGTGGTCATAATTGGGTTGGGTTGCCTAGGCAGATTCAGAGAATTGTAAGTTAGTGTGCAATGGGCCTCATTACAAGTTTGCCGGTCCGGAAACTACAGTACCGGTAAGCTAGCTGGTACCGCAGTTACCCGACTGGCAAACTATGAGTTCTGAACTGGCGGGCGGACTGGCACCCGCGAGCAGAGCATGTCGGATGCACCGACACCATTCTGAATGGTGCTGGTGCATCCAGCCTCCAGGGACGTCATTTCATCAAAATGCCAGGGGTAGCGGAAGTGACATCACATGACCCTTGACCCCCCTGATGACATCACAGGAAGTGATGTCATTTGACCCCTCCCCAAAGTGATATTGTGGGAAGCGATGGAACACAACCTTTCACCCGTTGACAAACCAGGAAGTGGCATCGCATAGCATTGTACACTAGGAAAAATATGGTTACAATATCACTATATCACTGTGATGTACATTTCATTCCTGAATGGATAGCCATATGTGTCGTTAAGATCACTGTGTATAGGCCCATATTACCAAATTACTGTGATTGCAAGCAGACGTCCATGACCAAATGATAATGATGTGTTATTATATAGCACTTACGCTTCAGCGCTTTACATAGAAGACATATAAACCCACTATCACCCAACCTGTGTTGGTACCCATTTATCGACCATAGAAGGATGAAAGGCTGAGTTGAGGCGTTTGAGAACAGACTAAATCAGTGACTGAAGTGTGCCTGAAATAAACCTTTAATGAGGCTAGCAATTATTGTATAGAATTCCAGAAAGACACATTTTTTGCCATTCCTATTCTTTCTTATTTAGGTTCAGTGCTGAAAGTGTTAGACTTGCGGCCTCATTATCTTATTTTTCTTCTTTTTTAAGGGGCCTGAACAAGAAGGCTAGCCACTCCAGAATTAAAGAGAGACATGGTGCTGGCCACAGCACAGGAACTTGCATTGCAAAAAAAAAAAAAGAAGAAATTTTTTTTTTTTTTTTATGGGGTTACATGGAAAACCACAGAGGTCGCAAGGGAGACCTCAGAAGTCGCAAGGGAGACCTCAGGGGTCACACTTGCGACCTCTGGCGACCCCCAAATGACGTCCCTGCCAGCCTCCCCGTTCCTATTGGGGAATAGGGAGCATTTTTTACTGGCACCCGGTAATTGTCCATTCCCAGGCTCCGGTAAAATTTGCACGTTCGGCGCAGCCTGCCGGTTTTACCGGCAAGTCTACCACCAAACTTGTTTGTAATGAGGCCCAATGTAATGTTGGATGCATGAGCAGCTTGAGAGTGTGGATGTTTGGCTGCTTTTTTGCCTGTGCGTTTCTACATGTTGTGCCCCACAGGTCATACACCTTATTTTAGTTCAAGTGGAGACAATGTAAATGCTAAATATCATCCTTAGGACAATTCTTTCTCACCTGAAACAAACAGGGTTTGTCCTGTCCTGATTCTCTGGGTAATGAAATGTGGGCATTCCAAAATAAATTCAGCCCTGCCTTTACCTCATCCACCCATCCATTTTCTGTAAACTCAGGAAGCTAAAGAACTTGATGACTTTTCGCTAAACCATAGACTCACATTTGTTAATGCTTTTATTTCCTCTCACCTTGTTTTTGGCAACAGTGTTAATCTGGGACTTTCAAAACGTAACCTACTCAGATTGCAATGACTGCAAGATTCAGCTGCAATATTGTTATTGGGCTGCAAGAAATACAATCATGTCTCGCCTCTTCTGCGATCATGTCTCACCTCTTCTGCAATCATGTCTCGCCTCTTCTGCAATCATGTCTCGCCTCTTCTGCGATCATGTCTAGCCTCTTCTGCAATCATGTCTCACCTCTTCTGCGATCATGTCTCGCCTCTTCTGCGATCATGTCTCGCCTCTTCTGCAATCATGTCTCGCCTCTTCTGCAATCATGTCTCACCTTGTGAAAACATAAACATTGATATGAGGCTGGGAAGCCCAAAAGAAACACACCAACACAGGTTACAAAGGACATATAAGTGCTTTGTTAAAAAAGCTACAACAGTTACCAAAGTCAATTGACAAACGGATAGCTATTCGGCTCTCAGAGTAACGTAACGAACTTCAACGAGGGTTCGGTGCATTAGTAGAGAGACCGTACATTCGGAATACTTGGGCTTTTATATCCTTTATCCAGCCCTTGGCCAACCCCCTCGCGGGTTAACCATTCTTGGGATCAGGCCTAGAGTTCCTTGCCAGGTCAATCCTATAATTTATGCGTTTTGATCAGTTTCGCTGATACAGTTCATTTACACATAGGTCAGTAATAGGACTAGGTCTCAGTTCGCGACCCCGACAAGTGGCCTGCAGGCATATTAATTATTCGTGTGTGCGGAGGTCACAACGGCCAGAATCTCACTAAGAATGTTATTCAGCCTCCATTTTGATGTTCAGGGTGACTTCCACATTACAAGAGAACCTAAAATGGGGGCTAAATCCAAGATGGCGACTTACATTACTTTTCGTTAAGGTCAAGACCTTACTGCGGAGTCTATTCACATGATATTTTAGACAACTTGG
Organism: Ambystoma mexicanum; assembly: GCF_040938575.1. Classification (NCBI taxonomy): domain Eukaryota; kingdom Metazoa; phylum Chordata; class Amphibia; order Caudata; family Ambystomatidae; genus Ambystoma; species Ambystoma mexicanum. Next base: position 718,678,111 of record NC_090921.1, read on the forward strand.
CGTAGGCCAATACTCATTCAATTACTGCGATAGGAGGCATAATATTATTTCAATTCCAACAACCTCTTCTGCGATCATGTCTCGCCTCTTCTGTAATCATGGTTTGCCTCTACTGCGCTCTTTGCAACAGCTACCTGTCAAACAGGGGATTATTTTTAAGAGTTTTTACCTGGTACAGAAATCAGTTCATGGACACCATCCCTACTCTCTGTTGTCATCACTGCCGCCATGTCATCTGTGCAGATCTTTGAGATCGCTGGATTCCTACACCCTAGTCATACCGAGATTTAAGAGAGCTTCGTTTGGGGTCGTACCTTTGACCTTTTGGCCTATAACCTGTGGAATGATCTTCCCCTCGTGTTAAGGAGATAATTAAGAACGTTTCTGTTCCTTGCCCTGGGTCGTACTTTCATTCTCAGTTGATCCTGCTCCTTTGGCTAATCTTGAATTTTTCACAAATCTGCTTCTCATACTGGGCCTCATTAGGACCCAGGCGGACTTCGCGGTGCTAAATGCACCGCGAAGCATGGCGGAAAGCCGCCGATAGCGCCATGGGGGTTGGCGGATTTTCCGCCCCATTCCGACCTTGGCGGGGCGGTAAATCCCCAATCCCCATTCTGCCCTTCCCCATTCCCATTTTTGCCCCATAGGGTATAATGGGAGTGGGGAAGGAGTTAATTACGCCACCGTAAAATACGGTGGCGTAATTAACAACGAGGTCCCGTAGCGCCATGGTTTTCTCCGCCTGGTAAAACCAGCCGGAAAAGGCCGCCATGGCGCTACGGGAACTCGTAGTATGGCGGAGAGGTACGCCATGCACTACGCTGGCGTAATACCCTCTCCGCCAGGGTCCTAATGAGGCCCACTGTGTCTGCTGCCACGGTGCTGTGAAACCTGTGGGGGAATGTTGCCCTTTATAGACCCCCTACCGCACCAAAAAACAAAGCCAAGTGTAATACAGCCAGTCCTGGCTTTTAGGCTCATGTCATATTGAATTCTGGTAAATGTAGTTCTGCATTTAAAAATGTTTATCAAAATCCAAAATGACACGCCTTTACAGGCCAGGATTTAGAGAGCACCATTTTAGAGCTATGGTTCAGTGTGAATGCAGGAGTTTTGTTATGTAGGAAAACTGGGCCTCTTTTTTGTTTGAGATTTGGTGGGCTTTCGAATTTTCAGATGTTTCAGTCATTGCACGTCCAGATTCTGTTCTGCATCGTAAGAGAACACTTTTACTTTGTCCAATTGAGTGAATTCATCCCATGGTTCCACGTACGTGTCGAACGCTACAGACAGGTGTGAGTGCAGCACACATATGCATGCATATTTTGGCAGGCCCAGCTTTCCCTTTCATGCTTATGCACTTAATAACATGACCGCCACTCAGCTGTATATTATTAGTGAGGTCTCTTATTTACAATGCTAGGCTTGCTGCTTACCGTAGCGGCGTGGCTGTAGTGGTGTTGCCTCAGTGCGTGGTGGGAGCCCTAGGAGATGGCTGCTTAGGTTTCGCTCCATTCTCTGAGCACGCTCTCGCACACCCAGATTCCCCCAAACAACAAGAACTATCCCCCACTTCACCTCCCAGCTCCAGCCGTTCTCCTGGCCTCTCACCAGCGACTGCAAAGGGACCGCCCCCTCCTCCTGCAAGCGGCCGCTGCTTCTTCTCTGCCTCCAGAGATCCGCAGACTTCTCATCTTGACGTTACTTCTTTGTAACATCTCTATGAAACGTCAAGATAAACAGCAAGAAGCGTGAAGGCGGGATGAACGCAGTTATAAATGCTTTCGTCAAGCAAGATTACACCCTCTCGTATCTGTCAAAATCTCGACACAAATGTCTCCCTCCACTATACACTTAACACAAGAGTTCCCGAAGAAAATTCTCCACATGCACTAAACATCTCCACTCCAGAATATCGACATGGAAATAACAGGCCACACTATTCTCGGCAGTACCTATTTGGGAGCTTGCCAGTCAAATTGTGTTCTGTCAATATTGTTCCATAGGGATACTGAGCGCATGCCCAGATTATTGCTGGAGAGATGTTGTGTTTGAATTTAGGGCATGGAGAGATGTGTGATGGGAAGAGTATGAACTAGAACCCCTCTTCTTGCGTCTTATGTCGGTCTCTTGGTCAGTGACGGGGGGGGGGTAATAAGGAGTGAGAAGATGGAAAGTCGTATGAAGAAATCGCAGGAACACGCTTATTTCCTTATTTATGGTCATATGTGGCCTTTAATCCCGCAAATGTCTGGTTTCACTGTTGAGTACATATGGGTTGCATTTTAAGTATGTTCACACTTCGAAGTATTGACCCCGCCTCCAAGATCCATCCACCACGGTCTACTGTAATAAACATAAAAGGGGGGCATGTTACCTTTGAGGGATGAGCCTCAGTCTACCAGGAGATTGAATCCCTACCATGCAATGCCGTTTCCTATCTATCAGGGTGTTCGTGCCATGGCCATGTCTCGGGAGGATAGCCCAGCGGCAACATGCTCGCCTTGGAAGCAAGACGACACGGAGAAACACAGGTTCGATCCCGCGTCCGCGCTTAGAAACCTATGAGTATTAAGCGCATTATAAATAATCAATCATATCATATCATATCATATATCAAGCCCACTCCCCTTGAGTCCTGGTCAGCCATGGTGGGCGCCAGGCTCCAGTAAGGCAACTGGGCCTGGCTAAGGTGAGGGAGACGTAGGATCCAGGATTGTAATTGGGGGTCCATGGATGATGCAGGGATGCGGCACAATATTAAACAGCCTTTGTCCTCTCACGCTCTGCTATGAATGCCATGCTCGGTTGGTACTCAAAGATTTGACCCGCCCCCCCAGAAGATGGCTGGTGGCCTGTGCCAAATCCTGACAAGGCTGGTTCTTCAGCTCAGTAAAAATATAGCACAGCATGTAGCAGCTTTGGACGCAGTCTTGGCAGACCAGGGTTTGAATAGGCCACGGGCTTGAGCGCCCATGTTTTAGGGGGCATTCAAAGGAGGGCAGTGGCATGTTTTGCCTTATACTGCTGATTCTTAAAAGGAACAACAGTGGCCCTACCAGGCAGCCCAGTACACACTCTGGTTGTCAGGCTCGTTTATGTCCTTGCCAAGAACATACCTGGGTTGTTTGATGGAAGCTTGGGAAGAGCCATGGACACCCATTTCAAAATGATCATCACACTGTTACTATCCTTGTACATGTTCAGTGTTCCAGAGGCTAGATGCGCGCAGTGCGCATGCTCACTGCCGGCTGCTCTCCACAAGGGCACCTCCTTTCTAGTCCCAGAGTTGAAAGGCCCAGAGCCTCAGAGCAGGTGATCTCTTTGTGGAGACCATTTCATGGCACCTTAAGGACGTACGTTGATCTCTGCGGGTCTCTCCAGTGAGGGGTGGTGGGAAAGTGGCCGAGGACTATGGGAATTGACGGAGGCGCATCGGCAAGGCCATTTGCAAAATCCTTAACAGCATCTGCAAAGACGATGCCTTTGTTATTAATCCCTCTTCTTTCTAAAGCAACAATCTCTTTTCCTCTAAGAAAAATTCAACATCTTGAAATAGAGAACAGAATTCAATTATAAATAACAGGCGACTCGTTTCTCTATCCCCCCTTCTTCCCCCACCAAAAATCTCTCCTAAAAAAAATGCCCATAAACCCCTGAAGGGGATTATGTAAAGTGCGGTGTGGGTCGGCAGCTTATGCAAAAGACATTCTCCTCAGCAGAAAAGAACATTAAAGTGAATACAGTCGGCGGAGCGTCTTTGAATGGGAGGGAAGCGCCGCAGCTGCCCGCGGAGACCGACTGAGGGCCAATCTGCATCTGAACGAGCACTTATTAAAAGATGGATCATGACATAAGAGTCTTATCTGGGAAGCAGGGCTCGCGTGTCACAGCTAATAGACCTCAGGATCAAGGGGTGACCCGGCTCTCGTCACACCCACCACCGCCGCCACCGCCGCCGCGGAATCTAACAGAGAAAAGGGCCGCACTGCCAAAGCACAGGCATTGTTTCTGCAATTCTCACTAGCCTCCATATCACACAGCGACATTACTTCCGGTTCCTTCCTGGCATCCATATCCAGATCAGCATTGCTTCTGGGACTGCCCCTGCATCAGTCTCACATATAGATATTACTTCTGAGATGATCCCCTGGCAGATTGTGACTTCTTGAATTGTCCCTGGCATCAATCCCTCACATCAATGTTAGGGCTGTAATTGTCCCCGTCAACCAGTCACATATCATCACTTCCATGTCTTATGCGCCAACATTATTTTATGGATTTTCCCCGGTATCCATATAACACATCAGCATTAGTTCTGGGATGGACCCTGGCATTCTCTCACAAATCAACATTACTAGCTGGCTGGTCACAGACATTCCTTTTCAATACTGATATTACTTATATGATTGTCGCTGGCATCAATCCCTTAGATCAATAGTACTTCCGAGATTGTCCTTGCCATCCATAACACACATCGCCATTAATTAGTCTTTTATAACGCTTCAAACCAGAGACCAGTCTCTAAGCGTGGGGCCGAGATTCGAACCTGTGTTGCTCTGCGTTCCAACATGTTGGCCCTAAACTATCCGCCCAGCCATTACTTTTCGGGATTGTTACTAGCATCAATCTCACGAATCAACATTACCCCCGATATTGTCCCTGGTATCCATAGCACACATACGGCCCGATACATAGAAAATACGCATTTTTCCTGCAAAGTCCCTTGCGCCGAATAGGACTTTGATTCCTTGTGCACTCTGTGTATTCATGGAATCTTGACTGCAAAGTAACCCTATGCACAAGTAGCGGCCGGAACACCCACAACACGGCCCCACGCAAGTCATATCCAGCCACTTATACCAACCATTGCATCCTGCTCGTCTGCAAATTAGTGCACCATGGCAATACTGTGGGCAATCCGCCCCGCAATCAAAGCAGCACCCCTGTGACACTGCATATGGTCCCCGTAACTCCTAACTGCACCCAGAGAAAATGCATTACATGTCACGTAACTCAAGTCAGCATTCGGTAAATCTGCGTGCAAACCTCTCTAAATGACAGCTACGCCCCGCTAATCTGCATATGCCCACCCCTAACTTCAACCTGCATCTCAAATACATGCCATCACCCCTAAATTGCTACATGAACTGTACCTCTGCACGTTGGATCCTATGCGCACAGTGCCCTGTGCCTCCTATCATGTGGTGGTTAGTCCACGAGGTTAGCGTGTAACTTTTCCTAATGTGAGGTTGCACTTTGGGTTCCATGAATTCAGTTTGGTCTGCGCTTGATTGGGCATGCGATTTTACTGCATTGGCCGACCCCAACACGCCGACGTTCTTCCTCATTTTCTCCTTTTTATTTCTCTGCGTAAGCCCGTCCCACACTTTGCGTGGAGTGTCGCGCAAAGCGCTCGACTTCATGCAAAGCCGTGAGTTCCCTCTACGTCCCAGAAAGGCATGGAAAGTTAGTTCCATGAATCGATGAAAGGAGTTTTGCACAATGATTAGTGCGCACAGTCACTATTCAGCACACAGAAAATTCCATAAATCAGGCCCATAGACATTATTTCTGGGATTGCCCACAGCAGCTATCCACTGCATTAATATTACAATGGGATCGTCTTCGGCAGTCACTTCACAAATCAGTATGACTTCTGGGATTGTACCTGGCATTAATTTCATGCATTGTCATTGCAACTGGGTTTATCTTCACCAGGCATCTGCATTCAGAAATGGGAAAGTCTTTCTATCCCTAAAGCATGTGCCTACTATTCAGACAGTGGACATTATGTCTGCTCTTAGCCCCCAGGATATGATAAGTCATTTATAACGCACCTGTACACACGTGTTTCTAGGCGTGAAAAGACAAGGAAGGGTACGGAGGGAGGACAAGACAAACTATATTACTAGGCCTTTCATTCAGATCGTGCAAGTGTGGTAATGCAAAGTGCAGGGGAAAGGGATGGGAGGGAAAGTGCAATCAGGGTAGTATTGCTCTGAGTAAGTGCAAGGAGGCGGGGGACTGTAGGGTTATACTTACAGCCCCTAGTGTGTGACAGGTCCGAAGGCAGTGCGGGGGAGACCGGTCAAGAGGCGCTAGGTACCAAGTAAGACTCTGAGGGTAACCAAGCAACCAGTCAGCACAGCAGAAAGGTAGGTCTGCAGGGGAGGGAGGGAGGGAGGGAGAGAAAACAGGGGAGAAAAGGAAGATTTTGACCTGTTTCCAGAACTTCAGGTAATCTGGCTCAAGTTTGAGAGGGGCAGGGAGGCCATTCCAGCGAGAGGCACCTGCAAAGGAGAGTGATCTACCCCCTACTCTCTGCCTGGTGAAGCATCTGACCCTGAGAGAGTTGGAAGCAGCAGAGTCAAGGGCTCGCGAAGGAAGGTCTTTAGGAAGAGAGTGTTGAATGTAGTGTGGGCCACGTCCCCAGAAAGCCTTGTGGACGATGCAGAGGGTCTTGAACTTCATCCTTGCAGCCACCAGGAGCCAGTGGAGAGATTTCAGGGTTGGAGGGATACAATCCCTGGGCTTGAGGCCAAGTATAAGTTATGCGGTCCTGTTCTGGACTCATGCCAATTCAAGCATCAGGCATTAACTATGGGTTTGACCCTGAGAAGCATCCCTCACACTGACATTGCTCTTGTGTTTGTCACTAGCATCCATCTCTCACGCTTCCATTAATTCTGTTTGCTTCCAGCCTCCACTGCACGCATCAGCATTATGTCCGGGTTTGTCTTAATCATTTATTTATATTCAAACATGGGGAAGTAGTTCTGCCATGGCTCAACAGACCTGAATCTCCCATTCAGACATCAGACATTCATTTTGGGGTTGTCCTGGCACCCATCTCACAAATCCTTCAAACTTATGTGATTGTCCTGTATCCATTACACTCATCAACATTGCTTCTGTTACTCTCTGTGACATCTGCCTGACCTGACATAATTTCTTTTCGGATTTTCGGATTGTCCATAAAATCAGTTTGTCCAAGAAATATATTTCTGGATTTCTTCCAGACCTTCACCTCACACATCTGCATTAAGTCTAAGTTCCTCCCTGGAACCAATCTTTCATCATAGCATTGTTTCTTGCTTTGTCTTCTCCCCAACATACCTTTTCAGACAGGTGAAACAATTCCAGATCCCCCCACCCACATCTCCTACTCCTATATCTTGATCCCCCAGAAATTCATCTTCCTTCAGACATTGAATATTGTTTCTGGAAAATTATCCTTACTTTCATCTCACATTCATATATTATCAAAATTTCTTGCTTGTCCCAATTTACACCCCCATTCAATCATGACGCATTGACTATTAGGTTGTCCACACTGTCTACATCCCCAGTCACACATTATGCATTGTGCCTACTATTGTTCCCCATCCTGCATCCCCATTCACACATCAAGCATTGTGTCTAATCTTGTTCCCCAGCCTACATCCCCATTTGCACATCAGGCATTGTCTCTAAGCTTGTCCCCCAGCCTACACCACCATTCACACATCAGGCATTGTGTCAGAGCTTATCCCCCAGCCTACATCCCCATTCACACATCAGGCATTGTGTCTATGCTTGTCCCCCAGCCTGCACCCACATCCACACATCAGGCAGGCATTGTGGCTAAACTCTCCCCTAGCCTACATCCCCATTCACACATCAAGCATTGTGTCTAAGATTGTTCCCCTGCCTGCCATCCCCATTCACACATCAAGCATTGTGTCTAAGCGTCTTGCCTAGCCTACATCCACATTCACACATTAGGCATTGTGTAAGCTTGTCCCCCAGCCTCATCCCCATTCACACATCAAGCATTGTGTCCAAGCTTGTCCCCCAGCCTACATCCCCATCCACACATTATACATTATGTCTACAGTTGTCCCCCAGCCTACAGCACCATTCACTCATCAGGCACCATTCTGAATATTGTCCCTTAGTGTGCATCTCCATTCACACAACAGACATTGTTCTTAAGGTCGCTCCACAACCTATTTTGCCACGCACACATCCTTTATTGTTCCAAAGTTTGTATCGCAGCCTTCATCCTCATTCACACATAAGGTGGTGTCCTTAAGGCTATTTCCAGTCTGTATCCCCATTCACACGCAGACATTGGAGGTCATTACGAGGTAGGAGGTAACCATTCCGCTATTAGTGGCATGGCTATCCCCTTACCGGGTACAGGGTCCGGGTTCCTTGAATGAGGAATTACCGGGCCATTCCGACATTGGAGGGCCCGGTAATTCCACATTCAAGGAACCCGGACCCGGTACATCCCCATTCCCATTCGAGCCTCCATAGGGGTCAATGGGAATGGGGAGCATGCTAACAACGGGCCCGTTAATAACAGGCCTGTTGTTAGCATGCTGGGCTGCTTGCGGGACCCGCTCAGGCCGCCTGGTAAAACCAGGCGTCCTTAGCGGGTCCCGCAAGCAGAACTTGTAATCAGGCGGTAAGGGGTTGACAGCTCCGGCACCTTTACTACCGGCACTGTTAACCTCTTACCGCCAGGGTCGGAATGACCCCCATTGTCCTTGAGGTTGTCGCCCAGCCTGCATTCCCATTCACAGTCAGGAATTGCCCCTAAAGTTGCCCCCCGCTCAGCAAGCATCCCATTCACTCATCAGGCATTGTTCCTAAGGTCATCCCCCAGCCTACTTCCCCATACATCCATCCTGCATTGTTGCTAAGTTTGTACCAAAGCCAACAACCCGACTCACACACCAGATGCTGTCCTTAAGGTTATTGGCCGCTTGCATTCCCATTCACACATCAGAAAGTATTGCTAAAGTTTCCCCCAGCCAGCATCCCATTCCCCACCATGCAATGTTCCTAAGGTTGTTCTCCAGCCAACATCTTATTCACACGTCAGCCATTGCTGCTAGGTTTGTCCCCCATCCCGCATCCCCCATGGATGCATCCCACATTTCTCTAAATGTTGTTACCCCAGCCTGCATCCCCATCTACGCATTGTTCCTAGGAATGTCCCCAAGCCTTACTCAGCCACACACATGTTTCTTGACTCATTCCTGGCCTTCATCCCCATGTAGACATTGGCCATTGTTTCATGTTTTGGCGACCTCTTTCTCAGTCTCATTTTATTGCTCATTTCTTCACACATGTTATAGTTTTTGGCTCTGAAAATGGGGTTTGCGAAGAGGAAAATCAGCAAAGCCACATTATCAGTTCAGGGTACATTATGCTTGCAGTGACCACTGTCCAGTGTGACAGATGCTTGCTCTGTCTGGCCTATAATGTGCTTGTTGCCGCTGGTGTGACATGTGCTCACTCTATCCACTGTCACATGTGTTCACTATGTCAAGTGCAATAGATGCTTTCCTCTGATCATAATGTGCTCTCAATATCTGGTGAAATATGTGCACTTGTTATCCACTGTTGCACGCCTACACTATATCAGTTGTGACGTGTTTGCTGTGTCTGATCACCAAGTGTTCTGCATCTGTGGTTTAATAGGTTGTTAGTGTACCCACTGTGACAATCCTCACTGTTAACCCAAAAAGAAATTTCACTGGGGACTTAAATAAAAAAAATTCAAATTAGCACGCATACTAATAAATATCCCTATTGAATTATTTGTATACATTTCACAATCACATATAAATATACCAATCATTATATTAAACAACCCTAACAGATCATACCAAAATGAATCATTACAGTATTTACATCATTCTAAATCACACAGTCTCTACAGCAAAAACATGTTTTATATAGTAGAAAACGTGTAATTAATGTCCTTTATAACAACTTATAACAACTGCAATCTGACACCGAATATGTCAGATGTGATAGTATTCCAAGTGTCATAAAATTAGTTTCAGACAATCAACTCGAGTGTCAACTAATGGTAACTCCATCTTTTATTCCAAGCTTTCTTTGGGATCACAAATAATTATTTAGGCTGTCATAAAAAGGTGTCCTGTAAATTAACATCAATCAAATATTTTTCAGCTTCACATTTGAGTGTAATTTTTTGTTATTATTTCCTTTTTGAGAAACTCTTGAGTACCATATTCTTCTCCACGTTGGTGTGTAATTGTTTTCAAAGTGCACACTCAATCTGCATTATTTGACAATTTCATGGGTAATGTTGATCCGTCATCATGACTATTGGGGATACCTATCGATGGAAGAGACAGCATCACACAAATGATTTAACTTTCCATACTAGAAAACCCAGCGCATCAATACATGTCAGTATCACATAAATAGATTGTGCCTAATATAACCTGGCCTTGCCTGTTACAACTACGCTGACGACACACAAATAGTCTATAAAATACAAGACTCACAAGAAGAAATCTCGACACTAGAGAACTGCTTCCGCGAAAAATACAACTGGATGAACTTAAACTACTGCAAAATCAACGCAGGCAAAACAGAAATAATGATCATCACAAACAGAGAAGACAACCTCTACATCCCATGGCCAACAGAACTTGGTGAAACCCCAGCCCCATCATCGATGTACCCAGTATTATTCCAAATTATGTAGCCTGGCTTTTGTAGTTTAATTCTGCCAATTATAAGATCAAGACCCAAAAGATGTCACCATCAGTATGTTTTCTATTAGCTTAATGTCTGACTCATTTTCCTCTCACATTTTAGAAGAATGTTCCCTAATCCAGGTTGACATAGCATGGACACTCATGCCAATGTATACTTTGTACGGGGACAAAATGTTGCATACAAGGCATTTCCCTGTTTCAGGCGTAACTTGTGCTTGCACTGCCACATCACCTTGTGGGATCCAACTTGGGTGTACCATGTGCCTGATGTATTCCATGTCACTCACCTTCCCTGCGTCAGGGGTAGCATGCACACGCTGTATCCATTCACCATGTGTTCTTCATCCCTGGTGCAACTTGTATTCGCAGCGTCCACTTTTACACCCCATCCCTGTACCAGGAGTAACATGTGCTGGCTGTGTCTGGTCACCATGTGCTCGGCATCTCTGGCAAAGCATGTGCTTGCTGTGTCCACTGTCACATGGTTCCCTGTATCTACTGTATTAGGGACTTGCTTTGCCCGAATAACAGGCGCTCTCCGTCTCTGGCGCACTTGTCTTGCCCACTGTTACATGCCTCTCCTGCTATCCGCCGTACCATATACATGTTTTGCCCGATCTCCATGTGTTTTCCAAGGGCCACTTCTGCTCTTCCCACGTCCAAAGTCTCTAAATTGAGACCCACTGCTGTGGGCAGTACCAGCTGTTATTATAGTGCTTAGAACTGGGATGAGTCTGCCATGAAGCCCCACATAAAACATTTTAAAATAAAACGGACATCCTTATTATCATCTTTGGCTTAACATGCACTTGCTGTCTCCATTGGCACATGTCTTCATTATATTTTATGTAACATGTGCTCGCTGTATCTGATGGATGTATGTGATTTCACCGAATCCATTTTTCCTAATGGAGAAGTCCTTAAAAATCAATCTTCTATGTGTTCTTTATTATGCGGGGGGACATCCCCGCACCACCTCCGCACTTCCCCTAGCTTATCCTATACCCTTATCCCACCCCCATCTATCTTTTTTAATTTAATCACATCCCCTACCAAATTGGAAGAAAAAAAAACGTTGAGATTTCCCATTAGGGGAAATGGTATTCGGGGAAATGTGGATATGTTCACTGTCACACACCTTCTCTAGATCAGGTGTGACCTTGCTTTGTTTGTCTGGTGTAAGATGTACATGATGTGTCCGGCAGGAGTGGGCTGCCCGACAGGAAACTCTACAGATTTCCCAGTGGGCTTCTGCTCCATGGTCCTTTTTTGTGTGGTTACCCATTTTTTTCTAAATTCGTTTGTGGGAGGACTCTCCAACCCGTTTTTACAGCAGCTGAACTTGCTGACACTATGTACTATGGGGGCACTTTGAAAAACATTTTCAGGGCCACTTTTGGTTCCCAGTCTACCCCTGGTGTCCTGTGTAGTATGTCCTCACCAGGTTCCATGGGGGTGTAACATGTTCTCACAATGCCCCACGTAGCATGTGTTTTCCTGGTCTGACGAGGCCAGGGCTTGAGTCAAACAGTGGAGGGGAGGGGGGGGTCTCTGCCACATACATTGGGAAGTGACGTCACATGGACGAAATATGCAAATTTCATTCATCTTGTCTTTCATAATTGAAGAAAGTGCACAGACCCACTAAGCATTTGCCAAGATAACAGATTTTCTTATCACATTGCTGGCTAATCATAAAAGGTACACAACTTTTAAATCTATGATTCTTCAACAAAACGAAGGCAAGACCGCTCAAAATGGAGGGGCTACCGGGTTGGGCGGGTGGTGCCTGTGGGGACCGCCTGCACCTAGAACTGGCTGACCTGATGCACCCCTTAACGTGCCCCTTCGAGCTTGCAGCGTGACCATGGTGACAAAGGTCAGGCCGGAAACGGCAGGGCATACCGGAATCGAGGGGGCAGAGTCAGTGCCCCAATCCCGGCTCCACCCAACACAAATGCAGAACATCCGCGGGCTCAGTTCTGTTTTTCGGCTGATACTAGAACAATCCGAACAATAGAACTGATCCTCCTGCTGTTCTTGTAAAGTGTGTGCCTTGCCACTAGCTAAGTGTCATGTAAACAGCATCCTGTTAAAGAATCACTTCTTTAAGGCGCTGTTTACATGACATTGAGCTGTTGGCTATGTACCCTTATTTGCTGGGCCGTGGGTGCTCCCTTGTGTGGCTGCACCTTCTGAGTGAACCTTGAGCCGGTGCTGGGCAGAGTGGCAGGGGCAGCAGGGATGGCTGCCTCTCGCAGGCTTTTGGGGGCATGGAGAGGGACCAGCAGCGGGTAGAACTGCCATTTATGGGGCAACCTGAGGAAGGGTATGCATCGGCTTTCCCCTCCTATGACTCCACAGCCATCAGTCTCTGCCGTTAGACACTGCAGAGGAAGAAGTGTTTTCCTGACCCACCCGCCATCTATTCCGCCCTGAGCCGCTGCCTGGTCGTGTCCACTACTCCTTGTCCTTCGGGTTCCCGTTTTGAGGCGGGTCCCTGCCGGGGCTCACTATTCTCCCCTGGCAGCCCCGGCCACTACAGGAGAAGGATTTTATTCTAAAGCCTGAAGCTCTCGCTCATGTGCGAGAGCCTCAGGCTTCAGAAAAAATTGCCTTTCATTCATAAAGCTGGTGCCGCGTCTGCGTGGCATCGCTTTAAGCAAGAGATGCAGGTGGGCCGGCACAATCATTATGGAGAGAAACGTGAGACTGCTGGAAGCAGAGGCCTTGTTTTCTAAATCCTGAAGAGTTTCAATTTTTAGGAAAAAGGCCTCTGCTTACAGGGGATCCACCCCTTCAGCCTTAATGGTGACGCTTCCCCTCCGCAGCTGGCGAGGGGCAGCGGCAACATTAATGCTGAAATGGCAAGGGCAGTCCACTGCCAGGCAAACCTATAGAAAATAAATGCAAAGATCAGCACCCTCTCCTCAGCGGGGAGAGGGTTGTGATCTCTACAAAAAGCTGCCTGGCAGGGATGCCTGTACCCCATTCCGGTGGGGCTGTTCAGGAGGCGTGGCCTAATGAGCCCACAGGCGACCCCCCACCGTTAGGCCACGCCCACTTGATCCGCCCTGTCTCATTTTGCATAAGTAGGGTGACCAGATTAAAAAAAGTGGAATGCCATAGACATGGAAGTAGGACTACAATAAAAGGTAGTCCTACTTTTATGTTGCTGGCCTGTTGCGGGGGGATGCGGAGGGGGGGTGCTCACAGGCGCACTCCTCTCATTGGAGTAGAGCACCTGTGAGGGGAAGTGAGAGGAAATGGGGGCGTTAAAAGCATTCATGCCCCCATTTACGTGCAGGAAGAGTCGATTTTGGGATTTCGAAATTGGCTCCCGGCAAAAACCGGGACCATAGCCACCCAGCCTTCCAATCACCAGACAGGGTTTGGAAAATGAAAAAACTACCGGGATCACGGCACAGAGGGTGAGTTCCCCGTACCGTCTCGGGAAACCCGGGACGTCTGGTCACCCTACACTTAAGGCACTGGCTGTAGGGCACTGGTGGGAGCGCAGTTCCTCGTGGTGGGAGCGACAGTCATGAAGTTTGGGAAATCTTACATTGTGTGGTGTGTCACGGGGTGAGGGAGGCTAAGCGCAACGTTACGTACAGTTGTAACAACAAGTCAGGATTCACGTATTGTTTCTGTTTATCATGGGGTCGAGAGGCCACAAGCCTTCTTCCGTGCGGTTGTGAGCTGTGAAGAGTGGGAAGTCCACCAGGGGCATTGCTGGTTAGCAGAGTTCTCCTCAAAGTAGAGATGTCATTCCCTCGCCATGGAATCTATGATAGTTCTAATGTGTTGCTGTGCATAAAAGAAAAGGCGATGGACTTAGCTGAGGTTGCAGTATTATTTGCTATGCTGCAAGACAGAGAGCTAGATAGAGTGATGGCGCAGATGGAGGCGGCAGAAGACACAACAGTAGCGCAGAGCCCACAGGATTGAACAAAGGTGGTGGCTGCTCAAGGGGAATAGTCGTCGTAGGAGGAAACATATCCCACCCAAGGAGGCATTCCCTCCTGTTAAAAGGAGCATAGTGGGAAAAAAGGGAGGAGACAATGCAACGAAATCCTGGGGGTTGGGGGAATGGATAGGAATCTCAATCCCCTTGCCAGCAGGGGGAAGTCCCCCCCTGCAGCAGAGATGGAGGGGGTGCAGCAGGGGAATCTTCAGGGGCTCAGGGTGCAGGCACCCAGCCAATAGGAGGACAGGTCACAGGGGCGCAGGAGCCGGGGCCACTGGCAGCAGCAGTTCAAACCTTGGGCGTAAGGGTCCCCCTTTCCTCGGTCATAGGGGGAGGTCCATCCAGGTTGCTGTTCTTGGGCCATAACGGAGTCCACTGGGCAGGGGAGCACCACAGAACTGCTCGTGGATTGCATGCAATGTTGGGGCTCAAGGTGCTGTCACTGGGCCATTGTTGGCGGGTAGCCAACCAGCATGCGGGACGGTAACCACCGGTAGTACGGCAGGCACAACCGGTACAATACACCCCCTACATGGTGTCCAGGGGGGACTTCAGGAAGGGGGATGCCCCTGGAGCATGGGAGTGCTACACTCATGGGTATAGAACATGGTGGCTCGGGTCCATGTGATATTTTCGCCGCAAAAATATCGCAATGCAAAAATATCGCCATATTTTTGTGGCGAAAATAACACATGTACCCTGCGGGGGACACCCCCGCATCCCCTGTATCATTTTTTTGTGTGCCGGGGACACCCCCGCAACCCCTGCACCTAATATTTTCGACACCGAAAATATCGCCTATGGCCGTTCCCGACGACCATATGTACGGCGATATTTTTGGTGGCGAAAATATTACCTGATACCGGCGGCTCTTACCCTGGGCACCAGGGAGGGTTTCCGCATGAAATAATAAAGAAAATTACAAAAAATGGATTGCTATCTTTCTTAGTTACCATCATCATATCCAGAGCCATGTGCTCATTCAGAAGTAGGTGGTCCTCATCCGTCCCCCTCAAGATCACCACTGTCAAAAAACGAGAAGACAAGACACTGAACCCAATCTGCATGGTATAGAAACCTAATAGTACACAGAAAATGCACATAATACTTGCCACCCAAATCGAACTCACCATCGTTCTGACTGCATAAGTGAACCTTTGTTGTCTCTGCTTCGCGCACACAAGGTGCACATTGCCGATCGATGTCATTCCCATATCATATCATTAAAACCACACTTTTTTTTTGTGGCCACTGCAATGTATCCTCATTGCCCGCCATCCACACTATCAACTAACTCAGGCGAATGAGCATCTATATTCATTACCGGCAAGTGCAACCTGTAACCAAAAGAAATACTAGTTTGCTCGCCTGTCACTGCCCAGCCCATTACTACAACTTGCATATCTATGCATCAATCAGGTGTGTGGATGCGCCATCAGTGCCTCCATTAACCATATAACCCATGCATGCCAGAAACCGCTTGCGTATCAATTTGTTGAATTTAAATTAATTTAAATTCACGCACAAGGGCAATAATCGCTGCAACACTGCTGCAATCGCACTGTCCACACTCTCTGCCTTTTTGGCTGTCTGATTGCACCAGCTACCAAGGTGAATATCACCCATCCCTGAGCTACACTAGTAACCAATACAGGTGACGGCTCTTGCATGCTCTTGCACCCATCCAAAGGCATGGATATTGGATATGCAATCGCACCCCATACTATACAACTACAAAACTCAATTGCGCAGCAGTTCGTTATATGGAGACACATTTAATTCAAAAGTATACGCGAGAACAAACCCACAGTGGCATTGCATCTGGCGGCACTATCCACACTGCCTGCCGTTTATTCCCCAGTGCCCACTGTAAGGGTGCAGACGTACGAATCTGACACAGTGGTTGCATGCTGGTTGGCAATCACTTTTATTATGAAAATAATGAAAAGGGAAAGCCTATCTTGACATATGTCTTTGAGGGGTTGCCCTACCTCAACAAAAACACTATGCCAGGATGTCTTGTAAAATATTGTGACCCACGTCCTCTGTCCAAACCTATTTCCGTCCTTTACACTAAACAGACTAAGGAAAAACTGGGTGTCTTTTTGATCCAGAAGGAGGCTTCTCCTGTTCTGGATACAGACCTTTAAAGTTCAGTTTGTGGTGTAAAAAAACAATGAGCGACTTAAAACACAGTTCCAGGTATCAATTCCCAAACGTGGTGTTAAATCTGGTTCACTGGTTCACTATCCTGCCAGACTTGACTGTAGATATCATCAAACATAGTTTCCTTGTGTATGGGGAAACGTTCCTTCCCCTTGTTCTTCTTCCAACTCAAAATTGTATGCGAAGTCTGGTGCACCAGACTTCAAGGAAGAAGTCAGAAATTCCAACAAAAAATGCCTCAACCCCTTGTTTCTACTTCTCGGACTTCTTTTTCTTTTAGTGGCCAACTGAATAGACCTGGTCCACTCTCCTGCTAGGTACTGTTCCCAACGCAAAACTGTAACATCAAGTCTGGTGCACTATTTTACCAGGATGGACGATAGAACTTAGAAATTCCAGCCAACGGAACAGACCATGTGTACTCTCCTGTTCAAGTACTGTTCTCAACTCAAAACTGTAATTCCAAGTCTGGAGCAATATCCTGGCAGACTTTACTATAGATCTCGGAATGCCAGAAAAAAATGTTTTTCTCTTTCACATGGGCACCAGATCCCTCTGGGTTGTTTCGGGATATCCCTGACTTGCTTTATAACTCCTTTCCCTTCTGTGTGGGTCCCATATCACTTTATGCTCTATCAGGCACTTTCCGACTTGCTCTGGGTTTCAGCCCCTGGGCTATATCTTGCTTCACTCTTGTATGGGTCCCTGACCCTCATGCTTTGCTTTTGTGAGCCTCCTCCAACTTCATAAGGGTCCCCAACCCTGGTGCGTTCTCATGCCAGGTTCTGTTCCATGTGGGATATTGTATACAGTTCATTATAATCTCTCTTTTCTTGACTTTCTCAGGGTCCCATGCCTAGGCTTTGCCTTTGTATTTCATTTGGGTCCCCAACACACTTATCTCGGATTTGCCCTTGCACTTCTTTCGGGTCCCTGACCCATTTACTTTGGCTTTTCCTATGTGGTTCACTTGGGTCCCAGATCCCTTTGTATTGGCTTTCCAGGACACTTGGTTTACTCTACTGTTGCAGCATATGTCTTTGTCTTTATATTTCTCTTAGGGTGCTTGACCAGTGTATCATCAGTCTCTCTGCTTGGGTCCCTGACGCCTTTCTATTGCCATTCTAAGATACTTGGTTTACTCTCCTGCCAAGTGTCTACTGATGCAACATGTGTCTGTGTCCTTATGTTTCTTTTAGGGGCCTTGACCCATATATTATCAGCCTCTTCTCTTGGGTCCCAGACCCTTCTTAGGCTCCCCTCGTTCAGTCCCCAGCCCCTCTCATGGACACAGGCAGCACCCGTAACTTGTTTTTGGGTTCCTGCTGCGTGGCATCCCGCTCAGGCTTCCCTGACTCTCTGGGCGAGCTTCTGACCCTTCTCCCTCTGCTCCTGCAGTGGTCCATGTCACTGTTTCAGCTTCAGTGATTCGGGCTGCACGGCTTCCCTCCAGAAGGCATCCCAAGTCTTCCGTGCACTTGGTTACTCTTCAGTTTCTCATGGTCAGCCGGTTGTCGGCAGTGCCCTTTGAGACATGTATCTCCATCTGCAGCATTCAAACTTTGCTATCGATTTCTCAGAGGCAGGCTTGACCAATAGCACATTCCTTCTTCTAACTTGTCCTTCGGAAGACCAAAAGGCAGTCTCCAGCAACAAGACTGCATATGCTGGTTTCCATAGGTGTTCTTCAGTACTCCAGCCTTGCTCCTTGTCACAGACTGATGATCATTACAGAGTTCAGTAGCACTCTGCTTCGTCTCAGTATTCTACTGGGACTTGGTTTCCACAACTCTACATAGAAAGATAGAGCTGTGGGGGACCACAGGGTACTGGGTGGGGTTAAAGGAAGGAGGGGACAGAACTGGGGGAGGGGAATACAGAATTCTCCCAAGGCAATTGTCACTTGTCCCATGGAATGTTTCCCTCCCCATGAGATGAACCCGCTGAGTACCATCCACGGGAGACTATCTGGTAGCGGGTTCACCTGCCTGGCCTCATGGGAAAGCGCTCCCCCATTGAAGCAGTGACAATACCCTTGGATTCATCACATCACCCATGATCTCTTCTACAAATGACATGGTGTTCACCATATGTGGACAAAAAAAAACATATTTAACTCACAAGAACTGCCCATTGAAGGCCTTCATTCAGGCCACAATCATGTGTTCTAAGGCAGTGGATCCAACTCTGTCCGAGTTCCAACACCCGAGAGGTCAGAAATAATCGGGACCATGGTTCTTTTCTAAAAAGTGTTGAACCAAAGGTGCTGTTAAAACGCTGTTGTGGATTCTACTCCGATGTTCATTAATTCTCACAGTCACTTTCCTGGTAGTCATTTGAATGTACACCAATGCACACTGAGATATGATGGCATACATAACATTAGACAAGTTGCAGTTTGTGAATTTTGTTAAGGTCCATTCAAATGTAGCATAGATGAACTCTGTGGTTGTTGTGGTTAAAACACAAGTGCTACAATTCCCACATGGGTGGTGTCCAGTCACTGCCATTCCCTGAGTGGTGCTATGAACCAAAGTTCCACGGCCTTGGGTCCATTTCCTATGAACAAGATGGTCTCTCAGATTCCTACCTCTTTTTAATGCAAAAAGAGGCATGTGCGTTGCACAGCCTGTGCTTGTAACTAAACGCCGATGTTTCCTAACCATTTCATTAATTGGTTTGTTGTGCTTTGAACACACACCAACCTGTCTGACTCTACTTGTTAGTGTTTGGGTAAAGGTAAAGTGTCTCTATTTGTATATCTGGCTCTTATAGCAACATGTTTCATGATTCTGCGCGGGTACCTTTTTGTGATAATCTAACAGCGACATTTTGAGCCTGATTAGCAAAATCCTCAGTGAAAGCGCAATTGTGTTCTAAGCGGAGGAACTGCCCATAGGGCAAATTTTCTTTCAAAGCCTTCGGATGTTGGCTAATATATAACAACAGAGTGTTACTGTATAGGTTTAGGGCTAACTGGATTTTGGGCGTGCTTCGGTATCTCCATTATAATACACTTTAGATTCGACAGAAATTACGACAGCTGCAAACTCATGGTAGCAGAGACTCAGATCCCTGTCTCACAAAGTCAAACTGTAAATCTAGTTTCTTCAATTCAATTAGACATTCTCAAATTAGCTTCAGACAATTTTTATTCATTGCTCTCAGCCGACACGTGTTTCAACCACTGGTCGTCCTCAAGGCTTAAAAATGTGCATGATACATGTACACAACATTTCTAATACATCAATGTTACCAATCAACACCATAAGTTATAGTTGAATTTCATCATAGCCAAATCAATAGTTCCACAAAACCAAATAAAATGAAAATAACATAGAAGTTTCAAAAGAGAGGAGAATTCAGCAGTAGTCAAGCCATGACCAAAAAAACACATTAATTTGTCCACAGTCAATTGACATGATAATACAATTACCATAGTACAATGCATTACGTTGGTATTATTTTGTCCAAATGATTATTAACATACATCAATGATAAAGGAAAGAGACACGAGAAATAAATACAGCTTCTTAGTGATGTTCATGGCTTCTGCCTGTGTTATGGTTGTACAGAGGGCAGCAATGTTAATGGCTGCTGTGGTGTCTTTCAGATAGGATCGTGTTTCCAATACTAGAGGCTGTAAAAACACTGTCAAAGTATTGCCCACTAGGTTCGAGAACAGACCCACATAAGGAGACTATAGGTCTTATGTGTTTTGGTAAGTGCATGTATAACCCGATTATGGCATTCTCGTGGGGTCAGAAACATAGCCTGGTATCGTGTTGTTTTGCTGACAGGAGTTTTTTCGATGTCATTTTTATCGAAACATTTACAACGAAAATACTCATTGAAATATATTATGGGTGAGGAGGTAAGGGGTTAAAAGGGGTGGGAAGGGGTTTGGGTGGGAGTAAAAGCATAGGGAAGGGGATCTTGGGGGAGGGACACCCCAAACTAAAAAAGATAAAAACAGTTGATTTGTTTTTTCACTGTAATTTCTTCTGTAAAAATGACATTGGAAAAAATCCTGTCGGCAAAGTAACATAGAATCCATAGCCTCATTCTGCGTGAGGAATCCCTGTTCATTTCCCTTAGTGCATAACTCTTGGCATTCCTGCATCAGCCTAGTCGTTGGATCTACTGTGATCCTTGTATAGTGCTCCACATTGTCCACCAATGCATTCACCATGTCGGCATACTGATGGTTGTCCATTACGACAATGACCCCACCCTTATTGGCAGGCTTAATCACGATGTTCATGCTGTTCGCCAGATCTTTCAATGCTTGACATTCCTTATTCCTAATATTATTAAATTGACCATAATCACAGTGTTCCTTGAAGAAAAGTGGTAAATCCTTCCGTACCACATTTTCAAATGTGATCATTTCCAAAGGAACATTGGAATCACTAGATGTGAACGAAGACTTGGGTCTAAACCGAGTATTGTCATGGTCTTCCACATCCTCTTTAGAATGAAAAAAGGCTGCCAATCTGATGGTTCAAAAGAACCTCCTCCATTCAAGTTCTGTATTGTTTAATGATATGTCCCGTGCAGTGGTGTAACACAAAATGTGCCCCCCCCCCGTGAGACTTCCTGATGGGGACCCTGCAAGCCCCACCCCAACATAGTTATACCCGCCCGACAAATTAGACCAAGCCTACCACCGTAGGCGCTGAGTACATGGAGGCAGAGGGCGTAGTTGCACCCATTGTCCTTGCCATGCTCATCTATAACACTGGTTGTGGCACGGTTTCTTTCTCCTCTCATGCTGGGTTAAGGCTTGGTAACGTGTTAGCACGTGTCTTGCAAAATTAGCAAGTGCTGCTTACTTCAAAATTGGACAAGTGCCACATTAATGGACAACCTTTGCGGGTGCAGGAGTAGCAGGGGATCTTATAGTAGAATGCTGCAAAGACAACTCAGCAGGTTAGGTGACTGTTACTGAGATGTAATATGTTAAGACCTTCCTGTAAATCATATGGATATATTCTATTACTGCTGCAAAATGCGCTGTTTTGCCCTGGGGATGGGTACAGCTAACTCGTGTCACTCAGTGTGCAAAAAATCACACCGTAGCAAAAATCAAAATCTGCCATCCATTAATATATGCACAGTAGGTGAATTTATCTTTAAGTGAAATATGCACATTTCAGTTCAATTGAGCTTTCCCTTTAGAAGAAAGTGCAAGAAACAAATAAGCATTTGCCTTTCAAAAAAAGTAATAAACTCTGGAAAAATAACCTGGGAGAGGGGTATTTCCAATAACTATGCTGGCAAAGTATAAAAGGTGCTCACCTTTTAAACCCAACAATTTATAATGAAATATGACAAGCATAACAAAATCCAAACACGAGGCATGTTCGTTGATGGCACGTGTTGTGGGTATGCGTCTGCACTGGAAACATGACAACGTCGGGTGAAATCCTTGTAGCCAAGAAATTGAGCAAGCAAACCTTTTTTAATGCTGACCTCAAAAATACTTAAGAGGGGGTGCGTCCGCCCCTTGAAAAAAGTGGGCGGACGCTGTCCACCCACATGTGCCCTAAAAATCAGCACAGGGTCAGAACCATAGAAAATAACCCCTCCGGTCACCAGGTGTGCAACCTCTCTTGCCTGATCCTGGGAATATAGTCATGACTCACTCGCCCTCTCATCCTTACCTTTCTCACCCCACGTGTGACTTTCCACAACACTTTACTTTATAAAGAGAACTTGAAATGTACGCAAACCATAGTAAAGTACTAATATGCAAATCTGCATAGCATAGACACTGCTTCACTATGGAACCACTTAAGCGACCCTATACAGTAGGCTGCAACACTGGGAGAAAGTTAAAAGAGGAGCTTTGTAAAGGGGAACATGTCAAGGATTTGCCCAGGATAACACACTTTAGTTAAGAGTTGAAGCTGTGATTTGAGCTCAGCTCGCACTTTTGTCACTTGGCTAATAGGTCAGGTAAATAGTGACCATACTTTACTGTCTAGGTAATAGGGTGATCCCAAATGACAATCGTGCTGTTGGTTTTACAATTGGAGTCAAATGAACATTGTTTAGAGCTGCACTCTATGTTGAAACTTTATGAAATGTATTGTTGGGATACTGAAGTTTCCAACTGTTGTGTCTGTGAACTGCCATTAAATAGTTGGACCGTGAGGTAGAGGCAATCCAACAAGAAGGCGGAAGAAGTGACAGCCGAGGTATTAGCTTATCTTAGCTTACATCATAAAAAGGTAACATTTCACTAAACAGCCCACAAGTCCCTTCTAAGGTGAAAATAACCACGTGGTTCTTAGAATTAATTGTTAAAAAATAGCAGTTGCATTTTACCACACAACTGTGCAAGCCACACACCCCTACTACCACTTCAACAGTGCCTGCCTGCTGAAAACCAAAGACTTGATTTCACCTGCCCTGCTGCAAACTGACCAGGTTGCGCGGGATGAAGCTTACTGGATGCACATTTAAAAGTATGTACATTTAAAAACATTAAAATGGGTCAATAAGATTTAATTGTTATGTTTGATTATGATCACTGTACTTGAAAAGGTAACAAGTAAGTGCCTTACCATGTGTCATGCTGTGGAAGAAAGAGCACAGCTTTATTTATTTCACAACTAAAAGCTCAAATATTGGAACTACAATTTGAGCGAAGTGATTTTGCAAAATAATAATGGCCATTTCCTGGAAGGTTCTTTGTTAAAATCGAGGGCAGGGTTCTTGGAATCGGGACAATATGTTGCTAAATTGCATGTACTCATTAGCCTTCTTCCAGGCAACGCTCGCACCAGTCCCAGCACACGTGCTAGATTATTACTGCACACGCATTTACTTGCTTTGTCACTCGGCTCAGCTCTTGAACTGATGCCTGCCTGCTTCTTTGGTGAAGGCCTGGCCAAGGACAACCTTGTGTGGTTATCTCTGTGAGGTTCCTGGGCCCGCTTGCTGAGGCACTTGCTCGCAGGCATCTCATCAATGAATGAACGAGATCCAGCTACGTTGGTGTTAGGGTGCGGCTCAGCTGCCACGGCTCGTGTGGCTCATTGGGCACGGCTGGGCGGGGCTTGCCTTTTGCCTAAGCTGCGCATGCGTGCGCAATGTAATGTTGCTGCTCCCTGAGGGCAGCTGTGGGCCCCCTGCTCCCCTTAGCATGGGGCTGCGTGACCCCCGCTATGCCATCGGCCCTGTGTGGGGACAAAACAAAGTCCTTTGGAGAGTACTTTTATTTCTAACTCTGATAGTGTAACATTGGAGAGATACAAAATGTGGAAGGACAACAGGGGTAATTCTTCTGCTGGGTGTTGAACATGGTCAATCTGCCCCGATGCTGCTTGTTCCTGCCCCGTGGTGGTCGGCGGTCCCGCTATTTACTTCAATCTAAAAAAGTTTGATTAGAACCACCCGGTTACTCAGGGCTTTCTTGATTGGCCGCTTTGTTACCAGACAAACTGCAGGTTTCTGGAAATGTTACCCAGTGCTTTTTTGTTGCCCTTGTGAATAATAATAGTTCTGCAAGGGCTTATAATGTTCTGATAGATATGGATGCACCCTTTTTACTAGAAAAGGTGCTAATGTCCTTCTTTAGCTTGTTGTACCTTTTAAGCTGAATGTTTTAAATTCTTAAACCTCCTTATTGATGGCCTCCAATTCTGATCGGGCATCCATAATAAGAGTACTAATCAAAAATGCCTGCCCATAAATCTTCAGTTCCTGCTTGACCTTAGCTGCCAACCTCTCGAGGTATTAATCGTTGGCAGCATCAGGTCTCTGCTGCACTTTGTGGCTACTTGACTGAACCCTAGCTTATAGTCGTCATCATCTGGAAAGAGTACCAGGGCTGTTTGAATTTGTTATCCCACAGAGATGATATTAGCCTGAAAATACTCTTTCAGAAGGTGTCTGTGCAGCTCAGTTAGAAGCCCTTTTTCTTAGTTCGAAGAAGTCTGTCTGCTGTAATAGATATGTGAATACTCAGTGAGCACACTGATCAAACAGTAGTCCTCTTTTTTTGTTAGTGGCTTGTAGGGGAAGGACTTAATGTCATAAAGATCAAAGGGTTGTTCCAACGAGCTACCTTTTGATGTCTGCACTAGAGGTGACAGAGCTAGATCAAAACCAACGTCCACTATACCCCCATCTTTTTCAGCATATATAAGAAGATGGAGAGGTCGGATTTACAAAAAATATATTTTAATTTTATTCTGTAATAGATCATTTAAAAGATTGACCCAATGGTCACATTTGCAAATCAAAACAACATAAAACACAATTGTTAAAGAGACAATAACTCAACAGTTAGCAATTTATGTCCTTGTATTCTCTCATAGTATACACTGTACTTCAAGTGATGTTAGTAACACATGGGTGACTTTAAACCATGTCTGATTTTACAAAAGACCACATAGAAATTGTGTCACATGATCTATTACAGAATAAAATTAGGATATATTTTTTGTAAATCCGACCTCTCCATCTTCTTATATATGCTGAAAAAGATGGGGGTATAAGTGGACGTTGGTTTTGATCTAGCTCTGTCACCTCTAGTGCCGACATCAAAGGGTAGCTCGTTGGGACAACCCTTTGTTCTTTATGCTGTAATAGATATGTCTGAAGAGTCTGTAAATTCAAGCATGAATGTGCCTTTGCAGAATGTCAGGACACCCGGAGGTTAATTGTCTCAAACGATCTAAGGATAAGGAGCACAAGTAAGGGTGTCGGTACCACACATGTCGACATAGATTTGCCCAGGATATATTGCAGATATGGGCAAATGAATATCCTAGAGTGGATGAGGCTACGCTTTTGGTAGAGGGGTTTTCTTTGGGATGTTCAATACCTGTGCAAGGGCTGACCATCCCAGTAATCCCAAAGAATCAGATATCTGCCATACGTCAACATGAGGTGCTGATGGAAAATGTCAAAAAGGAGAGGAGGTTGGGAAGGACTGGGGTCCTCTTTGGGCATCCCCCTGTCCTATTCTTTGTTTTCTCGCCATTGGGCATTGTGTCTAAAAAAGAGGTGGGCAAATTCTGAATAATCCACAACTTGTCATTCCCAAAGGGTTTTTCGGTGAATGACGCAATCGATGTGAAGGTCTGCACGTTCAGGTAGGCCTCATTTGATGTGGTGCTCCGACAACAGCAGGTGTTGGGGAAAGGGGCCTTGTTGGGTAAATCTGATATCGAGTCAGCGTTCAGGCTATTATCAGTGCACCCGGACAATTACCATCTGTTGGGATTTCAGGCAGAAGGTAGTTTCTACTTCGACAATGCACGCAGATGGGGTTTTCGATTTCTTGCAGTTATTTCAAGATGTTTAGTACCTTTCTGGAATGGGCCACCAAGAGGTAATGTAAGGGGGCTAGGATGACTTTCTCTTGATGGGCTAACCAAACACTAGCAAATATGAGGAGGCACTGTGGGCATTCCAAAGGTAACTGGCAGGTTGGGGGCACCACTGGCTAGGGATAAAATGGAAGTCCTGTTGACCACACTGACTTTCCTAGGGATGGAAATGTATTTTGTGCTGATAGAAGGCTGCTTGGCAGCAGTCAAAGTGCAGGAATTCAGGGACTCAGTGGTTAGGTGCTTGCGAGCAAAGATGGTAACACTGGGACAGTTACAAAGTTTGGTGGTTCAGCAAAATGTTGCACTACAGATAATTCCAATGGGCAGGACCGTTCATGCGGGCTATCACACGGGCAATGTCTGGAACGAGAGCAAAATATCACCATACTAGGTTATCCGGGTCATTGAAGGGGGATCTCAGGACATGGCATTTATTCTTGTCTGACTTTTACAGGGTTTAGGTTTGTCAGCTCAAATAGGAAGCAAAATTGAGTGGGCACCACAGGGATATCACGTATTTCTGGCGTTTATCAGAAGTCTCTATAGAGATAAATCTTTATCAGAAGGTTGAATCCTGTATGCAGGAGCTGGCTGTATAAGGCCTGGAGACACCCCGGCCCAGAAATACAGAAAAAACACAAAGATTAGGTGAAGACCCAATCATACAGCCGCTCTCTGAAGTCCCTAGTTGGGTTCTGTATTCGTTGTAATTCCACTCAATATAAATCATTTAGTACAAATTCTTAACAGAGTACGAAAGTCAAATATATGTTGGTTTTTCAGAATCGATTTTATCCATCAAGTAAAGGATTATTATTTCATACAAAGAGGTGACTAATGGCCACCAAACTATCCTTCATGAGGAAGAGATTGCCACCCATCACTCTATTCATAGACTTATCATGTGCCAATGCATTTCGGAAATAATCCTTCATCAGGGCAAGTCTAGAGTATAATGTTCACATACAATTACAATTTTGTCAACCATAAGCAAATTTCCATATTTTGAACAACACAAGTATTCGACATACATCGTTCAAATAATTGAAAGAGTAAAAAAGTGCACATACCGGGTCACGTAATGAGCCGGAACAGAAGGAAATTGGATTTTCCTTCTGTTCCGGCTCATTACGTGACCCGGTATGTGCACTTTTTTACTCTTTCAATTATTTGAACGATGAATGTCGAATACTTGTGTTGTTCAAAATATGGAAATTTGCTTATGGTTGACAAAATTGTAATTGTATGTGAACATTATACTCTAGACTTGCCCTGATGAAGGATTATTTCCGAAATGCATTGGCACATGATAAGTCTATGAATAGAGTGATGGGTGGCAATCTCTTCCTCATGAAGGATAGTTTGGTGGCCATTAGTCACCTCTTTGTATGAAATAATAATCCTTTACTTGATGGATAAAATCGATTCTGAAAAACCAACATATATTTGACTTTCGTACTCTGTTAAGAATTTGTACTAAATGATTTATATTGAGTGGAATTACAACGAATACAGAACCCAACTAGGGACTTCAGAGAGCGGCTGTATGATTGGGTCTTCACCTAATCTTTGTGTTTTTTCTGTTTTTTCTTTTTTTTGTCAGCTCAAATACTCAGATCGGTTTGTACACTGATGCTGCAGGTAGTGTGGGTTTTGGGGCCAGCTTTGTGAACAGGTGATCTGGCCAAGGCTGGCCCCCCTGAGTGGTGTAGCAGTGGTTTCACCCAAAATGTAACATTCTTGGAGTTATTCCGAATTTTGGTGGCATTGATGAAATGGGCTAATGGGCTGTGGGAAAGAAACATGGTGTTCTGGTCTGAAAGTATGTCAGTAGTTCTGGCAATAAAAAAACAAAGGGGGCCATGCTCGATGGTGTTGAGTGTATTGAAGCCACTGGTATTGCTATATTTACATGGTGATGTAGAATTTCAAGAAAGACAAGCAAGACATGTACCAGGTGTGTTAAGTAATGCTGCTGATGCTCGTTTCAAGATACTGGAATTCCTGGTATGGTTGCCTCTTGCAGGGGATGAGATGACCGCTTCCCCAGAGACACTCTGGGGGCATGGTGTCTTGACCCGGCCCTGTTGATTGTGGGTTCTTTGTCCCCAAAAACAAAGTGATTCAGCTAGTTCAGGACTTTCTGCCGTGTGATGATTCACTAGGTGTCGTCACTTCTCCCCACGGGGGAGCTCCTTCTTATGAGGCTAGGGATGTGAGGTATCTACCCAATATTGCCCCTAGGGATGGTTTCATGTGGAAGGACCTCATGGGGAGGAACTCCCCTCCTGGGGATAAGGACAACCACCTTGGTAAAAGTCAGCACAACACCCTGATTCTAACCCTCTCAAGCCTGTTACCATCTTTCCACCAACCCCCCCTGTTTGATGGCACTTCTATTTGTTATTGTAACATTCCACCAGTTACTTGTACTGAGATGAAGAAGATTGCTAACAATACAGATAGTTTTATTGACTCAAGCACTAGCACGGAAAAGATCACCCAAAGCATGAAGTTTACCAGCAAGATCAGTAGTGAGGCAAGGTGGTCCCCAGGACCCATGAATAATGGCACAGAAAAGGTACATTAATGGTATAGACATCCGCGGGGAAGTTGTCCTGAGAAACAGATCAAAACGAACAGAGGACTTTGAGAAACAAGACAGCATACCAGCATGAATGACAGTGCAGCCCCGGGAAGATCAAAGGCGACAGAGAGGACGCGGTGGGAAAACCAAGAGCAGACCCCTCCCAAAGGTAAGAGACTGACTACGTGAGTCCTTTGCCCTGTGGTATGGAGCTGATCAAGGACGTGACTGGAGCCTGGAAGATGGTGGCACGACCTCTGGGAGGTGTACCGAGTGGTCCTGTAACAGCGTCTACACCGGCGGTGAAGAGACCAGGAAGAAGGTACACGGAGCAGCAGAAGCCAGAGATGCCCGCGCAGCCCAGAGAGAAGACTCAAGCACCCAGGAAGAACCACCCAAGAGTCCCGGAAATGACAAAGGTAACAGGAACATCACGTGGACCAGTAGGGGCTTGGAGGTTTGGGAGAGAGAAAAACTGCAGGGGCATAACAATAAGAACTATCTTCCTCATGGCAGTACTT
This sequence comes from Ambystoma mexicanum, assembly GCF_040938575.1. Lineage (NCBI taxonomy): Eukaryota > Metazoa > Chordata > Amphibia > Caudata > Ambystomatidae > Ambystoma > Ambystoma mexicanum. The sequence continues at coordinate 718,707,240 of NC_090921.1, forward strand.
GGGAAGAGAGTCAACCAAGTGGGCCTAGTGAGAAGGGAAGAGAACCAAGGGTCTGGGACCAGAACCAAGGTGAAGCCTATATTAATACAAGTCAACCTCCTCGTGGTGGTACTTGGCAGGAGAGTGAACTAAGTGGGTCTGGCAAGAAAGGGGGAACAAACAGGATCTGAGACTCAAATAAATACAAGGTGAATATTGGGGGAGGAACCCCCCCAAACAGTGGTAAAGAGAAAACCACTGACAGGCTAACAAGAGCCTGGGACTGTGGTGAAATGTTCCTAAGGAGACAGGGGAAGGGAGCCATTCCCCTGAATTCACTTGGAACTTTGTTGATACTAACATCCAGGGGAAGGGAGTGATTCCCCGTGGACACAATTGAAAGTTTGGTGAAACCATTATCGAGGGGAAGGGAGTCATTCCCCCAGGACCCAGCTTGAACATTACCAGAGAAGCCAGGGGAAGGAAGTCATTCATCCTGGCCAGCATCTGGAACTGTGTGTAAACCAAGACCAGGGGAAGGGACTAATTCCTCCTGGTATTGATTGGAGTGCTGAAGAGACCTTCTTTTAAGACACTAGGAGAAGGGAGTCATTCTCCTGGTGAGAAAACCACTGACAGGCTAACAAGAGCCTGGGACTGTGGTGAAATGTTCCTAAGGAGACAGGGGAAGGGAGCCATTCCCCTGAATTCACTTGGAACTTTGTTGATACTAACATCCAGGGGAAGGGAGTGATTCCCCGTGGACACAATTGAAAGTTTGGTGAAACCATTATCGAGGGGAAGGGAGTCATTCCCCCAGGACCCAGCTTGAACATTACCAGAGAAGCCAGGGGAAGGAAGTCATTCATCCTGGCCAGCATCTGGAACTGTGTGTAAACCAAGACCAGGGGAAGGGACTAATTCCTCCTGGTATTGATTGGAGTGCTGAAGAGACCTTCTTTTAAGACACTAGGAGAAGGGAGTCATTCTCCTGGTGAGAGACTTTACTTTTTGTTAAGACTCTTTAGTTGTACTATAAGGGACAGAAGTAGGGGTTTGACTCAGGGTGGTGTTAAGACTCTTTAGTTGTAGTAGAAGGTACAGAAGTAGGGTTTTCACTCAGGACAGTGTTTTTTCAGTTTACAGACATTCTAACAGATTGTTTAGTCTTTAGTTTGAGGCAGGGAAATCCCTCTTAGAGTTATGGAGAGCTAGGTTTTTGAATTCAATAAAAGTCTTTATTAACCATTATGACACCTCTGGTCAGATGCCTTCTTCTGCACCCATACAGCAGGGAACAGGGGTTGGGAGATCTATTTCACAGGGATTCTTTCATCTGTTTTCTGGGTCATTTACATGGTCTGGGGATTCTGGGGGAGCCGCTCGGTTAAAGGTAGTGGCAGTGCAGTTCTTCTCAGGACTACGCAGGGTTATCAACCCCTCTGCCGATTCTGCCGCGGAATCCTCAGAAATTGTGTGTGTTAGTACAGGGATTTGCGGGGTGTTATAGGAACGAGTATGAGGCTACACTGTTTAGGGAAGTATTTCCCATTGCCTTTTTTTCAGGGCATTCAGGATAGGCGAGTTGGTGGGGTCCTCCATAAGGGAAAAGGAGTGGGGTTTGGTTTCTCTGGTGTAACCATTGTGAGAGAGGTCACCTTACACCTGTGGGTAAGGAGGTCCAAGAACGATCAAGAAGGGAGAGGGTCCAGGATCTCCCTAGACATGCATGACAATGAGCTGATTTGTCCTTTAAAGGCTACAGTAGATTTCATCACTCTAAGGGGTGGGGTAGCGGGCCCACACTTTCTTCACCAAGAAGGGTCATGCGTACCCCGATTTCAATTTAGGAGAGTGTTCGAGATGGCCCTGTATGTGGCATGGCATGGGGGGATTAGCGTTTGCCTCTCATTCATTTAGCATAGGTGCAGCTACTACGGCGGCAGGGTTGGGTTTAGAGAGGGAACATATCATGAGAACTTGGCGGTGGATGTCGAGCGCATATAAAGCCTACATCAAACCTCACCTGGCTTGCTGACAGGGGCGCATGAGGCCAGACAGGAGGGGGGAGATGTCAGGCCTGAGGTCGGTTGTCTAACTTGTCCCGTTCTGCTACTTTTAATTCATAGGATATTATCCAGGAGAGCACGGCAGATCGGTGGGGTCTCATTCATCAAGAGAATGGAGCAGAGGGTGAGTAAATGTCCAGGTCTGCTGATCTGCCCTGGGGTAAACATGTCCCGGAGCAGTGTGGGGGGCATGCAAGTCCAACAGGTCTGCCAAATTGTGGCAAAACAAAGTATGGAACGCCGGCTGCCTGACCCAGACTTGATCATTTTGCACATCGGGGAAATGATTTGGTGTTTTCCGCGAGAATAGAAGTGAGGGAGGGTTTGGTTGTTCTTTTTTTTTCATGCATGAGCAGGTGCTGACCTAAGACAAAAATCACATGGCCCCAGATCATCTCTCGGACTAGGTGGGGTCTCCCTGGTTCATGCACACCCTGAACTGGAAGTTCAATAAGGAACGGGCCCGGTTGGCATTTTGCCACAGGCGCATCAGGATTGTGGCTAACAGACTGGTGATGGGGACAACAAATCTTCATTTGGACGGAGTTCTCCTGTCTGATCAGGGTACTGAGCAGTTGCTCAAAAACTTCTTGGCTTTCATACGTACATCAATGCAGGTGGGGAGTGCCCCGGACCAGGTGGTCTGGGTCCCTGTGATAGGTGGGGGAAGACCATATGGACAGTCAGGTGCTCCTTTCAGGGAACCCCGGTGCTGGTATGGTATAGTGGTGAGGACTGGCTGCTTCTCACTGTGAGTGATACTGGCCGATGGGGCCACGGGACGGGTGGTATCGGGAGGCAGTTAGTGTCAGAGCAAAGTATTGGGCCCCCTTTTATCGCCCACATAGAGTGCATGGTGGGGAGGCCAGGCAGGTCGAGGGGCCTCACTGCCATGAACCGCCCATGGGGCAGAGGGTATGGTCCACCGGGACCATCTGTCAGAATGAAAAGGCCATGCGTTGTTATTGTTGCTGAGATTGTTCTGCTTCAGGAATTTGGTTCTGATGTATTAATGTTGTTGGGTCATATTTAAGGAGTGGTGTGTTTTTTGCTGTGAAAATAAATGCGGCTGGGTTTTAAATCCAAAGAAGGGTGCCTGTTTCTTCCACCCTTGCACTGCCTCCTGAGAAGCCCGCACATCCTGTATAGCAGGATGTCAATATACAACACTTTACTTCTCCATGGTAGCTGTTTGTGTGGGCTTGTGTCTTAATATCTCAGCCTCTCAATTGTATAACCTGTGTTCCACCTCTGGCTGTAGAACTGCTTTGTCAAGTACAAGCAGCAAAATGTTTTTTTTTTTAATTCCTTAAACCCACAGTAGTGACGGCTTCTGCCCTTTCACCATCCACCGGCATGGTCCCTTCAACTTGTTCCCTGGGTATAACATACCCTCGCAGTGCCTGGTGTGACATTAGGAGACGGCATGCATACTAGTGGTCGACGATGCCCTCAACATCCTTGATGACGACTACCTCTACCTCCTGGTTCTACTCGACCTCTCGGCCGCTTTTAACACAGTAGACCACCAGGCACTCCTGGACACCCTACATCAGCATATGGAGATCAGCAACCTTGTACAATGCTGGTTCAAGTCCTACCTCGCCAAACGCCAGCAGTTGTTTGAATGGACTCCTCTAGATTGCCAATGCTACCCGTCACCTGTGGAGTCCCACAGGGTTCCATCCTCTCACCAGTGATCTTCAATCTATACATGGAGACACTGGGAGCCTTCCTAGCCACACACAACATCCACATCCACCAATATGCCGACAGCACACAACAATAACTCAAGATCTATTCCATCAAGGACATCCACGGGCTCAAAACCTGCCTCTCGCTGATCCATCCTTGGATGTATAGTGGATACTTGAAGCTCAAGCCCTTCAAGACTAAATTCCTACTGCTCACCAATAACAAACTCCGAGACATACAGACCTGGCTTTCCACCATGAACCCTGAGGGCTTTGCACCCAAGCTCACTTCCGGTGAGTCATTTTTCCATCCGCACGGTGGCTGTGCAGTCCCCTCTTGTATTTCTCTCCCCTTTCCTATAGGGAAGTGTAAGGAGGAAACCATGTCCGGCACAGACTTGCTGAGATGCTCTCCCTAAAGAGAAATGTGGAATAGACAACATATATGAATATTGTCTTTTTAATAACGGATAGAGTTTGTACTTTAGATGTCCTGAAGATAGCGGAAAGGTCACAAGTGCTGCTGAAATCGGTTGACACAGAATAGGCTCGGGCTGGCTGGCCCCAGCCCGAGACCCAAACAAATATTGTACACATATATTTTTTTAATATTACATGCTGTAGTTTGTGGAGTGGAGTTGAAAAGAAAATAATTCCTCTGATAAGACTTTAGAATACGAAGACACACTTACTGGAAGCAATACGAATAAAGCTAACTAGTTGACTCCCAGCAAGTGCACAGCTTTTTAGCATAGTGAAAATAGTGAGAGAGTTAGGGTGAGTCTTTTCGCTATCCCTCACCCTTGATAGGCGTCACATACAGCACTATCTAGGGGCAGAAAACGTGTTGAGGTATTGACAGACTCTTTACAGGGACGTGTACTTATTTGTAAGGGAATGTAGTACTAGGAATAACTTTTTTAATAAAATTGTTCTGTCAGCCTAATTAAATAACAAAGGTTCCATTGATCCACCATGTCCTTGTGTTGGGTCCTGCAGCTGGTGACAGCAATTTTCATACCATTCACAGGGTATTTCAAACAAGCCCACATGGGGCCTGGCTGCAGAGGTTAACAAAGCAGAAAGGAAACCTACCACGAGAAAAGAGAAATAAGACAATCTAGAACGGAACTCACAAAAGAGAGTAGACCATTAAGAGAAACGAACGCACCATCAGCACGCAACCCATGGAAATGGATTTCGGAAACCTTTGCGCAAAATCACAAGAAATAGCAACAAAACCAAGGACCACATCTGACGGAGAAGCAACACATCGGTCCCTTAAACCCTCTACTAAAATGCTCCCTAAACATGGCTTCGTGGAATACGAGAGGACATCGACATCTCACAACGCCTAGTGACATAAATTTAGGTATGTTCGAACTGAACTGCCTTCAAGAAACGTGGTTGGTTCACAAACCAGCCATGGACGGATACGTAACAGAGGCCTCGCCCGCCTGCAAATCCATTCTAGGATGCCCCTCCGGAGGCATATTAACAGCTATCCGGATTGGATCAGGGATCACTCCAAAAGGGAAAATAGCAGAGGGTTATGGAATGCTGACGACGCTGTCTACATGGTTCCATCAAGACTTAACCAGAGACGCTTGGATAAATTCGGAGTTAGGCATAATAAACCTCTACTGGAACCCGGCAAAAACCAGCACTACAGAATTCTGCACCATGGTCGCCAACCAAATCGACGACCTAACGGTGGAGCGGAAAGTACCCAATATCATCATCTGCGGTGATTTGAACTCTAAATGTGAGGGGAGAGTGAAAAACAAACAAAGCCTTAACTCAACGATGGACGAAAGAGGTCGAGCCTGGTTCCTCCTAATGAAATCAAGGAACTTCCACAACGTATCATTACTTCAAGATCGAGAAACACAAATTCCTACGTGGGAAAGACTGAGCTCGACCGCCACGCTGGACTATATATTCATCACGGAAGGGCTGATAGCTTATTTCACCGACTTTACGGTGGTAAAAACGCAGGAAAGTGACCACAACCTCCTAAAAATGTCATGGAACGGAACAGTTCCATCAAGGTCCTTCTACCCAGCACTGGTGGAATCTAACCTACAACAAAACAGGCTTCGTTTAACTCCCGACAATGTAAAAAATGTTTTTTCCAACATTGCGAGGAAAACTGTCCAAATAACAAAGAGCAAAAGTGACAGACGACCAGAATACGTTTTGCTTCTGGCCCCACACAAAACGAACTTTGCAGGAACAAAAATAGGGAAACCCACACATATGCACTCTTTTGACACAGAAGTGGCGACAAAAAGGCAGAATCTTGACAAATTGAAAAAAACGGCCATAAGAGCTGACTCGCCGGAAACATGGTTTAATTATCAAGTGGAGCAAAAGTCCTACAAATCATGGCTAAAACAGCACCGGTTGCTCATGTACCAAAACGACGCTGAAGTAATGCTCCTTACTTGCGCCACAAGGAACACCCGAGACTTTTGGTCGCTACTGAAATCAATTAACGGGCAGAGGGCAAACGTGCTGGCAAACTGTGTCCCAGAGTCAAAGTGGATTCAGCACTTTACGGAGCTATACCGCTGCCCCACCTCCTCGTCATTATATCCTCCCGTCCTCTCAGATTCCCCATGGATCACTCTTTCATCGGTTGAGGACATCACAGAAGCAATCAACAAACTTAAATCTTCAAGGACCCCAGGGCCAGATGGCTTGACTAACACTGATCTCAAGGCACACCCACTACTATGGGCGCAAGCTATTGGTGAAATATTCACTCAAACTCAGAAAAGCAAAGAAATTCCTAAAACCTGGACAGAGGCTGTACTGGTGCCCATCTATAAGAAAGGAAACAGAGACATCCCCGCCAACTACAGACCTATAGTCTTATTGGACGTCATAGGGAAGATTTTTGCAGCACTACTCCTCCGCCACTTCAAAGTCTGGGCCAGTGCCTCCACGGCAGCCGATATGTTTCAAACAGGATTCCAGAAGGGAGCAGGAACGTCAATTAACCTACTGTTTTTGAACATAATCAAACCAAACACCAAGAGTGGCACTCGAAAGGTCCACATGGCAATGGTGGACTTGTCCCAGGCCTTTGATCTGGTAGATCGAGAAAGACTGTGGACCAAGTTAGCCACCTGGAAATGTCCTGACCCGATTCTCGCACCAATAATGGCACTCCACGCAACCACCTCACTCAGAGTCCGCCTAAACCAACAAGGCACACTCTCAGAGCAAATCTTTACAAAACAGGGAGTAAAACAGGGCTGCCCTTTAGCCCCAGCTCTGTTTATTTCGTTTATTGGAGACTTCCAAGACTCAGAGAAATCAGTAAGATCCTTCCCACCGCAAGTGGGTGTCTCTAAAGTCTCAAGACTGTGGTACGCTGACGACTTAATTTTGATTGGTCAGACGGCAGTGGGCCTTCAGAGACCGCTAACAAACTTGGCCAAATACATGGAAGAAAATAATCTGCAAATAAATAAAAACAAAACCAAAATCCTGTCTTTCTCAAAAGGCACAAAAAAGACAAAGAAATGTCTGGCATGGTTTCTCGATGAAGAAAAAATCGAAGTAGTAGACGAGTTTAAGTACCTGGGCATCCAACTAGACAACACTTTGAATGACATTTCACTTCAAGCCTCGTTATGGTCAAAAATCAAGAACTTGACAGCCCAATCTCGAGCTGTCGACAGAAAATTCGGCAAGTTTTCTTGGACCCCGGTACTACAATTCTACAAAACAAAGGTAGTACCGGCCATAACATACGGCATGGCAGCCAACTTAACTTTACCTGCTGAATTTTGGCTGAGATTGGAAGGTTTCTATGGAAATCGGTCTTGGGGCTTCCTACCTCAGCCCCCATGCCAGCCATTCGGCGCGACCTCGGCCTTCCTTCACTAGCCTCAGTTGTTATGCAAAGTGCGATTCTACTTTATAGGAAAATACGGACCCCTGACTCTTTGCCGATTTTTCGGATATTAGAAAACGAACTGGAAAATGGGAAGTGCATACCACTCACTAACTGGGCGAAGAAAATTGGAAAAAAACTAGAAGAAGTCCACTGTACGGACGACCTCCTCATCTCTAATCGTGGGCGTGTAAAGCAAAAACTTTTAGAACAAGATTGGATACGTACTAACGAGAAAATCCTAACGTACACATCCCTAAAAGACTTGCCACCCACTTTCAATCGCCCAAAGGTTCCGCTGAAATATTGCGAAAAATTTCCCGAAAAAAGGTTGAGAAAAACTCTTCTGCGGGCCCGCCTGAATCTTCTGCACACGAGAGAAATTTTGGCCAAAAGAGCGCTGGCAAATTCTCCTTACTGCCGGGTCTGCGGTCTAGTTGACCAAGTAGAATCTGTCCGTCATCTACTCACTTCATGTGCTGGATTGGCGCAAGAAAGAAAGGCTTATTTGACACCACTCATCACGTGCCCGTTCACACTCGACGAAGAGACAATATGGTTCCGTCTAAGCGCAGGCGACTCCACTAGATGGTCCAGAGCGGCAGCTAAATTTCTCGAAGTAGCTCTGGCAAAAGCCAGCGACATTGGCTCACTGCCTGCAACCGCAGTAAGAGACCTTCAAGGAAACTCGAGAGTGGTGTCGTGAGTTCTGGGTCAAATTCCAACCTTTAAAAGTAGTACAAACACAGTTTACCACAGCACAGATTTGTAAAAAACCCTAAAAAAGAAAGGAAACACCAACAACCTTTCACATATGCACTGTGTCAACCTGAAGGCAGCTCCCACCCTCAGTATAGAATGACAGTGAACTGTAATGCCTGGGACTGCATGCTTACAGTAGTTCACCCCACAGGGGGACCCCATTCAGAAGATATGAGTATGTGGTTTGCAAGAGCCAGAAAGTCTTGTCTCGCCCCAGCTTTAATGGAAACCTGCCGCTTTAATCAGGCACCACAGAGAGCTCCATTAACCAGAGAGACCCTTTGATCCAAAACAGACAGGAAGATGGGTGGGACTTAGTATTACAGGTTTTCACCCCATTACCTTTTCTGTTGCAAATCACTCTGGTTATGACCTCAAGCATACAGAAGATTGTTGGTGGGGACCCAGGATTGGTTTATTAAGGTAGGCTTAGCCTACACCAATCCCTGTGGTCCAATTGGCTTTACAAGAGGGCTGAGTCCTTCTTTTGGCAGATCATCTGAAGGCTTCACAAGAAGCAGAAAGAAGAACCCATCATTGGACCCTGGCTGAGTCTGCCTTACATATTACGACGCTGAGGGAAGGCCAGGACCTCCAAGAGGGAAGCAAGATCCCTCCCCTAAATCTCCCAGGGAACTGAGGGAGATACCAAATCCAGAGGACCCTCCAGCAGCTCCAGAACTAGACCCAGCCAGCACACAGCATGCACTGCAGCAAGCTTCCTCGGTGGGAAGTGCCAGAGAGTCTCTGAAACTGAAACTAAGGACAAGCCAGCTGCCTACAACACACTCCTCAGCTTTGGGCCATCCTCCTTAAAGGACAACACAAGCCCAGTGAAGAAGCTAGGGGAGGTGTATCGACAAGCATCTACCGACGTGTGCCTTAAAGGACATTTTATTTCTGAGCCAGTCAAGTCCCTCGAGCTGCAACCAGTGCCTAGCCACTCATATGGGCACGTGGCACAGCACACTTGTTTACTGGCCAGCACCACCACTGAATCAGCCCTAATATACTTTCAGAGCAGAACACCAGACTCTCGCCTTGTGTTGACTGCGCGCACAGCATCTACAGCCACCAAGCACCTTAACATCATCAGAAGCCACTTAGAAGCAGGACATAGACACTGGTCCCCGCCCTGCTTGCATCTACTAAGCTCCCAGGACACACCCAAGGTTAGTGCTTACCCGCCACTGAGGACGACTGATACATCCGTCCCAGTCCTTTTTCATTTTGCACCTCCTCACCTAGTGATCTAGCTCTCTAATAACTTTTTAAAAGCACCACTTATATGTGTTTCACTTTCCCCCCACCCTCCTTGCCACCCATAGAGAGACATTATCCGTGGCCCAGAAGATGGTGTTACCCACCAGGAGCCGAGACGCTATTGGACCTAGCAGATTTTCTGCTGAGAAGTCCAGCACACACACCAAGGGCACATCCCCCAGGCGTAGACCTATGGAATGGTCATCTCTTGCTTTCACTTCATGTTAGGACACATACATAGGCCCTGTGTCACAGAAATATAGAACCAGAGTTAAACTAAGTAGCTTTGGAGACCTTGTGATTGCAAGCGCCAAATAAAGTTTCTTTTGGACCACCTATAATTTGTTTTGAAGGTCCGAGCACTTGTAACATTATTGTTTGCTTTGCACTGAACATTTGTTTGTTTATTTATTTTCATGAAATGTGTTAGTGTGTATATCGTCTGCACTGTATTTTCACACACAAAGATTATGTAGAAATAAAAGAAAAAAAAATGAACTAACACAAGTTTACCAACAGCCAAATAAAATAAAGTTGTGTAGAAAGATACTAAATGTTTTTGGGTATTTTTGCAGACTGACCCTGCAAATCCAAAACATCTCATTGTTTGGGTGCCAAAAGAAAAAGCAAAATGCCAAAAACAAAATATTTAATGCTATTAGACACTCTAAGTAATGTTTGACTTATGAATTGTGTATTGTCATGAATGTTATGTGGTTGGATAAACCCCCCTGTTGTATACACCTCGAGCTGCAACCAACTGCAATGCTGCAGTCACTTAAAGACTTCTGAGACGCCTCGACCAGTGCTTCAGAACTGCAGCCCAGAGCCGCCGTCTAGGCCAGCCTGCAGTCATCCGTCCAGCCCCGCTCGTCAAACTGATTGGCGCCTGATACCCACAGCTGTCTCCCACCTTGATCTCTGTCACAGAAGCTGCAAAGTGCCCGGAAACTGTCTTGATCCTGTCGAGCACCAAGAACACCTACAAGCACAAGGTACAATGTGGTTCTGTCCCCCTGCTCATTCTGCGAAGACCCCATAGTCATTTTAATACCAATTGCTCCCTTTGTGCTGAAGCCAAGTATCCTTGAACTGTTGCGATTCTTTACTATACCGTCTACTGTCCTGTCAGTATCCAGAGTGCATCCCTTTTCCTTCTTTGAAACTGTATATCTTCTGCATTCCTTTACAGTGTAGGTTGTATTTCATAGTGTTGCTAGAACTGTCTATTGTGATAATAATAAAGTAGATATTTTTGTACAACCTTGACTGGACTATTTCTTTTATTGGCAGCTAATAATTGTATTTTTGCTGTGTTGCAACTAACAAACAATCCAGGACCTTTCAGAGATAAGCCTACCGTTCCGTCCACGTTACCAAAATTGGAGAAGGTGGTTTATAATGTGCTTGTCTTTCCAATCTGTTTGGATCCCTTCTGCTGCACTGGAGGTGTGGGGCTGGTTGATGGTTTAGAAACCGATATTCATCCCTGGACCACCTCCTGCGCCAAGTCCCTCGGGTTCCACATCGAGAAACACCTCTCCTTCAAGACACACCTAGCTAGGCAAACTCAGACTCACTCCTGCGGAAAGTCAAGCTGTTCCTCCCTCCAGACAGCTTTAGATCCACCATTCAAGCACTGGTTTTATCCCACCTGGATGGGGCCAATGCCCTCCTCAAAGGCCTCCCCTTGTCCTCCCTTGTTCCCCTGAGAAGTGCACCTCATCAAGGGTCTACACAGATATGACCACATCACCCTACCCCTCATCGACCTTCATTGGCTTCCACTGCATGCATGAATCACCTTGAAGTCCTGCTGCATCATCTATAAGGCAGTCACCCTCAAGTCACCCATCATCTCGCTGAGAAACTCAGCATCTCTAGCAGAGAGTGCACCACCAGAAGCAAGGACACATGCAGATTTGAAATCCGCCACTGGTAAAAGGAAAGGACCAGAAAACAAGCCTTTTTTGCCTGCGTCCCAAGACTATGAAACCTCCTCTGTCAGCATCAGACTCAGCCCCACGCTCCTAAAATTCAGAAAAGACCTCAAGACCCACCTCCTCAAGGAGTCTCCCTCCCTCAACACCTAGGCCATCACGCCCCCCCCCCGCACCAACTGACTGTCTAGACGCCAGCCGATCCTCTCCTTCCCACTCTGTATCCTACCACCTACTGAACATCCGTCATTTGTTCCCTCTGTAAAGCGCTCTCTTGTGTATCTGTATTGTTGTTTACCTCTGTAAAGAGCTCTGTTGCTTCTCGAAGCTAGGTCCACGCTCAGTAAATACCATAATAATAATAATAGGTTGCTGTGTCCGTTGTCATGCGCTTGCAAATTTCAACGGGCCATGTGCGTCCTGTTTCCCATGCAACTTGTGTTTGATGCTTCAGGTGTATTGAACTTCACTTACGAGGCCACATCATATAATGTGGAGACACAGCGTGCAATGTGAGAGAGTGACGTAGGGGAATGAAGCGAGCGTGAGGCTTGAAGAGAAATCAGGAGGTGACAGTGAATGGAAACAGGACCTGACACACTGTCAAGAGTGAGTGAAAGGGACTAGAATAGAGAGCTGCCATATAAGCAGTGCTCCCCCTCTTCATTGCTCCTTGTCTCTAGGTCTAATGTGTACACACACAGAGCAGTAGAGTTTAGAGCTAAAGCAAGCTGGTGCCCCCAATTTACACCTGCACCCCTATTTCGGGTACTCTGTAGAGACGCAATTCAAAAGAAAGCAATATCTTCCATTCCGGGGACAGTGATTGCCAAAACACACTATTTGACAGATTACTGCACATGGGGGGTCTTTGGAGAAGTGTGTCCCCTGTTATTTTATTAGTGACCGGTGAAACGGTGCATTTTATGAAAGACCCGCAAAGCCTGTCAATGGAGGGTCTATTTTAGGCAAGATGCTGAAAATTGAGTTCAGAATATTTCACGAAATGTATTAATTTACATAGTGCTGATTCAAGCCAAACAGAGGAGCAGTCATTTTGGAGCCCCATGTGCCTAACACTGGGACGCAAAGGCGTTGCTAGGGGGGGCGGGGCTGAGGGGCTATAGCCCCAGGTCTTTTGTATGGTTATAGGTCAAAGGTTCAAATCAGAAGGATCTAAATACAATAGGGTCGAATCAAAACCACCCACATCACTGTGGAATTCCCCACGTACCCTTTGTTTGGATTGGCACCATTCTGAATTACATAATCCGCCCACATCACTGTGGAATTTCCCACAAACCCTTTCTATGGATTAGCACCATTCTGGATTACATAAACCACCCACATCACTGTGGAATTTCCCACAAACCCTTTCTATGCCTTAGCCCTATTCTGGATCACATAAACCACCCACATCACTGTGGAATTACCCACGCACCTTTCTTTTTTTTGTAAATTCTTTCCACAAAGTGTATTTGGTTACAAAGTAAACCTTTACACTACGGTAGAAATGTATAACAACTTACCATTAAAACAAAGGAAAATGTAATCAATAAGAAATCAAATGTAAAATCCATTTAGACAAACCGCATCACATTATACAATAGTCACTTATCTTTGTGTAGATAAAAGCTTTTCTTCCTTACGAAGAGTTAATTCTTTAAAATTTGAGATCAAATGTTGCACACAACATATGCAGCATTGGTAATAACCATTGACTGAACGCCCACAATTGTGGATCAGAATTAATCCGCAGCTATGTCAACTGGTAGACAGCACAATTGTGGAAGTGGAGTATATAAGTATCCTTTAGTACTGAACATGGTGTAAGGTTGTGTCTGATGGTTTCCAGCGAGTTTCCATACATCCTACGCTTTCTCTCTTCCACAGGAATACGTTTCCAGGTAACCACCATCAACAATGTTGCATGCAAATGAAAACATAAATACATAGGAAAGCGGTGTAAACCCTGATCTAGTGTATACTTAGGATAATTTGCCGGTTCAGGGAAGGTGAAAGACTGAGTGGCATTATCTTTCAAATTGGATTCCCATGCAGATAGTCAGTGTTTTTTGCTCTGAAGTAAGGTTTTGTTTTGTCAATTAGTGATCTTCTTGTTACTTATAGGTAATCGGTTCATCTTCCCACAACCAGCCAATTTTCTTATGGAAGTCTTCACTGGCATTCCTCACAGTTTTCATAGGCCAAATGGTTTGGCATGAGTTAGACCTCTGCTCATGATGTCATCTGATAATGGTCGTTTCCTTGTCATTCGAGATTTTCAGAAACAAAAGGGATCTTTTGTGTCATCAATGAGACCAAGCCTAGCTCCATTCACAAAGCTGCCACTGGTAGGGACTGGGGAAGGCCCAGGTTTTGGTGCCACAGCTTCCCTTCTAAGGCTTCTAACCAGCCTATTTGACTATCTGCATAGGTCTCCAACCCATAAAACATTAAAATATGGCATGAACCACACTTGCTTTATATGTTGTAAGCATACCTTCAATTGATGATTGTCCACCCTTATTCTGTACAAATAGTTTCACAGCCTCAAACTTACTCAGGGCTTTAGGATCCACATAGGTTTGCACCAACTTTGAAGACAGCGTCGGAGTCAGAAGAGCACCCAAATAGAAGTAAGACACAACTTCTTCTAAAGCCTGTTCCCCGATCTTTCACCTAAATCCTTGCTGACAACGTTTGCCTCCTACCGACATAATCTTTTGATTTTGCTTCATTTATTTTCAAATTATTCTCCAAAGAATACACATACAACGCTGATACAATGAGCTACAGTTCTATTGGTGTTTTGTCAAGTAGAACAATGTCGTCCGCATAGGCCATCCATGATATAGGGATTGTCGATAACCTTGGGGGCAAAGTTGTTGCAATTGTCAAAAGCTCTCTGGAGAGAATAATTGTACACCCTTAAATACCATTAAGGGAGGTACTTAAATGATGTCGGGCACGTTAATCAGGGCCCGAATAACAAGAAAAACCTCACCCTTCATTACTTGCGGTACCTTGTCATCCACGGGCTCATAACCCAGACAGTGCTGGTCCGGCAAAATCGAAAAATCAGAGGCTGGGGCTGCCATAGCTATATCTATTGTTGTCAAAATAGTCTGGCAGTCTTTTTGCTCTTTCACTATGTCGGTGCATATGAGCAGTAAAGTTTTTAAGGATGTGTTGATTGCAGTCAACACATCCTTATCCCTTGTTATGGGACTAAAGGTCTGTGCCAAGCAGGTAGAAGTGTCCATGGAGGAGTCTATACTCAACGAAACCAGTCTTTTAAGGTCGGGAGATTGAGAATATCTTCCACCAATGAAGCTGTAGCATACTTTTAGTAAAGAATTGTTATCTAAGGGTGTGACATTCAGTCTATTATCCACTGAACGATGATCACAGTCTGTTTGGCACGCAATCTCTTTATGCTCGACCTCCCGTCAGTAAGATGCTACACCCAACCCAACTCCTTCAAACCCAACCAATGGGAAAAAAAGTAGTTATCTTGCTATCTGTGGGATTTATCTCTGTAGCTTCACAAGTGCTCTGTGTTATGCCTTTAAGAGCTCCAGTCTTCATCTCCTTCCCAAGGCCGGCTTTACGTACGTCACCTCATCTTGTGGGGTTGGGTCTGCCATGTATGTTGCTTCTTTTTTGGTAGCAAAGGTCCTTACTAGGCATGCCAACAGTCAGGGTCATTCTATTATGAAATCTTATAAGTAAGTAAGATATTATAGTTCAACCTTACCAGGTTGTAATTCGCAGCTCGCTGCCGCATCCCACTGACTGCCGACTGCACTTAGCCCCACCCGCTCCACACAAGGTAAGGTTAACTATGCACAGGTGCAGTTAGCGTGTGCCGAGGCCTCCAGGCAGTGCTTGCAAATGCAGAGTGCTTCTGTGGAGTTGTACAGGGCCCTCCAGGCAGCGCTTATAATCAGAGAGAAAGAGCAACTTCTCACACAACTGCGTGACCAGTAGTCGACAATGCAGAGAGAAAGTATCCTTTCTACAAATTAGCGCCATTCTGCATCACAAACAGCAAGTCACAGTGGAATTTCCCACATAACCATTCTATGGATTAGCACAATTTTGGATCACATAAATAGCATGTCAGAGTGAAATTTACCATTTACCCTTTCAATGGATTAGCACCGTTCTGGATTACATAAACAGCACGTCACAGTACAATTTCCCACATATGGATTAGCCCATTTATGGATTACATAAACAACGTGTCACAGTGAATTTTACCACATACACTTTCTATGGATTACCACAATTCTGGATCACATAAATAGCAAGTCAGAGTGGAATTTAGAACATAGCATTTCTATGGATTTTCCCATATTCCGGATAACATGAACAGCCCAAGTCACAGTGGAATTGGGTGAAATTCCTTTTTTATGGATTAGCAATATTCAGGATCGCGAACAGCACAATCCAAAGTGGAATTTAGCACACACCTTTTCTATAGTTTAGCACGATCCTGGACCACATCGACAGCGCAAGTCACATAGGAATTTAGCACACACCTTTTATAAGGATTAGCATCATTCTGGATCACATAAACAGCAAGTCACTGTGGTATTTAGCACACACCTTTTCTATGGATTTGCATCATTCTGGATCAGATAAACAGCAAGTCTCAGGGGTATTTAGCACACACCTTTTCTATAGATTATTCACATTTGAGAATCACATAAGCAGCACAAGTCACAGTGGAAGTTTTCACATTTCCCTACCTTGTTTTACCACCGTTTTGGCAATTGATCACAGAAAAGGGTTTTGGGATAGAATTCAGCTCACCTTTCATAGTTAAATGGTTATATTTATTGTTTTATTTTTCAAAATGTGCATTACAAAAAACAGTTGGTCTTAATCATTCAATAATCGCTACAGTTTTCTTTAATTCACCCATACATAACACACATAAATACATTCAATAAAATATATATTAATTACCTATATTTCTCCAGTCACTGTAAATATGACTGAACTGCAAACAGACAGGCCGATTCATGTAATTCCTCACAAAAGTGTCGCACGCGGCTGGCGCACAGCGTGCCCGTGTGAATGTCTGCGTCAGCCGTGTGCGATAAAATCAATTTCCGCGCACAGCGTATTCATGGATTCTCGCCTCCAAAAGCAGACGTGGCGCAGAGTGGCGCAGAGAGCCTGCAGCAGCGCCAGTTACGCCCCCAAGAACGCCTTCGCGCAAGGAAAAGCCATCAAGATCGCAAAACCATCGCCAAGGGCTACGCCAACCCTGGACCAGTTCACCGGACTGGCAAACAGCAAACGCAAAGCGGGGAACGTGTATTACGGGTTTCGGGAACACGCGTGCGCGAGAAGTTTCACACGCGATCGGGCCTGGGGGAGCGTGTGCGTGTATTTCAGGGGTGCGTGAGAAGTTTCACACGCGATTGGGCTGGGTACGTGTATTTCAGGGGTGCGCGAGAAGTTTCACACGCGATCGGGCCTGGGGGAGCGTGTGCGTGTATTTCAGGGGTGCGTGAGAAGTTTCACATGCAATTGGGCTGGGTACGTGTATTACAGGGGTGCGCGAGAAGTTTCACACGCGATTGGGCTGGGTACATGTATTTCAGGGGTGCGCGAGAAGTTCCACACACGATCGGGCCTGGGGGAGCATGTGCGTGTATTTCAGGGGTGCGTGAGAAGTTTCACACGCGATTGGGCTGGGTACGTGTATGTCAGTGGTGCGCGAGAAGTTTCACACGCGATCGGGCCTGGATGAGCGTGTGCGTGTATTTCAGGGGTGCGTGAGAAGTTTCACACGCGATTGGGCTGGGTACGTGTATTACAGGGGTGCGCGAGAAGTTTCACACGCGATTGTGCTGGGTACGTGTATTTCAGGGGTGCGCGAGAAGTTCCACACGCGATCGGGCCTGGGGGAGCGTGTGAGTGTATTTCAGGGGTGTATGAGAAGTTTCACATGTGATTGGGCTGGGTATGTGTATTTCAGGGGTGCGTGAGAAGTTTCACACGCGATTGGGCTGGATACGTGTATTTCAGGGGTGCGCGAGAAGTTTCACATGCGATCGGGCCTGGGGGAGCGTGTGCGTGTATTTCAGGGGTGCGTGAGAAGTTTCACACGCGATTGGGCTGGGTACATGTATTTCAGGGGTGCGCGAGAAGTTGCACAAGCGATCGGGCCTGGAGGAGCGTGTGCGTGTATTTCAGGGGTGCGTGAGAAGTTTCACACGTGATTGGGCTGGGTATGTGTATTTCAGGGGTGCGCGAGAAGTTTCACACGCGATTAGGCTGGGTACATGTATTTCAGGGGTGCGCGGAAAGTTATACACGCGATTGGGCTGGGTGCGGGTATTTCAGGGGTGCGCGGGAAGTTTCGCACACGATTGGGCTGGGTACGTGTATTCCAGGAGTGCGCGGGAAGTTTTACACGCTCGCCTACAACACGTATTCATGGAATCGAACGTGGCCAATCCGGAAACACCTACGCCAGCAGGAAGTAGGCGTACGTCGACCCGCACAGCATAAAAGTGCACGCGAACAACAAACAAGCTCAGACGCCAGGATGAATATACCGTTCCTAGCAGCAGTGGCCGTGGGATACTGCAGGAGGAGGAGGAGGATAGTCAGGGCCAGAATTTTTACACCAGAACCAGCCTTTTTGGGATGCCTGATGACCATGTGTATGGGAGGTACAGGTTTCCACCTCACATAATACTCGACCTGGTCAGTGAGTGGGAGGATGACCTCACATCAACCACCCTGTGCTCCCAAGCACTCAGCCCCCTGGAGAAGGTCCTTAATGTACTGCACTTCTTGGCCACTGGATCATTTCAGCGGACAAGTGCCATAGTGGGGGGGGGGTGTCACAGGCCACGCAGTCACGCTGCCTACACCAGGTCTTGGCCATCATCACTGCACGCCCATCAGTCCGCATGCACACATACCTGCCCAGAACACCTGCAGAATGGCAGGCTGTCGCCCAGGATTTCTGCAGGGTGGCACAATTCCCCAAAGTGCTAGGTGCCATTGATTGCACCCATGTGGCTCTATGTCCCCCCAGGGCAACTGAGCACATCTATCGAAACCGCAAGCACTGGCATTCCATCAACGTCCAGGTAGAATGTGATGCCAAGGGAATGATCACCTCAGTATACGCCAACTATCCAGGCTCCACCCACGACAGTTTCATCTACAGAATGTCTACCCTAAACTGGGACATAGAAGCTGGGCGGCATGGCGATACATGGCTGCTCGGTGAGTATAAATGCCACTGCGCATGCATGCATGTCAGATACTGAGTAATGTCACAACCCCACTAATAATACCCATCACCACCTCCCCAGGGGACAGTGCCTACCCTCTCAGCACCCACATGATGACGCCAATTCGGAACCCCACCACGCCACCCCAGGTAAGATACAACACAGCCCACATTGCAACCCGGGGCATCGTGGAGCGCACATTCGGAGTGCTCAAGTCACGCTTCCGCTCCCTTGACCGTTCTGGCGGGCAGCTGTTATACGCTCCCCCAGTAGTGTGCAGGATCATAGTGGCAGCATGTGTCCTGCACAACGTTGCAACACGCCGGGGCCTGGCCGTGGACATGGTGGTGCCCCCACATCCCCAACCACATGCATGCCCGCTGCGCATGGGAGGGGAAAGGGCACGGGGTGAGGCAGTCCGTACGCAGCTCGTGGCTAATTACTTCACATAAAATCACACCCCTGTGGAGTGCACACAGCCCTGGCACATACCAGCTGACAATCAATGATGATTGTAACTGACAATTATGATGTGTCAATGGACAGTCAACTGTCACAACCATACCAGCCTGAGATTGTACACCTGGAAGTGTTCCATTGTGTGCTTCCCTACCTACACAAACACCACCAATGCTGTGTTCAAAAGACACACTTCTATGCTGCTAAAATCATTACCCCCTTGCAAGATACAACATGACAACAGTGCCATGTCACCCAACCCCTCCCCAGCACCGCCACCCAACACACCATGGCATGACATGCCATGTGAGAGCAAACAAAGTCATCCCCCAAACATGACACGTGTCACAAAGTACAGTGTCCCTAATGGAAACTGGCCACACACAATATGCCCACATAAATGTGGAAATAACAACACACATGACCAAATACTTACCACAATACAATCGACATAACATAAACATGACAGTACTAAGGTAAAGGATACGTAGTCTTACAACATGAGAATGCCAGCACATCCACCACCTCCAACTGTAAAGTGTTGTTGCCACGCACATCTGGAAGTCCACTGCTCACAACATGAACTCCATCTCCAAAGTGGACGGCCTTGTGAAGACATGAGGAATGAACCTGCAAATTAGGAGGGAAACATGGATGCACAAGCACACATCAATACACCATGCAGTGCACAATACAACAACAATATGCACTAGGAATGTATACACAGCATTGACTACAGACTGCCCACACATGTCGTGGGAGTCAAACGTCACTGTGTAAGTCACTGTCACTTGGGCATACCCTTTGCAAGCCCATGGAAACGGGAAGCAGGAGGGGTGTGTGTCTCACGAACCCAAGCATCTAACCCAAACTCAGGACAAGCCTGCATGTGCCCAGCCGGAATACAGTGGATGCCCACGGGAGCCACACAAGGCAACACACTGCAACAAAAAATCTAATATCAAAAATCAAAAATGGCCACGTGTTTGCCGGGGGGGTGTTTTGAGGCCACCCAGGAGGTCCGAGGACAGGGTGCCCACTAACAGCCACCTGTGTGAATGTTGGGAAAAAAAAAACACCTCCATGGGCTCATGGCCTGCACGGCTACTAAATTGTGGGAGATTCACTGCTGGATTCGCTCTCCTCAACCTCTGCTGCTGCTGCCACAGGAGGTGGTGGTGCTATGGGAGGCAGCCCACGCAAAGCCCTAGTTTGGTCCTCCATGGCAGCAAGCATGCGGGTGTGGAAGGCCTCGTTCTGGAGGGATATGGTGCGGAGATCCCCATGCAACACCCGACGTGTTGCCCGGACCTCCGCCCGAGCAGCCCGGGCCTCCACCCGAGTTGCCTGCATCTCTGCTGAGAGCGCACAGGTGACGCGCTTCAGCAGCTGTTCCGTCCTGGTGACAGTGGAAGCCTCAAGGTCCACAAGAGTCTGCCTGAGGTGCCGGACCTCTCCCCTCAGGGCTTCCCTCTGTCCCTGGGCACCTAGAGAAATTGATTCCCTCAGATTGTCCAGGGTCGCCTGTCTGTCCCTGTTGGACGCCAACATGTCCTCCCTGACTGATTGGCAAATGGAGTCTGTTGCCTGCTGTAGTAGCTCCATCTGCCTTTCTTGGGGGACAACGGAAGTGGCCACCCTCTCCATGGCTTGAGCAATCATTTCTGATGATGCTGCCTGTTGGTTGGCCATACCGTATATGGATTGCTCCCATGCGGTATTGCCTGGTGGCGGACGGCCACCGCGTTGGCGGGCACCACACCTGTCTGGGGCAAGGCGAACTGCGCCTTGCTGTGTCGGCACTGCCTGAGGCTGCAGGACTGCATTTCCCCTCTGATCTGCTGGCCCAGGAACAGGATCAGATGTTGCGGAGTGTGGCCCTGCATCCGTAACCACCACAGGCGCACCTACCAACACTGACATCCCCATAGTGGGCTCTACCCCTGGTGCAGGTGGGTCGGACAGAACAGTATCCCTTCCATGAACACATACCTGCAAATCCACATAGGTCTCATCTGAATCAACACCTGAAAAGAGTTCTGGGGAGGTGCAGCCAGGGACACCCCTGAACAGTATGGCCTGCAGCAAGAGAGGGTTCTCCCCAACCACCAAACCACGTCCCCCACTGGTGCCTGGTCGTGCTTCAGATCCCTCCTGGGTCTGCACCATCTCCTCACCCTCAACAGCATCAAGTGCGTCATCCTCTGCAAAAACATGAAAGACAAAAAATGGAAACAGGCATTAGCACCATGGCACGCAATTAGGCCAGACAAGCTACAGTACCAGTACTTGATTTACACATGTCCCACTTGACTATAACCCTCCCATGCATGCACTGTGCATGAGTTGGAAGGGGGGGAAAATGTCAGACACTGATGACACCAAGATGGAAGAGCAACACATTAGCTGCATGCTGGCTAGCAGTGCCATCACACATTGGCCTGGGAGTGGCATGTCCAATACATATACATGACACATGCCATCACACAGATGGCATGTACCATAGGCATGTCATATATGTGACAATAGGGCAGAGTGATGCGCAGTAGAACCGGGTGAATTTCAACAATCAGCCTGAATGAACACAGCTAAATACGGAACAATGTTGTTGCAAGATGCCACTTCAAGGGCAACTGCCGCGATGTAGTGCAAAATGCCTACTGTGGGCAGAAGGGATACTGTAATACCCAAATCCCGGTGTGCCGAATGCATTGGATGAAGCACATGGGTGGCCCAAAACACTCAGGCACACACACCCTGACCTGGCACTCAACCAGAACCCCTCCCACAAACAACATACACATGGATCACACACACATGCAAGTGCACTCACCGGACAATGCCTCGTAATCTGGCAGTTCTCCCACACCTTGGATCTGCTCCTCTGTGACGTAGGTCCCAGCAACATGCTCATGTAGAGTGAGTTCAATGTCCTCTTGTGGAGACCCACCTCCAGTCACCAGAGTTGCGGCATGACTTGAGGCCAGCTTTTTCTTTGCCCTGTGCTTAAGGTCGTTCCAGCGCTTGTAGAACTCAACAGCTGTGCACCTCACAAACCCAAGGGCACTTATGCTGTCCGCGATGGACTGCCAGTGTGCCTGACGTCGAGTAGGTGTGATCCTACACCCTGAAGTGACCAACATTAAGGCGTCATGTTCGGACACATACTGCACAAGTGCATCCAGTTCGGCATCATTGAAGCTAGGCTTCCTTGGCGTGCCGGACCGTGTAGCCGTGTCGGGGTCATCAGCCTGTACCGGACGAGCACTCTTCCTCTTTCTTTTTGTGGGTGGTGGGGATCCGGAGTGCCCTACGCCGCTCTGGACACTAGAGGCAGGAGCACCGGTGGACTGTGTAGTAGTAGTGTGCGATGGCACACTGACCCCATGACTTTCTGGAGGCATTAGCTGAAGTGTGATGATGGCAGGGGGAACCTCAGTCTGATGTACCGGGACCAACACTGTCCTGGCTGGGAGAGTCAGAGCTGGGGTGGATGCAGCTGCAGCTGCCCCTGCAGCCTCCCCAAACCGCCTACTCGGGGCAGCAGATGACATGGCTGCCCCTGTACCACGTGGCCTGGTGACACTGGCTTGCGCCGCCACCCATGGCCTAGACTTGGCGACCTGGAAGTCAGCCTGGGAGTCACCCTGTGCTAGGTCAGGTGCCACAACGGGCTGGTCCAACCAGGGCTGAGCAGGGATGGTGTCAGCCACGTTTCCCTCAACCATGGGGGGGATGTGTGTCCCTGACTGGTCCTCCACACGTGGGCTAGGGGTAGTCTGCAAATCCTGGCCACATCCCCTACCGCGCCCACCACACCCACCTCTTGAGGCTCAGCCACCTTTGCCACCCTTACCGCTTGCTCGCCTCCCAGCCATGGCACTGATGGAGTTGTGCGTATGGGAGTTGCAGTAGACAATTGTCCTGGGCAATTGGGGGTCAAAGGGGTAGGGTACTAGATGGAATCCGTACCCAAGTGCTCTAGCAAGGCTGTATGGAACCCCTGGGGAAAGATGTGACGGGTCATGCAACGCACAGGCACCCCTAAAACAGAAAATGACGTGCACGCGACCCCTCCTAGACCACGTGCGTGGGAAAAGGAACCCGCACTATGCTGTGGCACCCAGAAACACAAAAATGAACGTATGCGTGTCACACGCAGCCTACAATGACCTCTGAAGGGGTACACTACACACGGGGCTAGCACAGTTGGTAAATACGTGCGCGACTCACCGTCTGCCTGGGAAAAGAGCGTGAAAAATACGCGCATGTGCGTGTTGGCAACACCCCCGCCAAAAGAAGATTTGTACACTGTCTGAGGAGACAGGACAAAAGGAGAAGTGAACGCTGTTTGAGGAAACAGGTCGAAGAGAAAATCAGAAAAATACTGACAGAGGTAACAGGGAGTACGAACTAGAAACGCTGTGAAGTAAATCGCGTGTGAACCGACAAGAAGTACAGATTTCACCCACTCGCTCTCCACGAGAAGCACGTACAAGGAAATGACATCCTACACGTACCTTTTAAACCGCACCACACGTCCAACGTCACTTCCGCGTATACGCACTGAGGCCCTATCCTCCAATTACGCGAGCTGACACTCGGACGTGCAGTTTTTGGTCTTGTAACATTCCCCTGGGTACAGGGAAACGCCCGCGCGTGTCACGACACAGACGCGCCTGCGCTGTCAGGGCCTTTGGTCCAATGGAATTGCGTACACAGGCCAATCGCGTGTGGAACTTCTCGCGCACCCCTGAAATACACGCGCCCAGGCAAATCGCGTGTGGAACTTCTCGCACACCTCTGAAATACACGCGCCCAGGCCAATCGCGTGTGGAACTTCTCGCGCACCTCTGAAATACATGCGCCCAGGCCAATCGCATGTGGAACTTCTAACGCACCTCTGAAATACACACACCCAGGCCAATCGCGTGTGAAACTTCTCGCGCACCTCTGAAATACACGCGCCCAGGACAATCGCGTGTGGAACTTCTCGCACACCTCTGAAATACACGCGCCCAGGCCAATTGCGTGTGGAACTTCTCGCGCACCTCTGAAATACACGTGCCCAGGCCAATCGCATGTGGAACTTCTCGCGCACCTCTGAAATACACGCACACGCTCCACCAGGCCTGATCGCGTGTGAAACTTCTCGCGCACCTCTGAAATACACACGCCCAGGCCAATCGCGTGTGGAACTTCTCGCGGACCTCTGAAATATACGCACCCAGGCCAATCACGTGTGGAACTTCTCGCGCACCTCTGAAATACACGCGCCCAGGCCAATCGCGTGTGGAACTTCTCGCGCACCCCTCAAATACACGCACACGCTCCCCCGGGCCCGATCGCGTGTGGAACTTCTCGCGCACCTCTGAAATCCATGCACCCAGCACAATCGCGTGTAGAACTTCTCGCGCACCCCCGAAATACACGCACACGCTATTATTCACACGGGTGTCCGTGTTTGTCGTGTACCCCTTTGCACGTCATTTGTCCAAGAGGGCCCAGTATGGGACATTCAACAGAGCTGTAAATAGGTGCTTTATGTTAGCGCACAATTTGGCGCACATTTTTTTCCTGCGCAGGGACGCTACCGCCTGCTTTTGTGTGGCGGACATGTATGGGCCTGTGCGCGTCTTTGGCCGTGCGCGGTTTTTACATATTCGATTCCATGAATAAGTGTTGTAGGCGAGCGTGTGGGCGTTCCGCGCACTTGCCTCCTGTACTTCCCCCGTGACGCCCACATTTTCACGAGTTGTTCCCCATTCTGCGTGTAACGCCCCGTGTTCCACCTACTTTTGTTATGTGCGCCGCGCTATGTGCGAATTCACTGTGGCCTTATCGCACGGCGTTCGATGACCTGTGCGCCAGCGTGCGCTGCAGACTTTTTCAGCGCACATCCCACATTTTGCTCGTGCACAGACTTCCATGAATAGATGTGCGCTGTTTTCTATGCGATAATCGCACTAGCACTGCGATTTTCGCTATTTCACTGCGAATCGCACATTTTCGCACGCGTGCGCCATTTTTTCAGCGCACATTCATTCCATTAATCGGCCTGATAGTTTTTCATGTTTTTTTTTTATTTCTTTCAAATAATTAATCATGGTAACAATTGTTTGATAGAGAAAATTGCATATACTTTTTCTATGTGTAGTTATGACCTGGAACACTTAAACAGCACTAGTTACATCAGTGGAATTTCGCACATATACTTTCTATGGAGTAGCACCATTATGGGTCACATGAACAGCACACACCAAATTGGAATTTAACACACACCCTTTCTATAGATCAGCACCATTCTGCATCACATGAACAACACAAGTCACAATGGAATTTAACACACACCCTTTCTATGGATCAGCACCATTCTGGATCACATCAACAACACACGTCACAGTGGAATATAGCATATACATTTTGTATGTTTTGGTATCATTCTGGAACACATACGCAGCACAAAAATCACATTGGAATTTAACACACACCCTTTCTATGGATCAGCACATTTCTGGATTACATAAACAGCACAAGTCACCGGGGAATTTAGCACGTACCCTTTTTTAGGTATAGTATCCGAAACGCTATGAGCTGCAACTTACTGAGCAGGCACACTTTGAAGCTCGCAATCATGCGGTATACTTGAAATTACATGAAACCAAACATCTTTTATACAAAATCTATTAACACGGTGGATACGGCCACCACAGCGTTTCTTTTTGCCTAAGTGCATCAATACTCTATTTGACTGCTAACAGGCAGACACCACAAACTACTACGAACCAAACCAAGCACACACGCATCCAACTTTTAAATGGGAATATAATTACATTTCGGCACTACGCCCAAATATATCAGTCAGCTATATAAGATTACGCCCTGAGGACGACCCAGCAGGGTTGAAACATGTGTTGGCGTTTTTTCTGTTCCTTTTGTTACACTAAGAGGAGCAAATAACACCAAGGCACACCTATATTGAGGGGTCTTTATGGTAAGTACCCCAAGAGGTAATGTTAAAGATATTTAGAAATGTTATATGGGATTTTTGAGGTGCAGGGGGCAAAGGCTCAACCTTGGAAACTAGGTTGGATATATAAGAACAAAACAGTGGTTGTTCCTAACAAGTCAATTAGGAACTACCGTCCCCTGCACCGTGTCTACTATCTGAACATCAGACCACACAATCAAATGGGTAGTCAATAATTCATATAAACCATTTGGTATAGTTTCAAACATAAGCAACAATTTGATATACAAGATTGTTATAAGAAAAAACTATTTTTTCCATTTTTCAGCAAAACATAGTATTTTATTATACAAATGAAAAGCCCAACGCGTTTCGAGTTACAAACTCTTCTTCAGGGGCAATGTAACAATTCTTCTAATTTCTAAAGAGTAAAAAAAAGATAGAAAAGAACACATCTTAGTATATCATTTCAAACTTCATTTCAATAATCAAACAGGTATTTCATTACAAATGAACACATTTTTTAGAGGAGATGAACTAAGCTCCTCTTCTAATCAGAGGAGGTCTCCCCTACTGTAGTGAATCCTTAGGATAAATATTATGATTACTCAATTTTCGATACGCCTAGTGGTCTTCTTACAACAGAATAATAAGTGAGTTTAGCACAGCTCTAACAACAGGAGGTTGTAATCATTAAAAGAAATCATAACACCCAATCCAACCAAAGAGTCTAGAGAGATTACTGTCAAATGGTCTCGGTCTGTACAGTCAGTAGAAAAACAGGGGAACATCACTTACCCCAGCAGGTGGGTGTCTAGATTGAGATAAAGGACTAAAGGTGCCAATATTCATAAAGCAAATGATTTCTTGGACATTCCGTCCGATAGTGGAAAAAATACCTAATTGGTAACAAAAAATAAATTTACTCCTAATCAGAATAAATTGCTCAACCTAGGTAAAAAAGCAAGAAGGTAAGTCTGCACTTACATCCAAAATGGTGTCCTACTGGAAATCCGTAGTACAAAGAAGGGTTCCTAACAGCACAAAGCTGCAAGTAAAGATAGAAAAAGAGTATGAGTTCTAGCACTATTATTCATTAAGATGACCAATGGTCAAAAAAAGGATCCTCAAATACTTAAAATATTCGCCTAAGTCCAGGTAATGTAGGAGCCATGGAAGCGCACATCTCGCCATTGGAAGATGTGTTGTTTCCATGTAAGCTCTTCATTTATACCTGAAGGCGTAATGGGGTGCATGCGCAGCAGCAAGCGATTGCATAAGCATGCGCCCGAAGATTGAACTCATAGAACTGACGCCATACGCGAGCATGCGCGTAGGCGTTAGAGTAGGATAAACAAAATGCTATGAAGTGGCGTCAGACCTATCGAATCATCGCGTATGCGTGAAAGGGTGTATAGTCAAGGTAGCACCGTCATCGTTATGACGCCACCTGCGTGGAAGCGTGATGGCGTCAGTCAATTAGTAAACAAAGAAGGAAACGCCCTCTTGAGTGAATGTAAGGCTGTGGACTAGTAAATATAAAAATATAGATATATGAAGCGAAATGATAACAATGAATGTAAACTAAAATGAAAATAGATATAGATAGTAAGCCGAGCCAAAAAAAAGGCAAGGTGAATAGAAAGAGTGGTTAAAATAAAAAAGTAACCAGAAAAATGGTGAAATAAAGTCGTAAGTTTCCCTTGGGAATGTAAGTCCTAAATGTCGAGATCTAAATAGTACTTTAAATATCCTGCCCACCTTGGGACGTATAGTCTTTTATAGCGGCATGATCCAACATAAATAGAATAAAAAACAAATAATAAGACATCACCACATTTTAATCAAGGAAAATAAATAAAGGGGTACATTATAAAAACGGGCCCAGATAGTTGTCTTCGTTCATCCCCAGGGGAGAGAGGGAGTCAAGGCAGTGCATCCAAAAAAGTTCTCTCTGGGCTAGTAATTTCTGTAAGTTACCCCCTCTAGGGAGTGGATGTATAACTTCCAATATTACAAATCGCATTTATGCCACTGTGTGCTGGTGATCTCTGAAGTGTTTGTATACTGGTGATTTGATGTTTTTTGTGTGGATATTGGACTTATGTTCTGTCCATCTTTCTTTTGCTTTCCTGGTGGATTTACCAACATAGTATTTTCCGCATGGACAGCGTAAAGCATAAACAACATTTTTAGAATCACATGTAGCATATTGTTTCAGAGGTATCTTTTGGCCAGTGTTACCATGTCGGATGTGATCGCCATTAATCACATTTGAACAGTGTTGGCAATTAAGGCATGTAAAAGTCCTATTTTTAGTTTTGCACAGAACAGTTTGATAGAAAGCTTTGCGTTTTTCTGCCTTGATCAGTTCATCGCGAAAGTTTCTGCCCCTCTTGTACACCAGCATTGGTGGTTCTCGGAAAAAGGTGGTTCAGTTGTGGGTCTGTTTTAATGATCTCCCAGTTTTTGTGTATAATCCTCTTAATTTGAAAACTTTGACTAGGGTATTTCAATGATTTGATTAAGTTAGTTTTCTTAGTTTTTGCTCTTGTGTCCAGGAGGTTCTCCCGGCTCTGTAGTTCTGTTCTAAGTATGGCTTTGTCAATCTGGTCTCCAGGGAAACATCGGTCTATGAATCTCGATTTCATGATGGTATATTCCTCCTCCAGTTTGTCTGCTTCTGAAGTAATTCTTTTAACTCTGAGAAGTTGACTGTAAGGTAAATTTTATTTTAGATGTTTTGGATGGAAACTTTGAAAATTGAGACTGCTATTAACATCTGTCGGTTTCCTAAGATTTGTGTCTTTAGACCTTCATTGGTGATTTCGATGGTGACATCTAAAAAATGTACTGATGGTTTGCCAATGTCCATCGTCAACTTGATTCTGTCGTTGCACTTGTTAAGATATTCCCAGAATTTCAGAAGTTCTTCTTCGGTTCCCTTCCATATGCCAAAGATATCATCAATGTATCTAAACCAGCTCTTAATTTTGTCTTTCCAAAAAGCATTGTCAAGGACATATGTATGTTCAAAAAAATACATAAATATATTAGCATATGGGGGTGCTACCGATGACCCCATCGATGTACCTGAGGTTTGCAAAAAAAATTGTCCATTGAATCTGAAGTAATTGTTAAAGAGAATGATGTTAATAAGTTCCATAGCAAAAACTTTGTGGATTTTGACTTCCTCATGTTTTAGTAGGAACCATTCGAGAGCATTAATTCCCTGGTTGTGAGGAATCAAGGTATAAAGACCAGTTACAACCATTGTAAATAGTATAAGGTTTGGTTGCCCCAAATTCAAGTTTAGAATATTCTGTAGAAAATGAGTTGTGTCCTTTAGATAGGTTTCTGTTTTTTGAATTAGAGGTTGCAGTGCTGTGTCCAGGTATACTGCCAAAGGATGGAAAATGCTTTCTGTACCCGCGACGATTGGCCTCAAAGGTGGGTCCATTCTATTTTTATGAATTTTGGGGAGTCCATAAAACACTGGTGTTACTGGATTGTTTTTAATCAAAAATGTGCTTGTGTTCTCGGATATCCAATCCGCATTCTCGGCTTTTTCAATGTTTTTTTTAATAGTGTCCTTGATTTTGATAATAGGGTCACTGTCCAGTTTGAAGTAAGTATTTTTATCTGATAGTAGTTTCAGGCAACCTTCATTGTAAAATGAGGTGTCCATAATGACGAGAGCACCTCCTTTATCTGTTTTTTTGATAGTTATGCTATTATCCTCAGCCAGATCTTTAATAATTTTCAACTGGTGTTTTTTGATATTTTGTTTGCTTGAGGTAGTGTATTTTAAGCATTTAAGTGCTCTCGTAGTCTTAGTTTTAAACAGGTTTATCAGAGGATGATTGATTTGCGGATGAAAGTGACTTTTGTCTTTCATTTCAAGATATGGACATTTCTCTTTTGTACTTGTTTCTGTCGTTAGATTATCAAGAAAGACTTTCAACTCCATTTTCCAAATGAGTTTGAAAAGGTTAACCTCTTCTTCAAACAAACTTGTATTGTTAGTTGGTATGAATGAGATACCTATATTTAGAGTATCTATTTGAGACCGAGAAAGCGATTTGGAAGAGATGTTAACTATTATAGGTTCCTTCAGTGTTTGTTCTTCTGAAGGGGTTTTCTTTTTCCCTCGTTTGGTTTTTCTCCTCCTCCTAAAAAAATCTCAGGTGTTGGTGTTGGTGTTGGTACAGTCCCAATTGATGGAGTAGTGACTCTGCTTGGAGTAACTCCAACTGTTGGTAATGTAGTCCCACTAGTGGAGGGACGATCCTCAAGATCACCGCTGGTGACTTCACTGCTATCCGTGTTGTTATTAGTGGGTCGTGGTTTTGGTTGTCTTGATGTAAAGTTAGTTTGTTTGTTGTTATAGAACTCCTGCCAAGAATAAACGATGTCCCGGGAATAATCAAGAGTATCACGTCTGAATTTCCTTATTTTTCGCTGTTCTATTTCCTTTTTGTAGTTGTCTAGATGGTTATTTATATCTTCTAAAATTGATCCTAGTTCAGCCGCTGTTTTGAGTTTGGACAGTTGTGAAGAAATCTCTTCGATCTCCTGGTTGATTTGTGTTAATGATTTTGATAATTCTTCAATTGTAAGTAGAATTAGATATAATGAGCATTTGTTCAATATTTGCTCCCATCGTTTAACAAATTCCAAGTTGTCTTTACAGAGTGTAGGGCGTAGATAAATCCTTAATCCTCTGGGTATTCTTTTGGATTTGAAATATTGTGCCAAAGTGGTGGCATGAAGTTTTTGCGAAATTTCTCTACGGATTAACCTTTCCAATTTTTGTATTAGATTTGGAGGGTTATCCGTGCCCAATGGTTCTTTGCTGGTGTCTTTAATAAGTCCAAGGATCCTCAAAGCCTCTTCGTCTGAAAACACCAATGTTGTAGCTGATTTATCCGTAAGTGTATTTATTTTTGAAAAAGACATAACTTAGTAGGGGCAGGGTGCCAGTGTGTGAAATTGAGATGCCAAACCCCCACCCCCAGTGTGGGAGGAGAAACAAACAATAAGAGGAGCAAATAACACCAAGGCACACCTATATTGAGTAGTCTTTATGGTAAGTACCCCAAGAGGTAATGTTAAAGATATTTAGAAATGTTATATGGGATTTTTGAGGTGCGGGGGGCAAAGGCTCAACCTTGGCAACTAGGTTGGATATATAAGAACAAAACAGTGGTTGTTCCTAACAAGTCAATTAGGAACTCCCGTCCCCTGCACACTATCTACTATCTGAACATCAGACCAAACATTCAAATGGGTAGTCAATAATTCACATGAACCATTTGGTATAGTTTCAAACATAAGCAACAATTTGATATACAAGATTGTTATAAGAAAAAACTATTTTTTCCATTTTTCAGCAAAACATAGTATTTTATTATACAAATGAAAAGCCCAACGCGTTTCGAGTTACAAACTCTTCTTCAGGGGCAATGTAACAATTCTTCTAATTTCTAAAGAGTAAAAAAAGATAGAAAAGAACACATCTTAGTATATCATTTCAAACTTCATTTCAATAATCAAACAGGTATTTCATTACAAATGAACACATTTTTTATAGGAGATGAACTAAGCTCCTCTTCTAATCAGAGGAGGTCTCCCCTACTGTAGTGAATCCTTAGGATAAATATTATGATTACTCAATTTTCGATACGCCTAGTGGTCTTCTTACAACAGAATAATAAGTGAGTTTAGCACAGCTCTAACAACAGGAGGTTGTAATCATTAAAAGAAATCATAACACTCAATCCAACCAAAGAGTCTAGAGAGATTACTGTCAAATGGTCTCGGTCTGTACAGTCAGTAGAAAAACGGGGGAACATCACTTACTCCAGCGGGTGGGTGTCTAGATTGAGATAAAGGACTAAAGGGGCCAATATTCATCAAGTAAATTATTCCTTGGACTTTCCGTCCGATAGTGGGAAAAATACCTAATTGGTAACAAAAAATAAATGTATTCCTAATCCGAATAAAGTGCTCAACCTAGGTAAAAAAGCAAGAAAGTAAGTCTGCACTTACATCCAAAATGGTGTCCTACTGGAAATCCGTAGTACAAAGAAGGGTTCCTAACAGCACAAAGCTGCAAGTAAAGATAGAAAAAGAGTATGAATTCTAGCACTATTATTCATTAAGATGACCAATGGTCAAAAAAAGGATCCTCAAATACTTACAATATGCGCCTAAGTCCAGGTAATGTAGGAGCCATGGAAGCGCACATCTCGCCATTGGAAGATGTGTTGTTTCCATGTAAGCCCTTCATTTATACCCAAAGGCGTAATGGGGTGCATGCGCAGCAGCAAGCGATTGCATGCGAATGCGCACGAAGATTGAACAGAACGGCATCATAGAATTGACGCCATACGCGAGCATGCGTGTAGGCGTTAGAGTAGGATAAACAAAATGCTTTGAAGTGGCGTCAGACCTATCGAATCATCGCGCATGCGTGAAAGGGTGTATAGTCAAGGTAGCACCGTCATCGTTATGACGCCACCTGCGTGGAAGCATGATGGCGTCAGTCAATTAGTAAACAAAGAAGGAAACGCCCTCTTGAGTGAATGTAAGGCTGTGGACTACTAACTATAAAAAAATAGATATATGAAGCGAAATGATAACAATGAATGTAAACTAAAACGAAAATAGATATAGATAGTAAGCCGAGCCAAAAAAAAGGCAAGGTGAATAGAAAGAGTGGTTAAAATAAAGAAGTAACCAGAAAAATGGTGAAATAAAGTCGTAAGTTTCCCTTGGGAATGTACGTCCCAAATGTCGAGATCTAAATAGTACTTTAAATATCCTGCCCACCTTGGGACGTATAGTCTTTTATAGCGGCATGATCCAACATAAATAGAATAAAAAACAAATAATAAGACATCACCACATCTTAATCAAGGAAAATAAATAAAGGGATACATTATAAAAATGGGCCCAGATAGTAGTCTTCGTTCATCCCCAGGGGAGAGACGGAGTCAAGACAGTGAATCCAAAAAAGTTCTCTCTGGGCTAGTAATTTCTGTAAGTTACCCCCTCTAGGGAGTGGATGTATAACTTCCAATATTACAAATCACATTTGTGCCACTGTGTGCTGGTGATCTCTGAAGTGTCTGTATACTGGTGATTTGATGTTTTTTGTGCGGATATTGCACTTGTGTTCTGTCCATCTTTCTTTTGCTTTCCTGGTAGATTTACCAACATAGTATTTGCAGCATGGACAGCGGGACGCATAATCAACATTTTTAGAATCACATGTAGCATATTGTTTCAGAGGTATCTTTTGGCCAGTGTTACCATGTTGGATGTGATCGCCTTTAATCACATTTGAACAGTGTTGGTAATTAAGGCATGGAAAAGTCCCATTTTTAGTTTTGCACAGAACAGTTTGATTGAAAGGTTTGTGTTTTTCTGCCTTGATCAGTTTATCGCGAACGTTTCTGCCCCTCTTGTACGCCAGCATTGGTGGCTCCGGAAAAAGGTGGTTCAGGTGTGGATCTTTTTTAATGATCTCCCAGTTTTTGTGTATAATCCTCTTAATTTGAAAACTTTGACTAGAGTATTTCAATGAGGGGATTAAGTTAGTTTTCTTCGTTTTTGCTCTTGGGTCCAGGAGGTCCTCCCGGCTCTGTAGTTCCGTTCTAAGTATGGCTTTGTCAATCAGGTCTCCAGGGAACCATCTGTCTATGAATCTCGATTTCATGATGGTATATTCCTCCTCCAGTTTGTCTGCTTCTGAAGTAATTGTTTTAACTCTGAGAAGTTGACTGTAAGGTAAATTTTCTTTTAGATATTTTGGATGGAAACTTTGAAAATGGAGACTGATATTAACTTCTGTCGGTTTCCTGTAGATTTGTGTCTTTAGACCTTCATTGGTGATTTAGATGGTGACATCTAAAAAATGTACTGATGGTTTGCCAATGGCCATCGTCAACTTGATTCTGTCATTGCACTTGTTAAGATATTCCCAGAATTTCAGAAGTTCTTCTTCGGTTCCCTTCCATATGCCAAAGATATCATAAATGTATCTAAACCAGCTCTTAATTTTGTCTTTCCTAATAGCATTGTCAAGGACATATGTATGTTCAAAAAAATACATAAATATATTAGCATATGAGGGTGCTACCAATGACCCCATTGATGTACCTGAGGTTTGCAAAGAAAATTGTCCATTGAATCTGAAGTAATTGTTAAAGAGAATGATGTTAATAAGTTCTATAGCAAAA
The DNA here is from genome assembly GCF_040938575.1 of Ambystoma mexicanum. NCBI lineage: Eukaryota > Metazoa > Chordata > Amphibia > Caudata > Ambystomatidae > Ambystoma > Ambystoma mexicanum. The sequence goes on from NC_090921.1 coordinate 718,741,800, forward strand.
ACTTTGTGGATTTTGACTTCCTCATGTTTTAGTAGGAACCATTCGAGAGCATTAATTCCCTGGTTGTGAGAAATCGAGGTATAAAGACTAGTTACATCCATTGTCAATAGTATAAGGTTAGGTTCCCCCAAATTCAAGTTTTTAATATTCTGTAGAAAATGAGTTGTGTCCTTTAGATAGGTTTCTGTTTTTTGAATTAGAGGTTGCAGTGCTGTGTCCAGGTATACTGCCAAAGGATGGAAAATGCTTTCTGTACCCGCGACGATTGGCCTCAAAGGTGGGTCCATTCTATTTTTATGAATTCTGGGGAGTCCATAAAACACTGGTGTTACTGGATTGTTGTTAATCAAAAATGTGCTTGTGTTCTCGGATATCCAATCCGCATTCTCGGCTTTTTCAATGTTTTTTTTAATAGTGTCCTTGATTTTGATAATAGGGTCACTGTCCAGTTTGAAGTAAGTATTTTTATCTGATAGTAGTTTCAGGCAACCTTCATTGTAAAATGAGGTGTCCATAATGACGAGAGCACCTCCTTTATCTGTTTTTTTGATAGTTATGCTATTATCCTCAGCCAGATCTTTAATAATTTTCAACTGGTGTTTTTTGATATTTTGTTTGCTTGAGGTAGTGTATTTTAAGCATTTAAGTGCTCTCGTAGTCTTAGTTTTAAACAGGTTTATCAGAGGATGATTGATTTGTGGATGAAAGTGAATTTTCTCTTTCATTTCAAGATACGGACATTTCTCTTTTGTACTTGTTTCTGTCGTTAGATTAGCAAAAAAGACTTTCAACTCCATTTTCCGAATGAGTTTGAAAAGGTTAACCTCTTCTTCAAACAAACTTGTATTGTTAGTTGGTATAAATGAGATACCTAAATTTAGAGTATGTATTTGAGACCAAGAAAGCTATTTGGAAGAGATGTTAACTATTATAAGTTCCTTCAGTGTTTGTTCTTCTGACGGGGTTTTCTTTTTCCGTCGTCTGGTTTTTCTCCTCCTCCTAAAAAAATCTCAGGTGTTGGTGTTGGTACAGTCCCAATTGATGGAGTAGTGACTTGGCTTGGAGTAACTCCAACTATTGGTAATGTAGTCCCACTAGTGGAGGGACGATCCTCAAGCTCGCCGCTGGTGACTTCACTGCTATCCGTGTTGTTATTAGTGGGTCGTGGTTTTGGTTGTCTTGATGTAAAGTTAGTTTGTTTGTTGTTATCGAACTCAAGCCAAGAATAAACGATGTCCCGGGCATAATCAAGAGTATCACGTCTGAATTTCCTTATTTTTCGCTGTTCTATTTCCTTTTTGTAGTTGTCTAGTTTGTTATTTATATCTTCTAAAATGGATCCTAGTTCAGCCGCTGTTTTCAGTTTGTACAGTTGTGAAGAAATCTCTTCGATCTCCTGGTTGATTTGTGTTAATGATTTTGATAATTCTTCAATTGTAAGTAGAATTAGATCTAATGAGCATTTGTTCAATATTTGCTCCCACCGTTTAACAAATTCCAAGTTGAACTTATTAACATCATTCTCTTTAACAATTACTTCAGATTCAATGGACAATTTTTTTTGCAAACCTCAGGTAAATCGATGGGGTCATCGGTAGCACCCTCATATGCTAAAATATTTATGTATTTTTTTGAACATACATATGTCCTTGACAATGCTATTTGGAAAGACAAAATTAAGAGCTGGTTTAGATACATTGATGATATCTTTGGCATATGGAAGGGAACCGAAGAAGATCTTCTGAAATTCTGGGAATATCTTAACAAGTGCAACGACAGAATCAAGTTGACGATGGACATTGGCAATCACCAATGAAGGTCTAAAGACACAAATCTACAGGAAACCGACAGATGTTAATAGCAGTCTCCATTTTCAAAGTTTCCATCCAAAACATCTAAAATAAAATTTACCTTACAGTCAACTTCTCAGAGTTAAAAGAATTACTTCAGAAGCAGACAAACTGGAGGAGGAATATACCATCATGAAATCGAGATTCATAGACAGATGTTTCCCTGGAGACCAGATTGACAAAGCCATACTTAGAACAGAACTACAGAGCCGGGAGGACCTCCTGGACCCAAGAGCAAAAACTAAGAAAACTAACTTAATCAAATCATTGAAATACTCCAGTCAAAGTTTTCAAATTAAGAGTATTATACACAAAAACTGGGAGATCATTAAAACAGACCCACAACTGAACCACCTTTTTCCGGAACCACCAATGCTGGTGTACAAGAGGGGCAGAAACTTTCGCGATGAACTGATCAAGGCAGAAAAACGCAAACCTTTCAATCAAACTGTTCTGTGAAAACTAAAAATAGGACTTTTCCATGCCTTAATTGCCAACACTGTTCAAATGTGATTAAAGGCGATCACATCCGACATGGTAACACTGGCAAAAAGATACCTCTGAAACAATATTCTACATGTGATTCTAAAAATGTTGTTTATGCTTTACGCTGTCCATGCGGAAAATACTATGTTGGTAAATCCACCAGGAAAGCAAAAGAAAGATGGAGAGAACACAAGACCAATATCCACACAAAAAACATCAAATCACCAGTATACAGACACGTCAGAGATCACCAGCACACAGTGGCATGAATGTGATTTGTAATATTGGAAGTTATACATCCACTCCCTAGAGGGGGTAACTTACAGAAATTACTGGCCCAGAGAGAACTTTTTTGGATTCACTGCCTTGACTCCCTCGCTCCCCTGGGGATGAACGAAGACAACTATCTGGGCCCGTTTTTATAATGTACCCCTTTATTTATTTTCCTTGATTAAGATGTGGTGATGTCTTATTATTTGTTTTTTATTCTATTTATGTTGGATCATGCCGCTATAAAAGACTATACGTCCCAAGGTGGGCAGGATATTTAAAGTACTATTTAGATCTTGACATTTAGGACTTACATACCCAAGGGAAACTTACGACTTTATTTCACCATTTTTCTGGTTACTTTTTTATTTTAACCACTCTTTCTATTCACCTTGCCTTTTTTTTGGCTCGGCTTACTATCTATATCTATTTTCGTTTTAGTTTACATTCATTGTTATCATTTTCATATATCTATTTTTTTATAGTTAGTAGTCCACAGCCTTACATTCACTCAAGAGGGCGTTTCCTTCTTTGTTTACTAATTGACTGACGCCATCACGCTTCCACGCAGGTGGCGTCATAACGATGACGGTGCTACCTTGACTATACACCCTTTCACGCATACGCGATGATTCGATAGGTCTGACGCCACTTCATAGCATTTTGTTTATCCTACTCTAACACCTACGCGCATGCTCGCGTATGGCGTCAGTTCTATGACGCCGTTCTGTTCAATCTTCGGGCACATGGCATTGCAATCGCTTGCTGCTGCGCATGCACCCCATTACGCCTTCGGATGTAAATGAAGGGCTTACATGGAAACAACACATCTTCCAATGGCGAGATGTGCGCTTCCATGGCTCCTACATTACCTGGACTTAGGCGAATATTTTAGGTATTTGAGGATCCTTTTTTTTACCATTGGTCATCTTAATGAATAATAGTGCTAGAACTCATACTCTTTTTCTATCTTTACTTGCAGCTTTGTGCTGTTAGGAACCCTTCTTTGTACTACGGATTTCCAGTAGGACACCATTTTGGATGTAAGTGCAGACTTACTTTCTTGCTTTTTTACCTAGGTTGAGCACTTTATTCTGATTCGGAGTAAAAAATATTTTTTTTTCCAATTAGGTATTTTTTTCACTATCGGACGGAATGTCCAAGGAATCATTTACTTGATGAAAATTGGCACCTTTAGTCCTTTATCTCAATCTAGACACCCTCCCGCTGGGGTAAGTGATGTTCCCACGTTTTTCTACTGACTGTACAGACCAAGACCATTTGACAGTAATCTCTCTAGACTCTTTGGTTGGATTGAGTGTTATGATTTCTTTTAATGATTACAACCTCCTGTTGTTAGAGCTGTGCTAAACTCACTTATTATTCTGTTGTAAGAAGACCACTAGGCGTATCGAAAATTGAGTAATCATATTTATCCTAAGGATTCACTACAGTAGGGGAGACCTCCTCTGATTAGAAGAGGAGCTTAGTTCATCTCCTCTAAAAAATGTGTTCATTTGTAATGAAATACCTGTTTGATTATTGAATTGAAGTTTGAAATGATATACTAAGATGTGTTCATTTCTATCTTTACTCTTTAGAAATTAGAAGAATTGTTACATTGCCCCTGAAGAAGAGTTTGTAATTCGAAACGCGTTGGGCTTTTCATTTGTATAATAAAATACTATGTTTTGCTGAAAAATTGAAAAAAATGTTTTTCTTATAACAATCTTGTATATCAAATTGTTGCTTATGTTTGAAACTATACCAAATGGTTATTATTGACTACCCATTTGAATGTTTGGTCTGATGTTCAAACAGTAGATATTGTGCAGGGGGCGGGAGTTCCTAATTGACTTGTTAGGAACAACCACTGTTTTGTCCTTTTGTTACACTAACCAGTATTGAAATTTGTACCAGTGGATGGCGTTTTTTTCTGTTCCTTTTGTTACACTAACCAGCATTGAAATTTGTACCAATGGTTGTTTGTGTTTTTAAAAAAGAAAATGTTGAAGACATAAATGCTGGTTGATACTAGGGCTTGATACAGCAAGATTTCTGGTTTCGTATCTCTTCTTTATGTGGATTGCTACCTGACGCTAGGAGAAAGCGCAGACAGCGAGGATACTTTTGGTCAGTTTTGTTTAGTGTTCTCAGGGGCTTTAGAAATTACCCCTCAAACACTCACTGCTTCGGCATATCTCACAGCATTTGTTTTCTTTTCATGTGTTCTTGCACAACTAGCATTGTTGGTTAGACTCCTGGGCTTGCACACATCCAGTAACAAGGGTAATTTCTCACACATCATACCCTTTTTTATGGACTAGTATCATTCTGGAACACATACGTAGCACAAATCACATTGGAATTTAGCACATTTCTTTTCTATGATTTGGCACCATTTGGAATTGAGCACATGCCTATTTATTGATTAGCCCCATTTAGGATCATAACTAGCAACATTCCAGTGGGATGCAGCACACAGCCTTTCTATGGATTAGCACCATTCTCAATCACAACGTTTTTGCACATATAGGATCTTAGGAGGCGCTAATGTTTCCCTACAAGTGCTACTATTTTGCTTATGATGAAAACAGCGGTGGATGAAAACAGCGGTGGTGTATGTTGGTTAAAGTGTTTTTTTTTCATTGTCCAGATAGTGTCAATATGTTTATTTTCTATACAGACAAGGGCGTAAATTTAGGGGAGGGATAAGGGTGTTTGCCCCCCCACACCCCTGCCACCTGCAACATTTGTGACATTTCATTTTGTCCCACTCATTTAGCAGGGGCCCCTTTCATTTAGATGCCATGTCCCCCAACATGTTCAGTGAATTTACTCCACTGCATACCAAACCTCCATTAGAGACTCATTTCAAGGCCCCTCGCAAGCCCCACTTGTCCTTTCTTTGGTCTAGACCTAAGTTTGGTCTCTTCCAGTGTGTGCACCACTGTGTATTTGTTCACATTTTATTTCCCTCTGGCTTGTCGCACATCTCCTCCCAGGGACTCACTGTACTCTCGCCACCAGTGACCCCGCAGTGGGGTGGTCATGATGGTAGGCTTTGGTGTATTCGATATGGAATAAATGCATCTTGGAAACATAGCAGCGAAACACACATGTTGTGTGATAAGGAAAAAATAAGCACGACTCTCCTTCACCACCAACAAAAATAAATAGCACCACCAAAAATACTTTATGCCCTGAAACTTTTCCGGGGTAACATAGTGCCCTTCTGATGGTGGCAGCCATGACAAACTTCCCTATTGCAGCTCTGGGCCGGGATTTAGCATTTTAAAGACCTTGCTTGGTGAAGAGGGGCTCTCCTCAAGAGTAGTTTAAAAATGGGCACCAGATAATATGTTGCTTTTGAAATACAGCGTAAAGAGGCCTGGAATTGCTGAGGATGTTGCCACATAGAACGTAACCAGTTGCCTCCCATTCTTGAAGTATTCTTCCTGGTTGCAAAGCCTGCTTCTGCCACAGGAATCAAGGAATCTTTATAACCACTTGCTATGCTCGTATTCCAAAATATGTGCAAACGTGTGCAGAGGTATGGTAAACCAGAGACGGCAAGGGACTATGAGTGTGCTTTGCGATGTTCTCCAGAAAAGCACCACAAGGGAATTGTTTAATCGTGGTAAATACAAATCCGAGCAGAGGTTAAGGAAGGGGATTTTTATTCAGAGCACAATGACTTGTATCATGCCTTTGGGTGCAGCCCTTTCGGCGCCTGTCGTTTTGCTGTGATGACTTGGGCGCCGGTCCCTTTTAGGCCTGCCCCTTTTGGCCGTAGCCAGCAGGGCACAGGCTGGGCGGGCTGAAGGCGAGCAGGGGCTGATTTTAAAGGTCTGCTTGTGGGCCCCCTGCAAAAGACCTGGGATCAGGACCAGATGAAGTTGCTTATCGTCTCATGGGAGCCCAATTCAACATGCTGTTTGGGCCCCTGCCTCCACAGAGCAAAGGTAAACAGTCTGGAGCACCTATGAGGTGTATGGCGACACAGAAACGAAAGGGCCACCCAGCAGTAGCTGAAACATTAAACGTCCACTCAAACGCTGTGAATGCTTCTTTGCCAGCAAGAGGTGGACACATAAAACCCGGAGTAAAAGGGCTACCATGTGATAAGCCAAATTCCGTATACCCAGAGGGAGGAGACATTCTGAAGGGCTCCAGCAAATGTAGCTTGTAGCTAACAGGGGCGCTGCAAATCCCACATTTGAAGGCATGAATGAAACAAATGAATTTCTTTGTCAGAAGACTGCTGACTGCCAGCATGAGGGCAGTTTCTTTTTTATTTTAATAATTTTTATTAAAGTACATAGTATACAATAGTAAAGTCATAGTATCCAAAACATAATGCAGTGAACTGTTACATGAATTAAGAATAAACTATGGGAGATAGAAGTGATCCAGAAGAGCATTTAATAGAGTGCACTATATACAATTTGAGGTTGAGCATTTGAAGAACAAATTACTTTTATAATTGAAAACATAAACAAAATGACTATAGCACAGTGTTGTGCACAGCTTAGTGTAAAACGATTTCTGCATTATGATGTCTTAAGTTGGGGGAGAACAAACCCAAGACTGACATTTGACAAACACGAAATTTAAGGGAAGGGGGAGGCGGGGGGTAGTTATAGAAGTGAGGCACTTTAGCATATAATAAAATAAATATTCAATAAAGTGTCAGGATTAAAATTCATACATAAAAAATCTTGGGAGCATCAAAGGAGTGTGAGATATTAGAAGATGTCACATTCCGTGTGTGGTAACATTAAAGTGATCCAGATAGCGAATGAAAAATGACCACTTAGCATTGAACTTGGGTATAGAATTAAGATTATTTGCCATACCCATTTCCATCTTTTGCGTGAGACAAATGTTATTCCACCAGCTTCTTATGCACAAGGAACGAGAGTCTTTCCAATTGGCAGTTATACTCTTCATAGCCAAACAAATAAAGAGATCATAGAGTTTAGATGCTCCAGATGGCAAGTGGGTGGTAACAGCCAGGCTTCCCAAAACAATATTCATGAATGAAAGTGGGATGTCAGTGAAAAAAATAGAGTTAAGGTATTTCCATACTTGTTGCCAAAATCTGAGAGTATAGGGACACAGGAAGAACATGTGCTCTTAAGATGCAGGGGTGGCTCCGCATGTCCAACAATTATCATTGCTATTGATATTAGATAAAAATAGTTTAGCTGGTGTGATGAAAGCTCTGTGTATAAAGAAGAAAAAATGTTGGGAGATATTTGCTGATGTAGAGATATACTTGATTCTAGAGAAAAGCTTAGACCATGTATAATCATTTAAAATGTGGCCAAAATCATCTTCCCATTTCTGATGTATCGTACAAATCTTAAGGGATGATATGAAAATGCCATAGAATTTTGAAGCCTTAGTGTCGGTGGGCATTGTAAGGTTCAGCAGTCTAGAGACGTCAGGAGTCAGAACATCATTGGAGAAACTGTGGAGAGCATCAAAGCAAGAATTAACTAATTTATTATAGAAATTGTATTCTGTATTGGGAATTGAGAATTGATTTTTGAGCTGCTGAAAAGAAAGGATAGAGGATTTATTCATGATTTGTTGTATAAATCGAATACCCTTTTTCTTCCAGGATTTTCTGTTTAAGGTTTTATTATTAATCGTTATCTTACTGTTATGCCATAAGAAAGGTGAAAGGCATGTTTTGGGGAGTTTGTCTGTGTGAATAAGAAGAGTTGGAGGGCTGATATTGTAGCTCTGATAGGGTGTGATATAGCCGTTGAGGAATGCTTAAATACATAAATGAGGTCAGTGATTTCTACAGGAAACACTAACTGCTTCTCTATGGTACACCATGTGGCAATATCTGACATTATGGGACAGCCAAACCAATATCTAGCTTGCTTCAAAAGAAAGGCAGTATGGTATGCTTTAAAATCAGGAAATTTGACCCCTCCCTTGTCATAGGGTGCCTTCAATTTAGTTAGAGCTATTCTTTTGCTTTTGCCCTCCCCCAAAGGAAGTTTAGTAGAATAGAGTAGATTGATTTGTAAAAGGGAGATATCGGAACACATAGGAGTTGTAGATAATATAAAATTATTGGTGATAGCATCATCTTGATCGTATCTAGACGTCCCCACCAAGAAAGATATAAGGGGGACCATCTGGATGTTAGTTCCTTTAGTCTATCTAATAATGATTGTGTATTAAGCTTAATGGTGTCCTGGATAGTGGGAGCGAATCTAAGGCCTAAGTATTTAATAGAGGAACTGCACCATTTAAAACCAAAGGGGTCAATGTCATGTTTAAGGCAGTAGGGATTTAGGGGCATAATTTCTGATTTATCTTTATTAAGTTTGTAACCTGAAACTGAGCTGAATTGAGATAGTACTTCGAGTAAATGTGGGAGGTGTGTTTTCGGGTTTTTGAAGAGAATAAGGATGTCATCAGCATAAGCAGCTGTTTTAATATGGGATGAGCCGCTTGCTATACCTGGAATATTTTTATTAGATCTGATTAGTTCTAATAACGGCTCTAAGGAGAGGATGTATAAGATAGGTGAGAGGGGACAACCCTGTCTAGTGCCTCTTCTGAGGGAAGAAAATGGGAAGGTAAGACCGTTAATACAAATTGAAGATTTTGGGGAAGAGTAAAGTAAACTGACTAGGGATATGAACTTTTCGCTACAACCGTGCCAGCGGAGGGATTGAAACATGAAGTCCCAGTTGACACGATCAAACGCTTTTCCTGCATCTAGTGCTATAACCGCTGCGCCCTGCTTATCTTTTTATTTTTGTTAGATAAGTGGATAGCATTTACAAGGAGTCTGGCATTGGAAGAGATGTTGCGCCCTTTAACATAGTCAACTTGATCAGGTTTGACAAGAGAAGGAAGAGAGGATTCAATCCGATTGGCTAAGAATTTTGCAAAGATTTTGCTTTCAACGTTTATTAGTGAGATAGGCCGATAATTTCCTGGTAATGAAGGATCCTTATCGGGTTTGGGGAAGAGAATAAATAAGGCTTCTGAAAAGGAACCAGAGGATGCTTCTTGGGAGATAAAGTATGAAGTATGAAAATAGATTTTGAAGCTTGGGAATGAGGGATCGAGATAAGCTATCAAAGAATTCTGTGGAAAGGCCATCTGGGCCAGGAGCTTTGTTTTTACCATATCCTTTAATTGCTTTGGAAATTTCTGGAAGAGTAATAACAGTGTCTAAATGGGATAAATCTAATTGGGGGTAGGAGGGTCTATTAATATTATCAAAAAGGATGTGATGTTGTTATGGGGAATAGAAATCTCGGGAGTATATAGTTTGGTATAGAAGTCTCTGAAGCAATTTAGTATATCTTTGGGATGGTGATTAACAGTGCCAGAAGGGTCTTTAATGTGGGATATGAAACATTTCTCCTTTTTGGTTTTTAAATAAGAGGCCAGTGCTTTCCCAGCTTTATTGGATGTTTGATATATTTTTGTTTTGTATTTAAGAATTGTCCCTGCAGCAAGATCTGTGATCTCCTTATTGATTGAGAAGCGTAAAGTCAGTACTTTGTGGAGATTGGTATGGTTGGAGACACTGTAATAATGTTGTTCGGCTATAGTTAGCTGAGAATATAGGTCATCCGGGTGTTTTTTGCATAGAGCTTTCATTTTGCCTGAGTAAGCCATGATGTGACCTCTCAAGGCCGCTTTAAAAGTATCCCAATTATTCAATACCGAAGTGTCACAGTCTAGATTATCTGCATAGAATTGTTGAACAAAAGACTCTACGGATAGGATGAATTGAGGGTCTTGTAAAAGAAAATTGTTAAGCTTTCACCGAGATGACAGTTTGCGAACATCAGAAAGACTGAAAGAGGTACAAACAGGGGCATGATCGGAAATAATGATGTTTTCTATTTTGGAATCTATGATGGTACCTGTGAGGTTTTTAGTAGAGAAATTATAGTCAAGACGGGAGAGAGTGTTATGTGGGGAAGAGTGGAAAGTGTAGTCAAGTTGAGTGGGATGAGAAATTCTCCATGTATCAATAAGACCAGTTTCGGCTAAACATCTTAAAAAGGATTTGTGTGATTTGTTGTTTTTGAACAAACAGCTAGATTTTCTGTCCAGAAAGGGATCAAGGACTTGATTCACATCCCCACACATAATTAAAGGTTTTTTTGAAGTATCAATTGTTTAATGGTAGTCCACAACTGGGGGTCTGGATTAGTGGGACCATAAATATTCAGAATGGTAACATCAGTAGATTCTATTTTTAGTTTAGCCCAAACCCATCTGCCATCCGTATCAGCAACTTGATCAAGAACTTTATATGATAATTTCTTGCTGATTAAAATAGCTACTCCATTTTTTTTAGCAACAGCAGGACTAGAAATTATTTCCTTGATCCATCGGGACTTCAGTTTCAATGTTTCTCTATTAGATAAATGTGTTTCCTGTATACATGCAATGGAAGGGTTGAGTTTGTTAAGATGAGATATGACCTTACACCTTTTGATGGGATTTTTGCAGCCTTTGATGTTCCATGTGGCACATTTAAAAATCATAATAACATTTCAAATATTATGATAGCATAGCTATAACATAAGACCATGTACATGCAACTATTAGGTGCCCAAGAACAGTATCTTAAGTAGCATTTGGTGAGAGTAGGACACATAAGGGAGACATATAAGGTAATGGGGAACGGGTTGGGGAGTCTAATCATAGACAATCTGTGGAATCAGAAAAAAATACAATATTACGGCTGTTACACCGAGCAAAGGAAAATACACTGACACAGGCTTATAAAGATTCCCAGAATCTTTATTACAAAACTGAACAGTATTCAACAAAGTACACAAATAGCTATTTGGCCGTCAATACATCACAGAGACCACCAGCAGGGTTCAATATGAGCAGTGAGGGAATTTCCTAGCTGGACATCAACGTATTTATACAATTTGTAAAATGATGTCCAGCCCCCTTACAGGTTAATCATGCACTGGGCTAGGGTTGCGCCAGGTTCACTTTCCTAATTTACATTTCTTGTGCATGCGGTTTACTTTTCAATACATTTACTAACACACTCCATTATTCTTCAATTTAACATTTACACTCTTTATATATTGCTTTAATACAGACCAAACAATGTTTTGCATATTATATTCAGATAGCATTACTGTTCTTGTATACTTGTAGTTTAACATTGCTAATTCAAGTAATCCCCTGCTCCCGAGGTCAACAAAGGACAAGGTCTACATGACCCTAACATGTAGCCTGACGGCAGGTTGGACATTAACTCCCCTAAAGAGGTTGGAGAGGTTAAGGCAAGAACAAGGACACACAAGACGGCCATTTTAGATTACAGGGTGACTTTGTATAAATCCCCAAAATGGCAGTTTCTAACCTAAAATGGAGGCTTGATTCAAGATGGTGGCTTACATCAATTTCTAAGGTCAAGACCTTGCCGCAGAGAGTTATTTGCGTACAATTTCTAAGCAACTTGGCGTAGGCCAATATACATATAAATCGTTTGTAATAAGAGGCATAATTTAATATCCGGTTTGACAAACCCTACTTTTGGCCTATCCCAAGTGCTAATACTATTTCTGATTTGATTGCAAGTAACTCCATGCGTCATTGTCCAGACACCCCGAATCATTGTCGGACATATCTATTGCCATTAGGTCTGATACCAGATTTTCCATCAACACGTACTCTTTGGAGAGCTCCTTTGGGGCGTATATTTTATTCCCTGATAGACTTGTTGCTTGCGCGCAACATCCCCTTAATACTGAGCATATGCCAGGGAGACACTGCATACAACAACAAAGAAACAGAAAACTTCCCAAGATAATCAGTAGGGCCAAGAACAACTTCCATCCCCATGACCGTAGGAGATCCCAAAACTATGTACCAAGTTCCCAATTTCCCTCAGGAACATGTACTTCTGAACTAAGAACATGTAGATTTTGGATCGCCCTAAAGATCGTTGGAGAGGAGTCTGGAATGTAAACACAGCAAGCGGACCCCACTAATTTACATACTCCTCCTCGGTCTGCCAGGATGACATCTAATGCCATCCGGTTCTGAGGAGCCACTAATCTTATCGCTCTCTGCTCCAACGTCATGTTATAGAGTATGCCAGTGGTCCGATTGATGGTTCTCTCCAATACTCTCGCTAGTCCCCTAATATCTTCTGAATTCGTAATTTGCCCAAAAAATGGCACAAAAGATTTCATAATATATCCTAAAGTTTGCGCTGGAGTATCCCCTTTTACACCTCGTCGTGGACGAGTCTTTGAAATTTCTGTAGTACTGGCAATAAATGGCCCAGGTAATAGAATCCCTAAATAACAGGTTCCTTGACAATCCCTGGGCAACCACGGAAATGCCACATTACCGCAAACAAAATAGACAGGTTCGCCTACATACAGAGGTCTGTTTTCATTAGTCAAATTCGCAACGTTGGCACACTTTCTAAAATTACCCATTGACCATGTTCCATTCCTCTGTATGCAGAAATATACTGAATCGGGGCTGTGATTAACAGACTAAGATGGAGGCGTGGCATCCTTATTGCCTATAGGAGCCATTTTGAAAGAGATTAAAGACTGAAAAGGATGAGAAAATCTATCAGAGGGCCTAACAGAAGAAACGTTTGGCTTACATCTATTTGCAAAAAGCGAGCATCACAGGGGCATCAAAACATTCTTTTCAAAACTATCTAAATTTGTACCATCAAAGTTCCCTGAGATGCTGTCATTCCATCGACCAAAAAATAGTGCTCTAAGAGAAGCGTAACAGGCAGTTGTCAGAGGCAACGGGTAAATATACCAACCTAGCCCTTTATCCCCATGTTGCGGTAAATGTGTACAGATCCAGCAATTGGTCTTCTTAAAAATTGCATGAGTGGCATTCATTATTAACAAAAGGGTATTATTCTGATAATTCCGTCTATGCAAAGAATCTCTAGGCGACAAAGTATGCAATTGCACAGAAGGAGTGGGAATCACAGATACATTTTCAATAGGTAGAAAGTCCTCTAACGGATATGCTTCTTCCAGATACCATAACCCAAACCCAAAAGTCATTACAAATCCAGTAATTAGTACGAGAAGGCAACAATACACTTTGGGGGTCCCCTTACATACTTGATCATTGTCTCTGCTCGTCACATTTTTATCTAAAAGTTCAGTACGAGCGGTAGCGGGTGCAGGCATCGTAGTCTTCAATCGAAAAACACCAATTGTTCGTTTGCTGGCGACTCCAGTCGCGCGTCTTCTTAATGTCTTTCCCACAACCCTTAGCCAACAGAATCTTTCCGTACAATCGGGCCAAAAAGACAAGCCCTCAAATGATTTTTTTCAGTCGCACAGTCAGACCATGCTGTACATTTATTTCCTTGGGCGCAAATTATATTTTCCAGTATCTGGTGAGAACAAAGTGTCGTCACTTCCTCCTGGAAATGGTGAACGGACGGAAATGGGATCAAGAAAGGATTGATCCGGAAGTTCCACTGTTGGGGAGTGCGGAGAAAAGATGGCTGTTTTGTCCGGCCCTGCGGATTCTGAAGCGGTCTCCGATTCTCCCTTGTTGGTTGTTGCTGTTTCAGGCACGCGAGTTACAGCAGTGGGAAGAGATTCTGTGTCTTCTGTATCGTATGGCACGGGCTGTGGGATCTGTTTGGTGTGTGTCGCATGGATCCAGTGTTTACGACCCGCTACCCGCACGGCAGTCTGGGTGACTAGCAGGACTTGGTAGGGACCCCTCCACCGAGGTGTAAGGCAAGATAACCTCTCAAAAACCTTCATGAGGATCAAGTCCCCCAGTCGTAGACTGTGACCGGGGCCCTCGTAGTGTACAGGTAATGCCTCTCGCACCTGGTGATAAATTGAAAACAGATTTTTAGTCAACTGGTTACAGTAGTCTGAAAGAAGCACATTTTCTATATCCCGTAATGAGGGACTTTTTGGCATACCCCAAATATTAGCAGGTCTCCCCATTACCACCTCAAAGGGAGAGAGCCCAGTCTTAGTTTGAGGGGTCGTTCTCATCGATAGTAAGACAATCGGTAAGGCGTCCGGCCATTTTAGCTTGGTGCCAGCACACGTCTTAGCAAGTTTGTTCTTTATAATGCCGTTGTGCCTTTCCACTAATCCGGCACTCTGGGCATGTCTAGCTGAATGGAACCGCTTGTCAATCTGTAGTCCTTTGCAAATTTGCAGGATTACAGTGGCAATAAAGTGTGGCCCATTATCAGACCAGATGACTCTCGGCAGCCCGAACCTAGGAAAAAACCCTTTCAACAGAGTTTTTGCCGTGGTTATGGCCGTTGCATCTTTAACCGGAGAGGCCTCAACCCACTTACTAAAGGCGCAAATAACAACCAATACATATTTAAGATTGTTACACCGTTCCATTTCAATAAAATCAAAGTGAATAACCTCAAACGGGACAGAAGGTGGAGCGAAACTTTCTCTAGGAGTCGAGGTACCTTTTCCTACATTGTGCTGCAAGCAAACCATGCAGTTCTGGACAAAATGCTCTGCAATTTTGAAAATATTATCATTGGCCCATACACTGTGTAGCATTTTTGTTAGTTTCTGCGCACACACATGTGTCGGACCATGAGCCATAATAACCATCATTGTAATGTAGGCGTCAGGGAGTAACCATTTCCCTTCAACATTGTCTACCCAACACCCATCATCATCCAATCTTCCTGCACCCTCGATCCATCTCTTAGTTTCCTCGATGGAAGCATCTGCTTGAATATCTTTTACAACATCGATACTTTCTCCCAAAGTGCAAACATTTACAACTTCTTTTACAGCGTACATTTCTGAACTGAAATCAGTGGCAGTCTGTTTAGCTATCTGATTGGCGAAGGCATTCCCTTTTCCTACATCATCTGTAACTTTTTGATGTGCTGAACATTTTATGATAGCTAACTGAACAGGGAGTGCAAGTACTGAAAGCAATCGCACTATTAAAGTGCCGTGCTGGATTTTTGTTCCGTGCGAGGTCAAGAAACCTCGTTCTTTCCAAAGTCTACCGAAATTGTGGGCCACCCCAGAAGCATACTGACTGTCAATATATATATTCACTGTACGCCCTTCAGAAAGCTCACAAGCTCGAGTTAACGCTATAATTTCTGCGGCCTGCGCAGAGTTATGCATAATTCTTTTGGTTTCCACAACTGTGCTTAAAGTAGTGACAGCATAAGCAGCCGTGGATGTACCGTCTGGAAGTTTAAAACAAGAGCCATCACAAAATAGCTCTCCTTGAGGGCTTTTCAAAGGCGTGTCTTTCAAATCGATTCTGCCTTTAGTATCTTGTTCTTTTATATAAAGGCAATCGTGTGACGTATCGTCATCATCAACAATATTTTGTGAGAAAGGTAAAAGTTCAGCCGGATTAAATACGCAACACCTCTGAATTTGAATGTGGGGAGCAAACAAGATCAGGTCATATCTTGTCAATCGTGCAGAAGTGAGGTGTTGCGTTTGAGTTCTATTCAATAAAATATCTACAGAGTGAGGTACCATTAGGGTTAACGCATGACCCAGGACCATTCCCTCACTCTGTTTTACAGACGCAGCAGCAGCAGCAACAGCGCGCAAACATCTTGGCAAAGCGCATGCTACAGGATCAAGGGCGGAGGAATAGTAGCCGCACGGCCTATTCTTCCCTCCATGTTCCTGCGTTAACACAGCCAAAGCACCTCCATCACGTTCATGCACAAACAATACAAAGACCTTATCATAATTCGGAGTTCCTAAAACCAGCGCCGAACACAGCGCGGATTTGAGAAAATCGAATGATGTCTGGTGTTCCAAGGTCTATGGCAATGGCAAAGAAATGCCCTTCTTTGTCTAAGCCAACATTGGTTTAATCGTTAATGAAAAATTCGGGATCCACAATCTACAATAAGAAGCCATACCTATCAAGGCTCTAACTTTCTTTTGCATATTTGGGACAGGCATACCAGAAATGGTCTTTATTCGTTCAGGTGTCAACCGTCTTCCCTCCTTTGACAGGAGATAGCCTAAATAGGCGACCTCCTGGCAACAATATTGGAATTTCTTAAGTGAAGCTTTGTGGCCATGTTTTGCTAGATGAGAAAGCAACAACACGGTGCCTTCTTTACAGGCACTCTCAGAATCAGCGGCCAAGAGGAGGTCATCTACGTACTGTAGTAACGTGCAAGAAGTAGGCAACTCAAGGGTATCAAGCTGCTCTTTCAATGCCATACTATAAATACTTGGACTCTCAGTGTACCCTTGTGGTGCACGAGTGAATGTAAACGAGCGTCCACCTAGGGTAAACGCAAACAAATACCTACTATCCTTGTGTATAGGAATACTGAAGAACGCGTTTTTAAGAACAACAACGCTAATGTGAGTGTCAGAAGCCGGAATCATGGTTAATATCGTTGTAACATCAGGTACAATAGGAAATTGAGGAGCCACAATTTTGTTAAAAGCGTGTAAATCAATTATAAAACGAAAGGGAATCGCATTATCACCTTTTTTGTATACTGGCAAAATGGGGCTGTTACATATGATACCCGTAATCTCCTCAATTACTCCACGATGTACAAAATCAGAAACTACACATTTCAAAGCCTGTTCGCCTTCAACTGAGATCTTATATTGCGGGGTGCAAGGCAATTTTACTCCATGTTTAAAAATAATTTTGACAGGTTCAATTTGGAGAATGCCCACATCATTATCATCAATTGCCCATAAGCATTCTGGAACATTACTAAATTCTGGCGGTAAAGGTCGAGTCAAAAACTGAGAGGCGAGTGATTGCTGAGGTGAAATTGTTAGCCGAATTCCATCCGGAGAACAATGAATTACTGCGTGTAATGCCTTCAACAAATTTTGCCCCAGCAAGTTCTCCCCACAGTTTGTGGTAGGTAAAAATGGACACTGTTCCGTGAAGGGACCCAGTGTTATCGGTAACGGCAAAGAGACTGGACAAACTACAGGTGTGCCTGAAAACCCTACGGAAACGTGGGATTGCCCTGACAGCGGAATATTTGGGACCCGTGAATGGTCAATGGAACATTTCTGTGCTCCCGTATCCCCTAAAAATAGATGCTTCCTATTTCCCACTGCCATCTCAATGTAGGGGCCTTTCTGATGAACGGGAATAGGTGTAGGTTCCAAATCCTGCTTCGGGCAATCCTAGCGGAACAAAATATTATCAAAAGGAAGTTCTTCGGAGAGGTACGCGGCAGAAGGGTGATCAAAAATGTTTCTATTATCCACATTCGAAACTTGCTTATTTTGTGAAGGAGATTGCTGTGATTCTGGTGCAAACTGACCTCTGCCAGGGCCCCCTGCACCTGGGCGACCTCTGGATCGTCTACCCATGTTCCCAAATGACCTTTGCTGTAAGGTCGGACATTGTGCGCGCCAGTGGCCTTCCTGCCGGCAATAGGCACAGTAGTTAATGGTTACCGGAGCCAAGGGCACACTTCCCTGTGGAATGTACTGACCTCTAAATTGAGTACCCCCTCTAGGGTTTCTAACAATCTGCTGCAGTAAAACTTTAGTTTTCAAGTCACCCTTTTTTTTCTCAAGTTTCTCTTTTTCAGTGTTTACACGATTTTCATAATACTGAGCCATATGCAATACGTCTGATTGGGACTTCGCCTGCCAAGCGCTTTCAGAGGACATAATCTGTAACTGGATGTCAGGCAGCAATCCACGTACAAATTTGTCGACAAACAACCTTTTCCCTGACTCTGTGCCCAAGTCTTGTCCACTGAAATCCGAGAATACCTGCTCGAACCGATTGAAAAAATCGGTAGCACCCTCAGACTTTCCTTGGACACAAGCCGTAAGCTTGTCCCATATGATTCTTTTTTCTGGAACCATAGTTTTCAATTTTAGAATAATTCTATCAGGCAAGGTTAATATCACTTGAGGTGGTCGTTCGCCAGCTGGTCTTTCTCTGTCCAGCCTAGTCATGTTATCCCATGTATCTCCCAACCCAGGTATGTCATCTATAGTCCTAATCTGCTTCCACAAATCAACTGGCAGGAGTACGGGAAATAATAGGTCAATATCACTTAGAGTGAATTCCGACGACTGTAAGACTGACTCTATTTCTTTATAGAATCCGGTCGGATTTTTTCGTCTATCAGGAATAGATTGCTTTATGGTGTTCACTTCCTGTCTTGAAAACGGGACGTGAACAAACTGTGAAACGTAATGTGCAGGAATTTCTCCGGCTACTATACCCTGTGCAGCATCAGCCACAATCTCAACTTTTGGGACAAATGTCGGAGAGACCTCTCTCATAGGCAACTGAGAAGTAAGCAGCTCCGAACGCTTACTAAGCAACAGAGCCAAGTGAAGCGCTAAGGCAGTCGAAGAAGTATCAATCGAAAAAGCTCTCTTATAAACACTCACCAATTCTGCGGGACAACAAATCTTTCTTCTTACACACTCATTCTGCAGGTGCTCTACCATCACCTGTATCACTTTCTTTTGCATTTCTAACGTATATTGACTGTATGTGTCATATACTTCATCTGGAGTTATCTACATATCCGAAATCCATCTTATCGCGTCCTTTGTACAAATTCGTGCTTCCTCACCTTTTAATTCTCGACAAGGAGAAAACCGTTTCTGTAAGTACATAATACCTAAACTATCACCATCTACTTCCTCGTTCTGTAACTCTTCCAACTCCTTCCTATACTCAAAAATCCTCTCAACATGCTCATGTACCTTCTCCGCAGTATCTCTGGACAATGCTAAGGCATTCAAATCCCGTAACCCTTGTGGGAAATCTATATCATTTAGTCTATTCCACATTATACTTAAATGAGTCCCTAATCCTTCAATAAAAACATTTTTCTCAAGAAGATCTTTTAAATTTTCGAGTGTGAAAAAAAACATCAGCTTGTTCACCCTTCTCCATACAATGTTTATCCCAAGCAGTCAATTCACTCCTCTTGTCTGGCGACACAGTATTACGAGTCACAACCCTTGGTCTTGCTCCCTGGTCTACTACAAGCGATGCAGGATCACTTGGAAGAGGAAGAGTAGGCACATTCTGAATAACAACAGGTGAAGGCAAGGGGGCAGGCAAAGGGGCGACGGCTGGAAGAACAACAGGAAGAACAACAGGGAGGACCGGAGGAGCTATGGGTGGGGGAACTACAACAGGAAGGGGCAAGGCGCCAGGAGGAGGGACATATGGAGGTGGCGCGGAGGCATCGAGCCTTCGTTCATGCAAAAGTTTATTAATCAATTCGTCTGACGTGTGAAAATCTTTTGAAGGGTAGATTTTCTGAATGCCTAATTGACATGCCCTGTCCGTGTTCCTAACTGACTCTAATTGTTTATTTTGATCATATAACCGTGCCTTTTCAACACTCGTCATATGTCGACGCATATGTTTCTCTCTACTCATTTTTTGCTGCAAAGCTTCTATTTTCCAACTGTCCAACGCGTCAAATGCTGCAGGCCTAGCCTTCTTCTTTACTAATACAGACCTAAAGCAGGCAGACAATTTCCCAGGCATATCAAGGTTCTGGTGTTACCTGGTTAAATAATTGTGCTTGCGAGTACAATGCTCCAAATTCAAATTTGTCAGGGTTAAATTAAGAATCGGGACACGATTCACCTGACCAAAGGACTGGGAGGCCTGATAGGGTTACTAAGGATAATGCAAAGGACCCACGTGTCTGGTTATTTTCGGCAAATGTATCCACCTCAAATATATGGACCCTCGTCAAGACGTCGTCTCGGGCTACAGCTCACTGTCCAGGGATCGGATCGTGCAGTTTCGTCGAGGAATTCACTTCTCGTCTTAGAGTGGCTGGTTCTGTTGACACCGTCCGATCCCGGTCCAATAGCCGAGCCAACCTTCAACGAGACAAAGTCAATCTTGAGGGTCCCTATTCGGGCGCAACCTCTGGAATCAGAAAAAAATACAATATTACGGCTGTTACACCCTGCAAAGGAAAATACACCGACACAGTCTTATAAAGATTCCCAGAATCTTTATTACAAAACTGAACAGTATTCAACAAAGTACACAAATAGCTATTTGGCCGTCAATACATCACATAGACCACCAGCAGGGTTCAATATGAGCAGTGAGGGAATTTCCTAGCTGGACATCGACGCATTTATACAATTTGTAAAATGATGTCCAGCCCCCTTACAGGTTAATCATGCACTGGGCTACGGTCGCGCCAGGCTCACTTTCCTAATTTACATATCTTGTGCATGCGGTTTACTTTTCAATACATTTACTAACACACTCCATTATTCTTCAATTTAACATTTACACTCTTTATATATTGCTTTAATACAGACCAAACAATGTTTCACATATTATATTCGGATAGCATTACTGTTCTTGTATACTTGTAGTTTAACATTGCTAATTCAAGTAATACCCTGCTCCCGAGGTCAACAAAGGACAAGGTCTACATGACCCTAACATGTAGCCTGACGGCAGGTTGGACATTAACTCCCCTACAGAGGTTGGAGAGGTTAAGGCAAGAACAAGGACACACGAGACAGCCATTTTAGATTACAGGGTGACTTTGTATAAAACCCCAAAATGGCGGTTTCTAACCTAAAATGGAGGCTTGATTCAAGATGGTGGCTTACATCAATTTCTAAGGTCAAGACCTTGCCGCAGAGAGTTATTTGCGTACAATTTTTAAGCAACTTGGCGTAGGCCAATATACATATAAATTGTTTGTAATAAGAGGTATAATTTAATATCCGGTTTGACAAATCTGCAAGGGGTTGAAACGTGAAAGATAGAACACAGATTAGACAGGAAAAAGGAAAGTAAGGGGAGAGTAAATTTGAAGAGAAGGGTGACACCCGCTGAGTCGTCTACTTAGAAAATAACAACTCAGGATGGAAGATGGACGCAGCGAGGCTACCCATCCCACTTTGTATACATAAGGTATATTCAAGGCATTATATATTGAGATAGTAAGGAGAATAAGAAGATAACACATTTAAGTAATAAAGGAAGTGGGGGTACTTGCAGGAGTGGATGCGTCCAAGCCATCAGATTTAATGGACCGCATAAAAGCTCTTAAGACAGTTGGTTCTTCACACATTATTGTACGGCCTTCATGTGTTATTTTAAAAGAACATGGATGGTATAGACCATAGCGTATGTTTAACTGTTTCAAGGCTGGGCGGAAGGATAAAAATACTTTCCTGTGCTGAGCCGTACTCTTGGCAACATCTTGTGAGATGTAGATCTTACTGCCATTCCATATGAGAGATTTACGTTCCTTTGCAGCAGATATGATGAGCTGGAGTTGAGAGTATTCCAGAAGATAGAAAATCAAAGTTCTGGACATAGGTCGAGGAGTGGTGGAGGAAGACGCTTGACCAATTCTGTGAGCTCGTTTTATGTTGAGTATTATGTCTGAAGGTAGGTGAAGCAGAGCTGATAGAAATTCTTGCAAGAAGGCAATGGTATCAGTTCCTTCTGAGCCCTCTGGTAGACCTGAAATTCGGAGGTTGTTACGTCTGCTGCGATTTTCTAAATCTTTGTTGTGTTTTTGAAGATCTTTTATTGATTTTTCAAGTTGTGCTACCTTAGGGGTAATATCTTCCACTAGCGCAACTCTTTTCTCAACCTCTTCCATTCTGTTTTCAAAACCTTTCCATCTGTCATCCAACTGTTGTAGTTTTAGGTTAGTAGTCTCTATGAAGGGTTTGAGTGATCTAATTTCCAATCAGATGACATCAATAGCAGGATCGGAAATGCTTAGCGGAGGAGGTGAGTCACTTTTGGGTCTCTTGAGGTTGGAAGCGGGGATGTCAGCTTCTTTAGTATTAGAGGTATTGTTTTTTTTGGTTGCCGCCATGTTGTTAAATTTGATATTACGTAATGCACTGCCAGATATATTGATGTTGGAGGGCAGAAAGATGTTGAAGATTGCGATCGGTAATGTCATAACAGGTTCTTCTTTGGATGGGAACTGTTTTGAAGAGGTTTTATGGTCGTAGGCTATGGTATTTGGCTAGGAACCATAGAAACACTCAGCGAGTGGTATATTGGTCTTTATAACCCCAAGTTTACAATTCTTATATCCATATTATACATGTAATGCTGCTCCCAAAAAAGGATGTTAATAAAGCACAATTGAATAATAAGGCGTAAATTTAGGCGTAAATTGGAGGTGTTGCCAACTTTATATCCATCAAAAGCAACAAACTGCTATAGGTATTTATTAATAGATGGTCATAGCGAAGAGTTATTATGATATGCTGCTCTAAGCATATTACACCGATATGAGGTAAACATATATTTATCAGCCGCACCAGTAAAAAGAAGAACCAAAATAGGTAGGATTGTGTCGCTTTGGTAGCAATATTTATGATGCTGCTGTGTTCCTTTCTATATATTAACTCATAGAAGACTCTCCTTTTTTTCTTTATAAAAGTGGTGCCAGTTAAGATAAACGCACGTTTTCCTTTCTTTTTTTTTTTTTTGTTTTAATTTAATCTTTCCTCCCGAGTGTTATATCGCCTCTTCACCGGAAGTGGTGATATGCCTTGAGAGAGAGGGACGACCAGGCCGAGGCCGGCGCGTCACTATAGGCGTGGCGCCGGCACTTACTTCATGCGAGGCGGGCAACTGATGGCGGCTGCAGCGGTCACCGAGGCAGAGTTTCGGGAGCTTGCAGCGCCGCGAGAAAACCACGGAACAGCTCCGAATTTTGGGTAGCAGCTTCAGGATGCGGTCCAGTCCTCGACACTGTGAGAAACAGGTGAGTAAAATAGTGGAAATGTGTATTATGCCTTATTTGTTTTATTAATTGGGACGGAGCAACCGGGCTAAGCGGCCATCTTCTTTGGCGCCAAGCCACGCCCCCCTCCATGGGGGCAGTTTCAGGGGGCCCTTCGAGAGGCTCGATGTCCCTTTCATTTGAAAGAGGTGAAAGGCCCTGATGCCATCCCTGGGTGCAGGGACTTATCTGCGCCGGGAGTTCACTGTTTGCCTAAATATATTGCCATCCTAAGCACCGACAAATGCAGTGCTTTGGATGACAGTATATGTTAAGGCAAACACTGGAGCTGTACTGTATCTGAGCACTCCATGCACAAATCGGTTGCTGTGTCCCGAATACATGAAATTCGGAACTGATTTATGCAGGGAACTGAAAGAGACATGTGCCCAAGGCACTGTGCCAAAGCGACCGCCATCAAAAGGGCTGTCCCGTAATGTCCGGCTTTGCCATGGTGACCCAAAGACCTGTCACTCAGCTGCCGATCATGGGATAGCCTTGACTTGAAAAATTAGGAATAGTCTGTTTTTAATGTCTGTTCTTCATTGTCTGCTGACCAATCAGTGGCTGTGTACAGGGCACAGGCGCGAGTGAGAAATCAAGGTTTGACATATAATACATAATGGGCCTCATTCCGACTCTGCCGAAAAAAATGCTGGCATTTCCATATACCATTTTTTTCTTCTGGCAGAGTACAAGTTTACCGGCAGGGGTTTACTGATATACATCCAGCCAAGATTTGGAGGTAAAGCAGGCTCCCACTGGTCACAAGCAGCCGTTATTACTGGCACCGGTATTATGAGTGCCGGTAATACCAGCAATCCCCTCCACAGAGTACTGTGGGACTCCATGGAATGAGGAAGGACTGCCATTGCCGGGACCTGGAATATCCCGATAATATCGGCCTTATCAGGCGCTGGTAACAGTAGGTCTATTTGCTGGTATGCTGGCAAACGCCGGATGACCCCCAGTGTCTTGTAAGTGTCTGTATGCAAGCGGTTCTCCTTCTTCCTTTGGCTGACATCGTCCCAATGGATATCAAGAAGCCAGCCAGTGAACGGCAACCTTTGGCGCCCCAGATGTTTTGGACTGCAACTCCCAGTGGCCCCAGTCAGCGTAGTCAATGGTAAGGCGTCATGGGAGTCATAGCCAGAATATTTGGAGAGCTGCATGTTGCAGCAACCTGCTAAAGGCAAAGTGGAGACCACCTCTAGGGCTAGTGCCCTCCAACCTGAGCCATTGATCCGGACAGGAGATAGGGAGAGAGGGGATAGCCAGCCAGAGAGGAATGGCTCTAGTGTTGTAAAGGCAATGGCAGAGGGGTGACAGGGAGGAGGAGAGGAGGTGACCCAGAGAGAGGCAGAGAGATGGATGGATGACAACTGGTGAGAGAGAAGAGCCAGATGGTCTTCAAAGGAGATGGGAGTAAATGGGCAAGCATGCATGTAAAGCTGGAGACTGCAGGTGACGGGGCAATGGTGAAAGACAGGTGGAGGATACACCGGGGGGAGGGGCAAGTATGAGAGGGCAAGAAGCAAGCGCAAGACCATGCTGGAGGGGACTCGGCACACACTTCATGCAGGGACGTCATTTCACCAAGGTGCCAGGGGTAGTGGAATTGACATCACCTGACCCTTGACCCCTGATGACATCACAGGAAGTGATGTCATTTGACCCCCCCCAAAGTGATATTGCGGGAAGCAATGTAACCTGACCTTTCACCCGTTGACAAAAGAGAAAGTGGCATCACATAGCATTGTACTCTACGAAAAATATGGTTATAATATCACTATAATGTGATGTACATTTCATACAAGAATAGATCGCCATATGTATCGTTAAGATCAGTGAGTATAGGCCCATATTACCAAATTACTGTGACTGCAAGCAGATGTCCATAACCAAATGATAATGATGTGTTATTATATAGCACTTACGCATAAGCGCTTTATATAGAAAGAATATACACCCAATATCACCCAACCTGTGTTGGTACTCATTTATCGACCTCAGAAGGATGAAAGGCTGCGTTGAGGCGTTTAAGAACAGACTAAATCAGTGACTCGCCCCCTGAAGTGTGCCTGAAATAAACCTTTAATGAGTCTAGCAATTATTGTATAGAATTCCAGAAAGACACATTATTTGGTATTCCTATTCTTTCTTATTTAGGTTCAGTGGCGAAAGTGTTAGACTTGTGGCACTCCTGTTCTTATTTTTCTTATTTTTTTAAGGGGCCTGAACAAGAAAGCCAGCCACTCCAGAAGTAAAGAGCCACACGGTGCTGGCCACAACGCAGGAGCTTGCATGACAAAAAAAAGGATTTTTTTTTCTTTTTTTTACAGGTCGCAAGGGAGACCACATAGGTCGCAAGGGAGGCCTCAGAGGTCGCAGTTGCGACCTTTGGCGACCACTAAATGATGTCCCTGCCTTCATGTACAGGTCCATTAGTGAGATGTGCAGAGGTAAGTGTTAGAAGAGGAAATACAATAAAAGTGGCCAACTGTGGAAACTAGAAGAGGCACAGAATGCAGGAGGGGCACATGACGAGAGGCAGTCGAGTGTCAAAGGACTTGCATGATAAAGGGAAAATGTGAGTAAGCCTGGCACCAAAGGAGGCGATGAGAGGCAGAGGACCATGAGTACGCAGGGGTGAGTGAGGAAATGAGGCAATAGGTTTAACATACAGACAAGGAGTTGGACGAGTGAGTGCCTATTGGGGAACTAGAATCAGAAAATCCAGTGATAATATTGCCCCCACCCCGGATAAAACATTGTCAAGTGGCGAAATTGTTTTGTACAACTATCAAGCACTTTCTACACATGCTTCGGGATTAGTGCTTCTGTGGTCATACCAATCGTTCTTAGGCGTGATGTATCTGCGATGTATTTCTTCAGAAGAGCAGATCAATACTTTTCAGCAGGATTGCTGTCCTTTTTAGTGGTATAGAACCACCACTGTCCAGCAAGGCTCTAATACATTTCATTGCAAATGTATGAGCACGTTTAATGGGTCAGTAGCAGGGTATAACAGATGACAGCAGCAGGCGGTGACTTCCCAACCCAGCTGCCACCACTGCGCAGCGCAGACTCTAGTCTGAAACATAGGTGCTGGGATGTGTAGGGGGAGGGATTCCTGCATCTCTGGTTAGTGACTGGTACTCCTCAAGCGCTTAGACACGCCACGAATCCTTTGCACAGACACACATATTCAACAATCAATCAATCTGCTCAGCAAATCTAGTTTTAATGAAGCAATACCAGTACTTCTCAGGGGAGCTGCTACATTTTTAATGGCAGAGCAGAATGTTTCATCTCAGCTGCTCTACCTTCAATGAAACTGCACTGGCACATTTAAATAAATGAGCTATACATTTAACTGCCCAGTACCAGCAGTTTCAGCAGTTCTGTAATACGTTTAATAGGGCAGTACCCACACATGTCTGCTATTCAATTAAAGGGAATAAGCACATGGAAATCGCAATTGATGTCCTCTTAACCAATAAGAATGCAGTCAATAACTACTGGTATTGACTGCTTTCCTGACATCCTGACTTCAGAAGCAGCCAGGGAATAAACAGAAAGAGTGTGCCTGCATTCAAAAAGCAGCAATGAGGATTCCATGAAGAAATCTTTCAATAGAACTTTCCACCTAACTTAACACACCAGCGTGACAGCTAAAACATGATACAATGCTTTCACTTTTTTAAACAAAACAGGTTCACTTTAACATTGCACCTAATGCCTTCTCACTCTGAAACTATTCCAGTTCAACTAAGTTCACAACTAAAATGTTTACTTTATAAAGACAATTTAGGTATTTAAATATTACAAAATAAACCCCCATTTCATTTAATAACCTGTCCTGTTTGCTTTACTCACTATTAAACCAACATGTTTTATTTCACCACCACAGCTTCACCTCGGGCCATAACTTGGTAGCTGGTCAATATCCTGCGATAGTAACCCCTTCCTCGGTCTATAAGGCTATAATATTGCCACTTTCATCAGAGCTGCTAAAGAGGTAATCTGGCAGTATTGGCACTACTTAGCCGGATTACTATTTATTTAATAGGACTAGACCTACATTATCGGATAGCGCTAGTATTTCTTTAATGGGACAGTACTTAGTACGGCTGATATCTTTATACTGGGGAAGTATTGGACATTCTTAGCCGTCTGTTATTTGTTTAATGGAACAGTGTCTGTAATTCTGAACATGCTGTTAACTCTACTGGCATATGTTCACAGGGCCCGTGCACATGTGTTACAGCTGCAGCCGCACTGCTCAGCAGCGTGTCTATTCTTCTGGCGGGACAGTAAGTAATGAGGGTTGCACTAATTTTGACATGGCAGGACCGTCACTTCCTAGCAGAGATGCTATACATCAAATTGGACCGCACAGCCTGGATACAGCAGGCAACTATTTCAAAGGAGTATTAGGGGACTAATCAGCATTGCTGCTGTACCTTCATAGGGGGCAGTAGACCCCCCAGAAGAGCAGGCTGCTGTCCTTTCAATTGGATAGCACCGGCCCTTCTGAAGAGTGCTGCCACTTATACTTTATAACAGGGCAGTACCCCCTCTACACCTAGGCTCCCACCTCCTTTTTGGACCCCTGTGAAGAGCTCTGGGGTGGATCTGAAGAGCCACTTGTTACCCTACTCCCCCGGAAATAAGGCCCTCTCTAAAGATGGCAGGCCCTTTGTAATACCTTTGAACCCAGTGATGTCATGGGAAGTAGCATCACAGGGAAAAACCTTACAGGACGTGACATCACAGGCACGTGCACGTGGACAAAACACTGATTAGGCCTTGTTTTGTAATGACAGCCTGCTACCTACCAAAATTAAAAAGTGATACATTAATCATAACTACTAGAATTGCTCTGGGCAATCTTACATGCCACTCAATGGTGGCATGATCAAGACTGGTTTGCAACTGGCTGGCTCCCTTCTGTAATAGGCACAGGGCTTAAACAATGGTTGCATGGAAAGCTGCACAGCGCAGTGATAGTTGTCATGATTTGTGCACAGTGTTGCACTCATCACTTTTTTACACTGCAATGAGGCCAAACGGAAGAAGTCACACTATACAAAACATATTTACTTTGCATTGTATTCTTTTTTTGATTTTACTCCACTATCCCCTCAATAATTCTATTTCCCATATAGCACACCTTATTTTTCACCTATTGTCAAATAACTAACCCCACACATTAGATGATTTGAATATAATTTGTAAGGTACCTCAGTTGGTTGATGCACCTGATGCAGAAATCTGTGTACAAGCCATGGATCAACAGTTTATATCCAGGGTGTAGCAGACATCGATTTAATCCTTTTGTGTCTTATTTAATGAGAAACATTGAGTTCCAAGGCGAACGAGTCAGGAACTGAACGACACACACAGTGGGACAAGATGTCAGCAAATGAAAACATGAGCCAGTGGCAGGGGGAGACATGCTGCTCGTGGTCTTTTCACATCTGCAGCATAACTTGCTGTGGGCACTTGGAGTGCCTATATTGCATGCAATCAATTGACAGAATCATTCAACTCATGTTCCAAACCACAGTGACCAGTCAGTCTGGACTAGGACGTGCACCTGTAGAAATGCATGCACTGGCATTGCATCACAGCAATGAACATCAACTGGGACCAACAGAGAAGATTGTGCTTGCAGTTCCTCCCGCCATCTCAGAGGAACACCTTAGAGGGGTAGAACACTTATCTGCCAAAGATAAGGGAAGCACAGCAAGTAGGGAAATTGAACAGTGGAGGAGGATGACAATACCAGACCTCTTGCTCCAGTGCCCCATCCCTTGAAAAGTCAGACAGCGAGGATGAGGAAGATGATGACATGGATAATGATCAAGACAAAGTCTAAGGTCCATCAAAGTCCAGATGGGAATGTGTGTTGCTGCTGGAAATCCCTGGTACTGAGTGAGAGGAGGACAGTCACACCACGGATGAAGACACTGTAGTAGTAATTGAAGCACAGCACCCCACCTGTGTACAGTATCTTTGTTATAAAGAATGTATAAAGCGCGTCATACACCCAAACGCATCTTTGAGTAACAGCTTTCCTATTACATAGCAGAAAGCACACCACATCCTAACACCACAAATACCAGCACGATTATGCCCAGATGAGCCCAGGCTGTGTGTGATTAAACCACAATGAAAGCAAAGTGGCAGTACTTCACACAGAATTAACAGCAACTCAACATTGCCACTTTCACATTGTCAGAAGGTGGTATGCCACGGGAAGGCATGGACCGATTTGTGGAACAAGCAATGTCGTCCCATATCCATGTGCAGAAATGGGAAGAAGTTCAAAGATCAGAAGTGAGTCCCTCCCCAGATCAGAGTGATTGCATACCACTGCTGGTCCACAGAATTACCCCTGAAAATAATGCAGCAGGCCAGAGTGGGACACAAAGCTCTAAACCCATAAACCAGTGATGCATAGTCCATGTGCCAAAAGTATCCACTTCACCATGGACATGTGGACCTGCGGTCAGAACATTGACTACATGGCTGTCACAAGATACTCTGTGGCCTTCCCTTCCTCGGCAAGCCAAGAGGGGTCCTAGAATAATGCAAGGGGGCAGCATGTGTAATCAGTTTAGCCAAGGGATCTATGTGCATGCAAGGTTTTCAGGGCATAAGTCACAGCAGAGTTGACATCTGGCAGAAGGTGATGACACAGTGGCTAAGACGTCTTAATTTGCCTTTGGGCTTTGTTGCAGCAGACAACTGATGAAATGTCCTTGCTGCCTTAAACATTGTTAAGACACTGCAAAGCCCCAGTTTAAAGCATGCACCTTACCCTGTAGTCAAATGATTCATCAGCAATTATGAGCCTGTGAAAGAAATGGCTGCTGTGGCCCAGAAGATCAGCTCCCGTTTCATCTGGAAGGACCATGCCAAAAAAGCACTTTGCCGATTGAAGTTGTGCCACATCTTGCCACTGCACAACCTGAAGACCTCAGTGGCAACCTGTTGGAACTCTACTTTGAACTATGTGAGTAATGTAATGCCATCACAGATTACTGCTACACTGTTAAAGCTCTATAAGTGCCATGTTCAACATGCCAGTTTAATCCATTGTCTATGACCTTTACAGGAGGCTATCACATGGGTCAGTCATCAAAGTGAGTCGCTCAGTAAGGCTCTCTCTGTGGTATACCTACTTGATTTCAACCTACCCAACTTGGCAAGAGTCCATGCCTTGCCAGTTGATGCCAATGCTTTGAAGTTAGGTTGTTGTTCCACAGGTATTTGTATTTAAAGCTAACATTTGATACCTTCTGGCTTTTATTATGGACCTATGTTTCAAGGTATAATTGGATCCCCATCTCCCACATGTGTTGGGGGATGAGGACTCACAGCAAATATCAGAAGGAGGAGACACTGTGCAAGGATGCTTTGCTGCATCACTTGCAGCATTAGTTAGAGAAAAAAACACAGACAGCAGGAAAAACATTAAGGGTATCATTACACGGTAGGCGGTAGGGGTTTACCGGTACCGGTAAGGGCACCTGTACCGGTAAACCCCTACCGCCTTACTATGAGGTCCCTTTGCGGGTTGGTACTTTAACGCCTGCTTTTTAGCAGGCGTTAAAAACCAACCCGCAAAGGGACCAGGGTGCTAATTACGGTACCGCAATTTGCAGTACCGTATTTAGCACCTTCCCCATTCCCATTATGCCTTATGGGGCAAAAATGGGAATGGGGAAGGGCAATGGGGGAGGGGGAATTACTGCCCTGCCAACCTTTGATTAGGACGGTAATTCCCCTTTCCTCCAAGGCAGTGCCAGTATTTTATGGGAATGTTAAGCTCTGTCAGACGGGAAATCATATTGTGCCTACTATACAGTGTGAATATATGTATATTGACCTACGCCAAGTCGCTTTGTGAAGAAATCCGCGTTACAAGGTCTTGACCTTAGATCAGTGTAATCCGCCATTTTAGATTCTCTCTCTAAAGTCACCCTGTGTTCTAAGATGGTGGACAGTGTCATTCCGAAAGTAACATTGTCATCTTGACCTCTGTGTACAAGCTAATATGTAACTTGCCTGCAGGCCACATGGTGGGGTCATGTACTGAGACCTTGTCCTTCGTTGACCTGCGTATAGAGGATTACCTATGCCAATGAAGCTAATCCGCGAGCACATGTTAAACATAATGTAGTCAAATACTGAAATGTGAACACTTGTTTAACTGCATTGTATAGAAATCTATCAGAAGGTTCAACGAGAAATCCAAAGACATACTGTTGCCATTGTAACTTGTTGGTGAATGAATTAAGGGTATGAACTCTGCATGAACCCTAGATCTGTGATGTATTAACTTGTAGGTGGGCTGGGCATCATGTTCTGGACTGTATAAAAGGTGCAACTATTCTAATGTACAGCCCCACTCACTAAGCACACCGAACAGGGCTGGAGTTCGCTGTGTTGTACTGAGGGCCTGATAGCTTTCTGTTGCTTTGTCCTTTGAAACTGTTCAGTATAGAATAAAGATCTTTGTATCTTACTTTGTAACCCGCGTTTGGTGTATTTCCTTTTGGGGTACTCAGCCTCAATATCTTCTTTTTGATTTCACAGATGGCGCCCGAATAGGGACCCTCAAGATTGACGCAAGCTATCGGACTGGGATCGCACGGTGTAAACAAAAAGGTGCCCCTTTCTGAATGAGACGTGACATCTCAACAGCGCTGCACGGCCCGATCCCTGGACGGTGAGCTTGCGGTCCGAGTCGGCATCTTGACGAGGGTCCACATATCGAGGTGGGCAGATTTGCGAAATCACCAAACACGAGGTAACATTCATTAGAAGAACTTTGTAATCCGATCGGACCTCCTTAGGATTGATCAGGTGAGTCGTGACCCGATTCGTAAGTATCCTGATAATTTGTTTTGGCGCATTGTATCTGCAAATACAATTATTGACCAGGTAAAACCAGTATTTTGATATGCCTGGAAAATTGTCTCCCTGCTTCAGGGCGTTATTCCGAAGCGATAGACAATCTTTGGAATTTAGCCGTCCGGTACCACAGGAGGGGTCGCCGGCTTGTACTATGTACTGTAAGCATGGTATTGGTAGTATAGTGTTTAATGATATTTGGCACAGACAAAGTACACATGCTTCCGAACTTCACTGGCCGATCAATGGTAGTTTTGAAATCCTTCGTATTGAGTATTTAGAGTCAATTTTATTAAAGAAAAAGGCTAGACCTGCAGCATTTGATGTATTACAGAATTGGAAAAAACAGCTTTACAGCTGCTTAAGAGTAGGGAAAAGCATGCGTGCCGTCATAAGACGAACGCTGAAAAGGCGTTGATTTATGACCAAGATAAACAGTCTGAGTAAGCTAGGAATATGGATAGGGCTTTCTCACTTGGCATTCCGAAAATCTATCCTTCCAAAGACTTTCATGTTTCCGACGAGCTTATCGATAAATTGTTAAATGAACGAAGGCCTGGTGCCACTGCGCCGCCTCCGTATGTTCCTCTTCCTGCTGGTTTGCCTCTTCCTGCTGTTATCCCTGCTCCTCCTGTTGTTCCTCTTCCTCCAGTCGTTGTTCCTCCTTTTGTTGCTGCTCCTCCACCTGCTCCTCCACCTTTTCCTATTGCACCAGTGATAGTACCTCCGTTGAACTCGCCTGCTCTCCCTCTTCCAAGTGGTCCTGCACCGCTTGTAGTAAATCAGGGAGCGGGATCGAGGGTTGTCACTCGCAATACTGTACCTCCAGAGAAGAAACATGAGTTGATTGCGTGGGCTAAACATTGTATGGAGAGGGATGGTCAAGCTAATGTTTTTGCCACACTTTCTAATATGGACAATATTCCTGAGAAAAATATTTTTATTGAAGGATTAGGGATTCATTTGTGTGTAATGTGGGACAGATTAAACAATACAGATCTCCCACAAGGGTTGAGGGATCTGAACACCTTAGCATTCTCTAGAGACACTGTGGAGAAAGTACAAGAGCATGTTGAGATGGTATTTGAGTATAGAAAGGAGTTAATGAGGACGAAGATGAAGATAGTTTGGACATTATATATGTTATGTGTACAGAAGCGATGTCTCCCTTGTCTTAAATCGATATCTGAGGCAATCCGTATTTGCACACAGGACGCAATTAGATGGATCTCAGATTCAACGATAACTCCAGTTGAGTATATGACACGTATAGTCAGTGTATGCCAGAAATGCAGAGGAAAGTGATACAGGTAATGGTAGAGTACCTACAGGATGAGTGTGTAAAAAGAAAGATTAGTTGTCCCACAGAGTTATTAAGTATTTATAAGAGAGCTTTTTCACTTGACACTTCTTCGGCTGCTTTAGCGCTCGATTTGGCTCTGTTGTTTAGTAAGCGTTCGGAGTTGCCTACTTCTCTGTTGCCTATGAGAGAGGTTCCTCCGACACATGTCCCAAAAGTCGAGGTTCCGGCGGATGTTGGAACAGGTGCGCAGGCCTATGAATTTCCTGCACATTATGTGTCACAGTTTGTTCACGTCCCGTTTTCGAGACAGGAGGTAAAGACTATTAGACAATCTATTCCTGACATTAGGAAAAATCCGACAGGGTTCTATAAAGAAATAGAGTCTGTTCTGCAATCCTCAGTATTCACTTTAAGTGATAATGATTTGTTATTTCCTGTACTCCTGCCCGTAGATTTGTGGAAACAGGTTAGGACTATAGATGATGTAGCAGGGTTAGGACATACATGGGCTAACATAATTAGACTTGATGGAGAAAGGCCAGCTGGTGAAAGACCGCCTCAGGTGATATTAACTTTACCTGACAGAATTGTTGCGAAATTGAAAACTATAATTCCCAAAAAGAGAATTATTTGGGACAAGCTTACAGCCTGTGTCCAAGGGAAGTCTGAGGGTGCTACAGAGTTCTTTAATCGGTACGAACAGGTATTCTCGGATTTCAGTGGACAAGACTTAGGCACAGAGTCTGGGAAAAGGTTATTCGTAGACAAATTTGTGCGTGGATTGTTGCCTGACATCCAGTCGCAAATTATGTCTTCAGAGAGCGCTTGGCAGGCGAAGTCTCAATCAGAAGTACTGCACATGGCTCAGTACTATTAGAATCGTGTCAATAATGAAAAGGAAAGACTCGAAAAGAGAAAAGGTGATTTGAAGACAAAAGTATTATTACAGCAAATTGTTAGAGGCCCTAGAGGGGGTAATTCGCAAATTAGAGGTCAGTATGTTCCACAAGGAAATGTGCCCTTGGGTCCTGTAAACATTAACCAGTGTGCCTATTGTAGGCAAGAGGGTCATTGGCGTGCACAATGCCCGGTCCTCTGACAGAGGTCAAATAACATTTGGAAATATGGGTAGACGACCCAGATGTCGCCTGGGGGCAGGGGGTCCTGGTAGAGGTCAGTTTGCACAGGATCCACAGCAACCTTTTTCGAAGGATAATCAGGCACCGAGTGTGGATACTAGAAACATATTTGATCATCCTTCTGCCGCTTACCTCTCTGAAGAACTTCCTTTCGATGATATTTTGTTTCGTTAGGATTTCCCTAAGCAAGGTTTGGAACCTACGCCTTTTCCTGTTAATCAGAAAGGTCCCTACATTGAAATGATAGTGGGAAATAGGAAACATCTATTTTTGATAGATATAGGGGCACAGAAGTGTTCCATTGATCATTCTCGGGTTCCAAACATTCCACTGTTCAGGGCAAACCAATGTTTCTGTAGGGTTTTCTGGCACACCAGTTGTCAGTCCAGTTTCTTCACCGTTACCTATCTCTTTGGGTCCGTTTACGGACCACTGTCCATTCCTTTTGACTTCGAATTGTGGAGAGAATTTGCTGGGGTTGAATCTGTTGAAGGAATTAAATGCGGTAATTCATTGTTCTTCGGATGGAGTCCGTTTGACGATTTCACCACAGCAACTTTCTGTCTCTCAATTCTTGACCAGACCTTTGCCGCCGGAATTTAGTGATGTTCCGGAGTGTTTGTGGGCAATTGATGACAATGATGTCTGTGTTTTGCAAATTGAGCCTGTTAAAAGTGTCTTGAAACATGGAGTAAAACTGCCACGTATTCCACAGTATAAGATTTCAGTTGAGGGTGAGCAAGCTTTGAAATGCATGGTCTCCGATTTTGTGCATCGAGGGGTGATTGAGGAAATTGCAGGTAGTTTGTGCAATAGTCTGATTTGCCCGTGTACAAAAAAGGTGATAATGCAATTCCTTTTCGTTTCATAACTTATTTACGTGCCATCAATAAGATTGTCGCTTCACATTTTCCAATTGTGCCTGACGTGACGATGATATTAACTATGATCCCGGCTTCAGTTACTTACTTTAGTGTTGTGAATCTGAAGAATGCTTTCTTTAGTATTCCTATACTCAAGGACAGTAGATACCTGTTCACGTTCACCTTAGGGGGACATTCGTTCACCTTTACCCGTCCACCGCAAGGTAACACGGAAAGTCCTAGCATCTATGGCAGGGCTTTGAAAGAACAGCTTGATACTCTTGAATTGCCCTCTACCTGCAGACTGCTTCAATATGTTGATGACCTGCTCTTAGCCGCCGACTCAGAGAGCGCTTATAAGGAGGGCACTGTGTTGTTGCTTATTCATCTGGCTAAACATGGTCACAAAGCTTCACTTAAAAAGTTTCAATATTGTTGCCAGGAGGTCGCCTATTTAGGCTATCTCCTGTCAAAGGATGGAATAAGATTGACACCTGAACGGATAAAAGTCATTTCTAGCATGTCTGTCCCAAATACACAGAAGGAAGTTAGAGCCTTGATAGGTATGGCTTCTTACTGTAGGCAGTGGATCCCCAATTTCTCGTTAAGCCGATGGTGGCTCTGACGAAGAAGGGCATTTCTTCGCCATTGCCGTGGAACATGGAGCACCAGCGTGCATTTGATTTGCTCAAGACTGCATTGTGCTCGACACCGGTTTTGGGCACATCAAACTATGAAAAGGCCTTTGTGTTGTTTGTGCATGAATGTGATGGATGTGCTTTGGCTGTATTAACGCAGGAACATGGAGGGAAGAATAGGCCATGCGGTTACTTTTCTTCCGCCCTTGATCCTGTAGCATGTGCTTTGCCAAGATGTTTGCGAGCTGTCGCTGCTGCGTCTGTAAAACAGTGAGGGATGGTCCTAGGCCATGCTTTAACCCTGATGGTACCTCACTCTGTGGATGTTCTACTGAATAGAACTCAAACGCAACACCTCACTTCTGCACGGTTGACGAGATATGAATTGATCTTGTTTGCTCCACACATACAAATTAAGAGGTGTTGTGTTCTTAATCTGCCTGAACTCTTACCTTTCCCGCAAGGTACTGCTTGCAGTGATGACGAGTCACATGACTGCCTTTACACTACCGAACAAGAGACAAGGGTAGAATCGATCTAAAAGATACTCCTTTGAACAATCCACAAGGGGAGCTGTTTTGCGATGGCTCCTGCTTCAAACTTCCAGATGGTACATCCACAGCTGCTTATGCAATCACTACATTGAGCACGGTTGTGGGAACCAAAAGAATCACGCATAACTCAGCGCAGGCCGCAGGGATTATAGCATTGACCCGAGCTTGTGAACTTTCCGAAGGGCTTACTGTGAATATATACACTGACAGTCAGTATGCCTTTGGGGTGGCTCACAACTTTGGGAGACTTTGGTCAGAAAGAGGGTTCTTAACTTCACATGGTACAAAGATCCAGCATGGCTCCCTAATAGTACAACTGCTCTCAGCGCTTGCACTCCCTACTCAGTTAGCTGTCGTAAAATGTGCAGCACATTAAAAGATTGTAGATGATATAGGAAAAGGGAACGCTTTCGCTGATCAGATAGCTAAACAGACTGCCACCGATCTCCCTGCAGACATGTACACTTCAAGGGAGACTGTAAATGCCCATGCAATGGATGAGGGTGTTGACTGTGTAAGGGATATCCAAGCCGATGCCACATTAGAAGAGTCCAAGAAATGGGCTGAGGGCTTGGGGAAACTCGATGATGATGGGTGTTGGGTGGACGTAGTTGAAGGGAAATGGTTACTTCCTGATGCACACATCATGATGATGGTCGTCATGGCTCATGGCCCTACACATCTATCTGCCCGCAAGATTAGAAAAATGTTGGAAAAAGTTTGGGCAAATGACAAAATCTCTAAAATAGTTGAGCGCTATGTTCAGGACTGTGTGATCTGTTTACAGCATAATGTGGGAAAGGGACCATCAACTCCTAGGGGATGTTTTGGTCCACCTCCTGTCCCCTTTGAGGTCATACACTTTGATTTTATCAAAATGAACGATGCAATAATTTGAAATACGTGTTAGTCATCATCTGTGCTTTTAGCAAATGGGTTGAGGCTTTTCCTGTTAAAGACGCTACAGCCATGACTACTGCGAAAACTATGTTAAAGGAATATTTTCCTAGGTTCGGGCTACCAAGAGTCATCTGTTCGGACAATGGTCCACATTTTGTCGCTGCTGTAATTCTGCAGATATGTGCGGGATTACAGATCGACAAACGGTTCCATTCGGCCAGACATGCTCAGAGTACCGGACGGACTAGTAGAAAGACACAACAGCATTATCAAGAACAAGCTCGCTAAAACGTGTGCCGGCACCAAATTAAAATGGCCGGACGCCTTACCGATCGTGTTGTTATCTATGAGGACAACCCCTCAGACTAAGACTGGGCTCTCTCCCTTTGAGGTTTTAATGGGAAGACCTGCTAATATCTGGAACCTTCCAAAATTTCGTTCTGTGAGAAATGTTGAAAATGTACTTCTTTCAGATTACTGTAGCCAGTTGACTAAAAACTTGTATTTGATTTATCACCAGGTACGAGAGGCTTTACCTGTACGATACGCGGGCCCAAGTCATAGCATTCGACCCGGTGACTGGGTTTTGACAAAGGCATTTGAGCGATCTTCTTGACTTGCACTTCGGTGGCGGGCCCCTTCCAAGTTCTGTTGGTCACACAGACTGTGGTGCGGGTCGCAGGCCAAAAAAACTGGATCCACACGACACACGTCAAGAGATTCCAAAACCAGTGCCATACGATACAGAAGAAACAGAACCCCTCACCAGTACTGCAACCAATGATCCCGAAGCAGTAAACAGCATTGAGAGTGCATCAGAGTCTCTCTCTCAGCCCGTGAGGCCTGGGGAAGCAGCCATTTTGTCTCCACACTCTCCAAAAGTTTTGTTTCCGGAAGCTATTGTTCCGGATCTTGCATCTTCTCTTGCTCTTGATACGTTGCTTCCAACAGGAAGTGACGACACGCTGTTCTTGGATCAATCAGTACCAGGGACAACAAGGTATAATCTGCGTCCAAGGAAATCATCAAGGGCTTGCTTTTGGCCCAAGTAATTGTTTGAAAAAGGGGATTCTGTTGGCTAGGGTTTGTGGAAGGACTAAGAAGTCGCTCGGCCTGGAGGTCGCCAACAAAATAACATCGGCGTGTTCGTTTGAAGATTACAATGCCTGCCACCACTACCGCTCGCACAGGACTGATAAATGGACATGTGACCAGCTGTGATAATGGACAAACTGTTTGGGCCCCGAAAACGTACTGCTGTTTTTTTATAATGTTAATTGGTTTTATAATAGTCATTGTTTTAGGCTTCTGGTATCTAGAAGAAGTACATCCACTCGAAACCTTGTTACCGACTGAAAATGTACCCACTGTTTCTACTCCTTTTGTGCATCTGCACACTCTATCTCCTAGGGACTCTGAGCACAGACAGAGATAAAACAATAATACACTATTACTCATCATGAATACTACATATGCTATTTTTAATAAGTCCAACTGTTGGGTCTGTTCACATTTACCACAACACGGATATAAGGTGCTAGGTTGGTATATTCATCCTTTACCTTTGACAACTGCTTGTTATGCCTCCCTTGGAGCACTGTTCTTTGGCCGATGGAACGATAGCATCTCAGGGAATTTTGACGGTACTAATTTGAATAATTTTGAGAAACGTGTTCTTACGCCCCTGGGATGCTCACATTTTGCGAATAGGAGTAACCTTAATGTTGCTTCTATTAGGCCTTCTGATAGACTGTCTCGTCCTTTCCTATCTTTGATTTCTTTCAAGATGGCTCCTATAGGCAATAAGGATGCCACGCCTCCTTCTTACGCTGTTAACCATAGCCCCGATTCAGTTTCTTTCTGCATACAGAGGAATGGTACTCATTCAATGGGAGATTTTAAAGGTTGCGCCAACGTTGCAAATTTGACTGGGGAAGACAGACCTTTGTATGTAGGCGAACCTGTCTACTTTGTTTGCGGTAATGTAGCATTTCCATGGCTGCACAGGTATTGGCAGGGAACTTGTTATTTAGGGATCCTGTTACCAGGGTAGAGACAAACTAGGGACCACGCTTCACACAAGCTTGGCGTGGGGATTCCATATAGGCCAACCGTCACGTGATCTTTAGTTCTGAAAGCTTAGCATAGAACAACATGTGTTGATTTCTACTCTTCTCCTTTATTACATCGCACTTGAAGAGTGCGCGTGAATGAGTGGATATTCTTATAGGTAAAATGAACTTTTGGCTTTTACCATTAACACAGTATTTTTATTGTCAAAATCTTCATTATTTACTTATATTATGGTTTTCTGTTTTTGTCTGTCTTCTTCTTTTTTCTAAGAGAAGTACTATGGCATTCATTGCTGAACCTGAAAGCATGTTTTGAATCATAAGTGGTCAGACCAAAGGTATTTCTTTCTTCTCTTGTTTTTCTTAATGATTGAGATAGATGATGATTCCGCGTTTACATCGCGGCTAGGCATGGAACTTATATAGTTTTCTTACATTTTACTTTTTCCTATTAGACCCATTCTGGGGAATTATTACCATTTTCCAGAGGTTCTGGAGTCTATGAATAACCTTGCTTGTGCAGGTATTGTTCGTGCGACATGTCGGTTTGATTGAACTAAGGCATTTTTAGGGTGTGGGGATGTGAGATTGGGTATGGAGCCATTGCATTAAGGAACTGTGTTTAAGGCTTAATGATGTCTTGCTGTGACCACTAACCCTAAATCAATTAGGGGTCCTGATGGACTAGTAATATTCTGCATATAGATATGCTGGAATATTCGCCATAACTATACATTTGGCGAAATCTAGGACTGATCTCATTTAGAAGGTCCCCATCTTGGGCTTAACTTTTGGGTATGAGGCCAATTACTTACAGTGCTCCCCTAGTTTTGATCTTTCATAGTGTTGGACAAATTGAGTGAGAAGGAATAGGAGTTGGTATTTTAATTGTATTTTTATCTGTTTTGTTTTTTAGAACCTTGTTAATGTTCACTTATCCTGATGAAGACAATCACAATCTGTCAAGTTGAAACTATTGTTCAACTGGGAAGCCCTGTTTCTAAGAAGACCTGTGCTGTTGGGCATAGATGATAGATATTTTTTTTGGAGTGAACTACTTTTTGAATTACAGTGGAATTAAATTGAAATTTATTGTTAAATAATGTAATGTTTTATGAATTATACTAGTTGTGAGTGAATGAATGAATGAATGCATGATGTTAGGATGTCTTGTTTTAAGAAAGAATTAATAAAAAATGTTCTATGATTTTGATAATTTTATACTTAAATCAGAATAAAATAAAATAAAGATTTAATACATATCTCCTCCTTCCTCTCTCGCATCAGTTTGTCCTTCATCACCCTGGTACCACTTTCTGTTTTATGTTATGGCCTTACCTCAAGGTACCAGTGGTTTATGAGGTTCCCACCTTTGGGTTAGTTTATTTGAGTAGTTGTGTAGTGACTACTTTTCAAGATTTTGTCAATAAGTAGGAGGTGCGTAAAGTTAATCTGGGTCTAGAGTTTGTTTTTTCAAAAGAGGTTGTATGAGACCATTGTGGATGTCCGGAAATGACCCTTCTGTGAGGGATGAATTCATGATGCAGAGGAGTGTGTTCAGCTCCTGCCCATCACTTGTTTAATGATGGAGGCCAAAATGATATCGTCAGCGTAGGAAGAAGGAATCACTGAGGCAAGTTTTTTTAGGAAGTCTGTGGGAGAGAGACAAGAAAATTCATTCCAGAGGGGAAGTGTGTATGCTGGAGTGCAGGAGTGGCTGTGCTGTGGGAGGTTGATTTGATGATCTGTCCGATTTTGTCCAAGTTGTTGATTCCGTCAAGTTGCTGGCACCTTTGGGTTAGGTGAGGGTTTGCAACAATGATTTACTACTCCAAAGAGGGCTTTGCTCCTGTTAGAGGCTGCCACATGGGTGTTGGAATAGTAAGCAGCTTTAGCCTCAATAATCACAATCTTATGGTTGGCGGAGAGAGATTTATGGATGGTGACATCTCCAAGGTTATGTCTTTCCACCACCACCTCTCTAGGGCTCTGATTGAGCATTTGTTGGAGGCGAGAATGTGGGAGTACCAAGGGGTTGATAGTTTGGTCATAGCACATCTGGTTTTTAAGAGGGCATAAGTGTCCACCAGTTTGCTAGCAGAGCAGTAGGAGTACCAAGCCATTCCCTGTGGTAGGGAATTCTGCAAGGTATGCTTCTAGCTCATTCAATGGGAAAGTTTTGAATGAGTGGCATTGAGTGAGGGGGCATTTAGCCTGACCTCTGTGGGCCATGATCGAGTGGATGATCGACAGTGGGATAGAGGTAGGATCAGACCAGTTGCGTGGGATGGAGTGTGCAAAGGTGATGAGGGTGGATTATGTAAAGATTAGGTCCAGTTGGCTGTCTTTGTTGTGCGTAGCTGGAGAGCAAAACTTTACTTAAGGCCAATAGGATCCAGTCATTGTGATTCGAGTGTGGTTATCAGCGTAACACTCAGGGACATTAAACTCCCAGGGAAAGCCAGTATTAGCATGTGCTAATTTGGCAAAGGAGAGTACGCTGAAGATGTCATCTATGAAAGAGTCACTCTTGTGAATTGGTCTGTAGATGAGGTGAAAGGAGATGGATTCCTTGGGAGAGAAAGGGATCCTGTATGCAAACAAGCTCGTTCTGGGAGCGGGGATGATGGAGCATGGCCAGTCATTCCTGTGAATGATTGCCACTCCCCCTCCTGCCCTTCATGGTCAGTCCTGGCTTCTGTCGAAGGAACCTGTGGGTAGGACATCGAAAACATAGGGGGACTATGTGTTAAACAATGTTTCAGTGATTATGAGGGAATCAAGGTTGTTGTACGAGATGAGGTTGGTGATCTCTGTGGCCTGAGTCAGCATTATTCAGCATGACGGTGTGTGTGTGTGTGTGGTCCATAGGTGTTAGATGGGGCTAAGGTCAATGTCGATGAGGTTCGCTGGGCAGATTTATGGGGCTGCCCGGGGCACTCGGCCAATCGAACTCTAGCAAGGGTGGGGAAAGGCTGTGGAGGGA
Organism: Ambystoma mexicanum; assembly: GCF_040938575.1. NCBI lineage: Eukaryota > Metazoa > Chordata > Amphibia > Caudata > Ambystomatidae > Ambystoma > Ambystoma mexicanum. Next base: position 718,784,574 of record NC_090921.1, read on the forward strand.
GAAGACACATGGCAATGTCTTTTGGTGAGTAGTAGTAGTAGAGACTACTTTGTAGGTGAAATGCAGGATAGCGGTTCTGGCCCTTGGCCTTATCAGGCCGGAACAGACACAAACTGGAGAGGTCCTTGTCTTCATCCTCCCATTGCTGAGGACACCAGTGATGAGGACTCCAGTGATGAGGACTCTGGTGATGAGGAAGCCTAAGGAGGACTGGTGAAACAGGTGGTGGTGGGTGGAGCAACTGAGTGGCAGGACCTGGACAATTGACCAGCAGCTGTCTCAATGCTGTCTGCCTGGAGCTGGTGCCGAGTACTTATATAACTGCCTGGAAAGTGCGAAACATGGGGCAGAGCAAATGAGTGGCAGGGCCTGGCCACGTGATTAGCAGCCTCCTCAATGCTGTCTGCCTATAGCTGGTCTTCTCCAGTTCACTGCAAGTGTGCTGTCTGAGAGAATTTTTAGTGTGGCCATGGCTATTGTCTTCTACCACAGAAGTCTAGCAGTGCCACTTACTGAACAATTGACATTTATGAAAAAAGAAAGAGGACAATCAAATGCCACTTACCGATAACCAACACACCAGCTCAGCTGATGGTGATGATGAGGATTTGCTACTCAGTTCTCATCAGACAACAAAAAGTGGAGCAGGGTGCTTTTGTGGCATGTGCGGCTGTACTGGTGAATGATAGATCCTGACAGGGGCTGACTTACACATGACAAACCCTTTGGGCAGACATGCTTTTGAACCCTACTACTGCCACAGTCACAATCACCAGTTTTCTCTGGCTCATCATGGGGCAGGGTTAACCCTTGGAAAATTAAGGCTATTTCATTGGTTGCATTCAGCCACTAAGGTTCGCTGGGTCTCTCACAGGGAGCAGCTGCCCCATTAAGGATTTGGGTTTTCCCGAATGGCATAGCTGCCCATTAAGTTTCTCAAGCTCTCTCACAGGATTCAGCTAACCAGTACATGTATCCAGCTCTCACAGGGCTGTTTTCCCCTGTTAACATTCTCAGGCTCTCTCAAGCTCTCCAACAAAGCGTTGCCTCCCAATACATTTCTGAAGCTCTTTCACAGAGTGTTTACACTAAAGTTCCTGCGCTCTCCCACAGACGTCTCCCACTCTCACTGGTGGGGAGTGTCTATGACCTTTACATTAGGCCATCAGGTGGGTCAGTCATCAAAGTGAGCCCCTCAGTAAGGATCTCTCTCTGGTGTACCTACCAACTCTACCTGTGAGACCAGCACCTCCTCCATCAGTGCCTCATTCCTTCCCCCCGAAGAGAAACCTAAAGGTGGGAAGTGTGGTCGCCCCCCATTTGCCTTGTCACATAGCTCCCCCTGGCCTACAGGCACCAATCAATACATTCTAGCAGGCCTCATCACACGATTTAGAGGGTCCTGCTCAAAGTCAAGCAGTGCCAATGGCACAACACCCTACCAACTGCTTGCTTCGGACGCATCAGCAACAGGTTCCTGTCACTGGCCGCAGTGTCCCTGGTACTGATTAGGCACGCTGGCTATGTGCTGCAGTTTTGGCACAGCATGCCCCATGTCACCACTGTGCTGCACCCTGGGCGTGGTAGGGGCTAGTGCATCTTTCCCACTGCTGGAGCGGGAGGTGATGGCAGCCGGATCTCAAGCCTGCTCAACTGAGGAAGGGGCCTCATTTGCCTTGTACATTCTATCTATTTATTTCTGTGCTTTCCACACCCTTTTCGCAGAACCCTCCACCATGCAGAACCAACTCCGGTATGTCTACTACTTCCTGCAACAGCTCCACAGGCAGATCCTTCCCCTGAGACTCTGCCCGATGGACCTCCACTTCGTCCTAGGCATCCTCACCCAGTTAGGTGGAGAGAACTTACTCCTCAATAAGGCCTTAAATACAATAATTCCAAAATAATTCCCTGTCTTCAAATTAAAGAAAGTATAGATAACCAAAGATATCTTGCGCTGTCCAGCCTGGAGTGTTGCACCAGCCTGACAAGAGCAGTCCCATATTCTTCCTCCAGGGGGCTGCTTGTTGTGGCCACCCTTTCCTCCCACATGAAGAACAGAGATGCCAGGATAAAGCGCAGAACAAGCTGTCAAGTGCTCTGTGACACACTCTGAGTGGGCCCAAATACCAGAAACCCTTCCTGAAAAAATGCTTTCCAGCTAGGAACCTAAAATCAGTCAGAAGCAATCTGCTTGCCATGGCTAAATACAATACGAAAATAATTGGCAGCCATTTATTAGCCCTGTCGGCCAACTTATCTTTGGATGTCCACCTCCAAAATCGGCGAGCTAATGGCAACATCAACAATTTCAAGAGAAACCTCAAAATATGGCTTATGTCTGGCTCCCCCTGAATTCCTGCATCTTACCTCTCCCTCATTGGAGCCCTCTTCCTCCCACCACACGGATGGCATCTTAATAGCCGCTCCTTAAGTGCTGGCACTTTGCCCCTCCGTCCACTTTCCCCTCAACAGAATTAGCCTACGCTTCCTCGTTTTACCCTCTCTAGTGTCATTGTGAAATGTATTGCAGTATTCTAACATGACTTACTCTAGCATTTACTTCCTCTGTACTGCGACTTTGTACTGTGCTTACCCTTCACAAACCGCCTGTTTGATGTATGGTTGACCTACCTCTGTCTATTTCCTCCGACTCCTACTCTCGTTTGCACTTTGAAGCACTTAGTTAGCAATAAGGCTTGTTGCAAAAATAATAAAATACATTTTAAAAAAATAGCTTAATAATCCACTATCGACCGTCTGGTGGCATTGATGAGCGGGGGAGGCCTCATAGACGTAGCTTAGAATTACCACATCCCCCTCCCCTTTAGAGGAACACTTATTTCCTAGTTAGAATGGCTCGATTAAATGACCTTGCCTTGAGGAGTCATGGATTTGAATAGCCCAAGGATAGGAGACTGCATAGAATATACACTAAATATATTTGTTATTTATTTATTTGCATTTATAGAGCGCGTGCCACTGTTGCAGAGAATCGGTTTAGTATAATGCGGATAATATTGAGCATGTTTTATTAGTGAAGTGTGGAGCTTAGTAAGAAGTGTGCAAATCAAGCCTTTCTACAGATCCGAGTGGAGGCGACATTGGGTGGATTTTATAAGAAGGACTCATGTAACCTCTGACAAAAAGTGGTACAGTATCTTAAGATTGTTGTGGATAAGACCAACCAATTCAAAGGAAATGGTTAACAGGTAGAGGCAGAATTCTGCTCTACCTCGCCTTTAGTCTTAAACTGGGTTATGGTGAATATATTAATTACACTTTGTGCGTGGGATGTTGGTGCGTTTCTCTGGTTTGTAATAACCTGCTCCAGGACTTAAATTAAATTGGCTTTGAATGTCCTGTACATTCCTTTACTAATTTCAGCAACAATTATACCATGAAAAGTGAAATTCCTAATAACCGTTATAGAAACAATTGCGCATTTTAACCAGTTACGTCCTTTGGAGGTTGACAGGCGTATGAGCTCAGTAGGTATAGTTATAATTGTTCTTTTATAAAGGCTTAATACCAGCGAGTGGTTTCTAAGTGCGGGATCGGGATTCCAACCTGTGTTGCAATGCGCTGTCTTGCTTCCAAGACAAATGCGCTGCCCATGAGCCATCCTTCCTCCCCACTGGCTTTCCCTTTGCAACCCCGGTACTTCCCCTGTAAACCCTGGGTCAAAGATCACTGTGGCAGCACTAGGAAGAGAAAAAAAAACGGGAGCATGTTCCGAGCCATATTAACTTTATGATGTTCCAACCCCTTGTCTCCCCCTCACTTCCATCAGCACCCAGAAGGCCGCAGAGAGGGTAAGTGTGGCATAAGAATTGAAAGCACCCAGGCCCTAGCTCATTACCTGAGGCCTGTCATGCCGCACTTGGTGTACGACAGCAGCAACTGGACAAGTGAGGATGTACCCTACTTATCATGACTATACATGATATATAATGCCAGTATGAACTGGCATTATTAAGGCTTTTGGGACTGCACTTCCCACATTATGGCATCATCAGGAAATGTGATGCTGTACCTTCAATATGGAGAGTTTCGGAGGCATTAGATGGAGTAGGTGCTAGAAGGTGGGCTTGGCAGTACCTGCACAAGTAGATTTTTTAATATACGCCACCATCAAGCGACGGACAGAGCGGCTGGGCCAAGACTCCATCTCCCATCCTTCCCTTCTCTGTATCGCACTTTTGGTCCTGCCTCCCCTTTCCGCCATCGGATGCTCCTCACCATTTTCAGCACTTGACTCCTTGCTTTGAGAGCGACTCAGAGCTGGGTGATACAGCAAAGGGCAAACAGCTAAGGGCCAACCTGCAGCCTTTGCCCCAGCCTCTTTGGTTATTTGCCTTTAAGTTATACCATTTCTGTGTCCTGCCACTTGCCTGTGGGTACCAATTACGTCTTTGCTCCGCCTCGCCCTCACTTTGCGACAAACATGCTTTAATGACACCACACCTACACAAATTGGACGGTCGATAAGAACAGCACTATTGTTAAAGTAGGTCTAAGTGAAGCGTAGTGTGAGTTACGTTTATAATCGTAGTGTGAAGGCATTTTGTCACACTGTTTCTAGTTATCCTAATGTTGGAATTCCCACAATTCATAAACCTTACATTTTCTAGGTAGTAACCTTCTAACACCGCGGCATGTTTTGGCTAACTCCCTATCCATTTATTTAAGCGTGTGCTCTTTGTGGTATTTCCTGTGTTTGGATATGTTGACTTTGTTGTTTAAATGTTCTCAGAGTATTAAATAAAATGTCTCTAAAGATGTTAAAATGGTTTAAACATATGAGTTACTAGAACAAAAAGGTATGACGTTCATTCTATTTGGACTCCAGCCTCACCATGGGCAAACACATAAATGCCCTTGCCTCATCCACGGGCTACACAGCTAAACTTATCTCACCAAGCAGACCATTCCTCACACAATATAACTGTATCACTCTTGCCAGAGCCCTTATATTAGCCAAGATTGACTACTGCAAATTGCAAACTATTCAAAATAAAGCACTAAGAGCAGCACTAGGCATAAAAAATAGAGCACATATCTCAACACAGAAGAGAAGCCCAATGGCTTCCAATCGAAGCAAGGATAATTAATAAAACTCTCACCCTATCACATAAATGTGTCTCAGGTACTGCACCTAGTTACCTCAATCATTGTCTAAGGCACCAAAACACCACTCAAACACTCAGATCTAATGCCTACATACATCTATTCACTCCACGCTTAAAGAACCCCAGAACAGGTAAATCCAGCTTCCCAATAGCGCCCCCATGAATCTGGAATACACTCCCCCCGCCCCCAACATCACTAACGAGCCCACACTTAACAAATTCAAGAAACTTCTCAAAACCTGTCTCTTTAACAAATATTAGCCACAAGACCGACCCTCAGCTACAAACCTTCTCATCTCTGTTCAATACTGACCTACTGCACCCCACTCTCCGTACCTGCCCTTTGCAATATTCAAGAGATTTTTCCTGCCCACAAGGTTCTTTCCTGCGCCAAGCATACTTCTGTTAGATTGCTAAAGAAATGTAACACAATATGTAACTACAAACTGTACTGTACCTTCTGACAAATTATGTAACCACAATAATTAAGTATACTGTAAATTATGCTGTGGTACCTCCGGTTTCGGCAAAAAAGCAGCGGAAGAAGAAGTGGGGATGAATGAACATGGAACGGAAGAAAGATCTGTTTATCTTTCTATACATCAGGATACGGTCATGCCTGGGTGTCCAGGCGGTCAGGGGCATCCTGGATTGCTGTGGCGAGAGTGGCATGGGAGGGGGGGGGGTCATCATCGGCTATCGCTTTTAGTGCCATCGGGGTCAGAATGGCCCTATAGTATGTGAATTCCAGCAGAGAGCTTGGAGGTTTCAGGGAAGAGACTGAAGCTATGGACTATGTGGCTCTGCGTTGTACAGGGCAGCAGTTCATGGTGTTTATGGCTTTGAACAAACCAGGTTTTTGGTTTGTTCTTTGAAGTAGGAAGAGGGCCTTATATGTTAAGAAGTATGCTTTTGTATTTCTTCACGTTCTATGAGTGCTGGCGTGCTGTATGTGGTTGGCCCTTTCCTGTTCTATCACGCGTGCTCTATTGTACACCCCCTACTCCAGGAGTCTGCAACCTTTGACTCTCCAGATGTTTTGGACTACAACTCTCATGAGACCTCACCATTGGCTGCCGATGCTATGACTGATGGGAGTTGTAGTCCACATCATTTGGAAGGTCCAACGTTGCAGACCCCGGCCCTACTCCCATCATTGGCCTGAACACTGTGTAGATGTAGTAGGTGAATGATGGATATGTCAGTCAACTCTTTTGTCTAATGCCTTTTTCCTCACTAGCGGATTCCTGCGCTACTTGCCTTGCACATTTGCTGGATTCCAGTTCAGTCATCAGGCGTGGGGTTATGCCTTTTGACCCGCAGGAGGCCATTTCCTTTTGGCATCCTGTCCTACTTTGTATGTAGGGCTGAGTTGGCAGTTTGCCTTCAGGGCCCTTTCTGTCAGACAAAGGGAGAACGAGCGAAACAGGAACATCCCGATCTTGACAATCTCACAATAACTAGCTGGGCGATTATTCTCACATGTCAGGTGACCCATCCGGATGCAGTCTACCTGTTCTTCACTGTACATGTAAACTTATGTTTCTTTTTTGAAAACATCCCCAGACCCGCACACGTCAGAAAATCTCAGCCTAGAACTTCATCCGTGATCCAAAAATGTGACATTTTTGAATGAATATCTGTCCGCGAGAATCTGTACTGTAGTCACTACTGAAAAAGAAAGACTACAGTAGTACTGAAAAAGAAAGACTATTACATATATATATCTTTGAAACAAATCATTATGGCATTAAACATTAATGAATGAACCCATCTCAGTCTTTCTTGGCTGGTAGTTTAACAGTCTCTGGATATTATCAAAAGAAGACAGTCTGCACGCATTTGTGGGGTGGGGATGTGCACAGACAGCGGTCTATACATAGCACACCCAGTGGTGTCTGACCAATGGGCATCCGTCAGGCGCCACCACTTTATTTTTCACCCCTCTCAGCATCCTGCAAATACTGTTTCATTTCATTTTGCATTTTGGAATGAGTGTCTTTCCCTCAGTCCATAATCCAAATATAGCATTTGTGTTTGGAAAAGAATCTAGGAATATTTGTATTCTTTGCAAACACAAACACTGGTGTCCCGATTGTCCTGCACAGTTTTGCGCATGTGCCAGGGCCATGAGATCCCCGGTCCTGACTCAAGAAATCTAGAACCCTGTGACATGATATCACAGGATTTATTGAGCTCATGGAGCACCGGTAAATCGTGCCTGTGGGCACGATGAAGGCCGCGTCACTGGGCGTAATTTTAGGCGGGGACAGGGGGTTTTGTCCTCCCAACTTCTGTGCCATGCCTTTTTGTCCCCTCCATCTTTTGGAGGTTGGGAAGGGGGGGGCGCAATCATCAATTATGTAATTGGACAGCGCGAGCCCAGCTGGGGTGCTCAGCAACGCTTGTGCTGTCTCATTACATAATACTGAGATGCCTGGCCACCGCGCTGCAACACATTCAGGGCTGGGATGCCCTGCGTGTCTCAGTCCCTCACCATGGCTGGCCTGACTCAAAGACAGCAGCCAGGGTGCTGAACTGGGTGCTGCAGTGCCTGGCGCCTGTGCTGTCACGCTAGCAGCAGCATTTCCCGGGGCCAGCGTCAAAGAGCAGTGCTTTCTGTCTTCATGTTCTTGCGACACACAGACAGGAACTAGGAAGCTAATTCAGCGTCCTTGTTTCTGTCTGGAGGCGCGTGAGTGCGAAGAGGTTAGATCAGTGTAACATGAGACATGGCCCAGGCGGCATTTGAAAACAGAGCAGAGGTACTTAAAAAAATAAAATAATAATTGTGTTTGTGTGGGTTTGTTGGGGAGCTCTGCCGAGGCCCTCTGAGGAAAAATACATGCAAACTTCCTAATTAGCATATGAATTGCCCTAACAGAAGTGACTTCACAGAAAAGGACATTGCAAGGTGCATCATCAATCTTTGATACTTGGAAGTACCATGGAAGTGACTTTAGAATAAGTTCCCATAAATAAGCCAAGTGAGAAATAACTTTGTTGTGCAAAATACCTAAATTGCACTATTGTTATATGTGGAGCAACTCTATCATCATTAGGCTTTTCCATTATAATACCATGATATATTAACATAAGCTTTGAAGTGAATCAGAATCACAGAGCTGAAGATAAGGCACAATGTGATTAAATAATTTGCTCAGGATCACACACTTGGTTAAATGGTGAAACTGGGATGTGGACAATTTAAGTGACACTGCACATCTTTCCAGGCTTAGTTGATATAGAAATGTATTAAGGTTTTGCTTTACATTTCATCTGCTTATTATCTACATAATACATATGGCATATAATTATTTATAGCAATGCATTGGAAGCAAACCACATTACATAATAAACTAGCCTTTTATAGTAAACTAACCATACACTATATACATTGTCATAGAAATATGTTGAGCAATGGGAGTATGGCTTTAGTTTCATTCTCCCCATTCTGCATGCAAAGTCACAATAGCCTCATGCAGATTAATGTGAGTCTAACAAATCCTCCTTGGGTTTTAAAGCCATAGGGCCTCATTACGACCCAGGCGGTAAGTTACCGCCTGGGCCGTGACTTTACCACCATGGCGTAAACTACGTTTACGCCATGGTGGTTGGCGGACTTACCGCCCCATTCCGACCTTGGCGGGGCGGTAAGTCCCCAATCCCCATTTACCCTTCCCCATTCCCATTTTTGCCCCATAGGGCATAATGGGAGTGGGGAAGGCGTTAATTACGCCACCGTAAATTACGGTGGCGTAATTAACTCCATGGTCCCTTAGCGCCATGGATTTTAACACCCGCAGGGCCTCATTACGACCCAGGGGGTAAGTTACCGCCTGGGCCGTGACTTTACCACCATGGCGTAAACTACGTTTACGCCATGGTGGTTGGCGGACTTACCGCCCCATTCCGACCTTGGCGGGGCGGTAAGTCCCCAATCCCCATTTACCCTTCCCCATTCCCATTTTTGCCCCATAGGGCATAATGGGAGTGGGGAAGGCGTTAAGTACGCCACCGTAAATTACGGTGGCGTAATTAACTCCATGGTCCCTTAGCGCCATGGATTTTAACACCCGCCAAAAGCGGGTGTTAAAACCTCCATGGCGCTAAGGGACCTCGTAATTGGCGGTAAGGGGTCGGCGCAGCTAACGCTGGCGTAAACCCCTTACCGCCAGGGTCGTAATGAGGCCCGCTGAAAGCGGGTGTTAAGACCTCCATGGCGCTAAGGGACCTCGTAATTGGCGGTAAGGGGTCGGCGCAGCTAACGCTGGCGTTAACCCCTTACCAGGGTCGTAATGAGGCCCATAGTCATTATTTCACAAAGCATGCAACATTATGCACCCTTCTCACTTCTGATCACTCCCTCCCATTCACATTTCAAAAGGGACAAAAGTCCCTGCTAATAGTACCCCCCTCTCTCCCGTCAGTGCCTAATGGCTCACAGTGTAATAGTCTGTTGATACAGAGCAACGTGTTGCTGCCCGGAGCTCCTTGGGACATTGTCCAGGCAGCAGGACACCTCTATCATTCGGAACGGGTAAGGTGTCCTGCTGCCAGAACAATGAGCGTCCTGAGCAGGAATTGCTCAGCACACATTGTCGTGCCAGTGGGACACCTTTGCTATTGGGCACCCTTTTTGAGGTACCGAAAGGGAGAGGTGTCCCAATGACAAATGTCCTGGTCTGGCTCTTAAAAGAGCTAAGGCCGGGCAGCTTGACCACCCCCTTGCGACTCTCCCACTTGGAACTCCACTGCTTGTAGCCTTTTGCACACAGGAAAACATACCTTAATTTTAATCAGTCAGAATCTTGTAGAAAAAAATCTATCAGCACATAGACATATATGGTGCTGTGCAGAGCCCATGTTTGGAGATATATGGCATTTAAAAATCTATACCAATTATACTTGGTCACCCACTGCAGTAACCAATGGTTTCTGCCTTTGAATGAAAGAAAAAATCTGGCCAATTGCTAACATTCCAGTGAATCTGCTCCTTTCCACCATGGATTTACGTTTCAGCTAGGTCAAGTCAACCTAGCCCAAAATTTCATGTATCAGGGGTTGATAAAGTCTAGTCTGCTCAATGGACGTTGCACCACTGTTTCCATGTGTTATTGTCAATGTACATATAAATGCTGTGTGCACACATTGTATGTCAGTGGAGGTGCTGGGTGCATTTGTGTGTGAGTGAGTGTGTGCAAGCATATGGGTGTTGACTATTGTGTCTGTATGAATGATAAATAATTCATAGTTTGTATGTTCTAGTGGTATTAAGTTTGTGAATGTTATGTTATGTCACTGGGTGCATGGCAGGCCGGCTGAAGATGTGTGGTGGCCCAATTGAATTTTAAAGATACGCCACCAGTCTTATGAATGTTACAATATAGCATCAGCAATGGACTCTTGTGGTGTAGTAGTTCAGTGTTATCCCTCAGGGATTTAGGTTGTTTGACCGACGTACAAAATCATGGCAGAATTAACCGTAGTCATTTTCGCTGCAAATATGTTTTTACCTTGGTACAAAAAAAAAACCCATGTCCCCTCAAACCGCCAGTACACCCATAAACCCCCCACTTACCTGTTCACCATCCGCTGCCTCTCCTGTAACCTGCAGCGTCAGATCCATCCCTTAACGTGGGTCAGATCTGATGCTGCAGCGTCCCTTTTCTACTTTTTTTTGTTGGGTCCCCTGCCACCAATGCTGAGGAAGCAGGAGACACCCCTGCAGCCGTCAAAGCCAAAAATACTGAACATGGGCTGAAGGGGCCACCCCTGCAACCACTGCTCTTCATGTTCAGCATATTCGGCTTCAAACTAACGGTGGTTACTGAATTCGGTGAAATATACCAGTCGACCACATTTTTTTAAACAATTTGGCCAAAACGATCCCTCAGAGCCACCATCTGCCGTCCCTTCACGCCACCCCTTTCCTTAGGTTGTCGTGTCCCCCCAAACATTTTCATCAAAGTTACTCCACTGAGCCTGTGTGTTTCAGGCCAGTGGCCGCGTCAGAATGCTGACACCACCCCTGGCCTGATTAAAGGTCAGGGAGGGAGGTGGGTGATGGGGAGGCTCCTGACCCTGAACCTGCGTTGCTTTTCGAGTGTCACAAGGGTGTCCGTGATGACAGGAAGAGAAGAGGAGGATGACAACATGAAAACTGTGGCCCGAGCCAATGGAAGTGGTTTAAGAAAAATGTGCAGGTGCGTGTTTGTGTAAATGTATGTGTGTGAGAGGGATATTTTTTGGGCAGTACTGCCATGTATGGGCAAAGCAGGCACAGGCGGCATGAACATATATTTATGATGGTAAGCTATATGTTGGGCACAGTCCACATGGACGTGATTCAATGTTTTTGTTTTTGTTTTAACAATTTTTTATTGTTTTCCAACATGCAACCGTTTATCTTACAACCATTGTACCCCATGTACAGTTTTATGCTTCTTTTTTTCCCCTCCCCCCTCCACCCGGCCTCCACCCTCCACCCGGCCTCCATCACACTGCACCAGTCTGCATCTTGCCCCATTGGGCCTAGACCCAATGACTCTCCACATCAAGGGCTAATCACTTCTAAACTTGCTTGTTCCGGTATAGACAGTTCAGCCACCAGTTGTCTCCAGGTGTCTAGTCCCCCCTTCTCTGATTCATCATTTCCTTCGCCTGGCTTCTTGCCACACCACTGTTTCCACATTCACCCATTTTATTATGTCTCGCCACCATACATTTGCGGATGGTCTTGTTTGCGCTTTCCAGCTCATCGCTATCTTTCGTTTAGCCAGTATATACGATAAATCCTTTAGTTTGCTCACATGTTTAGCCATACTAGGCCTTGGAATACCCCACCCCCCAGAATGCACGCCCAGGGAGAACTCACATCCAGGTTAATTTCCACTTTAGCCATTATTTGTGCCACTTCTTCCCAAAATCTACCTATCTCCACACAGGGCCAATACATATGTATCAACCCTGCATCCACTTCCGCACACTTCGGGCATGTCTGAGGCATGTCTGAGTCCCTGCTTGGTTGAATTTAGCAATATTACTGGGGCTTTAAGTATGCTCTGTGGGATACATACAACTGAATCTGCTGCAACCGTGCATTTCTCGATATCTTCTTGTGGTGCCCTTGTACTCTGTTCCACATCCCATCCGACACTGGTTCCCCTACTTCCTCCTCCCAGTTTAGTCTTGTCTGGATTCAACATCTCATATATATGGGAGACCTCATGCCCTCCTTCTGCAACATCATAAAATGTTTTTATCACTGCATCCAGTTGTAGGTCCAATTCAGTGTCAGGCCACAGTCTGTGAATAATCTGCCTGAGTCGGTAGTACGTGATGTGCTGCCCTCGGTGTAAACCAGTTTCCTCCACCAGCCCTTCGAACTCCCTGGGCTTCCCCTCTACCCATACATCACCCACTGTCGCTATCCAAACCGGTTCCCACCACTTACTGACGTGCAGCCTGACCTGTGCGTCCATCTCTCCAGCGCCACCAGCGGCATCTGCGGTGAGCACATGGCAGGGTTGTTTATCGCTTGGCAAGCCCTGTGCCATATCATCCGTCCCAGTCTGAACAAATGGCCCTCTCCACCTTCTCTCTTCCTGGGCAGCCACATTATTTCTTTTAGAAAGTATGAGGAGCACTCCGCGCTAAGCATTCTGAATTCCGGTGTCTGTTCCTCCGATAGCCAACTCACCACAAATTGTAACTGACTTGCTAAGTAGTATATTTCAAAATTAGGTAGTTTAATACCTCTCTGTGCATATGAGTTCTGTAGTTTCCATAGCGCTAGTCTATTTCTTGCATTGTGCCAAGTAAAGCTCCTGCATATACTATGGACTTTCGTGAAGAACCGTTTAAGTATTACATGTGAGATATTTGCAAAATAATGTAGAAGTCTGTGAAGCACCACCAAGATTCAATGTTGAATACTGGCATGTATAGTGCACAGGGAACATGACATATTTTGGGCACAAAGAGCATGAACATAATTTACAGTGGTAATACTAACCTGATTAGGGGACTGTCAGCATACAAAGGCTACCTATAGTGTCAATGCAGCCATGAAAATATGATATACATTGGCAATGTTGGCATAAATGTTGGTACTTACCATGAAGGTCCGACCCATTTGCAAATTTTAACCTAGGTCAACCTTTCCCCCACTACTGTTCTTATCCTTTATGTAAATATGTGTGTACTTATATTTTTCTGTCTGTAACATAATAAGTTTTCCAGTGCCCAGTTACCTCAGGGTTATGTGCGCGATACAAATAATAAACAAATAACAGATATAATGTGGGCATATAAATCATTCATATATGCTTTGCAGTGGCAGTGCTGGCATATTTTGTGGTAACAGGAATCACAGAAAGTGTTTCACAGTGGTAATGCTGGCATATATTTTGGGCAGGGCATTCTGGGATTTGTTTAAAATGTCAATTCTGACATTTATTGTAGGTACAGACATCAAAGTGAAAAGGGTTGTAAAATATTCCTGGGTACAGTTGTTTACATGGAATTTACTTAATTTGTCATGTGTTGCTCTACAGAAACGACTGTAAATTGAATGGCTTTTTAATCATTTTTTAACCCAAATGCACATTGTTCTTCCATTGGTTTCATGGACGATAGATAACCCGGAATCTAGTACAAACTGGCTTGATGCACTTTGTCTCTCAGGTCAATTAGTGGGAAATAGTAGTGCCCCTTTCAAGAAAGAATGTAACAACTGCCACTGCACACACCTGTCTGAAGAAAGAGCAAGTTAATTAGACTTTCTTTGTTGCGGCAGATGCTTTGTAAGAGTCTACAGAGCCACACTGAGATGGATAGTGTTTGAAAGACAAAATGTAGATGTCAGGCAAAGATGGTAAGGGTTTCCCTTGATTTGAAAAGTGACTGATCACGAGTGGTGTAGTATTGGTATTGGTAGTTAAATATGCAGCACGGTGGATAATATTGTGTACATTCTCAGGATGGAGATACTAAATCTATGAATTATATCCAACTCATGCTCACTAAAAGGGTAAAGGTCTCCAGTTGCCTTGGCTTTGCAAACTGGACCTTGCTTCAAGGCGTGGGTGTCCCCTAGCTGTTTAACATATGTCATGTACTTATGCAGACTCTTTTACCAGGCAAGTGTGAATTCCTTTCTAACTCATCTTACAGCAATGACTGGAAATGTGACCAATTTTGACTTTTGTATACAAAGACATGTTCTACATTCAGATGTGTATAATATGTAAGTGGTTTCAACCCAGCACTCCACCTAAGTCAATGCCTAGTATGGGATGCCCAATTGGAACCCTTATTGATATATTTTTATGTCAAAATTAATTTTATTTCTGGATGATGTACCCTTATATAACGCCCCTCTCTTTGAATCCCCCCGGTCTCACTGAGCCAAGACGTAGGTTTGTTTTGCAAAGTTAAAAGATTTATTTGATGAGTTGCAAATATATATATATATATATATATATATATATATATATATATATATATATATATATATATATATATATATATATATATATATATATATATATATATCTTTAATCAATTAGGAGTAGGAATAGGAAGAATGATGTAGTAGAGAATAACTGTGTATGGGTTCAAGGAAATATAATGATAGGAAAGAATGCAACACAGAAATATAACTTAATATGAACTCAATCCAAAGACAATGTAATCACTATTTTCCCCTGTTACTACTCACTCCCCCCAATATGCAATATGAAGAGATGGAATGAGGGCACACAGGTGTCAGGAATAACAATCAACAAAGCAGTTCAATCCCAATTCCCCAGCAAGTTTAGAGAGAACAGGAATGATTTTAAAACAGGTAAAATGCTTTTAAATGTGATTTGAAATAAATAGGAAAAATGCCAAAAATGATTTTAATTCGCTAAATGGGATTCAGAACTAGTGAGATCCACTTTGGATAGGTTCAGGTAAACACTAGCAATGATTGTTGAATGATTAGCAGATGGAAAACGAAATTCAGAAGTGAAAGCAAGAAATAGCTGTTTTTACATGTGGTGAAATTGAGCCAAATGCAAAATTGCGGCTAACTTTTCAGTGCACAATAAATGCAATTACAGCAAAACTATAAGTAGTTGTAACGTGGTTCTTAGTCCGTTCGAAAGTTGAGGATGTTAGCTTCAAAGGGGCATTCATAATTTATTCCTAGCATGTACGGTTCAAAAGTTACAGAGGTTTTAGTAAAGGTTGATTTTTTCTCAAAAAGAGTCAAGATTTTACAAATGGGAGATTGCGCTTTTGAATTACAAGCAGGTTCCTTACACTAAGATTCTATAAAGCCACCAGCTACACGACAGTGCACCCACCAGACCAATGGACCGTCGAGACGCTTGCCTTTCTTCAAAAATATATTGCACAAAGATGATTTATCACTACATTTATCAGAGAAGTATATGGATTAGAGAAGGATTCAGGATAGATAAAAGAGATTCTATAATGCAGTCTGGATTGGTTGGAATGGGTTGGATTGGATTACTTTATACTAAGAGATTTGTTATGGACAGTTCTATGCTAAATACTCACTACTATGGCTTTGGAATGGAATGGGAGCGCCAAAGATCTGGTCAAAGGTCTGGCTGGAATTCACTCGCCACCTGACAGGTTTCAGGTGCTTAGTTCTGCTCTCAGCAAGGCACTCTGGTCTGCACGGCCTCTTGGACTGGATCTCATGGGTTTTGGGTTACAGCTCTGCTGGTCTGATCTGGATCTTGGGTTCTAGCAAGGGTTCTTAGCCAGAAGCAGCAAAAACAGCACAGCCAAGCTGTTGAATAGGTTAGGCCCCGTGGAAGTTTAGGGTTAAATCAAGTTGCAAGATGTTACAGGCCGGCTGAGAAGGGTGCAGCTTTTTGGGTTGGTCCTCTGCTTCAGGGTTCTGGAGTCTGGATCTAGGTTCTGGATTATAAATATAGGTTTTTCCTACAGAGCGTTTTGCCGGTAGATCAGTGATGGGTGAATGTGTGTGTTCCTGGGTCCTCAACAGTCCATATTTATGTATATTCCAAAGGGGTGGGGAGGCTGATTATACTATGGCCAGCCCTCTAAGAATCTGATAGGTCAGAGAATTCCCTCTCCCCTGATTTGAGAAGGGAACAGTGTGTCATGATGTGTCATGTTTATGGCCCAGGGAGAAAACCTCCCCTTGGTTTCTGTACAGTATATCTTATTTTTCATAAAAAAACATAATTCCAATATCCCCAACTTGTTAATAATACATATTCGCCTGACAGATTCACTAAGGTATGTTTCTGTCAAAGCCTCATGTTCCTACGAGTTTCGGTTCCCAAATGACAGTTTTTCGCACTTTTGGTGTGTTACCCATTTTCGGATCTGAACAATTTTTATACATATATGAACATAACATCTGGGCATATCCCTGTAAATTTTCATGTTCCTAGCATAATCACAATAGCTAGAATATGAACATTTTCATGGTTCAGTCTCTGAATGTCGCACAGATTCCAAATAAGTTTTAAACTGTGAGCAAACTTTTCATTTTAATAACCTCTAAATTCCATATTTTTATCAGTTCAGTACACTTTTCTATGAGTCTTTTTCTTAAACATACAGTTTCTGTGCTTTCTGAATCCACAAACAGTTTGTCTCCGCCTCCAAGGTCTTGGCTGGGCCAGAGAGTCACATGGGCTTGTCTTCCTGGGCAGTTGGTGTCAGTCACACCCAAATTAGCATTTTCTTTCAGTTCAAGAAACCCATTGTTTCTTTCCCAGAGCAGCAGAGCAAGTCTCCTCCTCT
The DNA here is from genome assembly GCF_040938575.1 of Ambystoma mexicanum. Lineage (NCBI taxonomy): Eukaryota > Metazoa > Chordata > Amphibia > Caudata > Ambystomatidae > Ambystoma > Ambystoma mexicanum. The sequence goes on from NC_090921.1 coordinate 718,801,505, forward strand.
TCTCATTAGCATCCAAATGAGATATCCTCTCCTTTTGGTGCGAAGGCAAAGGGTGGTGTGTTCTCAGTGGGGGAAAAACCTCTTTGAAGTTTAGCTGAATGAGGTTCCCTTACAGTAAATTGTGACATTGTTACTTTTGAAAATTAAAGTTACATTTTTAAAATAAGCAAACATATCTACAATTCCAGCCTTTTTCAGCATGAAAATTAAGTTGTGGCAACCTATTGTATTTGATGGAAGTCTCTTCTTTCCCCACCTTACATTTTGATACACAAGTTTTAACATGACAGATTTAGAGATTGCCAGCTTCTGACAGAGGCGAGTAGCGGTATTGCGCCTATTTTCAACATATTTTTCCAAGCAAGCATCTTTAAGGATTTTCTTCTGATAAATGTACTTCTGCTGACATTGTATTTATGTGGATTCGTGAAGTAGAATGATGTTTAACACCTAACAAAAAGGTTGGATCTCTTGTGTGGTTTGTTAACCATTATTTTTGCAGATTTGACAACCAAGAAAAACGGATTTCCAAACAGCTCTTTGTTTCTTTTGCAATCAGCATTGCTTTTTCAAGTAGTTTCAGGCTACTCTGTGGGTAGCCCAATGGTGGGTTTTGGCAGTCGTCTCTTGTGTTACCACTGACCTAGGCAAAAGTGGGTTGGCGGCCTATTTTTCAGTTTTTCCTGCGCACTTCTGGGTGATTTTTAGGGAGCATCATGCTTTCTGGCGGCCATTCTGATGTTCCTGATGCAAGCAGTGCACAGGAATGTTTCAGGGCCTGGACTAGTGGGTTAAAACATCCCACAAGCACCCCCCCTCTTGCAATTTGGCGTTGATTGTCCATCAATGGGAATTCGCAAGACTGGGGTGTCAGTTTCATCTCTTCTGATTCCACAAATGGCAAAATTCATCATCTTTTCCTCCATCATGGGTGGATCGATCGGTTCTCCTTGCCAGTCCTGATGTGAGTATTGAGCGATACTCGGACCTTTCCTCCCGGTCCCCGGGTAGTCCTCCTTGGTTAGTCTCCATGGTTTCCAATCCTAGGATGACAAAACAAAACATATTTGCAGACATTTCCCCACCACTATTAATGTAGTAGGGCGGACACATACATTGGCCCTCATTACGACCCTGGCGGAAATCGAAAAACGATGGCGGAAATGCAATACCGCCATTGAATAGCGCTCGGTGCGACTATGACCCGTCACCGTAAAGTACGATGCCATTAGCGACACCGTAGTGAACGCCAACGCTAACTGCACCAAGTACGCGCGCGCGCGCCATGCCAAACCGTAAATACCACCATGGCGCAACGGTACGCGAATTCCGACCCTAGCGGACATGTACCTAACGCCATCAAGCACGGCGGAAAGTACCATTCCGCCATGGTGAGAAGTACGGCATCGCGAATCAACCGTAAACGGCCCCACTGAGTGCCTGTACACCGCTCCCTGCCCACAAAGTACAACTCCCCGTAGGTGCAATGAAGTCACAATGCAACCAGTGAAATGTACAAGTCACCCATGCATGCCAACGAACAAAAGAATCACAAGAGGGGCCAATGGGAGCTGCAGGGCACAGATGGCACGAATACAGAAGCCATTCCAATGGACATGACCACAGTCCCCCACCAAGAAACGCACGCAAACACAGGCACCTGTGACCAGCAATATTCCGAAAATCACATCAATCCACCAGTCCACCTGGCTGACCGGCATCTGTTACACAAAACCCAATCCCCCGCCCCTGAGCATGACAACATTCAAACAGTCATATTGGCAGCCCCCATCCCTGACCTCACTGGGCTTCGTAGGCAAACGCGCCCAGCACAGTACCACGCAACTAAACTCCGAAGCTGGAACCCAATGCAGATCTCCTCACAATACATCGCTCCCCAAATAGGAATATGCCACATCACTTGCAAAGAAGAACGCTACACGGCCCATATCAGAATAGAAATTTAATGCACAACAAAATCACCAAGCCCATACAGCCATTAGGCCATGAACTCCAAAACACATTTCACCATTGTGGGCTGCATCCGCAAGAAATGACCAGCTACTACTTGTGTGACGCCCTGTTCCATCATGGTACACAGAGCCACATTCACGTACGAAAAGGCAACATGGAAGCGCACAGAACCGCAGGGCCGTCCCAATGGGGAGGCACTAGTCCAGCTGAAAGGCCGAAATGTTGCTCCGAGCCACTAGTACTGCGTAAGGGCATGTGGCCCATTGGCGATCGTCCCATAAGATCGTAATGCTGCTCCACTGATTAACACGAAGCAGCAGGTGTCGGGAGTAAAAGCCATCTGCAGGAGTGGCATACAGATGGCAGTGGCAAAAGGGGAGGAGATACCTGTCAACCAAAAGAAAAGAAAAAGAACAGAATGGGCATCAGAACTACATTCGAACAACTCACTTCAATGATCACACTAAATCCACAGCCATATGCATGCTAGCCCACTCCAAAGGATCATCACCACCCCAAAACCACTTGCGACTCATAACCATCTATATCGAGGTGTAAACACCATCACAAACGAATGTACCTGTCCATGCGTCTGTGAAAACAGAATCCATCAGATGGGAATGTTAACGTGCGTGGACACAAGTGTCTGAAGGCGCGTCGAGACAGGGAGGGCTCAACAAGGCCAGATAGACGATGGTCCCACTATGGCAGCCCTGCATCACATAGCGCAGGGGAGGCGGACAGATTCCAAGAAGCCCTGTACATGGCAAACTCTGTATCAAATCATCTGCCCATGCATCCATTCATCATTCCCTCATCCCGGTATAAAAACGCCTGAATATTTACTCACATAACATTAGAAATATCCATTGAGTCTGTGCGTTATGCAGCCTGCAAAATCCACAGTGCCCCAGCCCGTAATTCCAGTGTTGTGAAGTAACATGTATTTGGGAACGTCCGGCCTCATCGCCCACGTCGCTATTGCGCATCCCAAACTATTCATATCAATCATTGCATCCTCGCCATGGCCCCTGTCTCAAGGACATTGAACAATAGAACGTTATATTTGCAGTCAGACCTGTGGGCATCTCCTTGCCGCTAGCTGAAAACCGAAAGCGCCGCCCTTCGAATTCCTCATTTGCAACATCACGTCGAAAAGGCATCTGTGGCCGTTTGAAATCACAAATTAATCCATCTAGTGCGGCTGTGTGTGAAAATGGCAACTGCCTTCACCCACAAATGGGACGCCCCGCCCGTCGGTGCAACTCGGTACAGTGATGCATGAGGGCCCACCGTTACTCGAGTACTACGTTCCACTGACCCTTCACAAGTCTGTTCGCGACTGCAAAGATTGTATGTGAAACAATGGGACCATAGCCGAATGTACATATCAACCAATGTTACACGGCCATCGGGTACAAATACATGATTGCAATAGCAAGATGCCATTACTCGAATTGCAGCGTTGTGTGCGGGACGTGCTCGGCCAAAGGGGAGAGCAGCTTGCACAGGTGGAATGAATCACCACAGGTGGAGGCCATACAGCCTGAAAACACATAAATTGCACACCCAGTCTCCTCCCACAACCACACCCACTCCGAAATGCTACCGGCAGGACTCGCGATGTTGGCCCTGGGGGACCTGATAGCACTGCAAGTACTCCAACTCCAAGAAGAAGACAAACACCAACTACAACCGGCCGCACGGAGGAGACGCAGGAGGAGGAGGAGGCCAAGGCAGGGCCAGCAAGGGCCGCCAGCACAGCCACTACCACCACGCAGGCAGCCCGCAATCCCACGCCTCCGAGCACATCCGTTCAACCTCACTGATGAGCAGATCCACACCCTCTACCGTTTGGACCGGGACACCATAGCCGCCATTGTGGACATGACACAGGCTGACCTTGTCAGCATGATAGATAGCCCAACCGCCATCCCACCCCTACTGAAGGTGGTGTCTGTACTCCACTTCCTGGCCACAGGCACCTACCAGCACACAGTCGGACAGTTGCATGGCATTTCTCAGCCACTGTTCTCACGGACACTATTGCAAGTGCTCGATGCCCTCCTGCAGCACGCAGACGACTACATCTCTCTACCACGCTCGGAGCAGGAAATTACCAACACAAAAGTGGGATTCCATGCACTTGCCGGCATACCGGGTTGCATTGGTGCCATCGACTGCACCCATGTGGAATTGGTCGTCCCACATGCCATGGAGGCCCAGTACCGCAACCGAAAACAATTTCATTCCCTGAATGTACAAATGGTGTGTGACTCCAACAGGATCATTACACATTGTTGTGCCCGATTCCCTGGATCAACCCATGATTCTATGGTCTTGAGGAACTCTACAATACCACGCTACATGGAGCGACACGCAGGGAACAGATCCTGGCTACTCGGTGAGTCTCATTTCATGCATGATGATGTGGGGTATGTGATTCGGCAATGACCTGGCAGGAAGGGGGGGGGTGTGCGTACGTAGCAATGGCATTCCACATCATACGTTTATCGTCCACATACAGGTGATGCTGGATATCCACTGAAGAGATGGCTCCTCACACCAGTCCGGAACCCACGGGACCAGCATGAGGAGGACTACAACCATGCCCACTCACGTACCCGTGTAGTCATTGAACAGGCATTCGGCCTACTGAAGACTCGTTTCCGCTGCCTCAGCAGGTCTGGCGGGGCACTCCTGTACCGCCATGAGAAGGTTGCAAAGATGGTCATGGTATATGTCATGCTCCACAACATGTGCATACGTAGAAATGTGCCCATGCCCCCTGACGCAGAACTGCAAGCACCTGAAGATGGTCATGATGAGGGTGGGGATGTGGCAGCACCTCAAGGAGTCTGCGAGGCACCGGAGGGCCGTGACATTCGTCAGCATCTCATTGATGCATGCTTCTAGCACTCACGCCTGGTTGCTGATACATGGACACGGTACTCGTGGCACTGTGTGTGTCTGGTACATGCACAATATGGACTGTACGCCTATGATGGCCTAGTACACAAAGATCATTGTCCACACATCTCATTGGTTGATCGTGCATTGTTTATGGCATATGTGATATCATGTTGAACACCCTATCGACCCGCCACCCAAGTGAGCCCAAAACACCCCCTCCACCCTCCTACCTCCCCCCCGAACACCAGTGTCCAAAGATGCTCATTGTCAGTGGGCAGTCGCTATTGCAAGCCCCCTCTGCGGGTATCAGGGGCACCCCTGCCTGTGGAGCGCAGGTTCCTCCCAGATCTACGTTGGGGGCTGCCCTGGACGGAACTTGCAACGGATGATGTCTCTGCCTGCTCACGTCCATGCATGTCCCTAAGGGTTTGTGAGAGCTCAGTGAGCACACGGCGCACTGCGGCAAGTTCGGCACATACGTCTTTGGACGTCGCATGCAGTTCCCCCCTCAGGCTCTCGGTGCTTCTCTCCATTTGTACTCTCAGGCTCTCGGTGCTACTCTCCATTTGTACTCTCAGGCTCTCGGTGCTACTCTCCAATTGTGCCCTTAGTGTCTCTGTACTTCTCTCCATTTCTGCCCTAAGTGTCTCAGTTGATGTTTCTATGTCTGCCTTAGTGCCCCCACATTCATCGGCATGGTCCTTGAGGAGCGTGGCCAGTTGCTGCTGTTGCACGATTAACTGGTCGAGGGACTGTTGCCTCTGCTGGGCCATGGCCATTTGCGGTGGTGTCACAGAGGGGCTGGTGACCTCATGTTGCCTTGCCACAGGGCTTGTGGGGGATGGCCAGTCGTCGTCTTGTGGGTGCCCCTGCGTGGTATCCTCATGGTGTACGGGATGGGACAGACAGGGGGATTGGGACAGGTCATGGATGGATCTGACTTCGACATCCCCGTTTTCTGTGTCGGAGCATGCTGCCATCAATGGGGTGTCACCTATGGTGCTGCTGCCACCAGAGGCAGTGCCTTCTGTGGCATCCATTGGGGGGACCTGTGGTGGTGGTGTTGTGGGCATGCTGGCTGCTGGGGTGCCTGTTGATGTTCCCTCCTCTGTGCTGCCACCTGATTTGTGCTGCTGCCGTGTCTTGATGCGTGCAGCTGAGGTGGAGGGTCTTTGGCCGTTGGTCTTGGCCCTCTTTGCAGGTGTGCTGGTAGGGGTGTCCTGATGCTCGTCGTTTGGATCGGACCCTGTGGTGGAGTAAAGGAGGGCGAGGGTTATTAATGGGTCTGTGGGAATTGGAATGGCATTGTATCACATGCATTGGGGTGGTACCTGAGGGTGATTTGGGTCGGGGCCTTGGAGGTGCTTTCATTTGTGTGTGAGTGAGGGTGCAGTTGTTTTGCAGCCTGAAGTTAGGGTGTGCCTGCTGCACGTGTAGTGGGTGTTTTAGGGGTTTTTAATTATTTATATTTGTATTTATTGTGAGTTTTAAAGTGCGCTATCAGGCCAATGTGTGTGGACATTCTCCTGGACATGTGTTTCTGTTGCACTATGTGGACACATGGTACTTCACATGATTGGACATTGTGGATGTAGCTTTGTTTCATTTGGGCCACCTACCAGATTCTTCGGATGTCTGCACTCCTTTCTCCATCCCTCCGACTCCCTCTATGCTCTCCATTCCTATGGTGGAGGCACAGATTTCTTTCCAGGGGGTCAACTTGATGGGTGATTCCGATCCTCCTCCGGTGGCTGTGGCAATGTTGCGGTTGGCAGAAAGTATGCTACGGACGCGTATCCGCAGGTCGTCCCATCGCTTTCTGCATTGCTGTGGGTTGCGGGGTGCGGTCCCCACCGCACTTACCCGCTGTGCCACCAGAGCCCATATGGCCTTCTTGTTCGCAAGTGCCGTCCTGGTCATTTGCGTGGAGAAGACGACGGCAGCATTCTCCTGGAGGGTCTCTGTTAGCACGGTGAGTTCCTCACGGGAGAAGTGGACCTGCCGCTTGCGGTCGCACGCTTTCTTCGCTACTTTTCCCATTTTTCTTGGTTTCGCTAGGGTGGATGACGGGTTGGGGTGTGTTTCAGGGTAGTGTTTTTAGTGGTTGTGTGGATTTTGTGGTTTTATAGGTGTACGGCGGGATGTTTCCCGTTCCGGGCCCATGTTTTTACTTCCGTTTCCGTATATTTACGGTCACCGTACTTTCCGGTTGGCGCTCACTGCGGTGTCCGCTAAGATGGGTGCCGGTATTGCACCTAGGGCGCCGTACGGCGGCGGTGTGGGCCGTTTTGGGGTCATTTCCGCCATCGCGGACTTTGCACTTCCGCCATGCCGTGGTGCTCGTGCCCGATGGGTCGGAATGGGCCGCACTTTGCTCCATCGTGCAATGGCGGAAACGCTATTTACGCTGTGGCGGTCCGGTCAGTCACTTTCCGCCAGGGTCGTAATGAGGGCCATTGTGATAAATCAGGACACATTTTTATATGGTAAATCATGGACTATATATGGAGTATTTTAGAGTTGGAATTTTATGGAGCTGGAGTGACCCCCTCTGGGGTTCCAGAAGACTCCTCCAGTTGCTGCAGAGTGTGCCTAGGATGGCAACACTTTAGTTGATTAATATGGACCCACTTATCTTCCCCTTCTGCCAAACTGCCTTTGGGGATGCAGATTTTATAGGCGACTGGTGAGATTTTCTCTACAATTTCAAAAGGACCCCTCCAGGTAGGCAAAAAAGTGCGGTGTTTGGCCTGGTTCCTTTGGAAATTGTATAAGTAGACCCGGTCTCCTACACTGTATTCTTTTCTGGTAGTCTTAAAGTCATAGTGGGTCTTCATGCTGATGGCAGATCTCTCTTGATTTCGCTGTGCATAGGCAAAAGCATGTTGAAGGTGTTTTCCTAGATTTTCAACATACTCAAGAGTTATGGAGGCATTGATCAATGTCTGCCTTTGGGTTCTGTAGAGCAGATGCTGGGGAAACACTATCCTGCGTCCAGTCATCAGCTCAAACGGTGACATTTTAGTTGCAGATGAAGGGGTAGATCTGATGGCAATTAGGACAAGAGGTAATCGAATATCCCAACTTGGCCCAGAATATGCCACAAACTTTTTTAATATTCTCACAATTTTTTTTTGTATCTCTCCACTACACTACTAAAGGCTGGCTGGTAAGCAATGTGTAGCTTCCTTTTGACCCCAAGTATCTCCCACATCTTTGTCATTACTTCGCTGGTGAAATGGCTACCTCGGTCTGACTCGATCCTTTGAGGTAGTCCAAAATGCGAAAAGATGTGGTTGATCATCAGGGCAGCTGCTGTTGCAGTTTGGGGCTGGGAGACATTCCACCCATTTAGTAAACAAGCATGTCACGGTCAACATGTACTTATTTCCCCTAAAGGAGCGAATCACGGTTCCGATGAAATTGACTTGGACATCTGACCATGGCAGTGTCATCCCCTCTTTTGGAGAGGCGCATGGTGTGTGAGGGATGTTGGCTGAAATTGTGCACACACAAGACACCCCTTCAAGTATTGGTCGAGGTCCTGCCCCATGTGTGGCCAGTATGCAACCTCTCTTAAGATTTCAAGTTTTGTATGAAACCCTTTATGACTGGCTGTGGCCGCATCATGGGCGTGACTTAACATCAGGCTTTGGAATGAGATAGGGACCACCCACTGATAATGGCCAGCTAGGGATCTCCTCACCAACAAACCGTCTTGGATTCGGAACATTTTTGGACATTTGATCAACACTCTGAGGTCCTCTTTCCCAATGTAATCGGTATCCGTTAGGGGAAAGTTCTCAGGGTCCTCAATGTGTTGATAAAACTTAACAATAATTGGATCCCCTTTCTGAGCCGTAATCAAATCCGCATCTGGGGTCTCCTTACTCCATTGTGCAGTTGAGAGTTCATTGTGAGCATTTGTCTGGGACCTAGTGATAGCAGTGACCTGGATTTCCCCCAACAGGGACTCGATCTCAAGTAGAGCCCCTTGGATGGCTCTGGTCATTTCCAGTTTTGTCTGGTCCCTCTACCTTGGGATGCCCTTGATCTTTTTCCAGTAGATGTTCATCCCCTTCGAGGTGACCAGATCATCAATGTTTTTAATTAATTTCCCATGTTTCAAGGGTTTATTATTAGCACATAACATGCCTCTGGTTTTCCAGTTAACCAGGTGCTCCACAAACCCATTCCGTACATAATCCGAATCTGTGATTATGACCAGTTTGTGGAGTTGATGTTGGACAGCAGTGAGGATGGCTTGATGCTCAGCCATCAACTCTGCCACTTGACTACTTTGGGAAACAATCTTGTACCCAGCGATTCTGGGGTCTCTTTCACCCATGCATTCCTTACGCCAACCACAAGTTCTTTTTCCCTGTTGTTGTCAACATGGTAGAAGCATCCATCCACATAGACAGTGGGCATTCCCTCACACTTGTCTTCTTCAAAGACTTTGTGTGGGGAATTGAGCTATGCCTCCATGTTGTCCTTGATTTATAGACTCTCATCCTCAAGACAGTTTTCTCTGGCACAATCATGTAAGTGTTACGCTCACCTGACTCCCACGGAGGCGCTGGCCTGGTTCGCGCTGCTGTGACCTCTTCCTAGGTGATGCGCAGGGTCCGGAAGACGGACTGGACCGGACCCCCAAATCTGGCTTGCCTGGCTCACAGAAGTATCCTTCTGTAGGCGAAAATAGGGGATTAACTGTCTGCGGGGTAATGCAATCGGCCTCCCACTTTCCCCTCTCATCCTCCTCGAAACCCTTCTGTGATTTCTCGTAGCGTCTCACCTTACGGTCTGGAAGGACGAGCTCTCCATCCTGCTTCTGATGCAGGGGCGCGTTGGTATCCAGTTACTTCACTGGATTTTCGGATTGGTGAGAACCAAACTTGCTTGGCTTCCAGGTAAGTTTTTTGATAAGAGGTTCCCCTTGTGTCCATGCATTAATGTACTAATGCTAGTGTCTTTTTCCCCATATGGGCCGGGGTACGGAATGCCGGGGAACAGGCACCGACCCGAGATGAGAGGTGAAATCCTTGTAGAAATCAGGTAAGTCTTTAATGAGCGTTTTTTGGTAATGTCTTTTCATTCGCTCATTAACGCTGATGTCTCTTTTTCCCCTTAGGGGCCGGGGTCCGGAAATGCCAGGATGCGGCGCGGACCCGAAATGAAGAGGGAATGAATCAACAGGTAAGTCTTAACATGGAGATTTAGCTTTCCTTATTCCCTTCTCTCTCTCACCTTTTGTTCTGGTCTTTTTCTCCCTAGGCGCTGGGGCGTGACTGTGAATCCTGATGATCACTGCTGGACATGGAGGCGCCCTGTAAAGGTGAGTTGAATGTGGCGCTGCAGCGATCGACGCGATGAGCTTTTAAATTAAAGTCTTCCTTTTCAGGATTGTCGGCGAGATGTCTCCGGGATGCGGACTTAGCAGGTAAGGACTTTTCCTTCTTCTGTTCTCTTCTTCTCTTCCTTTGCAGGTGATCCAGGATGCTGGCAGGCGTGGCAGAAGTCAGGTGAGCGTCCAGCTGCTAGATGCAGAACAACGCGAAGCACGTGTGGCTGTTCGGGTGGGGTTTAAATAGCCTTGGAAGAAGTATCCTTCCTCCAATCAGGTATGTATCCTTCCCCGACCACGCCCGTATGGTAAATTAGTCCCACAGGTAAAGTAGTTCCTTTCAGGCCTCAAGGAGGCCGGGATCCTGCAGCATGGTCTGCATCAGGTAAGTGCACCCAAGCACTCCCATAATGAGCCTGGTGCCTATGGCACCAGGACTGATGTCTTTTATGAGCCTGGCACCATAGGCGCCAGGCCACTGTCCAAAGGGCCCCTATATGGGGTTGCTGGGTCCTTCCTTGGGGACTGGATGTCCGCTTTCAGGGACGCAGGGCTTGAACCGGCTCCCCGGGAGCGGGCATCATGACAGCACTCCCCCCCAAGGCCCCTCCCAAGGTTGTTCCCTCCGGGGGTTTTGGTTTGTCTGGGAAGAGTCAGTGGAATTTCCTGACTAATCGAGGTGCATGCACATGGTCGCTGGGTTCCCACGACCTCTCCTGAGGTCCGTACCCCTTCCAATCAATTAGGTAGAACAGTTTTGACCTAAACATTTTTGAGTCTAAAATGTTCTTCACTTCGAATTCGGGCTCCCCATCTATTAGAATAGGTTCTGGAGGTTTGAGTAGTCGGGTTCCGGGTACCACTGGTTTCAGAAGCGACACATGAAAAACAGGGTGAATTCGCATACTAGCTGGTAAATCAAGTTTAACAGCCACTGGGTTAATTATTGCCGTAATAGAATAAGGTCCCAGATATTTTGGGTTAAAAGTTCGAGGCCCTTTGAGTGGTAAATGTCTGGTAGCTAACCACACTTGATCCCCAATCTGATACGGAGGTGCTTTACTCCGATGTAGATCAGCATTCTCCTTGTATTTTTTCTTGGCTTGTTGTAAATGCGTAGTTGCCTCTTTGAAGGCTTGGGTAATTGTAGAATGCAGATGTTCTACTGCAGGCATTCCGAGGTTCTGAGGTGAGTCAAGGTTTGAGGTTCGAGGGTGATGCCCAAACAAAGTATAAAAAGGCCTGTGGCCAGTTCCAGAGTGTACCGAATTATTATATGCGTATTCGGCTATCCAAAGAATGTCTTTCCAGTTGCTTTCAGATTGCTGTAACATACATCGTAAGTACTGTTCAAGGGTCTGATTTGTCCTCTCGGTCTGACCATCGGTCTGAGGGTGGTGACTGGTCGATAATCTTACGTCGATCTGCGACATTTGACAACATTTGTGCCAGAAGTGGGAAATGAATTGGCTTCCCCAGTCAGAGATTAGTGTAGATGGGAATCCATGTAGCCGAACAATATTTTCAAGGAATTCTTTGGCTAGGACAGAAGCTGAAGGTAAACCTTTCAAAGGAATAAAGTGGGCCGTTTTGGAAAACAAATCCACAATTACCAGAATAGTATTGTACCCCGAACAAGGAGGCAGGTCCGTAATAAAATCCATTGATAGGGTGTGCCAGGGTGCTGGTGGTATGTCTAGAGGTTGAAGGAGACGGCTGGTCTTTTCTTTTGACTTTTATTTTGGGCGCAAACACCACAGGACATCACAAAAGATTTAACATCCTTTCGCCAGAGGGCCACCAAAATTGTCGTTTCACCTTTCCCTCTGTCTTGGCAATACCGGGGTGTCCCTCTATTAATGTATCATGATAACCGGAAATAACTAGTTCGTGTAATTCCTTATGTGGCAGGAATAAGCGTCCTTGGAAATAAGGTAAACCATTATCTATGGTAAAGTCTGATCCCTTTTGTATCCATTCCTGTAAGGTTGTAGGGTCCAGGAGTTGTTTCACTCTGGCTTGAAGGTCTTCAAGCGTCTGCAACGAAGTCATGCCTAGAATCCTCTGTTCGGGAATTATTGGTACTGGTTCTGAGTTTGTATCAGATTCTCCCATTCCAATTCGGGATAAGGCGTCTGCTTTGCCATTCTTGCAGCCAGGTCGATAGGTAATCACGAAATCAAATTCAGCGAAAAACAAAGCCCATCGGAGCTGCCGTGATGACAGAGCCTTGGCGGTTTTCAAATACTGTAAATTGCGGTGATCAGTGATCACCGTGATGGTATGTCGAGCGCCAAGCAGATAATGCCGCCAGGCTTTAAAAGCGGACTTAATGGCTAACAGTTCTTTGTCCGTGATTGCATAATTAACCTCGGGTGCCGAGAATTTTCTGGACCAAAATGCTACGGGATGCAGTTGGTTGGTTTCGGGATCGCTTTGGGACAGGACAGCACCCATGGCTAGGCTGGATGCCTCAGTCTCGACGGCATAAGGGAGATCTGGACGTGGGTGTTTCAATATAGGTGCGGAGGTAAACTTAGCTTTTAAATCCTGAAAGGCCTGCTCGGCTTCTTCAGACCATTCAAAATGTTTAGTTTTCCTCAAGAGTGCAGTAATGGGTTGTACCACGCATGAAAATTCCGGGATAAACCTGCGATAGAAATTGGCAAAGCCGAGCATGCTTTGAACCCCTTTTACAGAGCTAGGTGATGGCCATTTGGGGATGGCATCCACTTTTCTTGAGTCCATTCGGACTCCTTTGGGTGGCAGGATGAAACCTAGAAACTCGACTTCTGTGGTATGGAAAACACATTTCTCCAATTTAGCAAATAGTTTGTGTTGGCGCAGTTTTTCAAGTACTGCCCTGACGTGTTTTCTGTGATCAGATTCCGAAGAGGAGTACACCAGAATGTCATCGATATATACGACAACACAAACATCGATGAGTTCCCAAAGGACATCATTCATGAAGTATTGGAAGGCAGCCGGCGCGTTACACAATCCGAAAGGCATCACCTGGTACTCGAATAATCCGTATTTAGTACAGAAGGCAGTTTTCCATTCGTCGCCTTCTTTAACTCGTACCAGATGATAAGCCCCCAGAGATCTAACTTGGTGTATATGCAAGCGTCCTTCACCTGGTCAAGGAGTTCAGGGATCAGAGGCAGAGGATAACGGTTTTTAACCGTTATCTGGTTCAATGCGTGGTAATCGATACAAGTTCTAAGGTCGCCTTCATTTTTGGGCATGAAGAACAAAGCTGAGGATGCCGGGGACTTTGACGGGCGAATAAAACCATTAGCTAGGTATTGATCCAAATATTGTCTCAAATGCAGATTCTCAGGTTCGGTAAGGGCATAAATCCTGCTACAAGGGGGTTGTGCACCGGGCACCAGATCGATTTGGCAATCGTACGATCTGTGAGGAGGTAACGTGTTGGCCTGTTCCTTTTGGAAGACGTCCTGAAAGTCTTGGTATTCCGGAGGTAGTTGCATGGAGGCAGAGGTTACAGATGCTAGATTAATCTTCAGGTTTTCTGGGTAGCAGGTTTGTGTACAATCCGGGAAAGTTATTCTCTTAGCTCGCCATTCGATTCGAGGATTATGTGTCTCTAACCAAGGGATTCCAAGAATAACCTGAAACTGTGGAGCCTTGATTACATCAAACACAACACCCTCCCGATGGCCGTCGGGACCAATAAGAGTCACCTCAGTAGTGGAATGTGTTACCGGTCCAGAGGCAATTTCAGTTCCATCGACTGTGGTGATGACATCTTTGCTGGTTTTAGGACGGAGAGGGAGGTTAATCCTAGAGACCAATTCACGATCCACATAGTTTCCAATAGCCCCACTATCGATGTATGCCTTTATTGCATGCAACCGCTTAGGCTGTTCTGGATCTACGAGAACCATTGGCACAATGAAATGTGAGGTCTGAGAGTTAGTTTTCAAGCTCGGCAAGCGGACCCCTACACTTGTCGGGCAGAGTCGTTTCCCGAAACAGAGTCTTCATGGTTTTTATCAGCGGCTCCTACCGCCTTTCGGGGCGGTTTTGCCGGGCAATCTCGTAGAAAGTGTCCAGAATTCCCACAATAAAGACATAATTTTAACTGCCGCCTCCTTTCACGTTCCTTTTGAGTTAAGGGTCCTTTAACCCCTCCAATTTGCATAGGCTCAGAGACATCAACTCCCTTGGGATTAGCATGGGTCTTGACCAACACCCGGGTCTCAAACCTGGACCGATCTGCTTTTCTGTTTTGAAGTCTGTGATCCAATTGGACCACTAAGTCTATATACTCTGTGCAGTCTTGGGGCGGATTTACAAATTGGGCCAAGACATCTTTAAGTTCTCCGTGAAGGCCTCGATAAAACAACGTGACTCTTTTATCCTCTGGCCATCCCGTTTCCACAATTAGTCTATTAAAGGTTGCAATATAGGATAGGAGGTCCTGATTGCCCTGTCGCAGGGATAGAAGTTCGTCATCCAGAGCCTGCCCCTGAGAGTGTCGAGCAAATAACCTTTCCATGCTTGCTTGAAACCTTTGAAAATCACGCAGAATCGGGTCATCTTGAGTAACCAGTGGAACTGACCAATCGGCAGCGCAGCCACTGAGATATGACAATACAAAGGCTACCTTGGTCTGATCATTAGGGAAGGCCCCAGGTCTGCATAGGAAGTGCAAACGACACTGATTCATGAATACGGCGAATCCTTTGGGGTCCCCAGCAAAGTGTTCGGGTGGGGCCAGCGGCATGTTTCCAGGTAGATTAATCTGCACAGGGTTACTGGAAACCACAGGAGCGGGGTTCCCTCCGGAACCGGGTAGAGGAGTTTGCCCAGCTTGACCTTGCAAAAGCTGTCTGACCAGGTCATCAGTTCTTTCCTTTGATATTATTAATTCCCTCCTGAGGTCATTAGTCTCTTGACGAGCGGCGTGTACTTCGGCCCGTAATTCCCCCAGTAATTGGGCCAACTGATCAGTCTCAGAACTTTCCATAGCGCCTTGGTGGGAATTTGTAGGAAGGCTTCGCGTTCTGTTACGCTCACCTGACTCCCACAGAGGCGCTTGCCTGGTTCGCGCTGCTGTGACCTCTTCCTAGGTGATGCGCAGGGTTCGGAAGACGGACTGGACCGGACCCCCAAATCTGGCTTGCCTGGCTCGCAGAAGTATCCTTCTGTAGGCAAAAATAGGGGATTAACTGTCTGCGGGGTAATGCAATCGGCCTCCCACTTTCCCCTCTCACCCTCCTCGAAACCCTTCTGTGATTTCTCGTAGCGTCTCACCTTAGGGTCTGGAAGGACGAGCTCTCCATCCTGCTTCTGATGCAGGGGCTCGTTGGTATCCAGTTACTTCACAGGATTTTCGGATTGGTGAGAACCAAACTTGCTTGGCTTCCAGGTAAGTTTTTTGATAAGAGGTTCCCCTTGTGTCCATGCATTAATGTACTAATGCTAGTGTCTTTTTCCCCATAGGGGCCGGGGTACGGAATGCTGGGGAACAGACACCGACCCGAGATGAGAGGTGAAATCCTTGTAGAAATCAGGTAAGTCTTTAATGAGCGTTTTTTGGTAATGTCTTTTCATTCGCTCATTAACGCTGATGTCTCTTTTTCCCCTTAGGGGCCGGGGCCCAGAAATGCCAGGATGCGGCGCGGACCCAAAATGAAGAGGGAATGAATCAACAGGTATGGCTTAATATGGAGATTTAGCTTTCCTTATTCCCTTCTCTCTCTCACCTTTTGTTCTGGTCTTTTTCTCCCTAGGCGCTGGGGCGTGACTGCGAACCCGGATGATCGCTGCTGGACATGGAGGTGCCCTGTAAAGGTGAGTGGAATGCGGCGCTGCAGCGATCGACGCGATGAACTTTTAAATTAAAGTCTTCCTTTTCAGGATTGTCGGCGAGATGTCTCCTTCTTCTCTTCCTTTGCAGGTGATCCAGGATGCTGGCAGGCGTGGCAGAAGTCAGGATGCAGGAGCAGACACGGTGAGCGTCCAGCTGCTAGATGCAGAACAACGCGAAGCACGTGTGGCTGTTCGGGTGGGGTTTAAATAGCCTTGGAAGAAGTTCCAGGTATGTATCCTTCCTCCAATCAGGTATGTATCGTTCCCCGACCACGCCCGGATGGTAAATTAGTCCCACAGGTAAAGTAGTTCCTTTCAGGCCTCAAGGAGGCCGGGATCCTGCAGCATGGTCTGCATCAGGTAAGTGCACCCAAGCACTCCCATAATGAGCCTGGCACCTATGGCGCCAGGACTGATGTCTTTTATGAGCCTGGCGCCATAGGCGCCCAACACTGTCCAAAGGGCCCCTATATGGGGTTGCTGGGTCCTTCCTTGGGGACTGGATGTCCGCTTTCGGGGAAGCAGGGCTTGAACCGGCTCCCCGGGAGTGGGCATCATGACAGCAAGTCAGCCAGACCTCGTGCGAGGGGACTCTTCTTGTTTTGGCCATATCTGACCGCCACAGGAAAGCCTTGCATTGACAGAATCCAGGAAGTAATTCGGGAATTACTCACATTTCCAGCCTGGATTCTGTCACTTTGGAGATATTGCAGAGGCTGGTGTGGAGTCTCCACTATGATGTGTTCCCCTGGATAAACGGGCGGTAATTCTTCAATGCCCACAACGTTGCCAGGAGTGCCTTCTCACAATCGTTGAATTTTTCCTCCACAGAGGATAAAGTTTTACTCGCATAGGAGATTACTTTATTGACCTTGTCATGCTTCTGGTATAATACTGCAGTCAAGCATATATTAGAGAACCCTGTCATAAACAAGGAGTTCTTCTTGGAGACAGGGTTCTCTAATACATGCTTGACTGCAGTATTATACCAGAAGCATGACAAGGTCAATAAAGTAATCTCTTATGCGAGGCACTTGTGAGAGGCTTCTTTTGAGTTGGCTTATGGCCTCGGCTTGTTCTGGACCCCACTCCCACTTGACCCCCCCTTCAAAAGATGAATCAGGGGTCTTGTGATCTCTGCGTAGCCCTCAATGAACTTTCTACTGTAATTAGTCAGTCCAAGGAGGCTCCTTTGTTCCCGCAGAGTTGTGGGGTCTTTCAATTTCAGGAGTGCTTCCACTTTCTTTTCCTGGGGACAGAGACCCTGAGGAGTAATCTCATGCCCCAAGAAATTGACACGGGTTCTACACCACTGTGGCTTTTGAAAGGAAAGTTTTGCTCCGGCGGCCCCTTACTGTGTCAGAACATAATGGATCTCCGCTATGTGTTCCTCCACAGTTGAGCTTTTGATGAGGACATCATCTACATAAGCCAGGTTACCCCTTTCACCCAGGTCGGGCATGGCCTTATGTAGAAAAATGTTGTATTCATTGCTGGATTTGTTTTATCCAAAGGGAGTCCGGGTCCATGTGTACTGCTGCCCCCCAAAGGTAAAGGCCATCTTGTATTGGTCCTCCCTACTGACAGGTACCTTCCAGTATCCATTGGGCAGGTCTATTGCAGTAAATACCTGTGACCCCTGGATCTGGGCCAGCCCTTGGTCAATGTAGGGAAGAGTCCATTGGGAAGTATAGACCCATTTGTTGAGCTCCCTAAGGACGGCGCAGAGTCTCCACTGGCCGTTTGCTTCAATATCCCCAGCACCGGATTATTGAAGGTGCTGTGGACTGGACGGATTATCCCACGGGACTCAAGGTTTTAATTATTTCAGTAAGGGACTCCATTGATGCAAGAGGCAAGCGATATTGCTTCACAAACACTGGAGTCATGCCAGGGTCCGTGGGAATTTTTGTTGTGTGGATGTCGGTGCAACCACAGTCATATGAGTCCACCGCAAAGAGATCTTGAAAATCCAAGAAACTTGTTTCAACTTTTGCTTCTTCTCCAGAGTCTCACAGGCATCAGCTAGGTTGACTCTCTCTTCAACCATCTGCCTGAAGCCTGGAAAGACTTCTGGTTTTGCTATCTCAGCAGCCTCCTCCAGCTGGGTGGAGAAGTCCCTGGTCAAAGTGCTGATTTGGACTTGTGCCTTCAGGTGGGAAAGGCAGCCCTCATGGACCTGGAAAATCACCTCAAACCTGCTGAAGTCACAGGTCACATCTTCCTTACCATAAGGGCAGGAAGTGTACACCAGGAGGTTCCCCCCATGCCGGGTAAAGATCCTGTCTGGTGTTGTGTTGTCATCACTATCACTGTCAAAACATTCCTTGGGGATTGGTCCTAACAGTTCATTACCTAAATCTATGGAAAGATTTCGGTCACCAACCGCCATTCCAATAATGGTGCCTGTGGCTAGAGTGATACTCTTTAAGTCGCTGTTATCCACCTCCATTGGAATGGTGTCATGTTCTATATTGACTAGTGGTGTTGGGTTTACCCCCAACCCTTGCTGTTGGAGAGAAGCATTTAGATGAATATAGGCATCAGGGTTTTTCAATTTCTGTCATCTTTTAACTTTCACTTCAAGGGAGAATTGTCGGGTCCTTTCTGGGATGGAGACTTCCTCTCCAATCTGAATTTCAACTGCATAAGGCAGCAGTTGAGCTGACCTAAATGCCTTCTCTGGATCATCAAAGCCCATGGGATTATCCGCTAATCGGGACCAAGCTTTGAAGTTTATTAGGTCCAAACTAATGGCAAAGTGATTGAGAATATCACTGCCTAAGTAAAAGGCGGCAGTGATGCCTCGCACGACCCAACAATTATGGACTATGCTCTTGTTGCCTATGGAGATTTTGAGCATACACCTGCTTGGCAGGAGATGTTTGGAATTGGGCCTTTCCAGATCCATTTCCCATTTGTCTATCAGTCTAAATGTGGGAATGGCTGGATCTTTTGAGAGTTGGCAGAACATGGCTTCGCTGATTAAGCTCTTACCGTTGTTCACACACACTCGGGTGAGAACAGAGTCCTTCCCTTCATTTAACTAAACAGGGATGAACAACTGCTCTCCAATTTGCTCAATATCAGCCAGACTCTGAGCTGATTTCACATCTTTCTGGAGTATTGGAGTGGGAAAGTCTGATTGTGGATTGGTAAAGAATTTCAGAGTGTTTCCTTCCAGTGTGGAATGCCACCTTAAACTGGAAGGAAGGTTGATTTTCATAAATAGAGAGGACCCCCCCATCACCAGTTTGTTGTCCTACTGCTATTACTGTCACGTCTGGAATGTGGTTGTTCTGGAAGTGAAATTCTACTTGGTTAGATTTTTGTTCAACAATGTGGCATGTGCCTTTCAAACTAACATGGTTGACACTCTGTTTTAACTTTATTGGTCGGCTAGTCTGGGTCCAGAAGACCTTGTTTACGCAATCTATTAGGGGTGACAACCTTTACAGGAGTTCATTCCCTAGTAAACAAGGGGTGCCCTCTGGAGTCACAACTATGACCGGGTGCTTCACCTTGTGTCGCTCAATTTTGATGTCCAAATACGCAGTCCCCTCGACGGGAATTTCCTTCCCGTCAAAGTTTTGAAGTTGTCCAGGAAGAGAGGTGAGAGGAATTTGGTAATTCTCCCCCTTCCTGAATTCAGTTTATCAAAGGCCTTTTTGGACAGAAGGGTAGCTTGGGATCCAGTGTCCACCAGTGCCAAAATTGTACCCTCCCCCTGTACTTGAACCGGGGCATAGTATCTTCCTTCCTCCTCCGCAAGGGGGCACAGACAATGCACATTTTTGGACAACTGATGGGTTAGTTTTTTAGTTTTGGACATTGAGAGATGAGAGATTTGGGCAGAATTCTGTGGGGAGTCTAGGGAATCCGCAAAGAAAAGGTGGCAACTAGAGATGGGAGAAGTTTTGAGTTACCCTGGTTCTGGTTCTGGACCGCCCCCCCTTTTTGGAGGCAGCCACCCAGATGGGTTTGAACCAGCGGATTTTCAGGTTGTTGGTTCTGGGATTGGATGACTGGTGGCGCAAGCTCAGTCCCCATATCTACCCAGTCTGGATTTGAATCCTTTGGGACCCATTTTTCCTTGGGAGGAGTTCCCCCATCTCTGAAGAAGAAGATCCTTTTCCCAGAATCCTCTGAGGATCCCTCTCCTTCAAATTGGAAAACTCGCACCACCTCCTCAAAATGGGTCTGTTTGGGTTCTTTGTTTCTCCTACCCCCTCTCTGCTCCTTGGATGGCAGACTTTCAGGGACAGGATATTTTGGTTCCAGTTCCTGGGTTTCCAGGGGCTTTTTACAAGTGGGGAAGGAAGCTTCTTCCAAGGCTTTATACCCCCCTTCCCCTTGTGCCTCCTCCCTGGGAACCGGTGGGTTGTTGGGGTGCTGCCCCCGTCATTTTTCTGGAACACCAGGTCCAGAGTTTGAGGCATTCTGTGCCGGAATGCTCATCTGAGGGTTCTGTTGAGCTCTCAGTATGCAACCCAGATCTTGTGCCATGTTTTGGACCTGGCGCTCTAGCTGTGAAACCCGCTTAGGCTGATACAGGGTTCTCATTTCTCCCCTGGGCTTATCCCGGGAAGGGTAGCTAACCCTTCTCTGGTAATACCCCGGGTTTGGAAGATTTGGGTACCCCTCCACCCTTAACCTCCCCTCTCCCAGATTAGGTTGTCTGAGCTCAGGAAAGTGGGTAAAGAAGGATGGATTGTTCTGGGGATGGAAATTTTGTGGGTGCCTGGGGAAAAAGTTCTGCCCAGGATTTGGGGAATCCTGGGCAGAACTGCCCTCCTGGGGGAATTGAGGAAGGAAGTTCCCTGGGTTAGGTGCTTGGTTGGATCCTCCCCCTTGGGCAGGAGCAGTCCACACATAACCCAGGATGGGTCTATTCCCCTTGTAGCTGGGACTTACATAGTCAGGGGAGTGAGGGATCCCATTTGTGGGACTACCTCCTTGGCTCCCTGTCTGTGACTGGCCCGAGGGCCTTCTGGGCTTGGGATTATTCTGCTGTGCAGGCAGGTTTTTAGGCCCCCCATCTCCAAATCTAAAATGGGGCAACCTTCACCTCTGCCACCTTTGCAGCAGCAGGGGTGTTGGCTGTTTTGGGGCTTTTAGCATTATTTTTCTTTTCTATGGGCTTTTGCACCTCATAGATTCGGGTCGCCTGTTCAATAACCCAGTCTAGTGATCTTTTCTCGTGAAAATCTCTCACTAGCTGGGTCATGATGTACCTTGGTAGAGCATGGAAAAAAGTATTAACAAATTCTTTGCTGTCCGTGCGCACCCTTCTGGTAGTCTGCGCAAAGGCACGCTTTAATTCCTGCACAAATTCTTGTGGGGCCTGATCCTCCCCACATTGCAAGTTGTAGGCTGCCTTGCGAGCCTCTTGGGGATTTCTGTGAGCAGAAAAATGCTTCAAGATGGCCGCCGTATATGTGGACCATCTAGAATGATTTTGGTCCTCCAGCCCCACAAAGAAACTGGAGTATTCTGGTGAGAAGATCCATTTCACATACTGAATGCAGCTACTGCTGTCTTTCAAATGGAAAGTTTCCATCATCTGCTCAAAGAGCTCTAAGTGCTCCCAAACAGAATATTTGGCGTTCTTATGATAGGGCGTGATGACACTCCTTATTGCCTTGATTTGTTTTAAGGGGTCCTTAAGCAAGGCCCTTTTTGCCTTATTGGCCTTCTTGGTTCGGGTAACCCTGGTCCATTCATCCTCCTACTCAGAAGCACTGCTCCCAGAGGTGCCCGTCTGGTCTTCTAGGCTTTCCCGGATTCTGCGAGCCTGGGAATGGCTGGCAGAATGTGGGGACCTAGTCTCCTGTGTGCTGGGGCGCTCCGAGGAGTCTTCTGATTCCTCCTTGCTCCCAGGATTTGATGGGTACCCCCCCACTGTCCTAACTGGGAAGAGGTTTTTAGGATGCCCTTAGTGGGCCTACCCTCATGGAGTTCCCCACGAAACTTCACAGTACTTGGGTACCCATGCCCAGATGCCCGCCCATCCATTCCTGGGAGGTGCTGGTCTATGAGCCCCATACTTCTGATTGGATTGAAATCTGCCATCCTCGTGGCCCTGGGCTCATATGCGCCAGTGGACATGGGGGTGGCAGAGTCCAGGGACTGGGAGAGATGAAGGCCTCTGGTACTAGGGTTTCTGAGTTATGCTCAGGTGTTTCCCTTTCCCAGCGAACCTCATCTCTATCAGCCCCTGCTCCCTGTTGCCATGCCAGAACCTGAGCTTTCTGTTCCTCAATCAAGGCCTTACTAGTCTCTATCAGTCTCTCTTCCTTGCCTACCTGCCCGTGGAGCTTGTCATTGTTCTCACAGAGAGCCTCATTTTCTCTCTGTGCTTCCTGGGTGGTTTTTGATTACTTGGCCAGTCTTTGCTGCAGGGGGATTACCTCTGAGTCCTGTCCATACTGGCCTGTTCCTTCCTTGCCAGCGCACCTTCCACCCTCCTGGTGTGCTCTAACAATCTTGCATGCTCTTTTGGAGGTCACCCAGTCCCTGGAGGGCCAGGTGATTTTCTTCCAGTTTCCCTTTAAAGTGACAGACTTCCTGGCCTAAGGTGTCTCTTTCCTGAGCAAGAGCCTACCTCTGTGCCGCCAGGTCGTCCCTCTGTCTTTGCAGTGCTCCAGCTTTCTGGCGCTCCTCATCAGACTCTGCCTGGGTGTCCAGGTCTTTCACAATCAATTTATTGCTCTCTGCCTTCTCTCTATCTAGGTGGCTTTGCAGGGTGACTACCTGCTCTGCGCATGCCCTGTTGAAATCCAGTTGTTGCTCCAGCTTTTTCTGGCTCTGCAGTAGAGAGTCCACACTTTCTTGGTACTCCTTCTGCAAGGCCAGAATTCTGGTATCCTGTTCTGCCTTTTCCTGTTGCAGGATACCCATATCCTCTTTTATTTTAACTATATACTGCCTGCTTTCATTTTCTGACTCCTGGCTCCTCTGCAGCCACTGCTCAGAAGAGTCCAGATCAGATTGGGCCTTTTCTAATGCCATCAGTTGCCTACTTGCCAGATCTTGACCTTCAGCATATTTATCCTGTATGGCTCCCATAGATAAATATAGATATGCCGCTATCTTGGCAATCTTATTTTGCTCATCCTTAGCATTAGGGGCCATATATAGTTCACTTAGGGCCACATGTAAGGGACCCTGGTCTTTGCAGATATCTAACCCTATTGCAGTGATCTGTTGTGTGATTGCCTGCAACCACACATTCTGATCCTGCTTAGTCCATTCACCTCTCACAAATAACTTATGCAAAAGGTGTTCTCTAGCCATCTTGATGTCTACCAATGTCGCCATTCTGGAAATATTAATTTCCTTCCTGACTTACAGAAGTTTATTTTAATTTTGCAAAACAGACCGTTTCCTTACAGTGTTCCCTTTTACAGTGTAACACAGCGTGGCAGCCCAACAGGATTTATGTATCCTGTCAGTTAGCACACTGTATTAAGCTGCACAAGTGGTATATCTAATCCAAAAATCCCGCTACGAGACCCCAATCTGTAAGTGGTTTCAACCCAGCACTCCACCTAAGTCAATGCCTAGTATGGGATGACCAATTGGAACCCTTATTTATATATTTTTATGTCAAAAGTTCTTTTATTTATGGATGATGTACCCTTATATAACGCCCCTCACTTTGAATCTCCCCAGTCTCACTGAGCCAAGAAGTAGGATTGTTTTGCAAAGTTAAAAGATTTATTTGATGAGTTGCACAATATATATCAAACTGTTATGAATATGAACAATATCTGAATATCACACTATTATGAATATAAACAATGATCGGCAATGGGTATTATTACAATAATCAAAAATCTCTTTAATCAATTAGGAGTAGGAATAGGAAGAATAATGTAGCAGAGAATAACTTTGTACGGGTTCAAGGAAATGCAATGACAGGAAAGAATGCAACACAGAAATAAAACTAGATTTGAACTCAATCCAAAGACAATGTAATCACTCTTTCCCCCTGTTACTATTCACTCCCCCCAATATGCAATATGAAGAGATGGAATGAGGGCACACAGGTTTCAGAAATTAACAATCAACAATGCAGTTCAATCCCAATTCCCCAGCAAGCTTAGAGAGAACAGGAATGACTTTAAAACAGGTCAAATGATTTTAAATGTGATTTGAAATTAATATGAAAAATGCTAAAAATGATTTTAATTCGCTAAATGGGATTCAGAACAAGTGAGAGCCACTTTGGATAGGTTCAGGTAAACACTAGCAATGATTGTTGAATGATTAGCAGATGGAAAACGAAATTCAGAAGTGAAAGCAAGAAATAGCTGTTTTTACATGTGGTGAAATTGAGCCAAATGCAAAATCGTGGCTAACTTTTCAGAGCATGAAATAAAACGTGATTACAGCAAAACTATAGTGAGTTGGAAAGCTGAGGATGTTAGCTTCAAAGGGACATTTAAATTTCGTTCCTAGCATGTACGGTGCAAAAGCTACAGAGGTTTTAGTAAAGGTTGATTTTTCTCAAAAAGAGTCAAGATTTTACAAATGGGAGATTGCGCTTTTGAATTACAAACAGGTTCCTTACACTAAGAGTCTATGAAGCCACCAGCTACACGACAGCGCACCCACCAGACCAGTGGTGCCATCAGTTGATTGGACCTGTCAAGAAGATTGCCTTTCTTCAAAAATATATTGCGCAAAGATGATTTATCACTACAATTATCACAGAAATATATGGATTAGAGAAGGATTCAGGATAGACAAAAGAGATTCTATAATGCAGTCTGGATTGGTTGGAATGGGTTGGATTGGATTACTTAATACTAAGAGATTTGCTATGGACAGTTCTATACTAAATATTCACTACTATGGCTTTGGAATGGAATGGGCCCGTCAAAGATCTGGTCAAAGGTTTGGCTGGAATTCGCTCGCCACCGCACAGGTTTCATGCACTTAGTTCTGCTCTCAGTAAGGCACTCTGGTCTGCACGGCCTCTTGGACTGTATCTGATGGGTTTTGGGTTACAGCTCTGCTGGACTGATCTGGATCTTGGGTTCTAGCAAGGGGTCTTAGCCAGAAGCAGCAAAAAGAGCACAGCCAGGCTGTTCAATAGGTTAGGCCCCATGGAAGTTTAGGGTTAAATCAAGTTGCAAAATTTTACAGGCCAGCTGAGAAGGGTTAATCTTTTTGGGTTGGGCCTTTGCTTCAGGGTTCTAGAGTCTGGATCTAGGTTCTGGATTCTAGATATGGGTTCTTCCTGCAGAGTGCTTCGACGGTAGATCAGTGATGGGTGAATATGTGTGTTTCTGGGTCCTCAACAGTCCGTATTTATGTATATTCCAAAGGGGTGTGGAGGCTGATTATACTATGCCCAACCCTCTAAAAATCTGATAGGTCAGAGAATTCCCTCTCCCCTGATTTGAGAAGGGAACAGTGTGTCATGATGTCTCATGATGTGTCATGTTTATGGCCCAGGGAGAAAACCTCCCCTTTGTTTCTGAACAGTATATCTTATTTTTTATAAAAACATATTTCCAATATCCCCAACTTGTTAATGATACATATTTACCTTACAGATTCACTTAGGCTCATGTTCCTACGAGATTTGGTTCCCAAATGACAGTTTTTCACACTTTTGGTGGGTTACCCATTTTCGGATCTGAACAATTTTCTATACATATATGCACATAACATCTGGGAATATCCCTGTAAATGTTCATGTTCCTAGCATAATCACAATAACTAGAATATGAACATTTTTGTGGTTCAGTCTCTGATTGTCGCACAGATTCCAAATTAGTTTTAAACTTTGAGCAAACTTTTCATTTTAATAACCTCTACATTCCATATTTTTATCAGTTCAGTACACTTTTCTATGAGTCTTTTTCTTAAACATACAGTTTCTGTGCTTTCTGAATCCACAAACGGTTTGTCTCCACCTCCAAGGTCTTGGCTGGGCCAGAGAGTCACATGGGTGTGTCTTCCTGGGCAGGTGGTGTCAGTCACGCCCGAATTAGCATTTTCTTTCAGTTCTAGAAACCCATTGTTTCTTTCCCAGA
Source organism: Ambystoma mexicanum (assembly GCF_040938575.1). Classification (NCBI taxonomy): domain Eukaryota; kingdom Metazoa; phylum Chordata; class Amphibia; order Caudata; family Ambystomatidae; genus Ambystoma; species Ambystoma mexicanum. Next base: position 718,827,629 of record NC_090921.1, read on the forward strand.
GCAGCAGAGCAAGTCCCCTCCTCTTCTCATTAGCATCCAAATGACATATCCTCTTCTTTTGGTGGCAAGGCAAAGGGTGGTGTGTTCTCAGTGGGGGAAAAACCTCTTTGAAGTTTAACTGAATCAGGTTACCGTACAGTAAATTGTGACATGGTTCCTTTTGAAAATTAAAGTTACAATTTTAAAATAAGCAAACATATCTTCAATTCCAGTTTTTTTCAACATGAAAATTAAGTTGTAGCAACCTATTGCATTTGATGGAAGTCTCTTCTTTCCCCACCTTAGATTTTGAGACACAAGTTTTAACATGACAGATTTAGAGATTGCCAGCTTCTGACAGAGGTGAGTAGCGGTATTGCGCCTATTTTCAACATATTTTTCCAAGCAAGCATCTTTAAATGTGGATTTTCTTCTGATAAATGTACTTCTTGACATTGTATTTATGTGGATTTTTGAAGTAGAATGATGTTCAACACCTAACAAAAAGGTTGGATCTTTTGTGTAGTTTATGAACCATGATTTTTGCAGATTTGACAACCAAGAAAAACGGATTTCCAAACAGCTCTGTGTTTCTTTTGCAATCAGCATTGCTTTTTCAGGTAGTTTCAGGCTACTCTGTGGGTAGCCCAATGGTGGGTTTTGGCAGTGGTCTCCTGTGTTACCACTGACCTAGGCAAAAGTGGGTTGGCGGCCTATTTTTCCGGTTTTTCCTGAGCACTTCTGGGTGATTTTCAGCGAGCATCATGCTTTCTGGCGGCCATTCTGATGTTCCTGATGCAAGCAGCGCACAGGAATGTTTCAGGGCCTGCACTAGTGGGTTAAAACATCCCACAAATATTAGTACATTGTTCTACAATTATCCCAAAACAATTGATGAAATGTTACTACTGGTCTGTACCCTTTCACTACAAAACAAAATACATCTGATTATATGTTAATATTAATCTTAGAATATTCTATTGTTAGAAACAAAATGAGTCAACCTAAGAACTTTATATCTGAGCTCTGTGCTGGGATACTGCATTACGTAAACATTAAGTGGTTGAAAACACACTTGGTGAAGACATGTTATTACACTAGGAACTACTTAACTTCTTAGCTGCACCTATCCCATTCACTTTCAGGCCAATGCTTTCACAGGCTGAAATTGCTGTTTCAAATCACTTGCATGTGAAATTAATCCAGAAAAGGATAATAGGAATGGCTGCAATCAAGCCAATTCCTCCCAGGCATTTTTTGCAGGCAGAAATGACATTAACACCATGGTTGGCCAATACAACAAGTAATGCAAACAATATAACCTGCCTGGGAGTTGAAATTGCCCGCATGGGTTACGGCAAGTTGATTGAAAATAAACTCAGAAGGGCAAGCCAGCTCACTGCTCAAATATTAAAGGTGGCCAGGGAAGAGGCTGGTTTCTCACTTGCTGGTGTGATTGCATTATACAAACAGTGCTTCTGTCTGGCAGTTTTGTATGGGCTTGAAGTAATGGAAATTTGTGACTTAAAATGGCTGGACTGGAATGAAGGAACCGTTTGGTGAAAGCTACTGGGTCTACGTCCTTCTTTCCCGGTCGAATTTGTACATTTGGAATTGGAACAGACGTCTATCGGTGTGAGGCTCTGGTAATTCGTGACTTAAAATGGCTGGACTGGATTGAAGGAACCTTTTGGCGAAAGCTACTGGGTCTACGTCCTTCTTTCCCGGTCGAATTTGTACTTTTGGAATTGGAACGGAATTCTTTGTGGGGGCTGAAACTTAGAAACAGGGGTTTACTTTACATACAATCACAAACGAATCCGTATGTGGGTTACTAAAGTGTATCAGAGATAATTATGCAAAGGAAAATCCCCTGGTGAAACCCTGATTGAAGATCTTTTTGCACAGATTGAGTGTCACCCTAACTTTCAGATTCTGTGGTCCTATGGTAAGATGCAACAAGTCTTTGAGGAAAAATGTAACAGATGGGTCTGGTACAACAATTATCTCCACTTAGCTTAGTCTAAAATGTTATGATGCGGTCTCTAGGGTTATCCGCTCAAATAGGAAGTCACAGCTTTATCCATTGCTATGTCCAGTAGCAGGGGTTAGGCGCTCTCTATTATGGTTACGCATAAATGAGCTGCCACTGTTATCTGTCAGTGGTTCCCAATTACGCCTGGACGCTAAAGAACGATATTGTCGCATCTGCGGGTTCCCACATGAATTGGAAACTACGAAACATGCACTCGCTGAGTGTGCTACATTGGGTACCATGTATATGTGCAATCTGGGTGGTTTGGTCCACTCGTACGAATCTATCAATACTGAAACCTTTTGGGACTGCTGCCTGAATACAAAATCTATTCCTGCCCAATTGGCGCTGTACCGTGTGTGGAAGCATGTTAATGATCTGTTGGAAGATTAAATTTAGGCTATATCCTAGTTAGCGTCAACTAGGCACGTGGGCATCTGTTGATGTTGCTGAGATTGCCGTCAGAACCATTACGCTCACCAAGGGTTTTGACGTTTTATATGTACCGATGGATTAATGTAACCAATGCAGATTGTATTGGATTTAAGCGACCGTCTGTTGTACGATTGCTTTATTTGCACTGTATGTGTTTACTTGCTATTTTATTGTTATTTATTACTGGGGTTTAACTCACTTATTGTAGAGTATAATGATACGTTGATTTGTTTTATTTGTGTACAACTCATCGAGTTATATATAACACAATACAGATTATTATCGTTATTATAATAATAATAATTATTATTATTATTATTATTATTCTTATTATTATTATTACCTGTTTCAAAGTGCCCAAATGCACAAAAAAAATACAATATAATGGGGCACGTGATTAACATACCAGAGGCTGGATGAACAATACCCAAGCACAGTTTCTCTCCTCAAATTCTATCAAAGAGCGCCGCCCTACTGTACAGTATTCTATACATTTAGTTTGACCTCACAGATATTTTGCTAAGGCAACACCTATTTTCAAAACAAAAAAGGAACGCACTATTGCTGGAAAGCACCTCTGATCTCATCACTTTGGAAAACAATCTGATTTTGGAGACACAATTAGATTCAAATTGTAAGTGTTGCCACGAAGAGTTTTTTTGTTGTTTTTTTAAAGGAACAGAATTTAAAGGTAAAACTGCACAGCACTTCGAGACTGATACAAGCTGGTTTGAATTTGGGGACACAGCTCTGTGACCTGTGCTGACATGTTCGGATTTGCTGCCGAATTTCTATTTTGAAAAAGAAAATAAAACCATTGGACGAATCCAGTTTCAAATGTACATGCTCTGGACTATTTTAGTTAAGTACTTGACTTTATTGCCTGAAAAACGGAGACAAATGGTGCAATTGGAAGCACTTACATGTTGGTTCATTTGTCAAACAGAGTAGAGATAAGATACAATGGTATAAATAGACTTTTTTTAAAGCCTAAATGTACATTTTACGCACCTTTTATTGGGTACTAGAATTAGAAAATCAGCAATGAAATGCTGCCAGTATATTACAAGTTACAATGCATTAACAAGAGATTGCTATACAACCAACATAAACATTCCTCTGGGATTTTAAAATATCAGTATGAGCGTTTAGAAAGTCCCAACAACAAACTAGACTACATGTTAGCCCTGCGCTCAATAGCACATTTTCTATTAACTTGGGATGGGTAAAGGTTGATCCTAATGTCCTCGGGATTGAAATGTCCAACCTGAAGGTCAAACACTAAGCTCAAGATCAGATACTCAACCCGCGGAACTATCGTGCGAGCAACTGATAGAATATCCACACTAACTGCTGGAATCAGAGAACATGTGCATCCTTTTATAGTTGCACTACTTTCACAGACTGTGCTACATGATAGTGACCATGGAGATTTCAGTATGCAAATCAGCAATGGCTCAGAATAATACACATCAGTGACACATTGTTATTGGTTGCCTGGTATCATTTCCTCAATATAATCAATGCCTTCGTATTGTCAATAGCTCATTCTTAGCAGTGACCCAATATCTTAGCAGATCATTGCCACTAACAGCTGTGTAGCATCAGTGGTTGAGTATCATCAGAGCTCGGTGTCATCAGGGGCAATGTATCATCGGTGGCTTTATGTTGGTTTGCTTGCATAAGTGCTATCACTACTAAAGTTTTCACTGACTTGATGTTATGAACAGACTAGTATAGTGAGTAGCATAGCATCATTATTTCCTAAGCAACATCAGCTCAGCATCGTTTAGTACGAAGCATCCTTGGGTCCGAATTGTCATGGCTCAGTATCATCGATGGCTCAGTATCATAAGCGGTTCAGTATCATTAGTAGTTCTGCATCGTCATTAGCAAAGAATTATTAATGGCTGACTGTCATCAAGGGCCCAGCATTTTGAGTGGATCAGTAGTATCAGTAATTATGTAATGAACTCCCTGGAGAGGCACTTCAGTATGGTTTGAGAGAGGGTGGTGGGCATTCGAATCAGAACAAATACACTTTGTGCCATCACCACCAATGAGCGAAAACTGAGAATGCATTCTGCATTTGCCAGTACTCCCTTACGCTTCTGCTCTCCAGAGACCGGGACAATGGCATCCGCCTGGACCCCAAACACCAACGGACCTCCTCAAGCACTTTCCCAATTTGCACCCAGCATCCCTTGCAGGTCATCCAGGTCTCGGACTGGTCATTGGACGCATCATGTGAGTGGAACAACATTAGTAGGAAGCCAGAACTTGTTCTTTACACCATCATCTTAGACACGCTGACCTTTCCTCCTTACGCCTCCAGCTGGACAGATCCTCCAGTGGTTGTTCCACTTGCATGGCCCGTCAACCCAAACGGTCCTCGACAGCACTTGTCCAACTGGTGCCAAACAACCTTGCGATACATTGATGCCTATGATTGGTCCTCTGGCCAAGTTACCAGGAAACGGGCAGTATCTTTTGGGGCCACCATCGAACAGCTGTTGGTTTTTCCTCTCTGACACTTCTGCCTATTAGAGGCCCAGATCAATCAAATTCCAGGCCATTGTCCCCCAAACACAAAAAGATCTACAGGAGCGCTTGCCTAACCAGTGCCCAATAGCCCTTAATGAACATCATATCTGATGATTAGCTCTCTGTGTCCCAAGAGTGTGGGACTGACTGTAACAAATCAACTTACGGGGCACCAGTGGTCGAGGGATGAATATCGGTTTCTAAACCATAAATCAGCCCCACGCCTCTAGTACAACAGAAGGGATCCGAACAGATTGGAAACACAAGCACATTATAACCCTCCTTGTCCAATTTTGGTTAACGTGGACGGAATGTCAGGCTTATCTCCGAAAGTTCATGAATCGTTGGTTAGTTGCAACACAGCGAAAATACAATTATTGCCCAATGATAAAAGGGACTGTCCAGTCAAGGTTGTATAAAAAATCTACTTTATTATTATTATTATTATTATTATTATTATAACAGACAGTTCTAGCACACTACAAAATACAACCCACCCTGTAAAGGAATTCAGAGGACAGACAGTTTCAAAGAAGGAAAAGGGATGCACTCTGGATACTGACAGGAGGGTAGTCAGTGTAATTATGAATAGCAATAGTTCAAGGATACTTGGTGTCAACACAAAGGGAGCAATGGGTCTTAAAATGTCACTAGGGGCCTTCGGGGAAGGACCAGGGGGACAGAACCACACTGCACTTTGTGCTGTAAGAGTTCTTGGTGCTCAACAGGTTCAACTCAGTTTCAGGGCACTTTTGCAGCATCTGGAACAGTGTTCAAGACAGGAGAAAGCTGTGGGTATCAGGCGGCAGGCTGTTCATTGAGCGACGCTGGATGGATGGCTGCAGGATTTCCTACATAGCGGCTCGGGGTCTGGAATCATTGTCTAGTGCTGGTCGGCGGTTCTAAAGTACTGGACAAGACATCTTGGCTGTCTTTAGCGACTGTGGCATAACAACAGTCAGTGGTGTAGTCGGTTGCACCTCATGGGGCTCGACTGGCTATAAAATGCCCTTTAAGGCAGACATCGGTAGATTCTTGTCGATGCACTGCTCCTAGCTACTTCATCGGGCTGGTGAAGTAGCTAGGAGCAGTGCATCGACAAGGTGGACAGTCCGAAGCTGAGGAGAGTGTTGCAGGCAGCTGCCTTGTCCTTGGTTTGATTCAGAGACTCTCTGGCACTTCCCACCTAGAAGGTTTGCTGCAGAGCCTATCAGGGCATGCTGTGTGCTCACTAGGTACTGGTTCTGGAGCTGCTGAAGGGTTGTCTGGATTTGGTATCTCCCTCTGTTCGCTGAAGATGTTTATGGGAGAGATCTTGCTTCCTTCTTGGAAATCCTGGCCTTCCTTCACTGGTGGAAGATATATGGCAGACTGTACCTTCAGCCAGGGTCCAATGATGAGTTTTTACTTCTGCTTCTGGAGAAGCCTTCAGATGATCTGCCATAAGAGGGGCTCACCCCTCTTATAAAGCCAATCAGACCACATGGATTGGTGTAGGCTAAGCCTACCCTAATTAACTAATCCTGGGTCCCGACCTACAATCTCCTATATGCCTGAGGTCATAACCAGAGTGCTTTGCAACAGAAAAGGTAAAGGGGTGAAAACAGTGAATACTAAGTCCCACCCATCTTTCTGTCTGTTATGGATCAAAGTGTCGCTCTGGTTAATGGAGCTCTCTGTGGTTCCTGATTAAAGCAGCTTGTCTCCCTTGATGACTTGATGGCTCCGTCAAACCACATACTCGTGCTTTCTGAATGGCTGTCCCCCTGCAGGGAGGACTACTGTAGACATGCAGTCTGAGACATGATATTTCACTGTCAATCGATAGGGTGGGAGCTGGCTTCAGATTGACACAGTGCATAAGAAAGGGTGTTGGGGTTCAGGTCTCCTTTGTTAGCCTCTGCAGCCAGGCCCCATGTTGGCCTGTTTGAAAAAAAATCTGATTATTATAAAAATACTGCCACCAGCTACATGGCTCAACAGAAGGACAGGGAAGATCCATGGAGCACTTGTTAGTTAATTAGGCTGGCCATGGCAGGCGGAATGTTTGGGCATCCCCCTTCTGGAGATGCAGCATGTACTCCACCTGTCAGATCACAACTAAATATGACTAGGGGGACTGCGCCTGTAGGCTGTGTCCAGCCAAGGTACACAGGTCTATGCATATGTCGTGCAGTGAGCATAGGAAAATGTGTGTGGATTCGCCCTACACATTTTCCGGAAGTTGATCTACCAAAATTCAATTTCATTTAAAAATTCAAAAAAGTCCAGGCGAGCGCACACCCACTGTGCGGATGGTCAAATTCCTCACACTAACTGACCAGAATGCCTGCATTTACTTTTGAGTCCACAATCGGGTACCTAGCAGCCTTTACATCTTTGACCCTCCCAATCACCATAAACCCCGGGTATGCCATCTGTCTTGGCAAACCAACATCACCCAACCACTCATTGTGCTTGGCCAAATGGAGCACAAGAAACCTTTGCGGGTCATTCAGGCTGCTGAGTGGCATACCCTAGCACTGAGAGACTAGGAACTCTACATTAATATTGGAGACTGTCTGCTCTTTCCTCCCTGACTTTCCTGCTCACCAGAGGGCCATGTCATGCCATCTTCCTGGGACCCCAGCACAAATGAACCTCCCGGAACGCTTGCCTAACTGCTGCCAATCAGCTATTAGGTTGCTGATTGGGCCTCTGGCGGACCCCTTTAGTGTACCTTGCAGAACACAAGTTGGGTACAGGTTAGACAGTGAAGGAAAATGGCTATAGCTGAAGCCTGTTTCCATGTTCGCCTTTTCTACTTCTTCGCTGCGTAAATGAATCCTCATAAAGATGGCGTTTGAGAGCTGTTTCCATGAATTCTAGATATCTGGTAATATTACCCCCACACAAATGGTGCCATACATACAGTCGCTGGGTAAAGGCCATGGCGATATTAAGTATGGTGTGCCCCACTCGCCTTGGTATATATATTTTTTTTAACCAGGGGTTGCGGGGGTCTCCCCCACAGGTTCACAGTGATAATGTCGCCGCAAACCACAGCCTTTTTGCAGTGACTTGTTTGCCGCAAAGCCTTTTTGTGGGGACATTATCACATGGAACCAAATTCTAGCAGTAGGACACTATGACTACAGCTGTCAATTGCCAACTACCCCAACCCCGATTCCTGGGTCAATCAACCCCCAACCTTGGGGGGACATTGTGGCTCCTCTTGTTTTCTAAACACCAAGCATGCTTCATTCCCCCAAACCCCCACTACACTCTTCTTATGACTCTGGCCCACCTTTACCTACTCCCTTATCACCTAACTACATGGGTGGTTATTGAATCCTGCCGTCTCCCCACTGGGCTTCTGGGCAACTCCCCCCTTCCCCCACACCTCTCTGGGTTCCATCCTAAATACTGTGCTGACCCCCCCATGCTGCAATGATGTCAATACTGTATGCCATTTTCTTTGTATTGTTCCCATAACTCCCACCGTTCGCTTAGCTGTAGCACACCCAGAAATGGGGGTCGCTAACGTCATGCGTTACCATATGTGCTGTCCTATTTTTCTGGCGTCAATAAACTGCAACGCAATGCAACGCGAAACAACATCATTCCCAGGTTTTCAGAATTGCTGATACCTGTGAAGTGCCAGCCAGACGGCCACCCTAACTCCCAGAATTTAGCCTCATTACACGGATGGCGGTGGACCAAGGTGCTATTAGCACCTTGGTCCATGCCGGTAAAATACTGGCACCGCCTTGGTGGAAAGGGGAATTACCGCCCTATTCCAAGGTTGGTGGGGCGGTAATTCCCCCTTCCCCCATTGCCCTTCCCCATTCCCATTTTTGCCCCATAAGGCATAATGGGAATGGGGAAGGTGCTAATTACGGCACCGCAAATTGTGGTACCGTAATTAGCTTCCTGGTCCCTTTGCGGGTTGGTTTTTAACGCCTGCAAAAAGCAGGCGTTAAATTCTCCAACCCGCAAAGGGACCTCGTAGTAAGGCGGTAAGGGTTTACCGGTACCGGTAAAATAATGAGGCCCTTAGAATCTGTAATACACAGGTGATTACCGTTTTATAAAATCTTAAAAGGGTAATTTGGTAACAACTTAGAAAAGAACTTGAGATAAGGGGGCCGAGAGAGAGAATAGATTTGTGAGCATTCAGAATCAGATTTAGACAATGTGATAAACATACATTTTGATCAGAAAACGGACACAGCGCACATAGAAATGCATGAAGGGGGTGGGGAAAAAAGCAATGCGAATAAAAAATAATTAAAATGTTATTGGATAGAGAAGGGGAAGCAGAAAGAACCAGAACAAGCAAAGAAGGGGAAATACTGGGTGCAATAGCGAAAGGCATCTAAAGGAGGGCCGAGGAAGCAGGACATTCTGAGGAGAAAGGGAACAGACAGGGGGAGTAGGAGCTGGCCATCAGATAGAGTAGAAAGGGGACATACAGGCAGAGTAGGAACTGGCCATCAGGCAGAGAGGAGAAAGTGCAAAGACAGGGAGAGTAGAAACTGGCCATAAGGGGGAGAGGAGAAAGGGGACAGACAGGGAGAGTAAGAACTGGCCATAAGGGAAAGAGGAGAAAGGGGACAGACAGGGAGAGTAGCAACTGGCCATAAGGGAGAGAGGAGAAAGGGGACAGACGGGGGGAGTAGGAGCTGGCCATCAGATAGAGGAGAAAGGGGACATACAGGCAGAGTAGGGACTGGCCATCAGGCAGAGAGGAGAAAGTGCAAAGACAGGGAGAGTAGAAACTGGCCATAAGGGGGAGAGGAGAAAGGGGACAGACAGGGAGAGTAAGAACTGGCAATAAGGGAAAGAGGAGAAAGGGGACAGACAGGGAGAGTAGCAACTGGCCATAAGGGAGAGAGGAGAAAGGGGACAGACGGGGGGAGTAGGAGCTGGCCATCAGATAGAGGAGAAAGGGGACATACAGGCAGTGTAGGGACTGGCCATCAGGCAGAGAGGAGAAAGTGCAAAGACAGGGAGAGTAGAAACCGGCCACAAGGGAGAGAGGAGAAAGGGGACAGACAGGGAGAGTAGCAACTGGCCATAAGGGAGAGAGGAGAAAGGGGACAGACAGGGATAGTAGAAACTGGCCATCAGGGAGCGAGGAGAAAGGGGACAGACGGGGGGAGTAGGAGCTGGCCATCAGGGAGAGAGGAGAAAGGGGACAGACAGGGAGAGTAGCAACTGGCCATAAGGGAGAGAGGAGAAAGGGGACAGATGGGGGGAGTAGGAGCTGGCCATCAGGGAGAGAGGAGAAAGTGCAAAGACAGGGAGAGTAGAAACTGGTCATAAGGGAGAGGGGAGAAAGGGTACGGACAGGGAGAGTAGGAACTGGCCATAAGGGAGAGAGGAGAAAGGGGACAGACAGGGACTGTAGGAACTGTCCATCAGAGAGAGAGGAGAAAGGGGACAGACAGGGAGAGTAGGAACTTGCCATCAGGGAGAGGGGAGAAAGGGGACAGACAGGGAGAGTAGGAACTTGCCATCAGGGAGAGGGGAGAAAGGGGACAGACAGGGGGAGTAGCAACTGGCCATACGGGAGAGAGGAGAAACGGGACAGACAGGGAGAGTAGGAACTGTCCATCAGAGAGAGAGGAGAAAGGGGACAGACAGGGAGAGTAGGAACTTGCCATCAGGGAGAGGGGAGAAAGGGGACAGACAGGGAGAGTAGGAACTGGCCATCAGGGAGAGAGGAGAAAGGGTGCAGCAGCTGAGGAAAGATGAACCAAAAAATAAAAAGATCACAAAACGCATAGGGTTCAGTGTTGATAATTCAATTCCCTGGCACCATATTCAAAACTGATGTTATTCCTCCTGGCACAGGCTTACTGATGAGACATTTTTGCTGCAAAGCACAATGTATCAGACGCTGTTTGTCTGTTGTCTAGTCATTACTTATACTTGCCACACAGTGTTCTCTTAGGCACATGCATATTTATTTATAGGTGCAGAAGAGGTCCACCCTTGAGCTACTTTTTTGCTTACGGCACTTGCTTGTTGAGCGCCTGAGTGACACGAGTGGGCGATGTGGTCCCATTTGGTATGAAATGTTCCTGTTTTGAAATGCTAATCTGGCCACGTGTAGGACTTTAGGCCTGACAAAGTGAGTTTATTTGAAACTTTTCAGAAAATTACCCATAGGTCCCTTGAGACAATTTTCATCATTGCACTGCAAAGTGCAAAAGAGATGTGCAAAATGGTGACGGAAGAGCCTATACACCTCCCTTTTGCACTCTAGCATGCAAAATTAGTAAATGCTGCCTGGCATTTGCGTATGGGGAGCAGCGTTTGCAATGGAATCCTAAAGAATCCACCTGCTATTTTGCTGGTGTGAAAAAAAAACGAGGATTCCAAAGGAATCCATTGGTTTTACGCCAGAACGAAAATGCCATGCAGCCATAAAACGGTTTAATGAATGAGGAGGGGACACGGGAGACGTAAAAGTAACTCTCATGCTGCATCCCACTGCCTTCAAAAAAGCACTAGAATGCCCTGAAACTTAGAGAACAAAAGGTCTTAAGACAGGAGTATGCCTGCCTTTTACTCCTTTGTTTATGCTTCAGCGACTTCGAAAATATGCTCCATAGTGTTTGATTCAAAGCTATATAATGATTGCTGAGCTGCAATCCGCTGTCATGAATGTTGGCTCTAACATGCTGCCTTTTTCCATGCCAGTCCCACCCATTATAGTCTTTCCAATTGAACACTCGATGGAGGGGCACTTCAGAAAAATAGGGTGCAGTGCTTCTAAGAGTCCTGGCACCGAAAGACATGCATATGGCAAGCAAATGGGGCCCTGAGTAATGTTCGTCGTTCCACTGGCACGGAGTTCCCACCTGCCCTGCCTCGAGACCCAAAACAGGGAAGCTCGCCTTAGCTGTGTGCCTACCCTTGCACCCAGAGATGTGGCATGCTCCTTGAGTTGGGCGGCAGAGCTCTTGGAAAGTGGTTGAAATTTGCCTCCCCCTTTTCTGAGATTCAACAGGTGCAAATTAATGCAAGTGTGAACGAACGGCGAACCACAGGGTCCGGAAAGAGGGGGCTCATTTTGTGAAGCAAATGCGTATTTGTTCTCTTGTGTGCATGGAAACGTCAGAAATGATCCCCCTGGGTCGATTACCAGCTGGAACAGGCGAGCTGCTGCCTGCCAGATCATCCCGATCTGTTTGCTGCAGCTCTCTGGCATCGGAGCCACGTTAGGCAAGGACGTGCGCAAGGCAGAAAGCTGGAACGCGGCGAAGCACGGCCATCTGACAGTGACGCCGAGACGCTGGCACGATCTGCGCAGGAAACGTGCCTTTGGAAACAAGCGTGATGCTCCCTCGTGCCCAACGGGAGCGTTCAGGGCACTCGCGAAAGGGAGGCTGGGGAGCAGGGGGATATAGTGAATTAGCAAGTTTTGAAACTACTGCGGTGGTGATTCCCCTACAGTACAAAAGCATAGTAACGTATCATAGTATATAGTATGACTAGACGTCCTGGTTTTGCCGGGACTGTGCTGAAATTGGGTGGTCTGTCCCCATTTCTCAACATCATTTTTTCTTTGGAGAATGCAGTGGTCGAGGTTTTTGGTGGTAGGTTTTCATAGCTGGCAGGCAGGAATACACAATCTCACACAGAAGGAATGCTGCGTTTTACAAATTAAGATAGTGGTAGTTTCTGATACATTAATTAAAAAAATGGTTTATTCCACCAGTAACACTTAAACCTTCTTCTGCTCCAACGCTACTGAAGTGTAGTGCCTCGACAGCCACTTTCAAACGTTAGTCCTACTTTTATGTTAGTTACCATGTCCCAGTTTTTTTATCTTTTAAATCTGGTCACCCTAAGCAAAGCAATTCTCTATAGGTTGACGTTCGTTAGCAAGTGGGGCAAAGGCATAATCAGTCATGGACTTTATTCACTGTTGATGCACTGAGCACCATACCAGCGACTGTCCACGTGATTATGTTAATGTTAATGTTAAAGGTATTTATATAGCGCACCATCACCAACAGAGTTGGTCTCCAGGCGCTCAGGCGGATCTGTAAACAAAAGGTGGACAGGGTGCGTTAGTGGGTGAAGAGGGCGTAGGAAAGTGAGAGGTGGTGTACTGTTGGCAGCTTCAGTTCGGTTTTCACCGTGCACTGAGGTTGGGTGTGCAAATAGGATCGAAGCTGGTCCTCGCGTGCTGTTATTGCGATCTATGTTTTGGTTGTTTGTTGTTGCAGTGTGGTGAAATCTGTGCGGTTTGCTGTGAGAGAGGTGGTTGTTTGGGTTTTGTGTGAATTAAGTAAGCAGAAATCGGAGGTTTTGGTTAGTGGGTTGTATGTCTCATAATCCCTGTAGTTCAGTTTATGTATCGGTAGACAAAATAGGTTGGTATATCTCTCTCTAGGTTTACTGAGTATCTCGTTTCTGAAGCGATACTGCAGCTGGTTCAATAGATTAATTGGCATATTACCCCAGGTTCGGTGAGCATAGTCCTTAGATCGATAGTGGTGTTTTATTATCATTACCCAGCTTCTTTCTATCTATTTACTGTCGGTAGTCTATTGGGTGGTATAAGCTTCTCTTCCCTTTCCTTTCTGTCTAGTATCAGGCCGGGGGAAGAGGTTGGCCTCCAGCTAACTTATTGAGCTTGGTACACCCAGGGGCGGGCATAATCCTGCTGAAGTTAGTGGGGTATATTATCTTTCCACATTTTTCCTTTCTATTACTGTCTATAGTCCATTGCTGCCTGTGCCCTCCAGGGTGCCATGTGCCATTGCTGGGTAATACCTTGTTCTCCCTTCCGATTGATCTATGGGTGTTCTTATTTATGATTGGTGAGGTTTATTTTTAATTGATAGTGGATATGTTACATGTCCATATATCCTTATATAATAAGGGTTGATGATTTAGAGATTAAGGGTAGGCTCTCCTCTCGGCCTAGTTCCTCAGTGTGTGTCCTTATCGGCATTCTTTCTGGTTATGGGGTGAAGAGCCATGATTCTATGTACAGCGTTCACTCCTTCTAACATGATGATGCTCATTAATGTCCCCACACACTATGTTTTTACCATAAGACAACAGCGCTCATCTCAGTAGTTTAACAAACTTAAGGGTGCAATATCCTGCTCTCTACCCCATGACTATCAAAAGACTCTCTCTCCTTTCTCGCTCACTCACGCTCTCTTCCTGTCTCTCCCGCTTGCTCTGTACCCCTTTCTTCGTCGCTCTCTCTTCCGACAAATCTCTCACTCCTTCGCTCTTTTTTCTTTGTGAGAGTGTGAATTATTAATGACTCCCAGTCAGTCGCATCTTTATTGGTTGTTTATTTAATTGAAGGAGTGTCAATATCGCCCCCGAAATAGTTCAAACGACCAAGCTCCCAAGGGAGCCCCAATAAATGTGGGGGATATTTGCCCATGGAGCATGTTAAAATTAATACATATAACCATGCATATTACACCACTTGGGCATAAAAAGTGTAAAAAGCCATACAATTTACAATCTTTTTTCGAGGGTAATACAAGAAAACAAATCCAATAGCCTCATACAACTTTTTTGATAATGCCTGTGCACGCAATATACCGTAATGTTATTTGACCACACCAAATCATCCGCGTACCCCTTGCTTTCCAATTTATCAAATGTCCACAATCTTAATTGGCAATTTTCACCAGTTGCTGGGATTGATGATTTAGGGCAGTGAGGATATCTTGATATATGGCCATTAGCTCTTCCACCTGACTACTCCGGTGACCAATTTTGTACCTGTGATGAATCAACTTCCGGGGCACCCGTGGTCTAGGGATGAATATCAGGTTTCTTAACCATCAATCAGCCCCACACCTCCAGTACACCAGAAGGAATCCGAACAGATTGTAAACACAAGTAAATTATAAACCTCCTTGTGGGAGAGGGGTAGAGTGGCTCGTGGTCTGCTGTGGAGTAACTCTACCAGTTTAATTGCTGGAGGTGGAGCATGGTGTACGCCTGTTACAGCTAAGTCTCATCAACCCCTGAGACCATGGAGCGGAGCGGAGTGGTGTATGGTGGCTCGTGGTCTGCCATGGAGTAACTACCAGTTTAATTTGCCAGAGGCATTGCACTGTGTATGCCTGTTGCAGAAAGCCTCATCAGCACCTGCGACCGCAGAGCAGAGTGGGGTAGAGTGACTCGTGGTCTGCTGTGGAGTAACTCTACCAGTTTCATTGCCATAGGTGGAGCACTGTGTACGCCTTTTGCAGCAAAGCCTCATCAACCCCGGAGACCATGGAGCGGAGTGGGGTACAGTGGTTTGTGGTCTTCCATGGAGTAACTCTACCACTTTCATCGCTATAGGTGGTGCACTCTGCATGCCTGTTGCAGCAAAGCCCCATCAGACCCTGACACCGTGGAGCGGAGCAGAGTGGGGTACAGTGGCTCGTGCTCTGCCATGGAGTAACTCTACCAGTTTTATTGCCGATGGCAGAGCACTGTGTACACCTGTTGCAGCAAAGCCTCATCAGCCCCTGAAACCACAGAGCGCAGTGGGGTAGAGTGGCTCATGGTCTGCCGTGGTCAGTGCTTTAAGTGGGCCGGGGCCTGCCGGGGCTGGGCCCCGGCAGGCTCCGAAATTTCGTTTTGAGGCGGGGCCCTGCCGGGGCCCACTAATCTCCCCTGGCAGCCCCGGCCACTACACGAAAAGGCATTTTTCTCTACAGCCTGAAGCTCTCGCTCGTCTGCGAGAGCTTCAGGCTTCAGAAAAAAATGCCTTTCAGCTATAATGGTGGCGCCGCACCTGCGAGGCATCCCTTTAATCAAGGGATGCCACGTGGGCCGGCGCCACCATTATGGAGAAACGTGAGGCCGCTGGAAGCAGAAGCCTTGCTTTCTAAATACTGAAGCTCCCGCGGATTCGCGGGAGTTTCAGTCTTTAGGAAAAAGGCCTCTGCTTCCAGTGGCCTCACCCTTTCAGCCTTAATGGTGACGCTGCCCCTCCCCAGCTGGCGAGGGGCAGCACCACCATCAAGGCTGAATAGGCGAGGCGCTGTCCCCTGCCAGGCAAGCCTTTACAAAATAAATGCAGAGATCAGTACCCTCTCCCCTTTAGGGGAGAGGGTGCTAATCTCTACAAAAGGCTGCCTGGCAGGGGTGCCAGTAGCCCATTGAGCCGGGGCTCGTCAAGGAGGCGTGGCCTAACGGCCCATGAAGAGCCTGTTGTTAGGCCACGCCCCCTCGATGGGCCCCGGCTCGATTTGTAGTGCCACTTAAGGCACTGGCCGTGGTCTGCCAGTGAAGCGGGTAACCCGGCTAATTGGCTGTGTCGATAAAACTCTGCTCTCACTTTCTTACGAATAGGACTAAGGGCCTCATTACATGATAGGCGGTAAGGGTTTACCGGTACTGGTATTTTAACGGTACCGGTAAATCCTTACCACCTTACTACGAGGTCCCTTTGCGGGTTGGGGAATTTAACACCTGCTTTTTGCAGGCATTAAAAACCAACCCGCAAAGGGACCAGTGGAGCTAATTACGGTACCACAATTTGCGGTACCGTAATTAGCGCCTTCTCCATTCCCATAGAGCCCTATGGGGCAAAAATGGGAATGGGGAAGGGCAATGGTGGAAGGGGGAATTACCGCCCCACCAACCTTGGAATGGGGCGGTAATTCCCCTTTCCACCAAGGCGGTGCTGGTATTTTACCGGCATGAGCCATGGCGCTAATAGCGCCATGGTTCTCCGCCTACCGTGTAATGAGGCCCTAAGAGTTCCACGGTCCAGTTTTGATTAGACTAGGTTGGCTTTTGAGCTGCTGTACTCAGGTGAAAAAATAGAATCCACATGATTTTCCTGTGACGGAAATCACTGCATACAAAAAGTCAGCATTGGAAATGTACGCACTACAAAATAGTTTGTAAATTTCCCATGCGGACATCCATTAAAAAAACACCACATCCATACAAACCCCCATCCCCACCTACACCCCAACACACCCTCACTCAAACACCCAAAACACCCCCACCCCCCTACTTTCCTTTCTTACCGATGCGCTGTGTCCTTGCAACGCTGGTTTCCTTTCACTTCCGTGATTGGGAGCCGGCAACGCAGAGTCCTTTTCTTTTCTTTTTCTGAACCTTTTGTCAGTGAGCTGCAGGGGAGTCCCCCGCAACCCTCCTCTCACCATACTACATAGTATGGTGAGCGGGGGGTTGCGGGGGACACACTCACAGCCCTTTAACTTTTTTTTTGTTGTCGGGCAGCTACGGGGGTGTCCCCCTAACCCCTGCTCACTATACTGTATATGCATTTTCAGACTTTTTGTATAGGTCGGAACTTTCGGTGCGGTCATTTTATCCGAAACCAAAAAATACCTGCTGTAACCCGAAAGTATCCCCTCAGAAGTAAGGACCACCTAGTTCACACACGCTCCAGTGCGGTCTCTCATAATCTGAAGAGGAAAAATTGTATGAAAATATCTAGCACTCCTATTATCATCATTTTTGGAGCTGCAGAGTCATTGCAAAGTGGAATCAATACTGATTGATCTGGTAGAGGAAAGATTACTGCTTTCCTTAAAGCTACATCGAAAAAATCTATCAGAACATTACCGTCTGCTGACCCCTCTACTTCTACTACCTTGCCTATCCTACGACCGTTGCTAACATTTCACTGGATGCATCATGTGAGAACCAAATCGATAATAATTCCTTATTGAATTTGGTACTTAGTTTGCAGAGTGCAGCAATTGTGGATCATGGTGCGCCCTCTCATTTCATTGAAGCTATGAATTTACCATCTTTGAGACTCTCTAATACGCCTGACTTGACACAGATCGCGCTAATGCTCAAAATAGTTCATCAAGGCACAACGCTGTCTCTTTTTCCCCAGAAGTCTCCTTTAGTGACACTAATGCAGATTCTGAATCACTAACCATACTTAAGGCATTATTTTCGTTGTGCAATACACTCTATAAGGACCAACAAATCATTTCACATGGCCTCAATAAATTAATAGACGTCGTATTATCTCCCTGCGATCATTCGTTGTTAGAAAAGGAACCAATTACATCTGATTTGATTGAAACAACTGTTACTTCAATAGTTGTCATACCTGATACCAATCCTAATGAAGAGAACCAGATTAATGTTGGGAGACTAAGTAGTGATCCACATAAATCACGAACACGGAAAAAAGAATAAGGGACCTATACAAAAAGCCAGTCCCTCTTCTAATGTAAAAATAAGTCAATCAAAAACCCATTGGTAACTCGAGCATTGGGTTTGTCCCTTCCAAAACACTCACAATGTTTGGAAACAGATAAAGCTTTCGATATTGTGGCAACTTAATTATCAGCTGGAAAAGACAGAAAAGATTGCCAGTATTACAATGGAAGAAGAGCATTAATAAAAACAAGAATAGAAAGCAAATAGAGCATTGAAGATTTGCACATTTCTGAAAGTGATTCAGGTTTGACACCTGATGAGGGCCGTATCCCAATAGCAAAGGCTATTTTGACTTGTAACAACGAACATGATGACGTTAATCATATGACAACACAGCAAGCCTGCCCCACATTGTCAAATAGCACAAAATCAGACCTCATTAAACATGGAAATAATTTCTTCTCCATTATCTCATGAGTGGATTGGGTAAATGTTAAATCCAAAAGGATACAAATCTTGGATTTATACGCCACATCGCATAGCCTGTATTTAAACTGTGCTAATGTGGTTGAACTGCTTCATCAAGTTAACGCTTTAGCTTTTATTTCCTACAAAGGACCTGGCATTGGTAGAATTACCGAGTGAGCCTTCTGGCACAAACTGGGCCATGATTCGTTTAATATGTCCAATTTTAACTGAGTTAATCATGTCCCAAGCACCCAAATTTCCACAGATGGGTTATGAGTTCACTAAATGCACAGAATAAGTTGACAAACCAAAGTTGCCAATTGAATAACATTGTGGATAATACTGCTAGGGAACATTTGACTGAAGATACAGTCAATGCTATTGTCTCCAAGATATGTGAATAATTGCGATTAAAATCTTTAACCGAGGTTTGTCACATGACCCATCCCCAACCTCATTCTGTTATGGAAGAGGCTCAGTGACTGGAGGACGTAAAACCTCAACTAACACTTCGTACATGGAATACACAAGGATTTGGTTCCTTTACGGAAAATACACAGGGTGCAGATTATCAAATAGCTGCTGATATTTTTCTTTTACAGGAAACCTTGATGACAAGTGTCTTTTATATTGATGGACTTATTTGCTTTAAGGTTCTTGTGCAAAAAATTATTACTTGATGCTCTTATGGGGGACATTTATTTGGTGTAGCATATCATCTTAGAGCCACTGTGTACTTAAATCATCTTACATGTAAACATGTGTTAACGGTTTGTGTGCAACAGGCTTTAAACAAGGTATTTAGTTTTTTCTTAGTTATAAATGTATATAATCCTCCTGGTAACATTCACTGTGAAGCGATAATTGAGCATATGAACCATTTGATTGAAAAATGGTTACAAGAGCCTGATAATTATCCTTTTTACGTTATAAGAGATTTGAATTATCACAGACGTAAACAAGGGCTGTCTAATAGCGAAATGCTAAAGGACTACCATCTGGTCAAAATGACCATGATATATAGTCCATATTTTATGATGAGAGTGAATTTAAAAGTAACTGTGGGGGTTGACTAAGATGTATCCACCTTCAGCAGCTGTAACAACTGGTGGTGATTGAGGGTGATGTTTGTAACTATACCTGTTGTAAGGGGAACTTGTCTTCTTGGATCGATTTTGTACTGACAAATGTAGCAGGCTTTTCTTATATTAAAGCATTTAGCTTGATCCCAAATACCCTGTAAATGACCATGTAATGGTGGAATTTCTTCTTCACAGTGAACCATCTCCCTCTCCTATTCTTCTAAATGGATAGATTAACATGGTCTGAAACAAACATTACAAAATGTAATAATTCAACTTTGGGATTACTGGCCAACAATGACCTTCCAAACTTTAAGGAATGAAATCAATTTAATGTGATTGCTAATGCTGAATTTGACCATTTGTTTGCGCTGCAAAACAAACGAGGTCCTAGAATATCACACCATCCCCAGAACAAATTGTATGACCCAGCTGTGGTCTTGAAAAGGAGAGAACAATGGCTAAATATTAGACAAATGGAACTATACTAGCAATTGTTTGGAAAAGCAAATCCTAATTAAGAAGTAAACATGAAATATAAAAATTGGATTAGGCAGCGAAAAGGTTCAATAGCTGTGGCACATTGGCAGACAATGTATAGTGCCTTGAGGGGAAATGACTAGAGGAAATTCTAGCATATTTTTCATAAACATAATAATACCCAGCTGGTGAAACGCAAAATAAACCCCATTCAACATGGTAAATGGGAAGAATATATTTTAAAGGTATATTACCAGGGGCATATTTCAGCTCCTAGTAACAATTATGTGGATGTTCAAGATAAATTGTTTTTTTACATTTAAAGATCTGGATATTCAATTGATCATAAATAGAGTAAAACCACCCAGAGCGCCTGGCCCGGATAGATTGCCTAATGTAATACTTAAAAAAGACCCCAGATTTGGGCAGTGCTCCTCATGGTTATATTCCCTGAATTAGTAAAATCTGGTATATTACCGACAAGTTCTAACCTTTCGATATTGATACCTGTTTATAAAAAAAGGATCACGTAAGGATCCAGCAAACTACCGACTGCTTGCTATTATTGATGCTAGTGCAAAGATCTTTTCTCAATTGCTTTTTCAATATATCAATCAATGGACTCGAGAGAAAAATATCTTTAAGAGCCAACAGTTAGGCTTTAGAAAGGCTTGTGGCACCATCATAAGTCTGTGGTCATTAAGTGACTTGATTCGGAAAACTTTAATTGACAACTCTAATACCATTTTTGTATATTTTATTGACTATACGAAAGTCTTTGACACTGTGAACCATCCCATCCTGTGGGAAGAAATTGAAAAATGGGATCTACATACTCAAATCCTGTATTTTTTAAAAGCATTATATAGTAACACAGAGGTTCCGATCAGAATCAACCAGGACATAAGTAAAAATTAATTGATTAAAGTAAATCACAGCCTTAAACAAGGATGCACTTTGGCGCCTGTATGGTATAATATATACATGGCTGATATGTCCTCCGCTATGGAAAGTTTCAGGAATAATCTGCCCCTCATTGGCTAACATCATATATCTTGGCTGTTTTACGCGGATGATGTTGTGGTATTGGACCAAACTGCTCTTGGACTGCAGCATAGCCTTGGAGCTTTGAATCAGTTCTGAATTCTTAATGGTTTAACTATTAATTTGGACAAGACCAGGATTTGACCTTTAAGAAATGTAGGAAAACATAAAAAAGATAAAATTGGACCATCCAAAAGATTCCTATTGAGGAGGTTACCAGTTACTGGTATCTTGGCATATTGATTAACAATACCCTAAACATGGATTTAATTGCTGATTCAATTGTCACCAGGACTATGACAAAATTCAAAGCTGTTCGGTCATTTAATAACAAAAGTGGGGGTTTGTCCATTGAGGGCTTAACACGTATCTATTGTTCTTGTATTGTTCCTAGCATTTTGTATGGACTGGAGATCTTCTCTGCAGGAGAGACCAAGTGGCTAAAAACCCTGGAAGGGAAACTATGGAGAAGTGTGCTTGGCCTCCCTAATGGGGCGGCGTTAGAGACGATTTGTAGTAAAATAGGTTTAATATCTTTTCAAACCCGTAAAATGATCTCAAATTGCTACCTTTTCTTCAAGATTTGTGGAGATTGTGACAACCATAACTCTATTTATTACTATTTGTATAGGCAAATGGACATGTACACACCATCCTTGGCATTAAGACCATGGACGGTGGAGATTTTAGACTTTTTAACTAACAATGGTTGTGACAATTTTGAATTTGAAAACTTCTGCCTAGTAGAAAGGGAAATTAAGAAAAAAGCAGCAATATGGGACAGAAATATGAGCTCTTCCAAGCTGTCTAGCTTAATTACTTGTACTGAATACTCAATGCAATCTTTTCCGATAGGTTTTCCTTGCACTTATATTAAAAATACCCAAAACTCAAGGGTCAGATGGTTTATCATGCAGCTTAGATTTAACCTACTACCAACACTAGTTCTTGGTTTAACATACCTGCAGAGGAACGATTATGCAGGTTATGCGTCCTAACTACTGAGACATCTAGACATTTATTGACAAATTGTAACAGGCTGACCTACACTGTGGCTCAGAGTCAAGAATCCTTGTCTCTGTGCTGGTTGGCGGATATGGAACGCTGGTCGAGGTGTCTCAGACAGCTTTAGTGACTGCAGCATGACAACAGTCAGTGGTGCAGCCAGTCGCAGTTCGAGGGCTTGACTGCCTCGAAAATGTCCTTAAAAAGATGGACCCTGGTTGATGCATGTTGTGGTACTCCTCCTAGCTTGTTCGCAGGGATTGTGTCATCCTTTAAGGCGGACTGTCCATAGCTGTGGAGAGTGTTTGCAGGCAACAGACTTGTGTTTTGTTCAGAGACTCTATGGCACTCCCGCCTAGGAAGCTTGCTGGCAGAACCTAGCGGGGCATGCTGTGTTCCGGCTGGGTACCTGTTCTGGAGCTGCTGGATGTGTCCTCTGTGCCCAGTATCTCCCTCTGTTCCCTGGGATAAGTTTAGGGGAGGGATCCTGCTTCCCTCTTGGAAAGCCTGGCCTTCCTTCACAGGTGGAAGCTGGAAGGTACTACCTTCAGCCAGGGTCCAAATGAGTCCTTCTTCTTACTCCTTTTGCAGTCATTTGATCTGCTAACAGAGGGCCTCATCCCTCTTTTAAAGCCAAATGGGCCCCATTGATTGGTGCAGGCTAAGTCTAACTTAATGAACCAATCCTGGTACCCACCAACAATCTTCTCTTATGCGTGAGGTCATAACCAGAGTGCTTTGCAACAGGAAATGTAAGGGGTGACAACATGTACTAGTATGTCCCACCCATCTTCCTGCCTGTTGTGGATCAACGTGTCTCTCTGGTTAATTGAGCTCTCTGTGACTCCTGATCAAAGCACAGTTCTCCCTTGAAGTTTGTGGTAAGAACAGACTTTCTTTCTCCATCAAATCACATACCTCTTCCCTCTGAAAGAGGGTTCCCTGCAGGGGTTGCCTACTGTAAACAGTTGTCCCAGACATGACATTCACTGCCCTTCATACAGATGGTTGGGAACTAGTTCCAAGCTGACACACTGCATTTAAAAAAGGTGTTGGGGATTCCAGCCCTTTGTTAGTTCTGTGAACAGTCCTCTTCGCAGGCCTGCTTCAATCATCTCTCATCAGTATGCACTATCACCACATAGAACTTAACAATAGGTAGGGTGGATCCATCGAGCCTTTAATATTTTAAATGGGCTGGCCATGGCCGGAGGAAGGTGTTACCTTCCCCCTTCTTGAGATGCTTTGATGTACCCGTGGCTCTCACATTCCAGCTGAACATGACATGAGGACTGCGCTGGTAGGCTGTGTCCCCCAGAGTACACTTGAATATGTGTTTGTTGTGCGGTGAGCATTGGGAAATGGGAATTAACCCCACACATTTCCCGGAGGTTTATGTACCAACATTCCATTAATTTAAAATAATTATCAAAACAGCCCAGGCGAGTGCACATTCCATGCGGATGGTTGAATTCCTCACAGTAACTAGCTGATGGTTCAGGGGGGTCCTTCACCCAAGCATTTCACACAGCAGCTACTAATTCCTTTGCATCATTTTTAGTAACGTAGTAAAACCATCCATCCACAAAAACTGTAGTCATTCCTTGACAGGTGCATTCATCATACAACATGTGAGGAGAAGCTAGATATATCTCCATATAGTTAATTGGTTTCAACTTTTCATCTTCTACACAGATATCTTCAACAGTCCGGCAGGTCTGCCAGTCCATCACACTATTTTTACTTTGGCCATATCAGATTTGTGCATGAATAGAAAGAATCCAGCAAGTAATGTTTGAATTAGGAACATTCCCAGTCCTTATCCTGTTGCATTGGATATATTGTAGAGCAGGTCGGAGGTCTTCAACTCGTATGGCATGTTTTCGCTTCTGTGGGGGCAACCACCCTATACAAAAGGAAAAAAGAAAAGTGACTGCAGTGAAAGCTGCACATTTAAAGGGGCCGATTCATGGAACAAACGTGCGCCGAAAATATTCGCGCAAGCAGGCGCAAGCAGGCGCAAGCGGAAAAAAACAGTGTGATGGAAGTCCCTGCGCGTGTACACCTCGGGATGTGCGCCAAACCCGTGCATGGCGCACAAGTCACTGCAACATCCCGAAAGGCGTGCGCGACGCGCACAGTGAAAGCGCACAACCTCGGCGCATACACCAGAAAGTGGGCGGGACACGGGGCGTAACGCGCGGAATGGGGAACAACGTGCGAAAATAAGGGCGTAAGTGGGGATGTACTGCAGGGAAGCAGACGGAATGCCCACACGCACTCGAACCACACGTATTCATGGAATCGAATAGGGCAAAGCCACGCACAGCCAAAGACACGCACAAGCTGAAAAACGTCCGCCACACGAAGGCAGGCGGTAGAGTCCCAGCGCATCACAAAAGTGGTAACATACAGCAATCGGGCCTGTGCGAGCGGGGTACGTGTATTTCGGGGGCGCGCGGGAAGTTACACATGCGATTGAGCGGGGTACGTGTATTTCGGGGGTGCGCGGGAAGTTACACATGCGATTGAGCGGGGTACGTGTATTTCGGGGGCGCGCGGGAAGTTACACACGCGATTGTGCGGGGTACGTTGTAACGCTCACCTGATTCCCGCAGAGGCGCCGGTCTTGACTGGGTGAATGCCGTATCTTCAAAGGTGATGTGTAACACACGGTTGGCTCTTTGGGCTGGACCTCTGTGCACTGTATGTCTGACTCGAAGAGTAAGATGTCTGCAGATAGAAAATATGGGATTAATGAACTGGGGTTATTGGGTGCCTCTCTCCTCTTCCCTTTCTCTTCTCCTGTAGAACCCCAAAGGTTAACACCCTCACCTTAGCTAAATAAATGCCGAGCTCTCCATCTGCCTCGGGGCAGGGTGCCGTAACCAGTTTCTTCACTGGATAAGGGTGCAGGCCTCTTGACCTCAGAGGACTGCTGTCCGTTGTTAACTGCACGAACGGTATGTTCTGGGCACTTCAAATGTCTTAAAAGTCTTTTGTAATGATATATCTTGTTTTGCAGGGTTCCGGCGATGGCAGATGGCGGGCTGATGAGAGTTGAGGATCGAACCCGCGTGAGGAATAGAAGCGCCTGGAAGCACGTAAGTAAGCGCTTGTAGCCTGCTTCACGATGCGCACTAACTGTCCCTTTTATCTTGCAGGTACAAGTTCGGAGCTTTAGAGAAGCTGAAGGGTGCTGGAATACCCACTGGATTCGGCGTGGGAAGGAGTAATGGCACGTGAGTAATAAAGTTGCCCAATGTCTTTAAACACACCTTCTTTTGTCTTTCAGATGCGGGATGCAGCGCCGAAGGCCTCCGGAGCATGCGAAGAGTAGGTAAGCCTTTGTCTTTCAGATGCCGGAATGCAGCGCGAGGCGTTGGTGACAGCCGATGGACCAGGTAAGAGATGCGCTGCCACTGAAGACCGTAGTGCTAACCTGTTCTTTCTTTGTCTTTACAGGTGCTGCTGAAGACTGGATTCCAGGATGGTAAGCCTTTGTTCCCTTAGGCCCAGGATCAGAAGCAGAAGACACGATGAGCATTCTGCTGCAGAGAATGCAGAATAACGCAAAGCAAGATTCATCCATCGGGTGTGGTTTAAATAGCCTCCTGTAGTGCTTAGGTGTCTCCTTCCACAGCCACGCCTAGGTAAGAAAAGAGTTCCTGCTTACCAGAAGAGTTCCAGTGTTCTGAACCTAGGGAGTGGCTCCTGCCCCACCCAACAGGAAAAGTAGTCCCAAACAGAAGAGGATCAGGGGTTCAACTGGCAGGTAAGTAAGCAGCATGGTCTGCTGCAGGTAAGTCCACCCAAGCATTATGAGCCCGGCGCTTCCAGCGCTGGGACTGGGCATTTTTATGAGCCTGGTGCCACTGGCGCCAGGACAGGGTCCAAAAGGTCCCAATTGGGACTGGCTGGCACTCGGAACTGGGGTTATGGGTCTGCTTCCAAGGGAGTCGGGCAAGTCCTGATCTTTTGGAAGCAGAGATCATGACATACGTGTATTTCGGGGGCGCGCGGGAAGTTACACACGCGATTGAGCGGGGTACGTGTATTTCGGGGGTGCGCGGGAAGTTACACACGCGATTGAGCGGGGTACGTGTATTTCGGGGGTTTGCGGGAAGTCACACACGCAATCTCATCAGGGTACGTGTATTTCGGGGTGCGGGGGAAGTTACACAGGTGATTGAGCGGGGTACGTGTATTTCGGGGGTTTGCGGGAAGTCACACACGCAATCTCATCAGGGTACATGTATTTCAGGGTGCGGGGGAAGTATCCCATACAACATCAGCAGGGTACGTGTATTCCAGGGGTGCGCGGGAAGTTCCACACGCGATCTCATCAGGTTACGTGTATTACAGGGGTGCGCCGGGAGCAGCACACGTGAATTGCACGTGTGGGTCCTCCCAGGTGTTCCCTCTACACCCTCCACGGCCCCTGCAGGTGGCTCACACCACAGGGGCCTACCCAGCACATGTCCTGCAGGCACCCCATCCACCATGGCCATGCCCACCAGCCAACCCACATGTCAACTTGCACTACTGCCTACCTACGCATGTCCCCTTGCACCCCCAGCCACCAGGGGCACCCACCACCAGGCCCCCACCCATGTCTCCCACCACCCCCACCCCCCAGCAGTGCAGGGGCAGCCTCCACCAGGCCCCCACCCATGTCTCCCAGCACCCCCACCCCCCAGCCACCAGGGGCAGCCTCCACCAGGCCCCCACCCATGTCTCCCACCACCCCCAGCCCCCAGCAGTGCAGGTGCAGCCTCCACCAGGCCCCCACCCATGTCTCCCAGCACCCCCACCCCCCAGCCACCAGGGGCAGCCTCCACCAGGCCCCCACCCATGTCTTCCACCACCCCCACCACCCCAGTCACCAGGGGCAGCCTCCACCAGGCCCCCACCCATGTCTCCCAGCACCCCCACCCCCCAGCCACCAGGGGCAGCCTCCACCAGCCCCCCACCCATGTCTCCCACCACCCCCACCCCCCCAGTCACCAGGGGAAGCCTCCACCAGGCCCCCACCCATGTCTCCCAGCACCCCCACCCCCCAGCACTGTGGGGCACCCTCCACCAGGCCCCCACCAATGTCTCCCACCACCCCCACCCCCCAGCAGTGCAGGGGCACCCACCACCAGGTCCCCACCCATGTCTCCCACCACCCCCACCCCCCAGCAGTGCAGGGGCAGCCTCCACCAGGCCCCCACCCATGTCTCACACACCCCCACCCCCCAGCCACCAGGGGCAGCCTCCACCAGGCCCCCACCCATGTCTCCCACCACCCCCACCCCCCCCAGTCACCAGGGGCAGCCTCCACCAGGCCCCCACCCATGTCTCCCAGCACCCCCACCCCCCGGCCACCAGGGGCAGCCTCCACCAGGCCCCCACCCATGTCTCCCACCACCCCCACCCCCCCAGCACCGTGGGGCACCCACCACCAGGCCCCCACCCTTTGTCTCCCAGCACCCCCACCTCCCAGCAGTGCAGGGGCAGCCTCCACCCATGTCTCCTAGCACCCTCACCCCCCAGCACTGTGGGGCACCTGCCAGCAGGCTCCCACCCATGTCCAACTCATGTTCCCCACCACCCCCACCCCCCAGCACTGTGGGGCACCGGCCAACAGGCCCCTACCCATGTCCATCTCATGTTCCCCACCACCCCACCCCCCCCAGCACTGTGGGGCACCTGCCAGCAGGCCCCCCCCATGTCCAACTCATGTTCCCCACCACCCCCACCCCCCAGCAGTGCAGGGGTACCCACCACCAGGCCCCCACCCATGTCTCCCAGCACCCCACCCCCCAGCAGTGCAGGGGCACCCACCACCAGGCCCCCACCCATGTCTCCCACTACCCCCACCCCCCCAGTCACCAGGGGCAGCCTCCACCAGGCCCCCACCCATGTCTCCCAGCACCCCCACCCCCCAGCCACCAGGGGAAGCCTCCACCAGGTCCCCAGCCATGTCTCCCAGCACCCACACCCCCCCAGCACTGTGGGGCACCCACCACCAGTCCCCCACCCATGTGTCCCAGCACCCCAACCCCCCAGCACTGTGGGGCACCTGCCAGCAGGCCCCCACCCATGTCCAACTCATGTTCCCCACCACCCCCACCCCCAGCACTGTGGGGCACCTGCCAGCAGGCCCCCACCCATGTCCAACCATGTCTCCCACCACCCCCACCCCCCAGCACTGTGGGGCACCTGCCAGCAGGCCCCCACCCATGTCCAACTCATGTTCCCCACCACCCCCCAGCACTGTGGGGCACCTGCCAGCAGGCCCCCACCCATGTCCAACTCATGTTCCCCACCACCCCCACCCCCCAGCACTGTGGGGCACCTGCCAGCAGGCCCCACCCATGTGCAACTCATGTTCCCCAGCCAACATGTCATCACAATCTAGATCCCTGGTCCCTATGGTCAGCCTCCAAATGCAAAACACCCACCCGAGTATTGCATCCACCCACTCATAATTTGCAATTACATCACAGAACACCAATTGCAAGTTCCGAAACAAACACATTTCCCTCACATACACCCAATGGGTGTCAGTGAATCTCAAAACACATATCATGAAATGCATGAAACCAATGAGATACCACACATTGAAGTTCACCAAAAAAAATATGTATTAAAGGAAACATAAATAGAATAAAAAATGAAGAAACAGAAATGTGAATGTACAAAAATTAAAAGAAGCATGTCCGTGAAAAAAAGCAAAACCAAAATAAAATTCCAAAGTAATGTTGTCCAAAGTCAATGTCCACAAAACAAAATCCAATGGGAAATAAAAAAGAAAGCCATTGCTCCATGGTTAAAAAGTAAAAAAAAAATACAATCCAACTGTGAACTATGTACATGGGAACAAGCCAAGGTCCATTATCCCAACAAAATAAAGGAAACCTATCTAACTACACTAACTAATAAAATAAAATATATACAAAAATGTGGCCAATGTCCCAAAGGTCCAAATAAAATCAAAACAAAAATGAAACCTAACACTACCTACATAACTATGTACAAGGGCAGCGGGCTAGTTTCACGGCTCACTTGTGGATGTCCCGGGCCAGGGCTTCATCGAACTCCTCCTCAATGTCCCGGAGGCGGTCCTCCTTCATGGCCCCGAGGGTCCGCAGGGCCGTCAACGTCTCCACCTCCAAACCCCTGCAGATTGCCTCGAGGCACTCGACCCGACTCAGGGCCCTCCGCATGGAGTTCTCTGCCCTGACCATTGTGAGCCGTGCCTCTTCTGCCCGCTGCCGCTCCGCATCTATGGCGTGGCCCAACCACTGCCACACAGAAGACACTCTCTGTCCTGGGTCCTCCTGCCCTCCGGCCGATGCCTGCCCCTCCGATGTTGAAGGCCCCGAGCCTTCATGGCTCCCACCACGTTGCTGCTGCTGCTGTGCCTCTGCCCGTGCACTGCCTCCTGCTGCCTGCACATCCTCCCCCGGCTGGGGTGCAGTCGTAGATGTGGCCACCCCTGCTGGACGTCCGACTCCCGACTGTGGCAGGGATGCCTCCTCCACCAGCCTGGCCGCACCGTCAGAGGCAGCTCCACAGGGCACCCAGGTGACTGATGGGTGGGAAGATGGCACAGAGGACGACTGGCACGTAGGGGGTCCAGTTGAGGAGGGGGTCGTAGCAAGCCCCATCAGACTGAGGAATCCGGCCTGGGTGACCTGTCCCAGCAGGCTGAAGTGGTCAACGAGCCATTTGAGATGACGTGCAGTCTCTTCATGAAAAGACTGCAGGTCACCTCGCATGGCCCGTTGACGCAACGCCACACCAGCCAGGACAGGCTCAACCCGGACCTGGATAGCCACGTCCGCAGGCAGAGGAAGGCCAGTTGACGTGAGCTCATCCCCTGCCTGAAAACGGGTCTGGACGTAGGCATCCCTGCTGGTGCAAGATGATGCAGGGACAGGATCAGGGACAGGATTGCACACAGGCACCTCCGCGGCGGCCTGTGCTGCCTCCTGTCCCTGGTCCTGCACTGCACCACTAGCACCAGTGGGATTCCCACCTCCAGACCCCGTCTCTGGTGCTTGCACGGCCTCCTCCTCCACCAAACCCCCCACCAACCTGGATGACTCCGTGCCATCTTCCCCTGTTGGGCCCTGTGGGGTCCCAGCTGCCCCTTCTGCTGCCGAGGAGTCCAACTCCAACCTCCGCCTCTTGGACCTCCCCCCGGCAGCTGCGGCCTGGGACGCGGCACCGGACTCCTCACTCCCCAACGAGATCACAACATGGGAGGGGAGCCGGGCCTTGCGTCTCCGGCTGGCGGTGGGATCCCCGCCGCTGTGCTCCACAGCACCTTCTCCGCCCTCTTCATCAGTTGACGCTGCAGACAGGGAGAAACAAAACACAGGCATCAGCGCACTGTACAATGGACACATACACACATGACAGTTGTACATGAGTGGCATTGGCAAACCTCAGACATGTCATCACAATCCCCAACACACATGTCATTACAACTCGCACACATGAGCCATACCACAGCCATATCGCAACTGCCACCACCATCCATACACATACAACAGCATGAGCAGCCAAAGGTGAGCCAGACATCACATGCAACACAGGAAGTGCACCACACATGTACACACACCACCACACTTGCATGCATGTGTACACCTCTGCCAAGTGTCGCAGTGTTCAGACGGGCATCCATTTCACATCTGCCAATCAGGCTTCCACATACCGCTGTCACATGCATCCATGTTGCATCACTGTTGCACCCTTGTCAAATACACACACATGCACATGTACACAGTGCTGATACATGCAGCCAAAAACAACATACATGCGTGACATCACGGACATGTCTACTTACATACACATTCATCCAAACATGTGTGCCCACATTTGGCATGCAAGCCTACACACACAAGCACCATCCATGTCTCACACATTCCAGCCCTCGCATGTGTCAGCCCCACGGCCCTGTACACCCCCACCCATACTCGACCCCATACAAACAGATGTGCAACCTGCACACTACTGAATAATCACCACACGCACTGCTCACAATCAGGATGCATGTACACTCACCGCTCGACTCCAGACGGGTCTGCTTCTCAAGGACCTGGACGTGGAGCGCTGGGGATATGTGTTCCAGGACCCTCATCTGTTCTTCCGACAAGTGGCCCCGGCACCCCTTGGCATCCGCTGCCTTCAAGAGGCGCCGGGCCTTGTTCAGGGTCCTGGACCTGAAGTCCTCCCAGCGCTTCTTGACATGTTGTAAGTCGCGGACTGCCACCCCCTCTGCATTGATGGCAGTCACGATGTCAGTCCAGATCCGAGTCCGTCCTTCCTTGTCGGCGCGGGAACTTCCGAAGAGGGCATCATACTGCCCCAGGACTTGCTCCACCAGGACACCAACTTCGGTGGCACTGAAGCTGGTGCCCCTCTGCCTCTCTGGCCGGGGGTTGTCAGTGGTCCCAGATGGTGTTTGCCGCGACATGACAACTCCAGAGGCAGGAGTGGGTGGGCAACTGGGTCCTGGGGCTGGGCTGTGGAGCGATGGAATCCCAGTCGGGAGTCTTCGGTTCCAGCAGGGGTGGTCACAGCAACAGCACCCCTGGCTGATGTGCAGGCAGCAAATTGCAGGGCACGTGGGCAGCAGGCAGTCAGGCAGCAGCAGATGGCAGGTGGGAGCGTGCTCGGGGTTCTGGGGGGCAGTAGTTCGGCCTTCTGGGCAGGAGCGTGGTCTTCCGTGTGCTTACGCGTGGCCAGCTTGATACGGAGTGATTTGGCACGTGAAAAATCTGCATGTCAGCGTGTAATTCGAGGAAAGGCCCTTAGCGCGTAAGCGCGTCTGCACGCATACGCATTTTCATTGGACAGAAGGCCCCTCAAGCGCAAGCGCCCCTGTGACGTGACGCGTACAGACGTGCATGGGCATTTCAGCGCACGTGAAAAACTGCACGTCCGCGTGTAATACGAGGAAAGGGCCCATGCGCGTAAGCGCACGTGGAAAACTGCACGTCCGCGTGTAATACGAGGAAAGGGCCCATGCGCGTAAGCGCGCGTGGAAAACTGCACGTCCGCGTGTAATACGAGGAAAGGGCCCATGCGCGTAAGCGCGCATGGAAAACTGCACGTCCTCGTGTAATACAAGGAAAGGGCCCATGCGCGTAAGCGCGCGTGAAAAACTGCACGTCCGCATGTAATACGAGGAAAGGGCCCATGTGCATAAGTGACGTGACGCGCGCGTGCGTTTCCCTCAGCACGGGTTAAAGGTGAGCGGGCCCAGCAGTTCGCTGTACGTGCCTTTCGTGGAGACCGACGTGTGTTGCTGCTTCCTGTTGTTTCGCGCGCCATCACAACTTCATAGCTATCAAGGACGTATCTCTTCTTTTGGCGGGGGTATTGGCTACGCGTGTTTTTCTGCATCGCGCTAGTCAGACGGTGAGTCGCACACGCTCTTTTTCCCACTGCGGGTGCCCCTGTGTATCGCACCCATTTTCGATGTCATAGTAGCCCGCGTGTCCCACGCGTACGCGTTATTCGTGTTACGGGGTGCCACCGCGTACTGCGGGAGGTTGAATCCACGCACGTAGGCTGCAGGGTTGCGTGCACAGTTTTACTGCAGTTTTGGGGTGCCTGAGCGTTGCGTGACCCGTCACCACATCACCGGGGTCACATACAGCCTTGGAGGTGCAGGGGGGCTGTTAACATCTTGCTTCTCACCCCCTTACCCCAATTGCCCAGGTCAATTGTGGCGTACACCTCCCATTGGCACCACTCCATCTGTGCCAGCACTACTACATCTGTGCCATGGTTGGGAGGCCACCAAAGGTGCGGGGCGCCTCAGCTGGGCGTACTCCTCGTGGCGGGCGTGGTCGGGGACGTGGCCGTGGTGACCAGGGAGTAGGGGGACTCCAGGGTGACCAGGGCAGCCACAGAGGGGGAAGAGGCAGGGGTGTGCCACTTAAGCACAATGTTGTGCCATGTGTCGGTGCAGTCATGCCACCACCCCCTGTGGTTCCGGGGGATGCAGCTCCTGCATCTGGCACTGGCACCCATATGACCCGGCAGTCCGTTCCATCGACTGCCACGGGCCCAAGGGTAATGGTAGCTGCAGGTGCAGCTGTGGACACCGCCACCCAGGCTCAGAGTCTGCCAGCGCAGGCTGCGTTGGCACTTGAAGAGCCCTTGGTAGATCTCCAACAGGCCAGGGGGGAAACCATAGGGGCAGGCCAGGCTGCTCAGACCAAGACACGTGTCCCTGGGGCAGTCATGTCATCTGCTGCCCCGAACAGCCGGGTGTTGGCAAGTGCAGGGGCAGATGCACCCAACAGCACATGCTGATGTTGCTGCGCAGGGTCCATTAGTGGGCACCCAGCTGCCACTGACACAAGTCAGGCCTTTGGTCATCCCTCCACCTGCCACTCCCTTGGCTCAATCCACCGAACTCACTGGCCATACTGGTCAGGGCAGCATTAGCCAGCCAGGGTCTGCGCCACAGTCCAAGAGGAGGAAGGTTGCACCTGCAGCACAGACTGGGATCCCACACACAGCCACAACCTCCTGCACGTCAAGGAAGAAGCCTTTCTGTAAGCAGGAACTGGACTTCCTCGTGGACTACGTGCGGGGCCACAGCCGTGACATGCTAGTGGGTGCCAATAGTCAGACTACGGCTGCCCAACGTGACACCCACTGGAAGCATGTTGCGGAACATGTCAGTTCATTCGGCCATGAGGTGCGCACGGCGCAGGAGTGCAAAAAGCGTTGACATCAAGCGCAGCACTAAGGCCAAGCGTGCCTCAAATTACAACTTGACTCTGGTGACTGGCGGTGAGCCTGCACCAGAGGAGGAAGAACTCACTCCGCATGAGGCTCTCGTTGCGGAGTTCATACAACCTGAATTGGTCGAAGGAGTGGGAGAGATGCTGGACTTTGATGCCCAGTCCAGTGAGTGTTGATGCGTGTTTGTTGAGGACGTGTGTGTTTCACTTGTGGGGTGTGTTGTGCATGATTGCTGCTACATGTGACGTGTACATGGTTCTGATGTGTAAGTAATGCAATGCTACCGTCATGCATGTCTCCTCTGCCTGCATGCGGGACTCCATGTGGGCATGCTCCCTTGCCCCTCCTCCGCCACTCTGCACTCCAGTTCCACCTTTGCACTGGTCTGCTCCAATCTTGCCAATGTGTAGTTTCTTTTTCATGTGTCCTGTGTAGATGCTAACTTCCAGCGTAGAAACTGCCAGACATATGCCGTGTGGTACAGCCTTAGTACTCGATGCAGGGTATCTCACTTGTACTGTGCATGGGTCAGATGTCCCGCAGGGACATGAGTGCCCATTCATGCTCCATGTGCATTGCACGCATGCCCCTATGTGGCCTTGACTGGATGATCACTGTAATATGAGTCCTTGTTTACATACATTGCCTGCCATCTCATCGGCCTCCCCATGTCAACTGTGGCTCAGTCCTGCGTTGCACACATGTTTAGGCCCTGACAATTTGTGTGGCTCACAGGCCTCAGCCTGTTCAATGGCCAATGACTCTGTCCAACTCTTGTGTCTTCTTCACACGTGCGCGGCCTCCGGAGTTTCCATCATGTGTCCTGCCCACTGTCCGAGCATCATTTGCAGTGTTGTAATTTGAATCACATTAAGCTGTTGATGCCAGTCAACACTGCCTGTCAATACACAGGTGTATGGTCAGCCTCTTGATACCATGCTAGGCATCCCTGCTTTGGTACTGGGGTGGAGGGGTGCTTGGCTTCTAGACATGGTACACATTGAATGCACAATGCACGTGATGTCTGAATTTGACATTGCACTGCCTTCACATTTCCTGGCACACACCATGTAGTGCTTGTACATGTAGGTAGTGAGTGGCGTACACATTTTCTGCACTGCATAGACCGACTTCCATGGAAACTGCCACCTTTCAACAGGTCTGATCACAGAAGCTATTCAAAGTAGACCCAGCATGCATGCCAGGTCATATGTTGTGTGTCACATGTCTGCCGGATGCCTTTGCTGTCGGTGTGTGTGTGTGTCGTGTGCTTCTGACATGTGTATTGACCTTTTTCTCTCTATTTTTCAGGTGATGACGCAATGGAGGCGGAGGATGGTTTTGTCATGCCAGACACAGGGTTGGTAATACCACATCAACCCGGCACTAGTGGGGGTCATGGGGTGGTAGGCCACGAAAACCCCCAAGTGCTGCAGTCCATCTTGTCTCTGGCTGCCTATGAGTCCAGCCTTGATGACGACTCTGACGTCCATGTTGAGTTGGATGAGCATCAAGTCCAGGGGTGAGTGATTCTGATGTGGACACTCCTCTGTCTGCGACACCTGCACTGAGGGATCAGACAGTCTTGGTTCCTCCGCCCGTGGTGGATCGGGACGCAGGGTCACCCTCCACACCAGTCACTGATGTGCCTGGGACATCACGTCGACGGGGGCATGTAGTCGTGCAGCCGCAGGCGGTGCCAACACAGCGAGGACCCCCGTTCCTTGGGTCCCGCAGGGGTTAAGCCCGGCAACGCGGTCGCCGCATGCAACCGCTGTATACTGAGTGGGAGCAAGACATGACTGCCAATTCCGAACGGCAGGGGGCAGCAATGGAGAACATCGCTGAGAGCATGGAGCGTGTGGCCCGATCTGTGCTCCCCCCTGCTAGGCAGGTGCTTCTCCAGCAGCAGGCGGCACGGTCCACGGCCTGCTCGCTCAGGCTGGGCATGGCGGCCTCAGACAGGGCACGCCAGGCTGAAATGTCATCTCTGCGTCAAGCAATTGCTGCTCACGAAGAGGCGCACATGGATGCCCTGAGGGAGGAGTATGCTTCCCTCAGATCCACTCTGGGTGTCCTTATGATCTCCCAGAGGCAGCAGGCAGAGGAGAGGTTTGCACAGCTTGAGCGTACCATCTCGGCTGAGCTACAGGCTTGCCGGGAGGTGCAGCGGTTGTCCAGCCAGGCCTTGCAGGAGGAACTCCGTGTTACACGTGCTACCTTGCAAGAGGAAGCACGTGTATCACGTGAGGTTCTGCATGCAGACCTACGTCACATCGCCACACAGAACCAGGCTCACCCGTCCGGCAGACTTGCTGCCGATGAGGGGCAAGCTGCGGCTAGGCATGGCCAGGCTACTGTGCCACGTCCTCCTTTCCAGGATGAGCCAGACTCAGACGACCATCTATCTCCCACATAGGTCGTGCTGTGCAGGCGTTGAGCCCATGGAGGATTTTTTTTTTGGCTCAGCATCATCGCATGTGGATGTTGAGCAGCACCCTGTACCTCCCCCCTCCTGGGTGCCTCCCCTCCCCCCGGGTCGTATGTGGCCATTTTTGATTTTTCTTTTAGTTTAGTTAGTTAAGTTTCTGTTTGATAGTTAGTTTAAATAGGTAATGTAGGTTTTCCATAGTTAGTGTAATTAGTTAATAGTTGAGTTAGTTTAAAATTGCTAGTCTATTGTGCTTTCATGTGACGGTGCGGTGCTTTGTGGCTTTTGAAGGCATCCACTGTCTGTTCCAGCTGGGCCCTTCATGGTTGTCTTGTGTATGTGTTTGCTGCTTGGGGTCCTTGACTCACATATGCCACTCCTGCCTTCCTTATCCATGGGCTCGCAAGGATGGTTCGGTGTTACAGCATTTTACACAAGGGCTTTGGACAGTCATATCTGTGGCATGTCTGGTGCTGTGTGACTTGTGTTGACACCCCCAGTGGGGATGATTTAGGTGTCATTGTCCACTGTTCAGCTTTTGCTAGATGGGGTGTGTCATGATTAATGTGGACATTGATTGCTATGCATTGTGTAGTATGTTTCATATCTTTCCTGTACATGTGCC
The DNA here is from genome assembly GCF_040938575.1 of Ambystoma mexicanum. Taxonomy (NCBI): domain Eukaryota; kingdom Metazoa; phylum Chordata; class Amphibia; order Caudata; family Ambystomatidae; genus Ambystoma; species Ambystoma mexicanum. The sequence continues at coordinate 718,864,645 of NC_090921.1, forward strand.
TGTTGCAATTCATGCTGTAGATAGTGTTCCACACTTTGGAGGTGAAAGACGGACTGATGGTGTGATTTGTGATGTGACTCTCTGACATGGTCAAGTAATGAGATGCCTGATGAGACACACACAGATGACTTTGAAGCATTAATCATGTGTTTCATGCCCTTTCTGCAGGGGGATGGGCCTCCAGAGCACCTTTGGCAGCAGACATGGCCCATTGGACGACGGAATTCTGGACCCGTTTGTTGGTGCCCACATGCACATGTGTGCACAAGCAGAGGCACAGTGATTGCAGACCCACATCCTAGAACTGCTGACATGTTCCAAGGAACTCCAGGCAAGGTGAGCATCACAGGGGGGCCACGAAACAGCAAAGCTTGCACCAGGCGAGTTGCACATGCAGGCTTAGTCACAGCACTGAGGGTGAGCTTAGACGAATATTGGTGTTGAAGCACACAATGCTGCTCAGATGTGTTTGTGGACTGATGGCTGTTGATAGTAGGGTTGTCTGGGACACATGCAGGTGCAGTGGCACATACCCTCCGGTACACCAAGGTCCATTGAGGCACTTGTATCAACCATGTAGCCTTCCAAGACATGGAAAGGGGCAGCTCACAGGGACATACAGCAAGGGACATACTCGGGTGCAGTGCATGTCTTTTCCACGTACTTCATGATAAATGCACTGCCAACTTTGTTTCGGTCATGGTGCTACGCAACTTGCTCTATAGTCATGGCTTGCTATATGGGTCTGTCTGCTTACCCAGGGAACATTGCATGTTGTGTGAATTATGACACATTGGTGTTCCATTTGCCACGCACCCACCAGCTGCTGACTTACTGCATTGACTGTGTATGACCCGTCACAGGGGTGATGTTTTATATGGGTACGAAGCATCGACCACAGATTGTCTGTTTGTAGAGTAGTTTGTTGCTATGGGGCATGTTTGGTGTTGTGTTATTATGTAATTGGCACGTACAGGTTGTTGACTGTGGCTCTCTTTGCAGCATTGCAGTGCTCCTGTAACCGGACCTGAGAGTGCGCAGGCAGGAGGCCAGCACTCAAAACCAGAGCTAAGTGTCTTGTTGTTTTTCTTACGAACTGCTCTGCATAGGCTTGCTGGGGAGTGTACTGATGCATGGATGTATGTGTGGTTCAATTTGGCATGTTTTTTTCTCCCTAATCACCCGTGATCCTATGCAATTTTGAAACCTGTACCCTCTACCCGGTGTTCCTGCTTCCCATGCCTACCCAAGCAACGTTCCCTGACCCTCTTTCCCCACTGGGGTTGCGGATGCCTGTGTAAGCCCCGAACTTGCAGGCGCCAAAACCCTAGAGGGGGTGGTTGGTTCGTACCACTCCTGAGCCTGGACTACAGAAGGCCATGACAATGATGTCCAAGTTTGTTTGGATTGTGTATGTGTTCATGCAGGTTGTACATTTTCGTGCATTCCCTAGTTTCATGTGTCATTCCTCCTCCCCTCTCCTGCCACTCATTCCAGTCATCCAGTGTGTCAACACCTGTCCCGACTGCATATCCCTGAACCTCATTCCCCACCAGGGTCTCAGGGGCCTGTGTGAGTTTGACCTTGCAGGCACCCGGGACATGGTGGGGGTGGTTGTTTCGTGACACTCCCGCGCCTGTACAGGGGACCTGTGACAGTACACATCCATTCATGGTGCATCATCCTATGTCATGTACCACACATGTCTCACATCCTGTCGTGACATTGTTTTGCTGTGCTACCTTGGTTGTTCCATCATTGTGGTAGTACTTGGCCTTTGTGAGGTACTGCTCCGTCAAGTCATCTACTGGAGGGTGTTCTGGTTCGTTTTTATGCCTTGGATTTTGTGATTTTGGAAATGAGTGTGGATTCTGAGGGTTCAGGCATCTTTTTACACACAAGGGTAAAGGTGATCCTGTGGCCAGGTGGAATTGAGGTTTGGAGGCTCCATGACCCAGGTGCAGTTGTTCAGTGGGTCATGGTCATTTGTGAGGGAGGGAGGGGGGTTGTTGTTGATAGTTGCCTTGCCCTGCAGTGTGATGGGAACTCTGACATAGTAATGGTGGTATCCTATGTACATGTTGTGTTCTGCTGATCAATGCCTGTTCATGTGTTGAGTTTTCCTTTCAGGTGCGAGGGGATAGTTGTGGTTTGACATGCTGGGGTGTATACATGGCGGATGTTCACATGTGATGTGTAGGGAACACTCATGGTCACTTGAGTGCACATGCATATGTGGAGAGCATGTCCTTGCAGAACCACACACTTGCACTCTGATGCACTACATGTACTCCAACCCTTGCATATCCACGTGTACACTGTTTGCCTTCTGGTGCCCACTGTGTCCCGGCAGCACATGTTCTGTGACCGATCATGGATCCAGTACATGCCTAATTTGATGTTTGACGTGGTCTGTCACTTAGATATGATGCTCAGGGTGTGCATCACACACAATGGCTGTTCACTGTGCTGTGCGCTGAGCAGTGTGATGCAGGAGTAGGACACTGCACACATGAGCTGCAGTGTTGATTTTGCAATGCATAATGTGCATGTAGACAGGCATTCATTGTGATGTTACATCTACGACTGTTGTAATGCATTTGGAAATGACTTATTTTGGGTGGGAGATTTTGTTGGTCTGTCATTTCATCTGATTCCGGGTCAGGCAGCAGTGTCCGATGCCACTGTACATTTAGGACATGGCAATGTGTACCTTATCGTTACTGCGTTGGTGTATGGGTATTGCTTGCCATGTCATGTTGATGTTTGGGAGGGTTTGAGTGACATGACAGTGATGGCCATGGCCTGTTTTGCAGGTGTGTGTGATGCACACCTTGCATGTCCTGGTCATCCGCTTCTCAGAGCAACTAGCTGGGGGTAGATTTCTCTCCGCAGCAGGGCCCTCCCCCTGGAACAGACTTCCGGCCTGACTTGAACTTGAGGGGAACCATCTCCAGTTCTGGAAGCACCTCAAGACCTTCCTCTTTGCTTCTGCTTACTCTCTGCCTCTCCCTTGCAGAATTCTTCACTGGAACTGCACAGGAGCTGCAACTGGGCCACTCTCACCGACCTCGGTCCCTGGCCCAGCCACTCTCCACTTGCACTGCCTCCCTGGCAACCCCTGCACTGCAGTACTGTCTCTCTATCCCTACAGCCCTCCCTTCGCAGCACTTGTCTGCACTTACCTTTGTAGTTGCCACCAGGCGACCTATGTATTATTTTTTTGGGCTACTTCCCCTGTACTGGACTCCCCCCCACCCTTCCCGTTGCACTTTTCCCATTCCCCCTACCCCTGCACTTGCATGATCTCAATGACACCTGGCCTAGTAGTACCATTCTCTGTGTTCCCTTGTTCCCCCCTACCTGCCTCATTGCGCCTTGGAATACTTGTGTATGGCCCATATCATGTCATATGTTATATGTGTGCCTTTTGGTCACACAGGATAGCTTGTGTTTAAGTAGCTAGGGATGCAGACGATGTGGCACTTCCATGGCAACTATCTCAGGGTGGTAGGGTTGTGACAGTTGACTGTCTCTTTGTCATCATCGATTGTCACCTGGTATGTGCCAGGCCTGTGTGCACTCCGCAGGGGTGGGAGTTTCGGTGAAAAATGTGGCCACAAGCTGGGTCCGGGCTTCCTCACCACGTGCCCTGTCCCCTCCCATGGGCAGCGCCTGTGCCTGTGGTTGGGGATGTGGGGGCACCATCCATGTCCACAGGGACGCCCTGCCGTGTTGCAACATTGTGCAGGACACATGCTGCCACAATGATCCTGCACACTACTGGTGGTGCATAGAGTAGTTGCCCACCAGAGCGGTCAAGGGAGCAGAAACATGACTTGAGCACTCCGAATGTGCGCTCCACTTTGCCCCTGGTTGCAATATGGGCGGCGTTGTATCTTACCTAGGGTGGTATGGTGGGGTTCCGGATTGGCGTCATCATGTGGTTGCTCAGAGGGTAGGCACTGTCCCCTGGGAAGGTGATAATAGTTGAGATTATTAGGGTTTGGATATTTGTCTGTGTGTGACTTGCATGCATCTGCAAGGGCATTTGTACTGACCTATGAGCCATGTGTCGCCATGCTGCCCAGCTTCCAGGGCCCGGCTCAGGGCGGACATTCTGTATATGAAACTGTCATGGGTGGAGCCAGGGTAGTTTGCATAGACAGAGGTGATGATTCCCTTTGCATCACATACCACCTGTACATTGATAGAATGCCAGTGCTTGCGGTTTCGGTAGATGTGCTCAATGGCCCTAGGTGGACGTAGGGCCACATGGTGCAATCTATGGCACCGAGCACTTTGGGGAAGTGTGCCACCCTGAAAAAATCCAGGACAAAGGCCTGCCTTTCTGCGGGTGTTCTCGGCATGTATATGTGCCTGCGGACTGAGGGGCGCGCTGTCATGATTGCCAGTACCTGGTGTAGGCAGCGTGACTGCGTGGCCTGTGAGACCCCCCGCACTATGGCAGTGGTCCGCTGAAATGACCCAGTGGCCAAAAAATGCAGGACATTGAGCAGCTTCTCCAAGGGGCTCAATGCTTGGGAGCAAAGGGTGGGGGATGTGAGGTCATCTTCCCACTCCCTGACCAGGTCTAGGATGATATGGGGTGGAAACCTATACCTGCCGTAGACCTGGTCGTCAGGCATCCCAAAAAGGCTTGTCCGTGGTGCGAAAATGCGTCCCCTGGCTATTCTCCTCCTCCTGCGGTGTCCCACGATCAGTGCAGCGACAAATGGGGCATTCATCGTAGCTGTATATACGCGTTTGTTGTTTGCGCACACTTTTATGCTGTGCGCGGGGACGGCTCTGCCTGCCTTCGTGTGGGCGGACGCGTTGACGCCTGTGCACGTCTTTTGCCGTGCGCGGGTTTCCCGTATTCGGATACGGTCCGAGTGTCATCGCGTGTGATCGCAGGGGAGTGAGCGTACACGCAATTGGCATGGGTACGTGTGTTTCGGGGTGCGCGGGAAGTTCCACACGCGATTAGCCTGGGTACGTGTGTTCCGGGGTGCCGGGAACTTTCACACGCGATTGGTGGAAATCCACGTGTGTTCTGTCATCACGTGCAATGAGGGAAACACCTGCGCGCGTCACGTCACAGACGCACTCACGCGCTAAGGGCCTTTGGTCCAATGAAATCGCATATGCGTGCTGCCGTGCATACGCGCTAAGGGCCTTTCCTTGTATTACACGCGGACGTGCAGTTTTCCACGCGCGCTTACGCGCATGGGCTCTTTCCTCGTATTACACGCGGACATGCAGTTTTTCACATGCGCTGAAATGCCCATGCACGTCTGTACGTGTCACGTCACAGGGGCGCTTGCGCTTGAGGGGCCTTCTGTCCAATGAAAATGCGTATGCGTGCAGACGCGCTTACGCGCTAAGGGCCTTTCCTCGAATTACACGCTGACATGCAGATTTTTCACGTGCCAAATCACTCCGTATCAAGCTGGCCACGCGTAAGCACACAGAAGACCACGCTCCTGCCCAGAAGGCCGAACTACTGCCCCCCAGAACCCAAGCACGCTCCCACCTGCCATCTGCTGCTGCCTGACTGCCTGCTGCCCACATGCCCTGCAATTTGCTGCCTGCACATCAGCCAGGGGTGCTGTTGCTGTGACCACCCCTGCTGGAACCGAAGACTCCCGACTGGGATTCCATCGCTCCACAGCCCAGCCCCAGGACCCAGTTGCCCACCCACTCCTGCCTCTGGAGTTGTCATGTCGGGGCAAACACCATCTGGGACCACTGACAACCCCCGGCCAGAGTGGCAGAGGGGCACCAGCTTCAGTGCCACCGAAGTTGGTGTCCTGGTGGAGCAAGTCCTGGGGCAGTATGATGCCCTCTTCGGAAGTTCCCGCGCCGACAAGGAAGGACGGACTCGGATCTGGACTGACATCGTGACTGCCATCAACGCGGAGGGGGTGGCAGTCCGCGACTTACAACATGTCAAGAAGCGCTGGGAGGACTTCAGGTCCAGGACCCTGCACAAGGCCCGGCGCCTCTTGAAGGCAGCGGATGCCAAGGGGCGCCGGGGCCACTTGTCGGAAGAACAGATGAGGGTCCTGGAACGCATATCCCCAGCGCTCCACGTCCAGGTCCTTGAGAAGCAGACCCGTCTGGAGTCGAGCGATGAGTGTACATGCATCCTGATTGTGAGCAGTGCGTGTGGTGATTATTCAGTAGTGTGCAGGTTGCACATCTGTTTGTATGGGGTCGAGTATGGGTGGGGGTGTACAGGGCCGTGGGGCTGACACATGCGAGGGCTGGAATGTGTGAGTCATGGATGGTGCTTGTGTGTGTAGGCTTGCATGCCAAATGCAGTTGTGTGGGCACACATGTTTGGATGAATGTGTATGTAAGTAGACATGTCCGTGATGTCACGCATGTATGTTGTTTTTGGCTGCATGTATCAGCACTGTGTACTTGTGCATGTGTGTGTATTTGACAAGGGTGCAACAGTGATGCAACATGGATGCATTTGACAGCGGTATGTGGAAGCCTGATTGGCAGATGTGACATGGATGCCCGTCTGAACACTGCGACACTTGGCAGAGGTGTACACATGCATGCAAGTGTGGTGGTGTGTGTACATGTGTGGTGCACTTCCTGTGTTGCATGTGATGTCTGGCTCACCTTTGGCTGCTCATGCTGTTGTATGTGTATGGATGGTGGTGGCAGTTGCGATATGGCTGTGGTATGGCTCATGTGTGCGAGTTGTAATGACATGTGTGTTGGGGATTGTGATGACATGTCTGAGGTTTGCCAATGCCACTCATGTACAACTGTCATGTGTGTATGTGTCCATTGTACAGTGCGCTGATGCCTGTGTTTTGTTTCTCCCTGTCTGCAGCGTCAACTGATGAAGAGGGCGGAGAAGGTGCTGTGGAGCACAGCGGCGGGGATCCCACCGCCAGCCGGAGACGCAAGGCCCGGCTCCCCTCCGATGTTGTGATCTCGTCGGGGAGTGAGGAGTCTGGTGCCGCGTCCCAGGCCTCAGCTGCTGGGGGGAGGTCCAAGAGGCGGAGGTTGGAGTTGGACTCCTCGGCAGCAGAAGGGGCAGCTGGGACCCCACAGGGCCCAACAGGGGAAGTTGGCACGGAGTCATCCAGGTTGGTGGGGGGTTTGGTGGAGGAGGAGGCCGTGCAAGCACCAGAGACGGGGTCTGGAGGTGGGGATCCCACTGGTGCTAGTGATGCAGTGCAGGACCAGGGACAGGAGGCAGCACAGGCAGCCGCGGAGGTGCCTGTGTGCAATCCTGTCCCTGATCCTGTCCCTGCATCATCTTGCACCAGCAGGGATGCCTACGTCCAGACCCGTTTTCAGGCAGGGGATGAGATCACGTCAACTGGCCTTCCTCTGCCTGCGGACGTGGCTATCCAGGTCCGGGTTGAGCCTGTCCTGACTGGTGTGGCGTTGCGTCAACGGCCATGCGAGGTGACCTGCAGTCTTTTCATGAAGAGACTGCACGTCATCTCGAATGGCTCGTTGACCACGTCAGCCTGCTGGGACAGATCACCCAGGCCGGATTCCTCCGTCTGATGGAGCTTGCTACGACCCCCTCCTCAACTGGACCCCCTATGCGCCAGTCGTCCTCTGTGCCATCTTCACCTGGGTGCCCTGTGGAGCTGCCTCTGACGGTGCGGCCTGGCTTGTGGAGGAGGCATCCCTGCCACAGTCGGGAGTCGGACATCCAGCAGGGGTGGCCACATCTACGACTGCACCCCAGCCGGCGGAGGATGTGCAGGCAGCAGGAGGCAGTGCACGGGCAGAGGCACAGCAGCAGCAGCAACGTGGTGGGAGCCATGAAGGCTCGGGGCCTTCAACATCGGAGGGGCAGGCATCGGCCGGAGGGCAGGAGGACCCAGGACAGAGAGTGTCTTCCGTGTGGCAGCGGTTGGGCCACGCCATAGATGCGGAGCGGCAGCGGGCAGAAGAGGCACGGCTCACAATGGTCAGGGCGGAGAATTCCATGCGGAGGGCCCTGAGGCGGGCCGAGTGCCTCGAGGCAATCCGCAGGGGTTTGGAGGTGGAGACGTCGACGGCCCTGCGGACCCTCAGGGCCATGGAGGAGGACCGCCTCCGGGACATTGAGGAGGAGTTTGATGATGCCCTGGCCCGGGACATCCACAAGTGAGCCGTGAAACTAGCCCGCTGCCCTTGTACATAGTTATGTAGGTAGTGTTAGGTTTCATTTTTGTTTTGATTTTATTTGGGCCTTTCGGACATTGGCCACATTTTTGTATATATTTTATTTTATTAGTTAGTGTAGTTAGATAGGTTTCCTTTATTTTGTTGGGATAATGGACCCTGGCTTGTTCCCATGTACATAGTTCACAGTTGGATTGTATTTTTTTTTACTTTTTAACCATGGAGCAATGGCTTTCTTTTTTATTTCCCATTGGATTTTGTTTTGTGGACATTGACTTTGGACAACATTACTTTGGAATTTTATTTTTGGTTATGCTTTTTTTCACGGACATGCTTCTTTTAATTTTTGTACATTCACATTTCTGTTTCTTCATTTTTTTATTCTATTTATGTTTCTTTTAATACATATTTTTTTGGGTGAACTTCAATGTGTGGTATCTCATTGGTTTCATGCATTTAATGATATGTGTTTTGAGATTCACTGACACCCATTGGGTGTATGTGAGGGAAATGTGTTTGTTTCGGAACTTGCAATTGGTGTTCTGTGATGTAATTGCAAATTATGAGTGGGTGGATGCAATACTCGGGTGGGTGTTTTGCATTTGGAGGCTGACCATAGGGACCAGGGATCTAGATTGTGATGACATGTTGGCTGGGGAACATGAGTTGCACATGGGTGGGGGCCTGCTGGCAGGTGCCCCACAGTGCTGGGGGGTGGGGGTGGTGGGGAACATGAGTTGGACATGTGTGCGGGCCTGCTTGCAGCGTCCCACAGTGCTGGGGGGTGGGGGTGCTGGGAGACATGGGTGGGGGCCTGGTGGAGGCTGCCCCTGCACGGCTGGGGGGTGGGGGTGCTGGGAGACATGGGTTGGGGCCTGGTGGTGGGTGCCCCACAGTGCTGGGGGGGTGGGGGTGGTTTGAGACATGGGTGGGGCCTGGTGGAGGCTGCCCCTGGTGGCTGGGGGGTGGGGGTGCTGGGAGACATGGGTGGGGGCCTGGTGGAGGCTGCCCCTGGTGACTGGGGGGGTGGGGGTGGTGGGAGACATGGGTGGGGGCCTGGTGGAGGCTGCCCCTGGTGGCTGGGGGGTGGGGGTGGTGTGGGACATGGGTGGGGGACTGGTGGAGGCTGCCCCTGCACTGCTGGGGGGTGGGGGTGGTGGGAGACATGGGTGGGGGCCTGGTGGTGGGTGCCCCTGCACTGCTGGGGGGTGGGGGTGGTGGGAGACATGGGTGGGGGCCTGGTGGAGGGTGCCCCACAGTGCTGGGGGGTGGGGGTGCTGGGAGACATGGGTGGGGGCCTGGTGGAGGCTGCCCCTGGTGACTGGGGGGGTGGGGGTGGTGGGAGACATGGGTGGGGGCCTGGTGGAGGCTGCCCCTGGTGGCTGGGGGTGGGGGTGCTGGGAGACATGGGTGGGGGCCTGGTGGAGGCTGCCCCTGGTGACTGGGGGGTGGGGGTGGTGGGAGACATGGGTGGGGGCCTGGTGGTGGGTGCCCCTGCACTGCTGGGGGGTGGGGGTGCTGGGAGACATGGGTGGGGGCCTGGTGGAGGCTGCCCCTGGTGACTGGGGAGGTGGGGGTGGTGGGAGACATGGGTGGGGGCCTGGTGGAGGCTGCCCCTGGTGACTGGGGGGTGGGGGTGGTGGGAGACATGGGTGGGGGCCTGGTGGAAGCTGCCCCTGGTGACTGGGGGGGTGGGGGTGGTGGGAGACATGGGTGGGGGCCTGGTGGTGGGTGCCCCTGCACTGCTGGGGGATGGGGGTGCTGGGAGACATGGGTGGGGGCCTGGTGGTGGGTGCCCCACAGTGCCGGGGGGTGGGGGTGGTGGGAGACATGGGTGGGGGCCTGGTGGAGGCTGCCCTTGGTGGCTGGGGGGTGGGGGTGGTGTGGGACATGGGTGGGGGCCTGGTGGAGGCTGCCCCTGCACTGCTGGGGGGTGGGGGTGGTGGGAGACATGGGTGGGGGCCTGGTGGTAGGTGCCCTTGCACTGCTGGGGGGTGGGGGTGGTGGGAGACATGGGTGGGGGCCTGGTGGAGGGTGCCCCACAGTGCTGGGGGGTGGGGTTGCTGGGAGACATGGGTGGGGGCCTGGTGGAGGCTGCCCCTGGTGACTGGGGGGGTGGGGGTGGTGGGAGACATGGGGGGGGCCTGGTGGAGCCTGCCCCTGGTGGGTGGGGGGTGTGGGTGCTGGGAGACATGGGTGGGGGCCTGGCGAAGGCTGCCCCTGGTGGCTGGGGGGTGGGGGTGCTGGGAGACATGGGTGGGGGCCTGGTGGAGGCTGCCCCTGGTGACTGGGGGGGTGGGGGTGCTGGAAGACATGGGTGGGGGCCTGGTGGTGGGTGCCCCTGGTGGCTGGGGGGTGGGGGTGCTGGGAGACATGGGTGGGGGCCTGGTGGTGGGTGCCCCTGCACTGCTGGGGGGTGGGGTGGTGGGGAACATGAGTTGGACATGGGTGGGGGACTGCTGGCAGGTGCCCCACATTGCTGGGGGGTGGGGGTGGTCGGGAACATGAGTTGGACATGGGTGGGGGCCTGCTGGCAGGTGCCCCACAGTGCTGGGGTGTGGGGGTGGTGGGGAACATGAGTTGGACATGGGTGGGGGCCTGCTGGCAGGTGCCCCACAGTGCTGGGGGGTGGGGGTGCTGGGAGACATGGGTGGGGGCCTGGTGGAGGCTGCCCCTGCACTGCTGGGGGGTGGGGGTGGTGGGAGACATGGGTGGGGCCTGCTGGCAGGTGCCCCACAGTGCTGGGGGGTGGGGGTGGTGGGGAACATGAGTTGGACATGGGTGGGGGCCTGCTGGCAGGTGCCCCACTGTGCTGGGGGGTGGGGGTGGTGGGGAACATGAGTTGGACATGGGTGGGGGCCTGCTGGCAGGTGCCCCACAGTGCAGGGGGGTGGGGGTGGTGGGGAACATGAGCTGGACATGGGTGGGGGCCTGCTGGCAGGTGCCCCACAGTGCTGGGGGGTGGGGGTGGTGGGAGACATGAGTTGGACATGGGTGGGGGCCTGGTGGAGGCTGCCCCTGCACTGCTGGGGGGTGGGGGTGCTAGGAGACATGGGTGGGGGCCTGGTGGTGGGTGCCCCTGCACTGCTGGGGGGTGGGGGTGCTGGGAGAAATTAGTGGGGGCCTGGTGGAGGGTGCCCCTGGTGACTGGGGGTGCAGGGGGACATGCGTTGGTGGGCAGTAGTGCAAGTTGACATGTGGGTTGGCTGGGGGTCATGGCCATGGTGGATGGTGTGCCTGCAGGACATGTGCAGGGTAGGCCCCTGTGGTGTGGGCCACCTGCAGGGGCCGTGGCGGGTGTAGAGGGAACACCTGGGAGGACCCACAAGTGCAATTCACGTGTGGTGCTCCCCACGCACCCCTGTAATACACGTACCCTGATGGAATCGCGTGTGGAACTTCCCGTGCACCCCTGAAATGCGCGTACCCTGCTCGCACGGGCCCAATCGCGTGTGGAACTTCCCGCGCACCCCTGGAATACACGTACCCTGATGGAATCGCGTGTGGAACTTCCAGCGCACCCCTGGAATACACGTACCCTGCTGATGTTGCGTGTGAAACTTCCCCCGCACCACGGAATACACGTACCCTGATGAGATCGCGTGTGGAACTTCCCGCGCACCCCTGAAATACACGTGCCCTGCTGATGTCATGTGTGAAACTTCCCCCGCACCGCAAAATACACGTACCATGATGAAATCGCATGTGGAATTTCCTGTGCACCCCTGAAATACACATACCCTGCTGAAATCCCGTGTGGCACTTCCCGTGCACCCCTGAGATACGCGTACCCCCAATCGCATGTGGAAATTCCCGCGCACCCCTGAAATACACGTACCTTGCTGAAATCGTGTGTGGCACTTCCTGCGCACCCCTGAGATACGCGTACCCTGCTTGCACGAGCCCAATCGCGTGTGGACATTCCTGCGCACCCCTGAAATACACGTACCCTGCTGAAATCGCGTGTGGCACTTCCCACGCACCCCTGAGATACGCGTACCCTGCGGAAATCGCGTGTGGAACTTCCCGCGCACCCCTGAAATATGCGTACCCTGCTTGCACGGGGCCAATCGCGTGAGGTACTTCCCACGCACCCCAGTGATACACGTAGCCCGCTTGCCGTGCTGGTACAGGGTTAGCGCAGCCCTTTGTGCTGGATTGGGTATATTGATGGCTTTTCTCTGCGCGAGAGGCGTTCTTGGGGGCGTAACTGGCGCTGCTGCAGGGTCGCTGTGCCACTGTGCGCCAAGGCTGGTTTTGGTGGCTGGAATCCATGAATACGCTGTGCGCGGAAATGGATTTTAGCGCACGCGGCTGGCGCAGGGATTCGCACGCGCATACTGTGCGCCAGCCGCGTGCGCCACTTGTGCGCTGAATTCTATGAATTACCCCCTTAAAATTCAAAAGTTTAGTGTCATGGCAGCCAAAACACATGGAACCCCTCAACTATAACAGGCTCCCCAGGGATCAACACATGGTAGTTTTGTAATGCCAACACAGTTGGCAGGAGTGCTTTGTCACACTCATTAAATTTTACTTTGATGGTTGACAATGTCTTACTCACATATGAAATTATCTTATGCTTCAGATACACAAGCTAATTTATACAGATCTCTGAAATTACTCTCTTCTGGAAAAAACTCCTTATTTTTAATTGGAGCTTTGGAAATACTCTTTTTTTAATTGTTTCACAGCCTCTGCTTGCAAGTCCCCCAAATTCTATTTAATCCCTGCCTTCAATAAATGGACTAAGGGATCTCTGCATAATTCACTGTGAACTTACAGCTGTAGTTCATCCATCCTAAGAGACTTTCTAATTCATGTAGATTTGTGGGGTTTTAAACTTCAATAAAGCCTCAACCATTTCCTTCTAAGGATTAAGGCCTTCAACTGTGATTTCATGGCTTAGAAAGCTTACGTTGGTTCTGCACCATTGTACATTTTTGAGGAATAATTTCACATCTGCATTTTTAATTGTGACAGCATGTAATAGTAGATTGTCATTCATGGTGCACTTGTATCCCATTAGTATGGCCTCAACAAGCTTGTGGGGGTGAACACCCTAAGAGGACCAGTGTCCAATGTATGGGAAATTGTCAGAAAGAATAGAATGTGTATGTGCATTAGGCCAAGATAGGGAGTTGGTGGGATGACCGTGGCCTAATAAGCTAACTATGATGGTCAGGCGTGTGGATGGGGGCTGGGAGGTGGTTAGGAGCCCGCGCAAGTGCAAGAGACTCATTATGTGTCAAGCTAGACCAAATTTGTCATAGGTCGTAGCTGCATACTGATGGCAGAGATGTTGTGCTTCATGTAATTAAACTGTTGTACGGAGGCACATGCGTGCGAGTGGGAGGCCGTGCCTGTGGCTGGTGTCCACTGAAGTAGTGCTGGACTATGTACCATGAGGCTCGTTTTTTTGGCCAAAGTATATTGTTCTGTATTTCCACTAATAGTGACTTCTTCTTTGAGTTGGAAGTAGAAATGAAGTCCTTGTTGTTGAAGAATATTTTTTAAACAAAAGAAATTAAGTGTCTTCATTAAACAAAGTTTGTCCTTTTCTGATTTTTTTGGCCAAAGTATATTGTTCTGTATTTCCACTAATAGTGACTTCTTCTTTGATTTCAATTTCAGCACCATAAAATAGCAATTAAGTGGACTGAAATGCATGTTGTGTATTTTGAGAAACCTGAGCGTATACTCACCCCTAATCCCTCTGGATCCTCTTCTTGGGTGGCCAAGGACATGCCATTGCTTTTGTGTCCTTCCTCTGGGGATGGAGAAGCGATGGAGAAGCGTGGGAGGATCACCTGGGTGGAGGATCCTCAGAGCATGGGAGTGTCATACCCACAGGTGACACATGGTATCCCCTTTTCCCACTGATGATCACCTAATCCTCTCCTGACCTTTATGTGTTATAGTAAGACCTCGCCCCTCATTTACCGCATTCAACCTTTAGAAGTACTGGGACTAAGAAGAGAATACTCAGAGGAATAAACCCTACACTTTCATTTTACCACTCTGGTACTGGGACGAGGAAGATGCCTGCAGAGTATGGTGAGAGTCAAGCATGTCCCCTTTATTGTATTCAGGCAAACCTATTTAATGATCCACACCTGTAACCTGTTAGGTGATTGCAGGTATAACGAGAGAGACAGAGAACACTGTAGAGAGGAGAAACAAGGAGGCCTGTGGAAAGAAGACCGGCAGGGGACCGGTTTTTGTAGGAGGCAGCCATGGTGGGACCTGTAGAGGAGCCAGTACGCTGGCCAGCAGCCCAGAGAGGAAGCATCCGTAACGAGGAAGCAGCAAATACATTTGAAAGCATAACAAATGCTCAGTGAATACTGGACTGAAAGAAAACTTGTAAACTAAGCTTATGATAATGTGGAATGGAGTACAATTGCTATGGGCAAAGCAAGGTACAGCCAAAGGGAAATGTCCATATGAAAGCTGCATACAAAAGTGCAAATGTGAAAGAGTGCCATAGAAAGTTGTAATATGGGCAAACCCACTACAAAGTGAACTTTAAGAGTAAATGCATTGTGGCAAGACCAAAGACTGGCAAGAGGTGTGACATGTTAAGAGGATAACCAGGAGAAGCCAGAAAAGTGTGGACTGCATGTAAAGCCAAGAGGCCAACAAATGAGCACTTAAGTAAAGGTAACTCTGCACAGCGGAGCAGGTATAGAAGAACCTGTGTGGGCTGAAGAGCCTAGGGATCATGGTTGTGTGACCTATGGTGGGTGGACCGTGTGGTCTGATAACTGCGCCTAGACCAGTGAACTCTGAACTATGAGAACTCAAAGACATTGTGAAATAAACTAAACATATGTATCACAAAATGAACTTTAGAAGCAAACCAGAAGGAGGGTCAAGTGGACTTAGGTTTGTGTTAAACTTTTGAAAGTCTGAACCTGTAAGACAAGTTTCTAATCTTGGGGAAGGGAACACTGAGAGATGATGAACTACAAATTATGTCTTGAGGACGGAGCCTCAAGACTTCTGTGTTTTGAACTGTGTTACCTTGGAGTTGGGGAAAGAAACCCTGAAGAAGGGGAATTGAAAAGCAAGCTATGAGCTGGAAGAAGCTCAGAACTTTGTGTAAATCACTGTTTTCTTGATGATTGACATCCTACACAGTGTTTAGCTTTAGTTGTGAGGGCATGTGTAGGTTTAGGACACAGACGTATAAGTTGGACTCTTTGACTTAGACTTTCCTTAGTATAAGGCAAGGTAGGCCTTCTACCATCCTGACATTTGAGTTAATAAATTACTTTGTTTTGAATTTTGAATCTGTTGTCTGTGTCGTACTTCATGATGCCTTCACAGTATGTAGATATTTGTATTTGAGTAATTCATGGATGCTGGAAGGTTGATGGTGTTGGTGATCCAAGGGAACGGAATGGAAGGAAAGGAATTTTCCAGGATTATCAGCTAAGCGGACGATAGAGGAAGATAATGTTTGTGGTAGGGGGCTATCCATGCATCATGTTCCTGCATGCAATTCCCAAACAAACATACCTTGAAGTTTAATGGCGGTCTTCGTGGACTATACTATACTGGCGATGAGCGAAACCAGCACCCTTTTGAAGACTGCACTTTTGAAGTTAGACCTTCATTTCAACCCTAAGACAAGTACAATATTAGAATTCTATAACTTTGGCACACACACACACACTGGGGGATGGTGAAACAGTGGAAGAATAGGTAACCTAGTTGAGGCATTTGGCAATCACATGCAATTTTGGCAATAGTTTGGAGGAACACATAAGGGACCAGTTCATGACACACTGTTGTAATATTCGTATCAGGGAATAACTGTTGCACAAAGAAGACCCATCATTGGAGGAAGAGCTGAAGATTTCGAGAGAGTAGAGAATTTGATGGCTTGCGTTGCAAAGCTAAATAAAGTGGAACAAAGAACGGCTCCGGTGGAGATCCTTAAGGTGGAGTTAAAAGAGAAGAAGGTGAATAAATCAAAGGGGCATAAGCCGAGTGGTGACAACCGCCATACCGGGGAAGGAATGCAGGATTCAGAAGGCAGCCTAATCCAACTTCCTCCATGAATTAACGTGCATGCCATCGATGTGGTAGCTAAAATCATTTTGCTAGTGCACCTGTATGCTCAGCAAGAAAGATGATGTGTAGCAAGAGTAAGAGGTGGGGTCACTTTGCAAGTTGGTGCAAAAATGTTCAAGGAAATATGAACTTCAGAAGAACAGCATACCGTTCATCAGTGGCTGCACTAGTACATCATCCGATGATGAAGAGAATACACATCTGGAAATAGTCACTGTAAATGTGGTGGAATGTGACATGGATGATGAATGTGAGTGCCTGATGACAAGTTTCTTGATCAATGGGACAATGCTAAGGATGATGGCGGACTCAGGGGCTAAAGTGACTATAATCGAAAAAAGATTTTTGAAAAATAATTGGTTGGAAGAGTGGATGATCTGATATCACCAGATATAAAAATAGGAGGCTATAAGATGGACCGTATTGAACTCCTAGGATATTTCGTAGTTCAAGGAGAGAAAAACACTTGGAAAAGTATATGTGACAAAAAAGGTTGCATCTCTTTTAGGTTAGAGAGAACAGACACACCTGCACATGAAGTTGGATTCTAATACCCAAGAACACATGTTACATGTGCAAGCTTGTGACGTGCCTTCAGTCGAAGAAAACTTTGCATTTGTATTCTCCAAATAAATTGGGAGACTAAGAGGAATGACCCATAGGATCCCCACCCTGGGGGTGGACAAGTGAGGGAGGATCACCTGGTTAGGGGGTCTTTGGGGAGAAGCAACTGATGGTGAGACATGGTAACTCCTTTTTTCCACAACCCATCTAACCCCTATCCCTACCTATTTTATGGGAAACTGCAGCTCTGACAATTCCTCCCCACTTCATACTGACAACACTCCTGAGCTGAGGAAGATGAGGAATGAGGCCAGGAAGATTACCATTGCTGACTGCAATGTCTCTGTCCCTTTAATGAGAACAGGCAGAGTCAGGTACGTAATCATAACTACACACACCTTCCACTTGTTAACATTCCCTGTCAGGATAAAAGGTGGCACGCACAGGCACACAGTGAGAGAGGGTTGGTATGAGGAGGAGCAGTTCTTGACTGCTACATGAAAGGCATTGAAGAAAGAAACCCAATTAACACGACCAGTGAGTTAACAAAGGCAACAAAAGTCTGGTTTGTGTTAAATAACTGTAACAGTATTTGAAGTTTGCCCATGCCTATAAAACGCGTATAGGAAACGACAATTGCTGAATTGTGTGAAAGGATGCAAAGTAGCAGAGGGGTCCTGCAAGGCGGAATCGCACATTCGAAAGTATCTGTGAAATGTTGGAAGTTAAGATAAAGCAGGAAACGAAGGCAAGAAAGTAGCTGCAATCCCAAACAAGAGTTGATTAAGTGAAAATCAACAGTACATGAACTTTGAACGAGTATATGAACTTTGAAATATGCCAAGAGGGCAAAGTAAATAGAGTAAGAATCTACAAGTACCAAGAAGGATTGGTGTTGCAAGATGAGAAAGCTTGTTAATTGATCAATTGTTTAAAGTAAGTAAGAAACTACAAGAAGCATTGGTGTTGCGAGATGATGAAGATTGTTGATTGATAAACTGTTTAAAGATAGCTCGAAGTGGTCATGCAGAGGTCTATGTAAAATCCTTGCAGTTTCAAAAGTCTTAGACAGTAAAAAGTTAGATAAGACAAAACACAGGGAAGTGAGAGGATTTGTGCCTGGCGAAGGGAGACCCATGTGAGAAAGGAAATGACAAACATCTATGGAAAGAAAAGAAAAGACAGGCTTGAGCCCGGCGGAGGGAAGCCTGTGCTGAACTTTGATAACATGAAAGTTAGGTGTGAAAGAAAAGACAGGCTCGAGCCCGACGGAGGGAAGCCTGTGCTGAACTGTGATAACATGAAAGTTAGGTGTGAAAGAAAAGACAAGCTCGAGCCCAGCGGAGAGAAACCTTTGCTGAACTGTGATGAAGTGAAAGTTAGGTGGGAAAGAAAAGACATGCTCGAGCCCGGCAGAGGGAAGCCTGTGTTGAAATGTGGTAAAGTAAAAGTCAAGAGTAAAACTGTACATTTGTGACAAGGCGAACAAAGCCTAAAGAATTGACTGAACTGTCAAATGCTTTAAGCCCAAGCCTGAACTGTTGAATTGTACCAGTAAGCCAGAGTGTGCAAGACTGATAGAACTGTGCCACCTCCTATCCTTTTAAGAAACTCTTGAGACCCTGTGCTTTTGAACGTGGGCAAGGAAGTTGTTACCTAAGCCCTTCTGGCATTTCTGACATTTCTCTTAAGACACTATTTTTCCTTTTAATATCCCCTTTTCACATTTTTCATTTGATAAGGAGGGCAAAGTTAGGTTATATTATATTTTGACTAGACTGACTTGGACTTGTTTGTTTAATGGTCGCGACTACTCCCATTCACTCCCATTCTTGTCTTGGGAGGATAGCTCAGCGGCAACATGCTCGCTTTGGAAGCAAGACGACATGGAGCAACACAGGTTCGAACCCTAGGTCCACGCTTAGAAAACTCTAGGTATTAAGTGCCTTTTAAATAACCTATCATATCATATCATTCTAGAGTTAGGGCCAGTTAGAAATTCTCCCATCCTCACTAAAACACAAAAAAAGGTTTATGAAACTTGCATCTATTGTGTATGTGTCTACATTCCAGTGGCATCCAAAGTTTGACCTGTCCTTTTTACTTTGAGAGATAGTGTAAAGGAAAAATTATGTGATCAGGCCATAATAGAGAGAGCAAATGCTGTGGATTGGGCATCATCCATTGTGGTGGCAAGGAAGCTAAATGGAAATATTAGGTAGTGTGTTAATCTTAGGCAGCTAAACATATGTGTTGTGGTGTATAGACATCGCCTGCCAAACATGGGCGAGATGTTGAGCATGATTGGGAACGAAAGAGTATTTTCAAAATTAGATCTGTTTTCTGCATACCTCCAAAGAAAGGAATATTTCAATTTTGCAGAATGTCCATTGGGCATGTACCAGCTTCATCTGTCTTCCAAAAGGCGATGCATAGGTTGTTTATTGATATGCAAGGTATGCTGTGCTTTCAGGATGATATACTGGTATTTGGGGAATGTGCAGAGGAGCATGACGTTAATCTAAAAACAGTCTTACAAGTGTTAGAGGAAAGGGGTTTGATGTTGGGCAAAGAGAAGTGGGTTTTTAGGAAATAGGCTGTCGAATAAGTAGGCCAAGAGGTGTCATGGGAAGGTGTGCGATCGAAAGAGGAATTGGTTGATGGTATAAAAAAGTTCGAAACACCTAAAAATAAAGGTGAGTTATGTTCCCTTTTAGGTATGTAGATTTCTATCAAACCTTTGTGAAGATTTTTGCAGTAAAAGTTGTTAAAATGAGAATGTTTTTTGGTCAAAGGGTCGATTTTCAGTGGAATTGGAGATGTGAAAGTGAGTGTAGCAAGATAAAGGAGGCAAATAGATTTAGCTGTTCCATTAACACAGTTTGACACACAGAAGTCATTACAACTGATGTGAATTATGTGGGATTTGGAGTGGCGTTGTCTCAAAGGAGCGAATAAGGTGGAGAGAAAGTGACTATACATGCATCACATTTTTTAACGATTGCTGAAAAAGGTATTCTGTAATTGAAAAGGAAACGCTGGCTTCTCATTGGGCGGTGGAAACATTTTGTAGATTTATGTGGGGGTCTTATTTTGTTTACGTACAGATCATCGTCCTTTAAAAACAATATTTTGAGGGAAAGTCCAGGAAATGTAGGTACGTAGTGGGGCAGGTTGGTCATGGATAGCAAGAACTCTAACAAGGAGGTTGTTGATCCCCATCAGACACCATTCCCCCTTCACATGAGAAATATCCTGCAAGCACACAGACACCAATCAAATACACACAAACACCCAGAGATACTTACAAACAATCAGATACCATGATAAACTGCCAAACACGTCCTTCAGATACACACCTCATAAGACACCCACATATTCACTCAACAACTTCCACATCACTGTTAACCGTTTGACATTTTACCAATTTTTTAAATAATGGGTTAAAATGGTTTATTTTATATCACACTGTCCATGACAAAGTGGGTATAGTGCAATAGAGTTTAGAATCAATTGTGCAGTGTCACACATGAAAACATCCAATATATGGCAGGTGCACAGGTGCATTAACCAAAACATTTTCATGATGCTTTTGTCCATAATATTTTCCAGTATTCTGCCAGTTAAAAAAATACTCATTCTGGCTGTGCCCAAACATAATCATGCTGGGTGCACCAATGTAGCTAGAATCGCCATGTAATCCTAATCATGTTAGCTTTGCCCATAATGTAACATCACATGTACATAATGGCTGCACCAATGTAGTCCAGTGTAACCCCACATAATAGCACTCTTCATGTTGGTTTTGCCAAAATGCCAGTACAATTCCATGAAATGGTAAGAACACACCAATGAAGGCCAATTCAACCATGCAGGAACACTGATCATGTTGGCTTTGCCCACAATGTAAGTCAAAATCCTGTCACAGTAAAAACACCTGTCCATACTGAAAACACCAATGTAGCTCAGTATACCCACATAAGAACACTCATGTTGGCTTTGCCCATAATGCAAGTAAAACTTGCATGCTTCAAAAAGAACACATGCCCATACTGTGCAACAAAGTATACCAGTATCCCCATACAAGAATGCTAATTATGTTGGCTTTGCCCACAATGTAAATCAAAATGCCATGTCACAGTAAAACACATGTCGATACTAAAAGCACCAATGTAGCCCAGTATACCCAAATAAGAACACTTATCATGTTGGATTTACCCATAATGACAGTAAACATGCCATGCCATAGTAAAAGTACTTATCCAGGTTTACTGACACCAATGTAGGCCAGTATCCCAACGTAAGAACACTCAAAATGTTGGCTTTTACCATAATGCCATTAAAAATGCCATGCCACAGTAAGAACACATGTCCATATTGGCTACACCATTGGAGATACATATCACTTAACGCAAGAACTGGCAGAACCCACAACCAGAGCCGGATACACCATTGTAGGACAAACTACAGCACAGGCCAATCAAACATCATAAAGTTTTCTTAAGTCTTCAATGTGGAAAACAGAAACCTTTATATTGCTGATTTCTTATCACATAGGCTTGCCTGGCAGACAGATTAGCCAATGCATTTCAGGCTACACAGCCCTTCATCACGGTGACATCTGACCATAACCAAAGCGAGGGATGTAGAAGCAAAGCCATCGACAAAGGTATTTTCCCTCATATTTCCAAAGTCACTCGCCTCAACATAAGGCAGCCATGTACTTTGCTCCAGCGATGTGTGTTGCACAAAGTGAACTGTGGGTTCAGTTCTTCACTTATGGTCAGATGTTGTCCTTATGAAGGACTCTGTAGTCCGAAATGCATTGGCGAATTGGTCTGCCATGCAAGCCTATGTGATAAGAAACAGCAATAATAAAGATTGTGTTTTCCACATTGAAGTATTAAGGACACCTTTTGATGTCTAATTAAACTGTGCTGTAGTTTGTACTACAAGGGTGTAACCAGCACTGGTGGAGGCTCCCCCAGTTTTATATGTATAAATCAACCCAACCTCTCCACAGTGGCTCCTGCCTTCCGAATACAACTTCAGCCCCTCAATCTCCTTCAGACACACACACTTCGTCACCCCTGAGCACAGCCTCAATCTCGCATAAGGTAGCATTCATGCATGCATGTTCTCACACCTATCCACACTGTGGATGATCAGAAGAAGACCACGATATTGGCGTTTCTATTTATATGTTTATTCAATGATAACAAAAGTCATATTTGTCCCTTTTGCTATGTGGGTGTTCCCTACCTATGTATATAACTAAGGTGCACGTCTGTCGTCAAGAAGTCATAAAATGATAAAAAAGGTCAGCTGTCCAAAAACTATTCCTAACTGTACCACTATTCTAACAAATATAAGGTCAGAAGAATGTCTCCCTTCTCCTGATTGCCTTTTCTCTCAAGATTTCTCATTGGACTTAAACTTCTTATTAGCAGGTGAATTTCAATTAGTCTCTTGTCTCTCTGTATAAGTTCCTGTAACTCTTTCACATACTCTTTGGGTTTTCCCTCCTCTTTAGGGATTGTTTTCCAGGTATCCCTTTTGTCTCTCTGTCTTATCCAGAATGATGTTTTGCACTTCTGTAACATATACTTCCTTAGCTGTGATATGCTTTCTTGGTAGCTAAGGTTGCCCCTCTCCTGGGATAGCATGACTAGCTTCTCCTTACTCTTGTGGGCCTCTATTGCCTTCTCTTCATAGGATTCTCCTTCTGATTTGCAGTCTCTGCCTCTTAACCTATGTAGTACATTCCCCTCTTCCAAGGTTATTTTTTTCTCAGTCTTACTGATATCTTTAACAGCTTTGATCGTGATTTGCTCTTTCTCATTATTATAGTTCCACTTTATCGACTTTAATTCCTCTGGCTCGTCAATTCTTCTCAGACAAGTTCCTGCTATTTCATAATGATCCCCCGACGGCCTCTGGTTCTCCCACTCTCCCCGTTACCTCGGATTCTATGGTGGATTGTATCCCGGCCTGTGTTCACTCAGGGTCTCTTGGGTTCCTCGCTTTCCAAGCTGTTCTCTGGTGTCCCGCTCTCCATGCTCTCTCTGGGCAATCTGGCAATGCTGGGGTATCAGGATGGTGTGCTGCCTTCGCAGCCTAGTGGTTTCAGTGTTGTTGTGTGGGCATGGTGTCCACCACAAATTGTTGTGGTCATGCCACCATCGTCTTCTCATCTCCGTCTCTATGTCCATAGGAACTCTGAGTGACCGGTGCTTTGCTCTTCCTCACGTAGTAGTCTCGAAAGTCGTGGGCTCGGTGACCCTCTCTGACTCCTCCTCTCTCAGGTGTTACGCTGCCAGGGGGCCTCCCATGCTTGTGTACGTGACTCTCTGCCTCGCCTCGCTGTATCCTCCTATGGTAGTCTCCTCGTCTGAGTTAAGTGGAGTTCTCTTTTTAAAGAGACAGATCCACTTCTTGTTCATAACAGTACATTTTAGTTTTATGCTATTCTTCCGATCTGATAGCCCTGTGTATGCCAGCATGGGACATGGCTTAGGGAGTTCCTCACAGGAATGGGAGTCCTTGTCCCCACAGGGGGGAATCTCTCACAGTGATGTCCCACTTGCCCAGACCACTACCGAGGGTCTAGTGAAGCTGAATCACCTCCATAGCCTGCAAGGGGGAGGCTCCCTCGTGGGGAGAAGGAACACATGTCCTTGATTCATGACAATGCACACACACACTTACTCTGACATGCAAATACTCACACAACACATACTCCAGCATACATGTAACCCCCTTGCAGAGAGGAAGAGAAAGATCCCAGAAAGACATAACTAGAGTAAGTGACCCTTGCATGTGGTCACCGAAGGGTCCCTTTACTCTTCTATGAAAAAAGAACTGTTGCCGGGTGCGAGAGGAGCACCGGTTGACAGAAAAACCCTTTAAGAGGGTTGGTAGTGCTTTGCTTAGCACCTGTAATGGCCACTGCCTGGGCCCTGTAAGCAGCCCTGACAATCAGGGGAGCGCCAGAATCATCGCAAACCCCAGGTGTTTATCAATCACCACTGCCAGGGCCGGGTACATTAAATTACCAGAGCTAACCACAGCAGGGGAGCACCCATTGTTTTAGCCCTCCTGGGTCTGAATTTAAACGAAGGGGCCACCCACTGTCAGGTGGCCCACCAGAACTCCCTAGGCCACACCTGGCAGATGGGGCCCAGGTGGAGTGAGTTGTGTGGGGACACCCCACGCTGCAACTGAGTGCTGGGCTGACACATGCCAAGCAGCCCAGCCCAAGTAAGACTTTGGGGCCTTCATCCCTGCTGCTGCTGCCGTCTACTGCCACTGTCATCTGCCACAGAAGAGTCACCACAGGAGAGCGCAGAGAGAGAGTACCATCGAGTGCAGCAGCCAGAGACCATGAGACAGCCCTGGGCAGGTTACCTTTTAGTCACACCACTGCTTAGGAGTAATTTAAGTTGGAAATTATATAGTGCCTTGTGTTTTGCTTTTGTTGTATAAAATATCTACAACCCTGTTGGTGTACCTGAAGAGGTGAAGTGAGCTTTTAGCAACTAAAGAACCACACACCAGCATTCCTTTTGCCCGCCTTCCCTTTTTTCTGCTAGTTATTATAACCTTCTTTCTTTTCCTTAGGGGTGTTTGAAGATCCTAACCCAACTACCCTACCCTCACCACCTTCATATCGAGGTACACCCGGATGATCTTGAACCCAGGAGAGCGGGGTTTGGAGACAGGTAAGACGCAGGTCATGTTTTAAGTGAAGGGTTAAGCTGTCCATTGTGTGCCCGCCTACACCTGTCTCCCAATAAGGTGCGATAGATGATCACCCTGCTACATTTTTGGAGGCACTGTTAAGATCACCTTTGGTGTGCCTATACCCTCCCTATTCCTCCTTTCTAATTACCTCACAACTGCCCTTTCTTCCTTCCTGGGATAGCATACAGTTTTCTAGTGTAAGTTTAAATGTTTTTCAATTCGTTTTTTTGTGGATAGGGATATGTATTTAATATTATAATCATTGTGTTTGATTTTGCTGGATTTGCTACCCTATCTGACAGACAGGTACGATCACCATCGATCGGTTTCAGGTAGCCAGCTGGGCCGAGGGTGAGGGGATTAAGCCTGACCATTGCTTTATCATAGGTGACGTCCCGTGGAGCACACATTCACACCAGATGCTGAAGTTGACTGAGTCCCTAGAGTCCCTCACTGGCCAGGTTAAATGCCTGAGTATATACCCTGGCCTAGCAGGAACCAGTAGCCTCATGTGCTATGGGCATAAGGAAGTTGATCCATCGACCCTTACCATCCATAGGGGGGACCCAATAGTGTCCTGTTCCCTATGGGCATTGAACACATGGTCAGGGTTGCAGGCTAGGGCACCAGTTACACACCTATGCTTAGCCCAAATCCTGCCTTGCCCAGCACTGCACTGCACCCATACATCCTGCAGCACCCAGTGTAGGTGACATCATGGCTACACCCATAACACCCCTATTTTACCAGGGTCTACAGTGCGTGCCAGTGCTACACCAGAGGATAGAGGAGCAGAAAAGATTGCTTCCTCCATGACGGATGTTTTCAAGGACGTGTTACACAAGGACATTGCTACAACATCTGAGCATGGCCGCTATGTCCGCCTGAAACCTTTCTCGGGGGAGAAACCAACCCCGAGGGGGAAGAGGAATACCAACTTTGGGTGGACCAGATCAACCTGATGATACACAACTGGAGAGCTACGGACCAGGAGAAGAGACATCACGTCATTGAGATTCTGCGTGGTCCTGCATTGAGAGTCATCCATACGCTCCATGCCACGTATCCAGACCCCACAGTGAAGGACATCATGAGTACACACTGGATGGAGTGTTTGGAGCCACTGAGTCCAGTGCAGAGCTAATAGTACTATGCCACCGCCTACGACAGGGTGATCATCTCTATGAATATCTGGCCAGGACCCAGCAATTCTTTAGCTGGCTTTGCAACTGAAGGGGATTGAGCCAAACAGCATAAACCTGGACCAGCTGCAACAAGATATTCATGGAGCAAAATCCCTACTGCTGTTACTTCTGCAACTACGACTCAGATGCAGAAACCACCACCCTTTGGGGAACTGGTCTGAGAGGTAGGTACTCTGGAAGGCGAGATGGAGGAGGCAACTCAACTGGTGTCTCCATACACTGCTCCGGAGTATGATCTGAGACATTAGTGGAGGAGTTGTGCCAAACCATACAGGTAATGCACCTGCAGAGGGTGCTGGCCAAGCCACCGCCTGTAATGACATCCAGGTCACCAGAACGCGGAAGAGGCTCTATACTCTACCATCCCGAGAGAGAGAACACCAGCTCTTCCAGCGTGCTCAAGAGCCACGGCAGCCCCAAGTGAAGCAACAGCGCACTGCACCACTCCAGCCTTGGCAGTTCTGCCACAAGTGTGGACAGGAGGGCCACAACTTCTGTATGTGCACAAGCTCACCAGATTGCATCCAATTTGCGGCAAGGTTCCAGACCTTGAACTCTCCAACACATGCGATGTTGGGAAACACAAGCAAGGACCAGGAAGCGGATCACCTGAATCCTTAATGCTACTAAGCTCCTATCGAGTAGAGACAACAAA
Organism: Ambystoma mexicanum; assembly: GCF_040938575.1. Taxonomy (NCBI): domain Eukaryota; kingdom Metazoa; phylum Chordata; class Amphibia; order Caudata; family Ambystomatidae; genus Ambystoma; species Ambystoma mexicanum. The sequence goes on from NC_090921.1 coordinate 718,891,048, forward strand.
GAAGTCTGCGCCAGCAGAAAGGCCCAAGGCTGTAGTGACACTAGCGGTGGGCAGGTCATCTGGGAACCAGCATCCACCCTGACTGGCTAGGTCACAGAAAGGCATAACACCTGTAATCAAACTACCAGCAAGTGCATTACCTGAACTTGCGCAATACCGGATGCACTCGTAGGACCACCAGCCACTGTGACAATTGCCATCGCTGGTCGACAGGCATAATCGCTTTTGGAAAGCAGCTCATAGGTGATCATCGTTTATGAGCCGTTCTACAGAAAACACCTGGCACATATCTCATTGGAGCACTGGGCTGGGCTGAACCTTCTCAGTGAAGGGAGACAACCCTTGCAAATATCCGCGGTACATCCAGGTCAGACTGCACCCCATGTGCCAACAGGCGTACTTGCACAGAGAGACCCGGTCCAGAGCTCCACCTGACAGACCCATTGGAGATGTTTGCACCACCCATGTCGGGCAGATCACAATCCGGGTACACGCCTCTTTAATGGTTCCTGGCAGAGTGCGACTCTGCAGGGAGCAATAACCAAGACGTCTGGTGATGGAGGCACCAGAACATGAAGAGCTCTCACAGGGTTTACTGGTACAACGAATCCTTGTGACAACGGATGGAATGGACCTGAAGACCATCAAGGTACCGGTCATTAATATGACCAATAGGACCATTCGTGTACCAGAATGCACTATCATTGCACAGTTCCACCTGACCACCTCTGTAGCCCCAGCAAGTGTTGCTACCAGTCCATCCGAGACAGCGCTTGATGCAAAGACCTTGGACTTTTGAGACTCCCCAATTTAGGAGAAGGACAAGGGCCATTTGAGTTAACAGCTTGCCCTGTGTGCCGAGGCATTCTCTACAAGCCCCAGGGACATTGGCAAGACCCACGGAGTGGAACACCAGACCTGGGTGTCTGATGACAGTCCCTTAAGGGAGCATTGCAACGCTTGGCCCAAGAGACGTGGAGGATGTACACCACCATCTGAAGGATCTTCTGCTAGCAGGGATTATCCAGGAGTCCAGGAGCCCTACGCTTCTCCCATCGTTGTTGCCCAACAAAAACATGTATATGTTCAGATGTGTATCAATTACGGTCAATTGAACACCAGCACTATCCCGGACTAGTATGCCACCCCCTGGATGGACATGGCATTGGACTGCCTGACTGGGAGTACAAGGTTTTTGGTCCTGAACTTGAAGAGTGGCTACTACCAGATCCTGATGCATCCGGGTCATGAAATATGGTTTTCATCTGTCCATTGGGATTTTACGAGTTCATCAGGATTCCTCAGGTATCAGTGGTGTACTAGCGACTTTCCGTTGACTTTCCAGCATCTCATGGAGAAGACTGTCAGTGACATGAACCTCCTGGGGGTATGGGTGTATCTAGATGCCATCATTGTGTTCAGGGGGACCCTGGATGCACACAACCGGAAGCTCATGAAGGTGCTGTATCACCTGCGTGAGCAAGGGCTAAATGTCATTGTGGACAAGTGGCAGTTATGCCAGACAAGTGTTGAGCACATTGGACACATCGTCTCCACGAATGGCATTGCTGTGGATCCAGCAAAAATGAAAACCCTCCACGCTTGGCCAAGACCACAGACCCTCAAGGAGTTACAGAGTTTCATGGGATTCTGTAAGTACTAGATGAGGTTTGTTGCAGGATATGCCAACGTCGCCTGACCACTTGTCAATCCAACCAAAGGATACCTACTTACCCAGAGGAGCCGGAGGAACACAGCCAACTTTGCAGATCTATATCATCCATGGGAGCCATTTAGTGAGCAGTGGAGTGACCGATGCCAGCAGGCCTTCGTGGAGCTCCAACGGGCCCTCACCACAGCACCAGTCCTAGCCTACGTGGATCTGCAGTTGGCTTGAATCCTGCATGTGGATGCAAATCTGGAGTTATTGGGAGCTGTTCTCTACCAGGAGACCAACTGGGAGACTAGACCGGTCGCTTTCGCCAGCCTGTTGTGCTTTCGCCTGCATGTGGTGGAAAAGAGCTAACCAGTACACAAGGAGACATTTCTGGCATTGAAGTGGGCTGTTACATAAACATACATGCATACTTGCATTAACAAAACCGCACACGCTTCCATTCAACACACATGCACGAGCCTCCATCTTCTCCAATTTGGCCCAGTCCCTAATCACCTCTGATCGACGCAGAAGGTAGTAGCGACCCATCCCGCATACACTCCCTTGGCCCAGGCCCTTTTGTCTTTTGATGGTTGGGGTGCCACACCCAAAAACGCACTGCCCTCCTTGCCTGCATCTCGACTCCTAATGAGAGGAACAATCTAAATATCGATAGATCGGTAAGATGAGCCACACCTAGCAACATGCTGGCTCTCACTTGCCCCTTTTCACATGAAACAGTACATAAGTAACTAAATGCCTTCTGCAAACGGGAAGGAGAGCCGTGTCCAGTAATGCACACGCTCCCCCAGACCTGCCCTAAATAAAGACCAAATCGACTAATGCGGGTGGGGAAGTGAGCTGTGCCAAATTAAGCACAGCTCCCTAGCCCATCGTGCCCACCCACAAATGGTGCTCCCCCGAAGGGCCAGCATCAAACAACCGCTGCCTGCCACCAGAGTCTCAGCAAGGCAGACCCCTCTTTCTTTTCAAATACACAAATAAAACAAAGCATGCATTGTGTTTTTCAAAAGCAAAACACTGCACTTTAAAATGCAACAATTTACTTCTGAACTAACTTCTACCTCGGCAACAAAGAAATGCCCCATAGTCAGATAGATTAACGATTCTGATGCAAGGGGGCACCGCCTTCTCTGCCAATTTATTTAAAAAAAGAACTATTGAACAGATGCCTGGCAAACCAACTGTATGCAAAAAAAGGTTTTTGGGAAAATCTGTTAAGCAGTGTAGACTGTGAGCTTGTCTAAAAACTGTGCATTATCCCTACATAGAAGGCAATAAAAAAGTTAATAAAATCCTAAGAATTTCAGATTTGATGTCTTTTTAAATGTTTCTCTGATTTGCAATAAACCTTCCCGTGTTTGGGCACCAGGGTTAAACAATGTGTTTGGCAAATCAAGGAATACAACCGGTCAAAAGTTAATAGCCATAGAACAGTGGTCTTCAAGCTTTGAGCAAAATGTGGGCAGGCTGGGCCCCCAAAAAATGCCAAATGGACAGTAAGTCCAAATAGCTATGAACTATCGCTCGCTGTCACTGCACTCTACTCTCAGTATAGTGCCTGGGCTCCCCCACGTGCTCCCATCACAGTATCTGGGCCTCATCCCACTCCTAGCCCTGTGCCTGGGCTCTCCCCACCCCACCACAGACCCCGGGCTCTCCCCACCCTTCTCCCACCAATGTCCCTGGGCTCTCTCCGCTCTGCTCCCACTGCTATCCCATTGCCACCCCCATCCTGCTCCCACCACAGACTCTGGGCACACCCGCCCCTCTCCCAGCACAGTTCCAGGGCCAACGGCGGCTGTTGAGTTTTTTAAGTGGAGGGGCATACATATTTCTCCCAGCTATGCCATAGCAACCGAGCGTAGTGAGGGAGCCCGAACCAATCAAGGGGGAGTTTGGGGGTGGGGGTATTTCCCTCTGGGAATTATTTTAAAATAGTGTGTTAAAAAGGCTGCATTTGAGAGCATCCTTTTTTAAAAAAAGAAATTGGGTAAAAAGCCAAACAGTTTGCAATTGGTGCTGGGGGGCTCAGGGGACAGGCATGGTATTTATTTATTTTCTGGACATCTATCATAGATGTCAAGTAAAAAGATACTATCCCTGTCCCCTGGGACACACAGTGCCTAACACAAGCACACAAAGTGATTATGTGTGTATGCAAGGTACTAGGGGCCACAGGGGGAAAGCATGGCATTTTTTTACTGGGCATCTATAATAGATAACCAATAAAAAATGCCATCCCTGTCCCCTGGGATCCACAGCACCTCAAAAGGAGAGCTGATTTTGACAGGTGGGTAGAGGGATTGTGCAACAAAAGCATTATAAACAAAATGCCTTTGTTGTACAACCTCCCCACCCCCAACTCACCAAAATCAGCTCCACAGACTAACACAAAGACACACACACACACATTCACACAGCATTCATACAGCAAACACTCTATCATTCACATGACCACCCATCATCATACACTCACTCATAACAAAGGTATGTACGAATCAATGCACATTTAAATAAAAAACAAAAACAAACATAAACATATCTTCTGCACTGGCCCTGAAGTTTCCTCCCAGCACTCCGGCTCCTGCATTATGTACAGAAATCAGTAAGAAAGAGCTTCCTGATTCCTGCACATGCATGCAGGGACCTGAGTGCGGGTGCTGAAATGCCCTGCTCCATCCTGCTCTGTCTGTATGGGCGAGGAGGGGCAGGCGCTCCGCCTCGCACATACAGACACGCAGTTCCCCAGCCAGCATTTCCAATGAGCTATGCAAGGACAGTGAAGCAAAACGCCCCCAGCCTTGCATGGCTCATTAAGCATGTGCCGCTGGGGAACTGAACTGTCAAAGGGAAACAGTATTTCTCTTTGATGATTCAGTCAGCCCAGGAGCACTCCTCCATCTGGAAAAAGCAACTGAGAGAGCGCTTGGTGTTTCACTGGGCTGGCTCCTCCAAAATGGGTGAGGGGGCAACTGGGTCGATGCCCCACCGCCCATTTTGGGCGAGCCCGCCCTGTACAGGGCTCCCCTTTTATTTTTGTTTAATATTTCAGACTGCCCTCCTGGGAATGCGGCTGCGTCACCTTCCCCCCAAACCCCCTGGGGGGTGGTGCATGCCCCACAGTACGAATACCTCTGCCCTAGAATTTTGGGAAATAAAATGTTGCATAGGTTTCACCTTAACTATAGGGTGCCTAGTGGCACCTTAAAATATATCATGTATCATGTGTGGCTTGTTAGTTGAAATGGCCTGGTAGAAGGATTTTTTCATGCATTTTTAAACTCACCATAGCATTGATCATATTTTGCTATAACATTGATGGTGTGTATATAGTAAAATCGTTGCCATCTGACACCTTATCAACCCAAACCCTCTATTACCCAGCAACTCAGATACACTCAGATAAAATGAAAACCACCTAGTGACAATTTAAAACATAATTTTCTAATAGTCCGATAACTGCATACACCCTATTGTCATCAATTATAGTTCAAAATGTTAAAACATGTGAGTTTCTGTCCCATATTTATCTCAACAAAGGCTAAACATCCCCTTATATCAACTCCTCACTCCACGGTCAGGGGCAGACCACAGCTGTCTATACACAAAAGAGAACGGTGTAAGCATGGTACCACATTTTTCTCATCTATATTGATTTAGGTGCTGTAGAACATCCTATCACCATTGGTCCTGCAAAAATGGACTTGGTACAACATTCATTTGGACAATTTGACAAAGTTTAATTCATTCATCAATATGAAAATACTCCTAAAAAAATCTAAAAAATAGGACCCAAAAGTTCACCCATATGGTGGGTATATTGTGTATCTAATAGTCTAAATTACCTACAAATAACCACATCTAACAATTTCACAGACACAACTGACATAAATATACATAACTAAACACTCTAAAAGTGTCACTTTCCAAAGACATATCCTGACAAGTTTCAATCCTTCTTTGCTTTGAATGCATGAACTTTCTTCAGGGGAATCTTTATATTTAAAATATTCTTTTCACCGCTATGTAACCAGGGTCAAATAAGGTTCCAAATTCAATGAAGATATCACCTATAAAGGACAACTAAATGCAACACCATCAACTATAGAGAGCTATAGCTCTTCAGTAGCTATAATATGCCCTAAGAGCTCCCAAAACAGTGGTGCACTAAGGACTAGGTAAAGGTCTCCCCGGACCAATCCTATACATTAAAACAACGTACATTACTTCCAGATCGCACTTTAGTAGGAATTGTGTCGAAATACACAATAGGTAGCAACAAACTTCATTCATCAAGATCAGTCTTTCAATCCTCAAAGCTACTTAATAGCTCATAGGTTCAGAGATATCTGTACAGACATAAAGAAACAACCAAGGAAACAAAACCAAGGCCATACAAAGTTAAAAGAAAATCTCAACTTCTTTCATACACTGATGCATGCATCATGCTTACGCCATCACCATTACTGCACCACACACAGTGGGGTACCTCTGGAATTTCCATCCAATAAAAGGATTCACAAGATTCAATCGATCTGGTGTCAAGGAATTGACCTTTTCAATATGAGTCTGTCACTATTATTTCTCTTGAGCCTCAAAAATTGCCTGAAAGGAAGATTGGTTTTGATGTGTTTGGCATGATGACTTGTATGATGCAAAAGGGCGTTCCTATCAGTTTTTTTACTATATGGTTTCACTTTCAGAGACCCCAGATGGTGAAAGATGGTAATATCTATAAAATTAATTTCTTGCTCATTTATCTCTCTAATGAATTTAAGAAAAACACTGTGTAGGTTCAACCAATCCACAAAGGTGTTGGCCTCCTCCACTGTGCCTTCCCACACTATGAAAATGTTATCTATATATCACAGCCATTACCAACAAATAAAAGGCACGGCCATGGGTGCTGCCATGGCTCCTAATCTAGCCAGTTTGTACGTGGAATATTTAGAAAAAATGGTTGTGTATCCCAACACCAATCCGTTAAAAAACCACTCACGTAAATGGCTGTGATATATACATGATATTTTCATAGTGTGGGACAGCACACTAGAGAGATAAATGAGCACACTAGAGAGATAAATGAGCAAAAAATTAATTTTCTAGATATTACCATCTTTCACCATCTGGGGTCTCTGAAAGTGAAACCATGTAGTAAAAACACTGATAAGAACACCCTCATACATAATATGAGTCATCATGCCAACACACATCAAAACCAATCTTCCTTTCAGGCAATTCTGAGGCTCAAGAGAAATAGTAGTCTCAAACAGGATTACTGCAACAGTGCCAATGTTTTAACTAATAAGCTCTTAACTAAAGGCTATCCGGCTAAATTGATAAGGCAATCATCAAAACAAGCTTATAATAACAATCGGGCGGCACTTTTGGAGAAAAAGAAAAGAGATGAGAAGGAAGCTGGTATTGTATTTGTGAATACTTTCTCCATTCTATACTGCAAAATCAAAGGGATTGTAAAGAAAGCATGGAAAGGGGTGTATAATGACAAATCTACTCCACCTCCCTTGGTCGCTTTTAGGAAGAGTCAAAATATAAGAAATATACTGGTTAGAAATGACATATCGGTAAAATGGACATCTAAAATCAGACAAACCACTTTATGGGGCCTACCTGTTTTTAAGGGACACTTTCCATGTGGGCACTGTTTGATGTGTGATTTCACTAAAGAAACCAAACAGATCCGGCTAAATGCTACCCATATGTGGGATTTGGGTGAAATGACACACTGTAACACTGAAAATGTGATTTATCTAATAACATGTCAGTGTGGCCTACAGTAAATTGGCAAAACAAACAGGAAATGTCATGTACGCATGATTGAACATCGTAGTTGTATGAAGAATCAGGTAATAACAGCCCCTATGGTGAAACACTTCATGGAAATGAAACACACTTATAAAGACTTTGAATTGGTAATTCTGAAAACAATTCATGGGATCAGTAAGCTGGACATTGATCGAAAATGGTCTAACTTTGAACAGAAAGTGATCTTCAAATGCCAGAGCCACATTGTAGGACTTAGTGAGGGTTTCGAGTGGCATCATGTCAATTTATGAATTGCCTTACATTACAATATGCATGTTATAATATGGGGTCTGTTGAGAAAATGCGATTATACGTTGTGTTTCTTTGATAACTTCTTTTCTGGTTTTTCATGAATTGTGTTATAATATGCATAAACTGCATTACAACATGTATGTTATAATACCTCGTTTTTTTGGGGAGAAAATGCCATCTGTCTACAGGCTTCTCTAACAATATTCTCTGTGTGTTATTAATCTGGTTTTACATGGCATTTGTACTACCAGCAAAGTGTGATGTGTAACAATGTATTGTCTTCATGTCTTTGATTACAAACAAGTGCATTATTTAGTAATTGCCATGTGCTTTGCTTTGTTTTCATTTGGGGTTTATTTTTCAACTTCATGTAACCCCTACATTTCATTCGATATTTAAAACGCTGCGCAGTGGGGTTTGTTGTATATATATTTTGCATCTGATATTCTTCGCTGTTTTGACCATTCTAAAATGGTGCACTCTGAAGGATGTCTTTGGTTTAGTGCGAGTCTGTCGTCTATGTTTTTGGGACTTGAGCAAGGTGTTTTAAATCTAGCCCGTGAGTAGGCGGTGCACAGCATTTTGAATGAGAAGATTTGAGTTACCTCAGCTGTGGCAGAGAGGTAAATAGTTGTTTAAATTATTGTAAAGTTCTGCGGTAGTTGGCTAACATTTCGCTGCATGATTTCCACACTACGGCAAAAATACGGATCCACAATATGTAATAAATGCGGTTTCAATTTCAAGTATTGTGGCAAACCCGATAGATAGTAAACATTGTGTTTTCGTTTACGTTCTTGTTTTTCAGCCTCAACATTTTAGGTGATAGTGACAGACTCATACTAAAAAGGTCCATTCCTTGACAATAGATCGATTGAATCTTGTTGAATCCTTTTATTGGATGGAAATTCCCGAGGTATCTCACTGTGTGTGGTGCACTAATGGCGGTGGGGTAAACATGATGCATGCATCAGTGTCTGAAGGTAGTGGAAATTTTCTTTTAACTTTGTATGGCCTTGGTTTTGTTTTCTTGGTTGTTTCTTTATGTCTGTACAGATATCTCCGAACCTATGGGCTATTAAGTAGCATTGTGGATTGAAAGACTGGACTTGATGAATGAAGTGTGTTGCTACCTATTCTGTATTTTGACACAATTCCTACTAAAGTGCAATGTGGAGGTAATGTAGGTTGTTTTAATGTATAGGTTTGGTCTGGGGAGATCTTTAACTAGTCCTCAATACACCACAGTTTTGGGTGCTCTTTGGGGATATTATAGCTACTGAAGAGCTATATCTCACTATAGTTGATGGTGTTGCATTTTGCTGTCCTTTATAGCTGATATCTTCCTTGAATTTGGAACCTTCTTTGACCCTGGTTACATGGTGGTGAAAAGAATTTTTTTTTTTTTTTTTTTTTTTTTTTTATTGCAATTTACAGTTTTTTTTCAAACTTTTATTACAATGTTTTTCCTAAAAAAGTCTCGTCTCTTTGTATTGTTGAATTCGTCCTTGTCAAGAATATTTTAAATATAAAGATTCCCCTGAAGAAAGTTCATGCATTCAAAGCAAAGAAGAACTGAAACATATCGGGATATGTGTTTGGAAAGTGACACTTTTAGAGTAATTTGTGTCTGTGAAATTGTTAGATGTGGTTATTTGTATGTAATTTAGATTAATAGGTACACGGTATACCCACCATGTGGGTGAACTTTTGGGTCCTATCTTTTAGAATTTTTTTAGGAGTACTTTCATATTGATGAATGAATTAAACTTTGCCAAATTGTTCAAATGTATGTTGTACTAAGTCCATTTTTTAAGGATGTTCTGCAGCACCTACATCGATATAGATGAGTTTCTGTCCCATACCATTAATCTCCTAATCTAGTCTTCCATCGCAGAAGGTCACATTGCAAAAGACCTAAAAACTGCACTTCTTCCCCTTTTGAAGAAGCATTCACTTGACCCTGCTATCTTCTCTGATTTACATCTTAAATCTTTACGTACAGACTTTGTAGACCAGGCTATTCTTTGGATCCTTTTCAAGCGGATTATCATCTTGCTAGAGGAACAGAGTCAGTCCTACTGTATGCACTTGATGACCTTCGGCCTGCCTCTTATGGCAATGCTCTATCATCTCTGATACTTTTAGACTTGTCTTAGTTACTCAATATGATCGACCGTGTTCTAAAGTTGGCCTTCCTCTTATGGCAATGGTCTATCAGCTCTGATACATTTAGACTTGTCTTAGTTACTCAATATGATCGACCATGTTCTAAAGTTGGCCAACTTTCAAATATGAACTGACAGATCCCCAGATCATAAGCAACTATAAATTAACATAGGAAAAAGCTTTATTTGCTGGCGAACTTCCTGGAGTGAGAAATATACATTGCTACGCAACCAGTGCAAAACGTCCATTGCACAATCCAGGAAGCCCAAAGCAGCGGTGGAGTGCACAGTGAAAGGGGTAGCTTGGAGAGTGGGGAAAACCAACTTGGGGCATTGAGGGGATGTGGGGGGTTATCCCACGGATGGTGAGCTAATGGAGCCTGAGGAATGGGCGGTGCTTGGCGCGGAAGAGGTGGAGAATTGGGCCCCAGGGATGTCCCCGAGAAAGTGAAGAGTGGGAAGTGGAGATGGATGGATGACCAGGAGTGAGATAGCCCATTTTCAGAACTCCTGTTGAACAAAGATCTATTTGCAAGGGGAATTTCGAAAATGATAATTTCGCAATGATATCATGCAGCACTCTTTGCCATCACACAGGTGTGCAAGCAGCAGCACATGTCTAGCCAATTAGGTGCTAGCATGGGTAATCACTCCAGGTGCTTTTCACTGCCCATTTGGAGCCACAAGTGAACAATTGGTTGGCAAGGAAACAAAAGGACCAGTTCAGAGAATAGAGTGGGATACGTCTTAAAAATGTAACCCAGACAAAGGTTTAAAAAGGACACAAGTCGTCCCATGTCACTTGCGAAAAAACACATTCTGGACTGCATCCTTTTCCTGTATCGTGTCACAAGCAGCACTGCATTTATAATGAACATGTAAATCTGCAAGTGCCAGAATCCTCCAGTACGGGTAAAATAATGCAACAGATCCATATAGCAGGAGAGTGGGCATAAACAGGGCATGGAAGTCACCTCAATGCGTTAGAAGTCATAGCAACACATGAAAAATGCCTAACAATGCAGAACAATCTAGAGTCCCTCTCGTGTTCCAACCACTAGCCTCTTGCAGGCAGGTTCCATTTCAATTTCTCACACTGACTGTTTCAAACCATTTTTCTCCCTCTCTGGGCCTCATTACGACCCTGGCGGTAAGGGGTTAACGCCAGCGTTAGCTGCGCCGACCCCTTACCGCCAATTACGAGGTCCCTTAGCGCCATGGCGCTTTTAACACCTGCTTTTAGCAGGTGTTAAAATCCATGGCGCTAAGGGACCATGGAGTTAATTACGCCACCGTAATTTACGGTGGCGTAATTAACGCCTTCCCCACTCCCATTATGCCCTATGGGGCAAAAATGGGAATGGGGAAGGGTAAATGGGGATTGGGGACTTACCGCCCCGCCGACCTCGGAATGGGGCGGTAAGTCCGCCAACCACCATGGCGTAAACGTAGTTTACGCCATGGTGGTAAAGTCCCGGCCCAGGCGGTAACTTACCGCCTGGGTCGTAATGAGGCCCTCTGTCTCTCTTGGTTTCCCTTCCTCTTGCCTCTTTGTGTACTCCCCCACTGCAAATCTGCTCTTTCTCTGTCTCTCTCACTCTCTCTATCTCTCTAATACACTGTAGCCTTGTTGAACAATGGACTGAGAAGATGGCAGTCACGAAGACTCCCCTCAGTCACAAAAGCCACGTGCAGTAGATTATGGGAGGCAAGAACATTCGGTTCAGTGAAAGGGCTTCTTGAACTATCAAGACCCCAATCACACATTTCAAAAATAATATGAGCCAAAAACCTAGGTCTGGCAGAATAGTTCAAAGCTAACAAGGGACAATACAATAACCCTGTTTCGGAAATATCTTTGACAAGTGAGTGATGTCAGATGACGAAAGTGGGCAGTGGTTTGTCAATAGTACAATTGTTGTTTGACTACAGAATGCTCATACTTTGCATGCAATTGAAGCGAGGGACCATAACATAGCCCTCGTTACACCCATTCCGCTCTCAGCCCGTCGACAGAGAAACGAGAGATGTACTTTGCTCGTTGTCCCCTCCCCATTTTCATCATTGATGCATCATAGGTGTGAGAGACGTTACTCACCATTCAGACCATAACCAGATGATGTCACAGAAGAGACCAGCCTACAATCAATAAAGTCGACTGACCACAGCTACAAGGAGCAAATGACGTCAAGACCTACATCATGACATAGATACGTTAGACATGCAGTACATATGCATCCATGCACGAAGCTACGCAGACATTTTAGTTTATTGCAGGTTGAAACAAAGGATATGCTTATGACTCACCTAGATAGCGGTCTGACAAACACTTTTGCTGAAAAGAAACTGCAAGACGCACAAGTATACATATGAACAGCTTGCTGACGCTTAATGCAACTAACATGGCCAGCCATGCAAATCAAGATGGAAGCCAGAGGTACATTGGAGTGAATGGGAGAAGCTTCGAGAGTTTGAGATGCAGAGAAAGCCGACAGGCTGATTCAGTTAAGGCTGGCAGGACAGGCTTCCAGTGCACTCACCTTGCACAGATAGCCTAGGACACATGGAGAAGGAAGGTTTCCAGATAAGCAGAGGGACACAGCACCTGCAAGAAACCCAAGCTAAAATCCTCATCATTACAGGCAGAGAGGCTCCATTTCATGGTCCCTATGCATGTGACGTGCACCTGCCAGACAGTGCTTATTCATTCGGGCTAGATAGGGATGTCTGTTCCCATAGAGCTGAAGGCAGTGGGATAAAAATGTAACACAGGTTCTAAGGCAAATGTTCTGTGCCTCGGCCTAGGTAACTTATTGGGAACACGAAGCACCTTCCAAGTCGTTCCCACTACCTTGGGTTTTTGCGCTCGACCTGATGTCTGTATAAGGCTCCAAGGCTGAGAAGACCATTTTTGTCCAATCCCTGTTCACAATTGATGCTAAGCTTATACTATGTTGCATTGGACAACCACTTTTCACTAACCTATTACTCTACATTTGATACTTTTGGAGGTAGTCTCAGGAGGAGCAACCAGATATGGATTATCCAATAAGTATATTAATTCATTGTTGAACCTATATGTAGTTCACCTCAATAACCAATCTTCTCCCTTCCCTTATTAGGTTTTTTGGGATGTAAGATGTCACGCACTAACAAAACCAGCTGACATTCACGTAGACACTGAGAGCGTGTTAAGAATGTTACATTGTTCCTGCTGCAATGCCTGTCATTTGAATGCACAATAAAGATGGTTGAACTTTGTTTTATGGCTGGGTCGTCCGTTCTTGGTGCATGGAATTTCTAGTGCCCAGTTCTTGCATGTAAATTGGGAAGCTGTAATAGTCCCCTGACTGCTATCACACAGACTAATGCGAAGTTAAAGAAAAACTTAACACCTAACAATGAGAGAAGTTCCTCCTTAGAGTCACATACATACTATTGGGACAGGCACATATCACTCTCTTTTGCAAAAAAATAAATTGTGCCATATTTACAAAGGGCATCTTATTATGTGCATCATAGATGCAGGTATTTAGATGCCCTATATGATCCCTCTGATGCATTGGCACACATTACGGGGCATTTATCCACATTTTAAAGTGCATCCTGACTCTGCAAATGGTATGCACTTTAAAATGCACAGAGAAGAAGATTTCCCTGTACCTGTTTGAGCAGTTCAGGGGGAAGTGCAATCCCTGACATGTTCGTTTCAGACCCACTCCTGCACTTTGCCGTTATGTGGAGCAGCAGCAGTATGAACCCCTACTGCCCCACATACAGGTAGATCCCCCAAACAAGGATAGACATGATGTTATCTGTTTCTGTACATTTTCCAATGATGGGCCTTTAGAGCGGGCTACACCTGTGCATCTCCCAAAAAATGTGCTTTTCATCTTGTGCCCCTTTGTGTGAATGTTCCCCTTTGTGAAGATACGGAAAGATAGGGGGAGACTATTCTATGCTGCACGCCGGTGGGTGCTGTGTAAGTTGGCGGCTGTCAGGTTACCTCGCCCATAGAACCCAGCCAGACACGGAGCCTCGTCAAACAAGTCTTCTTTATTTTTAACCTTGCAGTGTAACTGCCTCATACATTGTCACGTGTTTCCTGTCCCAACATACAAGGACAGTGAAAGAGGACTGGCTCTTTCGACCACTAGCACACTACAGAGGCATGGAAGGATATGTGTGCAAAACTGCAAGGGAGCAGCCTTTTATCCTTGTGAGGGTGACAACAATAAGGAATAGCAACACATGTGATTAACTGGCAAACGAACCAGCACGATTGTTTCTGCAAGTTCTATTTATAGCAAATTATTATCACTGAACATGGTGAGGGTTGCTAAGGGATAAAAAACAGGAACACCCGACAAGTGGGCTGTGAAGACGTTCTTCCAAACAGCGCCAACCACCACCAAATACATATCGGAGGACAGGTCTGACTGTATAATTGGGACAAGGTGACACTTTCAGAGCACCTTGATGGAATACAAAAGGAAATTACTAGTAAGAGATTGGGGGCCAGTGTGCCGCTCTGTAATAGGGAATGAATAATCTATACTGCAATGTTTTGTATAAAGCACAATTTCTGCCCATGCTAGGGCACTTTTCTGAAACCATCCAGGACATCTCTCGGCCCCACACGGTTTATGGGAAAATCTCATCATGATTACCTCTAAATGGGCCTCACTACAAGTGTGGCGGTCCGTAAAAAAAGTGTGCCCTTCGCACCACACGGTCACCCTTTACAGACCGCCACACTACAACTCTTACCTGCCGGGCGCAACGGTCCCGAGATGAAGAGTTGTCATGGAAGCACCCGCACCGTTAACAATGGTGCCTCCATGAACCCATTCCCGTGGAGTCCTATGGAATGGGAATGGGGACTTACCAAATCGGCCGCCTGACTTCCCGCTCTGCCAGGACTTGTAATGTCCCGGTGCCACAGGGAAGTCAGGCAGCGGATTCGGTGTTACGAGGACGGCGGCAACCCGCTGGTGCCACTGGCGGGTTACCGCCATTCACGTAATGAGGCCCAATCTCTCTGGCGAAGACATGCTACTACGCACACTGTTTTGTGCTGCTTCGAATCAGCAGCATAATAGTTTCGAAGCACTGTGCCCTGGCTCGCGATATGCCATGATTGTAAACACAAGGTGCACCTTTTAACAAAATGGGGAGACAAATAAATTAACCCAAGCTGTCCTCTACCTGCTCAGTCATCTGATGGATATAATTCACAGCACAATCATTTCTTCTCTGGTAAGTACTAGTCATTTGACACTGTGTTGCAGTGACGCCCAACGTGACTCATTTGTGAAAATGATTAGGTGAAAGTATAAAAGCCATGCAGCTGTTAGCCAGGCAGCCCTTTGATGTGTAATGACTAGCTTCTGCTGCATTTACCTGATCTTATAGAAAGAAATGTGCACAAAGACCAATTTCTTGCACAGAGAGGAGTTTTGCTTATTGTTCAACAATGCAAAGAGAGCAGCATTACAAGCAGCTTTTACAGTATCGCTATCATTGGCTCCTTCACATGCTGCATGGATCAAAACAGAGTTTACCTAAATATCAACTTCATAAAATTGCAAGTCAAAATATAGAATTTATGTTACATACATTGCTTTATGCTGCAAACAATTCCAAAGGCCTATTCATTTCATTGAGTTAGAGTGTAAACAAAAGCTCCACCTTCTACCCAATGTTTTATACTCAAATAGCTCAGTTGGTGCAGCTTTTGTTTATTTATTGTTATTTGTAAAGTGCCTCTTGCAAATAGGTTCATTCTGAGCGCCAGCGCTAAGAGGTAAAGGTATGCATTTGGAAAGCTGGAAGAATGGGGTATTGAGCCATGTTATTGTATTTATTTATTGTATTTATTTATTTATTTGTTTCTCAAGTGCAGAACACACTTAGCCCTTAGGCATCTAGACGCTTGAATTAAGGTTACGGTTACAGAATTTGGTGCGATCAAGCCAACTCCAGTCCTTCCTCCTCTTCCGGAGTCATAATTTTCCACAAGATCTCCACCTCTGTAATCCCCACTGCTGAACATCCACTATCCATTGCTCTGTCATCGGGCCCTTTGGACATTTCCACGATATTGGCAACCTTCTCTTGGCCAGTATCACCATGAATTGCACTTTTCTGGGCCTTGTGCCTCTTGTCCCCAGGAATCAGTGCCCAGAAACAAACAGGCGGTGTCTGATTGTAAGAACCATGCATTAAAAGGTAAATTCTGGCCCATTACCCCACCCCCAGTACTTCTCAATAATTGGTGTAGGGGAGGCATGGTATCACAAGTATGACACTGACACAACGGATATAATTTGTAAAACCTTTATTGAAAATGTTCGGGTCGGAGAATCTCCCACTTTGCCCTATAACTAAGATGGGAATAGTCTCGGCCATCCAATCTAATGCCTGCCCCATCTCTTGTACCAAAAGTGAAAAAGGAGAAATGTAGGCAAATGTATGTCTGTTGTTTGCCCTGGGCAGGTGTATCGTTTACCTGTTGTCTGCATTTACCCACTGAACGCGCATTGTCGGAAGGCTTGTCCGGCTCCAGTATCTTCTTCCTAACACTGTCCCCCATTGATCCTGGTGTTGCCCCAGAGCAGACCCTATTGGGCCTCCAACGCACACCTCCTTTCCAGCCTCCCTCTCCCAGGTTCCCTTCTTCCATTTCTCTTATTCTCACTCTCCACCGGTAGCGTCGAACCGCAAAAGCGCTGTGCGCGCACCCCAAATAACATCTCATGTTCCCCCTGCCCGCACTCTAGATTTCTTCTTCCTGATCTCCTTTGCCTCGATAGCGCTTTGAAGTGACTGTACGGAGACATAGGCGCTCTATAAGCAACCAACATAACACTATTTGGTGGGCAAATGATGCATTTTAAGTATATTTTTTTTCCCGGGCTAGGGTAAAAGTGTGTCTCACCACAGACTCAGAGTGAAAACATCGAAACAAAGTAAACAGATAGGTTTTCAGCAGCAGCATAGGGCATAGCCTGACTGCGCCATTCGGAAAATGGGAGCCTTGGGAGTAAACGGATGTAATGTTTTGAGAGTAACGGGCATTACAGGTAATAGCAGAAAGGACCCTCAGATGTACCATTAGGTGCTTGTTTAAAAGCAAAGTCAATTTTGTCACAGCTTTAAACCATAAATGCCAGAAAGGATGTGTTTCCCGACCAGTTTATCCCTGGCCGAATCAGTGTGTGCATGGAGCCGTTGCCAACAAGCTGCTCTTATTTTGCAGAGCAGTTCCGCGGCACTGCAGAGCAGTTCCGCGGCACTGGCGGCGCACAATGCACAGCAGAACGGACAGAACTACTGCAGCCCTCGGTATCCCTGGTTTACTTTTAGGGGTGGCGCTACCTGCTTCTAGGCACACGAGAAGGGTTATGCGCCAAGCACACCCGAGCAATGGCATCCTTTTGAGCCTGAGCAGGTTTTGCCTAGACCCAGTGCTTCCACTTGCCTGGCTGAGCAGACAAGGCCCCAGAGGAATTGCCCAGAGATGGGGCGCCTCCCCATTTTACCATAAATGTATATATAAAAACGGGCGACTGAAATATGCTCACAGGCACGGAGGTGTAATTGATGGTAACTTTATTTTAACAGCTCAACTGCTTCCATTGCTAGCAGCTTATTTATAAACAAGGCTGAGCTCTGCAGCTAATGTACATATTTCGTATGCATACCTTCCTCCTGTTTTCTATATGTACTGGGAAGGCAGGCGCCACACGGGAGGCCTAGACGTGCATTGCCCTACTTTGTTTAGTGAACACATTTGTAGGCGAGATCTCATTGGGAGATCTGGCATTTGATGCTTCAAGTAGCGCAGTTTCATATTCATGCAGTGCTTAATTGGTAAGAAAATAAGTGCCAGGGCCCAAATATTTTCTTGCACGTCACTGACACATCGGGGCGGGGTAGCTCCCAGAACAGCCACACCACCCATGCCGGCTCCATTCAGTACCAACTTAATTGCTGTTAAGGCTGCAAATGGCACCGGTTCATTGAGGGTGATGGATGCATGGTGTGATTTACAGATACGACTCAACGGAACATATTGGGCCTCATCACGAGTTGGGCCGGGATACCTCCCGCGCTATTAGCGCTACTACCACCCGGTACGGCGATATTAGCGGCGGATCACGGGTTTAGCGGAACGGTCCTTCCCCACTTCCCATTGGGCCCACTTGGGAATTCCCCATTGGACCGAATAGGGAATTTTCAGCATGATTACCGTCAGCGGTATTACCGAGCAGTAATAGCGCTTAAAATCGGCAAATTCACAGCATATTTCCCCCGAGCTCAGAGCTGGGGGTAAATACTGCCAAACCTGGGATTTGGTGGACCCTTAAATGTGGCGGTAATAGCATTACTGCCGCATTTAAAAGGTTACCACCCAGCTCGAGATTACTCTGATTGTTTCAGTGGTAAGTGGAACATTTCTACAAACTATTGATAGAAAATAAGAGCCCACATGCTTTCCTTCTATGGTAAATTATTGGACAAATGCAGGCAAATTTCATTACTGACTGTCAAACACTGCTGCAAGATCATCTTCCTTGGTTTGGCACTCATGCTATTGACCTTTTCGCTGACCTTTACCCTGTGTTGTGGCTGCTGGCCGGTGACTGTCCTGTTGTTGTCCGCCCACTTTGCTGTTTGTTACAATATAGAATTTGCAGCAAAGTCAAGCAGGTTCATTGGAGCAGTGTGTGGGCAGGGCCGGCATCAGTGCCCAATGGCGTCACCTTCTAACTCATTGTTATTCATGAACATGCATAAATAGTCATGCCCTGCCAACCTGGATTATCAAGTTTGTGAATAACAATGAGCAAGCCCAGGATGAAGAGACCCAGCTCAGTGCACACTGTTGTTTTTATATTGCTATGTCTGCCTGACAGTTAAAATAATAAAGTTACCAAAACACCACAACATAATCGAGCCAGGATTAGAAATAAGTCCCGGGCTGAGCCCTGGCAAGTCCCCACCCACAAATCAAGCACTGTGTAGAACTTGTAGGATCTTTGTTGGAGATAACTTATTACATATGATAAGAAGAGCATTAACATTGTACTTTGACCCTTGAGGAGATCTGGGTAGAACGGTATGTTTCAGGTGTTGTGTTAAATGATTGTGCAGGCCTCTGCCAAGATGAACCCTGAACAGGTTTAGGAGGACGTTTAGGTAGAACAATATCTTGACCGCTGAGGGAGGACCTTTGAGCAAAGACAGCACAGAGGGAGACATGGGTTTCAGGAACAGCTTGGGCTTCTGTGGGAGATCCTGTTTTCAGAGCAGCAGCTGACCCTACTCTGGGACAGACAGCTCTGGATTTGATGTTCAACATTATTAGGGAATGATCACAGGCTCCTTTAAAAGGGAATGGGGAAGGAGCAAATTGCGGGCCTGTTATTAGCTCCATGGTCCCTTAACGGGTCCCGCTAAGGATGGCTGGTCAGACCAGCCGTTCCTGGTGGGACCAGCTAAGGGACCTCGGAATGTGGTGGTTGGGGGTTAACGGCACCGGAAACCTTACCGGCGCCGTTAACCACCTACAGACAGGGTCGAAATGGCCCCCAATGCCTCTTACCAATGTTCATCAGTGAAGAAAAGAGAGACGTATCTGGAGTGTAATCATTGAACCGCTGGGTTTTCAGGTGGGCCTCTAAACCAAAGATGGTTCACTGCTAGTCCAAAGAGTTCGAGTATTTGAGACCTCACACCAAAAACGGTGACCACCACAAGCAGAGCAGCACACACACGCTTGGAATGTTCAACCACTCAGTATTTGTGGATCACAGGGGTCTGCTGGGAGAGCACCAGTGAATCTCCTCCCTCAAATATTCAGGGGAAGAGACCATAGACATTTATGGAGGACAATGAGCACCTTAAAAAGAATTCTATTCCCTACTACCAACTAAAGTAGAGACTTATCCACAGCTAAGATATGGGGGGGTCATTACAAGTTTGCCGGTATCGGGTAAAAGTACCAGTAATACCATTTGCGGGCACTTTTACTGGTCCGTCAAAGTATTGGTTTCACAGAATTTTGGTGCCGGAATGACCAGTGCAGATAAACCTCAGCCTGAATTACCAGCGCTGGTATCACAAGCAATGGAAATACCAGCAACGCCGGAAACCTGCCCTGGTGATTCCGGCACATTGGTATCACCAGCACATTATGAGCATGGATTGGCTGGTAATAGTGACAAAACCAAGCCAGAGAGACCACCACCTCAGAGCTGCTGGTAAATGGACCTAAGTGAAGGAACTAAGGCCCTTACTAAAGGGCCAAACCCACCAAAGAACACTTTCCAACACAACCATGCTGCCACTCATTGTCGCCACCATTGACCTGGAGGTTTTGCATGCTGATGTGCAGCTGATGATGCTTGAATAGCAGTAGTGGTGACAGGAGAGGAGGATGGGGTTGCAGGTGGCGAGGCAGATGTGTGACATGATCGCTGGTACAGAGGCCACACCCTGGACCCTCGCAGACACCCAGATACACACCCTGTACCACCTAGACAAGGAGACCATTCATTACCTCCTGAACCTAATCCAGGATGACATTGGGAGCAGGATCAGCACCAGGATAGTCATACCAGCGCTGTTAAAGCTGGTGTCATTCCTGCACATCCTGGCCACTGGCACGTTCCAACAATCTGTGAGCCAGCTGAATGCCATTTTGTAGCCGTCCTTCTCCAGAGTGCTGGTGCAGGTACTGGATGCCCTCCTGCACCCTGTGGGTCAGCACATCACCCTCTCAAACATCCAGGCTCAGGTAAGCGCCACCAAGGCCTGTGATTGTGATTGTGGGCATGCCCAATATGTTGGCAGCATTGGACTGCACAAATGTAGAGCTGATGCCCTGACATGCCTCAGAGAAGGTCTATAGCAACCGGAAGCAGTTCCATTCCCTCAATGTCCAGGTGATCTGTGACGCAGACCTGACCTTCCCACACTGCTGTGTCCAGTTCTCAGGATCAACCCATGACTTCATGGTACGGCAGAATAGCACCCTGCCAGCTTACATGGTGCGTCATGGAGGACAAAGGACCTGAATGATGGGTGAGTACATGTACATTTACACCTACGGTGCAGCATGGGTCACAGGCAAAGGGGGGGATATGTCACAAATGCATGTCCAGTAAGCACCCTGCCCATGTAGGATCAACTAGCACACACCCCAATTGACAGGAGTAGCACATGACTGGAGAAGTAGCAGTTACTGGCCAGGCTATTTCAAACCCGAAAGGACATCCACATGTAATGACCTACAGGTACCAGAATGGAACCGCTCCCCCACTCCAATGTGAGTGAATCAGTAGACTAGTCCACCTAGGGCCATGAGATGTTTGTCCTGATGAGACATGGGGACATGGGCCATGCTTGCACAGACTGACCATTGAGACTCCACTGTTACAGGCAACCCCTCTGCTGAGCATCATCACTCACACATGTTAATGTTAAGGGTCTTGATCCACACACTGTTGTCACTTGCATGGTCTCTTGGCTCTCTGACTGGTTTGAAATGAAAGTATTGTTGGGATGGACTGTTAGTGGGATTGAGAGGGAGAAGAGCAAGAGAGCTTTGATTTGCTGTCAGAAGTTTCAGTGTGGAGAAACCGGTCACTGAGCATTGGGTCGTTTTCGTTTGGTAGCTGTCATGTGGTGTTGATGCACAATTGTGTATGGTTTGTTTTCATGTTGGGGATTGTGAAGTGCATGCAGTTAGTGGTGTGGTAGAGGTATGGTTGTGTTCAGTTCAGACTTTGAGGGTGCATATGCAGAATGGTGAGTTCTTAGTAGAATTAGTTAGTGGCAATACTTTTCTTACCCCCAACAATCCATCCAAGTGTGACACACTTCCCACCCTGAAACAATCCATCTAGGTGTAATACATTCCCTGCCCCCAAAAATCTCTCTCAGTGAGCAGAACCCAGCATGATACAGATGTTGCAAAGGGCCTGTCTCAGGGTGCAGAAGGGAGCATATGGCTTACCTATACTATTAGATCAGAAGCATTATGTGGTTAACCTACACATACAGACTAAGTGTAAAATATGGCTAATTTACACAGTTCTGCTACATGCAAGATAAGGCTAATCTTGTGTCCTTACCCCTTGCAGGTGGATGTGGATGGTGTAGGAGACGAGGAACTTCCCATATCTGGCCCCTCTGCACTCTACTACTTGTCTGTAGAAACAACTCGCCTCTCCTTCTGTCCGAGAGACAGTGGACATAATTTTCTCAGCATTTTCTAACCACACTTCCTGAGCATGTACTGATATCGTTGTGTAAAAAGTGCTGCTGAATGCGATACTGATACCTTTAATTTATCACACACAATTCTGGCCTCACCAGCACATACAGAGGTGTATGTGGCTGATGGGAAACAAATTCTTCATCCATGCCTACCACTCCACTTGGCATGTTAATGTGTTCCAAACATGTTGGCACTCAGTATGGTTATTTCACCTTTCGCATAGAATAACATGACTTTTTCTACCCAAGCAACAATAATTGGTTCTGGCCACAAAAAGACAACATCATCGGTTCCATCCACTGAATTGACTTTCTTTCCTAAAACACATTCTAAAACTTATTATTCTCAATTTTGCAAATAGTTGGTCTGGTCAAAACACAAATGACACAGTGATTATAGACACTGAATATTCTCCTACTTCCTCTAAAAATAAAAAAGTATTAGACTTTTTGTGTGCAAGTCACAATCCGGCCATACAAATATGACACCCTCAGTTACAGCCATCTAATGCACTTTCTTGCCTAAAAAGAGTTCTATGCATATGTATTTGCACCTTTGCAAGCAGCAAGTATTTGGTCTGGCCACAATATGATGGCAAGCTTTGTTACAGACACAGAATATGATCTCCTCCAGCCTCCACAGATATATAAGATTGTTTCTACACAGGGAACACATATTTTCTATGACCCCAACATTATGACACACTCAGCTACAGCCTCAGAATGCACTCTCTAGCCCAAATAAAGTTTTTTGGGCAAGAGAGTAAGATTTTGTATTCACAAATTTACAAATTACAAGCAACAAGTATGTGGTCTGGCCACAAACAGATGGCACATTGATTTAAAAAACATTGAATGCAATCTCCTACCTGCAGCCAAATGATTCTGTGATGTTTTTCTTTTCAACCTGACAAGCATCGGCACATGAGTTTATATCATTTAGGGAGGTCAGTCGGATACTTCCCTTCCTTTTACTAGGATGACTCACTCATTGCCACTGGGTGTAATTCCCTCCTACTACCAATGTTTTTTGACATACCCAACAAGTGTATTATCTGCCCATAGGATCATGCCACCCTCAGTTGCAGCCACTGAGTGCACAATCATTTGAATCATTTTTATTAGCAACTTTGCAAGCAACAAGTATTTGGTCTGGTTACAAAAAGATGGTGACACTAATAGGGCCTGATTCATAGAATGTTTTCCTATGGGATTGCACCATTATAAAACACTTCCATGAATCAGGCCCTTAGTATACCCTTCCCTCTTGCCTCCAAAGTATTAGTGCACTGTTTCTATGCAAGCAACAACAATTTGCTCTGGAAGCAATAAAATAACACACGTAATGCACTTCCTTACCTAAAACGGGTTCTAAGATGGTTTATTTACAACTTCTCTAATCAAAGGTTATATGTATTTAATTTGTCCACAAAAAGACAGAACACCAAGTTACAACTACTGAATCTCCTGCCTGCTGCCAACAGAAAACAATTCTGCAATGTTTTTCTCTTCAATATAAAAGCAATGGTACATGTGTTTATATCATGAAGGTTGTCACCCAGATTCTCTCCTCCTAATTACTAAGATGGCACACTCACAGCTACTGAATACAATCTCATACTGTCAAAGAATTATACAGCATTTTCTACATTAGCAAAACGTATTTGATCTGGCCACAGAAAGATGATACGTGTGTGAGTTGTCAGATATGAATGCATGTGCAAAGAGCTGATGCACTCAGGAAAAACCAACACACAACCTGAAATATCCAAAGTGACTGGTGAGATTGATCTAGGATTCACTAAGGCTGCTTTTAGTGGCCCTTGTGTGAGCTTAGTGTTAGGTTTGGCTGAGGGCTGTAGGGTGGTTCTACATTTTTTGGGCACTTTTGTTTTGTGAGGCCTGGTAGTTGTTGGGTTGGGCAGATGAGAACGATGGTGAAGCGTTGCAAGAGGAGTTTGAGTTAGCTGTGGCAAACGGCAAGGTTAAATCTGAGTTTGCTATGGCAGTCAAGGTGCTCAAAGGAATGGCAACCAGTTGAGACCTATGCGTTGTAGTTAGCGAAGCCAAGTTGGTAGATAGGTTAGATGGGCATGATTCGGTGGTGTGACTGGGAGTAGCTCTAGAGTGGGCTGTGAGATGCAAGTGCAGCTAACTTTGATGGCACTGGGGGTATGCACCATGATGGCGTTGGCAGGCTGAGCAAGCACTATTTTCTGTGTGGCACAGTCTGTGTGGCTGTTGAGATGAAACTGTGTACCCGCTGAGTCGGATTTCTAATTTTACTTTTGTCTAGTGGTGAATGGCCTAGTAGAGTGCCCCATTGCTTAGTCTGATTCAGGGATCTGTGCTGATGGGATATGGTGGTATGGCTCATTCGGTGAAGCACACGAGGCAGTTTAAGGTGCAAGCATTCGGGTATAGGGTAGCAGAGAGGATTAAGGGTGGCATAATCCCTCTGTGGGCAGCCATGTAGAGACTAGCTGTTGCTTTTCTTTGGCAAAGCAGTTGAGGTGCGTTAGTGTGTAGTGTGGCTTGTCAGGGTCCGGAATCTGCAAGCTGGGGGGTCCATTCATATGAGGGGGTAGTTGATTGGTCTGGTGCGGGTAGCGGGTACTACGTGAGTGCATAATGGGCAGGCCAGTGCGGGCAGAGAGGCGGTCTAGTCTCTCCCTTCCTTTGCAGGGTGACCAATGTAGGACACCGAAATTCTGATGGCGTTGTGGACTTTGCCAGGGTAATGCAAGTAGGGCCATTAGGGTAATGGGCACTTTACAGGGTGGGAGGAACGAAGTGAGGGAAATGGTGTTAGATAGATTGTGGTAGCTGACAAGTTAGGCGTACATAATGTGAAAGAACATTGCGGCAAGGTCGTGCATACCTGTGGTTGGTCGCAGGCGCAGGGCCGGTCACAGCCGGACAGGGCCAGATAGGGACGGTGGCCCTTGGATGGGGTCCTTGCTTGGGGGCCGGCCATCGGATGAGGAGCGCACTTCCTGTGTGCATTGAAGACCTACATATACCCATCCAGACCTCGAGGGATGTCGACCTCAAGGTAAGCGCTGCTGGGCTAGACATAGAAATACTGGTGCATTTAGAGCATTGTAAGATGGCCACTGCTCCTCTCCCAAACAGCCCACAGCCTTTTGTGCCCTTCTGCCAGCTTCTGGTTACTATGGATTGTCTGCCGTCTGACCAAAACATAAGGGATCATGGGAGCTGGGAGGAGAAGTCAGCCCCTAAGCAAGGACCCCATCCAAGGACAATATTCCCAGTTTGACCACAGTCCCTGCCCGATGTCAAAGTAGTGAATATGGTACTGAATAGAGTGAGAGAAAATCAGAATAAATACAAGGAATATTACGATCGCACCAGAGGCACCCACATTGTTGCGTTTAGGGAAGGAGATTTAGAGTGAGTAAAAAAACCTTAGGAAGGTACTAAAAGGATTGTCCAAATACCGGAGCCCAGAGAGTTAAAAGGCTTGCGAGGACGACTGTGGTGCTAGATGATGGAAAGTAGTGGTCTTTTGATGACCTTGTTCACTACTCCAACGTGAGAGTTGTTCCTAGTAGTGATCTGTTACCTGTTAGGGAGAGGCGTGACGGTGGTAGAGACCCCTGTGCATTCTGAGGGCCCCCGGAGATGTAAGTGTCAGTGTGTGGCTGTGCAAACGCTGCTGTAGCCTCTCAGCTGGTACGTCCCTACATGGGGGGAACCCTGTTTGGGGTCCGGCTTGTGCCACAAGTATTGCCAGTTTGCTTGTGCCCATACACCTGGCAGCATGCTAGAGGCTCTAGCGTACTGTGCATGCAGCCATCTTTGTGGTGGCAGGAGCAGGAGAAAGAAGAAGACTGCATCAAATGGCCATCTATCTCATTCCAGTAGAGTATTGTGAACTGCATCAGACAGCCATCTTCCTCGTCCCAGTACCTTTGGTGGCAAACACTGCGAGAAAGAAAGGGCAGAAGGGACATGACTGACATGGCCTCTCTCTACTGGTAATTCGCACCATGACAGCTGCCCAGATGTCCGAGGGATCTTGAAGGAATGTTACCCCACATTTTCCTCCAAAGAGTTTTTTCTTTTGGACGTCATCGTATAAGAGTTACTAAAATTAAGGACAGAGTGAGAATGAGGGAGATGTGGAGGCGTATCAGGCATTCTGGATGTCAGGTTGTGGCAGAACAAATTGAAGTAACCGGGTAATGCCAAGAGAGTGCCGGTCTGATGACTGAGTCCTATCAGTGATGCCGCATTCAGGTCAATGGATGGAAAGTGTTGTCAGTCAGCTATAGTTAAAGCTTAACGGTCTTGAGGGGTATGAGACGTTTCTAGAGCAGTGGACCTGCCTTGGATGAGTGCTACAGCACTCAATGTCACATTACTCATTTCCCAATCAGCTGTAGGTTTCCCCTTGCCGTCCACTAGGGGCCACACATCAAATAGTCTATCGCAGAAATTGTACAGTCGATATTGGTGGGTGATTCTATGGGTCCCACTCCCACCTAGATATTCTTATTAATAAAACAATATGTGGGCATCTAATCATTTAGGGCATTTTGTAGAAGAGACATTTTTCCACCTGCCTTCCTTCGTCTGGAAGTCTGGCTGATGAACCAATGTAAAAGTATATTTTGCATGAATACCGCCTGATAGTAAACATTGGCCGAAGCACATTCACATCACACTGTAATATCGCATTGAATGAACCTGAATCAGGATGACTATGCTGCCATTTTGAGTTATCCGCCATTTTGATCGCTTCTTGCTTTCTGTCCCTTGTTTAGAATTGTGTTTTCGGCTCCAGCATAGCAAAATGAACTTTGTACTGTTTCCATGATGTCAATGTAGATAAGAATGTTGAAGCTGCTAAAGTGGATTGTTTGTCCTACACAGAGAAACCTTGGAGTTGAACAAAAGCTGTACTAATTAGTAATTTAGATATCATCTGTTCCAATACTGCCTTCCCCATTCAAACAGCAAAGTAGAATGATGAATAGTTGAACGTGCTCTTTTGCAAAAATCTTTGTTTTCTCTCCTTGAAACTAAGCTGACTTTAAACTCAAGAACAAATGATAGACAAATATAAGCGAGCAAAATAAGGAATGTTACCTTTGTGTCTTATGTTTGGAAAACATGTGAAATGTTTAAAGGGAAACTACAAACTATTCAAAGATGTTTAAGCATGACTTAGTTATGTGGATAGGCCATGCACCCTACGTAAATGTATTACACGAAGAGGGGCTGGATGATGCGTCCGGGTTTGTGGAAAACCTGTATACATACTTGTGTTTTTGAAATGTCCAATACTCTCTCATCTCATGGTGTATGCTTGCACACGTTGTGGGGTGTTGAGAGCCGGACAGCTGCCTGTTAATAAATAGTACATTGTACCTTTGGACTCATGACTGGCATATTTCTATTATGTGGTATTAAGCCTCAATATTCTTTAATTTTTCAGATGGTGCCCAAATAGGGACCCTCAAGATCGATGCCACATCGCTACAGGACCGGGATCGGAGAGTGATGGGGCGCCCTGCAAAGTGAGACACGATTCCTCCGCAGTACTGCATGCCTGATCCCTGGATGGTGAGCAGCGTTTAGAGGCCTGTTTGTCGAAAATGCCAGCCACGACGATTTGATGTCTGATCGGACCCTTTTATTGATTTGAAATCAGGTGAGTCATACTCTGTTTCCTAAAATCCTGATATTTGTTGGAAGTGTCTCTGCAGAAACAAACGTAGCTAGGTAAGATCGTGATGTAACTATGCCTGGGAAATTGTCATCCTGTTTTGCAGTATTTTTCCGCAGGGAAAGACATTCTTTGGAACATGGTCAACCAGCGCCACCCAAAGGGTTGCTGGCTTATCTAGTGTATTGTAAGTATGGCCTAGGAACTATCGTATTTAATGATATTTGGCACAGACAGACCAGACATGTTTCCGAACTTCAGTGAACAGTTTATGGTAGTTTTGAAATTGCCCGCCTAGAGCATTTAGAATCTGTATTGTTGAGAAAAAAGGCCTGCAGCATTTGATGCAGTTAACGATTGGAGGAAGAAAGCTATGCAGAAACTCAAAAGTAGAGAAAAGCATGTACATAGAGACATGACGAATGCTGAGAAAGCATTGTTACATGATCAACAGAAACAGTCAGAATTCATTAGAGGTATGGACAGGGCTTTCCAACTAGATGTGCAAAAGATATATCCCCCTCAGGATTTTCATACATCAGATAAGTTAATTAATACATTATTGAATGAGCGTAGGACTGTTTCAACGGAACCACCTCCTTATGTGCCTCCTCCCGTTATTATTCCTCCTCTTCCCGTTGTTTTCCCCCCTCCTGCACCTTCACCCGTGCCAACAGTTGCCGTCCCCATAATTCCGTCTGCACCGGCAGCGGTATTGCTACCGCTACCTATTGAACAAGAATTGTATGAGCCCTCTTTGCCAGGTGGTTCTGTTCCACCTGTAGTGGTTGAAGGGGCGGGAGCTGATCCAAGAACAGTGACTCATGGCATAGTATCTAAAGACAGAAAGAGAGAATTGTATATGTGGCCTAAAAAGTACATAGAACAGGGTGATGAACCGGCTGTTTTAGTTGCGATTTCTGATCAAAGGGGTGTTCCTGAACAGAATATTTTGATAGAACGATGGGAACATATTTAGTTGATATATGGAGTGATTTCACGGACATGAATGTCCCACAGGGGTTGAGGGATTTGAATGTCCTTGCCTGCTCAAGGGACACTGCGGCGAAAGTATGTGAGCATGTAGAGAATGTATTTGAGTTTAAAAGGCATCTAGATCAGTTACAGAAAGATGAGATGGATGATAATGGACGGCAGGCTTCAAATGTGCAGATGCAATTTCTTCCTCCATTGAAACCAATGAGTGAAGAAATGCGCATTTGCACAAGAGATGCTCTTAGATGGATTTCGGATGCTTCCATTTCTCCCATTGAAGTGCATGACATGTTTAGTCAGTATGCTCCGACAATGCAAGGGAAAGTGTTACAGGTAGTGGTTGAATATTTACAAAGGAGGATAGCTCAGCAGCAACGTGTTCGCCTTGGAAGCAAGACGACACGAGGCATCACAGGTTCGATCCCCGGGTCCGCGCTTAGAAACCTCTGGGTATTTAAGCGCATTATAAATACGCAACTAAGACAAAAAAAATAACAATTGCGCAACCATTCCTGTAACAGCACCTCGATGCCTGCAGGCTTTGTGAGTGCTTTAAAAATGCAAATAAATAAAACAATTATAATAAATGAAGAGAAAGGAAGGCTGCCCTGCAGATTTGATGGTTATTTATAAAAGAGCATTTTCGCCCGATACTTCACTGACTTCTTTGTCACTTGATTTAGCCTTGTTGCTTAATAGATGTTCAGATTTACCTTCTTTACAATTGCTAATGAGGGAGGTTCCTCTGACATTTGTTCCGAAAGTAGAGATTCCTGCTAATGCTGCAGCAGGAACACCTGCCACCACTATTGAAGCACATTATGACTCACAGTTTGTCCATGTTCCATTTTCTAGACAGGAAGTGAATACCATTAGGCAATCAATTCCAGATATTAGGAAGAATCCAACAGGATTTTATAAAGAAATAGAATCTATCTTGCATTTGTCAGTTATCACGCTGGGTAATATAGATTTGTTGTTTCACGTGATCCTTCCTGCTGATTTGTGGAAGCAGATTAAAACTGTAGATGATCAGGCAGGGATGGGTGATACCTGGGATGCCGTAGTACAAGCAGATGGGGAAAGGAAAGCCGGGGAGAAACCGCCAAAGGCGATACAGTTGTTACCAGATAGAATAGTGACTAAATTGAAAACTCTGGTTCCTGAAAAGAAAATTATATGGGATAAGCTTACGACTTGCATGCAGGGGAAGTCAGAAGGTGCAACAGAGTATTTTAAAAGATTTGAGCAAGTAGTTTTGGATTTTAGTGGTCAAGTTTTGAGTACAGAGCCAGGAAAGAGGTCATTTGTTGATAGGTTTGTGCATGGATTGTTGCCTAAAATCCAATCACAGATTATCACTTCTGAGAGTGCATGACAAGCGAAATCACAATCTGAAGTGTTGCACATGGTACAGTACTATGAAAATAGGGTTAATACAGAGAAGGAGAATGTGGAAAAGAAAAAGGGAGACCTGAAGACTAGAGTGTTATTGCAGCAAATAGCTAGAGGAGCCAGAGGTGGGAATAAAGAGTTCAGAGGCTACTTTACAACACAGGGTGGCGTA
The DNA here is from genome assembly GCF_040938575.1 of Ambystoma mexicanum. Taxonomy (NCBI): domain Eukaryota; kingdom Metazoa; phylum Chordata; class Amphibia; order Caudata; family Ambystomatidae; genus Ambystoma; species Ambystoma mexicanum. Next base: position 718,921,521 of record NC_090921.1, read on the forward strand.
CAACTGGGTCTGGTACACATAAACCAGTGTGCATATTGTAGACAAGAGGGTAATTGGTGAGCACAATGCCCGATCCTAAAGCAGAGAGAAAATAGCACGTATGGCACGATAGGTAGATGATCCAGAGGCCGTCCTGGGATAGGGGGTCCTGGTAGAAACCACTTTGCACAGAACCAAGAGACACCATCACAAGATAATCAGCAACAGAGTGTTAATAGTGGTAATATTTTTGATAATCTTTCGAATTTCTATTTTTCTGAAGATTTTATATCTGACGATATACTGTTCCGTTAGGACAGCCCAAAGCAGGGTCTGGAACCAATACCCATTCCTGTCGATCAGAAAGGGCCCTACGTTGATATGAAGGTGGGGAGTAGGGAGCATTTCTTTTTGATAGATACAGGAGCACAGAAGTGTTCTTTTGATCATTCAAGGGTTCCAGATTTTTCACTGTCAGGGCAGAACAACATTTCTGTAGGGTTCTCTGGTACGCCAGTGGTTAGTCCAGTCTCTCGGCCGGTACCAATTTCATTGGGACCATTCACTGATTCTTCTCCATTTCTATTGCCAACAAATAGTAGAAAAAATGTGTTGGGAATGAATTTATTAAAGAAATTAAATGCTGTGATTTACTGTTCTCCAGATGGAGTCTATTTAACGATTTCGCTCCAACAAACTTTCATTCCACAGTTTTTGTCTATGCCTTTACCAAATGAATTGTATAAGGTTCCTACATGTTTATGGGCAGTTAATGACAATAACAATGATATTGGAATTTTACAGGTTGAGCCAGTTAAAATTGTGTTGAAACCAGGTGTTAAGGATAAGATTTCAGTCAAAGGTGAACAGGCTTGGAAAAGTATTATTTCTGATTTCGTACATCGAGGTGCAATTGAAGAAATTGTGGGGAGTGTGTGTAATAGTCCTATTTTACCAGTCTATAAGAAAGGGGATAATGCGGTTCCTTTTCGTTTTATTATTGATTTGTGCGCAATTAATAAGGTGGTTTCTCCACAGTTGCTGATTGTACCTGATGTTACCACAATTCTTACTATGATTCCAGCCACGGCTACACATTTTAGTGTTGTGGATTTGAAGAACACTTTCTTTAGCATCCCTGTGCATGTTGATAGCAGATATTTGTTCGCGTTCACCCTAGTGGGACACCCGTTCACATTTACTCATGTGCCGCAAGGGTACACTGCGAGCCCAAGTGTTAGGCAGAATCCTGTGCAGTGCCCTTAGGGACCACTACACACAATTAAGAGCACAAGTGGTAGCATAATTTCACCTTTGGTACAAGACTGTACTACAAAGAAAAAGTGGTAGCTGTGGCTGAGTAGCCAGACTTATCTCAAGAGCAAATGAGCAGTAGTAGAGATTACGCAAAGGACTACAATTACTGTGACTCAAGCAAACACTGACTCAAGGTTTCTGGTTAAAAAATATAAGTACATTTATTTTTAAAGCATCTGTTCACAAAACATTTCACTTCTAGTAAGATAAAACCACACTTCAAATATACTACACACAACCAATTCCCCTTGTGAAGAACAATTCAAGGTAAGTACCTTAGGTTTTGACAGACCAGTGTTGTGAAACAAAGACGTTACAGGGAGTACATAGGTGCTCACTTTTTGACAGTAATGACAGTTTGGTCTTAGTAAAGATAAGCGTACCCGCGGGAAGGAATGTAACCGTAGTCAAACACACTTAGCACTTGAATTAAAACAAGAAAATTGGGGATAAAAATCATAGGCAATACTTTTGTCAAGGCAGATAGAATCTGAGGGCACCTTTTAACCAGTAGATACAAGTCAATAGGCCTGCACCAGTGTCAAATGTAACAGGGGTCCTGTTGCTGAGAATCGCACGGTTAGTACGGTTCACGATTTGAGATTGCCAGAAGTACTTAGATATTGTCATGAAAGGAGGCAAAAGTTATAAGAGGGAAGGAAGAAAAGGACAAGCCTTTGGTGAGGAAGAAGGGTTCACCCCAATTCCTTGAAGTCGGACACAGTACCTTATTAGTTGAAGAAAGCTGGTTGTTCCTGGTAGTTCCTGCAGATTCATGGTTCCTGGAACTTCAGTCGTGGAGATAAGAAGGAGGATGTCTGGAGCGATCTGAACTACCACCTGAGGCCACTGCAGCAGCGAAACAACTGTGAATAAAAGGTCCGCTCCTTTAAAACAGGAGAGGCTGTTCAGATGGCTATCTGGACCACTACAGCAGTGTGCAGCGATTTTGACCACAAAGAGGATCCTCTGGCTGTGGAAGATGAGCTGGTTGATCCCACCAGGCTCAGGGGACGAAGACTCCAGACTGGATCTTCTCTTGTCGTTGAAGGGTTGCTAGCTCAGGACTGCAGCAGGGCTTCACCGGGACTTGGGAGTGGCAGCAGCCGTCTTCTTCTCTGCTTCTCTTCGGTTCTTTGCAGTTTCAGTGGCAACTATGACTTCCAGCCCGAGAGTCCTACCTTTTATGCCAAAATCCCCCATTCACACAGCCTGGCTGTCAATAACTCATCAGGGGGGTTGTCCGGCCCAGACAACCACCTCAGCCAATCAACACAGAGTGCGACTTGGGTCTCCAAGGAGACCCTGTTCAGGGGGTGACTAAACCCCTCCCTCACATTCAGCCCACCTACACACCCAGACGCCAACGGAGGGCTTCTGGAAAGAAGCCCGCCAAAGGTCAGCGAACAAAGAAGGCAAACCGGTTTGGCGCGAAAAGTAAAACACAAGAAGGTCTTTAACAAAAAGAAATGGTGACTAAATCCGACTGGAGCCAAAATAAAAAGTATTTGGTCAAGCGGGTTTATGTTTGAGGCGAATATAATAGCGTAAAACAGTACCACGTTTATATAGTATAATCGCAGTAGAAAAGTTAGGGTAGATACCACTGCCACCAGTCTAAATGTATAGAGAGCAAAACAAAGCTCCAGGAGGCACCTGACAAAAAGGGGTAGGAATCAACCCTTTCTAATACTCCATGTAAGATGGGGTGTACTGGGTCTGTAGTTTAAAGTGACTATATAAAGTTAATGGCAACTTTACCTGTATCTGGGGGACAATAGTCAGCCCCAGAAAAATGAAGTCAGTGGGAAGTCTCAAAGACAATCCTGTGTCACTGCACTGAAGGTGCTGTGTAACACACTCAATAAGTGGGGCTCATGGAGTGGTGTGTCTCCATAGCCCAAGATCACACAAAAAGTAGAAATACACATAGCAAAACACATGTAAGAGTGGGATAAAGGCTCACACTCTGACTAGGTGGAAAAAATAAACCCCTGAATTCCAGCAAAGATGCTGAGGGACTCACTAGGTGAGGGCAATTAGCCATAAATGAAAATTCTCCCTAACACTCACCCCACACCCCAGACTAAGCGACAGGAGGATTTAATCCACTCCTGGATGAACCCCATACCTCTAGCCGGTTATAAATATCCTAGAGAGACCATCAGCATTTTAGTGGTGACTTCCTTCTCTGTGCTCAATGGTAAAATCAAACCCTTGCAGGCAGATTAACCATCTTAGTAGTTTAGGATTTTCCCTTTTCATTTGCATCAGCCATCTCAAAGATTGGTGGTCAGCCATCTCAAAGATTGGAGCTCAGTCTGAATAATGAAAGTAGATCCATACAAGTATGGTCTAAACTTCTTCAGGGCCCACACAATAGCAAAGCATTCACGTTCTATTGTTGCCCACCTTGCCTCAGGATTCTTTAACTTCCTGCTTATGACACAGATGGGATGTTCCCTACCTTTCTCATCCAGTTGACTAAGGACTGCACCTATACCTGCATTAGAAGCATCAGTTTGTACAATGAAGGGTTGGTGGTAGTCAGCAGCTCTTAGGACTGGAGCTTGACAAAGGGCTTTCTTCAGGCCTTCAAAGGCTTGAGTGCACTCCTCATTCCATCTAACCTTTTTAGGGAATTTTGGAGAGGAGATCACATTCAAGGGAGAAGCTATGGTCCCATAGTTCTCTATGAAGTTCCTGTAATACCCAGTGAGACCTAGGAAGGCTCTTGCTTGGGTTTGAGTAGTAGGGGTGGCCCAGTCTTTTACTACCTGTACTTTGCTAGGCAATGGCCTTATTTAACCCCCTCCTACCTCATGTCCAAGGTAGACCACTTTGCTCTGACCAATTTGACATGTACTTGCCTTGATGGTCAAATGGGCCTGTTCAAGGGCCTGCGAAACATATCCTAGGTGATCAATATGTTCTTTCCATGTAGGGCTGAACACTGCAATGTCATCCAAGTATGCCATGCAGCAGTCCTCCATCCCATTCAGAACTTGATTGACCATCCTCTGAAATGTAGCAAGTGCATTCTTTAGTCCGAAAGGCATTACCTTAAATTGGTAGAAGCCGGCTGGGGTGTAGAATGCAGTCTTCTCCTTGGCATGGTCTGTCAGGGATATTTGCCAATAGCCTGACGTTAGGTCAAATGTGCTGAGGTACTTGGCTGCACCAAGTTTGTCCACCAGCTCATCTGTCCTAGGTAAAGGATGGGCATCAGTCTTGGTGACTACATTTAGAACTCTATAGTCCATACAGAATCTCATCTCTTTGGATCCTGCCTTTAGTACAAGCACAACTCGGCTAGACCATGGGCTAGTAGAGGGCTCTATTACCCCCGAGATCAAGCACCTTGTTGACCTCATTCCCGATACGGGTTCTTACATTGTCTGACATTCTGTACCCCCTGCATTTCACAGACAAGCAGTCACCAGTGAGGATAACATGCTGGCCCCAAGGGGTCAATCCTGGTGAAAGTGAGAACAGGGAGGCAAACTGATTTAACAGTAATTTGCACTCTTCCTGCTGGTCAGATGTTAGATTGGAAGAGAGATTGACTCCTTCCACTTTCTAGTCTAAAGGTAAGCCTCTGAGGAGGTCAGGCAGAGGTTCACTCTCCTCCTCCTCTTGAGCTGAAGCTAGAAGCAAAGCTCCCATTTCAGGACTATAGACATAAGCCTTCAAACAGTTGCTGTGAAAGACTCTGGGAGCCTCCTTAGGGTTGCCTAAGTCCACTAGATAGTTCACCTCTCCAAGTTTACCCTCACCTTTGAAGGGTCCTATCCATTTGTCCTGCAAGGCCCCCTGCCTTGTGGGTACCATAAGAAAAACAAGCTGGTCTTGAGTAAACTCAACCATGTTAGCCGTCTGGTCATGCCAGTGATTGACCAGAGCTTGACCAGCCCTCAAGTTATCACTTGCCTATGCCATCATGTGTGACATTCTCCTCCGGAGACCTATCACATAGTCAGTCACTCTGACTGGCTTGGGGGAAGGAGCACTCTCCAACCCCTCCTTAATCGGGGCCAATGGACCTCTGAATGGATGGCCATAGAGAAGTTCAAAGGGACTGTAACCTACTCCCTCCTGGGGGACTTCTCTATATGCAAAGAGAAGGCATGGCAGTAGAAGGTCCCACTTTCTTTTAAGGGGTTCTTCCAAAGCACCTATCATGCTCTTCTTAGTTCTGTTAAACCTCTCCACCAAACCATTGATTTGAGGGTGGTAGGCAGTAGAGTACTTGTAAGTGACTCCACATGTTTTCCACATGGCTTGCATGTAGTGGGACATACAATTTGACCCCCTGTCAGATATCACTTCCTTAGGAAAACCTACTCTGGTAAAAATACCAAGTAGGACCTTAGCCACAGCCTGAGCCATAACAGTTCTCATAGGTATTGCTTCAGGATACCTAGTAGCATGGTCTACTACAACCAGGATAAACCTGTTACCTGAAGATGTGGGAGGGTCAAGAGGACCAACAATGTCAATCCCGACCCTCTCAAAAGGAACTCTCACCATTGGGAGAGGCACCAAGGGTACCACATTCCTGGATCCACTCTTGCCAGAGGTTTGGCAAGTGTGACAGCTCCTACAGACTTTGTCTACTTCTGAACCCATGTTAGGCCAGTAGAAGTAAAGAGAGAGCCTTTCCTTGGTCTTCTTCAAACTTAAGTGACCAGCCAAAGGTATCTCGTGGGCTAACTGTAGGAAATGGAGTCAGTTCACTAGAGGTACTACAAGTATTTTGCAGTCTCCAGGGGTTGACTCAGTCGGTTCACTGGAGAAGAAGCCATATTCCCAGTGTAACCTATACTTCCCAGGCTCTTCCCCATCAACTGAGAAGCTGCCTGTAGACGAAGACCTTCAAGAGTAGGACACTCTCTTTGTCCTCTGCTGAAGTCTGCCCTGTTGGGTCACCCTTCTGCTAGCAAAGACTGCAGCTCAAGATGTTCAACATGGTCAAGATCTCCAACCAGAGTCAGATCTTCTTCCAGATCTGAGTCCTCCGTATCTGGTGGAACCACACAGTGTTGAACCTCACACTCAGGCTCAGCTGGTGGAGGGGTCACAGGTGTGACTTTGGACAGTCTCAGTGATGTCCTTGTAGGCACAGGGGTGCTTGCTGTTTTCTTGCTGGTAGACCTGGGTCTCCCCTTTGTCTCTTTTTGTCTTGCAATAGCAGTAAGTAGGTCCTGTGGACTTGGGGTGATAGCTTCTTCTATCAAGTCCCCAGGAGAGCCTCTCAAGGTTCTCTCCCTTGCAGACCTTGTAAGCTCCTGCTTAGTTTTGCTGGGGGTCTGGGGGGTACTGGACACAACTCCAAGAGTTTTCAGGTCATTACCCAACATAACCCTCCCAGGTACGTCACTTTGCACACTAACAGGTATTCTGACAGTCATGTCATTACACTAGATGAGAGCTGGTAACTGGGGAACCATTTGCACAGGGCCTCCAGCTAACTTGGTTAGGTGTTTGGGTGCCTTAGCAACATCCTCCACCTTGAAAAAACATTCATCAACCACAGTTATGCTGGCTCCAGTGTCTTTGATGGCAGGTGTCTCCTGACCATTCACAAGAACACTATCTTTATAATACTCTTTAGTATTATCTGGGATTGAGTTATAAACATCTACGTTATGTTGTTCCCAAAGACCCAAGGGCACTAAAGAAACACTACCTGAGACTCTCATGGGCTCATCAGCTAGTAACTGAAAGTTTCCACTGGCTATAGGTACTTCTTCCACCTGGGAGAAGGCTAAGGGGAAAGTGTGGACCCCTGAAGGTTTACCCTTACATCTGGTATCCCCTTTCACATGGTCAGTTGACCCACAAGCAAAGCATTTCCCAAATGCTTTAATGAATGGGGGCTTGTTCTGATCTCCATCTGGTTTGGGACCAGATGGTACACAAGCCTGATTCGGTTTCCCTTGTGGCTTACCCTGGTTCTGTTTGGGGCCCGCGTTTTTTAATTGGAGTTATTGGAATTCTCCTTGTTATCTTTCTTTGGCTGCTTTCCCTCATCCTTCTTCTGAGTTGCCCCAGAGTCCTTGTGAGTTGCCCTGTTGGCAACGCACAAGTCAGCAGCCTCAGCTAACTTCTTAGGATCAATATCCTTTGAATCAGCCAAGTGCTGTCTGAGCTCTGGAGAGCAGGCATCATAAATTGACTCCAACATAACAAGATTCCTCAAACCTTCATAAGTGTTCACCTTGTAACCCTTAACCCAACCATCTAAGTTTTTCAAACATTCACACACCCAGGTAGCCCAAGGGGTACCATCATGCTTTTTGAAAGTCCTAAACCTCTTAAGGTACTGGGAAGGGGTCTTCCCAAATCTAGCTATCAAAGCTAGCTTCACACACTCATAAACCTGCTTATCCTCCTCCCCCAACTCCATTACAGCATCACTTGCAACAGGGGGAAGCCTAGAGAAAAGCCAAGGAATCAACTGATTCCCTGTGATATCCTGAATCCCATGATTGTACTCAAACATTTCTAACCAATCCAAAACATCAAGTTTAGTCTCATACATACCAATCATTTCCTTTGGCATACGGGGTCTCTTAGGGCTGGAAGACCTAGAAGACTCTGGGAGAGAAGCATTTTCCACAGACAATTTCTTCATCTCTAGTTCATGATTCAGCTCCATTTCTCTGAGCCTCAACTTTTAATGTTTCATGGCAGTTTGTGCCTCAATACGTTTCACTTCCAATTCAAGTCTCATTTTCTCAAGGGCAATAAATTCAGGAGTGAGTGTAGGACCTGATGGGGTCCCTGTGGACAGAGGTTGTGGTTTCTGAGCAGGTAGGGCATTTGTAGGGTTTCCTAACAAGGGCTCATCTACTTCTTCTAATCCAACACTCTCAGAATCAGAAACATCAGTATCCACATTTGCTAGAGGGCTAGGCCCTTGTGACCCACTCTCCAGACTTTGTTTTCCCAATGACTTAGCAACCAGTTCAGAATTATTTCCTTTACCAGAGAGGCTCTGTTCTCTACACATGGTTCTCAAAACCTCAGCAGTGTAGTTTAAGAGATTATCTTCACTGGGGTTTTGCATACTTTCCATGATTTTTCAGTTAACAGATATAGTGGTGTTTAGCCTTGTGGTTAAGTGACCCAAGGTAATAGCAGCACTCTGAGTGTAATCACTATACTTAAAAATACCACTGCTGTACAGCAGTGTTAGGCAGAATCCTGTGCAGTGCCCTTAGGGACCACTACACACAATTAAGACCACAAGTGGTAGTACAATTTCACCTTTGGTACAATCCTGTACAACAGAGAAAAAGTGGTAGCAGTGGCTGAGCAGCCAGATGTATCTCAAGAGCAAATGAGCAGTAGTAAATATTACACAAAAGACTACAATTACAGTGACTCAAGCAAACACTGACTCAAGGTTTTTGGTTAAAAAATATAAGTACATTTATTTTTAAACCATCTGTTCACAAAACACTTCACTTCTAGTAAGATAAAACCACACTTCAAATATACTACACGCAACCAATTCCCCTTGTGCAGAACAATTCAAGGTAAGTACCTTAGGTTTTGACAGACCGATGTTGTGAAACAAAGACGTTACTGGGAGTACGTAGGCGATCACTTTTTGACAGTAATGACAGTTCGGTCTTACTAAAGATAAGCGTACCCCCGGGAAGAAATGTAACCTAAGTAAAACACACTTAGCACTTGAATTAACACAAGAAAATTGGGGATAAAAATCATAGGCAATACTTTTGTGAAGGCAGATCGAATCAGAGGGCACCTTTTAACCAGTAGATAAAAGTCAATAGGCCTGCGCCAGTGTCAAATGAAACAGGGGTCCTGTTGCCGAGGATCACGCGGTTAGTATGGTTCATGATTCGAGATTGCCAGGAGTACTCAGATATTGTCACGACAGGAGGCAAAAGTTATAAGAGGGAAGGAAGAAAAGGACAAGCCTTTGTTGAGGAAGAAGGGTTCACCCCAATTCCTCGAAGTCGGACACAATACCTTATTCGTTGAAGAAAGCTGGTGCCACGGCAATTGTTCCTGGTAATTCCTGCAGACTCACGGTTCCTGGAGCTTCAGTCGTGGAGACAAGAAGGAGAACGTCTGGAGTGATCTGCACTACCCAGGGATGAGAACAGCAGCATCAAAACGGCAGTGAATAAAAGGTGCGCTCCTTTAAAACAGGAGAGGCTCTTCAGATGGCTATCCGGACCACTACAGCAGTGTGCAGCGATTTCGACCATGGAGAGGATCTTCTGGCTGTGGAAGATTAGCTGGTTGATCCCACCAGGTTCAGGGGAAGAAGTCTCCAGACTCGATCTTCTCTTGTCGTTGAAGGGTAGATCGCTCAGGACTGCAGCAAGGTGTCACCGGGACTCGGGAGTTGCAGCAGCCGTCTTCTTCTCTGCTTCTCTTTCGTTCTTTGCAGTTCCAGTGGCAACTCTGACTTTCAGCCCAAGAGTCCTGCCTGTTATGCCAAAATCCCCCATTCACACAGCCTGGCTGTCAATCACTCAGCAAGGGGGCTGTCCGGCCCGGACAACCACCTCAGCCAATCGACACATAGTGCAAATTGGGTCTCCAAGGAGACCCTGTGCAGGGGGTGACTAAACCCCTCCCGCACATTCAGCCCACCTATACACCCAGACGTCAAAGGAGGGCTTCTGGAAAGAAGCCTGCCAAAGGTCGGCGAACAAAGAAGGCAAATCTGTTTTTTGCGCGAAAAGTAAAACACAAGAAGGAATTTAACAAATAGAAATGCCGACTAAACCCGACCAGAGCCAAAATAAAAAGTATTTGGTCAAGCAGGTTTACGTTCGAGGCAAATATAATAGCCTAAAACAGTACCACATTTATGTAGTATAATCACAGTAGGAAAGTTAGGGTAGATGGCACTACCACCAGCCAAGTCTAAATGTTAAGAGAGCGAAACAAAGCTCCAAGAGGCACAGACAAAAAGGGGTAGGAATTAACCCTTTCTAATACTCCATGTAAGATGGGGTGTACTGGGTCTGTAGTTTAAAGTGACTATATAAAGTTAATGGCAACTTTACCTGTTTCTGGGGGACAATAGCCAGCCCCAGAAAAATGGAGTCAGTGGGAAGTCTCAAAGACAACCATGTGTCACTGCACTGAAGGTGCTGTGTAACACACACAAATAGTGGGGCTCATAGAGTGTTGTGGCTCCAGACCCCAAGATCACACAAAAAGTAGAAATACACATGGCAAAACAAATGTAAAAGTGGGAAAAAGGCTCACACTCTGACCAGGTGGAAGAAATAAATCCCTGAAATCCAGCAAAGCTGCTGAGGGACTCACTAGTTGAGGGTAATTAGCCATGAATGAGAATTCTCCCTAACACCAAGTATCTATAGTAGAGCGTTGAAAGTGCAGCTTGAAATGCTCGAGGTGCCTACCACTTGCGCATTGTTGCAATATGTTGTGATCTCATTCTAGCTGCTGATTCTGAAGATGCCTGCAAAGAGGCCACCGTGTTGCTACTAATTCATTTAGGAGAACATGGTCATAAGGCTTCATTGAAGACATTTCAGCATTATCGCTATGTCCTGTCGTAGGAGGGAAGAAAACTGACACCTGAACGGATACAAAGCATCTCTGATATGTTTGTTCCAAATACACAGAAAGAGGTCAGAGCTTTAATAGGCATGCTCTCATATTGTAGACAGTGGAGCTCAAATTTTTCGTTGTTGATAAAACCTATGTTGGTACTGACAAAGAAGGACATTTCTTTGCCTTTACCATGGAACATGGATTGCCAGAATGCTTTTGATTTGCTTAAGGCTGTGTTGTGTTCAGCACCAGTTTTGGGCACACCAAACTATGAAAAAGGCTTTGTTTTGTATGTGTATGAACGTGATGGGTGTTCTTTGGCTGTTTTGACACTGGAACATGGGGGCAAGAATAGGCTGTGCGGCTATTTTTCCTCCACGGTAGACCCTGTTTCATGCGTTTTGCCGAGATATTTGAGAGCTGTAGCTGCTACTGCTGCATCCGTGAAACAAAGTGAGGGTATGGTTTTAGGTCACTCTGTAACCGTGATGTTACCCCACTCCGTAGACATTCTTTTAAACAGAGCGCAGATGCAACATCTCACATCAGCTCAACTAACAAGGTACAAGGTGATTCTATTTGCTCCACATATTCAAATTAAGAGATGTTGTTAATTGATTCCAGCTGAACTATTGCCTTCTCCACAAGAGAAGGATTGCAGTGATTAAATGTCACATGATTGACTCTTTATTACAGAACAAGGAACAAAGGGCAGAATTGATTTAATTGATACACCTTTAAATAATCCACAAGGGGAGCTATTCTGTGATGGCTCCTGTTTTAAACTACCGAATGGTACATCTACCGCTGCTTATGCAATCACCACATTAAGCACTGTTTTGGAGAGTAAACAAATTCTGCATGACTCTGCGCAAGCTGCAGAGATAATTGCATTAACCAGAGGTTGTGAAATATCTGAAGGGCTTAGTGTAAACATATATACAGATAGCCAATCCGCATTTGGGGTGGTTCATAATTTTGGCCCACTATGGGCTGAGAGAGGATTCTTGACCTCACATGGAACAAAAATTCAACATGGCACTCTGATAGTCCGGCTAGCAATAATGAAGTGTGCTGCACACCAGAAAGTGACGGACGATATAGGAAAAAGAAACACTTTTGCTGACAGAATAGCCAAACAGACTGCTACTGATTTGAACTCAAAAATGTACATGCTCGATTCAGCAAAATGGGTTGCTGATACTTGTATGATGGACGAAGGGCTTAGCAGTGTAAAAGAAATTCAGGCTGAAGCTACTCCAGAAGAAATCAAACAGTGGGCTGAGGGTCCAGTGGGTCTAGACGATGAGGGTTGTTGGGTGGATAATGAGAAGCAAAAAGGATGCTACCCAATGCCTATGTCACTGCTATGGTCACCATGGCTCATGGTCCAATACACTTAAGTGCTTAAAAGATTTGTCAACAATTAGATCCCGTCTGGTATAACACTAATATCCAGAAAACTGCTGAACGTTAGTCCAGAGTTGCATGATATGTTTGCAACATAACATTGGGAAGGGAACACCGACACTGAAGGGCAGTTTTGATCCCCCCTCCATGCCTTTTGAGGGGATCCATTTGATTTCATTGAGATGGAACATTGCCAAAACTATAAATATGTCTTAGTTGTGATCTATGCCTTTAGCAAATGGGTTGAGGCTTTTCCAATAAAAGACACCAATGCAATGTCAAGGGCAAAGACCATGCTTAGGGAATATTTCCCTAGGTTTGGCTTGCCGGGAGTAATTTGGTCCGATAATGGCCCACATTTTATCGCTGCTGTCATCCTGCAAATATGTGTGGGATTACAGATCGATAAATGATTCCACTCGGCCAGACATGCTCAGAGTGCCGGCCTTGTTGAACGCCATAATGGTATCTTAAAGAATAAAATCACTAAAGTCTGTGCACACAGCAATATGAAATGGTCGGACTCTTTGCCAATAGCCTTACTATCGATGTGGATGACTGCACAGTCAAAGACAGGGCTCTCCCCCTATGAGATTGTCATGGGGAGACCAGCCATCATATGGAATGCACCGAGGCCCAAACAGTTGAAAGATATTGAGTATCCACTTTTGTCTGTTTAGCAGCCCTCCCTGTAAAATACGAGGGTCCAGGTTATAGACTTCGACCTGGTCAGTGGGTCCTGTTGAAGAATTTCGAGAGGGGCACCTGTCTTGCACCTCGTTGGAAAGGACCACATCAGATACTTTTGGCTACGCAAACTGCAGTACAAGTGACCAGAAAGAAACACTGGATACACGTGACACATTTGAGGAGGATTCCTTTTCCTCTGCCCTATGATGAAGGGGAGGAGAAGGGAATTGATGATCCTGATGCTCATAACGAGCCTGCTTTGAGCAACACTGACGGCACCACAAAAATTCTTCCTGAGCCGGTGAGTCCTGGGGAGATTGTTGCTTCTTCTTCGAAAGTCCTTCCTGAGCCCATGCGGCCTGGGGAGATTGCTTCTTCTTCTTCAATTTCTTCTTCACCGTCGATCGATCTTGTTTCTGCTTCTTTATCTTCTTCAGGAAATGACAACACTTTGTTCACTGACCATTCCGTACCTTGTGTCTCAAGGTACAATCTGCGACCACGAAACAGGACATAGATTTAGAACTTGCTGACATTACTTTAATGTAAATAGAATAGGAAACTGCGGCTAGGATTCTGTACCCACAAGAAACCCACAAGAAACCAATGGTGAGCCCATCCCTTGTCATTTCTCTGGATGAAGTAAAAGAACCTAACATTGAGGCTTCTTAACGGACACTGAGAAACTATGTGTTTGGGGCCACTCGTACTAATAAGGATATTGATTGTTTTACTGATAATGAGTCCGCCCATGGAGGGCCACGTTCCCCTAGGACTGAATGGATACTGATCACAATAACAGCTTATATTGTAATTATATCGACACTCGTTTTTTGGTATTTGGAGAGTCCGCATCCGCATGATATTTTATTGCCAACTGCAAGTGTCTGCACTGTGTCTCCACCTTATGTGCATTCGCACACTCTTCATCCTTGAGACATCCAACACAGAGGGGGGTTATCATAACAACACTCTCTTGATGATTATAAACACCACACATGCCATTCTAAATAAGACCAATTGTTGGATATGTTCACATCTGCCACAACATGGGAAAAAGGATTGGGCTGGTACATGCATTGGGCCTCATTACACGGATGGTGGTAAGGGATTACCGGTACCACTAACGGTACCGGTAATCCCTTACCGCCTTACTATGAGGTCCCTTTGCGGGTCCCTACCTTAACGAATGGTTTTACCAGCCGTTAAGGATGGGACCCGCAAAGGGACCTTGGAGGTAATTACGGTACCACAATTTGCGGTACCGTAATTACCGCCTTCCCCATTCCCATTTGAGCCCTATGGGGCTCAAATGGGAATGGGGAAGGGCCAATGGTGAATGTGGAATTATCGCTCCGCCAACCTTGGAATGGGGCGGTAATTCCGCCATCCACCATGGCGGAATCGGTAAATTACCGGCGGCAACCATGGCGTTAATAGCACTATGGTTACCGCCTTCCGTGTAATGAGGCCCATTCTCTCCCTCTAACTACTGTTTGTTATGCTTCACTTAGGGCGTTATTCTTTGGCAGGTGGAACAATAGTCTCACTGGGAATTTTGATGGGACTAATCTCAACGAGTTTGAAAAACGAGTTTTAGCACCTTTAGGATGTTCTATGTTTGCAAAAAGTAGCAAGCTAAATGTTGCTTCTATTAGGCCTTCTGTTAGACTCTCCAGACCTTTCCAATCTATGATTACCTTTAAAATGGCTCCCGTAGGTAATATAGATGCCATACCTTCTTCCTATACCATAGTCCACACTCTGTTCCATTTTGTATACAAAGAGAGGGTTCCCAGCCAATGGGTACATTTGAGGGATGTATGAATACTATTAACCAGCGAGTATAGACCTCTGTATGTAGGAGATCCTGTTTACTTTGTTTGCAGTAATGAAGCATATGCATGGTTGCCAAGGGACTGGGAGGGTACTTGTTATTTAGGGATATATTTACCAGGAGTATATGTTGCCACCACTGCTGAAGTTTCTAGAACTCGCCCCAGGCAGGATGAGGATGGTGATTCTGTGTGACGTTGCTAAATCCTTTGTACCATTTTAGGGACAGATAATAAACTCCCAAGATAATAGAAAAATGGCGAGGGTTTTAGAGAAAACCATCAATGAAACCACTGACATCCTATATAACATGTAATTAGAACAAAAGTCTATTACATTAGTTGTTCTCCAAAATAGGATCATGCTAGACATCATTCTAGCTGAACGTGGTGGAGTGTGCAAAATGGTGGACCCGCGTGTTGCATTTTTGACCCGATTCTTCCCCTACCATATTTAAGGCAATTAAGAAATTGCACACCTTGAGTACTGAAGTACACGTCCCAGAGGGAAACTGGGATATTGGCACATGGTTCTGGGACTTGTTACAATCTTGGGGCTAGAAAATCTTTGCATTCCTAATAGTGATCCTTGGCATTGTGATGTTTTGCTGTTGTTGCATACAATGTCTTCCTGTCATCTGTTCATTGATAGGGGGAAGTTGTGCACAAGCAGTTGGTAAACTAGAACCTAAGACACATAGGGCCTCATTACAACCTTTGCAGAATGGGTTAACGGGTGCCGCTAATGGAGGCAGACCCGTTAAACCCATTCCGCAAGATTACGAGGTTCCCTCGCGGGACCCGGTAAGGACGCCTGGTAAAACCTGCTAAAACCAGGCGTCCTTACCAGGTCCAGCGAGGGGACAAGGGAGCTAACAATGGGCCGGTCGTTATCGGCACGTTGTTAGCTCCCTGCACCCATTCCCACTGAGCCCTATGGGGGCTCTAATGGGAATGGGGAAGGTCCGGGCCCGGGTTACCTGAAGGAGGAATTAGCGGGCCCTCCAAACTCGGAATGGCCCGGTAATTCCCCATTCAGGGAACCCGGGCCTGATTTTGGTGGCAGCCATGCCCTTATTAAGGGCATGGCTACCTCCAAAGTCGTAATGAGGCCCACAGGCCAGGAAAAAATGACCTTGGTAATGCAGGACATCGCCATAAAGGAATTAATGGTGATCAATGATTTTGAAGATAGCGATACAGGATGCTCTGATGATGATATGTGGGTTTTGGATGATGCTAATATTTCAGTTATGCTCTTGGTTTAGGCCCAAGGGAGGGTTTGTAAAAGTATATTTTGCATGATTACCACCTAATAATAAACATTGGCCTAATCACATTTGCATCGCACTGTAATATCGCATTGAATGAACCCGAATCAGGCTGACTACGCTGCCATTTTGAGTTATCTGCCATTTTGATCGCCTCTTGCTCTCTGTCCCTTGTTTAGAATTGTGTTTTCTTCTCCAGCATAGCAAAATGAACTTTGTACTGTTTCCATGATGTCAACGTAGATAAGAATGTTGAAGCTGCTAAAGTGGATTGTTTGTCCTACACTGAGAAACCTTGGAGTTAAACAAAAGCTGTACTAATCAGTAATTTATATACCATCTGTTCCAATAGTGCCTTCTCCGTTCAAACAGCAAAGTAGAATGATGAATAGTTGAACGTGCACTTTTGCAGAAATCTTTGTTTTCTCTCCTTGAAACTAAGCTGACTTTAAACTCAAGAACAAATGATAGACAAATATAAGCGAGCAAAATAAGGAATGTTACCTTTGTGTCTTATGCTTGGAAAACATGTGAAATGTTTAAAGGGAAACAACAAACTATTCAAAGATGTTTAAGGATGGCTTAGTTATGTGAATAGGCCTTACACCCTAGGTAAATGTATTACACAAAGAGGGGCTAGACAACGTGTCCGGGATTGTGGAAAACTTGTATAAATACCTGTGTTTTTGAAATGTCCAGCACTCTCTCATCTCACAATGTCTGCTTGCACACATTGCGGGGTGTTGAGAGCCAGACCGCTGCCTGTTAATAAATAGTATATTGTACCTTTGGAATCATGACTGGGGTATTTCCATTATGTGGTATTAGGCCTCGATTTTCCTTAAACTTTCACCAATCAGTTCACCTCGAGAGGTTGGGAAGAGAGGGTTGGAGTGATGAAGAGGGATTTGAGCAGGTGGGAGGGTAGCACTGAGGTGTGACTAGGTGCAAGAGTGTGATGGTGCTTTCCTGGTGAAATCATTGTTCATTTGTATGTCACGTCAAGTTAGTTAGTGGCAATGACAGAGGAACAGCATTCTTTTAATGTACTTGAATAAGCAGTGGTATTTATGTTAGAGGAGATGTAATCTGTAACTGACAACTAAAAATCATAAACTGGAAGGTTAATGGAATGACTATACAGGGTAAGCGTTCATGGATTTGTTTTTATTTGATGCATTTATAACATAATATAGTGTGTCTTCAGGAAGCACATCTACCTTTTGGAGGGAGGATGTTCTTGAAATGGTCTTGGGTCTTGAGTATGTGAACTCTTCCAAGGCTATATTCGCATTAGAGGGATTGTGATTCTGAATTATAATACTGATTTTAGAGTTGTGGTCCTGGCAGTTGATAAATTTGGCAGTTGGGCCATAGCCTGTTTACCTATTGCTGCCTCACTCTTCTCCCCGGTTTTATTATGTGCTCCAAATGAGGACATCTATCTGCCACCTGAGAGGCAGGTCGCCACCTCGCCTGAGTGGCAAGCAGCATAGTCTATTCATGTGCTTTAATTGCATGGGGGACTGTGCTACCTGCCTTTGAGCATGGATGGGTTCGCCCCCCCCAGTGCACAAATAATCTTTTTTCTGTTTGTGTGCAGAACCTTTTGTGTTCCACAGCAAACGTAGTGCAGAATAATGAGAGCTGATGGAGTCCTGGCTCTCATTACTGCGCTAACAGCATAGATTTGCTGGCTGATAGGGGAGGCCTCCTCTCTGGTCAGGCAGCATGTCTACATCCCAGAGAGGAGGGCCTTCTGGCCCTCCATGTGGCAGTGCGGGCACATGTGGATAAGTGTGTTTTTTAATGTAATGTGTATGTATGTTGATGTGTTTGTTTTCATGAATGTGCAGGGCTGTCGCAAGATGTGTTGAGGCCCGGGTCAAACATTTGATGAGGCCCCCGTTTGATGTTATGCACTGGGCCAGCGGCGGCACCTTTCCAAACAGGGGACTCGAGAAATCTCCCCTTGAGTTTGTGTGGAGGAACCCAAATACGGTTTATAATACAACTGCAAATCAACTACAGCAAAGTTAGATTTCTGTACTGAAGAAAGGTTTATGCCAGACTAACTTTTGTATCATAGGCATAAAAATATTTAGGATGGCATGAACACCATGTGGTGCATGACGCCAGCATTAAGGAGCACCCTTCACCTATATGCGCATTAAAACACACATCATACACAGTGATAGATAGATAACGTACAGTGGAGGCTGGTGAATTTCTGAACTGAAGAGGCTTAAATGTTTTTACCAATTATGCAGGATCGGCAGAGCACAGTGAGGGTGCCCAAACCAAACAAGGGTTATTTGATGGGGTTTCTCACTCCAAAGAAAATATTTGAAACACTGGGTTACAATTATGCATTTTACAGCTCTTCCTTTGTAAAATTTTGTAAAATTGGGTAGAAATCCATAGTTTGCAATTGGTTTTGTATGGAAGCACACGAATAAATCCAATAGTTGCAAGTTGCCAACTGTGCACAGGAACATTTTCCAATACATTTAATGCCGTTGATGCACACAGCAGATGCTAGTATAAAGATATAGTCATGCTTTTTGTTCGCATCTGGTCCATGCAGGCTGCACCAATATATGCCATTATTACCACGTACGCACTCCCAGCCAGTACTGCCACAGAAAGTATTTCCGGGCTGACTGTGCATCATAAGTGTTATTACTGACTCGATTGGCCTAAATTCTATGTTGGTCAATTTAGCCAAGTAGTATGTTTGCTTTAACCTTGATGCATGGTCCTGTGCAACGTAGGTAAAGCAAAACAAGCATTGGCAATGCTAACAGTTTGGGCTTTCATGTAGGCATGGGAAAGGCACTGCTCTATTGGCTGGCCGTTGATGGTAGCAGGTGCAAACTGGTTTGAGTACCTGAGCATCTAATAGCAGTGCCTGGCAAATGCCTAATACTTATGCACACGCCAAAACTGTTGGCTTTGCCAATGTTTGTTTTTAACAGGACTTCAGTGAAAGGCACGTAGGGTGCAACACCATTGAGCGGATTGGGCTCTAGCCCCCTCCTGAAATGTTGTGTTGACTCAACCTGGCTTCATGGGTGGAGCCAGCCCTTGGCTAGGGAGGGCTGAAGCCCTCCCACTTTGAGGCAGAAGGACTCTTTCGATGTGTTGCTCATTATCAAGCGGCAGCAGCATCAAACATGCAGAGTACAAATGCCTATCCATGCAATATCAACAGACTCAATTTGATAAAGCCAAAGTCTTAACTTCTGGTCTCTGTTTTTAGATGGCACACCTCTCCAGAGATTAGCATAGCATTCTGAAATTAAAGAGCCTTTGAATTCGGGTGATAGATACAACTAGTGACCATAGGGAAGGTGAACTAGCTATTTAGCTTTCTGGCTGGGCTCAGGGTATTGGGAGGCAAGTGGGAGCAGGGCTGGTTGAAGATGCGTCAGGGGTGGTGGTGGCCCATTTGTTTGAATTGTTTTTGGGGCACCCCAGGCCTTACAGATTTAAAGAATAGGCCCATACACCTGTGGAGTGCTTAAATCAAAAATGAAGTCAAAATAATACAGTGATGTGGTTAAAAGCTGCAGATGATCAGTCGGTATCTGTGTCATAAGACTGCCAACATGGATGCAGCTGCTTGCGAGCTCATTTCGACTGCAAAAGCTGAAAGACGCAGACGTCATCCCTCAGTGGGGGGACTGACAGCGCAATTAGTTTAATGGCCCCACATTGGCCCCACTCTCTATCCGCTTTCAAAACTGTCATCCAGACCCTGCTGGACTGACCAACAGAGCCGTGGCCAGACAGAACAAGACACAGACATTAAACTCGGCCTGGGCTTTGCTGTTAACAAGGGCCCTGAAATTACTTACATAAAATATTTCACTGTTAGCACCTGCATTCGTAAACATACATTTTTAGGTAATTGAACTTGTGATCTGGGGTTAGCATTTGCATGCCAGGGTAGTGAATGGAAGGGAAGTGGTGACATGAGACATCTCATTCTCGCAGCAGTCCTTAAGTGTGACGTTTCAGAAATGAGGGCGAGAGTTAGCTGCTTGTAACATTGAAGCTTCATCAGAATAGTCTCATTCTAATGTGGAAAGATGTTAGATGTGCCCACACAAGAAAGTTTGCCCCCCCACAGGCTGACGCTAGTGCCCCTCCCAACATTTTATTGTGTTTGTCTCACTCCGTCGCTCCCCGAAAATTTAGCCTAGGTGCACCTCCGATGCCATGACCCCACCCCTTAATTAAGTGGCCCGCAGGTCTGCTAAATGTAGGGGTAGCGGTTGGAGCACACACTCACATACAACACTTTCACCCATGCATTCATCCACCAGTCACACTCCTCCTTGCATGCACACATACATAAAACTAAACATAGCATAGCATTGACACCAACCTACAAGCACACATTCATGCACATACTCATTTAATTTAAATACCCATATATACTATATATATATACACATTTAAATTAAAATAAAAAAAACACTTACCTTACCTCCATGCACCCTTCCAAAGCATCCACGCGGCATCCGTAGACATGCTGCCTGACAGGAGAGAACTCCTCTCCCATCAGTCAGCTTGTTCACACTGAGCAACATGAACACATTGACTAACAGGAGAGGAGTCCTTTCGTGTCAATCAGCATGTCCACGTTGTCAGCTGAATAAGGGGAGGCAGCAGAGCTCACTTCTGAGCCCTGCTGCCTCCCATTATTTTGCTGTTTGTTGGGGAGCCAAAAGGCTTCGCAACAAACAGCGAAATCATTGAAGTGGCAGAGAGGAGACAGCACAGTCCCCTGAGTTAATAATGGACATGGATGGACTGTGCTGCCTGCTACTTAGGAGAGGGGACCGCGAGGCCCCCTGCAAGCGCAAGGACCGGGGCAGTTTGCCCCTCCTTCCCCCCTCATGACGGCCCTGTGAATGTGTGCATGCAAAGAGTTGTATGTGTGAATGCACCGATGGAAATGTTTTTGTGTGTGTGTGTTTCAGCCATCATCCCTAAATTTAGCGTGCCCCTAAAGTTAGGAGTGGAGGCTGCTTAGGGAATGGAATTGGGTTTTGCTTTACCCTTGATGCACAGTACAGTGCATCAAGGGGGATTTGGGTTGTAAAACCGTGGCTGAAATGTTCGAGAGAGAAAAGACCGAAAGTTATTTTTCTGAAAATAACTTTCGGTCTTCTCTCCCCTGAACTTTTCAGACTTTGCCCTTGCCCCCAGCCCATACTTACCTGTGGGCGGCACACCTCCTTGTGTGCTGCTGTATCCAACATCCCTCTGCGATGCAGGGTCTGCTTTTTTCTTTTTTTTATACTTTATTGAACACCCCCGCAGTCCCTCTTCACTGCAATGTTTCATATGGCATATTTGTTCAAATATTTAGGATATACGAGATTTTCATATAGCCAAAATTCAGACAAATATGCCATACCAGGTTTTTTTCATTCTTTTGGGGTGATTCCCATCAAGGGTAAAGCAAACATGATCAGCTGATTGTCGGGCGAGGTTATAACTGGGGGGCTACTGGGAGTTAAATCATAGTGGTGCACATCCAAGGGGCAAAGTCACAACAGGGAGCACTAAACACAATCGGCACTATAAAGGAGGTCTGCTCTCGTCAGCCATTGGAATCCACGCTGGAACCAAAATCCAAAGGCAAGAGAAAAAACACTGAGGGCAACACAGCCAGGGGTAAAATCACAGCAGGGCACACATCATGGGAAGATCGCAAATAGGGAGAAGGAATACAGAAACAGAACAATGCAAGAATACATGAATATTACATAAATACAGTGGGGAATGACATGTGAGGCTTACCTGAGTCACCGAAGGAACATCACCTAGGACCAGAGGGAGCGGAGATACTGTGGGAACACACAGCCAGGAGCAAAACACAGTGGTAAGCACAACCCAAGAGCACAAACCACAGTGCCATGCAACCTAAGAGCAAAATGGGAGCCTCAATAGGGCATAACATACAATAGAAAATAAAAGAAGGGGAGACAGAGGGGGCTTCATCCCGGGGTGGAAACAGAATTAGATGGGGTAGGCTAGGCACTGTGCACAGTAGGGGTGCATGGAGATGAAATATAGTATGTAGAAATAAACACAGCAGTGGAACCAGAGAGCAACATAAGGCAGACCTAAGGCAAAGTTACAATGAGAATACCAAGCGGGAAACCACAGTGGGGACAGGTCCTCCAGCTAAAGGAAGTGCAGTCTGCTGTGGTTTGCAGTTCAGTCTAGCAGGGCAGTACCTGGCCAAAATGTATGCAGGATAAGGCGTCACCCCATGCCTGCACCCCTCACTGATTGCCACAAACCATAAAGCCACTGCCACATGAAGTAGGATCTCATATTATACTACAGACCAGGATATAAATAGATCGAAGGAATTGAAGCAAACAAGAACACTATATGTAAACTATGTAGGGCTCAAAATTAGGATTGGATAAGCAGAAGCTACAAGCAGCTCTTGGTAATCCAGTAGTAACCGGGCACCAGGAGCTACCACTCAGGAACGAGGAGCTAGTACACGGCATTACACAAATCTAACTTCCACATAAAATGCGAACATATAAAAAGTGTATTAATTATTTATGACCCCATACACTTTAAATGTCACTTAGATGTGTCCTAATGTTCATTTATAGATTGTCCCAAGTGCACAGAGTTAAATTCACATAGTTGTGTTTGTTTGGCATCAGTTGGCCTGGGGAGCCAAAAGTGCTCCTGGTAGCTGTTGGTTTTAAGCTATCCAGGCCCTTGTAGGCTATAAGCAGGAGCTAAATGGTTCTCAGCTCCCCACAATTTTGAACCCTGCTGTGCCCAGTCTCTGTGGAGAAAGGAGTCCTAGGATCCCCTTGCTAGGCTCCAGTCCTGCTGGTCTCACTCCCGAGCTGAAGTACGTTGCCCTATTCCTTTGCTTCTTTGCCGAATGTCCATTGCTATCAGTCGAGAACTCAATCTTCGGCAAACTCAAGGTTAGACACTGGGATTCTAGGGGAATTGTAGAGGAGAAATACCTGGGCCACAGAATACCCTTCATAGAAGGGAGCAGAGTGAGGGTAAAGGTGGACCAAGGGGATGTAAAAAATGGCCTGGGTCATATGGTCAATATAATAATGTTCAGGCCTGCCCTAACAGCACAACCTACTCACCACACTTATTGTTTTGAAAAGGATTAATATTCCTGACCTCGGTGGGACAGGAAGTGGTAGGCCAGCCAAAATTCCAGTTGGCTGTGTGGCAACCACTTCAGAGATTTGCAGTGGTTAAGTCTCAGGCAGGTCCTAAAGGCTGGAATTGTTTAACCTAAAAAACAGTTGATCTGAGCCACGGGTACCTAAGACTGCGAATTTCCAATGAAAGCACCTGGAGGAGGGGGGCTCAGACAGGGCCTCCAAGAGGCAATAACCCCAATACAGTCAGCAAGTGCCACACATGCCAATTGGCTGGCATTGACACCAGTGTTCTGAAAATAAGAAAGCACACATAACTCAAAAAAATGCCCCATGCCAAATCCTGCCAGATCATCAAATGTGCATCAAAGCTCTTAGCTCTCTGAAGTCTTCCCAGGCAGCTATGTTAGTTCATGCAAACGATACCCTGCGCTTCATTGGGTATTTGGTCATTTCACGCAAAGGCTGGCACTGGCCATGGGTCGTCAAACAATCCTTACAGAAGGCAACAGAATGCCAGAAGGTGTATTGCTGACTGCCCAGTTGTTGATAATTGATTACAGAGAGGGCTACAAATGAAAGATAGTCCTGCTTAGGAGCACACAGACAGGGGGCAGCTGGCAGGACATGGCAGTCCTCTTAAGAAGTGCAGTTCAGTTGGATACCCTAGCCCCCTTCTGGTTCAAGGCCCATTGGGCAGACCAAATTCTTATAATATTCAATTGGACACATACATACATATCAGGTAGGATAGGATAAAGCCGAGCTTAAGTGCCACTTCTTCTGTCACAGAACGTGATCCTGAGAGCGTCGTTGTCGACAGGTCTTGATGCTTTAGTGCTGACCTAGAGGGCGGGTCAAATCGCACGCAGAGAGAAATAGCTTCGCATTAACCTTGCGCGTGAAGACGGCATCGAACATTCTCGAGTGCGGAGTAAGAGGGCGTCATTACTGAGTCATGGAAACCCAATCGTATCTGGGAGAGTGGGCAAATGACTAATTTCTAGAAAAAATGGAAGGCGAGCTGCTAAGTAAGGGTAGCGGGTTTTAATTAGGCTGGCTCCTGGTCACAGGGAAGTCGAGGCCCTTGCCATGACAGACTAGTTAAGTGTTCCTCTGACACGCAGCGCCCCGGGGAGAGTGCTTTTCTGTGCCAGTGCACGCGGGATTGCCTTACTCTGCCTGCCGTG
Organism: Ambystoma mexicanum; assembly: GCF_040938575.1. Classification (NCBI taxonomy): domain Eukaryota; kingdom Metazoa; phylum Chordata; class Amphibia; order Caudata; family Ambystomatidae; genus Ambystoma; species Ambystoma mexicanum. The sequence goes on from NC_090921.1 coordinate 718,945,967, forward strand.
CGCTGAATACTGATGCCTCACCTTTCCCCTTCCAGGAAGTTTCTCTTAAGTTAATTATTGTCGCGGGGGAAGCTTTCCATTAACTTTCACATCCGATACTTGGCGTTCGCATTGTAAGCAGGAAGAAGGGCAGAGCACAACGGCTGCAATCGTTCAGAATTCAGCCATGTGAAGTCCTTGCCGGTGTGCACACAGGAGGTACAGCTGATGGACTATGGCTGGTCCCCAAGGCGCAGGTTCCGGGGTTTGACTTGACCCGACCTCTCATGACCTTCCCCGATTTTATCCTTAGATAAGGGGGAGTTGGAGGTTGGCACGTGCACGTAAAAAGCGCGGGAAAAGGCTTCCTGCGTGTATCACCCGCCTCGGCCAATGGTCCAGGGGTCACGTGACGTGTTCGGTGCTGCAGGAGCGTGGTATGCATGTTCAGGGCCCACGAAGATCTGTTATATAGATGCAAACATTCCTCATTCCATTCGGGAGATAGTAGTCCAGTCCTAGAATTAAATTTGCATTTTGGGACTTGTTGTCAGTCGCGAGTTTCATCATTATAAACCAAGGACCTGAAATCCCATAATTCAAAGTTACCACCAAGGCTGGACTCCTGAATAAAATGGGGCATGTTGTATGCTCTTGTATTATGACTCCCTCACCTCTGTGTCTAGGCGGCTTAGATAGACCACACTGCTTGGCATTTGTCATGTTCTCTTGCTGTAAAATCTTTGTTTCAATTGCCTTTCTTTGTACATCATGCCCAGTTTTTAATATACGATCCTAAACAAGCTGTGTTACATGCATGCAAAACGTATTTTGACTAGAAGAAAATGTAATCCCATGCAGAATGATGTGATTGGTTAAGTTTCGGGCTAGTTCCTAAATACATTTGTGCTATAAATGGGATTCCTTTTCTGGCAACCCTGGTCCTGTCTGCTGTTAGCGTGACCATTTCGTGCTCCACCCCATGGCGGCGCAATCCACGGAAATGATCATTTGTGGTGCCGTAGCCACAGTGATTTTAGATGATTATGCTGGAACACACATGCTCGAAGAGGGTCTACACATGGCATTGGCCATGACTCTTGCCTTTCGTGCATGCTCTTCATTGCTTGTACACACAGTTGAGTATTGGAGGATTCTGTTCATGCATGCAGTGAAAGACGGCAGCCAAACCTACAAGGGGCCTCAGAAGGGAGACCTAGAAAGAGCCTCTGCCTCAGTAGCGCCACATGCATGCATGGGGTGTGGCTCCTGAGCAGAATGTCCTGATGGGGTAGCGATTGGGCTGTTTTATGGGGATGCGCCTCATTAGGGAGCATTACCATACTGAACCCCACCACAAGACAGGGCGCACACAACAGAAAATAGTTTTCACCCATAAGCATGTCAGATGCTGCATACATACATCATAAAGGCAGAGGGTGATGTCTTCCAGCTCATTCGCATACTAATCCTTGGACCTCCGCCATCCCCACAAACTATTGTCCCATTATTACTGTCCCCTTTCTTCTTAAAACCCTCAGCCATATTACCTATATTCAGATGCAATGCTTCCTTGAACAGAACCACCTACTTGGAATTAGACAGTCTGGCTTCCGCCCCAAGCGCAGCACCGAAACAGCCTTAATTGACCAAATGGATAACACCCGTGACTCAGGGAACCTAGCCATTCCCCTGCTACTAGATCTTCTTGGCCGCCTTTGACTTGGTTAATCATGACACCCTCTACCAGCAGCTTAACCTACACTTTCACCTCTTGCTTGAGGGCTCACTGCGTCAAATCTTTCCTCAGTGATCATACCACTATAGTTTGTATTGGAGATGCAGCTGTGGAATCTCCCTTCTCTGTCCCCCTCGGAGTACCCCAAGGTTCCTGCCTGTCTGCCACACTCTACAAAACATACACCAAACCTCTATTCAACGTCCTTAACTCCATGGGCATCATCTACACTAACTTTGCAGACAATACGCAAATTGCTATACCTATCACTGGGGGACTACACCCTTGCCACAGCCTCTATCAACAGAGTCTACAGTACAATCCAAAACTGGATGGCCAAACACAAACTAAGTTTAAATGATGATGAAACCAGGCTCCTCATTTTGGGCTCCCCATAATGACTAAAAAATCTCAACGCATTCTTCTCATTCAGTATTGATGGTTCGGTCATCCCTATCCTGAAAAACGGGCAAACCCTGCCTGTCCACCTGGATGCTGAGCTGACCATGACCAGAGAAACCTATATTTGCCTTTCAAAGGAGCCGTAATTTGAGAGATCTGCTGGCGAAAACTAAGTTCAAGAACCCTAAAACACAGAAACCCAAGAACATAGGGACATTTCTGTGTTTGTCGTGCAACAGCTGTAATAACATCATCAAAGGAGACTTTGTCACACACCCGAGAACAGGGGAGATGATCAAATTAAAACACTATCCTATATGCAACTCACAGAATGTAATATACTCTATAATGTTCAACCCGGAAAAGTCGTGGTGCTCTACATGCCGTTTGCCTCTTACCTACAATGAATATATGAAAAAATGTTGTTAGAATAATCATTATTATTTTTTTGTACTATTATTTTTTTCATTTCTTTCATTTTTTCACTAATCGTATACATCACCTTGTCAAGATGTATTGATCTATGTTGACACTTACAACAGACAATGGCCCTCATTACGACCCTGGCGGAAAGTGACTGACCGGACCACCACAGCGTAAATAGCGTTTCCGCCATTGCACGAAGGAGCAAAGTGCGGCCCATTCCGACCCATCGGGCACGAGCACCACGGCATGGCGGAAGTGCAAAGTCTGCGATGGCGGAAATGACCCCCAAACGGCCCACACCGCCGCCGTACGGCGCCCTAGGTGCAATACCGCCACCCATCACAGCGGACACCGCAGTGTGCGCCTACCGGAAAGTACGGTGACCGGAAATATACGGAAACGGAAGTAAAAACATGGGCCCGGAACGGGAAACATCCCGCCGTACACCTATAAAACCACAAAAACCACACAACCACTAAAAACACTACCCCGAGACACACCCCAACCCGTCATCCACCCTAGCGAAACCAAGAAAAATGGGAAAAGTAGCGAAGAAAGCGTGCGACCGCAAGCGGCAGGTCCACTTCTCCCGTGAGGAACTCACCGTGCTAACAGAGACCCTCCAGGAGAATGCTGCCGTCGTCTTCTCCACGCAAATGACCAGGACGGCACTTGCGAACAAGAAGGCCATATGGGCTCTGGTGGCACAGCGGGTAAGTGCGGTGGGGACCGCACCCCGCAACCCACAGCAATGCAGAAAGCGATGGGACGACCTGCGGATACGCGTACGCAGCATACTCTCTGCCAACCGCAACATTGCCACAGCCACCGGGGGAGGTCCTGAATCACCCATCAAGTTGACCCCCTGGGAAGAAATCTGTGCCTCCACCATCGGAATGGAGAGCATAGAGGGAGTCGGAGGGATGGAGAAAGGAGTGCAGACATCCGAAGATTCAGGTAGGTGGGCCAGATAAAACAATGCTAAATCCACAATGTCCAATCATGTGAAGTACCATGTGTCCACATAGTGCAACAGAAACACATGTCCAGGAGAACGTCCACACACATCGCCCTGATAGCGCACTTTAAAACTCACAATAAATACATAAATAATTAAAAACCCCTAAAACACCCACTACACGTGCAGCAGGCACACCCTAACTGCAGGCTGCCAAACAACTGCACCCTCACTCCACACACAAATGAAAGCACCTCCAAGGCCCCGACCCAAATCACCCTCAGGTACCACCCCAATGCATGTGATACAATGCCATTCCAATACCCACAGACCCATTAATAACCCTCGCCCTCCTTTACTCCACCACAGGGTCCGATCCAAACGACGACCATCAGGACACCCCTACCAGCACACCTGCAAAGAGGGCCAAGACCAACGGCCAAAGACCCTCCACCTCAGCTGCACGCATCAAGACACGGCAGCTGCACACATCAGGTGGCAGCACAGAGGAGGGAACATCAACAGGCACCCCAGCAGCCAGCATGCCCACAACACCACCACCACAGGTCCCCCCAACGGATGCCACAGAACGCATTGCCTCTGGTGGCAGCAGCACCATAGGTGACACCCCATTGATGGCAGCATGCTCCGACACAGAAGACGGGGATGTCGAAGTCAGATCCATCCATGACCTGTCCCATTCCCCCTGTCTGTCCCATCCCGTACAACATGAGGATACCACGCAGGGGCACCCACAAGACGACGACTGGCCATCCCCCACAAGCCCTGTGGCAAGGCAACATGAGGTCAACAGCCCCTCTGTGACACCCCCGCAAATGGCCATGGCCCAGCAGAGGCAACAGTCCCTCGACCAGTTAATCGTGCAACAGCAGCAACTGGCCACGCTCCTCAAGGACCATGCCGATGAATGTGGGCGCACTAAGGCAGACATAGAAACATCAACTGAGACACTCAGGGCAGAAATGGAGAGAAGTACAGAGACACTAAGGGCACAAATGGAGAGTAGCACCGAGAGCCTGAGAGTCCAAATGGAGAGAAGCACCGAGAGTCTGAGGGGGGAACTGCATGCGACGTCCAAAGACGTATGTGCCGAACTTGCCGCAGTGCGCCGTGTGCTCACTGAGCTCTCACAAACCCTTAGGGACATGCATGGACGTGAGCAGGCAGAGACATCATCCGTTGCAAGTTCCGTCCAGGGCAGCCCCCAACGTAGATCTGGGAGGAACCTGCGCTCCACAGGCAGGGGTGCCCCTGATACCCGCAGAGGGGGCTTGCAATAGCGACAGCCCACTGACAATGAGCATCTTTGGACACTGGTGTTCGGGGGGGAGGTAGGAGGGTGGAGGGGGTGTGTTGGGCTCACTTGGGTGGCGGGTCGATAGGGTGTTCAACATGATATCACATATGCCATAAACAGTGCACGATCAACCAATGAGATGTGTGGACAATGATCTTTGTGTACTAGGCCATCATAGGCGTACAGTCCATATTGTGCATGTACCAGACACACACAGTGCCACGAGTCCCGTGTCCATGTATCAGCCACCAGGCGTGAGTGCTAGAAGCATGCATCAATGAGATGCTGACGAATGTCACGGGCCTCCGGTGCCTCGCAGACTCCTTGAGGTGCTGCCACATCCCCACCCTCATCATGACCATCATCAGGTGCTTGCAGTTCTGCGTCAGGGGGCATGGGCACATTTCTACGTACGCACATGTTGTGGAGCATGACACATGCCATGACCATCTTTGCAACCTTCTCATGGCGGTACAGGAGTGCCCCGCCAGACCTGCTGAGGCAGCGGAAACGAGTCTTCAGTAGGCCGAATGCCTGTTCAATGACTACACGGGTACGTGAGTGGGCATGGTTGTAGTCCTCCTCATGCTGGTCCCGTGGGTTCCGGACTGGTGTGAGGAGCCATCTCTTCAGTGGATACCCAGCATGACCTGTATGTGGACGATAAACGTATGATGTGGAATGCCATTGCTACGTACGCACACCCCCCCCCCTTCCTGCCAGGTCATTGCCGCATCACATACCCCACATCATCATGCATGAAATGAGACTCACCGAGTAGCCAGGATCTGTTCCCTGCGTGTCGCTCCATGTAGCGTGGAATAGTAGAGTTCCTCAAGACCATAGAATCATGGGTTGATCCAGGGAATCTGGCACAACAATGTGTAATGATCCTGTTGGAGTCACACACCATTTGTACATTCAGGGAATGAAATTGTTTTCGGTTGCGGTACTGGGCCTCCATGGCATGTGGGACGACCAATTCCACATGGGTGCAGTCGATGGCACCAATGCAACCCGGTATGCCGGCAAGTGCATGGAATCCCACTTTTGTGTTGGTAATTTCCTGCTCCGAGCGTGGTAGAGAGATGTAGTCGTCTGCGTGCTGCAGGAGGGCATCGAGCACTTGCAATAGTGTCCGTGAGAACAGTGGCTGAGAAATGCCATGCAACTGTCCGACTGTGTGCTGGTAGGTGCCTGTGGCCAGGAAGTGGAGTACAGACACCACCTTCAGTAGGGGTGGGATGGCGGTTGGGCTATCTATCATGCTGACAAGGTCAGCGTGTGTCATGTCCACAATGGCGGCTATCGTGTCCCGGTCCAAACGGTAGAGGGTGTGGATCTGCTCATCAGTGAGGTTGAACGGATGTGCTCGGAGGCGTGGGATTGCGGGCTGCCTGCGTGGTGGTAGTGGCTGTGCTGGCGGCCCTTGCTGGCCCTGCCTTGGCCTCCTCCTCCTCCTGCGTCTCCTCCGTGCGGCCGGTTGTAGTTGGTGTTCGTCTTCTTCTTGGAGTTGGAGTACTTGCAGTGCTATCAGGTCCCCCAGGGCCAACATCGCGAGTCTTGCCGGTAGCATTTCGGAGTGGGTGTGGTTGTGGGAGGAGACTGGGTGTGCAATTTATGTGTTTTCAGGCTGTATGGCCTCCACCTGTGGTGATTCATTCCACCTGTGCAAGCTGCAATCCCCTTTGGGCGAGCACGTCCCGCACACAACGCTGCAATTCGAGGAATGGCATCTTGCTATTGCATTCATGTATTTGTACCCGATGGCCGTGTAACATTTGTTGATATGTACATTCGGCTATGGTCCCATTGTTTCACATACAATCTTTGCAGTCGCGAACAGACTTGTGATGGGTCAGTGGAACGTAGTACTCGAGTAACGGTGGGCCCTCATGCATCACTGTACCGAGTTGCAATGACGGGCGGGCCGTCCCATTCGTGGGTGAAGGCAGTTGCCATTTTCACACACAGCCGCACTAGATGGATTAATTTGTGATTTCAAACGGCCACAGATGCCTTTTCGACGTGATGTTGCAAATGAGGAATTCGAAGGGCGGCGCTTTCGGTTTTCAGCTAGCGGCGAGGAGATGCCCACAGGTCTGACTGCAAATATAACGTTCTATTGTTCAATGTCCTTGAGACAGGGGCCATGGCGAGGATGCAATGATTGATATGAATAGTTTGGGATGCGCAATAGCGACGTGGGCGATGAGGCCGGACGTTCCCAAATACATGTTACTTCACAACACTGGAATTACGGGCTGGGGCACTGTGGATTTTGCAGGCTGCATAACGCACAGACTCAATGGAAATTTCTAATGTTATGTGAGTAAATATTCAGGCGTTTTTATACCGGGATGAGGGAATGATGAATGGATGCATGGATAGGTGATTTGATACAGGGTTTGCCATGTACAGGGCTTCTTGGAATCTATCCGCCTCCCCTGCGCTATGTGATGCAGGGCTGCCATAGTGGGACCATCGTCTATCTGGCCTTGTTGAGCCCTCCCTGTCTCGACGCGCCTTCAGACACTTGTGTCCATGCACGTTAACATTCCCATCTGATGGAATCTGTTTTGACAGACGCATGCACAGGTACACTCGTTTGTGATGGTGTTTACACCTCGATATAGATGGTTATGAGTCGCAAGTGGTTTTGGGGTGGTGATGATCCTTTGGAGTGGGCTAGCATGCATATGGCTGTGGATTTAGTGTGATCATTGAAGTGAGTTGTTGGAATGTAGTTCTGATGGCCATTCTGTTCTTTTTCTTTTCTTTTGGTTGACAGGTATCTCCTCCCCTTTTGCCACTGCCATCTGTATGCCACTCCTGCAGATGGCTTTTACTCCCGACACCTGCTGCTTCGTGTTAATCAGTGGAGCAGCATTACGATCTTATGGGACGATCGCCAATGGGCCACATGCCCTTACGCAGTACTAGTGGCTCGGAGCAACATTTCGGCCTTTCAGCTGGACTAGTGCCTCCCCATTGGGACGGCCCTGCGGTTCTGTGCGCTTCCATGTTGCCTTTTCGTACGTGAATGTGGCTCTGTGTACCATGATGGAACAGGGCGTCACACAAGTAGTAGCTGGTCATTCCTTGCGGATGCAGCCCACAATGGTGATATGTGTTTTGGAGTTCATGGACTAATGGCTGTATGGGCTTGGTGATTTTGTTGTGCATTAAATTTCTATTCTGATATGGGCCGTGTAGCGTTCTTCTTTGCGAGTGATGTGGCATATTCCTATTTGGGGAGCGATGTATTGTGAGGAGATCTGCATTGGGTTCCAGCTTCGGAGTTTAGTTGCGTGGTACTGTGCTGGGCGCGTTTGCCTACGGAGTGAGGTCAGGGATGGGGGCTGCCAATATGACTGTTTGAATGTTGTCATGCTCAGGGGCGGGGGATTGGGTTTTGTGTAACAGATGCCGGTCAGCCAGGTGGACTGGTGGAATGTTGTGATTTTCGGAATATTGCTGGTCACAGGTGCCTGTGTTTGCGTGCGTTTCTGGGGGGGGACTGTGGTCATGTCCATTGGAATGGCTTCTGTATTCGTGCCATCTGTGCCCTGCAGCTCCCATTGACCCCTCTTGTGATTCTTTTGTTCGTTGGCATGCATGGGTGACTTGTACTTTTCACTGGTTGCATTGTGACTTCATTGCACCTACGGGGAGTTGTACTTTGTGGGCAGGGAGCGGTGTACAGGCACTCAGTGGGGCCGTTTACGGTTGATTCGCGATGCCGTACTTCTCACCATGGCGGAATGGTACTTTCCGCCATGCTTGATGGCGTTAGGTACATGTCCGCTAGGGTCGGAATTCGCGTACCCTTGCGCCATGGTGGTATTTACGGTTTGGCATGGCGCGCGCGCGCGTACTTGGTGCAGTTAGCGTTGGCGTTCACTACGGTGTCGCTAATGGCTTCGTACTTTGCGGTGACGGGTCATAGTCGCACCGAGCGCTATTCGATGGCGGTATTGCATTTCCGCCATCGTTTTCCGATTTCCGCCAGGGTCGTAATGAGGCCCAATATGTTTAGAAACACAAAAAAATACTGTACACATAAATATTTCACTAAAGGACATTTTCAGCTTGATGATACTGCAATACTGTGGGCTTCATTACACGTAGTGCGGTAAGGGTTTACCGGTACCCGTAAGGGCACCGGTACCGGTAAACCCTTACCGCCTTATTACGAGGTCCCTTTGAGGGTTGGTACTTTAACGCCTGCTTTTTAGCAGGCGTTAAAAACCAACCTGCAAAGGGACAAGGGTGCTAATTACGGTACCGCAATTTGCGGCACCGTAATTAGCTCCTTCCCCTGTGTCTCGATATATGTATGACCAAATTTGAATGTAGCTGTAAATCAGTGGGCAGATTCATCGGCCCCAGTTTTCGACAGTACAGGCAGAAGCATTTGTTTGAAATACTCTACATGAGACGCACTGTTTTTTAACTTTATTTTATCAGGTATTATGTAGAGACATTAAAGGTTTATTAAGGACAACAAAAATGTTTATGGCCTTTTAAATGAGTATGCCCAAATTTAGAGTAATTTTAGTATTACCGTGCCTCTCTGTATCCCACGGTATTGGCTGTTAGTCACTGTCGTTCCAGTCACAGTACCATGCCCATCACTGCATTCAGCTTCATTTGCCTGGACATGCAGTGACGTCACGTACGCATTTATGTCGGTAACCATGATAAGCCAGACGTGACTCCACCAGACCGCGCTTGCGGTCTTAAGTTCTACACAGCGTTGGAAGATGGCGGTAAGGATAGACAGCACCCAGAGCACTCATTTAACAGAACCAGCACATAGCGTAGTATTAATACTAGTAAGAGCTGATGAATGTTTCTATTCTCTACACTTTATCGTAGATAAACCAGCATTTGAAAGTTCTTGCTTCGCATGTGTCCCTGAGGTAAGACATTATGTACACGACATGGATGCACATTATGCTCTTGTCACACTTGCCAAACAGCTTTTTGCTGACAAACACTCTCCATTACCGGTGCACTGCAATTCTACTATTGTACCACTAAGCAGAGAAGTGTCCCTGACTGCATGTCAGGTTTTCTCACTAAATCTGCAGGTAAGGATTTTCGACATTTACAGCAATTTAGCACTTTGATTCTTTGGACTTCCTTTGACCATGATTTTTTCTAGCCCAAGTATCTTTCACAAGAGCTTTTCTGAGTTGTACATGCTTGCTTCACAGGCAGACTGCACACATATTCATAGAGAAAGCTTTGAGCAGCCACGAGTACAGCAACTTCTCAACTGTCACCCACAGGAAGGGGTTCGTCCTTTGCCTTTCCTTGAGAATTATATGGTCGTTTTAAATGTGTGATGTTATCCTGCAATCTGAACAGATTGTTATTCTTAAGCACCACTTGGTCATTATCATTCTTCTAGGTGCAAGAACTTTTATTGCAAGACAGGTAGGACTTAGTCCGAAATGCATCAGCGCTGGTCTCTGGATCAATCCAACGAAAATAAAAAGAAGAGTACCACATAAAGAAGTATTACCATTTCGGGTTGTTGCTTCATAGCAATGATGCATTAAGAATATTGATTATGCAGTTGTATTCACTACACTGCAGGTGTCCCCAGTCATCGTGAAGGTTATCCCACATCGCTATTTATCTGACCATGACCAGGCAAAATAATGCTGTCGCCTCTTCCATTGCCTACACACCCAGACTCATCTCTCTGAGAAGGCAATTCCTCTCAGCCAGTAACTGCCTCACACTTGTGAGAGCACTCATCATCAGCAGATTGGCATATTGCAATGTACTGCTCATGGGCACAACATCCTCCAACCTATCAAAACTCTTACTCCTGCAGAGCAAAGCCCTACGAGCAGCCTTTGGCCTGCAGCGACCCAACCACATTTCAGCAACCAGATGTGAAGTCCACTGGTTGCCCATCAACGCCTGCATCAACTTTAAAGCCCTGATATTGGCCCACTGACGCATCCACAAAGAGCCCCCCCCTCTACCTCAACAACAGTATCGCCTAAAAACACCCAGTGCACTCCCTTAGATCCAATACCAGCATTTTGCTTGTCACCCATCGCTTCAAAAACAAGAGAGTTATAGGGGTCAGCTTCGGCCTCATGGCTCCCACTCTCTCTGGAACTCCCTGCCTGCACACATCAGAAACAAACCCTCCTACACAGCCTTCAAACAGCTGGTATAAACCTGTCTCTTTGACAAATATGACGAATATTCCTGTTCACTGTTTACTGTAACTACTATTTTTGATGTTTAAACAATTTTATTGAGAACATTAAGAATACAAGGTTTGAACATTACTTGGAACATCTTAGTATGGTATACAGGGGCATTAGAAGGTTCAACAAGATACCCCAAAATAATGTGATTAATAACCAACAAACAAACCCTGTACAGGAAAGATAAGAGAATAAACCCAAATGCAGTAGACTCCAGATTGTGATAAGCTAGTAGTTATATAAAGTACTTTTGATTGAAAGCTTGAAAAAACGAAAACACTACACATACAGGACTAACATGAAAAGTAGGAGGAAAGTGGAGGGGAAGAATAGGAAAAGGGGAGAATCAGTATTATAATGTATTCCGAATGCCTAAGACTAACCGCTATTTAGATATTCTAATAATGATTACCATTTCAATTCATGTTTTTGCAGTAATTGTGATGATAATGCATTGCATTTTTCCATTCTATGAATATTGCAAGGTGAATTCCACCATACTTTAAAATTAACTTTCTTTGGGTCCTTCCAATTAAAAGTGATAGTTTGAATAGCAATAACCAAAAATAGATCAAACAAATAACAATTGTTCTTAGTTACATTGGGTTGAATACTTTTGTTTCCATCAAATAGAACTATAAAAGAAAACTCAGACTGAAATTTGAAAATATGTTTTAAAGTTGACCACACCTGTTTCCAAAAATCATTGACATATACATTCAAATAAAATATGTTAAAACGTTCCCTGATAACTAAGACAAGCCCAACATTCATCATCTAGGGATAGGCCTGCTTTAGAAAGCGTTAATGGAATAATATATGCCCTATGATGAACAAAGAACTTTGTCTGGAGCAGGTTAGATGAAACAATTGACTTGTATATGTTGGACCAAACATCGGGCCAGCACGTTTTCGGAATCATCGAGGGAGCAATCTAGATTCCATGCTATACACTGAAGTAAAATTCTTTACCTTGGTGACGACAGGCTGGCTTTGTATAACATGGCTGCTGTAATGCAAGGATTTGATAAATGGACCAATCTTTGAGAGGAAAAGGTAGTTGTGTTATGTATTAGATTGTTGTAATTAACCATAATAGCTTCCTCACATCTAGCATATTGCTGTAAAAAGGACAATAGTGCATCACATTTTACTATGAATTCATCGAAGGTGAGAGGGATACCTTTATTAAACAACTGTCCCACATATTTAATGCTGAGAGCGACCCAGGGCCTCGAACACAGGGCTCTTTTGTTAAGTTTTACCAGGGGATTCATCCAAATGTACTGGGAAATAAATTGAGATCTTTTTGCAGTTGGCAGTAATAAATATGATCGAAGGTACAATATTGAAATATTGATACTCACGCTGTATAAGTGTTTATTCTTATTATTAATGTAAAGACAATCCGTAAGGGTATGTGAGGAGACCATCACTCTCTCTATAGCATACCAATTAGGCATATCAGGAGATGTGGGGATAAACCACAACTGGGCTAGTTTTAAAACAAGTGCTGAGTGATCATTCTTGTAATCTGGGAATCCCGCACCTCCTTCTGTTCTATGCAATTTAAGCTTACATAATGATATCCTTTGTTTCTTTTTCCCCCAAAGAAATTTAAGAATACAGGTATCTAGAGATCTGAAAAAGGAAACAGGAATATGGGTACGAAGCATATATAGATAATAAAGTATAATTGGGGAGATCATCATTTTAACAGCTTCACACCTGCCCCACCAGGATATGAAGAGAGGAGACCCAGGGCCGCTAATGGATGCGGACCCGTTAACACCATTCCGCACGATTACGAGGTCCCCTCGCGGGACCCGGTAAGGAAGCCTGGTAAAACCAGGCACCGTTACTGGGTCCTGTGAGGGGAAGAGGGAGCTAACAACAGGCCGGTTGTAATCGGCCCGTTGTTAGATCCCTCTCCCATTCCCATTGAGCCCTATGGGGGCTCAAATGGGAATGGGGAAGGTCCGGGTCCGGGTTCCAGAGGGAGGAATTACCGGGCCCTCCGAACTCAGAATGGCCCGGTAATTCCCCATTCAGGGAACCCGGTAAAGGAGCCCAGTTTGGCGGCAGCCATGGAGCTATTAGCTCCATGGCTGCCGCCAAACTCATAATGAGGCCCCAAGAGTTGGTTACTTCTTTCACTTTAGCTAAAATATTAGCTGTGTTGTGTTTAATTATATGCTTATCTGAGGGCTCGATGTGGATTCCTAGATACTTGATACCTGCAGAGCACCATTTCATGCCAAGCCTTGCGATATGGTGTTTGGTGCAAATACTGTCAAGTGCTAATATTTCCGATTTGTCCTTATTAAGTTTATAGCCTGAAGCATAAGAGATTTGTAAAATAATGCTAGTCAAATGGTCTAAACACTTGTCAGATATATTTTAAAAAAAAGTAAAATATCATCTGCAAAGGCCACCAGTTTGATTTTAATGCCTTTGTATTGAATTCCATCTATATATTCATCTTGTCGAATCGCTTCTAGAAAGGGTTCCAAAGCTAGGATGAATAAAAGGTGTGAGGGGGAATCCTGGGCAAGTGCCCCTATATAAAGGGGAGGAAGGAGATACACACTTCTTATTAAAAACTGAAGTAGCAGGGTTGGAGTAGAGAACTTTAATCATAGATATGAAAGAGTTGGTGATACCGTGCCATGAAAGAGCTTTGAACATGTAGTTCCATTCTACTCTGTCGAAAGCTTTCTCTGCGTCAAGGTCAAGAGCGACATATGGGTTAGAGGAGTTAATTATTACTTTTAGAATGTTCAGAAAGAGTCTGGTGTTAGCTGAGGATGATTTAACATGGACAGGGGCATGGTCATAACATGAGATACTATCTATTGTGGCCTCTATAGATGCTTAGCAAGTGATTTAGATATGAAGACATAATCAATTCTTGAAAATGAACTATGGGGAGGTGAATAAAAAGTGTAGTCTAGATCAGATGGATGGATAATCCTCCAAGAATCAATGAGGCCTATTTCAGAAACAAAATTGTGGAATTGTAAATGGGATTTAGTGGATTTAAATCGCACATTATATTTTTTATCAAGAAGAGGGTCAAGAACTTTGTTACAGTCACCACATACAATGAGGTTATTTGAGCGGAATTTGAGAGTTTTCTTCCTTAACTTAGTCCAAAATATAGGATAGTGGGACCATAAACATTTAAGATGGAGTATTCTGTGGAATCAATGAGGAGTTTGGCTAAACTCCATCTTTCTACATTGTCAGTTTCTATGGATAACAATTTACACTGGAGGTGTTTTTTAATAAGAATAATAATCCCATTTTCTTCCCATCTTTAGAACTCGAGATAACATGGCCTACCCACAGATGTTTTAATTTATTGGCTTCTGTTTGCGAGAGGTGGGATTCCTGTAAACATGCTAAGGAAGGCTAAGACCTGTTAAGGCATGATAGGATCTTCTGCCGCTAAATGGGGTTATGTAGACCTTTAACATTCCATGTGGCAATATGAAGTGTTATGGATATTGTTAGTAGCAGTAAATACAAATTAATAGCTCACAATGAGGCATTAGTAGTCTGAAACAAACAAGGGAAAGAGACACATGGGAAGGGGGACGATGAACAAAAAGAACATGGAAGTTTCCAACTTCCATTCAAACCAATACGTGAATATCCAAGTAGTGGCTAATCGGAAACAGCCACTCCAATCCATGTTCATAGAATGTCAGTATGCGGTAGGGTCGGAGAACCAGATATAGACGGGTCCATCCTCTGCCCCACCTCAGCGACATGATGGAGTTGATAGAATAGGAATAGTGCATATATTCATTTTAAGTATATGTAGGTTTGGATGTATCCATCTTTCTCTCCTATGGCTTTGGATGAAACTTTCCAAGTCTCCTGAATTTTGGAAGGTGTATGAGTGCCCATTTAGGGTAACCTTAAAGGATGATGGATGGATAATCCCTTATCTGGCATTAAGTTGCCTCAAGGTGGTCTAAACGTTAATAGCTCCTTTCTTCTTGCTGCTGTGGCGTTGGAAACATCTTGTGAAAATAATATTTTAGTGCCTTCCCAGATGAGTGATTTCTTTTCTTCAGCCTTGTCCATAATAAGAAGAACATGCATATAATCAACTACTGCAAAAATTAGCGTTCTCAGAGAATTCCTCGATGAGGTTTTCGGTCCAACAGGATGGGCCCTCTGGATATTTAGCTGCATAGATGGTTGTATACTAATTGACCTTTCACAATTGACCACAGGAGAATTGACCTCAGGAGAATTGACCTAATTTAGAAGGTCAATTAGGACATATATACGTGGGGGAGACCCCCACAACCCTCACCCAATCCAAAACCCCCTGTAACCCCCCACCCAATCCCCTTATATTATTTAGAATCCAAAACCAACCCAATAAATATATAAAATAACTACAATAATATAAAGGTCAACCACTATAATTAGGTCAATTGTGCAAAAGGTCAATTGTAAAAGGTCAATTTGTGTAATACTGCATAGATGCTGGAAGATGCAAAAGCAGAGGAAGCATATGGTATAGGAACTTGCCAGCGTTATCTAGTTCAATATTTTTTGGAAGGCCCACAATCCGAATCTTATTCTTTCTGTTTCTGTTTTCTAAGTGCTCAGGTTGTTTTTATAGAGATGTAACTGCTTTCTTGAGCTGCATCACTTTTCCTGCCACGTCTTCGGTATTGCTGACTCTCCTCTCTACTTCATTAATCCTTGTTTCGAAAGAGGACTACTTGTCATCCAGCATTTGTAGTTTGGCCGCGGTTGCTTCCATGAAAGGCTTTAGTGATTTGATTTCCTTTTGAATGGCTTGCATGACTGGGTCTTGCAGGTGCTCTTTGGGCATTGGGGAATCACTTTTTTGCCTTTTGGAGGCATTGCCAGTAGATGCTGATAGTGGGTCTTTGGAAGGACCTTTTTTTGAGATCATGATAAGGTCTCCATAATTGGTGCTAAATATAAGCTGAGCTCCTTACTTGTGTTGGATAGATGCAGTAAAATACCTTTCACATGGAACCCTCTTAGTGTGGGAGAACAGACTCTTTCCAATGTTAAACCAAAGGTTTGTACATAGCTTGAAAACTTATATGCAGCCCAGTTCTTTGTAGAAATGCCCTCAACCCTGCTGTGGTTGAGTGTTCTTCTCTGTTATTCCCATTATAGACGTCAATTAACATTGACTAATATTTTGATGCAAAATATTAGTAAAAGGCACTGCAGTATAATATCTCTTCGTATGCCACAAATATTCAATTACATGCGGATGAAATATGCCCAAAAAAAACTTTTCATTTCTTTCAGGTGCTGTTAAGGAGAGCCAGAAGTTTGCATACAGCATGAAGAATTATTTATATTCAAATATAAACTGTTGTGTTGAATAAAACACGGGCAGTGTGTTAAAATGTACTGCTGTACCTTTGAAAAGGCTTTGTGTGCTTTTAAGACCAATGTAGCAAGTGTTGTGGGGATACGCGCTTCCTCGCATTCACGAGAGATTGTGGGACGCATCGGCCCGACCAGCTGACTAAGCGTGTTGGATTGCTTGGAACGCGATGTCCCTGTCAGAGGCTGCAGTCCCGGAAGTACGCAGCACTTTGAAGCTTTTGTTGTAACACAATACTGTTAAGGATTCCAATCGGGCATCACACACCTGACCAGGACACTTATCTTATCCTGGGATGTGGCGGATTATAGGAATGCTTTTTCTTTAATTTCAATTAATTCAAATTGAGCCGATACCTGACCCATCTCACACCCCCTTTTACAAATACCCTGGGTCACAATGGACCATGAACCAGGCCGGTTGGTGAAAATACAATATTTATTTATTTTTAAAATTCACAAAAATCACACACATTTTAATATTGGGCAGCAATCACCAATGGGGTGATAATGACAATGGAAATGGAAGCAATGCACTTGGTCAACCTTCTACTAGAACATATCCAAAGAACAAGTGAATAGGAACACTTTTTGAATTAGGATAGATAGCACCCAAGTTAAGGCTTCCCCCTGCAATGTTCCCTCAACCCACAAATAATCTGAGTGGATAGAAAGAAGCAGCAGGTAGTCACGAATAAGAGGCAGCATACAGAATGATTGTAAACCCTTTGCAAAGGCCTAAGATTTTGATAAATATTTAATTATATGTGTGTTTAAATAATGCTATGCATATGTTTTTATCACAGTATCATGGATGTTATATCACTAGCAACTATAAGGTAAGGTGTCACAAAAGCATACAGTTCACAAAGCAGGTTGGAATGGAAAACACAGTGCAGCCGGATTTACACGTGGAAAAGTTGCATTTACACTTTTTTAACATTAAATGTCAAAACGTTTTTTTTTCCAAAACAGGTGAAAAACACTGAGTTGGAATGCAGTTTTTGGGAAGGGGGAAAGATGTATGTCACAGGGACAATATAGAGGTGAAAGGAGGCATCTAGCTACAGAACTGGATGAGATTTGCAAGATAGAAGAAGGTTTGCTTTTGGTAAAATAAAGCCGTGTAAGAGAGATAATCAGCTTAGAAACAGGACAAGTTTCACTTAAAGTAGATTGTGAAGACTATATGGTTAAAGAGGGACACAGTAAGATCCAAGGTTGATTCGCGACGTCAACCTTGTCACCGCAGCATTCAGTTTTATGTGGAAATTAGTTTGATTACTCAAAATACGACTAAGGGCTTATGATCTACACAAAAAAGAATTAGTAGAGAAATGGCGCTAGCACTTAGAAAGTCAAGAACAGGGTGCACAGAGAATTCTAACAGTTTTAACAAGTTACCAGGGTATGGGTAGGATGCTTAGAGAGTGGAATAAAGACAAAAGGGTCAAGATGGGGAGACTATGTGTTTCTCTGAGATGGGGAAATACTCACAGTCCACACTTGAGTTTTGGGATTTTGGAACAGTCAGGGTTCTGGTCACAAAATATTCTGGCCACCGAATAGTGGACTCCCCTGACAAAAGACAGCTGGGCAAAGGTCTGGTCACCAGATAACAAGGACAGCTGGATGGCTGGGTTGCAGCAGGCATGCAGTTAGTGGGCAAAAAGCCAGGCTGGTCTCAGGATGCTTACCAAAAGAATACCACAGCTTTTCCCTTTTGCTAATGGGAATTTTTTAGTAGGATTCTCTTGATTAAGGCCTTGCTGGGGATAGGATCAGGAATGCTTTGGCTTTGCAGTGGGATCTGGAATCAGGCAGGAGGGATGGAGAAGATCAGGAACGCAGGCGCAGGAAATTCAGGAAACAGTGTGTCCAAAGTCCTGTCAGCCACCCTTTATTTAAAGCATGGTGACATCATAGAACTATGTGGGGGGGCAGACTTAGCTGAGCATGCCTCTAAACAACTGGATTGGTCAAGGGTAATGGTTAACACCTTCCTTTCTGCTGTTTGGGTTTCAAGAGCATGATGTCAGATTTATGATGTGAGTTTTACAATGTCCAGAACCTGCCAGAGCTACTTTAGCTAAAATCAATTTTTGACATAAATGGCACATTTGTTCAATTGTGGCATCATAACAAATTACATAAGCAGGTTACATATTTTATGCAGCACATGCCAGTCCAACTCTGCAGTCTGTAAGACATTGTTTCACCCTTCTAATGATTTTTGTTAATTTTTAGTGTGAAATATTCGGCCTAAAATTAAAGAATTTTACACATGTGTGTGGATTATCATTATGCATGTCAGCATTGAAATTCACAGTGGCATCAGGTATACTTTCCTTAGAATACCAAATTCTCTGCCGTTTCTGTTCCCAATATGGCAGTGAAAGCTACAATGTCTTAAATTAAAACCCACAAAATTACATTAAAGATTATTACTTTAACATTCCTGCAAAGTAACATTCCTGCAAAGTCCGGTTGCAAAGATAAAAGTCTGAAATGTTTCTTAATAAAATAGCTGTTTAAACCAAATGGTCAGCATTGTCCTCCACATATGGTCATGACTTTCCAGGCTACCCCCCTAAGTCCAGGTTTCTCATGGAGTTTTTCTTTGAAGCTTCTTCCCAGAATTTCTATTGCAAGAGGCCTCAGCCGAGACGAAAGTCTGATGAGTATGTGAACTTTCCGTGTCTTGGTCAGTCAAAGTTTTCCAACCTAGTAATTATCAGCCAAGAGTCCTGGAAGTTTTTGGTGGTTCCTTTTTGGGGGAAGCCTTAGCTTAGCCAGCAGGAAAAACCTCTTTTGGAGCTTGCAAAATCCAACCAATGCAATTTAATTCCTTTAATTTCTTTGATTTTGTCCTGAATCAAAACAAGCCTGTTGAATAAAACATCCCATGTATGGTTCCCAGCACAAAACCCCTTCACATTGCTAGATAAAGGCAGGGCCTTATCCAACATACACTTTTAAACAAATCTTTTTCTCAGTTTGTAAAAGTACATTTTAAACGTGTGGTGAATACATTTTCGTTGCAAATTAGATTGTTTGCTTCCATCTGAATTCCCACATTGTTTTGTAGCCATAGTTAGCTTCTGGTATGCAGCAATGGGTTAAAACACTGATGCACTGAATTTTACATAGGCCCAGAAAACCAATGCCTTTTTGCCACATTAATCCTTGATATTTTGTAGCCAAAAAGTAAAGCGTTTCCCGTGTAGCTGAAGTAAAGCTTCTTTTGATTCCTTCAGAACTGAACAAAAGCCTGTCAATCAGGGATACTGCTCTTGTCTGCTGGAGCACAATGTGAATGTGAATGGGCATGGCAGGGTCTCATTAATAAAGTATGGTGATGAGGAATCAGAGGAAAAGAGCATCAGAGCGGCATCATTGGCAAGATGGTGCAGCCATCTTTTTGTTGCTGCAAAACACAGTTTTGGTGTGAGGCAGTGGTGCTCCAAGAAGTCAGCGCAGCCATTTAGCTGTTTCTGCTGAAATGCAACTGGGTTATGGATGGCAGTACTGCTGAGTGGGTAAATATATCCCACAAATTGTTCGGGCCAAACCGCTGGAGCTTCCACATGCACAATGACACCAAGTGGGTATTATAAAATGATTTTAAGGCATAAAAGTCATTGCCGAAATGGGAGCCTTAGATTAGGCGTTCATCTCCATCTTGGTAACAGATGCCATGATACCCCAGGGTCTGGGTGTTACAAAAATGTATAATAAAGAAATAAATGCTGGGTCCCTACAAGCTCCCTATGTACAGAAATGGGTGAAGTAACTCAGGCTTGTGCTACAGTTAGGGGCCAGTAGATTAGCATTAATCATGAGTCATTAAATACTGAAAGGGAATCATTCTAAGAAGCATGGAGGAGGTGGGTACTACTGTTGAGTTAATTGTTCCCTTTTATTACAGCCCTCAGTCAGGATTATGTGTTTTAGTAAAATGTATTTGTGCTCATTGGAAAAAATTCACCAGAAGTCACAGTTCTCAGGGACACTCAAGAGCCTGATCCTCTTGTTCTCTTTGGAAGTTGATATTGCCCAGATACTCTTAATGGGAGAACATGAGAAGGGATTTATCTTTTCCCATGGCCTGTCAAATTAAGTGCTGAAGGACAATGTTGAGGTTTGGACTTCAATTCTAACAAAATTGTTTAGTAAAATTGGGATAGAAGGTGGTATTCCTTTTTCCCGGAAAAGATCAATGTTAATCCCAGTCCATAATAAGGGTTACATGAGCAAAACTACCAATTATAGGTTGCTAACTCTGCTAGATACCCCGGGGAAACTATTCTACACCCTACTTTTGAACAGATTAAAATCCTTGGAAGAGCGGTCTAATTTGCTGTCTTTACAGCAATCATTACGCAAAAAACATGGGGACATACCAAAACATTTGGGCTTTGAATTTCTTAATATGGCAGACGTTGGTACATAAAGACAGATAGTTAAATGTAGCTTTTGTCAGTTTCTGAAAAGCCTTTGACAGTGTCGACAGTGGTAGACGCTGGTTGAAATTAAAAAGTTGGGGATAGAAGACAATCTTCTGCACCTAATTAAGCTTTCTTTATATGGAGACCTTGGCAGCAGTAAGACTAATCCGGGAGGGTTATACTTCTGATTGTATTGAGACACAAAATGGCCTAAAGCAAGGTTGTGTCCTTGTGCTGGAATTATTTAATCTTTATGTGGCCGATTTGGGAACTACTTTTGACTCATGCCGGGCCTTTCCCCCTGAAAATAGAGAATAGGTGGATATATTGGCTAATTTATGGTCTGGAGGTAAACAAAGAAAAGACTAAGATCATGGAGATAGGTTGTAAGAAAAAGACGAATAATTTTGCGTGAAAGACAGTGAACATATAAAAAAAGTTTGGGCTTATGTATATCTGGGCGCTCTTATCACCCCGACTTGCTCTATACAAGCTTATAGGGAATGTGCTACGAATAAAGCTCTCTCTAAGTTTGAGATGGTTATAAAACGTACTGCTTCTAGAGTTGGATAATTGAAGGGCTAATACAGGTTTATTGTGCTAGTACTGTGCCTAGAATTATATATGCATTGGATATTCATAAGGACAGAGACACAAAATGGCTTACGTTCTTGGAAGAATGGACCTGGCGCCGTGCATTGGGGCTTCCTTAATGCTCTCCAGTTGAGGCTATCTGTTTGGAATTAGGCCTGGTGTCACTAGAAACAACATTAAATGTTAGGAGTATGCTGCTACAGAAGATACTCTATGATCCTGGAGGAACTCAATATAGTTGGTATAATACCCTATGGAATAAGCAGTTTGCCGGTTGTGAACAAATGAGAGAGTGGAAGCTTTCAAAAGAGGTATCCCTTAGAAAGATCGATGTACACACAGACTAATCGTAGCATCAGACTCTATTTAAAAATAAGCTCACAAGAAAAGCCCATGAATGGGACTGAATTGCAAACTCAGAACACCTCCAGGGTAAATGTACTTTCCAGTGCTACAGTAACAGAAATTCCTGTACCTCTTAACATTCCCTTATCTGATTTTATGGAATAATTCTACCATGAGACACTTTGGTTTGAAACTTCGATTCAACCTCCTGCCTTTTTTGATGAGATTGGGTGCTAAGATGCAGCTTGAGAAGGAAAAGAGATTGTGTAGTTTGTGCACATCCCAGTTGGAAACGACTAACCATCTACTTACCGGTTGCTGGGGCTTGAGTAGTTCGTAAGAGAAATATTATGTGGGTAGACTAGGCATGAGTGGAAATTAATTGTACTTGTGTAACTCCATTTATAACACGCTGATGTGTTCTCTGGTTCGAGCTGCATATAATGTGTGGAATTAGGCAATGAATAAGATTGAATCTGAGAACGAGAAGGGTGATGTGTTAATTATTAAAGCTGCACAGGTTAATGGAGGGTAGCTTTGTAATAGATATAGGGACTATAATGCGGAGGTGAGAATCTCGTTAGGAAATGATTCATTTTAAGTCATCTTAATTTCCCAATCCTAACAATCTAATGTTTAATTACTTTTTATCCCACTTGCTAGTTCTATATTATGGTTTTAAGGATTTTTGGGATTTATTTTATTTTATGTACATGCTTATAAAGCGCCGAAAGCCCACATGCATCGGGGCGCGTACAGAAAACATGAAATAAACAGACAAGACTAAAATAATCTAACTGATTTGCCAGGCAGTCCGGGAGTTTGGAATTCATTATTTAAACAAGTAGGTTTTAAGGTACTTTCTGAAAGCCCTGTAGCTGGGTTAGAGTCGGAAGGGTTAAGGGCAGCTTGTTCCAATGCTTTGCTACCAGAACAGGAAAAGCTCTGCCCGATCCAGTAACTGGACTGTAAGAGGGCACTGAAATCCTACCTTGTGCCTCTGACCTCAGTGGACGATTCGGAGTATATCTTTTCCTTGAGGTATGTCGGTGCAGTGCTGTACAAGCACCTATGTACCGATTTCAAGGATTTAAAGTAGGGCTGTACCGAATAGCATATTTACACCCTGAGTCATGGAATTATGTGCGTGTAAAACTCACATTTGCGCGCTATTCTTCCCGAAAATCCCCATACCTCAAACAGGGATTTTCTGGCAGAAAGGCGTGCAAATGTGTGTTTTACACGCAAATAATTCCATGAATCAGGCTATTAGTATTCGGCCGAATACCGAATAGTTTGTGAACTATTCGGCCGAAGCCGAATATGAAGCCGAATAGTTGCTTTATTTAATTAATCATGTTCCAAACTTCAAAAAACACACCTATTAAAATCACAAATAAAGCACCATTTTAAATGCATTCTATACTTTTATTTCTCTTCATTGTAATTAATGTAGCATCTTTATTTAAAGTATAGAAGCCAGAAATAAAGCAGATTTAACCAAAATGAAGGGACCAAATGTACAGAGGATTGTTGCATATTCAGTGCCAGTTAAAGTAGGAGGCTTCACAAATGCTAAAGGACTGCCTTTGTGAATCAGATGCACTGCATTCTCTATCCAGTTACAAAGTCGATGTGTGTGGTTGACTTCGAAACCTCTTTGCAGCTCACATAGAAATGTATAAAATGGTTCATGTCGGCTCATGTAGGACACAAGTCAAGAGGAAATCTGGAATGTGTGAACTGCATCTCACAACTATTCACCCCACCCAAACAAATGCTGCTCACTTTTCACTTATGCTAGCCACTCTTTCTCGTCAATACACAAACATATGCAACTTATAATTTCCTGATGAAATATCAGATACTGTTAAACTCAGGACTCAAGTCCTTAGAAAAAGAAAAGCGGAGACTATGATGTGACCAATGGGAAGTGACATGACAGGAACTGAAAGTTTCTATGCACATTTCTTTCAGTTTGTTTTTTCCAACTGAAAAAAGTGTACATTGCATATAAACATTTGCCAAAAGAAAAGATGTTCCTGTATTGTTGCAGGCTAAGTATGCACAATAGCACCTTTTTATGTCTAAGAATCTGTAACAAAACATGCCCTAAAGATCAGATTACAATATAAGATATTTTTCAGCTGTGTAATAGCAATTTGTCTGGTCTAATTCTTTTCAGTTTTGCAAACTGAAGTCTATATTTGCCTTTCTGAGTTCATGTTGCATTGTATTCAAATGAGAATGTCAAAGTATTCGGCAAGAGCCGAATAGCTAGAAACTATTCGGCCGGCGCCGAATAGCTTTTTTTCAGCTGAAATTCAGCCGAATACTTACTCGAAGCCGAAGTTCGGTACAACCCTAATTTAAAGTGGATCCTGCCTTCGATATTAAGCCAGTGCAGTGCTTTCTTTCCCTCAAAAACATGGTCTCTTTTCTTAATACCTTTAATAATGTATACTGCATTGTTTCCATGATCTGGCGTCTCTCTAAGCATTTCTTGGTAGCTCCAAGCATAAGGGAATTGCCACAGTCCAAACAGGACAAAATGGTAGCCCTAGTAATGGTGGCAGTATTCTTCTCACGCAGGAACGGGCGAATAGATCTAAGTAGACGCAGATAATAAGAATTGTTCTTGTGTTGGTAATTCATATGTGCTTCTAGACCCAGAGATGCCTGCATAATCATTCCGATGGTTTTGACCTGCTCTGACACTTGTATGCATGTGTCTTTAATGCAGAAAAACTCATAATCTGACCTTATTTTAGTTCTCGCTTGACGGGTGCCAAAGATCATCATCTCCTTCTTTTTGCTGTTTAGGCACATCCAGCTGCCCTCCAAACACTTTTCTATTATATTGTATAATGTTGAAATTTTGACAGCATCTATAAAATGATCACCCTCCAACTCTATCACCAACTGGTTATCGTCGTTGTAGTTTGTGAAAAATGTGCCAACGCTTTCCAGTAGTTCACACAGACATTGTATGTATAAATTAAAGAGGAGGGGAGATAGCTCAGCTGCAACGTGCTCACCATGGAAACATGACAACATGAAACAACACAGGTTCGATCCCTGGGTCTGTGCTTAAAAACCTCTTGGGATTAAGCGTGTTATAAATACACAACTAAGACATATTCCTGTAACAGCATCTCGATGCTCCCCGGCTGTGCCAGCACTTTAAAAATGCAAATAAATAAATAAATAGGCTAGCTCCTTGTGGAACTCCATAACTTATGTGGGCTGCCGTAGAACACACCCCCCCAGCCCCCAGTGAATTGTTGTCTCACAATTAGCCAGAAAGGATGTCAACCATTCCAATGCTTCCTTGGAGCAGCTGGCCATTTTGTCCAGGACCTGTTGTAATAATTGGTGGTCTACTAAATTATACGAATGATATGAATGATTTGTATGTTGAAGTGTACGATATATATTATTTCTGTTGATGAACATTTTTTGGAGTTTAGACTGCACTAAAAAGTTTAAATGGTAACTAAAATGCACAATAAAAATCTCACTTTTCCAGGGGCTGGTCACTGTGTCTGTGGGCTGGATAGGTATCTGCACCTTCTTTGGCTCACCAGTAGAAGATGTGGTCAAGCATGCAAGCCCCTGGCAGCATGCGAGATGTGAGGAGCAGCAGATCATGTATCACACAATGTTACCATGTCAGTAAAGAAGAAATCCCACTCAGAGTTAATTTGAAAAAAGAGAAACACATTTTCTTACTATAAAAAATACACAATATGAAATTGGTATCACAGAACAAAACCTGATTTTTGTAGCCCTAACTGATGAATAATACAACTAAAAACATGTCCATGGGAAAGCATGGGATAATTATTAGTCAATGGCTAATATGTTCGTATGGCGGGGCACTTTATTAATCTGCAGTTCAGGTTTCTTAACTGCCCACTTTTTGGAAAGACTGGACCTGCATGGGTACATATTTTGGCCTAAAGCCTGTAACGCTGAGGTACTCATTATATGACTAGCGGGCCACTTGCAGCCATGTGGCCAACCCGACTGCCACCTACTCTCTGGCGTTGCTGCAGCTGATAAAGTCCCTTTCCCCCACTTTGGGAGTTCCTTATTTTACTTGACAATATTGATATTTGGATCAAGGTGGGTCATAAACAACCTGGTCACCATTAACGGGATGCTAAGTGGGTGCAGAAAAGGACAATGAATGTGAGGGAGCCAGAGAAATAATAAAAAAAAGAAGCATTGTCAAAGCTGTTACCTTTGGCTTTTATATCAATGTTTTTTGTTGCCGCACCTGTCACACTTTTTGTCTAATGGTCCAGCCATTGCAGCTGCTTCTACCATATGTCAATCAAAGCCTCAAAAGTTAATGCCCTTTATGTATGGTATAGTCAGCAAATGTGATGCGTCGCATCAGATGTCCATTTCATGCCATGATAAGACAAATTCAAGCTCAGATGCTGAATTATTGCCACCTATGGACACTCAGTTCCTCACATGCATGGCAGAGTCAACACATGTAACATGCCACCTTATGGCACGAACAGCCTCATACAATGCCTTCATGCACATGATCCTGCCTCATATATAATGTGCATCCTTGCTGCTCCTGTTGTTGCCTTCATATGCCAACTGCAACCTCAAAACCTGGATTATCCCAACCAAAGTTAAGACCCACCAAAAAACACCAAAATCGTAGACACCGCTGTAATTATACTACAACCCCAATTGTGACAAATCAACTTCCGGGGCACCAGTGGTCCAGGGGCAAATATTGGTTTCTAAACCATCAATCTGTCCCCCACCTCTCGTACACCAGAAGTGATCCCAACAGACTGGAAATACAAGCAAATTATAAACCTCCTTGTCCAATTTTGGTAACGCGGATGGAACAGCAGGCTTATCTCCGAAAAGTCGTGAATCATTGGTAAGTTGCAACACAGTGAAAATCCAATTATTACCCAATGATTAAATGGACTGTTCAGCTAAGGTTGTATTAAATATTCTACTTTGTTATTATCACAACAGACAGTACTAGCAACACTACAAAATACAACCCATCCTGTAAAGTCATGCAGAGGACAGACAGTTTCAAAAAAGGAAAAGGAATGCACTCTGGATACTGACAGGAGGGTAGTCGGTATGATAAATATTCGCAACAGTTCAAGGTTACTTGACTGCAGCACAAAAGATATTCCGAAGCAGGAATTCAGAGATTCGAAAGCAGGCAGACATCACACGAGAAAGCCCGGGAAGAATGCAGCAGTACAGGGCCAAGGAGAGGGGGTAGGGGAATGAGAGTCCCCCCGAGGCCCTGCTCCTAGCCCAGTACTGAACCAAACCTGCTGAAGAGGCTATAAAAAGCCAAATGGGAGGCCCGCATATGGAACCAGAACTTGAGTTAAAGTGCAGCCCTCCAATTTTTCAACTACCACACTGCACTGGGCACAAGCTCACCAGAAGGGAGAGAGAGGATTAAAGTGCAATCCTGCGTAGTGGGCATCGGATTCGCACACTAGAAGGGGTTAGCTGGATCACAACCCCAGAGACAGTCCAAAGAAGCAGTCAAAGGAGGCGGACAAGGGATTCCCCCCCCAACCCACCTATAGGCAATTATCGGCACAAAGGCCCCAGTGGGCTGTGTGGTTGGAAGGAAATCAAATGCGGGGTGAAGTAGGGAACAAGTGTGGAAATACCAGCCCACAGCTGGGGAGAGTTTTCAGCTCCTCCCTAGCTGCCCTATGGCCATCTCAATCCAAGCCCCCACACCGAATGACACCCTTCTGCCCGCCCACCACCAGGAGCAGCATCAGATCGGCAGGCAATTCCTGTCAGTTTGAGGCCACACCCACCTGCCTCGCTGTCATCCCGCTCGCTGTAGCCTGTAAAATCCACCCCCAGGTGAAGCCACAGCGAAGGGGGAACAAGTGTGGAAATACCAGAATGCAGCTGGGGAGTGTTTCCAGCTCCTCCCTAGCTGCCTTTGGGCCATTTCAATCCAGGCCCCCACACCACCTGACGCTCTTCTACCCGCCCACCATCAGGAGCAGCATCAGATCACCAGGCAATGCATGGAGGCCACGCCCACCAGCCTCGCTGTCATCCCACTCGCCGTGGCTTGTAAGATCCGCCGCCAAGCAAAGTGAGGCATAGTGTGACATACCTGGGTGTCACACCCACCTGCTCCTTCCGTTTTCCTCCACAGTAACATGTCCTGCCGCCTGGCCTTCCCTCAAGGTACTGTGCTTAATCACCATGACGGTCTCCACACTCACCAGACCTTCACCCCCTAACCCCCAGTCAGTCCACCGCCCCACCGCTCCAAATCATCACTACAACCTCATCTATCCCCAGCTTGTTGACACTTCCAACATCATTGACCTTGCTTTATGGAACACAAGGTCTCTATGCAACAAGACCGCTGCTGTTTTGGACCTATTCCTATGTCTACATCTTCACTTCCTCTGTGTTACTGAAACATGTATTCCACCCCCCAATACTACAGTTCCTGCATCACTTACTTCATCCTTTTCTTCATTAGCCCATGTTCCCCGTACCACCAGATGTGGAGGCTGCATTGGACTACTATTTCACCCAAATTACCAACCTGTTCCCTGTCCAGTAACTCTGCCAGACTTTCCCTCCTTCGAATACATGTACAAAATATTCTCCTCACCCCATGCTATATCCTTTCTCATTATATACCATCCACCTGGCCCGCTTGGGTCTTTCTGTGAAGGCACTGACCACCTCCTTGGTCACATCTCATCTAGTCCCACATCACTGATCATGCTTGGTGACTTTCACATCCATCTCTCCACCACTCACCTAACTTCCCCCTTCCTCTCAGTACTCGACTCCTACCTACTTATCCCTCTCCCTACTCCATCCACTTACACTTCTGGCTCCACTCTTGATTTAATCTTTGTTTCTTCTTTCACTACTTCTTCTGTATCTGACCTCCCTAGCTACTTGTCAGACCATTCCTTACTGTCAGTCTCTCTTACCCCCCCTCCCCCACCCGTTCGCCCCTCCCTCCACCTCCTTCTCCCGACGTGACCTACACAACTTTACTTCTTCACTTTTCTACGAAACCTGCACCAACCCTCTGCCCCCTCTCACTCATTTTTCCACCCTCTCTGCAAATGAGGCCACATCCACTCTTTCCTCATCCCGCACCTCTAGTCTTTACCAACTCTACCCTCTCACCACCTTCCACTCCACCTGCAAAGCTGCCCAACCCTGGCTCTCTCCTCATCCCTCATCTACGCAATGCCTCCTCCGCTGCCTTGAAAGACGATGGCACAAGCACTGCTCTTAAGCCAACCAGGCTAGTTACTTCTCCTACCACACTCTCTATGACAACTGCATTAAATCTGCCAAATAAACCTACTTCTCAGAACTTCTACAAACTCAATCTACTCGCCCTGTCGCATCTTTCAAACCCTGACTCACCTTCTCTCTCCTCCCACTCCTGACCCTTCTATTGCTCCACCTCAATCAGCTACTGATCTCGCTAACCTCTTCTCCTCTATGGGACACACTCTATGTCAAGATAATCTACAATCCCCCTCAGATACTATCCCTCTCCATCACTCCAAACCCCTTCCACCACCGTTCCTAACTTTGCTCCTGTCTCAGTCTCTGAAGTCTTCCTTCCCCTGTCCAAAACTCATCCTACCACTGCCCCTGGCGATCCTCTTCCCACCTCTCTCATTCCTAAATTCTACCCAATCCTGGTTCCTTTCCTTACCTCCTTTTTCAACATCTGTGTGGTGACCTCTACCTTTCCATCTGCCTTCAAGCATGCAATCATCATCCCCATCTTGAAAAAACCCACAACAAACCCCCTCGTGGTATCAAACTTTCACCCCATTTACCTTTTACCTCTCCTATCCAAACTCCTTGAACGCCTTGTTTACTCCGACCTCTCAGCACACGTTTGTAATCAATCTCTTCTCCCTCCTTCTCAATCAGGTTTCTGCCCTGCCACTCCACTGAAACAGCTCTTACCTCCATCCTTAACTCCCTCCTTATAGCCCGCTACGCTAATCACTCTTCTGTCCTTATTCTTCTTGACCTACCTCTGCCTTTGACACAGTAGACCACTCTTTACTTATTGACTCTGTCTCCTCCTTTGGCTTCAGTGGTTCTGTCCTTGCCTGGTTCACATCCTATCTATCTAACCGCACCTTTGCTGTTTCTTGGGGCGGCTGCACCTCCCCCTCCTTTCCTCTCACCCAAACATGCCCCAAGGCTCCGTACTTGGCTCTTTTCTCTTCTCTTTGTACACCTACCTTCTTGCTCCTATCATCTCTTCCTTCTGGAGTATCTCACCACTTCTATGCTGACGACACTCAGCTTTTTCTCTCTTTCTCATCCTTCACCCCCAACATTCATCACAAACTCTCATCCTGCCTCACTGCCATAAAATCCTGGATGGCCTCCCACTTTCGTACCCTGAATGCCAGGAAAACTGAAGTTCTAGTTTTTACCGCTAATGTCCTCCCCCCTCCTTCTTCTCCTCCTTCCATTCTCTTTCCTCCCTCCCATCTCCCTATCTCCCCCTCTGCCCGCAATCTTGGTCTCCACTTTGACACTAATCTCTCCTTTGCACACCACATCTCTTCCTGGGCCTGTCGCTTCCATCTGTACAACATATGCAAAATTCACCCCTTCCTTACTTTCCACGCCACAAAACTTCTACGTTCTTACTTAATCTTCTCTCGACTTTTCTATTGCTCCATTATCTTCTTTGGCCTTCCTTCTTCACGTCTAGCCCCTCTTAAATCAATCTACCATTCTTCCATACGTTCTATCAGTCTTCTTTCCAATCAGGATTCTATCTCTTCATCCCTTACCTCACTGGGTTGGCTCTCCTTTCACTCTCAAATCAAGTACAATTTCCTCTGTCTTGTCTTCAAATCTCTCTACGGTCTCGCCCCCACATCTTGCATCCCTCCTCTCCTTCTATTCTCCCTCTCATTCTCTCTGCTCTTCTGATCACTTCCGACTTACTGTACTGCACGCCCCTTGTGCACAAACCCGTTTCTGATCCTTCCAACTTCTTGCTCCTCTTCACTGGAACCTTCTCTCTCTCTCTCTACGCTCCATTACTTCCCACTCCTCCTTCCGCTCTTCTTTAAAAACGCACTTTCTTCAGTCACCTGCCTGACAGTTAACGGCTGATTCTGACCACCGCGCCACACTATGCAGTTATGTTTTACTGTCTGTTCTTTGTAAATTGTTTCTGCAAATTGTTCTTTGCTACATGATTCTAAAAATGAACTCACATTGCTTATGTTATGTATTCCATTTTGTTCTCTGTAGAGTGCTTTGGTTAAAAGCGCTATATGAAACGCAATAAATACAAATACAAACGGGGCAATGGGTCTTAAAATGTCTGTAGGGGGATTCCAAGATGGCTGCCGGCAGAGGAGGACGTGTATAGGTGTCTCTCTCTGCTGGGCCGCACCAACAAGCTACAAAATTAAGCGAATCTGCTGGGATCTTCACTCCCACAGAGCTTCAAGTGGAATGGGTGGACTCTGATGAGAGGAGTACAAGCAAAACTGGAACGCAACAATGCTCTGGAATGGCAGTAGCCCCTCACGCAGGCTGGAAAAAGGAAAAGAAAAGCCACACCAGCAGACAATGAGTACACCACAAGAGGGACAGAAGATATCGGCCCAAGCCCTCCCCAGAGACGCAAAGGCGGAAAGGGTACAATACCAGCGCCAGAGAGGAGCTCAGATGGAAGGTGCTGTATGAGGCCCATGCGTCCCCCCCCTCCCAGGGACGCATAAGGCAAGGGAGGGAAGCAAGCCATCCTATCGTCTGAAGAGACCCAGTCGAGGGGAGCCATTTTTTACACAGCGATCACTAGCGAAAGCAACCGCAGGGCAAGATGGACTCACCAACATAAAGCCACGGGAGTGTGGAGCCATCCGTGGCAGCATCAGTGTACTCAGCGCTACAGTGAACAACGGATATAGCAGGGAGGAAATGGCAATGACCACCACCAGAGTAGAGCCCCACAACGGAGCAAGGACAATGCGTCCAACACCCTAGAGAGGGAGTGCAAGGCACACCACCTAGAGCTGGCCCCACGAGACAAGGAAACAACCCTATTTCCCAAGGAGCCACTGAGGCTCCACTCCCCTTAGCACACGAGCAACAAAGACAACCTCGGAAGGCGGACCTAAGAACATTGGGGGCCCCAAGTGGCAGCACAAAATGGAAAATGCGGAGAGAGCAATACCGCATCAAACCACCGGCGAAGAGCACAGAAAGGAGAAAAGGCTCGAGAACCCTCCTCCCCAACAAAATGGTACAGCAAAGGGAAGAGGAAAAAGCCAAACAACCACCCAGCTCCAGGATACATAACTGAAACGTGCAGAGGGGAGAACCCACCTAAAGATCCAGTGCACATTAGGATAAATCACAACCCAAGGAACACTACAGGAAGCGAGACTAAAGTAATACCATAACATCATCATTTATGTCAAAATCCAGACTGAAAACCTCGACCCCAGCACAATCATCCCCCCAAAGAAAACAGCCTAAACATGTAAAGCAGCTCTTGAGCACGGACGACACAGTGACATCGAGAGGGGGTAGACCAGTGGAGAAACTCCTGCCCAGTAGCGGCAGAAAATGGGGGAGAAAACAATGACTAAAGAGGACTTTCAAAATTGCTGTAAAGAATTCCAGAACCAATTTCTACTGTCTTTCCAGGTACAATTTAAAACGCTGGAGGAGGACATGAAACAATCTCTACAGGAGGTAAAGATAGACATTGCGAAACTGGAGGAAAGAGCAGACACACTGGATAAAGTGGTGCAGCATATAGAGGGCGACATCCAAAAATCGGACGAGGTACCAGAACATCTATCTCGCTTTTCCAGCAGCCTGGAACCCCAATGCGAGGATTTGGAAAACAGATCAAGAAGATCCAATATTAGAATCAAAAACCTACCTGAATCGGTGGACCACAAAGACCTAACCGAGACCGTCCTCCAGCTTTTCACAGAAGTACTCACAGCAAACTCAGGAACCCTGGTCCAGGTCGACAGACTGCACAGTGTAGGCCCAAGAAGATTAGCTGAACCAGGGGCACAGCCAAGGGACGTGCTAGCAGCAGTAACCTTTTATGCACAAAAAGAGCAAATCCTGAGAAAGGCGAGAACAACGGCTCCAATGAGAGTAAACGGACAAGAGGTACAACTATACCAGGACCTTGCACAATCCAGTCTTCAGAAGAGAAGAAGAACGGGTCCTATGGTCTAACACTTACCAACCAACCAAGTGAGAAACAAATGGACGTTCTTCCCATTCAGACTCCTGTTCACATGGGACAACAACACAGGATTACGACATGCAAGGAAAGCAAGGGGAACAAATTCTGCACCTGCACCAGGAGGATGGTGATGATAAAGAACAACCACAGGGACAAATAAAAGGCCCAGGAAAACTGGAGGGATAGAACACAGTGGTCAAAAGGAGATCGAGGAAGCAGGAGAAAATAAAGATAAACCAAGTCCCAAGACTGCATAAGTAAGAACACAGAGGTAACCACACCACGACAAGGGGGTGGGATCCACCTGAAATCACATGCTTTGAGGCCCAGGGAGAGAAGAAGAGAAGGCGATGTTGGAATCCCATGTGGGGTTTAGGACCCCCCACAAAATAAACCTGAGGTTATTGGGGGGCCAGGCACGAGGGACAAATTGTATGTGTGCTTTTAGGAACCTGGTCCCTCCTCAGGGGGTAGGGGAAGTTCGGGAAGGGAGGTGGGAGGGCTTGGGTGTGGGGTGTGGAAAAAGGGTAAGGGGAGAGAAAGGGTGGGAGGGGTTAAGGGGAGAGCGAACCAGTGGTGGGGTTTTAGGGCGTCAAGAACTAGACTATCAGGATATGTCTAGCCTGAACATAAAACCAGTGAAAATCATTACATATAATGTCCCGGGGATGAATACTCTGACAAAGAGGAATACATTAGAACGACAGGCCTGGAGAATGAAGTTGACATCCTAATGTATCAAGAAACACACATTAAGAAAGCAGAAAGGACCCAAGTTAGAATCGGAGGCGCATCACAAGTTTGCCAAGTGAATGGGGGGAAAAGAGAGCAACCTTACAAGATAGGCTAAACGCAAGCGTCCAGAACCCCCTGGCAGATAAGCAGAAGAGATACCTCTTTCTCAGTGTTGAGATAGGAGGAAAGCACTTGACACTGGCCTCAATGTATGCCCCCAACATGGGGCAGGACAGCTTTATAAAAGGGGCACTGATGACACTTACGGGATTTGCCACAAGGGAAATCATACTTGAGGGAGACCTCAACTTAGCGTGGGAACCCAGACTAGATAGAAACTCCAAGACACAATCAGAGACAGTCGCCCCCTCAAAAACTCTGAGACACTAGCTCTCCATGACGTATGGTGTGCCACAACAGGGGAAACACAGGGCTTCACCCACTTCTCACATGTTCACAACTCCCAAACAAGAGTAGATTACACCTGGGCATCCACGGACCTTGTGGGAAAGGTGGACAGTATTGAATTAGGACCAATCGCCCTGTCGGATCATGCCCTGAAAATGGCAACATTTAACATACACAGGACGCGGGAAGGGAACTGGACATGGAAATTCCCAACAGACTTACTACAAGATAGCCTTATAGTAGAGACAATAAAAGATAAGATTGAACACTAATTTTCTGAAAACGACACATATGCAACCCCACAGTATAATATTCAAGGACCACATCGACACCCATGCTCCTGCCCTGGCCAATTTTTGCAACCTCTCCTTCACCTCAGAAGCCTTCCTCTCCCCTCTGAAGCACTCTCTTGTGCATCCTCTTCTCAAGAAACCCACAGCTGAAAATTCCTGCCTGGCAAACTATCGCCCGATCTCCATCGCACCTTTTCTGGGCAAACTCTTGGAAAAGCTGGCCATCTTGCAGCTTAATCTTCACTCCAATTCTGTTGGTTGTCTCCATGACCACCAATCTGGCTTTAGAGCTGCCAGAAGCATTGAAGCAGCTGCTCTCCTGAACATCTGTGAAGACCTACTCTCCAACCTCTACTCTAACACCCCTTCTGTCCTCATCCAATTTGATCTCTCTTCTGCCTTCGACACTGTCAACCATACTATCCTGCTCAACTGTCTCTGTGACAACCTGGGTATCACCGATCAGGCTGTGGCCTGGCTGGCTTCTTTCCTCTCTGATTGACCCTCGCAGGTCCAACTTGGGTCCTTGCTTTCCTCTATCTCTCTCTCTAACTGCGGTGTGCCGCAGTGATCTAAACTCTCTCCCTGGCTTTTCAACCAACACCTGGCAACTCTTATCCATCACATTGCCTCTCTCTGCTCCAATTGTAAGTCTATGTGGATGACACTCAACTCATTTTTAGGCTTCCCTCTGCCGCCTCTTCTCCTTCTTGCATCTCTAATTGCCTGTCTGCTATTCAGGAGTGGTGTGCCACCAATGATCTCTGCCTTAATGTCAGGTAGACGGAGATCCTCCTCATCGGCACACCTTCACCCTCCTTTCTTGTTACTCTCTGGCCAGCCTCCCTTGGCCTTCCTTCTACCCCACCTACGAGGCTAAGAACCTCTTGGTCATCTTCGACTCTATGCTTTAGTTTTCTGCCCACATTTCTGATGTTTCTACAAAGTTCAATTTCCAACTGCACCTCCTCAGAGTTATTCTGCCTTTCCTCCCCTTCCCCCAGAGGCTCACTGTATCTCGAGCCCTTGTTCTCTCTAGACTTGATTACTGCAACAGCCTCTTTCTAAATCTACCTGCGTCTACTCACCGCCCTTTTCAACTCATCCAGAACAAGACTGCAAGACTTGTCCTGGGCCTTAAGCCCTGAGATCGTATCTCTCCAGCCCTAAGATCTTTTCATTGGCTCCCAGTGGCAGCAAGGATTAAATTCAAAACCCTTTGCATCAACTCTTCCTCCGCAAATACATTCCCTCTCGAGCTCTTTGCTCCTCCGCCTCCACCTCCCTCAGGGCAAGTCATTTCTCGAAGAAACGCACTGGGGGTAGGTCTCTATCTTCGGCTGGGGCTGCCCTCTGGAACAGCCTCCCTGCTATTCTGAAACTTGAGGAGAACCATCTACGGGCCTGGAAGCACCTCAAGGCCTTCCTCTTTGCTTCTGCCTTCTCTCATCCTTTCTCCTGTTGATCTGCTGTGCCTAGGCATCGTGCACCTGGTTACCCTCTGATTTCATGCCCAGGTACTTTGCCCACCCTGTCACACACCCTCACTGCCTCCTGACAACCCTTGCACTTTGGGTCTGTATCTCAAACCCTACAGCCCCCGCCCCCTTTTCCTTGCACTTATCAGACACCCCGTTCTGTGCCTTAAACCTAGCCCTTGCACTTGCTGGCTGCACTACCACTGTTGTTTTCCCACTTCCACCCTGCACTTTCACCCTTCCGTCTCCCGCACTTGTGCATTCTCAATGTCACTGGGCCTAGTAAGATTGTTGTTTTTTGTTCTCCCGTGTTCCGCTCCCTTGCCTGTTCGCGTTCTGAAAGACCTGTGTATGAGTGCGATACAAATAAAATATCAATATCAATGTTTGGGACGCCTTCACAGCTGTATTGTGGGGCAACCTCATAGCTATAAAAGCACAAAGGGACAAACAGCGAAACAGATGGGAAGAAGAACTAGAGGAGAAACTTAAAAGACTACAAAACGAGGTAGCAATTAACCCCAGTAAGAAAGCAAAACTAGCCCTGAAACACATAAAAGGCCAGCTAGGAATGATACAAAGCAAAAAGGCGGAAATAGCGATCCTACGATTAAAACATAAATACTACATCAGCGCCAATAAGGCGGACAAATTACCAGCAAGACAGCTATGTGAAAATGGGCACAAGACAGCTATATTGAAATTAAAAGACAAATATGGCCAAATAAAGACATCTAATGAGGAGATGGGGAAATACTGACGGGCTACGACCGGACCCTATACAAATCAGATGAACCAAGGGAAGATGGGCAGAAGGAATACTTGGGGAAACTCATTCTCCCCCAGATCTCAAATGCAGATAAGATGATACTAGAGAGGGACATAGAGGTTGAGGAAGTCCTCAGCGCAATCAACAAACTACCTGGAAACAGAGCACCAGACCCAGACGAATACCCGGATGTTTTCTATAAAACGTACCCAAAATTTGCTAGCCCCAAAGCTAAGAAACATGTTCAATAGCTTCAGGATCAAAGGGAACATATCGAATTCCATGAACAAAGCTAACCTGGTGGTCCTCCCCAAACCTCTTTTTCATAATATAATCTTTGTGAAGTTCTCCCAGTTCAGTGAAGTTTTAAACTCTTATCAAGTTTCCAGTAAATGTTACTGACCCAAAGCATTTTGACTACAAACAAGACATCCCATGACTCTGAGACAGATAACGCACTGTTTAAATCAGTGTTGCATCAATTTATTCAATAAATACAGTTTGTCAAATACCGTTTGTTCAGTGTCTACAACATTAGCGGTGAATAAAATCGATATTCTGCTATTCTCCCTGTAATTACAGCACCCTAACTGTCTTGAATAAAAAACATCTGACACTACAAAATACAAAATATCACAAACCTACCCAACATACCTATACGTGGGTTATTCTGCACAATACATGCATACTCATTCAATCATTGCTAAAGTGCGGTGTGCTATATACACATATAGAGTTTCAGCAAATTAATCCCATATGAAAAATATCTATCTTTTTAAAACTTAGCCTGACCAGCATGTTTTGTTCCTCATAGGCTACTGAACGAATCAATGCAACTTCTTCAAGGGCTATGTTGTTTAAAAAAAAAAGATTTTTGGTTGCTTTACGCAATAGGGTGCAATTCTGGACACACTTGTGAGTTAATTTCAGCATATCAATGTCTAGTGTGACCCAAAGTACTTTAAAACACATCTATGAGCACAGCTTCTGTTTTCACAATTATCTATTAGGGGGAGAATGCTCACACTTGCACACATTGTCACAAGTTTGGGAACAGTGAACCATACCCAGACAATGTTGAGTTTAAATCATTTCCTATTATATCAATATTACTTGACCAGAGAGCTCTTCAGAACAAATAATTATTTTTTGGGACCTGTAAATTCTAATGTCATTAAAGCAGAGGTGATCACTTTTTTGGGGGCTATGATCAATGGGGCCTACCAAACCAAATGGTTCAGCCCCCATAAAACATATTGGGTTTAGCTCAGCTGTAAAGTGTAAGAAGGGCATGTTGATAATTTTAAAAAAAAATCATGTTCCTGTAAAACATGATTGAAGATTTCGACATTCCTCTGGTTTTTGGAAGAGCAGGTCTTCGGGGTTGAGTTTTCTGTACCCTTCGTCGGTTCCTTGCGGTAAGCGATTCATGGTGTCTGGAGTCACGTGCTTGTTGTAGAGGTGGCGAATGCCATGACTTGTCGAAAAGAGCAGAGAGGAATCATTTAGCACTAGAAGACTTCTTCTCTGATGCCTCCAGGTCTCTTACTATGGTTGTATGTATGTTAGCTTTAACACTGGCCCATTAGCAGTTGCAGGTGCTGAATATGAGAAGGCAATTAGTGCATGTCTTCATTAGGGGTTGAAGAGCTTGGATAGTGGCTACGATGAAAAAGAGGAGGTTGGCACCATATGACATTATGCCATAATTGCACTGATGGACTGGATGCCAGTTCAGGTCAAGAGAGTACCAAGTGATGCCTGGGCACAGTAAAGGAGAGTTGCTTCCTAGTACCCAACTTCAGCATTGCTCTTTTCAGAAAGCATCTGGTTTGACAAGTCAAGTCCGCACAAGATGAAGATGAATCCGGTCAGGTAGCACCGCTAGTTGAGCACTCCTTCTGACATCTGAGCATAGACTGCTGAGCTGGTTCGAATCCGGCAGGGCCAACTCAACCTTTCATCCTTCCGAGGTCGATAAATTGAGTACTACGCAGTGGGATAATAATAACAACTGTTATTGCAGTGCTTAGATACCTGTGGGATATTAACACTATATAAGCACGAGTTATTATTATTATTGACATAAGATCGCTGGCATTGGAAATAGGACTAGAGGTGTATTTTTCGACATTATTCTCACATGCGAGGAAGTGAGCACTGCAGCAGATTCCGACTCTGGAAGGGTGCTGTTCAAGGATCCATGTGGATCTACAGTAAAGTTCAAAAAAATAGTGCAGAACTTCCAATATTTAGAGGAGGGATGTGGTGGCAGCCTGTGGTGAAACACCAGGTTTGGGACATATGCAAAGTGGGAATGAAAAGGCTTTCTTCACTGTCAGTGATACTCTAACTAGGCCTGCTGATCCAAGTAGTTCAAGAGGTGAGACATGTGCACAGTAAGGGGATGCTGGGAACCTTGCACTGCTGGAGACATATTGGACTTCTGTGTGTGCTGCACTGGCAGAGAGGCAGAGTAAAACAGATTCCATGTGAGCCTGGGAAAATGCTATTCACAAAGTGTTGAACTGCCGCCCAAAGGAAGACTGCCATGTGTGCCACCTTTGATCGACTGAGGAGTTGCTCACTGGGTATGTGAAAGAAGGCTTCTACACAGAGACCTTCTAACAGGAGTGTGCAGATGTAGGCACTACCCACTGAGTATCAGTTACAGAGTCTGGGATGAGGAGGAGGAACATTGAACTACCCAGCTCTCGAAGGGCTGGCAACCACTGACGGGAGAGACTTGGTAAGGGAAGTCGAATCAAAAAGCACTGGAAAGGTAATGCAGAGAGTGCTTCACCCACCAAGTCTGTATTGTGTAGTAAGGCCGAGGAGGTGGAGGAGGTGAGCACAAAACAAAACAAAACTAGGCTGAGGAGGGGGCTAAGGAACCTAGAAGCCATGCTGGTAGGTAGATGTGATTCAATTCGCCATTTCTGGTCTGAAGAGGACTAACGGGAGGAAGTCATTTATCTAAGACGCTGGTAAGTTGTAGTTCAATATTCACAGTTCAATTCTAAAGAGAGCTCAAAGTTGCAAGCTGGTATTTGTGTTTCAAGAACAGCAATGCAAAGCAACTAGAATGATAGCAAAGCATGTTACACACGATGGTATTTGGCTTCATGATTAACAACCCACATCTAAAGAGACCTGAACGAGAAGAAATGCATTCATGTTGCTTGGTGGGCCAAAATTACAAGTCCCAAGAGACCTGAAAAAGATGAACGTCTTATATGTTCCCTGCTGGTGTTTGCGGCACGGCATTATCAGTGCAAGCCCAAAGAGCATTAAAAGAGATGAAAGGAATGAAAGGTGCATGCTGGTAGTGTAGCTGAGAACCTAAATACCAGACCATAACTAAAAGAAGAAATGCCTGCATTGAAAAGGCTCTTTTTGGAAGGAAAAAATAAAGACATTATATGTTTACTAATTTCTAGAGTGATGACCATTGTGTTGAATAGCAACTCGTCACGAGTCCTAATCATATTCATGCCATCCTTTGACTTTGAACCTACTGGTTGCTTGGGGGCAAGAGCAGTCTATTTAGACGACACTGGGGGATTTTGCCGTGATTACTCTCCCACAGACAATCTTCACTTTTTGTCAGCTTGAGGTTTGGGACTTTGCAGACAGCCTCCCTAACACACAGATGGTCCGCGTGGCATGGGCAGGCTCAAAGATCTGTGCTGTCTGCTGTCTGGGTCTAGAGACAATTGCCCACTTCCTGTTTCTGTGTGATGCCTCAAGATCTTTGAGAATTAAATACCTGCGCCCGTTGCTTAGGGAGGCTGGTGTTCGCTCAATCAATGAGGCATTGGACTTATGCAAGGGAAACCCAAACCTATATATTGTAAATTGTGTTGCTCAATATGTTCACAGACACAAAAGAAGTACAATGCCCTCTAGCCGTGTATAACACAATATTCAATAGCAATCTTTCAATGGATATAGAACAAAATGTCTTTATTCTCGTTTGTATTATTGTTCAAAGTGACGAAGATAATGCATACATATTTCTCAGAGAAATACAGATTTTGTAATAATATAAGAAACGGTTATGTCTATGTCTATGTCTATGTCTTTGAGCTTATAACGCACCGTAAGCCCGCGGGCATCAGGGTGCGGGCAGAGCAGAAATGTTGAATTCACGGTTGAGGACTTTCAGGATTCGTGGTGTCTCCGCAGAGATGTGGAGAAACAAATGAAACTTCGAAGCTATTGGAACAGAAATGTTTTCAGTGCCTTCCTGAAACTGAGATCATTTCCTTCTTGTCTCAGGGTCACCGGTAACCCGTTCCAATATTTTGCCGCCTTGACAGGAAAAGATCTTGCCCTTCCAGTTGCCCGTTTGGCCTCTGGTATGTTTAGGAGACCTGTATCTGCTGATTTTAGGCATCTTTGGGGCATGTACATGGAAAATTGTTTTTTGAAATAGGCCGGCGCTTCCCCAAAGAGACTAACGTCATCACCTTAAACTTGACTCTGTCCTCGATTCTGAGCCAATGCAATTCCTTTCTTCCTTCTGATATATGGTCTCTATGTTTTTTTTCTTTTTAATAATGCGACTGCATCGTTTTGCATCACTTGACATTTTGTTACGTTCACCTGACTCCCACGGAGGCGCAGGTCTGTTTTGGAGTGTTGTTGCTTCTTCTATGGTGAAGCGCAGGACCCGGAAGATGGACTGGACCGGACCTTCGAATCTGGCTTGTCTGGCTCACAGGAATATCTTTCTGTATGTGAAAAGGGAGTATTAACAATCTGCGGGAGAAAGTATAAGCCTCCCGCTCCCTTCTCACCCCTCTACTAAACCCTCCTGCGACCCCCACGTGAAGTCTCACCTTAGGGTTTGAAAGGTTGAGCTCTCCATCCTGCTTCTCATGCAGGGGCGCGTAGTATCCAGTTACTTCACTGGGATTTTGATTGTAGAGGGTTCAAGTTTTGTTTTCCTGGTATAGTACCGTAAGGATTCTGTTAATGAGTATGATTCCGCAATAATAATTGTTCGTTGTCTCTTTTTCAGGTGCGGAAACTATTCCGAGAAGAGCTGTGGAACCGAAGAATGAGACTCTGGTGAGCTTGATGAGAGTTCTCTCAGTGTCCTTGTATCAATGCGCTCACTAACGCTGATGTCTTTTTTCCCCATAGGGGCCGGGGTCCGGAAATGCCTGGATGCGGCACCGACCCGAACGAAGCTCAATCCAGAAGAAACCAGGTAAGTCTTTATTGGGCGTTTGGGTAATGTCTTTTCATGCGCCCACTAACGCTGATGTCTTTTTTCCCCATAGGGGCCCGGGTCCGGAAATGCCTGGACGCGGCACCAACCCGAAACAAAGATCAATCCAGAAGAAATCAGGTAAGTCTTTAATGGGCATTTGGGTAATGTCTTTTCATGTGCCCACTAACGCTGATGTCTTTTTTCTCCTTAGGGGCCGGGGTACGGAAATGCCAGGACGCGGCACCGACCCGAAATGAAGTTGGAATAACCCTGCAGCGATCGATGCGATGTGCTTTTAAATGGATGTCTTCCTTTTCAGGACCGTCGGCGAGATGTCTCCGGAATGCGGATTTAGCAGGTAAGGACTCTTCTTTACCCTTTTCTCTTCTCTTCTCTTCTCTCTTTGCAGGTGTTCCAGGATGCTGGCAGGAGTGGCAGAAGACAGAATGCAGGAGCAAACACGGTGAGCGTCCAGCTGCTAGATGCAGAACAACGCGAAGCGTGAGTTGCTGCTTGTGCGTGGCTTAAATAGCCTTCAAAGTAGTTCCAGGTATGTATCCTTCCTCTCAGGTATGTATTCCTCCCCTGACCATACCCGTGTGGTTAAGTAGTTCCAAAGATAAAGTAGTCCCATTCAGGCCTCAGAAGGTCTGGATGTTGCAGCATGGTCTGCATCAGGTAAGTTAACACTAAGCACCTTTAACACAAAGTCCCCTTTTATGAGCCTGGCGCCTATGGCGCCAGGACTGTGGCCCGATATGAGCCTGGCACCAAAGGCGCCAGGACTGAGTCCAAAGAGCCCCTACTTGAGGCTGTTGTGACTTCCCTTGAAGACATGATGTCTGCCTGTGGGGTAGCTGCGTCTTGTCTGGCACCTTGGAGGTAGGCATCATGACAGAACCCCCTCCCAAGGCCCCTCCCAAGGTCGTCCTTTCCGGGGGTTTCGGCTTGCTTGGGAATTTTCGGTGGAATCTTTGCACTAATCGCGGGGCGTGTACATGGTCACTTGGTTCCCAAGATCTTTCCTGAGGTCCGTACCCCTTCCAATCAACTAGATAGACGAGTTTTGATTTTAACATTTTGGAATCCAATATGTCCTTAACTTCAAATTCTAATTCCCCATCGATTTGAATTGGTTCGGGTGGTTTGCTTAGTCTGGTTCCAGGCTGCACCGGTTTTAACAGTGATGCATAAAAACGGGATGAATTCGAATGTTGGCTGGTGGATCGAGTTTAAAGGCCACCGGGTTAATTATAGCTTTGATGGGATAGGGTCCAATGTATCGGGGATTAAAAGTCCGCGGTCCTTTGAGAGGCAAATGCTTGGTTGCCAGCCACACCTGGTCTCCAATCTGGTACGAAGGTGCTTCACTCCGATGTAGATCAGCATTTTCTTTGTATTTTTTCTTGGCTTGTTGCAAATGAGTTGTAGCTTCCTTGAAGGCTCGTGTTATAGTAGAATGCAAATGATCAACTGCAGGCATTTCCAGGTTTTGAGGAGGGTCTAGGTATGAGGTTCTAGGATGATGACCATACAAGGTGTAAAAAGGGGTTTGTCCTGTTCCAGAATGTACAGAATTGCTATATGCATACTCTGCGATCCATAGAATATCTTTCCAGCTGTTTTCAGATTGATGCAACATGCACCGAAGATATTGTTCAAGGGTTTAGTTAGTCCTCTCGGTTTGACCATCGGTCTGGGGGTGGTGACTAGAGGATAAGCATACATCAATTTGTGCCAGTTGGCAACATTTCATCCAAAAATGGGAAATAAATTGGCTTCCTCGGTCTGAGATTAATATGGATGGAAAACCATGCATACGAACTATGTTTTCCAGAAATTCCTTGGCCAAGATGGAGGCTGAAGTTACCCCTTTTAAAGGGATAAAGTGGGCCATCTTGGAGAACAGATCCACGATTACCAAGATAGTGTTATATCCATAGCAAGGAGGCAGGTCGGTAATAAAGTCCATTGACAAGGTGTGCCAAGGGGCCGGTGGAATATCCAAGGGTTGTAGGAGACCGGCTGGTCTCTTCTTTTGACCTTTATTTTGGGCGCAAACTCCGCAAGACATCACAAAAGATTTTATGTCTTTTCTCCAGGATGGCCACCAGAATTGTCGTTTGATCTTTTACTCAGTTTTTGCGATACCAGGATGTCCTTCCATTAATGTATCATGATAGTGAGCAATGACCAATTCTTGCAGTTCTTTATTGGGCAGAAATAACCGCCCCTGGAAGTACGGTAAATCGTTATTAACAGAAAAGTGTGACCCCTTTTGAGTCCATTCTTGCAAGGCTGTGGAATTTAAAAGTTGTTTAACTCAA
Organism: Ambystoma mexicanum; assembly: GCF_040938575.1. Classification (NCBI taxonomy): domain Eukaryota; kingdom Metazoa; phylum Chordata; class Amphibia; order Caudata; family Ambystomatidae; genus Ambystoma; species Ambystoma mexicanum. Next base: position 718,990,329 of record NC_090921.1, read on the forward strand.
GTTTGAACGTCCTCTATAGTTTGTAAAGAGGTCAAGCCTAAAATTCTTTGTTCGGGTATAATTGGTACTGGTTCTAAGTTTGAATTTGATTCATCCATTCCAATCCGGGATAAAGCGTCCGCTTTGCCATTCTTGCAACCAGGGCGGTAGGTGATTATGAAATCAAATTCTGCAAAGAATAAAGCCCATCGGAGTTGGCGGGATGATTGGGCTTTGGCCGTTTTTAGATATTGCAAATTCCTGTGATCTGTAATCACCGTAATGGTGTGTCTTGCGCCGAGGAGGTAATGACGCCAAGCCTTGAAGGCGGACTTAATAGCTAGTAATTCTTTGTCGGTGATTGCGTAATTGATTTCAGGAGCCGTGAATTTCCTGGACCAAAAGGCTACAGGGTGCATCTGGTTAGTTTCTGGATCCCTTTGAGACAAGACAGCACCCATGGCCAAACTGGAAGCGTCGGTTTCAACAATGTAAGGGAGATCTGGGCGCGGATGCTTCAATACAGGGGCGGAGGTGAATTTGGTCTTTAGGTCTTGAAAGGCCTGTTCTGCCTCAGGTGTCCATTCGAAATGTTTATTCTTCAGTAAGAGGGCTGTTATGGGTTGAACCACTCGAGAATATTCCGGGATGAATCTTCGATAGAAATTGGCAAAGCCAAGCATACTCTGAACCCCCTTAACAGAGTTAGGAGATGGCCATTTGAGGATGGCGTCCACCTTTCGCGAGTCCATTCGGACTCCTTTAGGTGTCAGGATGAATCCGAGAAACTCGACCTCTGTGGTATGAAAAACGCATTTTTCGAGTTTCGCAAACAGGTTGTGCTGGTGCAATTTCTCAAGAACTGCCCTAACATGTTTTCTGTGTTCGGATTCCGAGGAGGAGTATACCAGGATGTCATCGATATATACGATGACACAAACATCGATAAGTTCCCGAAGAACATCATTCATAAAGTATTGAAAGGCGGCAGGTGCATTGCATAATCCGAAGGGCATCACCTGATATTCAAAGAGCCCATATTTGGTGCGGAATGCAGTCTTCCATTCGTCGCCTTCTTTTATACGTACCAGGTGATAAGCTCCTCGGAGATCTAACTTGGTGTATATACAAGCATCTTTTACCTGGTCAAGAAGTTCAGGGATCAGAGGCAGAGGATAACAATTCTTAGTCGTTATTTGATTTAGGGCGTGGTAGTCAATACATGTTCTAAGGTCGCCTTCTTTTTTCGGCACGAAGAACAGAGCTGAGGAAACAGGAGACTTTGATGGGCGAATAAAACCGTTTGCAAGATACTGATCTAAATACTGACGCAAATGAACGTTCTCAGGTTCAGTAAGAGCATAAATCCTACTACAGGGCGGTTGAGCATTGGGTACCAGGTCGATTTGACAATCGTACGACCGGTGGGGAGGTAACGTGTTCGCCTGTTCTTTTTGAAAAACGTCTTGGAACTATTGGTATTCAACCGGTAGTTGAATCATGGTGGAAGTTACTGTGGCCAGACCCATATCTGTATTTCTTGGATAACAAGTCAGTTCACAATCAGGAAAGGTTATTCTCTTTGCTCGCCAGTCAATTCGAGGATTATGTGTTTCTAACCAAGGGATTCCTAGAATTACTTGAAATTGTGGGGCCTTGATTACATCGAACACAATTGCTTCCCGATGTCCATCCTGTCCCACTAGTGTCATTTCTCTAGTGGAATGTGTTACCGGCCCTGAGGCTATTTCGGTTCCATCTACTGTAGTAATGACATCCTTGTTAACTTTCGGACGGAGAGGAAGATTAATCCTGGAGGCCAATTCACGATCTATGTAGTTTCCAATAGCTCCACTGTCGATGTATGCTTTTATAGCATGCAACCGCTGAGGCTGTTTCGGGTCCACGAGCACCATTGGCATGTCAAAATGCGACGTCAAAGAGTCTGTTTTCAAGCTCGGCAAGCGGACCTCTACGCTTGTCGGGCTTGACCGTTTCCCGAATCAGGTTCTATTAAATTTTTGTCCATGGCTCCAACCACCTTCTTAGGTGGCTTTACCGGGCAGTCTCGTAGAAAGTGACAAGAAGCCCCGCAATAGAGACATAGTTGCTTTTGCCGTCTTCTCTCTCGTTCCTTCTGCGTCAATGGTCCTTTAACACCGCCGATCTGCATAGGTTCTGAAACGTCGGTACTCTTAGGGTTAGCGTGAGTTTTGATCAGCACTCGAGTTTCGAACTTGGACCGACCTGCTTTTCTAGTTTGCAGTCTGTGGTCAAGTTGGACAACTAAGTCTATGTATTCTGCGCAGGCTTGAGGTGGATTTACTATTTGAGCTAGAACATCCTTAAGTTCTCCGCGCAGGCCTCGATGAAATAGTGTGATCCTTTTATTTTCGGGCCACCCCGTTTCTACAACCAGCCTATTAAAGGTGGCAATATAAAATAAGAGATCTTGGTTACCTTGTCGTAAGGATAGTAGTTCGTTGTCAAGGGCCTGTCCCTGAGAGTGTCGAGCGAATAATCTTTCCATGCTCACCTGGAGGCTTTGAAAATCCTGGAGAATTGGGTCATCCTGACTTACCAACGGAACAGACCAATCGGCAGTACAGCCACTGAGATAAGATAATACAAAGGCTACCTTGGTTTGATCATTAGGGAAGGCCCCAGGTCTGCATAGAAAGTGTAGGCGACATTGGTTCATAAAAACGGCATATTTCTTGGGGTCCCCCGCAAAACGTTCAGGCGGGGCCAAAGGCATGTTTCCAGGTAGATTGATTTGTACCAGGTTATTCGAAACCATTGACGAGGCATTACCCCCAGAACTAGGTAAAGGAGTTTGTCCTGCTTGACCCTGCCACAATCGTTTGGCCAGGTCATCAGTTCTTTCCTTGGATAAGATTAATTCTCTTTTGAGAGCATTAGTTTCCTGGCGGGTGGAGTGTACTTCTGCCCTTAATTCCCCCAAAAGCTGAGCCAGCTGGTCTGTCTCGGAAGTTTCCATAGCGCCCGGGTGGGAAATTGTAGGTAGGCTTCGTGTCTGTTACGCTCACCTGACTCCCACGGAGGCGCAGGTCTGGTTTGGAGTGTTGTTGCTTCTTCTACGGTGAAGCGCAGGACCCGGAAGATGGACTGGACCGGACCTTTGAATCTGGCTTGTCTGGCTCGCAGGAATATCTTTCTGTATGTGAAAAGGGAGTATTAACAATCTGCGGGAGAAAGTATAAGCCTCCCGCTCCCTTTTCACCCCTCTACGAAACCCTCCTGCGACCCCCACGTGAAGTCTCACCTTAGGGTTTGAAAGGTTGAGCTATCCATCCTGCTTCTCATGCAGGGGCGCGTAGTATCCAGTTACTTCACTGGGATTTTGATTGTAGAGGGTTCAAGTTTTGTTTTCCCGGTATAGTACCGTAAGGATTCTGTTAATGAGTATGATTCCGCAATAATAATTGTTCGTTGTCTCTTTTTCAGGTGCGGAAACTATTCCGAGAAGAGCTGTGGAACCGAAGAATGAGACTCTGGTGAGCTTGATGAGAGTTCTCTCAGTGTCCTTGTATCAATGCGGTCACTAACGCTGATGTCTTTTTTCCCCATAGGGGCCGGGGTCCGGAAATGCCTGGATGCGGCACCGACCCGAAACGAAGCTCAATCCAGAAGAAATCAGGTAAGTCTTTATTGGGCGTTTGGGTAACGTCTTTTCATGCGCCCACTAATGCTGATGTCTCTTTTTCCCCTTAGGGGCCGGGGTCCGGAAATGCCAGGATGCGGCACCGACCCGAAATGAAGTTGGAATAACCCAACAGGTAAGCTTTGTAATGGAAATTAAGGTTTCCTTGTTTTCTTTCCCCTCTCACCTTTATTCTTGTCTTTTTCTCCCTAGGCGCGGTGATGTGGCTGCGAGTCCAGATGTCACCGTAGAACGTGGTGATACCTTGTACAGGTGAGTGAGATGCGGCGCTGCAGCGATCGATGCGATGTGCTTTTAAATGGATGTCTTCCTTTTCAGGACCGTCGGCAAGATGTCTCCGGAATGCGGATTTAGCAGGTAAGGACTCTTCTTTACCCTTTTCTCTTCTCTTCTCTCTTTGCAGGTGTTCCAGGATGCTGGCAGGAGTGGCAGAAGACAGAATGCAGGAGCAAACACGGTGAGCGTCCAGCTGCTAGATGCAGAACAACGCGAAGCGTGAGTTGCTGCTTGTGCGTGGCTTAAATAGCCTTCAAAGTAGTTCCAGGTATGTATCCTTCCTCTCAGGTATGTATTCCTCCCCTGACCACACCTGTGTGGTTAAGTAGTTCCAAAGATAAAGTAGTCCCATTCAGGCCTCAGAAGGCCTGGATGTTGCAGCATGGTCTGCATCAGGTAAGTTAACACTAAGCACCTTTAACACAAAGTCCCCTTTTATGAGCCTGGCGCCTATGGCGCCAGGACTGTGGCCCGATATGAGCCTGGCGCCAAAGGCACCAGGACTGAGTCCAAAGAGCCCCTACTTGAGGCTGTTGTGACTTCCCTTGAAGACATGATGTCTGCCTGTGGGGTAGCTGGGTCTTGTCTGGCACCTTGGAGGTAGGCATCATGACACATTTTGTTAACTCTCTCTTAGAGGCTCCCAATAACAGTGCATTTCCATAATCTAAACGAGACAACAAAATTGCTCTCGCGATGCTAGCGATATTTATCTTGTTTATGACGGGTCTGATTGCTCTCAGAAGACGCAGGTAGTACATGTTGTTTTTGTACAGGTAATTATCGTGTGCTCCGGAGCCTAATGAGACTTCCACCATCATGCCCAGAGTTTTTACTTTGGATACTACTGGTATGATGGCTTATTTAATGTGGAAAGCTTTGTATTGGGAGTCCAGCTTGGGCCTAGCCTGATTAGATCCAAAAACCATTAATTCGGTTTTCGTATTGTTTAGACACATCCAGTGTCTCTGCATCCAGGTATCAATGATGTTATATATTTCCTCTATTTTCGCACTGTCTACTGCATAGTCTCCTGTCAGTTTGAAAATCAGCTGAACTGGTGGTCTACCAGGTTAAACGCAGCGCTGAGATCCAGCAGCATGAGTAACCCGGGTTTGGCTTTCACTATCAGCTCCAGCATGTGAGTCTGTAAATCCAGCATAGCTGACTCTGTTCTGTGAGCCGCCCGAAAACCTGATTGTTGTTCATGTAATACATCTGAGACTTCCATATGTTTTTGTAGCTGATTTGTAGCTATTTTGTCTAAGATTTTGAAAATGAAGTTTGAGTTTGTGATGGGGCAGAGATTGCTGGGATCCTTGGTATCCAGACCTGCCTTCTTTACTAGTGGGGTTATCGTGACATTTTTTATGACATCGGGAACTGATCCCTCTGAAAAAGAAGCATAAACTAACCTAGACAAGCTGGGTGCGAAAAGTTCTTTATGGTCCAGAATGATCTTAGTTGGAAGGATATTTTTCGGCGCAAGAGGTTGGTTTCATTTTCGACATCACCTTATACAGTTCTTCCTCAGTAACAGCTGAGAAATTAAATCTCTCCCTCTCATTAAAAGTGAGATTTTTGGTGGCTCTAGCTAATATGTTGTTATTCCTTGCTTTTAATATTTTAGCGGCGAAACGCTCTTGTACCCTGTCACAGTCTTCCTTAGAAGGAGTGTGTGGGGGAGAGAGAATCTTTGGTTTTTCCATATCTTTAAGTATTTCAAAGAGTTTACTGGTCGAATTAGGAGCTGCCTCTATTTCTTTATTATAATAATTGGACTTTGCTTCTTTAACTGCCTTTCTATACGCTTGGTCCACACATTTCCAGCCTCCCTGTTTTCCTGGGTTTGATTCCTTCGCCATGTTCGTTCTATGGCACGTTTTACTTGTTTAAGTTTGTTGGTATACTCATAATACCATTTACCCTTATTGTTATTTTTTCTTATCAGCTTACTTTTTAATGGTGCATACTTCTCTATCACCGCCTGCATATGTTTGGTGTATTTCAGTAACATATGTTCGCATTCATCGTTGACTGTAAAGGACTCGAGGATCTGAAGTGGACATTGTTTTAATTGCTCCGATCCAATATCTTTAAAATTTCTACTCAAAACTTTCACATGTGGGTTCTCTAGCTGCTTAGATGGGGAAGTTAGGAGTATCTCAAAAGTCACCAGACTATGGTCAGACCATCTACATGGCTCTGTCATTACCTGTGCTGATTGTAATTTATTCGTGCAGATCCAGTCCAACTGGTTTCCCTGTGGGGTGGTGGGTTTGATATTTATTATTTGGAAGGCCAGATTATTCATAGCCCTTTCCAAGGCCATGGCCTCTTTATCTTCTGGATTCCCTCTCCACCTGTTCATATCCCCTACTAATAGGGTGGATGAGTTGTCTGAGACCAGTTTGCTTATTTGCAGAGATATTTCATTCTCAAAGTCAGAGGTCAAAGAGGGTGGTCTGTATATCACAACAATGTTCAAACAGTCATTACGTGTGTGGGTTAACTTTAATTGGATGGTATCACACCCTGTGCATTCAAAATCCACTTTAAAGAGATGTAATGCTTCTTTGGCTATTACTGCCACTCCTCCGCCCCGTCCATGGTTTCTATTTTTATTGTATAGTGTGTATCCCTCTGGGACTGCATTTATGCCAACTGGACCAATAGGGTCTTTTATCCATGTTTCGGTGATGCACATATTGGGTCCCTGTCTATAATTAGGTCATGGACACTATGTGCGTGCTAATTTAAAGAGAGTGTATTCAACAAGCCCACTTTTAGGGTTACTTTATCACATTTGTGGGCTATCTGGCTTGACTCCCTGTCTGCCTTGTTGCCTTTCACGTGCAAATGTGCTGGGACGCTAATTGGTTGCTGTAGATGGCTGCCAGCTTCCTGTTTGCTCATTTCCCCGTGCAAATAGGAAAAAAGAAAAAAAGAAATCGCCCTCTCGACGTGCCTGAAAGGGAGGTGGGTAATTCTAATGTCTGGTATATCTAGGATCTACTCAACAAAGAACCATACTCCTCAGCATCTAAAAGTAGTTAAAATTAGTTATATAACCAGTACACAGTAATACCAAAATAGTGTTAAATTTGGACACGTGTAGACAACCCCTTGGTTCCACATATCCAGTCTGTTTTGTTATGTACGATTCTATATGATTTTAATTTGTCTTTCTTGATTATGATTTTTAATGTTATGTATGTTTGTGGCATGTATGAGTGGTGTGAGAGTAGCAGGTGTGTTTGATAAATGGTAGGCTAGTAGTGTTAAATTTGCATTGGCAATTAGAACTGCAAATATTGTTTTAGGCGAATCACGTTATTTTTTTTAAATTTTTTATTCTTTGAACACTAACGTGAATAAAGAAATGTTGTTCTATATCCATTGAAAGATTGCTTTTAAAAAATGTGGTTACACATGGTTAGAGAGCATTGTAATTCTTTTGTGTGTGATATTTACCTGGTTTTAGGTTGCCTAGTGCCCTAGCCATTGTTATGCTTTTGCTTTCCACTTCTTGTTTTGTAATATGTTCACAGAGCCTGGCTTCTTAGACGGAAACGGATGAGGCTATTTAATGAGGAAAATCAGTCTTGAATTGCCTAAAACCGGTACACGGACATTTACTACTGATTCCACTAAGAGTCAATGGGCTGCGATTATATTCTCTCCATTGAACTCTGAGGTCATGTTTACTGTTCCTTCTTCTTTAGTAAGCACTTTGCACTTTAACTTGTGTACACTTTCTTGCTATGCGATGAATTTTCTAGCTTGCTGTGTTTCAAAAGTTTACTGTTGTGTTTTTTTCTATGTTTGTAACCTTTATGACTTTTACGCCAAATAAAGTTTGTATTGATTGATATATCATTATAGCATGCTTCTGCAAACCTTTACTTGCTTCATGTTATTTCATAATATGGAATGAGTAGAAGGCACAGGCAGGAGCACAGTCCTTTAGATTACGGTTGATCCTTCATAATCAGTGCTGGATTATTTAAGAGAAGCTGATTAAACACTGAAATTAAATACTGTGTGACCAATTTTGCCCGGGTAGCATGCCAGCTCAGCAATTAACCAGTGACTTCCAACACCTCCACCCTTGGGTTTCGGTACTGTCGTATTTAGCCTGAAGTCTGTCATAAAGGCCTTATTTTGACTGCATGTGTTAGAACCTTTGTCCACTTGCAGATTACTTGATGGGCAGTCTTTATTAGGAGGGACTCACCTTGTAACTCTGCGAACTCTCGTGGATGTGAGGTCCCTAACCTGGGCCATTCTCCCTTGTTTTAGCTACAATCCTAACTTCTCTTATATTAGTTCTAAATAGACGGTGATGCATCTGAAAAGTGCACAGCATTTGGAGGAAATTATCGGGACACCAGGACGAACCCCAGGACTCTGTAACTATAGCAGAGTTAAGGCACCTTCAAGAAAGTTCAATTGCTTTCCGGAATCTTGCATCTTACCAAGTATCCTGTGGTATACTTGCTGACCCGATCAACTCCACCCGTTCCAACAGCTGGGTATCGCTAAAATTGTGGTTTTCATCTGGTATAGCTCTCTTCCCGCAGTTATTAGGTCGTTGCCCCCCAGGTGGATTACTATGATGTCTGGTTTAGGCCCTTGCTTCTGTAAGGGTTCAGCGCAGAGCAACAAGATAGCCCGTTTCATGCCAGACTATCCCAACCAATGCACTCTGGTGTGTTTAACACAAAGCCCCTGTTGTTTCCCCTCTGTCACAAGACCCATCTGTGTCCCTGGGACACAAAGGAGTGTCTGATAACTCATACCAAATATGTCCAGCCTGTGGAGGATACAAAAATAGAGACAATGAGTGAGCGGCACTAGTTGAAGGAACATTTATTGCAGACGAAATCACTAAAGATACAATAAATTACTTTTCTTTTACAAAATGTTGTTGTGTCGGGCAGGGGTGTTGCTAAGTGTGGAAAAGACCCGGGGCTAAACTGATGTCGGGACTGTCGGGACTGGGGGCTAGCTAGCCTTTTGGCTGTAGCTCCTGAGATTCTATCCGGGGCTACAACCAAAAGATCAGGGGCTATAGACCCCTTAGCCCCCCCTAGCAACGCCTCTGGTGTCAGGGTGTGAAACATGGTTGGGAGGTACGGTGTGCTAAATTTGGGTCTAATGTAGCTATTGCATTGGACTTTCAACGAGCAAACTGCATTATGGTGGCCTCGGCTATACCTCCTTGAATGCAGTTGTGGCAGCACCAAGCTATGTCCTTGCCATTGATTTCACCTTTCACTAAGATCTTCCTTTCTTGAAATGGTGTGAGTGGGGACCATCTAGGAGAATGGGGACGCACCCTGAGTGAATTTGTCGGATGCTCCAATAGAGGTATTGACAGTCAGTCAGTCTGTTTAAGTGTATGGCTTTCCCCTTGACTTGGACCATCTAATCACGATTGTTAGGCCTTGTGGTATAATACTGATGTGCGGGTTGATCCGTCGTCTTTTTTTGTAGCAACCAGCTTGCTGATCCTGAAAACCCTGAATAAGGTTAGAGCAAATCCTGCTTTAAATAAAGCAGATTAAAATGTTGAGCTGCACATTGCAGCTGGATTGGCTACATCGTTTTTTTTTAAAAATTCTTAAAATCTAAGAAGGGACTGGTGTCGGGCTGCTTCCGTTCAGATATTGCCCAACCTCTCAAGGATGCCTGCATTATGAATAACCTAGTGATGTCCAATCACCCCTCAAGCTTGGGATAATATGCAATGGCTGCAAAGTGGAAGCCATTCCAAGACCTGCTCTTGCCATGCGTTTTAACCCAGAGGACAAACTCTTTAGCTGCAGCTTCCATTGTGGATCCTTGGACGCTGAGGTGCTCAGCAGCAAAGCTCTGGGATGTGTTGCGCCTTGTGTAGCTGGCACTAGTGGATTCTAAGATAGACATTTCTGATACTTTCTGTACCTTTTGGACCATGTTTCAATATGAGTCTGGACAGGCGATGGGTGCTACTTCGTAACGTCTGGATGGGCGATTTAAATTCGGCTTGCTCTCCTTTACAACATTAAAGTGAGACCCCTCTGCGCTACAACTACGGTGTGCAGTGCCACCCAAATAGTATCCCCCAGTGGTTGCTCCCGGAGCAGAAATCTCTCAACGTCTCTGCTAGCAGCGGGTGTGCCCGGGCCTAGACAGTGATCCTTCTAGGCTTCCCTGTTTTATTACTGAAGGACATTATCTGGGAAGCTTGATGTCTCCGCCTAGGCAGAGAGCTACTCCTGACTCCCGCTCTTTAACTGTCTTCCCCCCTTTCCACTTGGAATGGTATAGCCCGCTTGGCGGTCAGGAGCATGCCACTCTCAGCTTGCTCATTCAATCACCAGTCCGCCGCCCTTTGCCTCAGTGGTATCTATGCAGAGGTGCCTCTCAGGATCCTTTTGTCCCTTGGAAAATCTCATCTGCAGAGTCACCCAGAGCAGCAACCCCATCTGGGTGCCCTCAGAGTTCACCTTGAGGGCGGCAGCTTAAATGGTTGTGAGGGGTTTTCCGTGCCACAGACCAGTCACACGTGGCTGAAAGGGATTGTGGTGACTCCCACTATGGATTTCCACCACTCGAAGTGCTCTCCTAGGATCCCGAGCTGGTCGATGCGTGGAAAAAAGGAGGCCCCCTGTAGCAGCAAGCACACACAGCCATCTTGGAGCCCAGCTTGCTCCTGCACCCTCTTTTTTAGCTTGTGACTGTTTTTAGTGAAACAGTTTCAGGTATATTTTATGCTAGGTGCATTATTTTTGGCGCCTTCTGGTTTGTATGTCTTTAAGTCTTTATCTCTAGTATTAGTTGTAACTTGTAATAGATGTCCACTAGCATTCTGAATCTCTTGCTTTAGAGCTGAGCTTCTTGTTCACTGTATTTTGTTCTGATCATTTGATGCCAGCAATCCCTAGCACCTGTGGCGGGGGCCACACAAGGGTGCATCGAGGGGGTTTTGGGTCTGCCTCTGCTTGCAAATAGCTGGATTGGCTGTTTTAAGAGCTCAGCTGCAGCGTCTCAGGCCTTTAACCACCCTTGCGCTTCCTTCTGGCAACAAATTCCCAACATGCGGCATTTTCTTAAAAATCGCTGAATAAATCAGAGAGCAGTTCTCTGTGGGAAAGGTGGTGAAATAACAGATACATTTACTAACAGGTACTCTGACTAACCTGTGCTATTCTGTGTGCCTCCATCGATCAGCTTGATATCACACCTCTCTGTCACGACACTGCGGGATCTGCAACTACTCAAACTTCATTTAATTATCAAAATATACCATGTTTTCACCTCTTTTACGTGAAGCTCCAAACAAAGGTGTGTAGTTCAGATGAGAGACCTAAAAATGTATCACTAACAAGCACTGCCAGTTATTGGTAGAACCGTACCATGACAAAATAGCATAATCAGTGCTGCGAAGAGAAATCATGTACTGATGGAACCCTCTCTGCCTTGGGGGTTGCGGGGTGCGGGGTTCTAGGGAGGAGGGGGCAGGGCCGAGGGGTTTGCCCCAAAACAGGTTATGTATCTATTTATAGACCCAGCACCTGGCTATTTGCATAAAAGCAAAGGGCATTATGGGAACAAAAGAATGCCCACAATTTTAAATTTGAAACGTGTGGTAGTGATTCTGCAAGAACCCCTTTTGAGCGAGTAATAGAAGTTTGACTCTGCTCTTTTCAATATTCACAATACTCACCCTAATAAATAAATGTCTGCAAATTGAAAGACATAGAGCCACATTACATTTGTGCCGTTCAGGGTGCCGGTAACCTTACAGGCTCTGGTGTTTCCGGACTGGTAAACTACAATTCTGCGGGTGGGTGCCATCCCGCCCGCCAAGGTCAGACCTGCTGGGCGGGGTGTCACCCACTTGCAGAGTTCTCACGGGTGAAACCAGCACCGTTGTTATCGGTGCTGGTGCTTCCGTGTCCCATGGGAACGGTGGCTAATAAAATTACTGACGCCTGACTTCCTGGCCACTGGACTCGGAATAGCCCGGTGGCCCCGGGAAGTCAAGCGCCAGTCATTTTTTACGGGTCCGGCGGCAACCCGCCGGTAGAACCGGCATGGTTACCGCCAGACCCGCAATCAGGCCCATATTTACCAATTTGGACGTCTCCTAAACCGTATCTAAAGCTCTCACTGTTTGTGCATTCCGTTTCCTGTGCCATTTGCAGGTACTAATGGATAAAATATTATTGCCCTCTCCATCAACAACCAAATCTTGCTCCTCCCAATCCCTCCAGGCTCCCCCACCCCCCAACCCTCTTGTGTTTATCAAATTCTGCTGTATGCCTCTCAAAACTGTTTTCTGTGTCTTTTTGCACCTGGTTTTCTTGCATTTACACTTACATTATGCTGCAAGGTTTAGAGCTGCAGCAAGCCCGTGAAAGCAGGTCCTGCTGCTTCGTCCTCGTCGAGGTAAGTGCCCCCCTCCTCCTTGGCCCCTCCATTTTAGTTTCTCTGCCTTTTTGCTCGTTTTTTTTGCCTCAATTTGGCCTCTCCATTTTCATTTTTCAGCCTTTTCACTCTACTCTTTACCCCCTCTTAGCACCTCCATGTTCGTTTTTTAGCCCTTTCTCTCGGTCCTTTGCTCTGTTAGCCCCTCCATTTCCGTTTATTCTGCCTTTTTTCTCAGTTCTTTGTCCCTTCTTGGCCTATCAATGTTTGTTTCTCGATGTTGTTTCTTTCTTGCACCTGTGTTGCTGCTTTACCTGTTTCCCACCCCTACCCTTGTATCCTCCCCTCCGATTGGCTGCTCCCCTTGGAAGTTTAGCTTCCTGTCCCGATCCGTGACCAGGAGGTGTTTGGAGCTGCAGCATGCCTGGCTGAAGTCGAGGTAAGTGCCCTCACAACCCCTCTTGGCCCCTCCATTTTCGTTTTCTGCCTTTTTTCTCGGTTCTTTGTCCTCTCTTAGCCCATCCATTTTTGTATTTCTGCCTTTTTTCTCGTTTCTTTGCCCCCTCATAGCTCCTTCATTTTCGTTTTCTGCCTTTTTTTCTCTGTTCTTTGCCCCCTCTTGGCCTCTCCACTTTCATTTTTCAGCCCTTTATCTGTGCTCTTTGCCCCTCTTAGCCCCTTCATTTTTGTATTTCTGCCTATTTTCTCAGTTCTTTGCCCCTCTTAGCCCCTCCATGTTCGTGTGTCTGCCTTTTTTCTCAGTACTTTACTCCCTCTTAGCCCCTCCATTTCTGTTTTTCAGCCCTTTCTTGCTGCTCTTTGCCCCCTCTTAGCCCCTCCATTTTCATTTTTCTGCCCTTTTCTCCGTTCTTTGCCCTCTCAACATAACCACTCCATTTTCGTTTCTCTCTGTTCTTTCTTTCGTGCGCCTGTGGCGTTGCTTTACCTTTTTTCCACCACTGTCCTTGAATCCTCTACGCCCCTCTGATTGGCCGCTCCCCTTAAAAGTTTATCTTCCTGAACCGATCCGTGACCACAACAGTGTTTATAACTGCAGCAGACCTGTGAAAGCGGGTCCTGCTTCTCCGTGCTGGTCGAGGTAAGTGTCCCCACCTGCCACACCCCTCAACCCCAGCCCGCCATTTTAGTTTTACTGCCTTTTTTCCCAGTTCTTTGTCACCTCTTGGCCTCCCCATTTTCGTTTTTAAGCCCATTGTCTCTGCTCTTTAGCCCGTTTTAGCCCCTTCCCTTTTCGTTTTTTATACCCTTTTTCCCGGTTCTTTGCCTTCTCTTAGCCACTCCATTTTCGTTTTTCTGTGTTTTTTCTTGGCTCTTTGTCCCCTCTTAGCCCCTCCATTTGATTTCTCGCTGTTCTTTCTTTCATGTGCCAGTGGTGTTGCTTTACCTGTTTCCCAACCTTCCCCTTGATTCCCCCCATCCCGTCTTATTGGCTGCTCCCCTTAGAAGTTTAGCTTCCTTTCCCGATCTGTGACCAGTGTTACGATGTGATGGGCGCATGCGCGGGCCGTAATGAGGTTGTGCATGCGCCCTTGAATAAAGGGAGCCCGTGCCTGCAGTTGGGGCTGGGACTCTATTGCGAGCAGACCTGTCTCTGTGTCTTCATCAGCCGGGGCTAATCCACTATTTAACATTGGCGACGAAGTCGCACCTGAGTCGGGAGAGATTACCGGATCAAACATTCAATTCCGGAATGCTGTCTCGGCGCTCACTAGTCGTGTTACCGGCACGGTGCACGTGCAGCCGCCATTTTATTGGATCACACGGTTGTGGCCCCTCGCGGGGTGCTCGTGCACCGTAATGGCAATTCTTGAGACCTTCACAGCTATTACGTGCAATGGATGTGTTTATATTCATGTTCTGAACATTCATGCACAATTTGAAGATTTGTTCTACGCCTGAAGCCTTCTTCAACAACGTCCGGCTGTGGGGATGGACATTTTGGATGTTTAGTGACTTTTGGGGCCCTTGCAGCCTGGAGATACTACGGGCTGTGTATTTGGCAGTGGGGTTTTCACCATTGTGGTCACTTTCAGCTGCCTACAAGGACATCCTGCTGTAGGAAGGACATTGTGGGGGTGTTGGTCCTGGACTGGCTGGTGGGAGGCTACAATGTTGTCGTCTTCCTGGTGTCTTCGTCTGGGCATGCACAGTGCTCTCATCTGTGCCCTAACCTGCTGGAAGTCTGTGTGGGAGCTGGGGGTGGTTCGCTGACTCTTGTTGGGGTCCATTCTTCTGGTGCCTTCGCCCTTGCTTATCCTGTTGAAGGCTACACACGCCTGGCATCTGGACCTGCGCGGACAACTACGGTGCTGGTGCTGACTTGCAGCCTCTAGACTGGTGAGAGGTGCCTGTGCGGTCTGTGGCCATGAATGACAACGATGGTGGTCAAGGTGCTGTGGCACCCCCCTGATCTTCACCCTGTCAGACCTGCTCCTCAACAATAAGGTACGCTGGCGCCCATGCCAGAGTTTGACATGTCTGGCCCTCCATCGAAGCTCGGCCCCAACTGGCTCTTGTGGGTCAAGAAGTTGGAGATGTATTTCAGGGCTACTGGTGAGACCGAGGATGGCGCAAAGGTAGCCACCCTTCTGTATGCTGCAGGTTCCGATGTGCATCGGATATATGAATCTCCGAACCCCCAGGCTTCCACATACCAGGATGCCAAAGATGCCCTCAAAGAGTATTTTCTTCCCCTGGCAAACCAAGACTTTGACCACTTTGTGATGTGCGGGGAGAAGCAGCATGAGGATGAGTCTCTGGACAGTTTCTGTTGGCGATTGAGGCTCCTGGCAAGCACGTGTCAGTGGGAAAATGAAGAAGGGAAGGTGAGAAATCAGCATATCCAAGGGTGCACTTCAGGCAAACTGCGTCGCCAAGTGCTCCGAGAGCCAAGGCTCACTCTGACTCAGATCTTGAACATGGGGAGAGCATATGAGTTGGCGGACAGTCGTGCCTCAAAAATGGAGTTAAGCCCGGAAGAAGTGAGGAGGCGTATGCCATCGGACGCAATGCGAACCCGGCGCCGCAGTGGCCAACGTGGGCTCCAAAGAAATCTGAGCCTGCACAGAAGATTGATGTGCCCCAGCAATGTCAGAAGTGTGGGTATGATCTTCCACATTCTGGTGATTGCTCTGCCAAGACAAGGGTGGACGATGCATCACCGTTGACCACTTTGCCAGGATGTGCCGGGCGGCTAACCCAGTGCCGGTCTCAAGGGGCCAAAGCAGAGCGAACAGTGGTGGCCCGCGCAAGCAGAAGAGTGTGGCTGCAGTCGAGCAAGATCTCAAGGAGCTGGACATTGCGGCGGAGGAGGATGAGGAAGAGGTTTTCTTCACTTCATCTCGAACATCGATGCCATCGCAAAGAAGCACCAACAGCCCATGTGTGAGGTTGACATGTGCGGGATCCTTACCCCGGTTCTCATAGACACAGGTGCCTTGGTGTGTGTGATGGCCTTGCAACATTACGAGGCACTAACAGGACCACCGATGTTGGCCGAGTCCAAGGCCAAGATATACTCATTTGGAGGGAATCATCCGCTTCCACTTCGAGGGGTCTTCACCACGTCCGTCAGGCATGCCAATCGATCCATTGATGCTAAGTTCTTCATCACGGATGTAACCCCACACTCTCTCCTCAGCTGCGCATTGTCAGAAGCCCTGGATATAGTGCACTTTGCGCTATCCATTTACCAGTGGGACATCCATGGCCTCACTGAGAGGTTTGCGGGACTGTTTGAGGGTGTGGGCAAGCTAAAGGGAAAACCGATATGTCTGCTTATGGATGAATCTGTGAGGCCTACAGCACTCAAGCACCGACGCATTCCCTTTCATCCAAGGGAATAGGTGGAACAAGAACTTCAGAGCCTCATTGATCTAGAAATCATCGAGAGGGTGGATGGCCCCACCCTGTGGCTGTCACCCATAGTCATGGCGACTAAGCCCAAACAGCCGGGGGCCGTGCGCATCTGCATGGACATTCGGTTGCCCAACCTGGCCATAAAAAGGGAGCGACACCTCACGCCAATGCTGGATGACGTGGTGGGGAGCTGCGGGGTGCCAAGGTGTTTTCTAAGCTAGACCTGCACGCAGGTTATCACTAGCTCGAACTGCATCCAGACTCTCGGTATATCACCACCTTTGCCACTCACAATAGCCTGTATCGTTACAAGAGGCTCAGTTTTGGAATCTCCTCTGCGGCGGAAGTATTTCAAAATGGCAGGAGTGATCAACCTAAGTGATGACATCTTGGTGTATGCCTCCACAGAAAGGGAATATCTAGTGAAGCTGAAGAAGGCACTGGAGAGGATTTGCAACCTGGTGTTAACCTTGCATCGTGAAAAGTGCGAGTTCTTGAAGAAGAGTATTGACTTCTATGGGTTCATGTTTCACGTGCAGGGGATTTCACCAGACCCACAAAAGGTTAGAGACATTGAAGAGGCCAGAGCCCCAGACAATCCATCTGAGGTTCGCCGTTTTCTGGGGATGGTGAACTACTGCGGAAGGTTCATCAAGAACCTTGCCTCCCTCTCACAAGGACGTCACATGGACGTGGTCAGCGGAAGAGCATACTGCGTTCGGTACCATCAAGGCGGGACTCACTGGGGAGGAAACAATGGCATTCTTCGACCCCAAGAAAGAGTCTGAACTGGTCGTGGATGCCAGCCCTGTGGGACTGGGAGCAGTACTTCTACACCCGGACTCCAAGGGACAAATGCGACCCATAGCCTACGCCAGTAAGGCTCTCACAGATACCGAGCAACGTTACTCTCAGATCGAGAGGGAAGCGCTGGGCATTCTGTGGGGCTGCAAGCACTTTCGGCTCTATATTCTGGGAAACTTATCACGGTTGTCTCTGACCACAAGCCCCTGATTCCAATCATGTCAAGGGCATCCTCCAAACCACCACCGAGGATTGAGAGATGGATGCTGGCCCTTATGGAATATGGGGTCAAGCTACAGTATAGGCCCAGCACAAACAACCCGGTTGATTACCTGTCCCGCCATCCCCGGGGCAGTGGGACACAGACTGAACAGATTGGAGAGAACTGTGCCGAGTTGGTGAGGCTGGTGGTTGAGGCGGCCATGCCCATTGCGCTGACAATCGAGGAGGTGGAGAAGCCTCGGGTACGGATGCGTGTTTCCAGCTGGTTCACTCGGCTATGGGCAGTGGGGACTTGAAGAGGCTCCTGGAGGACCTGTGCAGAAAAGGTTTGGAGGTGCGGCGTGACCTAGAGGCTTTGTGGCGAGTGCAGCATGAACTGTCGGCATCCGAAGAAGAGCTACTGATGAGGGGCAGGCACATCGTGGGTCCCTGAGGGATGGTGGGCCGTGTAATTGAACCAGCCCACAGCGGCCAACAAGGCAGAGCCAAGACCAAAGCATGCCTGAGAACCAAGGTCTGGTTCCCCGACCTGGAGAAAAGAGTGGATGAATACGTACAACAGTGTGTCTGGTGTGAAGCTGCCGCTCCGGTATCCCGGGAGCCATGCATTGAGTCAATGGACAGGAGTGACCAGCCCTGGGGGACGGTGCATGCAGACTTTGGGTCCACCGGGAGAGGAATGCACTTCTTGGTGGTAATGGTTCAGTGGTCCCATTACCCGGAGGTGGAACTGGTCGAATCCACGTCCAGCGATCACACCATTCAGGCGCTGGACAAGATTTTCATCACACATGGATTCCCGAAAGAGCTGTGTTTGGACAATGGTCCCCCATGCCACGGCCGCCAGTTTGCGGCGTTTATGGAGGAGTGTGGCGTCACCCACCGGAAGGTCATCCTGGGGTGGCTGCGGTCCAACGGGGAAGTGGAACGTTTTATGCGATCCCTCATCAAGGTGTTTCGGATCACCCAAGGCCAAGGGGGGGAACTGAGGAAAAATCTATACCGGTTCCTCTGGGTGTATTGAGCCACACCTCACCAATCCACAGTGGTGGTTCCAGCCGAAGCCTTGTTCAGCAGGTGCCCACAGGGCCTGGTGCCAGAGCTGCGAGGTCGTGCCCCTGGGTCATCGATAGATAACCAGGAGACCCTGGAGCCAAGAAGGGAGTGCAACGAACATGAGACTATCCGGAGGAATCTCAGTCCAGTGAACATCGAAGCAGGGGACACCGTCCTCATACGCAACCGGCATCCTGAAGGGAAACTATCCCTTAACTACGAGCCAAACCTATGGGGGTAACTCACGTAAAAGGCTCCATGGTGACGGCGGCAGAACTGAAATGAACAGATACCAGGAACTAGAGCTTCGTTAAGAAGATTAACATCAGAGATAGCCTGTCGGGATTCGAGGTGGTGGGGTGCTCGCTCAGCTCTCCAGTGCAACACCCGAGTCAGAAGAGGACCCAGGGGATCCTGTGTCGGGGGAGCCTGCCCAGGAGGCAACCTGAGAGGAGGGGTGATACCCCCGCCGGGAAGGTTGGTGATGCCCTGCCCGTTTCAAGGATTATGTTCTGACCCAGTGCCTAGAGGGCCCAGAGAGAGACGGTAACGGCCCAATCCTGGCCCCTGTCAAGTTGTATGTGATAATCTCACTGTGTGTCCCGTTGACATTTCTCTGTTTCTTTCACTGTGTGCTGTTGTTTTGTTTCTTATGAAAAAGGAGGGATGTTACGATGTGATGGGTGCATGCGCGGGCCGTAACAAGGCTGCACATGTGTCGTTGAATAAAGGGAGCCCGGGCCTGCAGTTGCGGCCGGGACGCCGTTGCGAGCAGACCTGTCTCTGCGTCTTCTTCAGAGGTTTGGGGGCGGGGGCCTCAATACGAAGGGGGACCCTTGGCTAATCCACTATTTAACAACTTGTACGGTGTTTAGAGCTTCAGCACGCCTGTGGAAGCGGGTCCTGCTGCTCCCTCCTGGTTGAGGTCGAGGTAAGTGCCTCCCCCACCCCCATTTGGCCTCTCCATTTTCATTTTTCAGCACTTTCTCTCTGCTGTTTACCACCTCTTAGCTGCTTCATTTTCGTTTTTTAACCCTTTCTCTTTATTCTTTGCCCCCTCTTAGCTCCTCCATTTTCGTGTGTCTGCCTTTCTCTCTGTTCTATGATCCGTTAGCCCCTCCATGTTCGTGTTTTCTGCCTTTTCTCAATTCTTTGCCCCCTCATTGCCTCTCCATTTTCGTTTCTCACTGTTCTTTCTTGCGTGTGTGGCACTGCTTTACCTGTTGGGGGTTCCTGGTGCCCCCCCAGCGCTGCCCGTAAGCCCCGTACCCCCAAGGACTCACGCTCACACGTCCTCTCGGTTCGGGCTTCCCAGTCGCTCTCCCGCAGCCGGGAAACACCCCGTTTATTTATGCTGCACGCGGCACTGTGCAACGTCACGCTGCAGCGTGCGCGCCCCGTCATCGGGCAGCGCCACACTCCTCCTTTTTTGGGAGGACAAACAACAAACATTTAAGAACTATACACTGCAAACCAAAACACACTACACCTATAGAATTTTACATGCCCCGTTCTGAACAGCCCCTTTATTGACATCCACCCGGGTTACTTAACAATTCCCCTTGTCAGGATGATCAGACAACTGTCCCAAAACGTAGTCGCTGAGGTGAGCAGGTTTCCCTCGCCCAGTCCTCTGGGGGTACCTCCTACTCACCTCCGGCACGGGTGATCAGTCCATAGGCATTCCCCGGGCCGGGGACTCAGACAGACATGGTGTTTCTCCTGCGTCCTCAGGGACAACCTCTAAGTCCGGATCAGGGGGCAGATCAGTTCTAGGATCCTGCAATTTCTTAAAGTAGCTCACGTTGAGAGTTACGTCAGACCGGCCATCCGATGCAGTCACCATGGATCCCTTGACTGCAACGACGTCCAGCGGCTCCGGCTCATACGGTAGGGAGAGCTTTCCATGGGAGTGTCTATTCCGAATGAGGACCTCATCACCCGGCTCCAGCCGTTGCGGGCGAAGCCCCCTCCGGAGGTTCTCCTGTTCAATCCTTGTTCGCCGGTCGGTCTCGACCTGTTGGTTGTCGATCACCCCTGGTTCTTTCTCTCCCACCTCCGGTAACAGCCCTCGAGGGCACCGTTTGAATAACACTTCTGCTGGGGCCACTCCGGTGGACGCATGTGGCGTGGTACGGTACACCCTCAGAAACTGATAGAGGGCTCTCTGGAGGGACTGCCCTTGGCCCTGGGCAATTCAAAAGGTCTTATTTAGAGTCCTCATCAACCGTTCAGCTTCACCATTTGCCCTTGGCCAGAGAGGCATGATCTTCCTGTGCACCACCCCATAGCTCTCCATCAGTTCCGAGAACCGTTCACTCTGGAACGGCGCCCCGTTATCCGAGCACACCGTATGTGGGAAACCATGGTCCGCGAACACCTTCTCCACGGCCACCACGACGTGCTCAAACGCCACTGACTCGACAAACTCCACCTCGGGGTACCTTGAGTATTCGTCAACCAGCACGAGGAAGTGGGTGCCCATCGTGGTGGAGCCAAAATCCGCATGAACTACTTCCCACGGACGCGTCCCCCGAGACATCGCCTCTATGACAGGTTCGCGCTGCAGGGGAGATGCCGCCTGACACCAAACACAGGCCGCCACAAAGTCGTCCACCTTCCGCTCTAGTTCCGGGAACCACACTTTCAGCCTTAAGCGTGCTTTGGTCTTGGCCGCACCCTGGTGACCACGGTGTGCAAGGGCGATCACTTCCCCCACCTTTGACAGGGGCACAACAATTCGATCTCCCCGGAGTAGAAGGCCGGATGTTGAAAACGATAGTTCCTCCCGGACCTTCCATAACTGCTCAAGTCCAGTTCTGGCCTCCTGAGTGCGCCCCGCCAGGGCCTCCAGCACCGACTTCCAGGATCCCTGTTGCATTGATTGCCTTAAGATCTTGAAACACTCATCATCTGCTGCAGCTGTCTCAAGTTCCCCTAAGGGCATGGCATTCGGCGTGGCCGCCTCCACCACCACCCGGACATGCTCTTCGGCCTCCTCTGCACAGGTGTCATAGTCCTCCACTCCTGGCGCCCCCGGGTGTCTGGAGAGATAGTCTGCCGTGTTGTTCGCCCCCGGCCGATACACCAGGGTGACTCCATATTCCAGGAGGGCGAGCATCCACCTCTCAATTCTTGCTGGCGTCTTGGATGACGACCCCGCCAGGATGGGAAGCAGCGGCTTGTGGTCCGTCACCACCGTCACTGGGCATCCAAGAACATAGAGCTGGAAGTGCCGGCAGCCCCAGAGCACGGCCAGTGCCTCGCGCTCAATCTGCGAGTACCGTTGCTCCACCTCTGAGAGCGCCTTGCTGGCGTAGGCCACCGGGCGGACACCCCCATCATGGTCGATCTGCGTCAGCACAGTGCCCAGGCCAAACAGGCTGGCGTCAACAATAATCTCTGATTGTAACGCAGGATCAAAGAAACCCACGGTGTCCTCTGCTGCCAGGGCGCACCTGATATCATCAAAGGCCGCTTGTTCAAGCGGGCCCCAGTTCCAGGTGGTATCTTTTCTTGTCAGTGCTCTGAGCGGCTCCGACCTGGAGGCAAGATTCTGGATGAATTGTCCACAGTACGTGACCATACCCAGAAAACACTGCACATCCGACACAGATTCAGGAGGCTGCGCCCTTCTAATGTCCTGGACCTTCTTAGGATTAGGATCAGGTGACACCCCCCCTTCTTTAAACACAAAGCCAAAGAACTCTATTGATGGTCGCAGAAATTCACATTTCTCCTTGTGGAGGGTGAGGCCCAGGGACTGCAGCCTCTCAAACGTCTTCGCCAGGCGTCTCAGGTGGTCTACCTCCGTTCTGGCAAACACCAGGATATCATCACTGATATTCAGGACGCCCTCCAGATCCGCTACGGCACCCCGGATGATGTTTTGGAACACCTCTGCCGCCGAGGACACACCGAAACTCAGTCTCTTATAGTGGTACAGACCTTGGTGAGTAGTAAAGTGGTGATATACCTTGACTCGGGGTGGAGGACAACCTGGTGGTAGCCCGCTCGGAGGTCCAGCTTTGAAAAGAAGCGAGCGCCTTGTACCTTCGGCAATGATGTCGTCTATCGTCGGGGTGAGGTGTCTCTCTCTCTTAATTGCTTTGTTCGGCAACCTCATGTCCACACAGATTCTGACAGCATCCGGTTGTTTAGGCTTTCGTGCCACCACAATTGGGGACACCCAGGGAGTCGGACCTTCCACCTTCTCTATGATGTCGAGATCGACCAAATTGTCCAGCTCCTTGTCGACATGCTCACGAAGGTGAAAAGGTACCCTGCGATGCTTCAGGGCGATGGGCTGCACGGATTTGTCAATGTGTAACCTCACTGGGTCACCAGCCATATGTCCAATCCCTTTAAATAGTGTGGCATACTTCTCAAGCAAATCGTTGATGTCTTCAAGATAGACGGAGTATGCGAAACTGACGATGCCAAGGGCCAGCTCAGCAAGGTATTAGTGCTCACTGGTGTCACATAGAATCGTGCAGTGATTTGGGATCCATCGTGATCCACCTTCGCCACAAAAGCACCGTCCAATGGGATAGGGTCCAGACCACCAAACACGAAAATGCGGGCCCTGGGTGTGACCAACTTGGGAGGCTGGTTCATGGCGTCATAGTGTCCATGGGCCATTACATTGACGGAGGTCCCCCAGTCGACCAAGTCGGGACTGGAGAATGGTTTACCTTCATCTTGGCTGTCTCCAGTTCTTTCCTTTCAGGACCTCCACACTTGAGACAAACAAAATGTTCTCTTCCTCCTCTTCGTCAGCTTCTTCTGCCTGGGCATCCTCTTCACCCTGGTCCACTTGAGCGATGTTGGGCGGTCGACCCTGGCGAATGAAGATGGGCCGGGCCGGGCCTCGCGGCACCAACACAGGCATCGCCGCCTTGCACACTCTTGAGAAGTGGTCTGGCAGCCCACACCGTCAACAAGTCTTTCCGGCCGCAGGGCATTCCGTTGGGTGGGGCAAGTCATATCCACACTTCTGGCAAGACTCTCCTGCCCTCCCGGCTCTGTCCCGGGGACCGCCGCCAGGTCTTCTGGTGCCCCTGCCACCGCGCCACATCGCACATACCTCCTCGGTCTTGATGGAGCATGACCCAGCCTCCATTCTCGCTGCCCTCGCCTCGGACACCTCATGGCACCTCCCCAGTTCAAGGATGCGAGGGAGTGTGACTCCGGGCTCCCTTAACACTTGTCGCCTAAGCTTTCCTGAAGAACACGCCTGTATGAGCATAGTCCTGATCACATCTTCTGCATCACCCGAGGCGCTGGCCAGTGACAGGCGCCTCAGGCGCCCATAGAAAGTGTCCAGAGTCTCGTCCTCTTTCTACTTGGCGGACATCATCACAAAGCGTTCATAGTCCGCGTTGGCCAGAGGCAGAAAATGAGCTTGAAGGGCGGCCTTCACCTGACCGTAGGATCCATCCCCCGGCGGAAGTGATTCAAACATTTCCCAGACTATGGGCCCTGCCGAGTATAACATGGTTGCCAGTCTGGAGTCATCATCAGCCACTTGGGCGGCTCGAAAGTACATGTCCAGGTGGTCGACCCACCTCTTCCATCTGGGCCCCAAGCTGGAAGGTGGGCCCGAGACATCAAACTCCGGGATGGGCTGCAGGGCCGCATGTGCACATGCCTGGGCCATAGCAGGATGAATTTGCTGGACAGCCGGTACTACCGCCGGCTGCGCAGGAGGCAAAGGACCTGAAGGACCTGCTTGCACAGCCAGAGGCTGCTGCACCGGCTGCACTGGAGGCAATGGGGCTGGAAGCACCACTTGAGCACGTGGAGGCTGCTGCACTGCTGATGGTTGTGCACCGTCTGGATGCTCAGTATCACTCATGAGCTCGAGCGCACAGGCACCCCCAGTGTGGAAAATGGGGGCCGCAACTTAAACTCAGAACCACCTCCAGGCAGGAGAACAATCACTGCAACACACCTCTGTGATGATGAAGAGGATGAAAAACAGTAGGGCCATCAGCAGTCACACTGAAGAAGATCACTGCAACACACCTCTGTGATGATGAAGAGGATGAAGAATGCCCCAGCCTGATGAAAAACAGTAAAGTCACTGTAGCACACCTCTGTGATGATCAAGAGGATGAAGAAGGCTCCAGCCCTCCACTGTTCCAAAAATTGAGACAGGAAAGAGTAATGGGCTATGCAGGCCCAGCCATTTTTCCCTCCTCCTTGCTTGCACTCGACGTAGGAGACCCAAGAAAATGAAAAAATCACAAATTGGGCACATGTGTATGCAGGTGTAGCTGCCTGCTGACAGGAATTCCAAAAATCAGGTCTGGATGCACTTCAGAGCTCGAACCGGAGCCCCGTGAAGTTCCACGGCCTGATAGACAAAATGGCCACCAGCAGCGTGGGTGACGCACTGCCTGCGGCTTTGAAACGAAGTCTTAATCCGACCTCGTTTCGGTGAAAAAATTGCTGAAATGTTCACCGCCGGGCCCAGGCATCATCTCCCCCGCTCGTCGCCACTGTTGCGGGTTTCTGGCGCCCCCCAGCGCTGCCCGTGAGCCCCGGACCCCCAAGAACTCACGCTCACACGTCCTCTCGGTTCGGGCTTCCCGGTTGCTCTCCCGCGGCCAGGAAATGCCCTGTTTATTTATGCTGCACGTGGCGGCGTGCAACTTCACGCCACCGCGTGCGCACTCCGTCATTGGGCAGCACCACAACCCCTACCCTTGCATCCTCCCCTCCCCTCTGATTGGCTGCTCCCCTTGGAAGTTTAGCTTTCTGTCCCGATCCATGATCAGGACGGTGTTTAGCGCTGTAGCCTGTGAAAGCGGGTCCTGCTGCTCCGTCCTGGTTGAGCCCAAGGTAGGTGCCCCACACCCCTCCTGGGCTCTCTGTTTTCATTTTTCTGCTTCTTTCCTTAGTTCTTTGCCCTCTCTTAGCACCTCCATTTTCATATTTCAGCCCATTCTCTCAGTTCTTTGCCCCCATTCTCGCCCCTCCATTTTCATTGTTCTGCCTTTTTCACGGTTCTTTGACCCTTCTTAGCCCCTCCATTTTCATTTTCTGCCTTTTTTCT
Organism: Ambystoma mexicanum; assembly: GCF_040938575.1. Classification (NCBI taxonomy): domain Eukaryota; kingdom Metazoa; phylum Chordata; class Amphibia; order Caudata; family Ambystomatidae; genus Ambystoma; species Ambystoma mexicanum. The sequence continues at coordinate 719,015,708 of NC_090921.1, forward strand.
TGGTCCTTTGCCACCTCTTGGCTCTCCAGTTTCATTTTTCTGCTTCTTTCCTTGGTTCTTTGCCCTCTCTTAACCCCTCCATTTTCGTATTTCTGCCTTTTTTCTCAGTTCTTTGCCCCCTCATAGCTCTTTCATTTTAATTTTTCTGTCTTTTTTCTCGGTTCTTTGCACTGTCTTGGCCTCTCCACTTTTGTTTATCAGCCCTTTCTTGCTGCTCTTTGCCCCAACTTAGCGCCACCTTTTTTGTTTTTAGTCCTTTCACTCTGCTCTTTGCCCCCCCTCTTAGCCCCTCCCATTTCATTGTTCTGCCGTTTTTCCTCTGAGCCTTGCCCCCTCATAGCCCCTCCATTTTCATTCCTCTCTGTTCTTTCTTTCGTTAGCCTGTGGCACTGCTTTACCTTGTATTGTATTGTATGGAAACTTGTAGAGCGCAGACTAAGGCCAGAGGCATCTAGGCGCTAGGAAGAGAGTGGTAGAGGCTGATACTGTTAGGAATTAGAACAAATGAGTCTTCAAAGTCTTCTGAGATTGTAGATACTCAGAGGTGTTATGAAGATTTAGTGGAAGAGAGTTCCAGAGTGTGGGAGCCAGCACCAAGAATGATCTTCCTCCGGCACAGGTCTGGAAAAACCTAGGGACGCATAGAAGTAGCTGGGAGGAAGAGCATAGGGTTCTAGCAGGGTTGTAAAGAGTCAGTTTAGACCAAAAAAGCTCACTGACAGAGTTGTGGATGGCACAGAGTCTTGAGCTTGACCCTACTCCTATTCTGAAGCCATTGAAGCTGGTGAAGCAGGTTTCGGGACTTGGATTGTCTAGGAGCTCCCGGAGCCAGGCGGGCGGCTGCAATCTGGAGAATCTGAAGATGCTGCACCAGCATCTCTTAGCCATTCCTTGTTCTCAGTTCTTTGCCGCGTTGTAGCCTCTCCGTTTTCGCTTCTCACTGTTCTTTCTTTCTTGCGCCTGTGGCGCTGCTTTACCTTTTTTCCACCCCTCTCCTTAAATCCTCCCCTCCCCTTTGATTGGCTGCGCCCTTTGGAAGTTTAGCTTCCTGACCCGATCCGTGACCAGGACGGTGTTAAGAACTGCAAAAGCGGGTCCTGGTTGAGGTCGAGGTAAGTGTCCCGCACCCCTCTTGGCGCCTCCATTTTCATTTTCTGCTTCTTTTCTCAGCTCTTTGCCCTCTCTTAGCCCCTCCATTTTTGTATTTCTTCCTTTTTTCTAGTTTCTTTGTCCCCTCACAGTTCCTTTATTTGCACTGTTAAGCCTTTCTCTCTGTTCTTTGCCCCCTCTTGGCCTCTCCACTTTCATTTTTTAGCCCTCTCTCTCTGCTATTTGCCCCCTCTTAGCCCCTTCATTTTCATTTTTCTGTCTTTTTCTTGGTTCTTTGCCCCCTCATAGTCACTCAATGTTCGTTTTTCTCCCTTTTTTCTTGGTTCTTTGACCCCTCTTAACCCCTTCATTTTCGTTTCTATCTGTGCTGGTTGAGGTAAGTGCTCCCACCTGCCACCCCACCACCGCCCAGCCTGCCTTTTTCATTCTTCTGCCTTTTTCTCCATTCTTTGCCCCTTCTTGGCCTCTCCATTTTTGGCTTTCTCTCTTTTTTCTTGGTTCTTTACTCCCTCTTGGCCTCTCCCTTTTGATTTTCTAGTCCATTCTCTCTGCTGTTTGCTCCCTCTTAGCCCCTCCATTTTCGTTTTTCAGACCTTTCTCTCTGCCCCTCCCTAGCCCCTACCTTTTTTGTTTTTCTGCCTTTTTTCTCAGTTCTTTGCCCCCTTTAAGACCCTCCATTTTCGTTTCTCTCTGTTCTTTCTTTCGTGCACCTCTGGCAGTGCTTTACCTGTTTCCCATCCCTCCCCTTGTGTCCTCCCCTCCCCTCTGATTGGCTCCACGCCTTGGAAATGTTGCTTCTTGACCCGATCCGTAACCAGGACGTTGTGTAGAGCTGCAGCAGGCCTGTGAAAGCGGGTCTTGCTGCTCTGTCCTCGTCGTGATAAGTGCCCCCTAACCCTCCCTCCCCCCGGGCCCTGCAATTTCGGTTTGCTGCCTTTATTCTCTATTCTTTATCCCCCTATTGGCATCTCTATTTTTGTTTTTCTGCCTTTTTTCTTGGTTCTTTGCCCCCTCTTAGCCTCTGCATTTTAATTTTTCAGCCCTTTTTCTCTGATCTTTGCCCCTTCTCAGCCCCTCCATTTTCGTTCCTCGCTGCTCTTTATTTTGTGCGCCTGTGGCGCTGCTTTACCTGGTACTCTCCCCTTGTATCCACCCCTCCCGTCTGATTGGCTGCTCCACCTTGAGGCCACCATCTTAACAGAAGGGCCCTAGGTAGCCATCGGCTAACGACCAGAGGCAAAGGGCAGCTCACTCCTATGCAGCGCTATTCTTCGCTAGCCTTTGTTATCCCACGGATGCCTCACGAAGACAACCTACAGCGACAGGAAAGGTAGGGGTGGTGTGGGCAAGTTGTGCAGCCATTATTGTACTCCAGTAAAACCTCACCACTCTTATTACCTAATAACACACTCCAACCTATACTTAGCCTAATACGGTCTTCATTTGGCCTAATAGTATAGGTTAGCCATATTGTGCATCCAGTCTGCTTGTATAAGTTAGCCATAGGGGTGTAGGAAATATATCATATTTAGATGAATTGCTGAGTGTAGGAAATGTGTCGCACTTACATGGATTGTTGGAAGTAAGAAATGTATCCCACTTAGATGGTTTGTTGGTAGTAGGAAATGTGTCGCACTTAGATGGATTGTTGGGGGCAGGAAATGTATCGCACTTACATGGATTTTTGGGGGTAGGAAATGTTTTGCACTTAGATGGATTGTTCGGCGCAAGAATTGTATGGCACTTTGATGGATTGTTGGGGGAAGGAAATGTATTGCACTAAGATGGATTTCTGGGGTAGGAAATTATCGCACTTAGATGTAGTTTGGGGGTAGGAAATGTATTGCACTTTGATGGTTTTTGGGTGCAGGAAATGTGCTGCACTTAACAGGTTGTTGGGGCAGGAAAATCACACTTAAATGGTTTGCTGGGTGCAGGAAATTTGCTGCAGTTAACTCAACTGGCTGTTGGGGGTAGGAAATGTATCGCTTTTGGATGGGTTGTTGAAGGTTGGAATTGTGTTGCTCCTAACTAACCGTACTAAAAACTCACTATACGACATACTCAGCCTCAAACTCTGGATTAAACACAAAAATACCTCTACCGCACCACACGCCACGTGCACTTCACCACACCCATCATGAAACCAAACCATGTGAATTCATACCTCAACGCCTTATGATGGCTACCAATCTGAAAATGCACCTACTCTCAGTGACCGGTATCTCTGAACATAAACTGCCAAGAGCACACCAAACTCTCTTGCTCGTCTACCTCTCAATCCCACTAACGAACCCCCAATGCTCCTTCGATTGCAGTGCAAGTGCACCATGCAAGTTGCAACAGTGCACAGTCCAAGACTCATTAACATTAACAATGTCTAAGAGCACTTTTTGAAACTCCAAAATAAGCAAACTAAACATATAACATTGACATATCCAGCTCAACATTCATCCAATGGTCTTCAATTTGGCACTATATTTATGCTCTTTACTTTCGGCTATTTTCACATTTATCAAAGACACTAGTGGTTGGCTTCAAACCAATACATGGATTTATACTTATGATAGCATGAAAGTACGACAACATGTCTTTAAATACTAATTGTTAGCGGTGTTTGTGCCTGCCCCATGCCCCCAATGAAGAGACACAGAGCCATAAGTGAGTTCACTCGGGTCTCCGCTTGTGCACTGCCTTGTGTGCATCGGGCGACCCCTTTTATCATCCCAGCGCGGTGACGCACTGCTGCACAACAATCTTAAAGGGGCTAACTACAACACTCTTCCTTTTTCATAAACACATTTTTTTTTTGTTGACAAACTTAGCATAACCGACCATAACAACCTTGCAAGTTAAACATCACTTATAAAGTCGTGCAATGTGGGAAAGGCATTCCCATCACCCAATCACCATATAGTCTTGCAGATGCGCAGGGTGACAACAGTGTTCTCTCATGGGATATCTCTTCTCACTTTCTCCATCAGGGGCGGCGCATGGTACCTTTCATCTTGAGTACTTGTTGCACCCTCTTCCTCACCGATCATGTGGTCATCATATTCCTCCTCACTTTCTGCACTATTTCCCATGATAGTAGGATAGCCACTGCACTCAGGGTCATCGTGACCCTCGCCAGCTGGTGATCCCACCAACTTTCGGAAGAAGCATGAATTCCTCGGCACTGTCTCATGGCCATCCGAAGCGGGCACCATTGGTCCTTTCATGTCCATGATGTGAAAAGGCCAAGGCTCGTATATGAGAGATAACTTCCCACCAGGATACTCTGAGCGAACCAGAAAAGCACCTCCAATGGACAGTGGGTGGCTGCGTAAACCTCTCTGCAGCCTTTCTTCCTCATTCACTTTTGCCCTTTCTTCCTGAACCAGCTAGTCGTCAACGACACCCGGGCTCCAATTCTCATGGTCTGTGAGAAAACCTTGAGGACACCACTGAAATAAGGCTTCCTTCAGGGGTACGCCAGTAGATGAATGGGGGAGTAGTGCAATATTAAAATAGGAACTGATACAGTGCCCTCTTCAAATAGGTCTCTTGACCATGTGCAATTCTCAAACCTTTATTAAGAGTTCTCATGAGTCTCTTGGTCTCCCCATTCACCCTCGGCCACACAGGGGTGATTATCCAGGTTGGATCTCACATGATCGCAGAATCTCTGAGAACCCCTTGCTCTTGAATGGGGGACCATTATCAGAGCACACTTCCTTTAGCAGGCCATGGGCAGCAGACACTTTTTCCATCCCTGGACTAACATCAGAAAGTGCTGGGGACTCAATGAATTAGACCTCCGGGTAACGGGACCACTGATCCACCATCACCAGGAAATGTGTGTCGCTCTATGTTTACCTGAAGTCCACGTGGATGCTTTCCCATGGTACTCAGCTTCTTGGCATGAATTCAATTGGCGGCTCTCTTTGCTTCGCAGAAGCTGCTTGGCACCAGATGCAAACTCTCACAAAAGCATCCACACGCTCCTCGTGACCAGGGAAGCACACTGTTAGCTACAATCGCGCCTTCAGCTTCCCAGTACCTTGGTGTCCGTGGTGTGCCAGTTCCAGTACCCTCAGATTTAGAGCTGTGACGACCACCATCTTTAGTCCTCAAAGCAGTAAGTTGTCCTCTGTAAAAGTGAGTTCCCATTGTTGTGTCACAGTTGATCCAACACCAACTATGTGCCACTCATTCTGTTGTGCAGCTCCCCCAATACCGCTTTGCATTCTCCTCATGGCATCGCCTCTCTCATAATCTGAAAGCACTCATCTCCTTTGGATGCTGTTCTCATCTCTTCTAAAGATGAGTTGGGAATGGCAGTCTCAGAAACCAGAGAACCAAAATATTCAGCGTCTACCTCTTCATCAGGCGGTCCTGCGTTGCGATCAGCTGGGTTCCTGGACAGGTAATCCGCTGCATTTTCACTCCCAGAGCGATATACCAGGGTGATGTCGTACTCTTGCAGGGCAAGCATCCACTTCTCAATACAAGCCGAGGGATTTGATGACAACCCCAATAGGATAGGGATAAGAGGTTTATGATCCGTTATAACTGTGATGGGTTTGCCATAGACATACACGTGGAAATGCCGGCATCCCCACAGTACTGCCAGGGCCTACCATTCAATTTGCGAGTATGGCTGTTCTGTACTCCACATTAGTAGTAGTAAAGCCTGATACCTTTCCTCATCAAACAAGCCTTGACAGCTTTCCACGCCCCTTTAGGGCGGGATATCCGGTCCCTATGACGTCATATCCTAGGCGTGGCCCCCTGGGGCTTCCCCCGGAAGTTCTGCCTGGGCAAAATCCTGTCCCGGAAGTGATGTAGGTGTGTTTAACAGGCCCTGGGTCCTTAGCGGGGGTGTCCCACCGGATGTGCCATCATGGGGGCTATCGGGAAGGTCCCCCCAAGGGTTGGGGCCCCAAGGGGACTTCCTCCGGATGCCCCCCAAAGAACCGGAAGTGTGGAGCGGGGTTTTGAAGGGTGGGACGTGGCGTGCAGGGCGTATATATACAGATACGTATTGGGGGCTGTACAAGCCGTTCCTGAATCCTTGGAAAAAACAAAAACTCAAAAGACCTCAATACCAGGAATTATGAAGCGCTACAGCTACTACTCTAAGGACAATACAGCTGCTGAGGATTTGAAAACCCTTCAAAAATATTACAGCCCTGAAAGGCCGCCGGCACCGGCGCTATCCGTCGATGGGGGTCCTGATGACGCAGCGGCTATGGATACATTATGTGAGCATTTTGATATGTTGAATCTTGGGAGTGGGAAACAGCCGGGTGTCATCGACTCCGGTGTGGATGACGCCTACACCGATGCAGACTATGTGGATATGGATGAGGCTGTTAAGGCTCTGGAGGAGACCCCATATGAAGATCTGGATGTTTTAGAGCAACTGTTTCCAGAGGCCGCAATAACCTCGACGGTAGGCACAGCATCCGATGAAGACAAGCTGTTTATGGACGTTACTAGCTCCTCTATGCTGGAAGATGTTGGTTCTGAAACAATGGCTATGGTAAGTAGTGAAGTATGACGATGTGGGTGTTTGTGTGTGTGAAAAAGAAAAAAAAAAAAAAAACCTGTGAAAACACATGCTGAAGAGCTAAACTTCTTTCTTTTTTGAATTGCAGAAAACGCCAGATAACCATAACGGAACTGTGGACCTGAACAACTCGTTTAACGCCGTCAATTATTATTGTGTGTGCTGTTCAAAAAGGATCGAAAGTTCAGCATTCCCAGTCGGTGATAAGTGTAAGAAATGCGATACTTTGAAACGTTTTGAAAGTTCTGATGAGGAAGAAGATGATAATATAACCCTTTTGGAGACTGTAACGGCTCAAGCGTTTGCGGCGGCTGTTGTGAAAACGTGTTTGAAGCGGGACTATTACCGATGGTGTGAAGGGCATAAATACGGATACCCGCAACAGGATGCTCATGATTGTTTACTCCCGAATTATCAATCTGTAGCAATACGGGCGATATGTCAGATGTTGAAGTCATATAACGTTTATCAGATGCTTAAAAGGGTTTATAAAACCATGGGTATGCGTGTACATGCGAGTGTGGGGGGCCTGCTAACAAAAACAATCTTGGAAATTCAAACGTGTCGCAAGCCTGAGAAAAAAATGAGATCTTTACGCCTGGCAGGCCCCGTGCTTTTTAGAAACCATATAACCCGTTTAATACAGAGAGACTTTTCTAACCTGTACAGGATGAGGAGTAACCCGCAGAGGTGTCCGGTTCCTCAAAAGCTTGTTTTTTAAAAAGATGAAAACACAATAATACTGCTCCTTATATGTGTACCGTTGTTTTTAGGGTAAAGTTTCTGGCGGAAAAACCGGACGTGTGTAGAGCTAGCTGATGCCTGTACAGCTGTGTGGGGAAGACTTTTATACGCGATGCAGAAGGCGCGAATAGCGGTAAACACACCACCCCGGCTGTGGCGTTTTGATGTACCGAGATTTCAAGATGCCCGGATGTGTCAGAGTGTAATTTGTAGCACCATCAAGATGTCAGCGTGTGATGAATACGGTTCTGTATTCCGGTACAACTGGGGTTCTTTATACATGGGCCCTAGAACTGTTTTGAGGCACCACATGGCTGAAATGTATGCAAGATTCCTACGCCTTAAAGGTCTTGTTTTACAGGCCTCTGAACTATGTGAACTATTAAATGCTACAAGTGTCTGGTGTCTACAGAGTTACAGGCGGGGTAACCACGATGATGTGTATAGCCTGTTATATGATGCGTCCAATAAAATATCAGGGGTGGTAACTGTTCGACACCCCTTACATGTATACCAAACAGTATACAGAAAAAATTAAATAAAACGCCATACGCCAACCCTGCGTCTGCTTATTTTTTTGTAGTGCATCAATGGCCAACAACAAACGTTCAAGATTGCATGAATGCTATTATGATAAATCTGGTGTTGGGAGTTATGGGGGTGTTGATGCGCTTTATCGAAAATTACAGTGTGATAAACACCCCATCACGCGTGGAGCTGTTAAGACATGGCTATCCGGCCAGGAGACGTATACCCTTCATAAAAATGCTAGAAAACGTTTTAAAAGAAGAATGACCATTGTCGCGTCGGCAGGTATGCAGTGGCAGGCAGACCTGGCGGATGTTTCTAACCTTGAAAAGCAGAACGATGGTGCGCGGTACATTCTGACGGTGATAGATGTTTTATCAAAATATGCATTTGCAGAGGCCTTGCGGGATAAGACTGGTTCAAGAGTGGCGGCGGCCTTCAAACATATCTTCAGCAAGGGTCGCGTACCTGTAAAATTACAAACTGATGCCGGTAAGGAATTTCTGAATAGGCCCCTGCAAAACCTTCTAAAGCACTACGGCGTGCATCATTTTATAACCCACACGGAGGTTAAAGCGGCGGTTGTTGAACGTTTTAATAGAACCCTAAAATCTAAACTATGGAGATATTTCACAGCCTATAATACACAACGCTATGTGGATATATTACAGACTTTTATCGATGTGTATAATGACAGCTACCACCGGTCTATTAAAATGCCTCCCCGGGCTGTAACCTCTGAAAACTCATTAGCAGCGTGGCGAAACCTGTATGCTGGACGGCTATCGGAGAAGATCAAGAAAGCATCCTTTCGTGTAGGGGACCACGTCCGAGTATCCAAGTTAAAAGGTGTCTTTACAAAAGGCTACCAACAGTCCTTTACTGACGAAATTTTCATAGTGGCAAAAGCATCTGTGAAAGAGGGGGTATACACATATCAGCTGAATGATTATGCTGGTGAAGTTGTAAGCGGTAATTTCTACACAGAGGAGTTACAAAAGGTGATCGACGATCCCCAGCGTCTTTATAGGGTTGAGAAAATTATTCAGAGTAAAGGAAAGGGGTCTAAGAAACAGCACCTGGTAAAATGGCACGGATGGCCTGAGAAATTCAACAGTTGGGTCAACGCGGCCTCTCTAGAGGATCTAAAAAGCAGAGACGATCCCTGAGAAGAAGAAGATGGAAAACACCGGCTTTTATATCACCTTGCCCAGCAACGCCTCTTTAGATATATTCCCCAAAAACGAAATATCGGATTATTCTGTTAAACTGGCTAAACCCGTTAATTTACAAGGGCCGTGGGAAGCGGGGTTGATGGAGATTCAGTACCCCCATACCTGGGACACCCTGGACAAAAGAGATTCCTGGTATACCATCAGACGTGGAGAACCTGCTGAATTGATAAATGTGGGTTTTCCTCACGGCTTCTACCCCACAATACAGGCGCTGCTAGATACTATCAACAAATCAATCGCGAGTCTCGAGCGCTATACAGATATACACCTGTTTCTAAATAACTCACGCCGTAAAGTATTTGTAAGATCACCCGATCTTACCGTGGAGTTTATATGTAGCGGGAAACTCTCGATGGTGTTGGGGAACGTTCAGCATATAAAAAATAATACTAAAAATACGGACAAAACACGTGCAGATATTGATGGTGGATTTTACAGCCTCATGATCTACAGCGATATAGTAGAATACCAAAGGGTTGGTGACTCATACGCCCCCCTCATGCGGACCGCACAAGTCAAGGGCGAAAATAACGGCATTGTTAATATACAATACATGAAGCCTGATTATATTCCTGTTTCTAAGTGTCATTTTGATACTATCAACATCCAGATAAGGGACGATCAGGGAGATCTGGTCTCATTTAAATACGGGAAGGTCCTGGTGAAACTACACCTGCGCCCTAGACGCGAGAGAGACAATTAGAACATGGTAATCATGAAGAATTACGGGGAGCCGCACGCTTATAGGGATTATTACCGCAGACAGGCCGGTTATGGAAATCAGCCCTACTTCCAAGGTGCGCCTGTGATGTATGGTGAGGGGCTAGGAAGTATTTTTAGAAGTCTTTTTCGGAGAGCCATGCCCTTCCTGCGCAAAGGGTTTGAATTAGCCAAGCCGCATATGAAAACAGCTGCTACAAACATTGCTAAGGATGTGGTGTCTACTGCAACAACCTCCATCGCAAATCGTTTCAACCAACCAGCACAAGAGGGCTCTGGTCTGGTTTACGTTGGTAAAAGCCCTGCAAAAAGAAAAAGGCGAGCGTCGCGCCGTCGGGGGCCTCCGAAGCCGCATAAAAAACGAAGAACCACCACCAAAGCCGCTCAGAAGAGAAAGCGCACGTCAAAGAACAGACGGGTCAGGCGAAATAAAAACAGACCCGGCATCAATATTTTCTAAAAGATGGCCTTTATCCACTGTGCCTCGGGGGAATGTGTGAAATCGGAACTAGATCTGTTTGTCGTGCCCCCGACACAGACAAGCATCGAAAACAGTTTTTTCATGGAAGTTGCGCCCCTAGCGGCACTATCACCATTAGCCCCCATCGAGTTTTACATATCGGGCTCAACAGAGACGTACCTGGATTTGAATGACACCTTGCTCTACCTAACCTGCAGAATAACAAAAGAGGATGGGACGGCTATCGGTGCAGCGGCGAAGGTGGCCACGATTGCCTATCCGGTGGCCACCCTTTTCAACCAGGTGGACATCACTCTAGGTGATCGCATGATTACACAGAGCGACAATATGTATGCCTATAGAGCGTATATTGAAAGCATTCTGAACTACAGCAATGACACTTTGGACACCCAGCTGACTGCAGGGCTTTTTTATAAGGACACGGCGGGGCACATGGAGGATTATGCTCTAAATGGAAACAACAAGGGCTTTATAAAGAGATCAGCGTATGCGACAGGCAGCAGAAACTTTGATTTACTAGGGCGTCTACACTCAGATCTGTTTTTCCAGGAGAAGCTGATGGTGAATGGTGTTGATCTGAAAATTAAACTCTCGCGAAATAAAGATGCTTTTTGTTTGAACAGTGATGATGCCGAAGCCTACAAACTGGTAATAGTATCAGCGAGTTTATTCATTAAAAGGGTCAACGTGTCACCGACGGTCAGACTCGCGCATGCTGATGCTCTACAAGTATCTAACTTGAAATACCCTGTGGAGAGGACCTCCTTGAAAATCTTCAGTGTACCAGCGGGCAGCCGTGTCGCCAGTCAAGATAACTTATTCTTGGGACAGCTACCTAAAATAATCGTTATTGGCTTTGTGGATAACACCGCGTTTTCAGGGGATTATGCAAGCAACCCTTTTAATTTTAAACATTACAACATTAACTACGCCGCCCTTTTTAAGGATGGGGTCGTCATCCCCGCCAAAGCCTACAGCCCTAGTTTTCAACAGAAAAATACAATTAGGGAGTATCTGGGACTAGTCTCCATCAGCGGCAAGCACATGCGCGATAAAGGATTTGTGATACCACGTGACGACTATGATGGTGGCTACACCTTGCTGGCTTTTGATTTGAGACCCGATAATGCATCATCAGGACATTATAATCTGATTAGGAATGGTAATTTACGACTTGAGGTCCGGTTTGCTGCAAATTTACCAAGTACTGTGAATCTCATTATTATGGCCCTATTTGACTCTGTCATAGAACTCAACAACCAGCGACAGGTGCTGTACGATATGTAATGGATACCTACCAGATCATGCGTTTCCTGCGAAAAGACAAACATGCTGTGAAAACATTTCGAGGCGTGTATTCGTGTGATAACATTCCACGGAGTATACCGGGGGAACTGCCCATCAGCTTTGTTGTGAACACCGACCCCCAGCATCAAGAAGGAACACACTGGATAGCTATGTTTATAGACACTGTTGCAATAACTGTTTTTGATAGTCTGGGGTGTTTCCCAAGCCACCCTATATATGACGGCGATCTACTGGACTATGTTAAACATATAGCACCCATAGTACATTATAATAGAGCACAGGTGCAGCATTCTGAAGCCGTGACATGTGGGCAGCATGCTTGCTACTTTGTATCTAAAATGTCTGAGAAACAGGCACTGCGGGCTGTTATGCAAACCTACTCTCTTGATCTCAGGCAGAATGATCGGATGGTGACGGCTTTTGTGAACAAACGTAAATATCGCAGGCCCCCTGTAAATGTATATAGTTTTTGCCAGAAATGTAAGTGTGTTAATAATCAGTAGATATGTGTACAGGGCTAAATAAAAACATCTTGTACTTTTAAACAGCTGTCTCCTTCCTACGTGTGTCATGTTTAATTTTTTTTTTTTTTTTTTAAACAAACAAAATGTTGTACTAGCCATGCTTGAAATAATTAGACGCAAAACGTATGGTTGGTATAAATAATAACATTCTTTTATTACAAACAGAACCTTTGTTTATACAGGCTGTAGTGGGTATAGATATAAAGACATTTACATAAACACATATTTTATCACAAACAGCACATTTGTTTAATCAGCAGGTGTGCGTATACTTATAAAAAACAGATACATAAACCATATACATATACATATGACAAAGGTTAAAAACTGTTCTTAAAATTAAGAGAAAACACAGTTACACACTAAACCAGGCCTCGCGTTTGGGTTTATTTTTCTTTCTTCTTCTCTTTACGGAAATATCTAGGGACTCAACATCCTCGGACGTGGCTTTAACACCATTGTCTTTCAATGTCTCAAGCAGCTCGCGATGCCCCATGTTTCCCACTAAAGTGGCCGGAATGTTTAAGTCCGCAGCAGATTGCATGAACAGATCCCAGCCTCTAGGCTTTTTGTGTCTTCCAAAGGCCTGTGGGTTGGTAATGCTGCGAACTAAATCATGGACATTTGAACCTTTGACAGGCGTCCCTTTATATACAAACTCCCCCTTTGCGTTCCAGGGTACCAGCCCCTGCTCACCGGTCATCTTGTTCAACAATAATTCCGCATTCTTACGATAACGGGGGTTAATGGTATTCAGGATTTCAGAGACCAGGGGATCAGAAACGGGGTGTCCGGGATTTGTGTTGCTGAGACTCGTAGGCTCTTCAGGGGGCATGTACAATGTTAGTTTGTTCTTCTCATTGGAGGCTTGTCTAAAATGTGTTAAGTATTTCTGGAGAATCGCGGAATAGAGGGTAACCTTGTCGTAGTCTGATAAATCATGCCGACGTAGGATATCATGCATTTCAGAATCGATCCGGAGGGTTGCTGATTTTCGAATATCAGGCTCTTCCCTGTTATGGGCGCTCAGACCATCCAGCTGACGCTTGTCAACCAGATACATCTTCTGACTGTGCTCCATTAACCGCCCCCTAGAAGCCTGGTGATCAGAGGCAATGCAAGTCCTAGGAGCGCTCCTATGAAACCTCCAGATTGTTTTAAAAGCTTTCTTTTAACTTTTATGGAGGCCCGCTTGTTACCCAGCTTCTTGAGGATTTGCTTCTTCTTTTTTAAGACACCTAGTTGACGGCCGGATAGCGGTACGTTCCCCCTGACGGTATTGAAGGCAATCTCGGCTATAGCCGATACTAGATCATCAGAAGCCGAGCACAGAATGGCCCTGCGTTGCTGGGGCGGTGCCGTTACTAGCATTTTAAGGAGAGCGTAGTTCCGGCGTATACGTGCCGTCATGATGGTCGGTCGCTGGTACTAATGAGGTCAGTTTTGCACCTCACCGGGTTTTTCTAGTGGGCTTCTGTATGTAGACGACTGGTAAATCCGGATGGAAAATACCTGTGCGCAGTCGGTAGTCCTCTAAGGTGTTTGTCTTTAAATCCACCAATAAGTAGCCATAAGGTTTACGGGTAGCGTCTTCAAAGGCCTCCATGAAAAATCGGCTGTTACCCGGATACATCTGGCGTGCTAGAACCGAGAGTTGTTGTTTATCTCTGGGGTTCTTAAACAGAATGATATAACTGGCGTTTAGAGTTATCGAGCGGTTGCCCTTGCCCTTGTAGAATAAATTCTGTACAATGTAGCAGATACTAAGACTCCTATGATGTGAGTATTGTGTAAAAGCCTTTTCCAATTCGGGGCTCTGACCGCCCTCCATCATGAGATCATCTACGATAATCATGTTAATAAGGTTTGGTGGTAGCAACCGGTCATCATTCAGAGTCTCTGGTAACCCCTCCACAAACTTCAGATGCGGTATTTTAGAGGCCAGTTCGTTATACAAGTTCTGCCAGCACGAATAAAACCATATGACATTATCAGGTGGGGCCGACATGGTGGTGCGGGCATTTTCTAGGAGCTGTTTGATAAAATAGCTTTTACCGCAGCTGGAAGGACCCGCTAGCACGCATGAAAAAGGGTGTTGAAGGCGCGTGTCCATCATACACGATGCTTCCTTTTCAGTAACCGTAGGGTAATGTTTTGTAGTCGTTTGTGAGCACCCTTTTATCAAACACCACCCTCAAAGTCTTCTGCAGTGTCTGGGTGCTGATCTCCCAGCGTTTTTTCTCCCGCACTATGGATGGCTGCTGCACCACAATAGATTTGATGGTGTTTTCTAAAGTGTACTCGCGCACCAGCTCTTTCAAACTGTCAAAATTGATCTTCAAGCTGTTGCTGACGTTCAAAGTGATGCCTTTTACTTTCATACAGACCGCCCCTGAGGATGTGCGATAGGAATATGTTTTGGGCCCTGCAGAAACAAATTCTATAATGTGCTCACCAGGAGCTAATTCACTTGTTAGATTACCCAGATAATCACCCAATGGGGGATTCACCTGGCCGGGGGCGCTAACAAAAATAACCGAATCGGTGTCGTGGTACAGACACCTCTCCTGGAGAGCATCCATGACTGTATAAAGTTCCAGACGGGCATGAGCGGTTGTGAAACAGGCGATGAATATGTTTATATTGTTGGAGCACGTAGGGTACTCCTCAGCGTATTTCCAACAGAGGCATGCTGTTTCCTCATCTATAAACTGCAGGCTTGAAATGTCATAACCTGCGTCAAAAAGATAGGCTGTCAACTTATCAGGGTCGGTTATAATAGATGTGTTTGGTAAATTTGTTCTCTGAGCAAATTTACCCCATAAGGAATTCAAGCACAGCTTGGCTAGCTGCCGTCTGGAAGGGTTATTCTCGATGAATTCTGGTCTTAAGTGGATACCCTGATGTGTGTAATAGTCATCTATGTACTTCTGGCGGGCTGCGGGGTCATCGCAGCCCTCGGGGTATCCTGAAGCTTCTTGTTTGCTCCGCAGGAACATACGAATGTACTCGCAAAAGAGTTCTACCGTAATGTTCTCAAAGTGCCATATTTCATGAATCTTCCCCAGACGGTACCCTTTCTGCAAGGCTACTTCTAACTCGACGGTACACCAGGTACCTGTGATCGAACGCTCCTCATCGCTATGTGTGCATTTTTCAGTCTGTTTTGACTCTGCACAAGCCATGCACAATGGGAACATGAGCTTACCAGAAACCCTCTGAGGGAGGACCGGAAAATAAAGCTTCTTAGGGGGGTACACCTGGCATTTGATCAGTCCAAAATACTGCTTAATATCCCCAAAATTTTCATAGATGATCCGTGGGTGTCCTAAAGGATAGGGTTTTGAATGATTGATAAAGGGGTAGAGGCTGGTGAAGTCTAAGTAGTGTATCTTCTCACCAGGGGCTGTTTCGTGGTAGAGCTTGATGGCATTAGTCCTACCTCCAAAAAGAGCGTCACGCGGTTCTAGGGGTTCTGGTAAATTCTTATGCTTGAGAAAAATCTTTAAATCAGAATCTTTTTTCAACATTTCGGTCCACTCATGCTCCCAAAGCGTAATAACGCGCAGACCCCGGGTCTCAAGAAAATTCTTTTTTAAAAGAGTTCTCCTGTAAAGATGATCATACGTACACGCCGTCAGGGTGTTATAGTCATCTTTCTTATAACATTGTGGACACCCGTGATAAAAACACCCATTAAACTCATAGGCCATCTGCACACCGTTTAAAGACGCATAGCCGTCTAGAAAATAGGGTCCGATCTTTTTCTCTCCTCCTCGCAGGGCATGTTGTATAGGTGTCTTGATCTGTTCAGACATATACATTAGCCACTGGATGGAGGGTGTGGAAAATCGTTTCTGGCGTCCATGATACATGTCTGGGGGTATGAGGGCTATTGTTTCAGACTTTAGAAACAGTTGCTTGTATATATGCATACACATGCTAGCCAGGGTGATGAATGTAAAGGGATCTACATATGTAACAAAATGTATCTTCATCTCGGGGTTTTCAGGATCATCCATAGTGTGGACCTGTCGGGTCATGTCTATGATGCCGTCTCGAAAACTGTTGCAGGCTGTTCTCAAAATATTGACGTCTTCACGACAATAGGCTTTTAGTTCTCTCTTAAAATCAAAAACCTGTGTTCGGGCCTCCGTATACCATTTAAGAAACGCCTCCTTGTCATCAGGCATCATGTATTCTGACCCATAACACTCCATAGGGGGGATGGCTCCCACATAGTTCTGATTCTGTACTGTATTAAAGAAATGGGGGAAATACCCTTTGGACCCAGGGAAGCCAAAAGCCTTAGGCAGTTTGCTTAATTTCATGGGTAGAAAATTCAAACTGTCGATAAAGCGGATTTTAAGGTCTGGCACAGCGAGGAGTTTCAACTTTGCACCCTGAGTTATCAGCTTGACATCGACTCTCTCTTTAATCAGTTGTTGTATTATGAAGAAGCCATCGTAGCCCTGACTGTTGTGTGCCAAAAAGCTATACCCGTGGAATTTTTTTGTCAGAAATGTTTTAATGAAGCGGCTGACGCAGTCAATTCCAGCGAATGACCAGCGGTCGTCACGAGTCAGATGCCTGGCATAGATATAGTTGGGTATGTGTATGCCGGTCTCCTGCATGCACTCCATATCAAAGATTATGTAATTCTCGGTTTTGGCTATTTCTTTCGGGTGTGTCATATAACACTGGTGTTCATCCACAGAGACCACTTCTACATCACAGCGGGGACATATCCGACCCTTGCATTCATGATTGGCCTTTATAAAACGGCCACAGGAACTGCAGTCTGTTTTTAGATGACATACGACTGTACCTTGAGCCGCCTTTTCAACGTGTTGTTGAAGACAGTCTTTGGATCGGGCAAATGTTTTACACCGGGGACATTTAAAGCCTGATTCACTGGTCACCACGCAACCATCTCTCTGACACATGTTACAGTGTAAGTGGCACCTGTGAGCGGTTTTATTGCTGTATATGTGACAACAATGCGGGCATAAATTGCGAGCCCCTAGGAAACTCTGAAGGTTTAAGATTCCATAATAGTGCTGCTCGTGGTGTAAAATATATATAGTGTTCTTATTCACATTGTCACCTGCCGGGAAGTATTTCCAAACCCTGTCCTCATTATACAGGATTTTGATAGGCACACCAAAGTGATCCTCAAATAAACGCAGATCATTAAAACCAACCATAACATCAGGTGGTATACCCAATACGCTGTGAACCTCCATAGCTCTTGCCTGAATGTATCCATCTGTAACGGTTCTAGGCTCTAGCAGGCCTATAATGCTTGCAGCCATACATATGTTCAGGTCCCCGTAATTAAAATCCAAGAGCCAGCGTTTCTTCTTGGAAACCACCATACTGTAAAGGGTTTTCTTCAGGGGTCTGTACACACCACCCTCTCTAGCCCTGACAACCACCGACACGAGTCTCAAGGGCTCGGTCACGACCAGTTCCGCCTTACTTTGTAGCAGTTTTCCAATGTTTTCTAGAAACTGCAAAACATCAAAGGTCTGCCGAAACGATCGCCTGGTGAAAAGAGGCCTGTTTAAAACAGTGCTGTCTAGGCGTATCTGGACAAAATCGTTAGGCCCAACCGTTTCAAGAATCTGAGAGATGAGCCTTTCAGTAGTTTCTGTGATCACTAAGAGTCCTTGACCGGTTGATCTTAACCTATCCAGATTTATAAAGCGGAACACCTCATAGTGTTCAACGCTTCGAAACTTTGGTAGATCTCGCTGGTATGTGCCCATACTCTGCAAGAAAACCGCGTCAGTTTCATCCGGAGGGGGTGTGTTTTGGGGTTGAGCCTCTAAATCTTTAAGGGCTCGCTGCATGATGATCATTTTAGCTTTTCTCAGGCGTTTGAGAAACATTTTTCGCTGCCTGAGGGTTTGAAGCCATTTTAAACGGCGTGCCGGTAAATCTTTTAAAGAGATACCTCGTTTTTTAACAAGGTTTGAGGGGGTGTTTGTGTTTTCCAACACTGTCTGCAGTGTTTCGGGCGTAGCATTTAAGCAGGACTCGGATGTACCCATCCCAGGGTCCACCCCTGTGCTTAAAGGCTCTGGGGGTTCTGCAAAACCAGACCTGGTCGGTATATGCTTTTGTAACACCCATTTCTTTTCAAGTTTGTTTTTACGAGTTGGTGGTGTGTTCTTTTTCATCCTTTTTTTAGCTATGGTGTTCACCCTGTTTTTAGAATCCCTAGCGAAAAGGGCTTGTTTGGCCTTAGACACGCGCTTACGCATGTCTACTAGATGTTTTTTACCAAACAGATGTCTCAAGCACCAGGCCTGGCGTCATAATCTAGAGCTGTTATGCGGGCCTGATAAGTGTTTTTCCTTTCGCAGTTTTTTTAAACCGGGGGCCCGAAATAACTCTTTTACAACGTGTCCCTTTTTAGAAGCACGGATATTTACAAAACTGTTGGCTGTGTTGAGATTCACAGGCGCTGGGTTATTTAAGGGTTGTATATTCGAATCTGTACAATAAATGCTGGGTATGCGTCTTTGTTGGTTTATACCGTTGGGCCCCCTGTAGGACAGATCAAGGGGTTTCGGGGAATATCCTGTTTCACGGATGACAGATGCATATCCGCAGTTTTGAGACCCTATTTTTATGGGTGAATCTGAAATTATTATAATAGGTGTCGCCTCTAGGACGACCCTGGTGTTAGGTTGAACACCCACACCTTCTAGAGCTTCAGAAGTCCTAATAGATCTCTTGGTGTTAGGGACCGTAGGTGTGTATGCCTGGGGTGGTGTTATATCTCTACAGCCCGGAGGCCACAAGAGCTGATGACCAGAGCCTATGCGGATGGGGATTGCTGGCGAGTACACAGGTGGCGGGGTGATCTCACCCAAAGCCGGAGACCCCTGTGGCGGACTATCAGAGACTATGTGGTTGGGGCTCGTTGGGGAGTACAAATGAGGGGGTGGGCTCTTACCACAGCTGGGGGTCCACGGACGTGGGCTAACCGTCCCTCTGTCTAAAAGTTTTTCGGAACCCACTACCGGGAGCCCCGGGCCCGGTATAAGCGCACCCCCTGTCTGTGTCTCCTGGGGAGATACAGCATTGACAGGTGCTACAGGTATGAGTGATTCAATAGGCAGTGGTATATGATTGTTGGGAACAATAATACGTTGGGGGTTAATGGGTACTACAACATTTGCAACCCCTTGAGACACCCGTCCCCTTTTAAGAGATAAGCCCCTCTTTTTATTTAAAATGAACTTGTTTGCAGACCCTTGAGACACCCGCCCCCTTTTAAGCGCTAAGCCCTGCTTTTCATTTAAAAGGAGCTTTACTGCCCCATCTAACACAGCATTACAAACAGCGACTTTAT
Source organism: Ambystoma mexicanum (assembly GCF_040938575.1). Taxonomy (NCBI): domain Eukaryota; kingdom Metazoa; phylum Chordata; class Amphibia; order Caudata; family Ambystomatidae; genus Ambystoma; species Ambystoma mexicanum. Next base: position 719,035,278 of record NC_090921.1, read on the forward strand.
ACAACAGTGGTGTAGGCGGCTGACCTGCAACTGGCGGGGTTCGAGCTGTCGGGGTCACAGTGGACGGCTGCGCTATAACTTCTTTCTCAACAGCAGCAGCACACGCCCCTAAAATAAAAGAAAAAAACAGTTTTAGTTTTATATTAAAGACCAAGTAATACATTACGGCACATTGTTCAGGTCAAACTCGAGGTATACGAACCCCTTTAAAATATTAAAAGAAACTGTATGATAAAAATTAGGCCTGTGCAACACTCTGTAAAACCCCATAACGGACCGCTCATGTTCTTCTAAAGACACGTTGAAATATTAACGACACCTGCTATGGAAAAAAAAAGAGTAGCTCTCAGTGATCCTTTAAGCATACTTACATTCTGTACCCCAGCCAGGGTGCTTCCTTTTTAATGACGGGTTCACTGCAGGTGTTGGGTATCTGGCATGGGTCCTGGGGGTGGCATCAGAGGCTGATGGTCCAGCGGTCTGTGGATCTGAGGAGGGGCGTGATGCCGTTGGTCCCACACTGGGTGTATCTGCAATAAAAGCCAAAGAAAACAGTTACCACCAGGTTCTACATCAAATCGTCACATGGCAGACCTATGCTTCAAATACATCATCATGTTTTACACTAAAGACTCAATTTGTGGAAAGCATCAGGACTCCTATAAAAAAAAAAGCATACATGCTTTACAGGGTTCACCTATAATAATAATTACCTGCTACAAGAGCCGATGCCTCTCGCACATCTGCAGAAGCGGCGCCCGCATGGATCACCGCTAGAAAATAAGGAAACAACATATGTTATTGTAAATACCCATTATTAAATAACTATAATCATCTTATGCTCGTGCCATAAAACTACATTATGTATATTAATAACAGTTACTAATAACATCTGTATTAAAAGTACACACCGGCGGTATCGATACTAGGAATTCCGTATTCTGCCAAGAGGTCGATAAGTGCTTCGGAATTTATACATGCGTCTTCCAAGGAGGCATCCCATGCAGCAGAGCCATCTGCTGGACGCAATAAATAAAATAAATAGATAAATAAATAAGCCTCGGGTCTCCCATACTGCAAATGCCCAATCCTTGGGGGTAACAGCCACCCACACGTACAAGAAGCACAACAACCCCTGCTTGGGGCCCTTATTAACTGTGGACCCTTGGGGATCAACTCGATGGGGACCTGGACAGGGAGGCTAATAGTTCTGCCCAGCCTTGATGCATAACATTCTTTAAAATGTATAATCTGTATCACATTTTATCAATAACAGTCTCCTTAGGGCCTGTTCAAATAGTGTCACAAAAGAAATGAAATGCCCGGCTGCAGTTGGGGGCACTTTTTTAGTTGGTGCTGAGACTATTTTACACCCTGGTCTTGCCCCAGGCATGTCAGGGCTTGTAGTGTTGCACTGGGATGTTAAATAAGCATGTTTTAAAACTACAGAAGGAACCAGCTGATAATTACATCTGTGGTTTCCTTCTGTAATTTAAAGCATAATTATTTAACATTACAGGCTGGTGCTGTGTGGGATCCTTATTTGCGTGGCTGCTGTCACCTCATGTTGTCACCTACACATACCATCCCCACGTTATCTTTTTTTTAATTTATTTATTTTTTTTAAAATGGGCTTCTGCCGGCCTGACCCTGGATCAGTTTGCCCTGCTCAAGAGGTCAGGACCCATTAACGCTCACAAAAGGACGCATATGCCGATGCCAGACCCCCAGGGAGTAACATTTAGTCAAGGCTAATTAAATGATACGGCCTGGGGGTCTGGCGTCGGCATCTGAGCCTTTGTTCACCCGAACTCAGTATCATGAGCCCCCTGCGGCAAGCCGCAGGGGCCTCTTGATGATGAGTTCGTGTTCGTATTTTATACAGACACACACCTTTTATTCAATGAAATACAGACGTGTATCTGAATCAGGATGTCCCTGTTTGCAGCTCGATGCAGATACAAATCTGTATTTCATTAAATAAAAGTCGTGTGTCAGGCCCCAGTTTGCCGTGCTTCTAATGCAGATAAACAGCAGATCCCGAAAACCCAGACGGCATCCCGCACAGTCCTGAGGGATCGGGTTGCATCTGGGGCTCCAGGGACCTGTGGCCACAGCCGCCTCTGCTGCAACCATCCCCCTATGGAATATGCGGGATGGCATCTGGGGCATAAGTATGCTTTTAAAACACCGGGGACATGCCGCCTGTATTTTAAAAGCATACTTATGGTTGTATGTTTAAAAAAGGGAAATGCCCCCTTTTACATGTGTGCCTCTGTGGATGCGATGAACACACACCTTACCACGGCAACACGTGTTTGAAAAAGACTTTCATTTCAAAATCTGCATTTTGTGTGTGTTCTCTTGATCGAATCGACGCATTACATATGCATATACCTTACCTTAAACAACCCCATTGGGAAATAAACATACTCATCAGAAATGTTTCAAGCCATGCTTTCTTTAAAAGCATGTCAAACTTGACTGGTCATCCTGCTTGGATTTTTTTTTTGCCCCCTGTATTTATTTTGCTGAACGGATGCCAGCCTCGCATTGTTAATTTACTTTTCAATTTCAATCCAATCTCGCTCTGTGCCATCTCTTTCCCCATCATCCTGTCGGTTTCACGCCCTGCATAAAACCATTGGGCCACCTTTCAGGGTGTTAGCCACTTTACTGATTATGTTTGCAACACTACCAAAACATGCCCTTTTCAGCCTGTAAGATAGCTCAGCGGGTTGAGCGATCGCTGCTGCGATCTGATCGTGATCTACAGGCAAGCCAACTCAGACTTTCATCCTTCAGAGGGCGATAAATGAGTACCAATCTCGGATGGGTGATATTGTATGTAAACATGTGCTATGTAAAGCGCTTTGGATTAAGGCGCTCTATAAATAACACAAAAACAAACCTAGCTCTTGAAAGGGGGTGTCCAGAACCTACACATAAGGTGCATTTGGTGTAGCGCCTAGACACCCGCTTTCAAGAGCTATACCTGCTTTTTATGAAAAGCAGGCATAGCTCTTGAAAGCGGGTGTCTAGGCGCTACACCTAAGGAGCATTTGGAGGAGACTGTGGGGGTTTAAGTGGTACTGCTCAAAGAAGCACATATTATAATTCATTCATCACTGCCTAAAATGCGCTTAAATTGTAAAAAATAAAAAACATTTCAGATGTGCGCTATTGTGCATACCTGGCAATGCCCCCCTACTACAACAACAAGATAAAACAGGGAACACTGCAGTTTCCAATGGGCGCATAATCATGGCAAAGGGGAACCAGAGCCCCAAATACAGACAAAGACACCCGCAAAACCGGGACACCTTAGCACACCCCGCCACGGGGCCCATGGCTATGCATGCACAATACAGAGGGCCACATTATTATTATCCTTATTTTTTCAAAAGACAGGTCAGACTGGCAATTGTTTTTTAAAAAGCTAATATGGTGCAACTACACATATGTCTTTAAAGCACCACACGCTAACCATTGTTTTAAACATAGCGGCCCCCAGCATTTACCCCAGCGTCTAACAAACAAACATATTCTGTACCTATGCACATGTATTTATTTTTAAACACAGTGGCATGCCAATAATTGAATATAAAAGATAGTACCTGGGGCAGGACTAAAATCTAGCACATCCCCTAGTGAAAGCCCTGGGAAGAGGCCCTGTAGATAAATTAGGAAAAGTTAGCATTTTACATAAAACTAATGGAGGCTGCAACATGTCAGAGTTTATAGACCCCTTACCTGATAGTTTGTCTGATCCTGCTCCTGCATGGTAGCTGTAACGAGCACGCACGATGACTTCACACACACACACACTGGGTCTGCAGCTGGTTAATTCTTAACAGGCGTCGCACAAGGGCTGACAACAGTTAAACCACCCCTCTTTATAATGGTATCTCAAAAGTGGCGGGCTTTGCAGATATCTGTGAAATTAACTCCAGATGGTCACCAGCTTCTGCCACTCAAGATAAGGCCCTAGGACTTTGAGCCCGGATCTAAGGGTCTTGGGGGAAGGGGAGGGCTGGGGGATGCATGGTCAGCCGGATACCATCCTCCCGGAAATTTCAAGGGCTCCTCCACCGCCTGGGGCTGCAGGGGTGTGGCAACATCCCCCGGAAATTCAAAGTGATCCATCAGAGCTGCCCCTCGGGGCTCAGACCACAGCACTGCCACCCCACCCATCCTGCTGAGGGCTGCAAGAACAGACCATGCGGACACCGCAGCCATTTCCGGCCTCCCCTGGAATTTCAGAGATCAACAGCATATCCGCTGGGCCTGTTCCTGTTGAATTACAGCTGTAACACCACGGGGCTGGGCCCAACAACTGCTTTTAAGCTCTCTCTCTATATATATAGAAGGCTGGCAGGGGTGTGGGATGAACATGGCTTGCGCAGACCTTTGTGCATGCCATTTTGCAGCCTGAGTGCCTTAAAAGGACAGAGACCTCCACTGATGGCCCAGGATCCACACATGGACCCTTGCAGAACCATAGGGTCTTGCTTCACAAGCCTGTTGGACTCAGATCCATCACCCCAACATTTATTATGAATATTAGAATTCATAAAAAAAAAAAAATTGTTTTTTTTTTTGAAAAATGTTTCCTACCCCGCATAAGCGATTGGCAAATTATATATTAAAATTAATATGTCATAAAAATATGGAGAAAAAAAAAGTTTTCTCCCCAGCATAACCGGCCGAAAAATTATGAAATATTAATTTTTCATAAGTATAAAAAAATTATTAATTTTTTTTTATGCTTATCAAAAATTAATATTCAATAATTTCCCATTTTTTATATAATTACAAATGTATTTTCGATTTTTTTTTTCTTTTTTTTCTTTTTTATTTTTCTAATTCTTACCTGTCTTATTATAAGTGTAGACACTCTGCCACACTATACTCAAGACCCGCTTTAACACCACCACCCCTAGTCAACATGCCCCTAGCTTCAATCTTATGTTTACCTTACCGCACCTGCTGGTTGCGTTGATGCTGTTTAATCAAAGTTTCAACCCGGTCCTCAAGATGGGCTTAGACCTACAGCCAAAACACTGCTGTATATATATATACACCCTACACGCCACGCCCCACCCTTCAAAACCCCGCTCCACACTTCCGGTTCTTTGGGGGCATCCGGAGGAAGTCCCCTTGGGGCCCCAACCCTTGGGGGGACCTTCCCGATAGCCCCCATGATGTCACATCCGGTGGGACACCCCCGCTAAGGACCCAGGGCCTGTTAAACACACCTACATCACTTCCGGGACAGGATTTTGCCCAGGCAGAACTTCCGGGGGAAGCCCCAGGGGGCCACGCCTAGGATATGACGTCATAGGGACCGGATATCCCGCCCTAAAGGGGCGTGGAAAGCTGTCAAGGCTTGTTTGATGAGGAAAGGTATCAGGCTTTACTACTCACATTGCCCTGCTCGCATATGTCACTGGCTGCACCTCACCTTTCACATTGCATTATGTGAGGGCCGTTCTTAGGCCAAAAGAGCCTGCATCTATGACTAGTTATGTAAGCAAGCTTGAGACGAAAAATGCCTTTTCACACTCAGCCGTGAGCGCTGTCTTGACGCCATCAAATGCGGTCTGTTCCAGTGGTGTCCACTGCCAAGGACAGCACTTTATGGTGAGACGTTGCAGGGACTCTGACAGTGATGCCATGTCCTTAATAAATCGGGCACAGTATGTGACAATACCGAAAAAGATGTATATTTCAGAGACAATTTCAGGTGCTTTTGCATCCTTAATCTCAGCAACTTTTGCAGGGTCTGCCGACATTCAGCATTTCTGGAAGATGAATCCAAAGAACACATTTTTCACACTTCTCCTTGTGCAATATCAGACCCAGGGACCTTATTCTTTCCAGAACTCTTTCTAAACACTCCAGACGTTCAGCCTTTGAGCGGGCAAACACTAGGATATCATCACTGAGGTGAAGAGCTCCTTTAATGCCCACCAGTGACCCTCTGATTGAGTTCAGCCTGAAAGTCCAACGACTGACACAGACAACCATACTCAGCCCCATCTATGTCTTCTTGAACTCCACTTCCATCGGCACCGCCAACAGCCATGTGGACCTTAATGACAGCCACCCAGCCTCAGCCATCTGAATACAGGTTCTTCAACAGGTTTCAAACAGTGATGAAGTCCAGAGCCATGGTGGCACATTTTAAGACAATTATCAGTGACATGATGCGTAAGCAGCCTACATCTCTAGTCACACTGTCCCTTCTAGCCATGTCTACGTTAACTACAACTACAGCTGCGCCAACACTCCCTCAGGCTCCGGGGCCTATACGATACAGCCGCCTTCCAAGCCAGCACCTTCCGACCCTCCTCTGCCAGCACCTCAGCAGCCAGCAGCTTCAACCTTGGATCTTGGCACACCTCTGGGCAAAGATTCATCATCAAGCAAAGCCAAGGATGGCATTCCTCATTCAACTAAGACTTTCCACGACAGGATGGTTGGACTGTCTGAATTCCCAGGAGTGGTAACTCCTGAGGAACCGAAACTACAATTGGATGTCATTTCCGAGGTCCTGGCACTCACATCTTATTACAGATCCAGAAAATATGCCTTGGACGAGGTTGAAAAAAATTGGCAAACACCCCTCTCGGTGCAAGCCACCAATAGGAAGCTGAAGGCACGTAGCAGGTCCCTCACTTCTGAGAAATTGTGCTTCATTAGACACCCACAAACACACTTGGTAGTGGTAGTTTCTACATCACTCTATGCTAAGCCTTTGACCTCTGGCAGCTTCTCACCAGCAGCCCTATTAAATAAGGAGGACAAGCTTTTGGAGGCCTATGGTCACAAGGTAAACACCAATGCCTCCCTACACTTCAGATAGGCTAATGCAGATGCACCTCTGCCTGCTGCCAACCCAAATCTTTGGAGTGAGATCAGCAATTTCAGGCTTTTCTTTGCATGGACAAGTAGCAATCCTTTCAATCTGGTATGACAGAGGTCAAGCTCATGGCTCAGGAACTCCTTGAGGCGTTGGTACACCACATTGATACCTCCAGTATAGGCATGGAACTGGGCACTGATGTGCGCAGAGTGGCTATGATGCATGTCATCAAATTCACACAAGAGGTCCAAGACAAAATATTGGACTTGCCTTTTCCATGGTCAGGATCTATTCCACCTGACCACCGATGAGGAACTAAACAAGAGGAAGATGTCTACCCAGACTGCAATCTGCTTTCTCCAAAGATGTTAGACAGCTGCCATGTGCTGGGTTTTGTGGCTACCTGGCAGGAACGCCAGAAACCCTGACAGGTCTTCCAGCAGCCAAATTAGGAAGCAGCTTCGCTCACCCTTATTCACGGGATCATCCTCTGCAGCTTCAGCGGACTCAAAGAAGCAATGATGTGATGAGCCAGGTCTACAAAACACCAGTCAACGGCAGACTCCCCTGTTACTTTGCACCCTGGCAAACCATTTCACAGGACCCTTGGGCGCTGTCCGTAGTTTCCATCAGTTAACGTCTCGCAATTCCTCTCTACCCTCCCTCCTCTCCCGCTCTCCTCCAGATGAGTTCCACCCCTCTTCTGGAAGAGATCAACAAGATCCTCTCCATGGAGGAGATATAAGTTGTTCCCTAGAATAGAGGGGCTAGGGCTTCTACTCCCTTCTATTTTCTGTGACCAAGAAGAACAAGGCTGGCATGTGGGCAATCCTAAACCTTTCTACCTTCCTCCCCACTTTCCCCCAGGAAAATGGTCCAGATGGTCAGGTCTGCCCCGATCTTGGAATCAGTTTGAGTTGATGACGGTTTTGCACCATAGACCTCTAGGACGCATACCTCAAGGCATAAAATAAACAGGGTTGCATAGCAATTTGCAATGCAATTCTGTAGGTTTGCTAATTAAATTGACACTTGTGTAGCAAAACTAGCTATTTAAGTTAGTCTGTTCAATGAAAACACAGCTCACCCTGCATTCATCTATTGCCCTTAGGGCTCCCTCCATCCTCTTTTCTCTGCTCACTGCAAGTTCAAAGGGGCTAATGGAGAGACTGTGCAGCAGTTCTCCTCTCCTTCACTCTTAAGTGGCAAAGGACTGTGTGGGAGTGCTAGGCAAGATTTGCTTTCTTTTTCAAGTAATTGCAAACCAGAAGAGATCAGGATGATATTTTTTTATTAAGATAACTATATCCTGCGTGGCAAAGACCAGTATGTGTTAACTTAATTTTTTTAAAAGACAGTCCTGCAATTCCATGCCTAAACTTTTAAGTTGTTTATATAATGCATAATTACATTATCGCTACTGTAAAATACACTGCATTGTCTTCATGGATTGCAGTAACATTTAGGTTAGTGCATCTACATTTCATAGTGTCAACTAATTTTCATTGTGTTGGGGAAGATGCATCACATTGACGAGTGAACACTTTTGAAAATGTACATGATCACACGGCCACATGTTTTTGCTGGCAAAACCAGTTTGGTTACTTGCTGGTTGCATACATCTGTGCAACTGGTTCTCAACCCATGGGCTGATCCCATATGCCTTGACATTTTGTCTTGTTACCATGTTGATTTATAGATAGATACTATGAAAGTGAGATGGCTGCAAACTACAATATTCCACCTAGTTTTCCCAGTTCCCTGCCTGCTACCACATCCTTTCACATTTTACAGACACTCATATAGGGTTCACAAAATCTACTCAGCCACTCGCATAGTCGAGTAAATTTTGTGTAGGGTGAGTACCGTTTTCTGGGGATATTTTAAACATTTATTTAACATTTACTTGGTTTAAAATAAATGTCAAATACATGTTTCACTGTGAATGGCTGGCATCTGGATGGCAGCAGTGTGCCAAACAATGTGGGTTTGTGGTGGCGTGCCATTTTACAAAAAGGGCATTTACATTTCTTGTCATCCTTTGCCATTGGTCAAGTGCATTTCTCTTGGGTCTAGTAGGTAAACTATGTGAATCTATCTACACGTCTAGCAGAATTTGAAAGATTTTGCAAGGCTTGGCTCATCATTCTTTCATCGGTACACAAAGATTCTGTATTGATGATCATTTTATGTCTTGGGTACAAATATCTTCTGGTGACATAAAAAATATTAGTACCATACTGCTAATCAAATGGGTTTATTTGCTAATCAAGAAAAGTTTAACTAACAAACTCTGCTAATTCATTTTTGCAAACTAATTGTATGCCTTGCATACTTGCATGTTGCCACCTGGGAACCCCATCAGTGATTCCTGAGGCTATCCATCTACAAGAGGCACTTTCAGTACAGAGCCCTTCCCAATGGATTGAACTTGGCATAGAGGGTATTTACCAATCTGAGGAATACAGTTGCCAGCTACTTCATCTGAGGGGGATACATGTCTACTCATACTTGGAGGATTGACTCATCTGAGCCCCTTCTGCATCCCAAGCAGCTGCATCGGCTGAAGAATTGTTTGTCCCACTTTTTCATCTGGGTTTTCCCATCAATTATCAGAAATCGACCTTAATCCCTTCACAGAGACTTGCCTTTCTGGGATTTGTGTGGGACTCACAGGCTGTGAGGATTTTTCCATCCCAGCAGAGGATCTTTGATATCTCAGCTGCCATTTTCAGCTTGGTGGTTTGAGAGACTGCTAGAGTTGATGGCTGCATGCATGCTTTGTGCTCCGCTTACACGCCTGAAGATGAGACCCCCCCCCCAGTTGCACTTAGCCAGTTCCTGGAATCAGTCTACTGGGAATCAATCAGACCAAATTCCGATCCCAGACTTTCTAGACCCTGATTTCACGTGGTAGACCTAGCTCTCCAAATTGACTTGAGGAATTCCCTTTTGGGATCCAGAGGAGTGTGTCACCACCACCTCCTCCCTCAGGGGGGCGGGGTGGGTGGGGGGGATGGAGCCACTTTGGGTCTTCTCAAAGCACACAACCTTTGGTCCCCCGAAGAGAGCCTTCTCCGTATCAGATTTGATGTTTTATGGTATAGGTACAAACAGAACTGAAAATACAACAGTCAAAACAATGTATGCATAGTCAAGTAACAGAGGGCACAAATACATAGGTGCAACACAAGAAACATAACCCAATACTTTGGAGTTATAAGATCTAACCATCAGACATAAGGAAAAAAAAAGACAGCCACTGTAGGGACCGGGTGGGAGCATCAAGCAAGATGGGTGTAATATCCTTAGCCAGCATCCATGCTAGCTGTACATGTCCAGGAACGGACCCCAGATCTCATCAAACTCGTCCAGTGCACCTTTATGCTTGTAAATGACTCTCGTAGGTCAAAGGGGTGAGCAGCTGAACAATCCAGTCAACAATGCAAAAGGAATTTGGAGACTTCCAGGCATGCAGGATCATTTTCATTGCCAGCATGCAGCCGCGGAGGAACCAGGTTTGGCTTTCATGATTCAACTCCTTTACCAGGCGAACGTCTCTGAGAACAAGTAGGGAAGCCTTCATGGGTATAGCAAGTTGAAGCACCAGGCCCAGTCTCTATGACGCTCCTCTCCAGAATTCCCTGGCCTTTTAGCAAAACCTGATTAAGTGGCTTTCTCCATATAAACATCCTGAATCTTCAGGCTATATTCAACACCCTGAGCGACTTTCTGCCAGTACTTGGAGGGAATCCAGTTCTCATCTAGACCAACAGTTCAACCTCCATGAACTAATTGAACAAGCAGGAAGGAACAGCATTGTTCCCCCGCACCCTGTATCTGCTGGCTGTGAAGATATGGGAGTGGGCCATCCAGAATCAAATTTCCCTGAAGGCCATTCATTTGCCAGTACTGCTCAATGTGGAGGCTGAACTCCTCAGAAGGATGACATCCCAGGATCGCGAGGGGGAAGTCAAGCTCTCAGTCTTGGAGACCATTTCTGTGCAGTGGGGTAACCCCCAGGTAAGCTTATTTCCCACGTCAGAGAATTGCAAGCATTCCTTCTTCACTTCCATGGTAAGAATCATCAGGAACTCCATGGCAGAGGCTTTTTCAATCAAGTGGGACTTCCAGACTCTGTATACATTTCCTCTGATCCCGCTTCTGGATATTCTCCTCCATCAAGGGCACCACTCTCATTCTGATAGCCCCTCAGTGGCCTGCCAGCTTTTGGTTCTCCCAGATGGAGGGAAGGTCGAAATCCCCATCTAGAAACACAGGATCTAGTACATAAACAGCATATCAGAGTACTCTGTCCTGACCGTAGATTGCTCAATTTAGCAGCATGTTTCCTGAGCAGCTGATCCTATCTGCAGAAAATATGGTAAGAACCCAGGCAGACAGGAAGTCTCCTACCCGGGCCCAATACAAGAGCAAGTGCATCAGGTTCTGCTACTGGGCTCTAGACAGGCATAGCAATAGTTGAACCCTCGCTTTGAACAAAGTCCTCTCCTTTATCTCACATCTTGGGGCCTTGGCATCTAGGCTGACTCATTTCGATCTTATCTTTTAGCCATTGGGGCCTATCGCAACAACCCAGACACGGTCATGGAAGATGGCTCTTTTGGTGGCTATCACTTCTGCATGTAGAGTCGGCAAAATTCAAGCTCAGTTTCTGAGCCCTTCACTGTTTTCCATAAAGACTAGGTGGTTTTACACACTTACCCAGCCTCTCTGCAGGTTTTGCCCACTGTTTTTCTGAATCCACAGACTCCAGCTGACATTCAGGAGAGCCATAAAGTTTTACCTGGATATTACTTACACGTATCTGGAAATCGGATGCCCTTTTCATTAGTTTCGGCAGTCAGCAACCTGGCTTGCAAGCCTCTAAGGCCACGATCTCCAGGTGGCTAGTCTCAGGCCTAAAACACTGTTATTCCATGTAGAAGCGTGAACCTCCTAAGGGCCTTCATGCTCATGCCATCTGATCCAAAGCCACGGCCATGGCTTTTCAGTGCAACTTGCCTTTTGGACATTATTATCAGAGCAGCCACATGGTGTTCATCTGCTTTCTGTAAGCACTATTGGCTGGGCACCAGCTCCATTGCTAAAGCAGTTTTGGACAAGCTGTCCTTCACAACCTCTTTGCTATGGAGTAAGGGTTGCCCTCTCCCCAGATCACTATTTCCTGCTGTGAAATCTCCCATCATTATGGAGGAACAGGGGCAGGATGTAGTGATTACTGTACTCCTAGTGCATAGTCTCCTTTCCTCCATACGATCCTCCCTCCATTCCCTGTAAATCGGTAAGATAGTGGTAGCCAACGAGCAGTAAAGGACTAATAGATGAGGCTGGTGGGAAGAGTTTGCGTGGGTGGACGGGCACAAGCACGCCCAATGCATGCAACACATTTAAAGGGGAAGTTGACCTTTCTTGCAGTGCAAAAGCCTCTGGTCCCACCCCCATGAGACATATTCCCATCAATATGGATGAAGTGGCAGTAAGAGTACAGTAGTGACTACATTGAGTAACTGTGTCATACTGCATTCTGGTTTCTTGTGTGTGTATGGTCAGAACATGGGGCCTTTACTATCTTGCTGGGGGCTTTTTATTTAGATCTAGTAACCACCAGAAAAGAAAAAGCTTCTATAATATGAATACAGACTATTGTGCTGCAGGCTAGGTATCAAGAATTATAAGCCAGTGAAAAGAGATGGGTCCCTTAATAAAATTAATGACCAGTTATAAAGTCTGATGATAACCGAGTTGGCTATTTTGCCTAAATAATGTGTGCCAGTGTCAGTGTGGAAAGTGTTCAGTAGGATAGACCATGAGACTGGCGATGGGCCGATGGAACGAGCATAGATCCAATTTAAGAATTAAAAATCAGGAGTCTACTGTAGCTGATCGCTTTAATGAGGCTTGACCAAATAAGATTTCAAATTGTAGAGGTTGTGAAAATTCCCAAGAGAGGCATATACAAAATGCATCACTCAGGAGAGAGGTATTCTGGTTAGACGTTCTTGAATCAGTTATACTCAGGGAATGAATGACAGCTGTCACGTGAATTGGTAAACATGATTCCATTGCATCCGGCACGTCTTCCTCAGAGGATTTTTGAATCCTTTCTATAATAAATTTGCGGTCACACAAAATTCTATAAAAGCCTCTTTTGCATGTGTTCCCGCACTTTTTCGCCAAAGGGTGGGTGTTGAAACTAATAATAAAAATCAGAAGATTTCCAAATCAGAATAAATAACCTCTTGTAAACATGGCGGAACAAACACACATCGGTTTTGGTGATGTTGAATGAACGATTAGAAAACGGACATTTCAGACTAAATAAGTGCGCATTGTTCCGGTATCAGTAACCACAATGGCAAACATGATAAAGAGACTTTATAAAACAACGATGCAACTTTGAGCACAGAGACGCAAGGAAAGGTGGTATAGCTTAGTAGTAAGTAACCATGGACTTACAATAGCAAAACATCTTGTACTGATGAAAAGTTTGATCAGTAAAGGCCTGCACAGAACATACACCACAACTTTAATTGCACATTCATTTTTGGGGAGCGAGAGACACTAAAGGTATGCTGCGTATTTCAGAATAAAATATATATGTATCATGTTTTCATGATATACTTAAGGTGCTTCCGTTTTGTTTCTGCCTAGATTTCTACTGTTATTTCCCTCCTGAAGAAGCTCTATGTAGAGACTGAAACATGTTGCGGGATATAATGTCCTCCTCGATATGACAATAATCAAATTAATAGCATTTTTATATTTTATTGAAATCAAGTTCGCATTGTTGACCAGCTATACATGATTGCATTTAGAAATTAATTGTAAGACATAATTAGCTTCCCATAACGCGTTGTCGGTTTTTGTCTAAGCTGACGTTGTGGATTCATATAGTCACTAGCGTAGTGGTTGGCCCATTTAGGCCTGCTGCACCTAATGACAATGCAGTTAAAGGAGTATAACTGTGCTGCCGGTATCACCCCATAATGATTGCTTTAAAATCATCCACAACTGGTTGTACATTGAAAATTAAGGAGGACATCCGTTAATTTATGAATTAGGGAGACACGCTCTAGAGCTCACACCTGACTGCCATGAACTGCCCCCTGGGTTAAGTCCCTGATAGCCCTATTGCCTGTGGATGTTCATCACCCGCAACCCGGGGCCTGCATGATATTCCTTGTCAGACACTTCTTGCTCTGGGTGGGGAGGGACTCTTGACCATTAGCTTTTGAACTGGTGACTTTATGTTGGACAAATCTCGCCTCCACCCCCCCCCCCAGACACCAGTTGAGTTTATGCAGCCAATTGACTCATTTGTAATCCTGCTGCTCTCTACTGGTTGTAGAAAATGGACTAATGCTGCAGATCCCAACTCACTCTTATGGTGGTGTTTATAGAGCGGACAGATTTTCAAGACAAAAAATGGGGGCGGTCAACAACACAAAAGAAGGACTACCCCAAACCCTCCATGCTCCACCCCATTCCCCTGCCCCTTTAACCCAACCCACCTCACCCTTCCCACCATTCCAAAGTATCTGCATATGCAGTTTTAACTGTGGATGTCAACACGTTAATAACAAAGGCACTGTTCCTGGTTTCTCAGTTGGTTTCCCAGTCAGTCTCTGCAGCACAAGCAGTAATTGCATGTTGATGATACCTGGAAGGTTGGTGCTTCAAGCCCATCCTCAGATGGCAAACTTGTGAAAATATTGTCAGGTCTGTTTAGTTTATAAATGCTGGCGATACAATTGTGTCAACCAGACTTTCCTCAAAACCGGGACTTTCAGCCTCCCTTTATCCAAAACCAGGATGTGGTTTTTGAATAAAAAAAACTCTCGGGACAGGGGGACAGAGGGCCAGATTCTGGGACCGTCCCAGCAAAACCAGGACCTCTGGCCACCCTAGGCGTCTAGGAAAACCCACATGCACGACATCTCTGATGAAAATACTAAGGTGGCTCACAGTGTTCCAGAGAAGGGAACATCACAGTCTATGCCTGCACACCGGCATGGTGACATCACCTGCGACAATCATACCCAGGCAATCACAAGGGGAGATCAAGCGAACCTTAGTACATATGGTTGCCAAACCACACACACTGTCCCTCGAGCTACATACCCAGCCAGGCTACTTGCTCACGGAAAAACTGCAACATAAACATCACACTAAATATAATGAGTCAAAGAGTCGATGAAGACACTACAACTTGGCTTGTCCTTAAAAGCGGCACGACCAGCCTATATTGGAAATTACAGGTGGCATGAATTAAGTGATTAATTATGTAAGGGGAAAAGCCCTCCTAAAGGGAACACCTGAGTGTCTCTCTCTCTCTCTTTCTCGTTTAGCATTTGGTAGCACAGCCATGACCTCCATTGACACATCTCCCACGCCTCACTACCGCTTTCCCCCATGTTTGCATTCCATCACGGGTGGCTTGACCTCGATAGGCAGCTGTTGCAAAGCATAGAGAAGAATCACTGAATTTACCTTCAGGGATCTGGCTTTCAGTTGGCTATACTGGGCCCGCACAGATACTGGTTAATTTGCTGCAACCAGGAGATGCTCCCGGTTCCACACCATTGACTGCAAACGTGCTATTCTAGCCTATTATTGCCAATGGTGCTATGGTGAAGGCCAACTGTACCCCCATAAGCCACCAAAATGGGCCACATGCCAAAATGCAGGTGGCAGTAAGCAAGGTTTCACTGACAGTGCACTTGATTGTCTGTCTACATTTATTTTCCTTGCACACAAAACAGCCAACCATAAATGGTGGCCCGTTTCACAAATTCAAGACCACAATCAGGTAACAAACAACCTACTACATTAGCACAGGTTCCTCATATTCCGACAGATGGCCCAGGGGACCATACACCACACCCCCTGGGCGGTGCATGGCAGCGGGGCTCATAGCCTTCTGCCTGGGCCCCCACCATGCCCTTTCTTCGGAGGCGATAGCAGGAGGCCCCTTCCTTCTCAAATGTCCAACTGCCTCCTCATCGCAGCCCCCCGGACACCACGCTGAGACTGAAACCCTCACAGTGAGAGGCGGCCTGGCCTGCCTTTGTTACTGTCACCTTCTGCCTACGCATTCCCTGACAAAGGCAAATCACTGTACATATGGTCCTCACACACCTGCCCCACCTTCCCAAAATCATGAGGGGTGGGTGGGATGGAAAACACGACTTCTTCTTTGTGGCTGGAGTGGGCTCAGAGCAGGAACTGGCTGCAGGAACACCAAGGAGGGGCAGACGATGCTCACCCTTCCTTGGTTTGCCTTTTCGGCAAAGCGCCCTATTATTTGAAGAAACATTTCGAATTTTACTCACCAAAGAGACAGCTTCGCTCAGCAGGAAAAAACCTACTAGTTGAACAGAAGCACAGGCTCAAATCAGGTATGAGCAGATCTTTCACAGTAAAGGCGGCCCAGATGTGGAATGCCCTTCCGCTAGCACTGAGAAGCCAAGAAAACCACCTCCAATTTCGAAAACTCCTGAAAACTCACCTTTTCAAATAGCTTCCCCTGTTACCCTCCAGGTCAGTGATTAGTATGTCCATCTAGCTCTGTACGTGTTTTGTGTCACAGCGTCCTGATGCCTGCGGGCTTTCGGCGCTATAGAAGCATGCAAATAAACAAAGAAATAAACTGGTCGCTCCTTAAATGGCAGCCTTCCCACCAGAGGACCCCCGCCACACCAAACCCACGAAAACCTGTTCGAACGACCCCCCCCCCACAACCCCAGCCCTCGAAATGGCATCCGATTTATGCTTGATTCCCCTGCGTCACAATTGCCATGCCAAGGTAAGAGGTCAAGAAGGGGGAGGCGGCCACCCTGCCGTCAAGCGGGTGTGCTTCCCTGACGGCTGCTTTGCCACCACTGCTCGCCCAGCCCCACCACCCCTCCATATTGGAGGGGGTTTGATTTCGAAAGGGACAAGCCACAGAAATCCTCATTATTTAAAGTTTAGCCACTCAAGAGCACAGATTCACCAAAGTGAATGCCCAATTTTGCACGCAACATTAACCGTTTGCTGTATTAGTACCAGTCCACCATGTTTGGTACTCTCCTGGCGACAGCAATTGGCCGAAATGCGGGAGTTACTAGCCTAACAATCACTTACCTTCTGTTCCCGTGGGCACCGCTGCAACCTTTACCAGCTGCCCGCACTATGAACATCTCTGCATATAATGATCACTCTTATTCCATTGCTGGTGCCTCAGAAATGTCCTCCGGCCTCACGGGAAATCTTACACTTGACGAATGGCTGGAAGATAGCTCCATGGAAACCGAAGACAAACTTGAAAGAAGCACAATCCACAATCACCAATGCTGCTAATCAATTTAAAAGTGGTCCAGGCAAAACTAGCTGACATGCTACTGTGTGCTTCAGCGAACTGAGCCACATTAAATTAAGCAAAGCAGAAGAAAATACACGATGTGCCACTAAATGGGCAGTTGATACATTACAATGTTGGCTAAATCAAAAAGGGCTTTCACAATCCTTTGAACATGAACCTATTCCTGTTTTAGCCTCCCTTCTGATGCAATTCTACGCAGCGGTACGCACAGCGTCTGGTAACGAGTCCCAGCCGCAAAGCTGAATTTCTCTACGCTCTGGGATCAACCGTCACCTAAATAATCCTGCCTATAGACGCAAACTTAACATCATGCACAAAGAACAATTCCTTAGTGCCAACAATGTTTTTGTCAGTATAATCAAACATCTCCAACGTGCCGGAACAACCTAGCTGTGCACAAAGCTCCAATTTCTCCCACTGATCTCCTCAAGCTGCACACATCTTGAATTTGTAACATTCACTTTCCAGAGACACTTCAATTGAAAGTGTGGTTCGATATTCAAATAAATGTTGCCCGCCGCGGTCATGAAGTACTCCGGGCATTGCATGTTAATGCTTTCCAAGTCATTGCAGATGAAAATGGAAAGCAGCATGACAGCCTAACTTTCAATGAACTGACAAAAAAACACCATTCCTCCCTTGAATGACACAGCAGTTACCATAGTGACAGAATGTATGCTGTCCCAAATGATGCAAATTGTCCTGTGTATTCCCTTTTCCGATATATACGTCAAAGCTCCCTCCTGTTGCACCTGGCTTCTTTGTAACACCCGATGAATCATCAAAAAAGGAAGAAGTGTCGCTATGCCGGGGGTAAAGAGCTGAAGTGGGGGTCATTTGATTCCTGGGGCTCCCCTGAGTAGCTCTATGTATAGGCAATAAATGCTAAGGTCAATTTTTTGAGAAAATAAATCCTCTTAGCACAATATATGAGATACAACCGTGAGGCATTTTTCACATAACAAACGTTTTTTTTTTAAATATATAATATAATATATGTCAAGCATTAGACAAGTGAAAAATCAACAAAGAACTAACAGAGAAAAAGCAACAACAAAACTTTTTTATGAGTCTTCAAACATATAAAACAAATTGGTGCGGTGTGGCACACACCTAAATTCGATCTGTTATTTCATCACAGAAAGAAATGCATTTAAGTCAAAAACGGTGGTATCCAAAGAGCAACAGATATGCAGAGAGGTAAAGATTTGATAAACTGAAAAGATATAACCGGAAATGCGGTTATTGTTGGCAGCAAGGTGGCAGGACCTGGGTATGTCTATCTGTCCTGCCAGGGTCTCGGGGAAAATTCTATCCAAGACAAACACCCTTTTGTTGTGCTGCTCTAATCGAGGAGTCTATCCTTAATGTTCCCAGTGTGAAGATCTGGAAAAATAAAATCAAGACAGAAATGGCCTGGGATTGTTGTTCAGGTATATCGTCTGTTTCCAAGGTTTTGCCAACGCAGTGGGGGAATCTATTCCAATGGAGGCGAAAGGATGTGTGGGTAGAGGAAAAAATCCCAGCACTCCCCTCACGTTCTTGCGTTTCGGCGGAGACTGGTCCCATAAAGGTTAAGGATCAGTTTTAATGTTCCGCCTTCTTCAGGGCTGGTGAGTTCTGCAAGGAGAATGAAGTAAAGGAGGAGTTCAGTGTAAAGAGGAAAGGAAAGATTGTAAACAAATAGAGTGTGAGTTCCCTACCATAGGTATCCTGGTAGCTAGGTGAGAATTTAAAAATGAAGTGCGGTTGTGAAAATTGCGCTTAACATAAAATCTCCACAGTCAAAGAAATAAATAATTAAACTAATGGTAAAATCACCAAGCACTTACTCCTGTGTCTGCCTATAAACAGGGAAGTGGTGGAAAAGAAGTGATCTCATTCTAATCCAGCATGCTCCCCAATGGTGGTGCCCCACAAACCGAGTGCTCCCTGCTTGTACCAAATATGTGGTAAATCATGAAGGGTACCTGGAAGTCTGTTAGGGAACAGATCCAGTGTGTACGGCGGTGCCGTGGAACTCCCGGGGGGAAACACGAACAACACTGCTGTGTAATTCCAAGCGGGCCCGCTGCAGTCAGGGCGGCCGTCAGCTGAATGGGACCGGGGAGGGGGGAAAAAACGAAAAGAAGGGGGGAAAAAGGGGGGGGAGAGGGAAATTGTCCTGTGTATTCCCTTTTCCGATATATACGTCAAAGCTCCCTCCTGTTGCACCTGGCTTCTTTGTAACACCCTGCAAGCTTAAAAAAGATGAGTAATCACGTGAAGAAATCTGGTACTCAAATCGGCCTTTGGGAAAAAATACACCTGGAACATTTCGTTATCTGCCCTTATTTTTTCCTCTTGCATAACTGTAGAATGTTGGTGTTTCATTATATTCGTTTGTATTCATGTTGTGCACCTTTATGTCCCTACAGGCATATTTCCCTTTATTTACATCACAAAAAGGTTATATACAGTTTTTCAATGCCACCAATAATCCTCTTAAACACATCTTTTTTCTTCTTCCTTTATTTTGATCCCTAATGCCGCAATTTCTAATCTCCCAATATGGCCACCAAAAACTAGCTGTACCTCTAATGAGGCTACCAGTTTAGTCTTTCCACCTCATAACCTGCTCCCGGATGCAGTGCCGGTTACCGAACAAGGGAGGTAAACCCACGGTCTTTCAATCGCACCAACCTCGCCTACACTATTAGTATCCCAGGAAGTGCACCCAGGATACTAATAGCAATAAACCCCTCAGCGGTGGGGGGACGTGTGGATATTACCCAATGCAGTAATGGCCCTTTCCTTGCCCCCTCCACCCCCGGCTTGGAGTTTATTGCTTAATATGTAACACTATCCCACTTCCAACCTCGATCCCTGCTTCCAGTACCCCTTCGTAAGCGCGGATAAGTTTGCCATCTGGCTGGACCCCTAAAACTGTCCACTGCCAGTGACCCTCCCATCTTCTCTGATATGCGAGAAAATGTCTCTTACCCTGCCACCTGCTGCCGCCCTTCCTTGACCTGCAAACAGAAAGTCCTTGCAGCAGTGATGGCTCCTTCAAGCACATTCTCCTTATGCCTTCATTCTAGGAATGAGTTGGACCATCAAGTATTAAACGTGATGGCATACCGCATGGGTAGTATCACACAAAACAAAGGACAGGTAAGGCTTTCGTTCTGCCAATCATTCTTATTCACACTATTATTGTGTTCCCTAACAAACGCCCTGGCTGGGAGAACTCTCTTTCCCTTAATGATGTTGTTTTGCCCTAGGTAGTGCTGTGGCAACCACTATCTAAAAGGGATAGGCAGAAGGGAAACTGACCCTAATGCTACAATGAGTTCATTACAGCTTAAAATACAAATGATGATAAAAAGTGGTTTGGGATGATTATTCCCATACCGTGTTCATCGGGTGATCAAGCTATACACGTCGGACTATGTTTCTAGGGAACAATTTATTCGCCCTCCATGAAGTGTGCTTGGTCAAGTCGATGATATGTTTTAGAAAAACAAGATGAAGCGAGAACGGCTAAATGCAAGTTGTCTCTCTGCTTAGATGTTATGCAGATCTATTTTTTGCAATTATTCTAATAGATTACTTTGGTCACTCTTACACGTTCTCAAACTCATTTCGTAGACATACGGTAGATGCAAACAAGACTCAGGCTCTGATTCATGGATTATTTGCGCTGAAAAAAACGGGATGTGTGCGCCATTCTGCGCGCAAATCCCCATTTGTTTAACATGGATTTGCAGGCAGAATGGTGCACAAATCCCGTTTTTTTCAGCGCAAATAATCCATGAATCAGAGCCTAAATATCCTAAATAATAGGTAGAAGTCGATATATTTGATGATTTTTCTCAGTGTCTCCCTTAGTTTGAAGGCATCTAAAAAGTCTGGTCGACCGGTTTCAATGACATCTTTTTTCATACACCATCTTCATCAGGACCGATTTCTTAAGCTTGTGACAATCAATCATTTCGCCCATCAGATATGGCACAGTGTACTCTGTGGGACAGAAATGAAAAAGTGAAGAGTGACTTCTTATAAACCAGATGAGGTCAGGACACATACTATTTCACATGTGCTATTTAGATTAGGTAAATTATTGTATGGTGTACAAGGACATTTTTTGCAGGAACCCACTTCCCCAGATTCTAGGCGTGTACCATTCACATTTCTATTCTTGTCCACTATAAGTGGAATTCCAAAGTATACATGGTAAACTGATATTGCATTCTCTATTTTACCTGGTTTTCACTCTGTTCAGACGTAGATGAAATGTGCGTCGGACAGAGTACTTCGAATGTATAGGTGCCAGTGTCCACTCCAAGTATGAGCAGGATCGTTTCACTCTTTTTCATGGGGTGATACTGTGAAAAAACATGGAGAGATGATGGTTTCCGCATCTCTTGTGGTCTGGATTACACTACTCACAACACTTCTTTGCTAACACGCTGTTGTGGAGTGTTATTCTTATGTATAGATGCACCGGCATGGCCATCGACGCCATCCTGTTGTTAAGTTGTTTGTGGCCCCTGTGCAGTGTAACGCACAAGCTTGTGGACCCGCAGCTAGGCCACGTGTGTGTCTGCCTGGTTTTCGTGTGCTATTGCTTCTCGTGCAGGCAGTAATTCTCATACACGCACAGCTTACCTAATTTTCCTCCACGTAGTGGCAAGCGTGCAGCTAAGCTCCTGAAGCTGAATCTCACGCTGCTCGTATTGGCGGCGAAAGGCTCATCATGGAAAACCATGATAGATTTATTGACGGCGTTGTGCCGTTACGTTGTGGCCACCATTTTGGAATGGGCTGTGGTTGCAGATACACACGCCCATATTTCTATGGGCATCCTTGATTTAAAGGGCGATCTTGTCAGTGCCTATTCTCTGTATTTCATCTATACCGACTGTTTTTCTAGTCCTATTCATTCGCCATTTTGTTATAGTCGTCATGGTCCATAATCACTGTGGCTCCCCCTTTGTCAGCAGATGTTCATCAACAACAATTGCACAAAACAGCAACTGCAGGCACTTAACAACCTGGCATCAAATGACAAAAATAATCATAAAACCTGCTGACAAAGGGGGAGCCACAGTGATTATGGACCGTGACGACTATAACAAAATAGCGAATGCCCTCGTACAAGATGAAAAAAGCTACAGAAAACTACCCACAGATCCGACATCCATTATTTGTGGGCTAATCACCCCAATGGAAGCACTTTCTAAACACATGGTCACGGCACAAGAAGCAACCTTTCTAACACCGCCACATCGACGATTACCTGCTATTTATGCTCTACCAAAAGTGCATAAAGGGGTGTTGCCAATACCTAGAAGACCAATTGTTTTGGGGATCCAATCAATCCTGGCACCTCTGTCACAATACGTGGACAGGTTCCTGCATGACGATATACCAAAAATGCAGTCTTTCGTGAAGGACTCCACGGCCATGCTTATTCTAGTGTGCACTCTGCGTTTTAATGCCAAAACCCAGTGGTTGGTAACAATGGACGTGGAGTCCCTTTACACTAGTATTCCTCAAATGGAAACTGTGGAGATGGTGAGAAGACATCTGGAGCAGAAACGAATATAACACCTGGACATGCTGGATTTATTACTGCACTCACAGAGCTAGCGCTAACGAAGAATTGTTTCTTGTTCAACAATCATTTCTGCCAACAAATTTCTGGCACGACTATGGGTGCGACTTTTTTCCCTTGCCTTGCAAATTTGTATGTGGAACATTTCGAGAAAGAAAATATTGTTGGGTGTCCTGACCCACGTTTAAGCTATCCTGCTACAACATTTGGTGCTGTGGGCTTAGGAAATTCAAGATGGCGGAAAACCCACATGTGCGCCGAAATCCAGGAAAGCTGCGCAGTTTGTGCGCCCACCAAAATGGTTGCCTCACTTGCCACCCACCAGTGCGAGAATGAAAGGCCGGGTTGCCATGAGGGAAATGGGTTGCCAAAGGAAAAACAGTAGCGCCGGTTAGCTTCAAAGCGCTTTAAAACCACCATTGGACTGCCCGCACAGTAGTCTGAAACCATTGGGAATGGCAATGCTGATTGCCAAATGCAACCTAGAATTGTGGGGAATTCATTTCTTAAATCCCAAAAATGGGTGCAGTACCAGTACTCACCACTATCCAAAAGCCGGCGTTTTAAAACCACTCTGTGTGTTTTTCTGAAGGCAAGCAAAATGCCTATTTCAAACCTTGCAACATGTGCAAAATATTCACTGAACACCAGCAGACATTTGGCAGAATGGAGTTTTGTGTGCCTACAAAATCTGGGAAATGAAGAGCCCAAAAACAATGCTTATAACAAAAATGCTATGGAGTCAGCAGCTTAAGCCTAACTGCAACTGGATTTAAAACCACCAAAATCGAAAATGTTAAATTAAATGAGTGACCTATGTTTGGTGTCACATGCCTTTGTAACTGTTGAAATGTCATAGTTTTGCGCTTAGAATCAGCATTCTAGCTGCATGTGTAAAATTACAAGTTATTTTAAAAGCAACAAAAAGTTAGCTGAAGGTCTGGCTTAAGGAACTTGATTTTGCCTAGCAACTACCCATCAGGAGTGAAACTTGAGTCACCACTGTGTTCCCAGGCCAACCTTCCTTTTGCTGCCCAAGCTAAGGATATGCCATCTATCTGATAATTGAATTATCTGTGCTCTGCAAGAGAGTGAACAAAGCCCTCTTCACTCAGGCAAAGGTTTTTATTACCGCAGTCGTAAATTGTAGCTTCCTCTTGGCAGGAGCTGGGAGGAGCACTGCCTGTGAGAGCAAGCTGGCTTGGCAGAACTGGAAAGAACCAGAAATTCAACCTTGTGCTGAGGGTAAACCACACCCCTTTGGAGCCAGAACATAACTTTAAAAAGATGAATAACTCATAGAGCGGACATGTGAAAATTTTATAAATGATACCATAATTCTTGTGATTTTTCTGCCCACAGTTTAAGACGTGGTAGGAACCGGTGGTATGTTCAGGGGGGTTTTAGCGGAAAAGTGGATATTACTATAAAGGTGTGCATGTTAAAAATCTGAAACTTCATCAGTTAATGTCCCTACCCCCTGCACACATGTATGTAAAGTTGGGTCCATGTCGGAAATTGGAAAAGCAGTTAAAAAGTCAATTATGTACACTCTTTGAATGCAAGCTCCGAGAATGAGCAGATTTGGACAGAGACATGGCTAAATTCAGCCACACCATGTATATGTAATTTTAAACAAATGTGTACCTGTGCAAATATGTTTTTAGGTCAGATATAGATTGTGTGTAAAGTTGACAGGGGTGGGTTCTCTGTATCATAAACAGACCTCATCATGATGACACTTCATTTCATTCCCCCAATCAAGTAAGGGATGAAAGCTGGACCAATGACGATTGAGAGGGGCGAGTCTAGTGATGCAACACACACACCCATTCTCAAGAAACAGATAAAAGCAGAGAGTCAGGACACATAGGGACCTTCAAAATCCATCTGCCGCTGGAAGCCCTGCCGGAAAAATCCATACTTACCTCCATCAAACTCCAGAAAGCCAAACTAGAGACTTCAATCTATCCAGAACTAGAGACCAGAGATCCAGAAAGAGAGAGACCCAGACCAGCAGAGAGAGCTGACCCAGATCACTGTGAAGTGCAGAGGCCAGACCAGACCAGACCAGACCAGAGCCCAGTCCAAAACCCTGACCAGATCCATGGCGAGGCCCATTTCACTCAAGAATATAGTGTGAGTACATAGCAAACTGTGTAGAACCAAGCTTTTAGTTTAAATTCATCTAATTCAATCTATTTAACCTAAGTAGAACTGCTTGATAGCTCCAAATCTGTCACCTGTCATTCTAGCTGCAAAAAGCTGCACTTGTCTTTTTGAAACTTTAAAATTTCAAATCTGAAAAACGACCTTTATTTAATCGCTCATATCTCCGCAACCGTTTGTGCTAGAGACTTGCAATAACTTTTATTTGAAAGCTTAGAATCGTAGCTTTGAATCGCACCAAGAACCGCATTCCTACCCCTTATAGTTTTACCGCAATCGCGGAACACGCATCCGCGAATTTTACCGCGATTTGCAATTTCTTCACATGTAAAAACTGCTGCTGTTTGCTTTCCATTTGCCAGAAATTCGTTTTACCTGCTAACTATCCCTGCCTCATTGCTAGTGTGAGCCTGGACTAATATTAACTAGATACCACTCACCCTGAACCTCTGAAAGGGAATTAAAAAGCATTTCCAGCATATTTCTCATCCATTGCTAGCACATATCAAAGCATTTGGGCCTGTGTTTTCAAAACTCCTATCTGTTTTCTGTAAGCTTGCTGGGATTGAACTGAATCACATTTGATTGCATTTCTGAGAACTGTGTGTTTCCTTCCATTTCCTTGCCTTGCATCAAGGGGGGGGAGGGAATTGCCAGAGAAAAGTGATTACATTGTTTTGTTGAAATCATATTGAGTATTTCTATACTGCATTTCATTCATTCAACCTTGCATCCATTTGAACTCTATAAAGCATTTTGTACCACATTATACTTTTGTTCCTATTTACCAGTGTGCTATTCAATTATTAATTTATTATAAAGCGTGATATATATATCTATTTTAAATTATCAAATAAACCTTTTAAGCTTGCAAAACAGAACTACTTCTTGGCTCAGTGGGGTCAGGGGGATTCCAAGAGAGGGGTGTTATACAAGGGTAGTCATCCAGGACGCATGAACTGGACCTAAAGATATATCAATAAGGGTTTTCATTCAGTATTCTAGACTAGGCGTTAACTTGGCTGTAGTGCTGAATTGAATCCTCTTACAAGTGGGGGCTCGAGCCGAGACGTTGGGTTAGATTTACCATTTGTGCAGATTAATACAGTGTGCTAACTGACGGGATACATACATCCAGTCGGATCACCACGCTGCATTACGCTGTGAAGCATTCCTCAAAAGGGACACTCCAAGAAAAGTTCTGTTCTGCAAAAATAAAATACAAACTTCTGTAAGTCAGGACAGAGACCAATCTCTAGAATGACGACCTTAGTAGACATGAAAATAGCCAGAGAGCACCTCTTGCATAAGCTATTTGTGAGAGGTGAATGGACCGAACAGGGCCAGGATGTGTGGTTGCAGGCCATCACACAACAGGTCACTGAAACAGGGTCAGATATATATAGAGATCAGGGTCCCTTACATGTGGCCCTGAGTGAACTATATATGGCTCCTAAAGCCAAAGAGGAACACAATAAGATTGCCAGGATAGCAGCATACCTGTACCTATACGTTGGAGACATGCAGGATAGATGTGCGGAAAGCCAAAATCTGGCAAATAGGCAACAGATGGCATTACAGAAGGCCCAATCTGATCTGGACTCTTCTGAGCAGAGGCTGCAGAGGAGCCAGGAGTCAGAAAATGACAGCAGACGGTACATCACTAAAATAAAGGAGGATATGGATGTGCTGCAAAAGGAAAAGTCAGAACAGGATACCAGATTTCTGGCCCTACAGAAGGAGCACCAAGACAGTTTGGACTCCTTACTGCAGAGCCAGAAAAAGCTGGAGCAACAATTAGACTTTAACAGGGCATGCACGGAGCAGGTAGCCACCCTGCAAAGTCATCTAGATAGAGTGAAGGTAGAGAGCAACAAGCTGATCTTGAAAGACCTGGATACCCAGGCAGAGTTTGATGAGGAGCGCCAAAAAGCTGGTGCCCTTCAACGGCAAAGGGACGACCTGGCGGCACAAATGCAGGCTCTTAGTCAGGAAAGAGACGCCTTAGGCCAGGAAGTCTGCCATTTAAAAAGGAAAATGGAAGAAAATCACCTGGCCCACCAGGGGCTGGGTGACCTCCAAAAAGAAAACCAGAACTTGGTAGAGCACACCAGAAGGGTGGAGGATGCTATAGCAAGAAAGGAGCAGGCCAATAGGGACACAGCTCAGGAGGTAACCCTCCTGCAGCAAAGACTGGCCCAGTTCTCCAGGACCAACCAGGAAGCACAGAGGGAAAATGAGGCCCTCTGTCAACACAATGATAGGCTCCAACAGCAGGTAGCGATGCAGGAGAAACTGATAGAGTCGAGTAAGGCCTTAACAGAGGAACTGAAAGCACAAATGCAGGCTCTTGCATTGCAACAGGGAGCAGGGGCGGATAGAGATGAGGTCCGCTGGGAAAGAGAGACTCCTGACCATAACCGCAGGAGCCCTAACACCAGGGGCCTTCATCTTCCCCAGTCCCTGGACTCTACCACCCCCGTGTCCCCTGGCGCACATGAGCACAGGGCCACAGGGATGGCAGATTACTATCCAGCTAAGAGTATGGGGCTCATAGGCCAGTACCATCCAGGAATGGAGGGGTGGGCATCCGGGTATGGGCACCCAAGTACAATACAGTTCAGTGGGGAACCCCAGGAGAGTAGGCCCATTAAGGGCATCCTGAAAACCTCTGCCCAGTTAGGTCAGTGGAGGGGGTACCCATCAAATCCTGACAGCAAGGAGGAATCTGAAGACTCCTCTGAACTGCGCAGGACACAGGAGACCAGGTCCCCACATTCTGCCAGCCATTCCCAGGCTCGCAGAATCCGGGAAAACCTGGAAGAACAGACGGGAACCTCTGGGAGCAGTGCCTCTGAGTCCGACGAAGAATGGACAAGGGTTACCCGAACCAAAAAGGCCAATAAGGCAAAAAGGGCCTTGCTCAAGGACCCCTTAAAGCAGATTAAGGCGATCAGGAGCGTCATCACGCCTTACCATAAGAACGCTAAGTATTCTGTTTGGGAGCACTTAGAGTTGTTTGAACAAATGATGGAGACTTTCCATATGAAGGACAGCCAAAGCTGTATTCAATATGTAAAGTGGACCTTCTCCCCGGAATACTCCAGTTTCTTTGCGGGGCTGGAGGACCAAAATCATTTAAGATGGTCCACATATAAGGCGGCCATCCTGAAACATTTTTCTGTTCACAGAAATCCTCAAGAGGCTCGCAAGGCAGCCTACAATTTGCAATGTGGGGAGGATCAGGCCCCACAAGAATTTGTGCAGGAGTTAAAGCGTGCTTTTGCACAGACCACAAGAAGGGTGCGCACGGATAGCAGGGAATTTATTAATACATTTTTCCATGCCTTGCCCAAATATATCATGACCCAGCTCGTGAGGGATTTTCACGAGAAAAGATCTTTAGACTGGGTCATTGAACAGGCTACCCGCATCTATGAGGTGCAGAAGCCCATAGAAAATAAAAGCAATGCCCAGAAAAACCCCAAAGCCAGCAGCACCCCTGCTGCTGCCAAGGTGGCAGAGGTAAAGGTCACCCCCGTTTTGGATTTGGAGATGGGGGGGCCTAAAAACCTACCTGCCCCTAATAATGCTAGGCCCAGAAGGTCCTCGGGCCAGTCACAGACAGGGAGCCAGGGAGGCAGCCCCACAAATGGGGTCCCTCGCTCTCCTGATTATGTAAGTCCACGTTACAAGGGAAATCGACCCATCCTGGGTTATGTGTGGACTCCTCCAGCCCAAGGGGGGGGATCCAGACAAGCACCTAACCCAGGGAACTTCCCTCCAAACTTCCCACAGGAGGGCAGAAATTTACCAAACCCTGGGCAGAACTTTTTCCCCAGATATCCACCCGACTTTCAGCCCCAAAACCATCCATCCTTCTTTCCTCAATTCCCTGAGCCCAGACCACTGAATCCGGGAGAGGGGAGGCCAAGGGTGGAGGGGTACCAAAATCTTCCCAACCAGGGGTACTACCAGAGGAGGGACAGCTACCCTTCCCGGGATCAGCCCAGGGGAGAAAACAGGGCCCCGTATCAGCCTGAGCGGGTTTCCCAGTTAGAGCGCCAGGTTCAAAACATGGCGCGGGATATGGGTCATATACTGAGGGCACAGCAGAACCCTCAGATCAGCATGCCGGCGCAGAACGCACCCAACTCTGGACCTGGTGCTCCAGAACAATGACGGGGGCAGCACCCCGATAAATCACCGGTTCCCAGGGAGGAGGCACAAAGGGAAGGGGGGTGTAAAGCCTTGGAGGAAGCTTCCTTCCTCACTTGTAAACAGCCCCTGGAAACCCAGGAACCGGAAACAAAATCTCTTGCCCCTGAAAGTCTGCCTCCTAAGGAGCAGAGGGGGGGTAGGAGAAACAAAAGACCCAAACAGACTCAGTTTGAGGAGGAGGTACAGATCTTCCAATTTGAGGGAGAGGGATCCTCAGAGGATCCTGGGGAAAGGATCTTCTCCTTCAGAGAGGGGGGAACTCCTCCCAAAGAAAAATGGGTCCCTAGGGATGCAAATCCAGACTGGGGAGATGTGGAGACTGAGCTACCGCCGCCCACCATCTCATCCCAGAACCAACAGCAAGAAAATCCCCTGGGTCAAACCCATCCTGGCGACTGCCTCCCAAAAGGGGGGGGTGGCCCAGAAACGGAGCCAGGGGAACCCACAATGGCTCTGATCTCCAGTTGCAAATTTTTTCTTTCAGATTCCCAAGACTCTCCACAGAATTCTGCCCAAATCTCCTCGCTAGCGATGTCCAAAACCAGAAAATTAGCCCACCAGTTGTCCAAAAATGTACATTATCTGTGCCCCCTTGAGGAGAAGGAGGGAAGATATTATGCCCCGGTACAAGTACAGGGGCAGGGTACAATCTCAGCACTGGTGGACACTGGATCTCAAGCTACCCTTCTGTCCAGAAGGGCCTTTGACGAACTGAATGCAGGAAGGGGAGAGAATTACCAAATTCCTCTCACCTCTCTTCCGGGACAACTACAGAACTTTGACGGGAAGGAAATTCCCGTTGAGGGGACTGCAGACTTGGACATTAAAATTGGGCGACATAAGTTGAAACACCCGGTCATAGTTGTGACCCCAGAGGGCACCCCTTGTTTACTAGGGAATGACCTCCTGAGAAGGTTGTCACCCCTAATAGATTGTGTAAACAAGGTCCTCTGGACCCAGACTAGCCGACCAATAAAATTGAAACAGAGTGTCAACCATGTTAGTTTAAACGGCACATGCCACATGGTTGAACAAAAATCTGACCAAGTAGAATTTCACTTCCAGAACAACCAGATTCCAGACGTGACAGTAATAGCAGTAGGACAACAGACTGGTGATGGGGGGTCCTCTCTATTTCTGAAAATCAACCTTCCTTCCAGTCTAAAGTGGTATTCCACGCTGGAAGGAAACACTCTGAAATTCTATACCAATCCACAATCTGAAACTCCCACTCCTATAGTCCAGAAAGATGTGAAATCAGCTCAAAGCCTGGCTGATATTCAGCAAATTGGAGAGCAGTTGTTCATCCCTGTTCAGTTAAATGATGGGAAGGACTCTGTTCTCGCTCGAGTGTGCGTGAACAATGGTAAGAGCTTCATCAGCGAAGCCATGTTTCGCCAACTCCCAAAAGATCCAGCCATTCCCACCTTCAAACTGATAGACAAATGGGAAATGGACCTGGAAGCACCCAATTCAAAACATCTCCTGCCAAGCAGGTGTATGCTCAAAATCTCCATTGGCAACAAGAGCATAGTCCACAATTGTTGGGTCGTGCGAGACGTCACTGCCGCCTTTTACTTAGGCAGTGACATTCTCAATCGCTTTGCCATTAGTTTGGACCTAATAAACTTCAAAGCTTGGTCCCGATTAGCGGATAATCCCATGGGCTTTGATGACCCAGAAAAAGCATTTAGGTCAGCTCAATTGCTACCTTATGCAGTTGAAATTCAGGTTAAAGAGGAAGTCACCATCCCAGAAAGGACCCGACAATTCTCCCTGGAAGTGAAAGTTAAAAGGGGACAAGAGTTGAAAAACCCTGATGCTTACATACATCTAAATGCTTCTTTCCAACAGCAAGGGTTGGGGGTAAACCCAACTCCATTAGTCAACATAGAACATGACACCATTCTAATAGAGGTGGATAACAGCGACTTAAAGAGTATTACTCTAGCCGCAGGCACCATTATTGGAATGGCGGTTGATGACCGACATTTCTCCATTGATCTTGTAAATGAACTGTTAGGACCCATCCCCAAGGACTGTTTTGACAGTGACAGTGATGACAACGCAACACCAGACAGGATTTTTACCCGGCATGGGGGGAACTTCCTGGTGTACACTTCCTGCCCCTATGGTAAGGAAGATGTGACGTGTGACTTCAGGAGGGATGAGGTGATCTTCCAGGTTCATGAAGGCTGCCTTGCCCACCTGAAGCCTCCGGTCCAAATCAGCACTCTGACCAGGGACTTCTCCACCCAGCTGGAGGAGGCCGCGGAGATAGCCAAACCAGAAGTCTTTCCAGGCTTCAGGCAGATGGTGGAAGAGAGAGTCAACCTAGCTGATGCCTGTGTGACTCTGGAACAAAAGCAAAAGTTGAAACAAGTTTTCTTGGATTTCCAAGATCTCTTTGCGGTAGACTCATATGACTGTGGTCGCACCGACATCCACACCACAACAATCCCCACGGACCCTGGCATGACTCCTGTGTTTGTGAAGCAATATCGCTTGCCTCTCGCATCAATGGAGTCCCTTACTGAAATAATTAAGAACCTTGAGTCCCGGGGAATAATCCGTCCAGTCCACAGCACCTTCAATAATCCGGTGCTGGGAATATTGAAGCCAAACGGCCAGTGGAGACTCTGCGCTGACCTCAGGGAGCTCAACAAACGGGTCCACACTTCCCGATGGCCTCTTCCCTACATTGACCAAGGGCTGGCCCAGATTCAGGAGTCACAGGTATTCACTGCAATAGACCTGACCAATGGATACTGGACCGTGCCTGTCAGTAGGGAGGACCAATACAAGCTGGCTTTTACCTTTGGGGGCCAGCAGTACACATGGACCCGGACTCCCTTCGGATACCTTAACTCCGGCAATGAATTCAACATTTTTCTACACAAGGCCATGCCTGACTTGGGTGCAAGGGGTAACTTGGCTTATGTAGATGATGTCCTCATCAAAAGTTCATCTGTGGAGGAACACATAGCGGAGATCCGTTATGTTCTGACACAGTTGAGGGCCGCCGGAGCAAAACTTTCCTTTCAGAAAGCACAGTGGTGTAGAACCCGTGTTAATTTCTTGGGGCATGAGATTACTCCTCAGGGTCTCTGTCCCCAGGAAAAGAAAGTGGAAGCACTTCAGAAACTGAAAGACCCCACAACTCTGCGGGAACTAAGGAGCCTCCTTGGACTGACTAATTACAGCAGAAAGTTCATTGAGGGCTACGCAGAGATCACCAGACCCCTGATTCATCTCCTGAAGGGGGGGGTCAAGTGGGAATGGGGTCCAGAACAAGCCGAGGCAGTAAAACAACTCAAAAGAAGCCTCTCACAAGCGCCTTGCCTAGCTTACCCTGTCAGAAACAAGGAGTTCTTCCTGGAGACGGGGTTCTCTAATACGTGCTTGACGGCAGTATTATATCAAAAGCATGACAAGGTCAATAAAGTAATCTCCTATGCGAGCAAAACTTTATCCTCTGTGGAGGAAAAATTCAACGATTGTGAGAAGGCACTCCTGGCAACGGTGTGGGCATTGAAGAATTACCGCCCGTTTATCCAGGGGGAACACATCATAGTGGAGACTCCACACCAGCCTCTGCAATATCTCCAAAGTGACAGAATCCGGGCCGGAAATGTGAGTAATTCCCGAATTACTTCCTGGATTCTGTCAATGCAAGGCTTTCCTGTGGAGGTCAGATATGGCCAAAACAAGAAGAGTCCCCTCGCGCAAGGTCTGGCTGACTTGCATGATTGTGCCAGAGAAAACTGTCTCGAGGACGAAAGTCTAAAAATAAAGGACAACATGGAGGCATACCTTAATTCCCCCCACAAAGTCTTTGAAGAAGACAAGTGTGAGGGAATGCCCACTGTGTATGTGGATGGATGCTCTTACCATGTCGACAACAACGGGGAGAAAGAACTGGTGGCCGGCGTAGGGAATGCATGGGTGAATGAGTCCCCAGAACCCTCCGCTGGATACAAAATTGGTCCCCGAAGTAGTCAGGTGGCAGAATTGATGGCTGTGCATCAGGCCATCCTCACTGCTGTCCAGCATCAACTCCACGAACTGGTCATAATCACAGATTCGGATTATGTACGGAACGGGTTCGTGGAGCACCTGGTTAATTGGAAAACCAGAGGCATGTTATGTGCTAACAACAAACCCTTGAAACATGGGAAGTTGATCCAAAACATTGATGATCTGGTCACCTCGAATGGGATGACCATCTATTGGAAGAAGATCAAGGGTCATTCCAAAGTAGAGGGACCAGACAAAACTGGAAATGACTTAGCTGATCAGCTGGCCAAAACTGGGGCCATCCAAGGGGATCTGATTGAGATTGAGTCCCTGTTGGGGGAAATCCAGGTCACTGCCATCACTAGGTCCCAGACAAATGCTCACAACGACCTTTCAATTGCACAATGGAGTAAGGAGACCCCTGATGCTGATTTGATTACCGCTCAGAAGGGGGATCCAATTATTGGTAAATTTTACCAGCACCTTGAGGACCCTGAGAACTTTCCCCTGACGGATACCGATTACATTGGGAAAGAGGACCTAAGAGTGTTGATGAAATGTCCAAAAATGTTCCGGATCCAAGACGGTTTGCTGGTAAGGAAATCCAAAGCTGGCCACGACCAGTGGGTGGTTCCTACCTCATTCCGAAGCCTGATGTTAAGTCACGCCCATGATGCGGCCACCGCCGGTCATAGGGGGTTTCACACAACATTGGAAATCTTAAGAGAGGTTGCATACTGGCCACACATGGGCCAGGACCTCAACCAATATTTGAAGGGGTGTCTTGTGTGTGCACAATTTCAGCCATCATCCCTCACGCACCGGGCGCCTTTACAAAAGAGGGGAATGACACTGCCATGGTCAGATTTACAGATCGACTTTGTAGGCCCTGTGATTCGCTCGGCTAGGGGGAATAAGTACATGTTGACTGTGACATGCTTGTTTACCAAGTGGGTGGAATGTCTCCCAGCCCCAAATTGCAAGGCAGAAACTGCAGCTGCCTTGATGATTAACCACATCTTTTCCCGTTTTGGTCTACCTCAAAGGATTGAGTCAGACAGAGGTAGCCACTTCACCAGTGAAGTAATGACAAAGATGTGGGAGATACTGGGGGTCAAAAGGAAGTTGCATATTGCTTATCGGCCAGCTTCTTCTGGGGCAGTAGAGAGATATAACCGGACAATTGTGAGCATATTAAAGAAGTTTGTGGCAGATTCTGGGCCAAGTTGGGATATCCGATTACCTCTGGTCCTAATGGCTATCAGATCTACCCCTTCATCTGCAACCAAAATGTCACCATTTGAGTTGATGACTGGGCGCAAGATGGTGCTTCCTCAGCATTTGCTCTACAGGACCCAAGAGCAGACACTGATAAATGCCTCCACTACTCATGAGTATGTAGAGAATTTAAGGAAACACCTCCAACATGCTTTTGCTTACGCTCAGCGGAATCTAGAAAGATCAGCTGATAGCATGAAGACCCATTATGACCTGAAAACTTCCAGGAAGGAATATCAGGTGGGAGACCGGGTCTATCTATACAACTTCCAAAGGAACCAGGCCAAGCAGCGCAAATTTTTGCCTACGTGGAAGGGACCCTTTGAGATCGTCGATAAGATCTCCCCTGTGGCCTACAAGATCCGCATCCCCAAAGGCGGTTCGGCAGAGGGGGAAGACAAGTGGGTCCACATAAACCAGTTGAAATGTTGCCATCCCAGGCACACTCTGCAACAACTGGAGGAATCCTCTGGAATCCTAGCAGGCACTGTCTCAGACTAATTCAGTTCCAACCATAAAACATACCACATCTAGTCTCTAAAATATTGTGATTTGCATGAAACTGTCTCTAGTGATACTGTTTTTTTTTTCAAAATAAGAATGTAATGTTTCATTATGATGAAATGCATATGCCGCCCCACTACCTCAACAGTGGTGGAAAAACGTCTATGAGTAGATATTGCCGCTTTTGCTTTATCATCCTAGGAGAGATGAAACCATGAAGGATGACCAAGAAGAACGATCCGGAGACCGGGAGCAGAGACGCAACGGGCCCGGGGTACCGCCCAATACTCCCATCAGGACCGGCGAGGAGAACCGATTGATCAGTACCGGATGGAGAAGAAGATGCTGAACTGTGCCATCTACAGAAGAGGAAGAAGATTATGCGGACAGACCGGTGCATGGGTCAAAACCCTTGTGCACGCGACTCCCCATCGACTCAAATTCAAAGTGCAGTCGCGTGGGGGGGACTTGTTGGGTGTCCTGACCCACGTTTAAGCTATCCTGCTACAACATTTGGTGCTGTGGGCTTAGGAAATTCAAGATGGCGGAAAACCCACATGTGCGCCGAAATCCAGGAAAGCTGCGCAGTTTGTGCGCCCACCAAAATGGTTGCCTCACTTGCCACCCACCAGTGCGAGAATGAAAGGCCGGGTTGCCATGAGGGAAATGGGTTGCCAAAGGAAAAACAGTAGCGCCGGTTAGCTTCAAAGCGCTTTAAAACCACCATTGGACTGCCCGCACAGTAGTCTGAAACCATTGGGAATGGCAATGCTGATTGCCAAATGCAACCTAGAATTGTGGGGAATTCATTTCTTAAATCCCAAAAATGGGTGCAGTACCAGTACTCACCACTATCCAAAAGCCGGCGTTTTAAAACCACTCTGTGTGTTTTTCTGAAGGCAAGCAAAATGCCTATTTCAAACCTTGCAACATGTGCAAAATATTCACTGAACACCAGCAGACATTTGGCAGAATGGAGTTTTGTGTGCCTACAAAATCTGGGAAATGAAGAGCCCAAAAACAATGCTTATAACAAAAATGCTATGGAGTCAGCAGCTTAAGCCTAACTGCAACTGGATTTAAAACCACCAAAATCGAAAATGTTAAATTAAATGAGTGACCTATGTTTGGTGTCACATGCCTTTGTAACTGTTGAAATGTCATAGTTTTGCGCTTAGAATCAGCATTCTAGCTGCATGTGTAAAATTACAAGTTATTTTAAAAGCAACAAAAAGTTAGCTGAAGGTCTGGCTTAAGGAACTTGATTTTGCCTAGCAACTACCCATCAGGAGTGAAACTTGAGTCACCACTGTGTTCCCAGGCCAACCTTCCTTTTGCTGCCCAAGCTAAGGATATGCCATCTATCTGATAATTGAATTATCTGTGCTCTGCAAGAGAGTGAACAAAGCCCTCTTCACTCAGGCAAAGGTTTTTATTACCGCAGTCGTAAATTGTAGCTTCCTCTTGGCAGGAGCTGGGAGGAGCACTGCCTGTGAGAGCAAGCTGGCTTGGCAGAACTGGAAAGAACCAGAAATTCAACCTTGTGCTGAGGGTAAACCACACCCCTTTGGAGCCAGAACATAACTTTAAAAAGATGAATAACTCATAGAGCGGACATGTGAAAATTTTATAAATGATACCATAATTCTTGTGATTTTTCTGCCCACAGTTTAAGACGTGGTAGGAACCGGTGGTATGTTCAGGGGGGTTTTAGCGGAAAAGTGGATATTACTATAAAGGTGTGCATGTTAAAAATCTGAAACTTCATCAGTTAATGTCCCTACCCCCTGCACACATGTATGTAAAGTTGGGTCCATGTCGGAAATTGGAAAAGCAGTTAAAAAGTCAATTATGTACACTCTTTGAATGCAAGCTCCGAGAATGAGCAGATTTGGACAGAGACATGGCTAAATTCAGCCACACCATGTATATGTAATTTTAAACAAATGTGTACCTGTGCAAATATGTTTTTAGGTCAGATATAGATTGTGTGTAAAGTTGACAGGGGTGGGTTCTCTGTATCATAAACAGACCTCATCATGATGACACTTCATTTCATTCCCCCAATCAAGTAAGGGATGAAAGCTGGACCAATGACGATTGAGAGGGGCGAGTCTAGTGATGCAACACACACACCCATTCTCAAGAAACAGATAAAAGCAGAGAGTCAGGACACATAGGGACCTTCAAAATCCATCTGCCGCTGGAAGCCCTGCCGGAAAAATCCATACTTACCTCCATCAAACTCCAGAAAGCCAAACTAGAGACTTCAATCTATCCAGAACTAGAGACCAGAGATCCAGAAAGAGAGAGACCCAGACCAGCAGAGAGAGCTGACCCAGATCACTGTGAAGTGCAGAGGCCAGACCAGACCAGACCAGAGCCCAGTCCAAAACCCTGACCAGATCCATGGCGAGGCCCATTTCACTCAAGAATATAGTGTGAGTACATAGCAAACTGTGTAGAACCAAGCTTTTAGTTTAAATTCATCTAATTCAATCTATTTAACCTAAGTAGAACTGCTTGATAGCTCCAAATCTGTCACCTGTCATTCTAGCTGCAAAAAGCTGCACTTGTCTTTTTGAAACTTTAAAATTTCAAATCTGAAAAACGACCTTTATTTAATCGCTCATATCTCCGCAACCGTTTGTGCTAGAGACTTGCAATAACTTTTATTTGAAAGCTTAGAATCGTAGCTTTGAATCGCACCAAGAACCGCATTCCTACCCCTTATAGTTTTACCGCAATCGCGGAACACGCATCCGCGAATTTTACCGCGATTTGCAATTTCTTCACATGTAAAAACTGCTGCTGTTTGCTTTCCATTTGCCAGAAATTCGTTTTACCTGCTAACTATCCCTGCCTCATTGCTAGTGTGAGCCTGGACTAATATTAACTAGATACCACTCACCCTGAACCTCTGAAAGGGAATTAAAAAGCATTTCCAGCATATTTCTCATCCATTGCTAGCACATATCAAAGCATTTGGGCCTGTGTTTTCAAAACTCCTATCTGTTTTCTGTAAGCTTGCTGGGATTGAACTGAATCACATTTGATTGCATTTCTGAGAACTGTGTGTTTCCTTCCATTTCCTTGCCTTGCATCAAGGGGGGGGAGGGAATTGCCAGAGAAAAGTGATTACATTGTTTTGTTGAAATCATATTGAGTATTTCTATACTGCATTTCATTCATTCAACCTTGCATCCATTTGAACTCTATAAAGCATTTTGTACCACATTATACTTTTGTTCCTATTTACCAGTGTGCTATTCAATTATTAATTTATTATAAAGCGTGATATATATATCTATTTTAAATTATCAAATAAACCTTTTAAGCTTGCAAAACAGAACTACTTCTTGGCTCAGTGGGGTCAGGGGGATTCCAAGAGAGGGGTGTTATACAAGGGTAGTCATCCAGGACGCATGAACTGGACCTAAAGATATATCAATAAGGGTTTTCATTCAGTATTCTAGACTAGGCGTTAACTTGGCTGTAGTGCTGAATTGAATCCTCTTACAATATATACTCCGCAACAAACCCATATCTGAGTAAGGTTAAGGTGTGGCGGAGATACATTGATGACATCTTCATGAGCGCAGTAAGACCGATTTGTTATCTTTCCATCAATGGATTAATGAGTGTAGTACATTTTTTAAATTTTCAATAGACTACGATAAAACTGAGACGCATTTCGTGGATCTTCACATCCTAGTACAGGAAGACGGTCTCATTTCCAAAGTCTACAAAAAACAAACTGACCAGAATGCACTGCTTAATTACAACAGCTACCACCCGTGTGCATTACATGACAACCTGCCCTTTGGTCAGTTCCTTCGATATAGGCAAACATGTGCTGAAGTTGTAGACTTCAATCAACAATCAGATGAACTAAAATCTCAGCTGCTCTCAAGGGGATACCCTAGGAAGGTGGTCAGGAGTACACATAAGAGAGACAGGAATATTCCACGTGATATTACCTTACAGCAACACGAACAAACTCCCCAAGTTGATAATATCACAGCTTTTCTTAGTTACTCCCTAATTTTCAATACATTGGCCCTCATTACGACCCTGGCGGAAATTGACTGACCGGACCGCAACAGCGTAAATAGCGTTTCCGCCATTGCACGAAGGAGCAAAGTGCGGCCAATCACGACCCATCGGGCACGAGCATTACGCCATGGCGGAATCCGAAAGGCTGCGATTGCGGAAATGACCCCAAAACGGCCCTTACCGCCGCCGTACGCTGCACCAGGTGCAATACCGCCACCCATCTTAGCGGTCACCGTAATGAGCGGTCACCGTAACGAGCGTGCACCGCAAATTACGGCCACCGTAAATATACGGAAACGGAAGTAAAAGCATGTGGCCGGAACGGGAAACAGCACGCCGCACAACTATAAAATCCGAATCCCAACACAACCATAAAAAATCCGACCCTGACACACATCCCAACCCGTTAGCAACCCCAGTTAAAAAAATAAATATGGGAAAGGTAGCCAAGAAAGCGTGTGACCGCAAGCGGCAGGTACACTTCTCCCGAGAGGAACTGACCGTGCTCACCGAGACCCTACAGGAAAATTCCGCCGTCGTCTTCTCCAGTCAAATGACCAGGACGGCCCTTGCCAACAAGAAGGCCATATGGGTCCTGGTGGCACAGCGCGTAAGTGCGGTGGGGACAACACCCCGCACGCCACAGCAATGTCGCAAGCGGTGGGACGACCTGCGGATCCGCGTACGCAGCATACTTTCTGCGAACAGGAACATCGCCACAGCTACCGGGGGGGGTTCAGAGTCGCCCATCAAGTTGACCCCCTGGGAGGAAATCTGCGCCTCCACCATAGGAATGGAGAGCATAGAGGGAGTCGGAGGGATGGAGAAAGGAGTGCCGACATCCGGAGAATCAGGTAGGTTGGCCAAGAGAAACAATGCGAAATCCACAAACCACGAACATGTGCAGTACCATGTGACCCCATAGTGCAATACATACTTAGCCCTGACAGTGCCCTCTAAAAGTCAGAATGAACAAACAAATCAATCAAGAAGCCATAAACAACCCCTACATGTGCAGCATGCACCCCCTAACTGCAGGCAGCCAAATGAATGCATCCTCAATCCACACGAAAATGAGACCACCTCCAAGGCCCAGTCCCAAATCAGCCTCATGTACCACCCCAATGCATTTGATACGTTGCCATTCCAAATCCGACAGACCCATAACTAACGCTCGCCCCTCTTTACTCCACCACAGGGTCCGATACCAACGACGAGCTGCAGGACACCCCTACCAGCACGCCTGCAAAGAGGGCCAGGACCAACGTCCCAAGAGCCTCCACCTCAGGTGCAAGGATCAAGACACGGCAGCAGCAGGAATCAAGTGGCAGCACACTGGAGGGGACTGCAACAGGCACCCCAGCAGCCAGCAAGTCCACAACCCCAGCACCACAGGTCCCCCCAAAGAACGTATCTGATGGCACCGCCTCTGGTGGTAGCAGCACCATAGGTGACACAGCTGTCATGCCAGCATGCTCCGACACGGAAAACAGTGCTGGCGACGTAGGTACCATCCATGACCTTTCCCAATCCCCCTGCATGTCCCATCCCCTACACCATGACGAAACCACGCAGGGGCACCCTGAAGACGACGACTGGCCAACCCCCACAAGTCCTGTGCCAAGGCAACATGTGTTGAGCAGCCCCCCTGTCACACCACCGCAAATGTCCATGGCCCAGCAGAGGCAACAGTCCCTCGACCTGCTGATCGAGCAACAGCAGGAAGCGTCCACGCTACTCAAGGACCATGCAAATGAATGCGGGGGTTCCAGGGCAGCCATGGAAACATCCACCGAGACACTCAGGGCACAAATAGAGAAAAGTAGTGAGAGCCTCAGGGTAGAAATGGAGAGAAGCACCGAGAGCCTGAGGGGGGAACTGCATGCGACGTCCAAAGACGTCTGTGCTGAACTTGCTGCTGTGCGCCGTGTGCTCTCGGAGC
Source organism: Ambystoma mexicanum (assembly GCF_040938575.1). Lineage (NCBI taxonomy): Eukaryota > Metazoa > Chordata > Amphibia > Caudata > Ambystomatidae > Ambystoma > Ambystoma mexicanum. The sequence continues at coordinate 719,076,319 of NC_090921.1, forward strand.
TCTCACAAACCCTCAGAGACATGCATGGACGCGAGCAGGCAGAGACCTCATCCGTGGCAAGTTCCGTCCAGGGCAGCCCCCAACGCAGATCTGGCAGGAACCTGCGCTCCACGGGCAGGGGTGCCCCTGATACCCGTAGAGGGGGCTTGCAATAGCGTCTACCCACGGACAGCATGCATATTTGGACACTGGTGTTGGGGGGGGAGGTAGTAGGGTGGAGGGGGTGTGTTGGGCTTCACTGGGTGGCGGGTCCATAGGGTGTATAAATCAAATCACATTAACAATACAGCACCTCATTATCATCCAATGACATGTGTGGACATTGATATTTGCGTACGAGGCCTTCATAGGCGTACAGTCCACAATGTGCCTGTACTACACACACACAGTGCCACAGGTCCCCTTTCCGTGTAATAGGCACCATGCGTGGTTGCTAGAAGCATGCATCTATGATGCTCTGTCGGATTGCACGTGCATCCTGTGCCTCATGGACTCCTTGAGGTGCCTCCACATCCCCACCCTCATCATCATCATCATCTTCAGGTGCATGCAGTACAGCGTCAGGGGGCATGGGCACATTCCTACGTATGCACATGTTGTGCAGCATGACACATGCCATGACCATCTTAGAAACCTTCTCATGGCTGTATATGAGTGCCCCGCCAGACCTGCTGAGGCTGCGGAAACGAGCCTTCAGTAGGCCGAATGCCTGTTCAATGACCACACGGGTACGTGAGTGGGCATGGTTGTAGTCCTCCTCATGCTCGTTCTGTGGGTTCCGGATTGGTGTAAGGAGCCATCTCTTCAGTGGATACCCGGCATCACCTGTATGAGACGAATAAAGGGTGTCAGTGGAATGATAGTGCTAAGTAGCCCCCCCCCCCCCCTGCAAGGTCATTGACGCATCAAATGGGCCACGATGTCATGCATGAAATGAGACTCACCGAGTAGCCAGGATCTGTGCCCTGCGTGTCGCTCCATGTAGCGTGGTATTCTTGTGTTCCTCAGGACCATAGAATCATGGGTAGATCCTGGAAATCTGGCACAACAATGCGTAAATATCTTGTTGGAGTCACACACCATTTGCACATTGATTGAATGAAATTGTTTCCGGTTGCGGTACTGGACCTCCATGGCATGTGGGACAACCAATTCAACATGGGTGCAGTCGATGGCACCAATGCAACCCGGGATGCCGCCAAGTGCATGGAATCCCACTTTAGCGTTGGTAATCTCCTGGTACGTGCGTGGTAGTGTGATGTGGTCGTCGGCGTGCTTCAGGAGGGCATCGTGCACTTGGAAGAGTGTCCGTGAGAACAGTGGCTGTGAAATGCCATGCAACTGTCCCACTGTGTGCTGGTAGGTGCCTGTGGCCAGGAAGTGGAGTGCAGACACCACCTTCAGTAGGGGTGGGATGGCGGTTGGGCTATCTATCATGCTCACGAGGTCAGCATGTGTCATGTCCACAATGGCGATTATGGTGTCCCGGTCCAAACGGTAGAGGGTGTGGATCTGCTCAGCAGTGAGGTTGAACGGATCGGCTCGGAGGCGTGGGATTGCGGGCCGCCTGCGTGGTGGTGGTGGCAGTGCTTGTGGGCCTTGCTGACCCTGCCTTGCCCTCCTCCTCCTCCTCCTCCTCCGTCTCCCCTGTGCGCCCGGTTGTTGTACCTGTTGTTGTTCGTCGTCTTCTTGTAGTTGTAGCACTTGCAGTGCTATCTGGTACCCCAGGCCCAACATCGCTAGTCCTGCCGGTAGCATTTTGGAGTGGGAGTGGTTGTGGGAGGGGTTTGGGTCTGCAATATATGTGCTGTCGGCCTGTATGGCCTCCACCTGTGCTGATTGAATGAATCTGTGGCAGATGCAATCCCTTCTGGTCGAGCACGGCCCGCACGTAAGGCTGCATTTGGCCGCATGGCATCTTGGGATTGGAATCATGTATCAAATCCCGATGGCAGTGTGATGTACTTTGACTGATTTTCATGCTATGCTCCCATTGTTACACATGCTATGATTGCAGCCGCTTACATACCTGTGAAGAGTCAGTGGTATGTAGGGCTCGATCGATGGCCGACCCTCATGCAGCACAGTAACGTACTTCACCGACGGGCGTGGCGTCCCATTTGTGATTGCAGCCAGTTAGCATCATGACACACAGCCGCACTACATTGATGTAATTGTGAATGCAAGCGTTCACAGAAGCCTTTTCGACGTAATGTTGCAAGTGAGGAATTCGAAGGCCAGCATTTTTGGTTTTGAAGTAGCGGCGAGGATACGCCCACAGGTCTGGCTGGAAATGTAACGTTCTATTGTAGAATGTCCTTGGGACATGGCCCATAACGAGCAGGCAATGAATGATATGAATTGAATGGGATGCGCAATAGCGTAGTGGACGATAAGGCAGGACGTTCCCAAATCCATCTTGCTTCACAACACTACAGATCCGGCCAGGGGCACAGTGGTTTTTGCGGACTGCATTACGCACAGACGCGATGGAAGTTTCACATATTATGTGAGTGAATATTCATGCGTTTTCATTGCGGGATGAGGGAATGATGTGTGGATGCATGGACTGATGAATCCGTTTAGGGTCTGCCATGTACATGGGTTTCTTGGTTCACTCCCCTTCCCCTGCGTTATGTGATGCAAGGCTGCCATAGTGGGACATACGTCTCTCTGCCCTTGTCGGATCCTCCCTGTCTCGACGCGCCTTCATACACTTGTGTCTAGGCACGTTACTAATCCCATGTCATGGGTTCTATCTTGACGGACGCATGCACAGTAACCGACGTTGCCAATGGTGTATTTAGCTCGATTGGTTTCGTTGTGATTCGATACTGGATTAGGGGTGTGTATATTCCTTTGGAGTGGGCTAGCATGCATATGGGTGTGGATTTGGTGTGTTGAATGAAGATTGTAATGCATCATGAGTCCCGTAATGCAATCGGTTGATTTGTGTTTCTTTTGGGTGACAGGTATCTCCTGCCCTATTGCAGATGCCATCTCTACGCCACTCCTCCAGATGGTTTTTACTCTCGACTCCTGCAGCTTCGGGTGAATCAGTGGAGCACCATTTCGATCATATGGGACGATCGCCAATGGGCCACATGCCCTTACGCTGTACTGGTGGCTAGGTGCAACATTTCGGCCTTTCAGCTCGACTAGTGCCTGCCTCATGGGACGGACCTGCGGTTCTTGCCGCTTCCATGTTGCCTTTTGGAACGTTGATGTAAGCCCTGTGTGCCATGATGGTACAGGGCGTCACACAAGTGGAAGCCGGTCAATTATTGCAGATGCAGCCCTCGGTGATGATGGTTGTTTTGGTGGGATTTTGCAAATTGATGTGGGGCCTTTGTCATTTGGATGTGCATTTAAATTGTATTCCGATATTTGTCGTGTTGCGTTGTTCTTTGCAGGTGATGTGGCGATTTTCGCTTTGTGGCGGTATGTATTGCATGATGATCTGCTTTGTGTTCCGCCTTCTGAGTTGAGTTGTGTGGTACAGTACTGGCCGCGTTTGCCTACGTAGCACAGTATGGTCACGGATAGAGGCTGCCATTGTGTCTGTTTACATGATGTGCTGTTCAGGGGCGGGGGATTGGCTTTTGGCCGACTGGTGCCTGTCAGCCAGGTCGATTGGTGGAATGATGGGTTGTTCAGAATGTGGCTGGTCACAGGTGACTGTGTTTGCGTGCGTTTGTTGGAGGGGGACTGGGGTCATGTCCATTGGAATAGCTTCTGTATTGATGCCATCTGTGCCCTGCAGCTCCCATCGGCCCCTCTTGGGATGGGCCTGGCTGCTCAGTCACTCTGCCGACTTGTGTGGTACATGCTTCTGCTGATGGTTGGTTTGTTTACTGGCATGAGTACAGGGCTGGTGCAATCCCCCTCAGGATGCTGTTGTGGATGTTGCCTTGCGCTGGTGGCAAGCGATGGGGGACTACTGTTGTTTTGTGTCATGTGTTCTTGATTTTCATTTTGATGTGTTGTACCTTCACATGCCTGTGCTGCGTCAGTACGGCTATGGTGACATGCCGTACATGGATGCCCACTCACGGGGCGCTTTGAGCCCCTGCATGCTTTTCTACGTTGGCATGCATGGGTGAATAGTGGATTTCACTGGTTGCATAGTGTGAGTACATTGCGCCTGCCAGGAGTTGTGCAATGAGGCCAGGGAGTGGAGTACAGGCACTCAGTGGGCCATTTACGGTTGGTTCGCGTTGCCGTATTTCTCGCCATGGCGGAATGGTACTTTACGACGTGCTTGATGGCGTTCAGTACATGTCCGCTAGGGTCAGAATTCGCGTACCGTTGCGCCATGGCGGTGATTCCGGTTTTGCAAGGCGCGCGTGCGCGTACTTGGTGCAGTTAGCGTTGCCGTTCACTGCGGTGTCGCTAATGGCATCGTACTTTACGGTGACGGGTCATGATCGCAACGAGCGGTGTTCGATGGCGGTATTGCATTTCCGCCATCATTTTTCCATTTCCGCAAGGGTCGTAATGAGGCCCATTGAAAAGAGAAATCAAAAGATTGTGGCCCATTTTGAACACAGGCACCACTGAGTTACACCATCCCACTTTCGCTATTAAATGCAGACCAAACATCTGGGACAGATTGGCGCATACCCTTAAAGAACCAAAGGATGATTTAGTCCAAAGCACTACCTGGGGTACCGCTGCACCCATTGGCCATTCTCCATGTGGATCCTGTGTTATGTGTAAGCAAATAACGAGGAGCAAATCAGTAGATATAGGGTGACCACACTCTGGGAGCAGAGGAAGCTGAGCAATTGTAATAGTAAGGGGGTCATTTACTTGATCACATGCCCCTGTAACTTAAAGTATATTGGGATGACAGCACACACTGTCAAGACCCGGCTCATAGAGCACAAGTCCTGTATCAGGACTAAAAAACAGATTGCACCACTGGTCACACACTTCAATTTGCAAAAACATACTGGAGACGATTTTAAGTGGAAGTCTTGGAAAGGATTGCATCCCCCGCAGAGGAGGGAACTTTCATACTACTAAAAAAAGAACATCAGTGGATCTTTCGCTTAGACACAGGGAATAACGGTTTAAATGAAGAGATCCAGTGGAATAACTTAGCCCTCATGAAATAATACTGTGTCAAAACGAATACTGTCTCTAGAATAATGAATTACAACAGAAGGAACACTGCGTAAAACATAGGTACGTCATGCATATGATGGGCACAATTAGTACAACAGTGCCCTTGTCATGGACAAACACCCGTTGCAGGTGACCCAATTAGTGAGATTGTTGGGTAGAGATGTCGAAATTAATTATCATTTACATCATTCCAATCATTACCACCAATCAGAAGTCCCTAACATCTGTTGCAAATGAACAGGACTAGTACAACCGTCAGTATAGATAAAATACAGAGAATAGGTACTAAGAAGATCACCCTTTATTTAAATCAATTGTAGATAAAAGGAAGGTCAATATACCCCATTTTGAGGTGTAATTATATGAAACATTAATACCCCTGTTTTGTTTGTACACCGCATGGGTAGCCACTTGTTATAGTGAAATGTGTCACCTGAAACGGGTAGCTCGCAGAGTGCACTGGCAGCAGCTGAAAGGCTGGCTTTAATGTGTCGTTTGTCTAAAAAGTGTCCTGCTTTAATGGCCCCTAACTGGCTTCTGCCAAATTCAATGAGTCTTAAGTCATCCAACATAACTCCCTTCTCAAAGGATGGTTGTTTGAATTGCCTAGGCCATCCACAGACCGTAACTGACCTGGCCGCTTCTCTGTCCTCACCCACAACGGTGCACGTGTTCTACAGGTAGTAACAGGAAGGCCCCTGTCACCTCTCTAAGACTGACATGTACTGATGGTGCTGAGTGGCATAATAGGCTGCACCCACATGTGCTGGTTTGCGTTATCCAGGCCATTCCTGTAGGGTGGTCCAAGTGTCTGTGTAAGTTCTATGCACACAAAATTCCAAGATACCTGTACCCGGCACTATTACTTTCTTTGTGTCTTTCTTTCGCCCTTTATCTCTCTTTTCCAGGTCTCCCATCAGTCTCCCTCTCCCTCGCTTCATTTCAGACAGCCCAAGATTAGGTGAACTCCAAGGAGACACCATGATTTGAAACTTTTTGTCTCTGGTTATAGTATTGGCCATAAATCTTCCCTACATTAATATGTTACCATCAAATCCCCCTGAAGAATACCACAGGAATACGAATGAGGTGAAACAGATGAACATGCACACAATGACAAAAGCTTTTTTTGCAAGGTATAATTTACCAAGTGTAAACACTTCTAAGGTAGCGATTGGGTAAACTTAACCACCTCTTTTTGCTTGTAGCCAGACTGGAATGGTGCAGTTTGTATTTCGATAGAGCTTAATCGGGGTGACACAGGGTCACCAAGAATGTGGCTGCATGGATTGCTATGAATGACCTGCCCCCGTTTCCTCCCTTCCCCTTGCCCCTAACAGGAAGCCCTAACTGCCCCCCTTGTATACCCTCTGGTGCATTACAGCTGGTTCTGTCGTCCATGTTGCTGTATAATACACTGACATATAAAAATAGAAAGCCCCCCCTAACTTTGTCGGTAAGGGCCATGGGGAGGGTGCAGGTTAGGACCCTCATATGAGTCAGGCGGTAACAGTGAAAACAGGGCGCATTTCTGATGGCTGATTATGGACCATGCAGTAGTTATCAGGCCCAATATTTCCAGGAATACGGTTGGAATATGAGGTTAAGATTTGTGCCACCATCGCAGAGGCGAAGGCAAAAACGTACCCCTTGCCCAAAGTCAAAATAATGTTGTACTGAATGTGAAGGGGTGCCGCGGAGAGCATCATTTCAAGTTAAGGGACACAAATCTCTAGGGTTAACCCCAATAGGAGTGAAAACGTGGCCATCTCTCACGTCAACCCTCTCACTGCCTTTGCAATGTGGCCCACGCAATGGCCATTATTGACCCTTCCCATGCTACATTAGGGGGATAATCCACTACTGTACACAGTCTATTCCCACCCCCCTAAACAGTGATCCATTTAAAATAAACTGATTTCTGCAACTATTGCAGGTGGTATTGCTGAAAATCTACAGACTTTACGACTGGGATGCAGGGGTGGACTGGAAACTAAAAGAGGCCCTGGAAATAATTATTGGGGACCAAAAGAGCCCTGGAAATAAAGTTCAAAGTGGCCCCATATGACAGATTTTCAGCAAGCCCAATGTTTTTCCTATGAGAAGATTTGGAAATACCTCACAAAAGAGGCCCAGGGTGCCGAGGCCCACTGAGAAATCTCCAGAGTTCCCCATAGGCCAGTCCACCCCTGCTGGGATGGTGGTTAAACTACAATGGTACAGAGACTCCCAGATTACAAACTCATAATGAGCCCCTAAGTGATTTGCCCAGGATCACAGCATTTTGGTCAAGTGGCAGAGTCAGGAGTTGGTCTCCTACCTCAAAAGCAAAGGCTGCATGGCCTGTAGACGCACTGTCTCTCCTCCCTTGCTGGAGCAGCACGCTATCTCCCTGACCAGCAGATGCATGAATAATAAATGGGCGCTAACAAACCGGGCATTCTCATGTGAAGCACCTTACAAACAAGGACACTAATTGCTTCACAGCATCGAGGGCTGTAACTACACGTGTCCATACTTAACGCTAATGACACAGGAGATCTATGCATCAACAGAAGGCCCCTTCACAGTCAAGAGGCGATCAACGTGATATGCGAGCTCCACTGTGAGAGCATAAAATGGCGGCCGACCTAGCTGAGTGGATGAACAGTGACAGGAAGTTAATAGCTAAGGCATCAATGGCTCTGTAGTTTCGCGGCATTTCGCCTGTTTAAATGTTGCAGGCTTGGAACCTGACCTGTTGGTTAGCATGAAGAAGAGATGACTCTCGTTCCCTCCGGCTGAGTGATGCAGGCAAAGTGGCCTAGCGTGCAGCAAGGCCTTTTCCAGTGAGGCAAAGTCTGGCGTGTGTGGGAGTTTGTCATACTGGTGGGGCCACAGAAGGGCCTATGGGAGTGCAGAAGTCCCCTTGGACCTTAATGGATGCCTGTTGCACAGCTTATAGGGTCTGTGTATCAATGTTCGGTGGGATGTGGGTCACAGGACGTTTCCCACAGGGTAAGATCTATTCGCAAGGACAAAGGGTAAATAGTGCAATAAAAGTTGTACTATTTGCCAGGACAAAGGGTAAATAGTGCAGAATTTCTACTATTTGCCAGGCTGAAGGGTAAATAGTGCAGAAGTTCTACTATTTGAAAGGACAATGGAACGAAGGGTAAATAGTGTAAAAGTTCTACTATTTGCCAGGACGAAGGGTAAATAGTGCAGAATTTCTACTAGCGTCTATTCGCAAGGACGAAGCATAAATAGTGCAGAATTTGTACTATTTGCCAGGGCGGAGGGTAAAGAAGGCCAAATAGTGCAGAATTTCTACTAGCTTCTATTCGCAAGGACGAAGCATACATAGTGCAGAATTTGTACTATTTGCAAGGACGATGGGATGAAGGGTAAATAGTGCAGAGGTTTTACTATTTGCCAGGACAAAGGGTAAATAGTTCAGAATTTCTACCATTTGCAATGACGATGGGACTAAGGGTAAATAGTGCAGAATTTCATTTCAGGATCAAGCAAAGTTGCTGGAAAAATTGCCGGTGATAGCGGCACTCGCCTTTTAACATGACCAGGGCAACCCGAGTTAGCCGATTGGGCTCTGATCTATCAGCAGGCCTGACCTGCTGGTAGATCAGGCCCCTATCTGCAAAAAATTGCTGGAATCACCAGCACCGATACTACCGGTGCCGGTCATTCTGGCAATCCCATCTCATGGAGTGGAATGGGAACTCACTGCCATCTCCGCCACCCATAATATCCCAGTAATACAAGGATATCAGGCAGGGGAGACGGTAGAGGCAGTTTTCCGGATTCCCGAGAAAATTACTAGCGCGATACTGGGAAACTTGTAATGAGCTCCAACTTTAAATTTTATTGTCAGTATAATGCAGCAATCTCCCAAAGATGCCCATCGATCACAGACTGACTTTGCCCCATTGTGGCACCAGTATTGTGAAGGTTTTGAGAACTCCCAATTTTTTGCAGATAAGGCACAGTGAGATTCGTTTTTTTGCCCAGGATCACACCCTTTGTTAGTGTCCAACCGCCTTCAAGAAGACATGATGGGCACTGTGGGTGGGGAAGAGAGGTGGCAGAAGGAGATTCTGCTTTCCCCAGCTACGGCTGCAGGGGCTTATTGCATAATCGTGGAAAAGGTGAATACATTGCTTTATTTTTCGCCTGAACCCATAATGGAGTACAAGTACTCTCCTTCCAGAAGTCCAGGTACTTAATACAGTAAAAATCAGAAGTGCAGGTATGGAGGGCCGGTTAGGACTGGCCCGTTTAAAGCTCTGGTTTGTGTTCAAAAGGGAAGGCATACATGCATCAGGGCTGGTTCATATGCACCGGGGCTGCTTTATGCAGAGTTTGCAGGCATTGCACCATAGAAGGAATGAGTCAGCACTGTTTACTTCTATCCACACCTCACACTGATACAGTGCAGGCAGGTTGCATGGGTGCCTTTGACGAAGATTTTGAACTGTGCAATATGCAGCGCTTCCATTCTCATTTCAGCAGCACTTAGGGCACAGGAGGGTTCGGGAAACCTAGCACACAGGAGTTCTGTGTGAGCACACTGCTGCATATTCAGTTTGTGAGTCTGTCTTGTCCTGATGGCCATCAATGAAGGCTGGTAGAATGTTGGTGCATGCTGAATGAACGACAGCTCAAGATAATGTTGGATGCATGCCTTGAGGGAGTCTACAGAGAGAGTCAGTGGGGCCTGAGCTGGAGTAGTTGGGGATGGATGGTGGGTGCTCTCAATGTAACTATCATCATAGTAACAAGACCCTGGTAAATAAGAGACCTAAGCAACCTGGAATTCTATAACATGAGGCTCATGGCTGGTCTGTGACAAGGGAACCATCACACCTCTGATTGGCAGTGGTAGAAGTGTACTGAAAAAAGTACTGGAACTGTGGTCTTGGCAGGTGATGGGGTAGACGGAAGCCTAGTGCAACATGTGACAAGGTGTTGCAGCCGGAGCATTCTTTTTGTTTAAGTGACTAATAACTAAGGGTCCTATTCCAACTTAACACTTGCACAGGGACATGAATGGGCAAATATTGCATATAGAATGGTGAATATGCTCATAATAATTAGAGGAATGGTATACAGAAAAAAAGTAGCGGAATAGCGCTCCCGACCGTTCCCCCTCACTTCGATCACTGCTGATTGCTTTAAACAGTGGCGATGAGCAGCAAGAAGTCACAACAAGAACCCATGAGAAGTTGCTTTGGCAGGGTGAGCAGGCAAGGAAAGACCCTTCCACTGCCCACCAAAGGTACCAATCATCCCCATCAGGTGAGCACGCGTATGTGGCGCTGTCAGGGAATAACTGCCACTTTACAAGAACAGTACTGCAAGACCAGCCAGCAGGAGAGCACAGCTCAAGACAAGCAGACGGCTCAGCCCATGGGGAAAAAGTCTAAGCAGGGAGCAGGCCCCGAAAGTAGAGGTCCTTCGAGAAAAGGAGGCCTGCTATGAAATACTCAAGCAGTGCAGGACTAGTTGCAGCAGCAGAGTATGGATGATAAGAACCGCTTACCCGCTAGGAGTTTGTTTCTGTCTGATTAAAATGGTGTTCTTGCTGCAGCATCCTGTACAGCAGAGGAGTGGAGCCCTACAGGCACCAACAGCCATTTGACCACTAGAGTTTAAACTGGGATATTGCAAGGTTTGCCTAAGCGCTGACCTAACCACTCTCCCCTGGGCATTGCATCAGGTGTTCTGACAATTGGAAGGCTGGCGACTAGGGACCTAGTGACCATTCCTAATTCGCCTCTCTTGGATTTAGTACAGTGCCACCTAGTGGGTGGCCTACCCTGATGGCAGCTGCTAGGAGTGCCCAGTTGGCAGGAGGGAATGCAGCGTCGAGTGCAGAGGAGTTCTGACTGCTTTGGTAGCAGGCAGGTGATGCTGATGTCACAGACGTTTGAGGGTCTGGAACGAAGCCCGGCACACATTACCCACTCTGAGCCAACATACTGAACAATGTGTGCCACACTCATTTGTGTTCGTTGCAAGAGGGGAAGCAACTACTGGAACATTTGGCCAAGTGGAAACTTCCTTCGCAGTTGTTGGCAGTACAACAACATGGATCCCACTCATCCAATCTCTGACTGTTGTTCCATAGATAACATGAAGGATTATGTGTTTGTTGGGATTAACTGACTTCCGGAGGACTGCAGGATCGTTATTCAGAAGGCCTAAAGGCTGGGCTCTCTCTCAAAGCTTCCTCATGCCGTGGGCAAGGGCTGGAAATAGGGTTTTCACTGTATTTTGCACGATGAATGATACTTTGGCATACTGTCTGTTTGATGGCATCCACAGAGTGCTTATGAGTGCGAGCAGCCCCGCCTTTCATGGGTAATAACTTTAACTCTGGGAAATCTCACTGCCCCAGTGGTTAGTTTTTGGAGCTCTCAAGGGCCCTGTTTATGTCAGTGAATGTGGCATTTTCATGTTTGTTGCAAGATATATGTGCTTGTTTGTTTACTATGTTACAGTGGGCCCAGTGATTTGTGTGCATGCAATGTCATCTGTGTCATGGACCCATCCTTAGTTTCGGTGGGTTTAGGGGATTTTAGTCTAGTTTATCTGTGGGACGGACGAGTACTGTCTTTCTGGCCACAAGCCATGTTCTAGGTGTTTGAGGCCATTGTGCTGTAGGAGAAGGAGTGGTCCAGACAGAGCAAGGAATCAGACTGAAACAATGTTGCGAAGAGGGAAGAAAGCTCCACTATACAAGTCTTTGATACCAGCTGCGCTCTTGCAAATTAGTCAGTGTTATTAGGGAGGACAGCATACTGTGATACATTTAGAGAAGGTGAATCAACTCCTCAAAGATTTACCCATGCTCTGAGGCAGGCGAGAACACTTACAGTATTATGACTTCTGTCTGCTAAAGCCGGTTTTCCTATGAAAGTAGGAGCATAAAACACACTTACATATACCAAAAGGGAAACACGGTAGAAGCGAGAGATGTGAAGGTGAACATTCATACACAATAGGCAAAGAGCCTTCATTGCAAATACAGGTGCAGTAAAGCTTAAAGATTCACCTTGCACAGACATGAAACAGTGTTTAAACCTGGCAGTTTACAGTGCCTACTCAATATCATAATGCAATACTATACTCAGGGAGTACATAAAACGTTTAATTCCAAGCTTTCCCCCACAATCCCCTTCTATGAGACCTTCCCTCGAGTCTCATTACATAAATCTCTAGGGGAAAAAAAATCACATTCAGGCTTGTCATAGCAGATTATTTCTACAGTTGCGTGACAGTAAAGTACTTGGGCAGTTTGAGAGACTTCAGAACAGGCGTTGCATAGCCAATAATAGAGACGCTTATAAACCATCAACAAACAGGACAGGCTCAGAATTATAACTAGCAATATGAGTAAAATCTGACTAATAAATGTACCCAGAGGTCTGAATAGACCTTCAACCCAAGACCGAAAGGTCCAGGAAGCCTCTGGACTGGTGCAAAGGAGACTTGCAGTGTGACAAATGTGGGTGATGATGTCAGTAATATTGCACAAGTAACTTGGTGGGAAAATACAGCACTCACTCTTCACAATTACACAGATGCCTCCTCCTGAGCCAGAACGATGTCTAGAGACATACAATTCTGAAGCACCATGGTTCGGATGGCAACCTGTTATTGAGATAATAGTGTCAAAGAAGACACAGTGGCATTTGCAATATCCTCCTCTAACTATGACAATTCAGTCAGACCGGCTCTGTTTATCTTGATCCCAGGGGCAGGTATCAGATATCTCATCCCCCGCCAGGCAGTACTTCTGCTGAGACGGGACTGGGCTGGAAAATTGGGAGTATGACGCACTGTGGGCAGAATATACCACATCTAACAACTCCCTCCCCAGTGAATGAGTATCCAGGGATAAGCTATGTCCCCACAGATGAAATATGTTCTGGAATACATAGCAAACCCAGACTAGGAAAATGTAAAATTCTAGTCAAAGGCAAATGTAACATTATGACTACACTGGAACAGCTGGATATATAATAATGAGCACATGTGGAGTGCTGCTGGCTCAGTGCGTTCTAGAACTGGGCTGGGAAAACTTGGAGGACCGGTAAAGCCCAAGTGGGAATAAGCATCCCTACATGGTCCTGGGCTTTCTGACTGGGTAACCAACTTGATATCCAAACAGACATCCCTCACTGAAACGGGATGGGTGCAATAGGGAATCTGGTGGATAAGTCATTTGGTAAATGGGCACAGACACAGCAATTGGTAAGATTGAAAATGCCGGCATAGTGCCGGGAGAGATGCACATTTTTTCACT